>NC_060139.1:826587484-827837484 GCF_021461385.2 Schistocerca piceifrons
TTGATGAATTTATCCTGTAACCAAAGTTTAACGGATTTCGTTTAGCGTTGATGTGGATGACCTCATACTCTTTAATATTAATGATCAATTGCCAATTTTCGCACGATACAGATATCTTATCTACATGGCTCTTAAGTGATTTTGATCTTCTGATGACTTTACTGGGCGATGAACGGCAGCATCATCTGTAAACAACCTAAGACGGCTGCTCAGATTATCTCCTAAATACTTTATGTAGATAAGGAACAGGAGAGCTCCTAAGACACTACCTTGGCGAAGACCATCGTTTCTGTTTTACTCGACAACTTTACTACGAATTGCCAGATTTCACGGATCCAGTCGCATAAATGAGGCGGTATTCAATAAGCACGCAATTTGATTACAAGCTGCTTGTGAGATACGGTGTCAAAAGCCTTCTGGAAATCTAGAAATAAGGAATCAACTTGAAATTTTTCGATAGCAGTCAACTCTTCGTGTGCGTAAAAAGTGATGAGGGCATAAGGTTTTAAGGCTTATATATGTTATAGGAAAAAGTCGAGTTATCCTCTTTTAGCACCGTGGTGCAACAACGACTGCATGAGCATTTCCAGTAGGAAACTTCGATCGCCCGCCATACCATCCGTATCTAGTGTAGTGATTTCCATCTTTTCCCTGAAGTGTAAGCAGTTGCTAGGAGGGCAACTCTTTCAAACTAGCGAGGAGCTTCAAGATACTGTGAAGACTCATTTCAGTTCATTGGCAGTAACATTTCATGAAGAGGTTAGTGGAAAGATTATCCACAGATGTGAGAACTGCCTCAATCGTTACAGCGATTATGGCGAAAACTAAACATAACTCAAGGTAACTTTTACTAATAAGACAATTTTTATTTACACTTTTCTTTTGTTTATGCCTATTGAAGGTCAGGAAACCTGCCCACATGGATAAGAGTGAAGTCATCTAACTTTCAGGCATTACCTCTCACCACAGACAAAGCACCCGCAGACGGCCTGCATTTCACGACTGCGTGCGGCAGCGATTGCACAAAGTTGTCAGTGCTAACAGACAAGCAACACTGCGTGAAATAACCGCAGAAATCAATGTGGGACGACCGACGATAGGACAGTCCAGTGAAATTTGGTGCTTATGCGCTACGGCAGCAGACGAACAGCGCAAGTGTCTTCGCTAACACCACGTCACCTGCAGCGCCTCACCTGGGCTCGTGACCCTGTCGGTTGTGTACTAGAGTGGAAAACAGTGCGTTGTCAGTTGAGTCCAGTTTTCAGTTGGTAAGAGCTGGTGGTAGGGTTCCGGCGTGGCGCAAACCAGACGAAACGATGAACCCAAGTTATCAACAAGACACTGTGCAAACTGGTGGTGGCTCCACAATGTTGAGCTGTGTTTACATGGAATGGACTGGATCCTCTGGTTCAGGTGAACCTATCATTGACTGGAAATGGTTATGGCCGGCTACCTGGGTACTGAGCCGTGTGGCTCCATCAGCGATATTCCCGGCGCCGGTATGTGTCGTCATCTTTCCGGATTTGTGCGCAGAGCGCTCGCTGGCGCCACCTACCGGGCCGATCGGGAGCGAGAGGAAAAGCTGAGGAAGAGGGGGTGATTTTGCTTTAGGACGCCGAGCAGTAACGGTGTTTTGGGAACTGCGGCGGACAGCTAACGTCCGGTGTCAGCCAGGAAGCAAGGTTCAAATGGTTCAAATGGCTCTAAGCACTATGGGACTCAACTGCTGTGGTCAGTAGTCCCCTAGAACTTAGAACTACTTAAACCTAACTAACCTAAGGACATCACACACATCCATACCTGAGGCAGGATTCGAACCTGCGACCGTATATATATATATATATATATATATATATATATATATATATATATATATACACTCCTGGAAATGGAAAAAAGAACACATTGACACCGGTGTGTCAGACCCACTATACGTGCTCCGGACACTGCGAGAGGGCTGTACAAGCAATGATCACACGCACGGCACAGCGGACACACCAGGAACCGCGGTGTTCGCCGTCGAATGGCGCTAGCTGCGCAGCATTTGTGCACCGCCGCCGTCAGTGTCAGCCAGTTTGCCGTGGCATACGGAGCTCCATCGCAGTCTTTAACACTGGTAGCATGCCGCGACAGCGTGGACGTGAACCGTATGTGCAGTTGACGGACTTTGAGCGAGGGCGTATAGTGGGCATGCGGGAGGCCGGGTGGACGTACCGCCGAATTGCTCAACACGTGGGGCGTTAGGTCTCCACAGTACATCGATGTTGTCGCCAGTGGTCGGCGGAAGGTGCACGTGTCCATCGACCTGGGACCGGACCGCAGCGACGCACGGATGCACGCCAAGACCGTAGGATCCTACGCAGTGCTGTAGGGGACCGCACCGCCAATTCCCAGCAAATTAGGGACACTGTTGCTCCTGGGGTATCGGCGAGGACCATTCGCAACCGTCTCCATGAAGATGGGCTACGGTCCCGCACACCGTTAGGCCGTCTCCCGCTCACGCCCCAACATCGTGCAGCCCGCCTCCAGTGGTGTCGCGACAGGCGTGAATGGAGGGACGAATGGAGACGTGTCGTCTTCAGCGATGAGAGTCGCTTCTGCCTTGGTGCCAATGATGGTCGTATGCGTGTTTGGCGCCGTGCAGGTGAGCGCCACAATCAGGACTGCATACGACCGAGGCACACAGGGCCAACACCCGGCATTATGGTGTGGGGAGCGATCTCCTACACTGGCCGTACACCACTGGTGATCGTCGAGGGGCCACTGAATAGTGCACGGTACATCCAAACCGTCATCGAACCCATCGTTCTACCATTCCTAGACCGGCAAGGGAACTTACTGTTCCAACAGGACAATGCACGTCCGCATGTATCCTGTGCCACCCAACGTGCTCTAGAAGGTGTAAGTCAACTACCCTGGCCAGCAAGATCTCCGGATCTGTCCCCCATTGAGCATGTTTGGGACTGGATGAAGCGTCGTCTCACGCGGTCTGCACGTCCAGCACGAACGCTGGTCCAACTGAGGCGCCAGGTGGAAATGGCATGGCAAGCCGTTCCACAGGACTACATCCAGCATCTCTACGATCGTCTCCATGGGAGAATAGCAGCCTGCATTGCTGCGAAAGGTGGATATACACTGTACTAGTGCCGACATTGTGCATGCTCTGTTGCCTGTGTCTATGTGCCTGTGGTTCTGTCAGTGTGATCATGTGATGTATCTGACCCCAGGAATGTGTCAATAAAGTTTCCCCTTCCTGGGACAATGAATTCACGGTGTTCTTATTTCAATTTCCAGGAGTGTATATATAGCGACTGGCCATCTTAACTCCGTGGTGTGATATAAATATAATAACCAGGCGGTACTTAAATACGGGCCTGCAAACTGCTTTCAATGCTGGTGTTAAACCTTGACACTGGATATATTTATTTCTGAATTGTAATGACATTACTGTTACGTTTCTGTTTGAAGTAAAAGCTTGTCTGAGAGACACGCGTATAATTTTGAAAGCAGTAGTTTCCTACATTCTTACCAGTTATTGAGAGGCCAGTTGATGCATTTTTAATGGCCTAAAACGGATTCTATTGATGGTGGAACTAGAATTCCTTCAATGACAGTAGATTGATATTGTAATTAATTTCATGTATTAATTTTACTGATGTGTTGTAATGGGTTATTGTGTTTCTAGTTATTTAAGGCAGATGCCAGTCTGTTGTAGATACCCACTAGTTCTGGGATCTTCTCGTGCCCATTCGTGACCGTTGCTGCATGTCGAGCCTGTACTGGAAACAGCCGAGCGGGCGGGCGTCCGTTTTCTGAGCGTAGTTGTTGAATCTCACGTGCTTGTTTGCTCACATGAAATTTTATATGTTATATGCTAAATTAACTGAAATAGTTTGCTAATAACAATCACTGTCGCAGTGAAGGAGTACATTATTTATAAAATTTAACTCACTTCAGTAAATGTGTAATTGGCCATAAGTGCCACGTTTTTATGAATGTTTAAAACTGAACTAATTTTATTTTCACCAATGGTAATTTTTACAGATGTGTGGTAGTTTTATACATGTGATGGCTTTATTTGTCAAGTCCTCTTGTTTAAAGGTACCAAATAAAATGTTAGGTGCAACTGTCGATGGTGATTGCCTGATGTGTTACTTTGGCCCACTCCTACCACCCTACAGCCAACTGTGCTGAGTTTGTATCGTTGCGTAAGAGGTGTAATTACATGTTGTCTCGACACTACAGAGACCATTCATGAACTTCCTGTTCTCAAACAACGATGGCATTTTTATAGATGACAATCCATCACGTCATCAGGCCACAATTGTTCACTATAGATTTGAAGGACACTCTGGAAAATTCGAGAGAATAATTTGGTCATCCAGGGCGCCCGACATGAATCCCATCGAATATTCATAGGACGTAATCTAGAAGCCAGTTTTTGCACAAAATCCAGCACCGGCAGCACTTTCGCTGTTGTGGACGGCTATAGAGGCAGCATGGCTCAGTATTTCTGCAGGGGACTTCCAAAGATTTGTTCATTCCGCGCCGAGAGAGCAAAAGAAGGTTGGTACGATATTAACGGCTTTTGTCGCCTCATTGCACATAATCCTTTATTCAGTCATTCCATTTGATCCCTCCGTGAACGTGAAAAGGTCTTTAATTATTCCATCTTGCCAGTAGAGTCATTTAGGTGCACGTTCTTCTTCATGTAATATTCTGGTGATGTATCGGCAGGTGAGCGGCGTGCACCCACTACACGGAAGACACACCGCTGCGCTGGTATCTCCGGTATGTGAGACGACCTGAAACGCCAGGGTGCTGCCACGCCGTGCACACGGGCTGCCACCACGTCTTGTCTACTGCGGAAGGTCGCAGCGTCCCAGCGGTATGCGATGGCGTTGTCCGGAGTCGATCTCTGGACCGATATTAAAGACCAGGGGCGGGTCGCAGACGCGATGTTGGCTGCCTGGGCTGGGCAGATTGGCAAAGGTCCCTCCTCCGTGGCCCAGTGACGGCAGAGTTCCGGTGTGTATTCATGAAAACATCTTTGAAATTATTAACAGTCGCACAAATAAATGTGTAAGTGCAGTCTCCATGACAACGACTCCTCGTAGGCTCTAGACCGCTTTTGTTGTCGTCTACAGCCGCTTGCGGTTCACAGTTGAAAGCTGTAAAAAGTGATGCTGGGTGTCACTGATTTCCCGAACTTGACTCCAGTGGGGCAGTGTCCTAGTGGTAAATAACAAATGTATTAATACTTCACTCCATGATGCATCAATTTTTCACACATCTCACTTTTGATGACGTTATATCTCTCGAACTATGTGTTGTACACTGAAACACCAAAGAAACTGGTATACGCATGCTTATTTAAAAACAAAGATCTGTAAACAGGCAGAATACGACGCAGCTGTTAGATCGGTTACTGCTGCTACAACGGCAGGTTAACAAGTTTTAAAAGAGTTATAACGTGATGTTATAGTCGGCGCACGAGCGATGGGACACAGCATCTCCGAGATAGCAATGAAGTGATGATTCATGTACGACCATTTCACGAGTGCACCGTGAATACAAGGAATCCGTAAACATCAAATTTCCGACATCGCTACGATAGGAAAAAGATCGTGCGAGAACGGGACCAACGACGACTGAAGAGAATCTTTCAGCGTGACAAAACTGCAACCCCTCCGCAAATTGCTGCAGATTTCAATGCTGGGCCATCGACAAGTGTCAGCGTGCGAACCATTCAATGAAACATCATTGATGTGGGCTTTAGGAGCCGAAGGCCCATTCATGTATCCTTGGTGACTGCACGACACAAAGCTTTACGCCTCGCGTGGGCCCGTCAAGACCGACATTCGACTGTTGATGACTGGAAACATGTCGTCAGGTTGGAGGTGTCTCGTTTCAGATTGTATCGACCGGTTGGACGTGCACGGGCATGGAGACCACCTCATGAATCCATGGACGCTGCTTTTCAGCAGGTGACTGTTCCACCTGGTGGAGACTCTGTAATTATGTGAGGCGTATGGAGTTGGAGTGATAAGGGACCCCTGACGCGTCCAGATTTGACTTTTACATGTGAGACGTAAGCATCCAGTCTGTTCACCCGTACCATTTTACATTCCGAAGTACTTGGGCGATTCGAGCTCACTAGTCACTCGCACACATTGCTAAACCAATAATGCTTCGCCTCTCCATTATAGTCTAGAAACTGTTAGATCACTGAGGTTGGTAGCAATCTGAAACAGACCATAGTCGACGTGAAGTGTTCCCGAATGGAGCCGACTTCTGGCGTTTAGTCGTCGGGGATTGGAGGGGTGAGGGGGAGGGGGGGCGGGCGGATGGCGACCAACTTGTGACGCCCTTACTGTAGCTGTTGTATTGGGGGCTCACAACGTATTGACATATGTAGGTTCCAAAGGCACGAGAGAAGCCGTTCTGACATTGCGGTTAATAATGGAAGCAAGACTAAAGTAAAATCAAGACACGTTCATATGATTTGAAGACCTGGAATAAGCTTTCTACAGTGTAAAATGGTGCAAGATGTTCGAAATTCTGGGCGAAGTAGGGGTAAGCTATAGGGAGAGGCGGGTTATATGCAATATGTACAACAGACAAGAGGGAATAATAAGAGTGGACGACCAAGAACGAAGTGCTCGTATTGAAAATGGTGTAAGACAAGGATGTAGCCTTTCGTCCCTACTGTTCAATCTGTACATCGAGGAAGAAATGATGGAAATAAAAGAAAGGTTCAGGAGAGGAATTAAAATTCAAGCTGAGAGGATATCTATGATACGATTCGCTGATGGCATTGGTATCCTGAGTGAAAGTGAATAAGAATTACATGATCTGCTGAATGGAATGAACAGTCTGATGAGAACAGAGTATGGACTGAGAGTAAGTCGAAGAAAGACGTACGTGATGAGACGTAGTAGAAATGAGAACTCCGATAAACTTAACATCAGGATTGATGGTCAAGACGTAAATGAAGATAAGGAATTCTGCTACCTAGGCAGTAAGGACGGAGAAAGGTGGACATCAAAAGCAGACTAGCAATGGCAAAAAGGGCATTCATGGCCAAGAGAAGTCTACTAATATCAAATATCGGCCTTCAGGAAGAAATTTCTGAGAATGTAAGTCTGGAGTACAGCAATGTATATTAGTGAAACATCAGCTATGGGAAAACCGGAACAGAAGAGAATCGAAGCGTTTGAGATGTGGTGCTACAGTCGAATGTTCAAAATTAGGTGGACTGATAATGTAAGCCGGCCGATGTGGCCGAGCGGTTCTAGGCGCTTCAGTCTGGAACCGCGCGACCACGACGGTCGCAGATTTGAATCCTTCCTCGGGCATGGTTGTGTGTGATGTCCTTAGGTTAGTTAGGTTTAAGTAGTTCTAAGTTCTAGGGGACTGATGACCTCAGATGTTAAGTCCCGTAGTGCTCAGAGCCATTTGAACCATTTTTTTTTTTTTTTTTTTTTTTTTGGTATGCTAAGGAATGATTCTCCCCAGAACCGGAGAGGAAAGGATAAGTGGAAAACTGATGAGAAGAAGGGACAGGATGATAGGACATCTGCTAAGACATGAGGGAATGATTTCCATGGTATATAGGGAGCTGTAGAGGGCAAAAACTGTGTAAGCCAGAGATTGGAATACGTCCAGCAAATAATTGAGGACGTAGGTTGCAAGTGCTACTCTGAGATGAAGAGGTTAGCACAGGAGAGGAATTTGTAGCGGGCCGCCTGAAACCAGTCAGAAGACTGATGACAAGAAGAAAAAGGTTAATAATTATTAAGAACGGTTCATACGCGGCCCTAAGTTCCCTACGTGCCACCTAGTATTGGCTCTTGTGGAAAGAAATCTGACGACCATCGGTCTGGAGTGTGTCGATGACCGGAAGGTGTGGCATAACATAGATCACGTGACACTGAGTTGTGTCCCTGTTCTGATGCTCGTACTTTGACGACACATGAGGTCATCACGTTTTTCCGTAACCAGCACCTGGTGTCTGGCTGTACCCTCGTTGCAGTTGTGGGCTCCGACTTCTGCCTCAATTTCTCCTATAGTTTTATCCGTTACTGCTCGTATGGCCCGTGCTATTCTGGCCGACCTCGATACCGAGAGTGATTGGCGGTTGTCCTGGCCAGCAGGTCCTACCGATGCCTTATCCATTGAAAACATCTGGTGATGAGTTCCCGAGAGATTCGTCGGCCACAATAATTGATGAAATCAGGCAAAGAGTTGAAGCAACATGGAATGAAATCCTAGCTGAAACTTAATGAGCTCTCGGGCAGGAACCATCATCGTTGCTACAAAAGTTACAGTAATTTTTTTCACACCATTCACCCTCCCCCCCCCCCCCCCCCGCTCCAGTCATCTACATATTAATTTTCTTACTTTACTGTAAACAAACAACAAATGAAATTTCGTTGTCTCCTATAGTGCCTGCTCTTGCACTTTTAATAGCTATCAGTGTATTTTATAGGGTATTTCTCTGGCGAAGACACAGTTTTTCATGTAAGGACACAGAAAATGCATTGAGTTGGGGACAGTTCCGGAAACACTGCCGCTGGTCTGTGGTATAATAGGCAAATTTTTGTGGAAATTTTATACCTCCTGTCATTTTTCGTTATTGATTTCCAGTTTGTGATTGTTGCTGATATATCACAATGAAGCATGTAGCCATCCGGAGTGACCTCTTTACACAGAAAACCCACGATTTCGCTTCTATAATACCAGCTACCTTATCGTCGCACTTCTTAATGACGTTTGTGAAATAATAATCTTTCTGTGTTTCGTAATGAACGGGGTGATTACACCTTCCACAGAATACATATTCAGGACAGGAAACACTAGTCCGAAACCCTATTGTAAACACGACCTCTTAATCCACTTGTTATACTGTTGAATTTATTTGGATAGTTCTTAATCACTGTGAAACGGTAAATACATATTATTAGGAATTACTTTATTAAGAGTGGCAGCTACCTGTATGGAAAAAATACGATGATTCGATTGCAAGAGTGAATATGTAATTATTCTAATTAATTTCGTTTCCTTTAAGTTGCTGATCAAGTTGTGACGATATTTTTGTTATCCTTTTAAGAGGGAAACACTCCTTGACATCCAGACACACAAAAATTTCACTACATTTATCAACATGAATCTTCAGTCATTTTCAGGTTTGTTACAATGTAGCACCTCAGTGTAGTCGTCGTGTCTGCTTGCCTCAACAATAAAAATGATTTTTCTAGGTTTCTTTAGGATTTAAATATTTATAGTAAAACAGCTTCAGCCACATTAGATACAGCCTATTTCTTTTTATTCTACAGTCCATTTCGGGAACTCGTCCCAATATCGAGTGAATCATACAATTAACGACGTCAGGCGAATGTATCAGTTAAATAGTCCTTACGCTTTAATACTAGGTAAGTTATACAGAATAAACAAACTAAATTATTTTTAGAGGGTTAAGGCAGTATGAGGATGATCCCTATAGCATGATTGATGCATTTCATAAAGATCTCTTAACTGGCTGTTGAATTAACTAAATATATCTAATGTAGTTGAGGTGGTGTTAATGAAAATATGGTCTTTGTATCAATATATGTGGCACTCAAGAATTAACGTGGTGCATATCTTTACGTTTCTGAGGCAAAGGCACAATGTTGGTTAACACAGGCAGATTTCGATTACAAGACTATGGATTTCCGTGTGATTTTAAATGTGCGGATTCAGTAAAGCACTTGCAGGGACTTCACAGATCGGAAGCTACCTTTTTCATCGAGCTTTCTGTACAAGAGCTTGACATCACCGTATGTCATCAGCACAAACGAACACAATCCTGAATTAAGCCTGTAGCGGACATTTTCATTCAGAAGTTAGTGAAGTGATCGACATGAAGCCTAATTAGTAACTGTCGCTCCTTGTAACTCAAGCGAACTACACACCGCCTTTTCAGCGTATTTCTAATGTAAGTTTTCACTTCATTGGCCATAAATGGTATTAGTTGAAGGACACAAAAAATTGCAAGGTCAGATGAGGTCTCCCCATTCTAAATCTTTGTGAAACAATACTCAATACATTTTCCAGTGTTATTAAATAATTCCAAAAGCTTACTAATGAGAAAGAAGATTCTCATGATGACACATCTGAGTAAAGCGTTTTCGTATTTCTTGTCACATCAATTTTTAGTAAAAACTCAATCTGCTGGCAATTTCTACCGTCGCCTTCATCAGAGTAACTGTTTATTTTTTATAATTTATATCATACTGTGTGTGTGTGTGTTTTTTTGTGTTATTTTTAGTTTTGTAAGCTGAAATAGCTGGTAGTCTTGTGCGGTGTTTGGATCTCAGCCTCTTACAAGGGCCTGAAAAGTATTTGTGTGAAAAGCTAGTAAGCGAAGGATGCCACACTCCTCGTAGAGTTCAATCCACAAGTCCACAATTCAGCCCGCTGAAACTGGAGTGGAATGTTCTAACTCTCCAAGAATAAAGCAGAGGAGCCAGGAACCACGACGACAAAAGAAAGTCTACTGTCGTTCAGCTGTGCATTATGTTTTGATAAAATTTCACACGTACAAGAACTAGTTTTGAAATTTAACAAAGTGTTTTCTTATCGTACTCAGAACTCGACACACTAAAGACGATTTCTACTCTTAGTTCCTAATTACGTAAGAGAAATTCTTCATAATAAGCTACCTCAAACACGCTTCGGTCATAAATGGTGTACGGATCTCGTGTTGCTTCGTAGATCCCAAGGTCGTCGGATCTTACTCTTTGGGGTTGATAAAAAATTTCTTCGATATCCCTCCCCTGGGTGAAATGACCCGCTACGTAGTAAGAAGAATGCGGTAGCTCCACAGTTGTTCGAAAAGGTAAGCATGCTAGTCGTGCGTACGGTGTAGAGCACAATGAATATTTGTGAATGGGAAACGTAAACTTTGAGCCTATACCTAACTGCAGAAAGTACTTCGATGTTGTTCCTGTATGCATGTGTATATAGTTGTAAAATCGGAGGGTTGATTTGAAAATTAGAAGTTTGTAGCCCTATGCGTAAGTAAAAATTCATCCACAATTTTTGTCTTAATAAATATACAAGGTATCCTCTATCGAATCACTCTGAACTTTTTTTGAAAGATCTTCTATTTGTGGCATTGGCCTGGTAACACTTAGTTCACTAGTAAATCTCTTACGTTTTCCATTGTTTGGATTTGAAGTGACGGCCAGAAACTTTGAAATCCGTGTGTGAAAACACTTCTGAATAAACTTTCGAACAGAAGCTCATCCCACTGCTGCGGTAATCCCACATCTCCGTTTGATTCTATGTCTGCGTATTTGGGATTCGGCGAGGGAGGGTAGCACCGAATCAGAGAAAAACAGGAAGCGGGAAGTTGTATTCACAGCTTCCATTAATTTGCGGTATTTGTGGTTCTTTAAAGAAATGCATAAAACAACACAGTCATTTCAAAACATGGTCAGTCGGAAAACCTTTCTCTTGTTAATACTTTGTCGTTCCGCTAAGCGGATCTGTGGTTTCATTTCCCCGCAATACGATCCGGAAATAGGGATTCGGGCGATTTTCTGTGCCTGTGTTTTGTGTCGGTGGCGAACCGCTCTCACGCTTCTGTTTAACGAGAAATGACGCCTGGTTAGTGAGTGTCCTCACTTCATGTATGTTTGTGGTAATAACAGCATACATGCGCGTTTCTCACGTCATACAAGCAGTTTTCATTGTAAAAACACGAGTCTCGCTATTTTTTTAATTCTGTGAATTCCTTCTCTTACTTAAATATAGTGAAGATCATATGTGGAAGATCATTTAGTAACGTCAAGTGGCAACTTATTCTTTTCTGCAGGGCAAACTGAAAGAAACCGATGCTCATAAATTGGTGTACTTTTCCGGTACTTTTCAGCGAAAATATGTAAAAATTATACAAATTTGCAAAGCACTGTCATACTTCAAAGGACCACGTACTAATATATTAGACTGCCCGTAGTATTGTAGTATACGCTGACGGAAAAATTCGCAACGTCAAAAAATAATTAATGTAGAGTAATGAAATTTCGGGAAATACGAGTAAATTTGGCTGGGTAATATAGGAGTGTTTGAACTTCATTAGAGGCAACTATTTTTTACAGCTTGTACAAAATAGATACGTGTTTCAAAGTTTTACTGACCTTTAACGGGAGTACGTACGTCCTATACCCACACTGTTAAATTTACAATATTGATGATCCATTATCTCAGAACCTGTGACAGAGATCTGAATTTTTTTGGATGTATGGTATCACTCCTTTTCTGATTACTGAACCAGAATCAAAAGATATAGAGAAATATTTAGCTAGTTATGATTTTTTAAACATTTTGTCCACTATTTTCTTTTAAACGTCCACTTTTTCTTCCGTAAGTAAAAAACCGTTAGAGGTAGAGATGTTTTGGGAGGTTCAGTAGCTGCAGTATACTAAGTGGTAACTTAGTGTAAAATTAGATGTATGTATCTGTAATAGATCCTGAGATAATGGGTCAAATAATTTTAAAAATGTTATTTCCGACAAATCAAGTTCAAACATTTTATTTGATATTAATTTACACATGGAGGGATGCCAGCTTCTAGAAACAGCCAGGCCCATAATCAGCATTATCTGGATCCTGTTCTTGACTACCCTGCAAACCTAGAAGCTTCCTTCTTTTCCTGCCTCTTGCTTCTTTAGTCATTTCCTCTGCTGCACGCTGAGCTTTCATGATCCTAAGTCGATCCATTCGCTGAAAAGCTTGCAGTGTGTTGGCTCCGGGAGTGATACCAAGTTCCTCTAGTACCCCAGTTCTTCCCTTTATATCATCATCAAACGTTATCACAGCATCAAAAACAGCCAAGCATAGAGTTTTCCTTCCTACAAAGACTTTTTTGGTATGCGGGTCCAAATTACATTATTGAAAGACTCATTCGAGTTTTGTGTTCGACCATGGAGACATTTGGAAAGAAGGTCAGGATGAGCTAATTCTCTATATATTGGTTTAATAGCTTCCATCACCGCAGATGGTACGCTATTTTTGCGACTAAATTGTTCCTCGCTACCTGCTGCCTGAGCTTTGCGGTACCATGAATCAGCACCAGGTGGACAAAGACCATGTATAGGTGTATCATCAGTGGAAGATTTGTGGAAGAATGTAGCCCACACTGCTCGTTTCATCCCTTGTAGGTCATGTGTATTGTTTCTTATTGCCATTCCATAATAATGCTGGAGTCCATCAATGTTTTTGTCTGTAAGTCTTCCTTTATCATTTAGAGTCTTTCCATCTGATAACTTCTCTTTTCCTTTTGTCTGCTTCAATTTTCGAAGTAGTGTTCCTATCCGTTTTTGAATGTGGCCCACTCATTCAATCTTAACAATCTGCTTATTACCATAAGGTTGGCTTTCCACTGCTGATTTGTAAGGTTCTGAATCACCATCCCCCAAGTACTCAGTGTAACACACACCTCTGTCCTACTGTGAACGTCTGAACATAGAAACAACTGCAGTAGCTTCCATACCCCCACTAGTTCCCACATAATTCTTAGCACAATTTTTTTATGGCTTTCACTTGTTTCATCAACTGATTTACACTGATGACAGTATTTAGTTAGCACTTCAATGTCTAAAATTTTACCTGTGTCAACACTAGTGACAGTTGAAATTGCATTTTTTGATGTGTGACCTCTCTTCTGCCATGTGCCATCAACTGCCGCAATAAGTCTGTTGTGTTATTCAATTCTACTTCCGCTTCCATAGAAGCAACAGGAACAGATTTGACACATTCACCAATTACTTCTGTGTACTTAACTTGATCTGGTTGGTGGGTTTGGCAAGTTCAGCGTTGCACATAATACTTCAGCTGCAGTTAATCCTTTCCCAATGCACCTCACTCCATACAGGAATCTAACATTGCTCTCAAACAAGTCATTCTCGCACTTTTCAGAACTCCAAAATAATGTCGAGAGCCTGCAAACTTCGCACTGAGTATCACGTTTGTTAGCCAGTCCAGTCCTTGCAGATGAGTCCTCAGAGATGCTAATTTGCCCACCACAAACCTTACCTGACACAGCACCTTGCAAAACCTGTCCTAACACACTCAAATCTAAAAGAACATAACCTAAACTATTTTGATCTTTGCTAATAAATAAATCCTCATAGTCTCCAAGTTTCCTCTTCGAAGCACTAGTAGGCGTGTCCTTACGACGGGTCTGTGAAAAATCTATTTCAGGATCAACACTGGATTCAGATTTTGTGATATGCTAATTTCCATGGAAACGTCGCTTCTTAAAACAACCCTTTCTTTTCTTCATGTTGAAAACAGGTATAAGAGCGTATAATAGCACACCAAACCACTATGTTTTCAGTTCAAAACTTATGAAACACGACAACCACAAAGTAAATAAACAAAATGCATGTGCTATATCGCCATTTCTGTTTGCACAGTGCATCCAACCTCTTAACACGAACATTAACATGATTGCAAGGAATAAATAGCTGAAAACCACAGCCTTCTAGATTGTATAGTTCAAGAGATAGAGATACTTAGGAAAGTCGGTGCAGAACGACCGGATAATTTTACACATGCGCTATTAACTTTGAAATAATAAAAACTACACTTCCAATTCGAATTTTTCGACAAATAATGCATCAAATTATTCAGGAGAGATCAAATATTAGTAAGAGATAATAATCCGAAAATGTCACTTTTTGACCGATTCCGCCGTACGTACTCCCCTTAATGTAGTCGCCAGCATTGTGTATAACCCGTTGCTAGCGATGTGGAAGTCGTAAGATACTCTTAGCAGTGCCAGTTGTGTTGACAGTTCGAGCAGCGCGGTCTATTGCCCTTCGAATTTTTGGCAGTTCTGAAGCGCATGCCGTGAAGTGTTTCCTTCAGTTTAGAAATCGAGTTGAACTCACGGGGGCTTACGTCAGGGGAGTTCGGTAGGTGGTAAAGCACTTAGCAGCCCCATTAGTCAAACAAATCAGTAACAGCTTGCGCTGTCCGTGTTTGAGCATTGTCCTGCAAAATGATGGTCAGGTCCTGAGGAAAGTGTCATGGCTTCTATCTCTGTGCTGTTGATTTTTCGAACACAACCTACGACCAGCTTGGATACAGAGGTGATGACACTTTCCGCAGGACCTGACCATCATTTTGCAGGATAATGCACAAACACGGACAGTGCAAGCTGTTACTGATTTGTTTGACTAGTGGGGCTGCTAAGTGCTATACCAACTACTGCACTCCCTTGACTTAAGCCCTCGTGAGTTCAACTCGATTTCGAAACAGAAGGAAACACTTCACGCCATTCGCTCTAGAACTGCTACAAATTCGGCGGGCAATAGACCGCGCCGTTCCAACTGTCAACACAACTGACACTGCTAAGAGTGTCCTACGACTTCCACAACGGTGTAAACGCGTTATAAACAATGCTGGTGACTACATTGAAGGTCAGTAAAACTTTGAAACTCGTATCTATTTTGTATGAGCTGTAAATAAATGGTTGCCACTCTTAAAGTTCCAACGCTCGTATTTAACTGATTAACATCGTAGGATTACAGGTTAATGTAAACGCGATATAGCCATTGCAATGCCAAGTGCTGGGGTATTAGTAACCGCTGTAGCAGCTACACTGCTGAATGCAAGCATGCGAACGTGCATGCATTGTGAATACAATTGTCTTCCCTCTCGGTAGTGCAACTTGACCGTCCGGAGCCCGGTCTCGTTACGACCGTAAATTCTCATTACCACCGCCACCAGTAATCATGTACAGTGTTTACAGTTCTGCCAAGTCGTTCTGCAATACCTCAGAAGGAACATTCCCCTTCTCGCAGCCCTACTACACGAAATCATTCAAGCTCAGTGAGGAGTTGATAAAGGCGTCGTTGTCACCTTAAAGGCATTCTTGACTAACATCAACTCACCACTTCCAATCTCAAAGTTAACTAACGCTCACGAGCGTATAGCGCGTATAAACTCGATCTGCATTCTTACAGTGTCGCTACTAGCGCCACCGTTATGCGACTGGCGATAAATATGAAGAGACATCGTCGTTCAGATGTAGAAACACGTTTATCAACTTTCATTTATGTCGCACAACTCTTTCTTGACGTTGTGATCTTTTCCCGTCAGTGTATTTTATGGTGACCTTCACATACTTGTACACGGAAAAACAAGAGTATGTAATGATAACGATAACGTAATTAAAGTCATTTAAAGTACTGAACTACATACCGTGTCGAGGGAGAACTTTCTTTGCTGTACGACGGACTCAAAGGTATTACGTAACTTTTGACAGAATTAAAATGAGTGTCGAATAGGGGGTCAATGCTACACTACCGGCCATTAAAATAGCTATACCAAGAAGAAATGCAGATGATAAACGGGTATTCATTGGACAAATATATTATACTAGAGCTGACATGTGATTACATTTTCAGGGAATTTGGGTGCATATATCCTGAGAAATCAGTGCCCAGAACAACCACCTCTGGCCGTAATAACGGCCTTGATACGCTTGGGCATTGAGTCAAACAGAGTTTGGATGGCGTGTATAGGTACAGCTGCCCATGCAGCTTCAACACGATACCACAGTTCATCAAGAGTAGTGGTTGGTTGGATGGTTGGTTGGTTGTTTCGGGGAAGGAGACCAGACAGTGACGTCATCGGTCTCATCGGATTGGGGAAGGACGGGGAAGGAAGTCGGCCGTGCCCTTTGAAAGGAACCATCCCGGCATTTGCCTAGAGCGATTTAGGGAAATCGCCAAGAGTAGTGACTGGCGTATTGCGACGAGCTACTTGCTCGGCCACCATTGACCAGATGTTTTCAATTGGTGAGAGATCTGGAGAATGTGCTGGCCAGGGCAGCAGTCGAACATTTTCTCTATTCAGAAAGGCCCGTGCAGGACCTGTAACATGCATTATCCTGCTAAAATGTAGGGTTTCGCAGGAATCGAATGAAGGGTAGAGCCACGGGTCGTAACACATCTGAAATGTAACGTCCACTGTTCAAAGTGCCGTCAATGCGAACAAGAGGTGACCGAGACGTGTACCAATGGCAACCCATACCATCATGCTGGGTGATACGCCAGTATGGCGATGATGAATACACGTTTACAATGTGCGTTAACAGCGATGTCGTCAACCACGGATGCGACCATCAAGATGCTGTAAACAGAACCTGGATTCATCCCAAAAAATGACGTTTTGCCATTCGTGCACACTGTTTCATAGTTGAGTACACCATCGCAGGCGCTCCTGTCCTGATGCGGCGTCAAGGGTAACCGCAGCCATGGTCTCCGAGCTGATAGTCCCTGCTGCTGCAAACGTCGTCGAACTGTTCGTGCAGATGTTTGTTGTCTTGCAAACGTCCCCATCTGCTGACTCAGGGATCGAGACGTGGCTGCACGATCCGTTACAGCCATGCGGATAAGATGCCTGTCATCTCGACTGCTAGTGATACGAGGTCAATGGGATCCATCACGGCGTTCCGTATTACCCTCCTGAACCCACCGATTCCATATTCTGCTGACAGTCATTGGATCTCGACCAACGCGAGCAGCAATGTCGCGAGACGATAAACCTCAATTGCGTTGGGATACAATCCGAGCTTTATCAAAGTCGGAAACGTGATGGTACGTATTTCTCCTCCTTACACGAGGCATCACAAAATCGTTTCACCAGGCAAAGCCGGTCAACTGCTGTTTGTGTATGAGAAATCGGTTGTAAACTTTCCTCATGTCAGCACGTTGTAGGTATCGCCACCGGCGCCAACCTTGTGTGAATGTTCTGAAAGGTAATCATTTGCATATCACAGCATCTTCTTCCTGTCGGTTAAATATTGCGTCTGTAGCACGTCATCTTCGTGGTGTAGCAATTTTAATGGCCAGTAGTGTACATCAATATCCCATCAAGAAGTTAGTCAGCTCCCTCTTAATAAAGCGTGATACCTCCATGAGGCTGGATTACAGATGCTATTACACATTAATGTAGCCAGTTATGTTACTAGATACATTTTCTTTTGATTTGCAGAATGTCCGCACTGACACAACAATGAAATGAAAGATGTGATTCCTATCTTTGTGCTGAAGGGACTTACCCTGCGGACATTATTCGCAGAATGCAACTGCAGTGCAGTGATAAGCTGTCCCTCTCAATAAATAAGTCGCTCTAAATGTGGACGTGTATTTGTCTAAAATGCTGAGCATTCGGGTACGTTATCAACTTGACAAACGCATAGGGGCAACGAGAGAGATGAGCGAATTATTTTTGATGATTGTCATGCCAGATATTAATGTTACTGTCTTAATGTTACTCGTTCAGAATTTTCAATCGTTGATTAAGCTCGAAATGATCACAAATTTTCTACTCATTGAGTATCATGTCAACTGAAAAACACAAACAAAAGAGTTTGGAAGTGTCGACATTACATCTGAGACGGTCTGAAGAGACAGGAGATTTTCTTCTGTCGCACAGTAAGTGTCAATCACTACTATGCACAAAGGAAGGTAGAAAGAATGGTGTGGAAACATAGATTTTCGTCTGCAGCAAGAAAAGTTGTAAAGCAAAGCTCTTCGAGGGAAGTTGATGATTACAAGATATTAGAGTTCATCACAAACTTAAGATCAAACAGTGATTAATGAGAGGTATTATAAACTACAGTGATATCTGAAACCTTAAATCCAAACGAAGGGGAGAGGGTTCAAATGGCTCTGAGAACTATAGGACTTAACATCTTAGGTCATCAGTCCCCTAGAACTTAGAACTACTTAAACCTAACTAACCTAAGGACATCATACACATCCATGCCCGAGGCAGGATTTGAACCTGCGACCGTAGCAGTCGCGCGGTTCCGGACTTAAGCGTCTAGAACCACTCGGCCACCGCGGCCGGCGAAGGGGAGAAGGAAGCTTCCAAAAGATCTGATTTTTCTTCAGGGCAATTCCCGTTCTCATACAGCTGGGAAAACAGTTCAGTGCCTGACCCTTGTTTTCCATTTTAAAAAAAAATGGCCTTAAATTTTATCTCGGAAAATGATGGAACACGATCTAGAAGAGATACCTATATTGCGCAAAAATTGGTAGTTGACCCTAAATAACGAAAACTGTGAGGTCATCCACATGAGTGCTAAAAGGAATCCGTTAAGCTTCGGTGATTCGATGAACCCCTGTCAGGCACTTAAGTGTGTTTTGCAGAATATTCATGTAAATGTAGATGAAGCGTTGGGGAACCTTTATTGTGCTCGAATATGGTACGAGGCTGCTGCGTTCCTTGTATTCTGACGTCGTAGCAGTTCATCTTTAAAATTAAATGAAACGTAAATGTATCTCGTACAGCAAATCTGAGAAGACTTCGTTATCTTCCATCGCTACACTCCCAACGAATTGACAAACCTCTACACTGAAGTCCTACGGAAGGCTTATAGCAAATGAATGTTGCATAGTTCGAATCACTAACGTTGCCGCAAAACACGCCAGACAAACACGTGAGGGATAGCCGATTCGTGTCTGGCATCAAGAGAGGAATTGCCAAACTCTGGGCAGAAATGAAGTAACTTCCTGATATATTTTCTATTTACCCTCAATAATGTCTTATGGAACAATATTCTTAGAAAGAAACTATTGATACCATACAAGAGAACAGTAAGAATAATATGCGGTGTTAACTCACGTGTGTCATGTAGGTATCTCTTCACGGAGCTAGGCATTTCGACTGTTT
Source organism: Schistocerca piceifrons (assembly GCF_021461385.2). Taxonomy (NCBI): domain Eukaryota; kingdom Metazoa; phylum Arthropoda; class Insecta; order Orthoptera; family Acrididae; genus Schistocerca; species Schistocerca piceifrons. Next base: position 826,607,225 of record NC_060139.1, read on the forward strand.
GCCCTCTCACTACATACAGTCGCTAATGAAATTTGTCATAATTAATCCATCACATTCGTAAAGAACAGTGAGGTCCATACCTACAATACTAAAGGAAAAAATGACATTTAATACCCATTGTTAAAGCTGCCAGTGACTGAAGAGGAGTTCAAAAAGCAGCAACAAAAATCTTTATAATCACTTTCCCGATAACATAGAATGTCAAAAAAGGAAATTTGTTTTTTAGCGTAATTCCTTGAGTACGTTTAAAAAAAGTCCCTAATTGATTTTAACTTTAATTGTGTATACATTTCCCGTAAAGTAAGGCGTTCCACTTCATTTTGATAGAAGAATTGTTGCAATGATCTGTGAAAGATGTAAGTAACTAATTAACTTCTGTGGATTACATGTAACGGTGCGCTCTGCATCTTGAAAGATCAAACGGCGGCCACTTTTGCATTGCCCCTTACATAAATAACGTCATGAATCTACTGGTGGATTTTGGTTTAGATACCTCAGTTAATACACAGCCCAGCTTTCTATCTTCGTTCATGAAGAAGTTATAGTCTTGTGGAAGAGGATTAATCATTTTGAAACACTGTGTACTGTACAAACTCTTTTCACGATAAAGTATGCCCCTGCAATACGCATTTCCTTTAAATTTGAGAAGAAAGCAACTAGCCCGTCCGTCGACGGAAGTCCAAGTTGTGGTGAAGATCTACCCTTCGTGCCAACATTTTACGATTCAAGTTGATATGCTTCAATCCCTACTCGACGCATTTCCTTTAAATTTGAGAAGAAAGCAACTAGCCCGTCCGTCGACGGAAGTCCAAGTTGTGGTGAAGAGCTACCCTTCGTGCCAACATTTTACGATTCAAGTTCGTATGCTTCAATCCCTACTCGACGCATTTCCTTTAAATTTGAGAAGAAAGCAACTAGCCCGTCCGTCGACGGAAGTCCAAGTTGTGGTGAAGAGCTACCCTTCGTGCCAACATTTTACGATTCAAGTTCGTATGCTTCAATCCCTTCTCGACGGTTGTTACCTCTCAATATTTATGCTGAGTTTTGACTAATACTGGCAACTCACAACCTGGCGTAAGTTCTTCGTCAACGACATACTCGATGATACGATTTTGAATTTAAAGTCTATCGGGTGACACCAAATTTTCGATCAGGATAGCGGATACAAAGAGACATCCACCTAACCCATCTACCAACGGGTGTGACACAACAGGAGACGCCAGCAAATTGGAAGAAAATTATCTTTTTTGTAGCTGCTTCCAAATTTGTCTCTTCTGTTGTTTAGACAACAAGCCGTAGTTTACCACTCAGTCACGCCATTATTATACGCTAAAAATGCGTTTAATTCATCCAAGGTTGGCGTTTAATTAAACATCAGGATTCGGAATGACGTCAGCTCTATATCTGAATTTCACCTGCATTCATAATTCAAGAAGCGTGACGAGACCGCAGGACACTGGAGGATTTGTCCGATTCTACGGAAACACCTTCGTGAGTAATTCTATACTCAGTTCTCACCTACTTGGATATTTAATTTCGGAATAAGTTTGGTTCACGTTTACTACGAGCATCCAAATATGATTCCACTTCAGTAACAGCAAATATGTTGTTGATGTATTGGCACGTCACCGCTGGAAGATATACCGGTAACACGTACCCAGTAAGTACTGCCTTTACCCAGTTTTGTATCGTTGTTGAGCATTTTCGAACCTTCGCTTTACAAAAGAATTCGTTCACGCTCTACCGGCCGAATCACTTAAGTGAAGTGGGCACGCAATAATTAATGAAAAATCCACCCATGCGTTCTGTCTCTGACACAATTGCTTAACAACACTAAAATATCCCGTATTAAGAGGGTTAGGACGTCAAACGGACCGACTTGGAGCAGGACAGGCATCACAGGACATTTTAATTTCCACTGTCTATACTTTTACAAATAAATTCATACAACTTTGTCAGCATCACCAGGAAGGGTTCAGGATTCACACTCATTGCAGTGGAAGATCGAAAACATAACAAAATAAATTTTTTTACGTGTCAAATTTCATCATTCTTTCAATTACTAATGGCTGCTTTTGTTGCTATAGGTACACTTTTCTTCATAAGTTAGAGAGATTCTTCGACGAATTTTGCACAGCAGACCAACCATACTTACAGGTGTATGAAACTCTAGAATTTATTTAACTGATGAAAAAAGAGTGAGCTGTTATATTTTAAACTTCATGTTTAGAAAAAACACAAATTTTATAGTTAATTACCTAAATTTGTACCACAGTTTTTAATAGATTTGAAAAATTCTAGAGTTTCATACACCTTTGAGTATGTTTTGTATGCTGTGCAAAATTCATCGAAGAATCTCTCTTACTTATGAAGAAGAGTGTACCTATAGCAACAAATGCTGCCATTAGTAAGCGAAAAAAATGAATTTTCACATGTAAAAAAAACTATTTTGTTATGTTTTCTAACTTCCACTGCTGTGAGTGTAAATTCTGAATCCTTCCTGGTCATGCTGACAAAGTTTTATGAATTTATTTGCAAAAGTTTAGACAGTGGAAATTAAAATGTCCTGTGATGCCTCTCCTGCTCCAAGTCGGCCCGTTTGACGTCATACCCTCCTTAACGCTAGGAAAAAAATAGCAAAAACAAACGGAGAACACCTGCCCACTAATATTCCAAAATAAAGCGCTTAATAGATTAGAACTTAAAAGGCCAATAATCAGCTGAATAATGCAAATAGGTGCCACGATTATCATCTTGTCGTACAAGACTGTCATGCGCCCTATTCTCACCAGATAAATTACGGATTGGACCTCTGCTCCTCCCAAATTTTTGCTACTTCCTCGACATTCCTGAATGAAATTCGGCACTTCTTTGCCTCGTGCATCTGACTATGTTCTTTCACACGTATCCCACACCAGCTTATGAAGTTCCCACACCGAATACTTCCGCTTGTACTATGTTTCCTATAAACTTGAGTCCCAACATCCCACTACGTCCGTAATCACTGAGAAATGTAAATTTCTTCCAGTTTATAAGAGAGGTTCCCATCTTCCTTTCATTTCCAAGCACTCCAATCTAAGGGCAGTATTAGCCACCATACTCTCCCCAAAAATGAGAACTCCCAGAGCTATATCGACTAATTGTAATCGAATCAACCTGTCCTATTTGATATGGAGACTCCAAGCCCTTTTTCTTCTCGTGTAACTGAAATCCCACTTTCGTCCTAGTTCCCAGCTGTCTGTTTTCCTCATATCCATACCACATTCTTGTTCATACAGCATCCTTACTAATCTTCCCTCCTCCAAATCTTCCATCTACATTTAGCAGTAGTAGCGGTCATCATCATTCCCAAAGAGCAGAAAAATTCACATCACCATTATCATGTCATGAATTCATCTTTGTTTTACACCATTAAAATTTATTTTTGTAAACCAAAGGATGAAGAAGGGTAAAGTGACTGTCACCAATTCGCCACCTATGTGGAAAATGTAAATAGCTGATAAATTAGAAAGTACATCGTGTACAGAAACAGTCTTGCATTACTTTTGTTTCGTTGATTCCACTGTTATTTTGTTACATACATAGTAAAATTATGGAAAACTTCAACATCCAAGAATATTCCAATTTTGTTGTATCTTTTGCTAGAATTACGTATTCCTGTGTTTCGTAATCTGAAACCTGTGGATGACGTTAGCTGTCTGGAGACGTATCACGCATGTTCAGCTAGATTTAGAAAAACTGTAGTCAAGAGTTTCAACAGTATGCTAGTAAATCTTGTGGAAAGCTGTTTCTAGACCTGCAACATTCAGTGAAGAATGTTGGCATGAAATATTGCTCTGTCTGTTTCATTTATCATATAGAAACTGCAGACACATTGGGCAAACACCTTTGCAAACGTAACTTACATGCATTTCAGACGAGATGTTAAAATGTGTGAGACAGAATCTGAATAATCACTCAGCCACTCTCTGTCTATCAGTTTGCGATGAACACAATGTAAGCACCAGTATAAAGTCATTACCATAGAGTGGAGAATACAGGACCCCTTGGGCAACTGCGATGGCACATTTGGACATACCTGAAACAGAAAATATCAGAATATTAATATTGAAGGGATTCACACTTCACAAATAAACGTGTGCGAAAATAAAAAGCAGGCACAAAGACTTCAAGAAGAAGAAAAAATGTAGTTGTAGTAATACAATGAACTGTGAACAAATAAGGACATATATCGGTTTTTCGATTTATAAATATATGCAGACAGCACTTTTCTTGAAGTTAGGGTTTTTGAACAGTTACCGAATGTATCAGCCTGTGCGTGCCATTGTTAAACAATTTTTTCTAAGTCCTAAATGAATCAGCACAAAAAAGCGAATATGTTCCTCTTTAAAACACTGACAAAAAAGTGGGGAACCAGTATCTTTGGTCGTCGCTCTACAGTACGTCATCACAAGTATCCGGACACCCCCAAAACTATACGTTTTTCATAATAGGCGCATTGTGCAGCCACCTACTGCCGGGTACTCCATATCAGCGACCTCAGTAGTCATTAGACATCGTGAGAGAGCAGAGTGGACGGTCCGCGAAACTCACGGACTTCGAACGTGGTCAGGTGACTAGGTGTCACTTGTGTCATACGTCTGTACGCGAGAATTCCACACTCCTAAACATCCCTAAGTACACTGTTTCCCATGAGATGGTGAAGTGGAAACGTGAAGAGACACAGTCCAGCACTAAAGCGCCCAGGCCGACCTCGACTGTTGACTGACAGAGACCGCCGACAGTTGAAGAGGGTCGTAATGTGTAATAGGCAGACATCTATCCAGACCATCACACAGGAATTACAAATTGCATCGGAATCCATTGCAAGTACTATGACAGTTAGGCTGGATTTCATAGTCGAGTGGCTTCGCATAAGCCACACATCACGCCGGTAAATGCCAAAAGACGCCTCGCTTGGTGTAAGGAGTAACGAATCACGATACACAATGTGGCGATCCGATGGCAGGGTGTGGGTATGGCGAATGCCCGGTGATCGTCATCTGCTAGAGTGTGTAGTGCCAACATTAAAATTCGGATGCGGTGGTGTTATGGTGTGGTGGTGTTTTTCATGGAGGGGGCTTGCACCCCTTCCTGTTCTGCGTGGCACTGCCACAGCACAGCCCTACATTGATGTTTTAAACACCTTCTTGCTTCCCACTGTTGAAGAGTAATTCGGGGATGGCGACTGCATGTTTCTACTCGATCGAGTACCTCTTCATAATGCACGGCCTGTGGCAGAGTGGTTACCCGAAGATAACATCCTTGTAATGGACTGGCCTGCACAGGCTCCGGACCTGAATCCTATAGAACACCTTCGGGATGTTTTGGAACGCCGACTTCGCGCCAGGTCTCACCGACCGACATCTATGCCTCTCATCAGCGCAGCGCTCCGTGAAGAATGCGCTGCCATTCCCCAAGAAACCGTCTAGCGCCTGACTGAACGTATACCTGCGGGAGTGGAGGCTGTCGTCACGGATAAGGGTGGACCAACACCATATTGAATTCAAGCATTACCGATGGAGGGCGCCACGAACTTGTAAGTCATTTTCAACGAGGTGTCCGGATACTTTTCATCACATAGTGTATCTTCATTACCAAAATTTGTGGCATGCGAACATATTCGTGCTCACTAACTGTGATGTGGTCGTGAAACTAACAGTGATCCAGAAAGGGAAAAATAAATGTCTTTATTTCCGTCAACGGTCACAAAATGTTAAGGCCTCAGTCTACCGTTTTCGGTCAGCAACTACCATTTTCAGATCTGTTTTAAAAACATGTCCTAGTATAATGGTCCCGCAGTGTCAACGTCATTTTGTGTTTGTCTTTTTATGATGCCACTATGGCTCCACTACATTTGGACATATTTATAAAACAGCTGTGAAGAGTCCATTAAACAGAGACAGCGTGGTATAAGATTTTATTGGTAAAAAATTTGAATAAAAACTGAGTTTGGTGACATTAGAACCCATGCGATGATCCTACGACTCTTGCTATGTGTTCACCGTGTCAGTTGAAACTACATTTACGCCTCAATGCGGACATTACCTGCATGTGTACGGCAACTTTGAACGTTTGGATCTCGGTAACAGATAACGATATCTAAAAAGAGTTTCGAAGTTCCCAAAGAATATTATCTTAAAAACGTATGGTAAGAATTTCGGCAGTCTGCCGTGAATAGAACTTATAGAAGTGACCATCCCCAAGATTAGTATTTTTCGTACCCAAAAGTCATGGTTTTTCGGGGTTTTCTCAAGAACCGTTTTTAAACAAATGGTTGTTTTATAAATAACGTAAGATCCACCATAGTCCACGCCTATAGCGGAAAAAACCAATCGGTTTGCCGAACTTGCCTGGGTTGCAAGAAGTTTTTAATGTCTAAGTCTTGACCGTGTAAAGTGTGCTCGTTTTTCCAATAATTATACAAATGTTCTAGGCCATGGGCTATCTAACATGCTTGACCCGTCATCCCCGTGATCAATAGACATTCCCTGAAAATTCACATTTTCACGCGCGGCCTTTTGCAACATGCTGGTTCGATAGTCAGTAATGTCAGTACCATCCAGTCTACAAGAAAGGATGTCTTATTTCTGCGAGTAGTCCCCTCCTACAAAAAAATTCTCAAATTACCAAACTTTGTTTTAACAACGTAATATCACACTTTGTTAATTGATGTCAGTGTAGTAGCTAGCCCCTTGATTTTCAGAGGCAAGGACTGCTGCACCCAGCTGATTGAGTTTTAGCGTGTTATTGGCGAGAAGCGCGTCTTGGGTTTCGGCATCAATTTCATCAGCAACCATAATGGCGGGCGTGGAGATTGTTATTCTGTTCAAGACACATCAACAGGAAATACACACAAATATTCAGCTCTTTCCCCAAGACGAAATAATTACCAGAAGACATAAAATTACTTCCAGTTTTCAGTATATCGCCTAAATCGTAAAAAGCTAAAGTAATGGCTTCCATAGGGAACGTTTCAGCACATTCTAAAACAATGCTAGAGTGAACAATAAATAGAACAGATGTTAAGACTTTCAATTTTATGGTGCGATATTGGCTATGAAAACGATGACACTTACAAAGCAACTAAATTTCGAGTGATATGTGGCACAATGGACAGAACAATGAGTGACAAGACAAGGAAGGGCAGAAAATTTAAAATTCTACAAAGTAATGGATAACCTTATTCCTATACACTGTAGCGATGTAGGACAGCAACGAAGAAAGATAAATAAAGAATACAATCGGCTGAAATTATTTTTTTAAGGATGTACCCTCAGAGATAAATGGAAGATTAGAGCAAGGATGCATAATATAGGAACAATATGTGAAGAGAAAGGGGGAATATATTAGTTAAAGCAGTGTGATTTATGCACCAATAAGAAAGAGGTATGTAGTATGACAGAAGGACAGAAGAACAGATAGCTACAGTGGAGACAGAACAGGCTGTAAGCCTACACAATGAAGAGGAACGAAGAGGAAGAAAAAGGAGAAGAAGAAACATTTATGTTTTAACTCAGAATATATTCTAGGATTCAACATAACTGAACATCAATGATGCGGAAAACCATATGTAAACTGATAAAAATTAGTTGATAGTTGACGTCTGTCACTTGCCGTTACAGTGTTGCCACATCTGCTGCCGGCTACCGCTCGGTCGTTGGCAACGCACCAATACGGCGGGTCACTTCAGAAAATCTTTTAATGTGTAACGCTGAGCATGTTGAAAACAGCTATTACGGGGTATGGCGTACATGAGGGATTCTCTGTTGACAGCTGATTTTAAGTGACCAATGACTGAACTGTGAAAAAAATGTTCAAATGTGTGTGAAATCTTATGGGACTTACACACTACTTAACCTAAATTTACCTAAGAACAAACACACATACCCATGCCGGAGGGAGGACTCGAACCTCCGCCGGGACCAGTCGCACAGTCCATGACTACAGCTCCTTAGACCGCTCGGCGACTGAACTGTGACACATTTCCGATTTTGAAGCCATAAATTTAAACTCATGTCCTAGCCTAACAACGGCCTCGTGACTTGCAATGTATCGGAGAAAACGGCGATCAACATTCAGCGACAGAAGTAAAATCACGATCTCTTTGCTCACAGAGCTTAAGCCAACTCAAGACAGAAAACTTTGATGACATTTTTGGTGGCATAGCCACCTTCTGCAGAAAAACTTCAGTTTTAGCGTTAAAAGTAAACTACAGTTTCTCTCTGTGAATGGTTACCTGAAACTATCCTCACACGGGCTGTATGGGATGCCGAGTTACCAGCTGATGAGCAGTCCTGGTTGACATTGGGTTGTAGATAACAGGCGACACAAGCAGATTCCAGACGAAAAAACACCGATACGAAGGAAGAAAACAGGAAATAACGAACGAACTCAACACGATGCTGAAAATGATGCGGCAAACTATTAGAAATGAAAATAATTACATCTAAAACAACTGAATAAAAGCGATAATCAAAATTTTTAGATTAGATTTATAAAAATAAAAAAATCGCTGTTTTGGACTAGATTCTAACCTCCACCTTATACATGTTAGGTTTATGCACTAATCACTACGCTATACCCCTGCAAAGCAAAATGCTGTTGCACTTTTACTTTGGTGTCCCACCCATAACAATTAATTGACACCTTTCAAAACTTCGGCTTCATTTCAAATCGTACAAAGCATATCTAAAGTAAGCGTATCTCTGTGATTATAACTGAATGAATGACGCTGAAATTGCGTATTCTGCGGAAGGGTGCAATAGTGTTTGGTTAATGCTGTGTATGGAACATGTGTATTTCGTTAGCGTCGTTGTGTGTGCGTGTGTGTGTTGGTTTTGGTTGTTTCTTGTGGTTGCCTGTTGGTGTGGTTGTCATGTGTACTGAAATATGAAATAAAAGGGTCAGACTCAGGATTCGGGATCCAAACGCACTGTTACAGGCAACGAAAGCAACAGTTATCCATCCATTACCCAAACTCGAAGAAGATGAAGTTTTCATTAGAGAAAAATTAAACCTCGCACCACAAAACAATGTAGGTCCGTTTAAAAGAACAAATTGAGCAGTTTTACCTACTCCGCGTACTTCGTTCTTTTTTCCCTTCGAGGAAGATGCGGAAGCACCAAGAGTACCGTCCACATTTACAAGTGTCTTGTAGACAAGCAATCGTCGGCGACACAGAGAGTTGCCCAGAGAGCATCCCAGGGTGCCCCAGAGAGCTACAACACCAAGAAGAATCGCTTCTCGGCTTTTGGCAAGATCAATGTGTAGTATTATGGCCCTTAAAAGGGCCTTTTGTTGAGAACTGCTTCAATGGTTATACACTGTACAGTCGCCCACAATGCGACAATCTTCCAAAGAAGGTGACCCACTGGCCTTAACCCATAAATGAAGATTGGAATCAGAGTTTATCTTAAGACGTCTACGACAAGTCAAAGACAAACTCCCATGTGGCATAATGTAGGAACCCTCACCAGAGATAATAATCTCTGATATAGGTATAGTACGGTAGGCCAAAATTTCACGGGTTTCAAAGGATTCCAAACCAGCCCTCCCTGCACTGTTACAGGCAACGAAAGCAACAGTTATCCATCCATTACCCAAACTCGAAGAAGATGAAGTTTTCATTAGAGAAAAATTAAACCTCGCACCACAAAACAATGTAGGTCCGTTTAAAAGAACAAATTGAGCAGTTTTACCTACTCCGCGTACTTCGTTCTTTTTTCCCTTCGAGGAAGATGCGGAAGCACCAAGAGTACCGTCCACATTTACAAGTGTCTTGTAGACAAGCAATCGTCGGAGTAGGTAAAACTGCTCAATTTGTTCTTTTAAACGGACCTACATTGTTTTGTGGTGTGAGGTTTAATTTTTCTCTAATGAAAACTTCATCTTCTTCGAGTTTGGGTAATGGATGGATAACTGTTGCTTTCGTTGCCTGTAACAGTGCAGGGAGGGCTGGTTTGGAATCCTTTGAAACCCGTGAAATTTTGGCCTACCGTACTATACCTATATCAGAGATTATTATCTCTGGTGAGGGTTCCTACATTATGCCACATGGGAGTTTGTCTTTGACTTGTCGTAGACGTCTTAAGATAAACTCTGATTCCAATCTTCATTTATGGGTTAAGGCCAGTGGGTCACCTTCTTTGGAAGATTGTCGCATTGTGGGCGACTGTACAGTGTATAACCATTGAAGCAGTTCTCAACAAAAGGCCCTTTTAAGGGCCATAATACTCCCTGCACTGTTACAGGCAACGAAAGCAACAGTTATCCATCCATTACCCAAACTCGAAGAAGATGAAGTTTTCATTAGAGAAAAATTAAACCTCGCACCACAAAACAATGTAGGTCCGTTTAAAAGAACAAATTGAGCAGTTTTACCTACTCCACGTACTTCGTTCTTTTTTCCCTTTGAGGAAGATGCGGGAGCACCAAGAGTACCGTCCACATTTACAAGTGTCTTGTAGACAAGCAATCGTCTTAAGATAAACTCTGATTCCAATCTTCATTTATGGGTTAAGGCCAGTGGGTCACCTTCTTTGGAAGATTGTCGCATTGTGGGCGACTGTACAGTGTATAACCATTGAAGCAGTTCTCAACAAGAGGCCCTTTTAAGGGCCATAATACTACACATTGATCTTGCCAAAAGCCGAGAAGCGATTCTTCTTGGTGTTGTAGCTCTCTGGGGCACCCTGGGATGCTCTCTGGGCAACTCTCTGTGTGCTCAATAGATGGCTCCACAGTAGAGCGCGTGACCTTGAGCGTGCGAGAGAGAGCGCTGTGGAGTGTGTGAGAGAGAGGAGGTATAGTACGGTAGGCCAAAATTTCACGGGTTTCAAAGGATTCCAAACCAGCCCTCCCTGCACTGTTACAGGCAACGAAAGCAACAGTTATCCATCCATTACCCAAACTCGAAGAAGATGAAGTTTTCATTAGAGAAAAATTAAACCTCGCACCACAAAACAATGTAGGTCCGTTTAAAAGAACAAATTGAGCAGTAGAGCGCGTGACCTTGAGCGTGCGAGAGAGAGCGCTGTGGAGTGTGTGAGAGAGAGGAGCCGCGAGCACTAGTATTACTAGGCTCGCGGCGGGCTAAAATCAAGTTGCCGATTGCGCAACTGCAGGTGATAAGGCGCTTATCATTGGGCGCCCAGACGTCCACATCCGCTGCGTGCGCCAGGACTGATGCTATATAAGGAGCACACTGTCTTGCCAGCGCATTCACTCTTGTGTGAGTGAATAGCCACTGAGGCACTGCTTCTTACAATGGTTCGTAGACGTTGTTATCGTCGTCGCCGACGATTGCTTGTCTACAAGACACTTGTAAATGTGGACGGTACTCTTGGTGCTTCCGCATCTTCCTCGAAGGGAAAAAAGAACGAAGTACGCGGAGTAGGTAAAACTGCTCAATTTGTTCTTTTAAACGGACCTACATTGTTTTGTGGTGCGAGGTTTAATTTTTCTCTAATGAAAACTTCATCTTCTTCGAGTTTGGGTAATGGATGGATAACTGTTGCTTTCGTTGCCTGTAACAGTGCAGGGAGGGCTGGTTTGGAATCCTTTGAAACCCGTGAAATTTTGGCCTACCGTACTATACCTATATCAGAGATTATTATCTCTGGTGAGGGTTCCTACATTATGCCACATGGGAGTTTGTCTTTGACTTGTCGTAGACGTCTTAAGATAAACTCTGATTCCAATCTTCATTTATGGGTTAAGGCCAGTGGGTCACCTTCTTTGGAAGATTGTCGCATTGTGGGCGACTGTACAGTGTATAACCATTGAAGCAGTTCTCAACAAAAGGCCCTTTTAAGGGCCATAATACTCCCTGCACTGTTACAGGCAACGAAAGCAACAGTTATCCATCCATTACCCAAACTCGAAGAAGATGAAGTTTTCATTAGAGAAAAATTAAACCTCGCACCACAAAACAATGTAGGTCCGTTTAAAAGAACAAATTGAGCAGTTTTACCTACTCCGCGTACTTCGTTCTTTTTTCCCTTCGAGGAAGATGCGGAAGCACCAAGAGTACCGTCCACATTTACAAGTGTCTTGTAGACAAGCAATCGTCTTAAGATAAACTCTGATTCCAATCTTCATTTATGGGTTAAGGCCAGTGGGTCACCTTCTTTGGAAGATTGTCGCATTGTGGGCGACTGTACAGTGTATAACCATTGAAGCAGTTCTCAACAAAAGGCCCTTTTAAGGGCCATAATACTACACATTGATCTTGCCAAAAGCCGAGAAGCGATTCTTCTTGGTGTTGTAGCTCTCTGGGGCACCCTGGGATGCTCTCTGGGCAACTCTCTGTGTGCTCAATAGACGTTGTTATCGTCGTCGCCGACGATTGCTTGTCTACAAGACACTTGTAAATGTGGACGGTACTCTTGGTGCTTCCGCATCTTCCTCGAAGGGAAAAAAGAACGAAGTACGCGGAGTAGGTAAAACTGCTCAATTTGTTCTTTTAAACGGACCTACATTGTTTTGTGGTGCGAGGTTTAATTTTTCTCTAATGAAAACTTCATCTTCTTCGAGTTTGGGTAATGGATGGATAACTGTTGCTTTCGTTGCCTGTAACAGTGCAGGGAGGGCTGGTTTGGAATCCTTTGAAACCCGTGAAATTTTGGCCTACCGTACTATACCTATATGTGAACATGCTACGCGGAGTAGGTAAAACTGCTCAATTTGTTCTTTTAAACGGACCTACATTGTTTTGTGGTGCGAGGTTTAATTTTTCTCTAATGAAAACTTCATCTTCTTCGAGTTTGGGTAATGGATGGATAACTGTTGCTTTCGTTGCCTGTAACAGTGCAGGGAGGGCTGGTTTGGAATCCTTTGAAACCCGTGAAATTTTGGCCTACCGTTGTTATCGTCGTCGCCGACGATTGCTTGTCTACAAGACACTTGTAAATGTGGACGGTACTCTTGGTGCTTCCGCATCTTCCTCGAAGGGAAAAAAGAACGACAAGGAAATAACTGTTGTGGCAGTTTGCCAAAGAGGAATGTTTGGGCGTGACGCTGAGTGATCTGATTGGAGGAAGTTAGCTACAATGCTTCATCTGTCATCTTTCAAGTAATTTTAGTCGGACTATACTTATTAAGATCTGTGCTTTTTTCGGAGCATCGCATCATTTTTTGTTCTAGAGACCTGCGATCCTTCGATCGCTTGCGGCTTTCCCCCAAGAGAAGTGTGTGTGTGTGTGTGTGTGTGTGTGTGTGTGTGTGTGTGTGCGTGCGTGCGTGTGCGTGTGCGCGCGCGAGCACTTGCGTGCGTGGATGTGTGTTTCGAAGCGTCACTTGCTTCCGTCTGTCATCTGGTGCGCGAACGGCGCGTGCCACATCGGGCTCGACCGCAGCGCCACGGCGCGGCGGCCGCCGCAGTTATCGCCGGCGCTGACCTCCCGCGGTCAAGCCGGCCGGCCGGGCGCGCTCCCGTGGGCCCGCGTCCCCTTTAATAGGGCCGCTGCCGCAGAGCCGCGCTCGAATTAACGCTGATTACTTCGGCGCGTCCAATAGCCGACCAGCTTCCGACGCCACTGGCTGCACAGATCTCTGCATGCGACCGCGGAAATATTCTGCGTCAAAATATTTCTCGTGATTCCAGTTAATAATCTGTCCGACGAAAACTGTCTGGACACCGCTATGTAATGGGGAATTGACTACTAGGTGGCACGAGATGAGGAGCCGTCAGTATAAAAGAAAGCGGGGAGTATTGCTTTGTCAGTAGTAAGGAAGCAACAACATCAGCTTGCGTCGGTTAGAAGAGCTTTGTGACTTTGAATGTTGACTATTCGTTGGATGTCACCTGAGTAACAAATCGAACAGGGATGTTTTCTGACGTCTTGTCCCAATCAGCTGTTGGTGACTGTCAAGTCGAAACGCGAACTAACAACCACTGCTAAACCAAGACCATGTAGATCTAATTACTGGCAGACAGGCCGAGGGCTGTTGTAAGAAACTGTATGAAATCATCGGAAGGAATCACTCATGAGTATCAAAGTGTTACCAGAAATTCAGAGGTTCAGCTAACACAATGCCTCTTAGTGGGGGGTTAAAAACAATGTGCAGTGGTAGAGCACTCCCTCGTAAGCCATGCATTTATGTAGTCAGTGCTAAGCGACGCTTGAGGTGATGTACAGAATGATGCCACTGTCCAGTGAATGGCTGGAAACGAGATATTTGGAGTGATGAGTCACGTTATTCTCTCTGGTAATCCGATGGAAAAGCTTTGGTTTGGCGAATAGCTGGCAAATGTTACCTGCCTTTATGTTTAGTGCTAATAGTGAAGTATAGGGTATAGGGTTGTTGCTCCTTGTTAGCGTGTCGTCCCCTTATTGCACTTAAGAAAACATTAATTGGGGGAGGATATGAACATATTTTGCAGCTTTCTGTACTGCGTGCGGTGCAGAAAAAGTTCAGAGCCGATGACTGATTGAGTCGGCATTACAGTGCACCCTGTCGTAAGGCGGCATTTGTGAGACATTGGTCTGTAGACAATAACATTCCTAAAATGTAATAGCTCGAACAGGTTCCCGGCCTTAAACCAGAGGAAGAACTTCGGGACAAGTTAGACCGTCGACTTTGCTCTGGGCTCCCGCGTCCAACATTACTACCTCCTCTGGTTTCGGCACTTTAGGAAGAATGGCCTGTCCCTCCTTCGCAGTCATTGAGATACTTCATTGAAATCGCCATAAAGGCGAATATTGGACACCTTACGTACTTATGTCCGTATATTTTTGAACAGACAGAATACTTACTTACAATTATGAGAAAGAGTCAATAAAAGTCTTCCAGCTAACGCACAGATGTAGAAACAGACACATATTACAAATATTAATCACATTTCTCGTAGGCGATTGAGTGTAAGTAACTTTACTTTGTCGTAGTCAGTAAAATTAGTCTGTGAGACTGCATTGTCAGTGTGAAAAACTTCCGACATTTCGGCCACTACTGCAAGTGCCTCCTCTCGTTGGTCTTTTTATCTTTTTTCCTTGCAAAAATAAAAAAAAAACATAAGGGAGGCCATTTGCGATAGCGGCCGATACGTCGGAAGTTTTACACACTGACAATGCAGTCAATACACCACGAAGAATTTTACTGTGACAATGGCCGCTGGATCTTACGTTTACATTTTGTCGTAATTACATGTGTATTTCCTACAGAGACGGCATAGGACACGGGAATTTAACTGAATCTAGTGGATTTGGTCCTGAAACGAGATTATGAGTCGAACATGAAGCAAACGAAAGTCAAATTAAATTAGGCCCTACTAAGGATGTTAGTTTAGAAAATGAGACACTGGAAGTAGTCTGGGTTTCGCTGCTTGGACAGATAAATAACTATCGAAAGAGAAAAGTATATAAAATGGCAAGAGCAAGAAAAGCGTCTCTGAAAACATGAGTTACATTAACATGTAGTACAAATTTGTTCAAAAATCTTCTCTGGAAAATTCTGGAGTGTAACCTGTGCAGCAGTGAAAAGTGGATGCTAAAGAGTACACACAAGAAGAGGATAAAAGCATTAGGAATGTGGTGTTAGAGAAGAAAGTTTTAGATTAGTAGATTGAGTAACTCATAAAGAAACTTCCTGGCAGATTAAAACTGTGTGCCCGACCGAGACTCGAACTCGGGACCTTTGCCTTTCGCGGGCAAGTGCTCTACCATCTGAGCTACTGAAGCACGACTCAGGCCCGGTACTCACAGTTTTACTTCTGCCAGTATCTCGTCTCCTACCTATACTGGCAGAAGTAAAGCTGTGAGTACCAGGCCTGAGTCGTGCTTCGGTAGCTCAGATGGTAGAGCACTTGCCCGCGAAAGGCAAAGGTCCCGAGTTCGAGTCTCGGTCGGGCACACAGTTTCTATCTGCCAGGAAGTTTCATATCAGCGCACACTCCGCTGCAGAGTGAAAATCTCATATGAGTTCATATCGAGTCAGGAAGACAACTGGCGTTATGGCACAACTTGATGAAGGAATAGTGCGATAAGACACATGGAGAGTCATGAAAGAATAGTTAATTTGGTATTGCAGGAAGGTGTGGGAGTCAAACCGGCAGAGGGACACAAAGGTACTAATCGGTTTCAAGCGGTCGTATACTGCTCTGGTTACGCAGAGGAGAGTAGACAACCGCAGAAAAGTGCATCAAATCAGTCTTCAACTAAAGACCACAACAACAGCAACATTTCAGGAATAGAGGGTTAGGATGAAAAAAAAAAAAATGCCGGAGGCGAAATATTTTCCTTCATAACATTTACTGCAAGGGGTCACAAGCTCATCAGCAAAATTACAAGGGTTGGTAAAGAAGCTGTATTTTCAGGGATTGACAGGTACGATTTATTCGAGTGCGAAAGTTCCTTTTCTTCGAGAAATGTGAGAATTCTGTCGTATGCGTATCTAATGGTTGTGGTTGCTTCCATATAGTGTGTATGTGTTATGAGACACAAAGAGAAGGGTAAACATCGATGGTGTGTTATAGCCACTTCCTGTTTAGTAGCCGTAAGGCATAAGGCACCCGACGGACGTAACGTCTACAACCGACGAAGCAGTTGGTATTAGCAGTATCACGCGCCCTCACTTCAAGAGAATTAGGATTCGAAAATGATTACTGGGAATTCCTGGTGGCAAAAACTTTTAACGAACCTCGATGATCAAACATTAATAGCTTTTACCCTCGACCAGTAAAAGATCTCGCGTAGCGCTCCATAACACTGTCTTCCTCAGACGTAGAAGCGAGAAGATCTAGTGACGTCACTGCACCGTCCGCCAATGTGAGAATCCAGCATTCCTCGTTTGCCAGACACTGGTGACCAACTGAGCTTGCTGAGGTCCTCATTCGTAGCGATGTTTAACAATTCACAAACAAAAGGGCTACTTACGTTATCTGTTATTACTACGCTTATTCCATGCTACGCGTAATGTTTTCTTCGAAAATTCATTTTATGTTTTAAAACCTGAAACCTGAAGATGACCTACGCCCAAAACCGGTGTTACATTATGACCATTGCAACTGTAGTAGCCGTTTTCCGTTCTTTATGCTAATATCGATCTGGTATCACGTTAGTGATGAACATACTTATAAATTTTGTATTTCACTGTGCAATTGATGGGATGACTCTTGGTAGAGTTTTTGTCCCTAGCCTGAAGCAAATATATCTCCTTCCTTCTGTTCGCATCTCCCGTTCCATCCACAAACCTAAATCTATTACCTGAACACAAACAAAACACGCCCTTTTTGAAGCAACTCTTTCACACTTCTAACAATTAATAAAGGTGCTAGAGTACGGAATATGCCTAAAAGAATTTCCAGCTGTTAGAGCTAATCGCATAGTCAGGGACAGCAACTGGCCATCAGAGAGGGTTCTGAGCACGAGGGAAGTGTCGTCGCTGACTGACTGAAATGAAAGTAATTCATGATTTGGGCAGAATTTCTATCTGGTGAAATGATTGGCAGCTTTTGCAAATGTAGGTTGATAGCGTAAACATTCCAGTAATGTTCGAATACAGTGTTCATGGTATTCTTGTTGACTCACGTCGATTAAATATTAATGTGTAACGTTGCAAAAGCTACGCAGAGTCGAGCAAGTACCTATGGTCAGTTTTAATGAAGGCGAATCGAAAGCTGCGATTTATAGGAGATTTATAGCATAAAAAGGCCACTTTTAGAGCACCAGTACGACTCATTCTTAAATACTGATTAATTGTTTGTGTCTTCATCAGGTCGGTTTAAAGGAGTGTGTCGAGGCGGTTCAGAGGATCTGTGCAAGTTTTGCTACTGGTAGGTTTGATCAGTACAAGAGTGTTACAGATACGCTACGTGAATGTGTAATGTGGAGATAAGAATACGTTAATTCTTCACAATTCTGTTGAGAAATTTCAGAAAATAAGCAATTGCAATAGACTGTATTCGTATTGGTTTCAGTTTCTGATAATGACTTTTTTTTCATTTTCCTATAGTCATCGTCTACTTCTCCCACAATAATACATGCTTCTACAGCTTTGTATTTCTCCTCCTGCTGTTCCTGTTTCGCCATTCTGTACTTTTGTCACTCGCACTTTTAGAAGTAAGTATTCTGTGTTGCTGAAACCTAAAATTACGGGTAAAACGTTGTGAGGCGAAACGTTAGGGCACAAGTACCATCACGTGTCATTCCCTGTTATAACGTTGTTGACATAAATATCTCCGAAACAGGTAGGCATTTCGATATCACAACTTCAGTCAATTACAACACAGATTGAATAAGATATCAGATCTCAATAACAGGGCAATAAAAACAGGCAGGCCTTGATTAATAGGAATTTCAGCTAACCCAAATTATGAAATAGCTCTGGAAGAAAGGATTTCGCGGAGACATGGCTTAGCGACAGCGTGGGGGATCTGATAGGAAGTTTCATATCAGCGCACACTCCGCTGTAGAGTAAAACTCTCAGTCTGGAAACATTTGATTGTCTTTGCTAGGGCTGTTTTGTTCTTGTTTCGTTTTTCACTATGGCAATTTTAAGTGAACAGCGTGCAGCTGTGACATTTTATTTTGTACTCATTAAAAATGTGCTGACTCTTTTAATGTTGAAAATAGCTTACCAAGATGACGTTGTGGGAAAAACTCAAGGGTACGCGTGGTATGCTCAATTTAAAAATGGCAAACCTCGTTCTGGATGTCCATCAGCTTCACAAATCGACGAAAATATTGAAAAAATTCATGAGCTTGTGCTCACAGACCGTCGACAGACAACTAATCAACTGTCGGATATTAATGAGTTACCTTGGAGATCGGTTCAGCGAGTTTTAACGGACGATTCCGGAGTGTAAAGGGTTGCTTCCAAGTTTGTTCCTCGGGTTCTGACTGACAATCAAAAGGAACATCCAACTGAAACACGTCGTACTTAAGCGATAGCTTGAAACTGATCCAGATTTCCTGTCAAAAATTATTATTAGTGATGCGCCATGGTGCTGTGGTGAAGACACAGAAACAAAGCAGCAGTCAAGCCAATGGAAGACGTCATCCTCACACCGTCAAAAAAATGTCAAGTCTAATCAAACATAAAAAAAAGCTGAACTGCTTTTTTTGTGCCAAATTCATAACTCATTCAGAGTCTGTTCACGCAGGTGAGACCGACAATCACACCTTTTACTTTGAAGTTTTAAGAAGAGTGCGCAGTGGTGTTTGTCAAAAAGGGTACCGATTTGTGACAGGCAGGAAACTGGTTCTTTCTTCACGACAACGTATCTGTACACACACACATCCATCTCTGTTAAACAGTTTTTGGTTAAAAAGTGCATGGTTCCGCTGCCCCACGCATCTTACTCTCCTGACCTGGCTCCTTGCGACTTTTTCGTATTTCCACACATGGAAAGGGAATGAAAGAACGCCGATATGACAACAGTGAAAAAGTCAAGAAAGAAAAAGAGAGAGAGGAGCTGTCAGCCATTACTAAAGATGACTGCAAAAAAATGTTTCGAATAGTGGAAATTCCAGTGGGAAAAATGTATTAGTTGTATTGGAGAGTATTTTGAAGTGAATTAGGTTGTTTTCTAAACAGTATTAAAATATACAGCTTTTAAAAATGATTTCAGTTTCTTTTGGGCACGCCCTCGTAATTCCCCACAATCACATCGTATACCTTTTTAACAGGAATCACATGAGTAAAAATGACATCTCCGCCTATTCACTGAACTCATACTTCATCTAAACGATGCTACCGTCATCTGTACACTCGTACATGGATGTCACTGTCCCATCACTTTTGTCACCTCAGTGGCAATCAGTCACAAACTTTCCGAGCTGTACGAGAAAAGCACTTCTCGTTTATATCACTGCTTTGTATACATTGACCTATTATATGTATTAAAATACCCCATGTCCATCCGAATATTTATTAGAGTAGCTCGTAAACATCTGAAGTAAACCGTTCAAGAACTTTTAGAGACTTTTGGTAACGAAGTTTTCCTTTGTTTCCTGGTTATGTATTAGTGCAGATAGATTCAAATTTTAATGACATTCACCATTTTTAGTGTCTTATTCGATTGCAATTAATTAGTTAAAAATCACTTAATAAATTACTGTTGTGTTTTCAACTAGGAGGCATGAAAAAGACGAAGCCACCACCGTCTAGGAATTTATAAGTTGATGTCGAAATGGACTGTTAAAAGCTACGTTTCCCTAGCGCTGCTATAGAGACCGAAGCTTTGTATTATTTTACACATTTTAAACTGTTTCTGCGCCTAGAAACTCCCAAACATCTTTCAATTAATGTTCATGCCGCTATATGGCATTGTAGACGTACGTTGCACTGTCGGGGCTGGAGTTGCACTGTCGGGGCTGGAACTACATGGTTCCGAAACATCGCAGAACGACGATGCGTTCATATTACAGTGACTGAAGAAGATATGGGCAGTGCTATTTTGTAGCCCAGCTGACAGTTAATTTCGGCCTGACACTGCTGCGGAGCGAACAGGTTGGCACCTCCCTGCCAGAAATGGCAGCGATGTTCGCAAACTATGAGGGAGGGGGGGGGGGGCACGTCACAGAGGCGAGAAACACTTGTTCATTTGGCGGCGGAGTGGCGATGACGCTGACAGCTGCCTGTAAAGTGGCGGGCTGCGCGACGAGGCGTGGCGTGGCGTGCGGGTTTTCTAATTTGCAGGGGCTGGCGCGGAGCAGTGCGGCGCGGCGTAGCGGACGATTGCCCTGCCACGCACCGATGAAGACGCGCCACGGTGATTCGCATGCGAGCAGCCAGACGTGCCTACCAGACACGCCGACTGCGTCAGCGTGGCCGATCGATTCGTGTCGCTGGTCCGCGGCGTACACAGAATGCCTAGTCCTACTTGTACGTTTAGTTTATACTATATTAGCACCTGCTGCTTCGTCCGCTTTGACTGTATGCTCTCCACCTATTTCTGTTTTGTTTTCCTTTATTCGATTTCTTTACGTTATTTACAAATCGCAACACATTCAAAAAGCTACGATACCCCTTGAAAATGTCCTCCGCAGATGGGGACGAAAAGTCAGGTTTTAAGGAGAAATGCATTCGACCACGGCATTATAGACCGGAACATTTCATTAATTGTAATTGTACTCATTACATTATTTTGTTCAAACAGATCTCGCTGATCTTTAGAATTTATTGCTACTATCTAACTGTCTGCAGACAAGAGCGTCAAAGCAATTTCTCGTTATTTATCTCATTGTCAGAGCATGATAGTAGATGTTTTTCTTTCCATTATTGAATGGTGTAATCAGTGTATAAATCAAATAAAATTGATTTCAAAGAACGGTCTTGTCGCACGCATACGTATACATATTCTGAAATGGATTCTTCTAGCCTCTTTTTAACATATGTCTGTGTCTTTTCATACAGGCTTCATAGAGGTTTCACGGTGCTCCAATTAGTTTCTTGGGTATTGCCCTCTGTAACCTAACAATAATCATCTTATTGCAGCAAGTAAGCATTTTACCAAAATGTTATTTCCACATTCATTACTTTCCATTTCATTAAAATGATTTAAAAGCTCGTAAATTCTGCAACATGAATCTCAATAAAATAAATATATTCTCATTTAAAATATTTCAAGCAGAATCTGGTTGGTGGACTATGCACATCAAAAGGAAATGTAAAATTTGTACTCGGCTGTAACGTGTATACTGCCCTGTCAACCGAACTGCTTGATAACGACGTCAGTGCTTTCCCGTTTAATGCAGCAAAGTTCTTAATATCCTGCACCAAGAGTGACACTTTATCGGTAACTTACACATCGGCGTTTTGAAGGATTTTTTTTGTGGGTGAGCGCTTTATACTACTCTCTGACAGCGAAAATATGCGAAGATTCCAACGGCAAATATCTAACAGTTTCGGATATTACGTCACCTAAAGTTGTGTTTTACACTGCACATTGGAAATCGTAACGGTAAATCCTTGTATCATAATAGGAAATACCGATAATTTTTTTTTATTTGTTTGTTTTTTAATAACAAACCAAATCTTCCATAGACCTTTCATCGGCAAATAACCAACACCGAATATCTTTTTAGTTATTTATTGCATCACACTAACTTTTCATCACTGTTCTTAATTGAATTGCTGCTGTTAATAAGACGATTACCTGTCGTATTCAATGCGCATATTGAGCGAGGGAAATGTGATCTTCTGTAGGCCTCTACATACGTCTCAAAACCCATTACCTTATTTTCACCATCCCTACATACGATATACAGTTTTCCTCTAATGGTGGTTCTGTAAACCTCGTAACAGGATTTAGTAGGAATAATGTCGGCTTTCTTCACAAAATCCCCATTTAAGTTCCTTGACGCTACGTGTTACACATCCATGTGAGCAGTAAGACGAGTTACGGTCCTAGTATAACACCTTTCAATTCGTTTCAAGTCTACTTTCATGTCTGCTTTTAAAGTATTGAAGCCCTGTCACAGTATTTTATAATTATTCGCAAAAGGGCAAACCATGAATGCGTTTATGCGTTACACCTGCAACATTCGCCGATATGATCATGTTAGTGATTCATACTCCCAGCCAGGGTACCTGCGGCTGGACAAATTGCGTAACTACCACACTCTATGTCTACTTCACCAGCTTCTCGTCGTACAAGCACCCCAGTGCCTAGCTTCAGAGATTAAACAACTTTCATGCCATCATAATCGAAACATGAGGTCATTGTTATTTGGTATCCAAACTGTGCTCACTCACAAAACAATAACTTTTGTAAACTCCTTCTCCGATGCCGCTGTCCACCTCTGGAACAAACTGCCCCTTACCTTGCGCAAAATTCAATCCCCTGATGCTTTTAAGAAGAAGTTTAAGCATTTACTGCTATCATACTCATAATGTTTTCCACAAAATTAATGTACAAGGCCAATCATCCCCTCTGTCAAATGGCAGAGCTAGTGTCTCCTGTCTTGCTCCTTTCTCTTCTTCCTCTTCATCTATCTCCATTAGCCACGCAGTCTTCTTTTCCTTTATATTTCCTTAATTATGCCTCATCATGTCCCTATTCTTCTCCTCCCTTCATCATCAGTCCCCTCATACCCCCTGCCGCTAGCACTCCTATCTAAACTCTGATTCTATCATAATGTCTAATTCTAGCAGTACTTATCACCTACGAATATAAATTGTAAATGTACGTATTTTTCCAAGTGTGCCTTTGTAATTGTTTATTTCACTATTTCTACTGGATGTAGTTTAACATGCCTACTAAAACATATGAAAGCAAAATAAGTAGAATGTCTGGTTAGATGGAGAAGGCCTGATGGCCCTACTCTTACCAGGTTAAATTAATAAAGAAATAAAGTGTATTTTACAATGTAACCTGGCCCAGAAATTAGCTGCTACGCTAGTAATTGTGTACGGTAGGGTGCATTCACTTTTTAAGGGTATTAACTTACATTTATCTACTTTTATAGATACCTGCTATTAGTTACAAAAAAATGCTTCGCAGTGGAGGTGCGGTGGAGACATACGATATTTCCCACGCCTTAAACAGCTTTCTTTACACAACATTGTCGCAGTTCCTTCAGTAAGGCCCGCCGGTGTGGCCGAGCGGTTCTAGGCGCTTCAGTCTGGAACCGCGCGACCGATACGGTCGCAGGTTCGAATCCTGCCTCGGGCATGGATGTGTGTGATGTCCGTAGGTTAGTTAGGTTTAAGTAGTTCTAAGTTCTAGGGGACTGATGACCTCAGATGTTAAGTCCCATAGTGCTCAGAGTCATTTGAACCTTCAGTAAGAGCACGTTCCATAACTGTCGCCATTCTTGTTCAACAGACTATTGTTCCGTCTAACGATTACCAAGCTGAATCCGAAAGTGGCTTAGGAACTGGAGTTGCATGTGGCAGGAGCGTAGTGTAAATTACCATCTACCCCAAAGATTTTCTGAAGCTTTTGAGTCGTGCGTCCATTAGCATCGATACCTGTCACTCGTTCTCTGTACTTCATATCATAGTGAAAGTTTCTCCGGTATCCTACCAAAGGCAGCGAAGCAGCTTGCGAGCAGATTCAACAGCACACGTGCTCTCTGCTCTAAGAGTTTTGCTTGCTGTTCCACATGATAGAAGAAGAATTGCTATTTCCCGCTGCTGATTTGGACATCAACTGGCCTCGTTAGAGTCTTAGCCACGATTCCCATTTCCGCTCCTTCGGTTTGAGAATGCCTAGCTGCTAATAGATTGCATGACAAAATGTTGTACACCGTTTGGAGGTTTCCAGTTCACTCAAGATTTATTGTTGCAACTGTCCATATGGAGTACAGATCAATAGTGCAAGCGGTTCTGACGTATCAGGTCTCAACCCATGCTAAAACATTCTTATCAGTACATCGTGTACCCTCCACAGGTGGCGCCCGCAGCTCGTGGTTTCGCGTTCGCGTTCTCTCTTCCCGAGCACGGGGTCCCGGGTTCGATTCCCGGCGAGGTCAGGGATTTTCAACTGCCTCGAGATGACTGGGTGTTTGTGTTCTCCTCATCATTTCATCATCGTACCTGAAAGTGGCGACTTTGGACTGAGCACAGGTTGCGAATTTGTACGGGCGTTGATAACCTCACAGTTGAGCGCCCCACAAACCAAAGATCATCATCCACAAGTGGCAGTGCAAGCGCTGACTCCGGCGAATACTATCCTGGGATATGTTGTTCCACGCCTGCTCTACCTATTCACGTAGTACTATGAGAGTTGTCGGTTGACGACCCCCACAAATCACTTCTTATCTCATCATATTCCATTCTTTCTCGATTGGAGACAAGTGCAGAGACATACTGGTCAGGGAAGCTGCCGCACATCTTGCAGAGCACGTTGAGTTTCACTAGCTGTGTATGGGCGAGCATTATCCTGTTGGAACAACACATCACTCTCCTTTTGCTAGAATGGCAAAAAAACGCGTCTAACAACATTCCGCACATACCGAGCGCTGGTTAGCGTCCTCTCCACAAACACTGAAGTTGAACGAGTGTTCTAGCTTATCGTACTCCATGCTACAAGGCCTGGAGTGAGACCTGTGTTCTGGATGAATACACTCTACGAAACAGCGCTCTACAACATAGGCGCAAACGACCATCACTAGCGTGCAGCCAAAGCCTGGTGTCATCATTGAAGACCACGGAGCGCCATTCCGTCTCCCAAGTGGTCCTCTGATGGCAACAAATAAGCTGTGCAACCCTAGGCTGTGGTGTAAATGGAATACGGGCTAGACGTGTCCATGTTCCACTGCTAGTAAGTAATTCGTAACATTTTGCGTTGACACGTCTGGGCTCAGAAGCCCTCTTACATGTGCTGTGATAGCTGTACTGTTGGTGTGGTGCAGCTGAGTCAGTCAGTCAGTTGTCGTCAATACTTCGAAGTAAACACTCCAAAAACTAATTCGCGGAATCCAGATACTGATGGTTCCAATGCAAGTATCGATGTATTTGATTGTCTATAAATGAAGGGCATAGGGGCCTGAACATGGTATTTATGAGTTGCCGAAATTGGTTGACTAAATAAAACAGCTCCTCAGAACAAATGGCTGTTTGGCGATTTTCGTTGGTAAAATTCTTTACTGCTTGATGCAATAATGGCTGCTTATAAAACATATTAATCCTTTTAATTTGTGTGCTCCTTTTTAAAGGTCAGTGTGTTAAAACTAACAAGGAAGATTATTCTTTTGAATTGTTTGTTTCCTTTTAAACTGCCACAATTATGATTGCTGAACCCAAATACAGAAACATATTTTATTCACAGTTAAGGCCTGAAAGTGCATTACGAGCTCCTTCAGCTTGCGATTTGTCATTAATTTCTGTTTTTGTCAGTTCTGTTGTTTTAATTTTTACCTTGTGTGTGTTTTAGAGTACCGAATCTAAGCTGAAAGAAGATAGCGATGTAGGGGTAAGCTCAAGCTGGTCACCTGACGTCAACACCTCATTATTAACCGAATGTTTTGTTTCTAGTCCTTTGAACTGCTTGCATATCAATTGGATATTTTTTACCTCATCTACTAAATAAGTAAAATTATTGCGAAACTTGTAAATTCTGTTAATATTGAATTTCTCAACATTTAGCGGACTTAAAACTTATGTGCGCAAAATTTGAAAATCCTCCTTAAATATTTAAAAGATTCTTTAATAACTTGATGTTGGGTCTTACAATGCCTGTTCTGAAAGAACACAAAAAATTCTGTGTTAATGGAAACATTACTTTTCTCAGATATAAAATGTTTCGTTATTGTCTCTATTGAGTATTTTTCAAACGCTACTGAGGTGAATAAACGTTACAAAAGAAAGTAAAATAAAATCTGTCTTCTTTCTGGGTACGTTGAGTGCAACAGCTTATCACTCCCAGCCCCATACTACCATCTGCCATTACAATTTCCCTAAGTAACTTCAGACTGTTGCCGGTGTGGTTGCTACGAAACGTTCACACTCGATTTCGTTATCCACTCCCTATCTGTGCTCTGTTTCCGATGACGTAGCGGTCGGTTGTACCTACTTTCCGTCATTTCAACGAGCGTGACGTTGAGAGGACGCTTTCCCTCCCAATGCAAACTAAAATTGAATAAATTTCAGGTTTATCAAAGTGAAGACTTTCTGCAAACCAACAAATCTGAGTCGATAAATTATTAATAGCATTCAATTCAGCAACTGCAATAATCCTCAGACTCTAAAGAAAATTACATCTGCGATCTTAAACTAAGGAAAGAGCTTTTCTGTGAGTGAAGTTCGCATTAGTCATGCGAAGTGCCACCCAGGTTTCGTTTTATTTCTGTTTCTAGAGTTCACTCGACACAGCTCAAATGGGAGGCAATGCATAGCATTAAGTTTGAAATCGACATTTCAATTCCTCAAATTCGATAAAACTGTAACTTGTGACGACATAGGCGTTGCATGGCCGAATAAAATTTCAGATGTTAATATTACCAACCTTCATAGCTTTCTCCTTCACGTAAAGTAAAAAACAGCCTGCGGTTTTTATTCCAAAAGCACGATGTACTTCCAGCCTTCAGGGCTTACCTTCGGCGCTTTGGCATCAGTTTAGATTAGTGTTTGAAAACATGTTACCACTGCTCTATTTCCAGCAGTGGATGTTCAGTTTCATCGTTCAGCATGTGTAAACATATTTACATGAATATAAAGAGCCACACCTTCAACAGCACATTTATACAATATCCATATTTCTAGATTATTTGAATCTTGCGCAAATGTGCTGCTGAATGTAAGGGTGATTATATGTATGTAAATACGTTTACACGTGCTGCACATGGTAACTGTATAACCACTGCTACAAACAGAGCCGTGGTTTCAAGCAATAATGCAAAGTGATGCCCAAGCATCCGAAGATCATCCCACAGCGCTTGAAATGCATCGTGCTTCAGGAATGGAAACAACAGAAGTTGAAATGTCTTTTATTCCATGCGAAAGTAATACACTCAGGGCAACAAAATTATCAAAATTGAACAAAATTAAGTATCATCCTCACATTGAATGATTCATCATTGAGGATATTATCGTAAAAGTGTTGTGTGTCTCCCTATGGAATTTATATAATGGATGAAACGGACGTGATAGCTTTGCGTTGTGATGTTTGTGCCACTTTTCGGCGCTCTGATTGCAAGTCGCATTTCTCCTACTTTAAACCGACCGCTGTGCTGCTCTTCCAATTGGAAAGAAGGCACTGCCTGTTCCTTGAGTAGTGGTCAGCGTAACGGTAGGGAAGTTGTTTCTGACCGGAACAACAGTAACTAGGAGGTGCTCGCCTGGCTTCGAAAGGGCCGCGTAAGCAGCAACATACGACGCAGCGGACGACTAGTACGTAGTGTGGTTCTGCACGGGTCGGGTATACGGAGTGCATCGGAGCATTCCTGGCCCGGACGGTGTATTCGGCGCGTCGCATGTGAATTTCTACAGTGGTTGTATCACTGACTAATATTAGCCGTCATTCTCACTGTGCTACTGTACTTGATTTTGACTTTTTTTTGTACCTTGGGTTGTGGTGTTCCTCCAAGATTTTTTCTGGGACTGGACTGCTAGTCCAGCAACGCATTCAGAATAAAACCTGTAAAATATAGACGGCAAGAGATGAGGTATTGGTGGAAGTAAAGCTGTGAGGATGGGTCGTGAGCCATGCTTCGATAGCTCTGTAAATCAGTTGCTCCCGATACGCAGAGGTCCCAGGTTCGAGTCGGTGTCCTACATACAGTATAAGTTAGCCAGGAAGTTCCATATTCAAAGATAATTTAAGTATTGGTTTACTAGTTTTTATGAATTGTTTTAAACTGTTTGTGTTTCTATATTGTTAAAGTTCTGTTTGCGAGGCTTGTATTGCAAATAAAGTTGGCTACTGTTTCAGCAAACATGTTGTCACAACCGAAAGGAGCGCTCCACTCCCCATATTCAGTAGTTCGACATTCAAATACACGTAAATATTTCTGGCAATTTATGAGCCTGTTTCAGTATTTGAAATGAATGTTTCGTTTATATGAAAAAGGATTTGCTGTGATTCACGCCTGCCACGACACGTTCTTCGCAACTGCATCTACACTATCAGACACCATTCGAAAAAGCCCTCATGAAACTAGTGTCATATCTACTTTCTGACAGCAATTCCACCACAAGAATTAAGACACAGGTTAAATAAATTTCGACATCGTGTAGGAACATGAAAATGTTTTGAAACTGATTGACAGAAGAATATCGCATGTAAATGAGGGTAGTAATAAAAAATAGATCTACTTAAGTTATTTTTTAACTTTGTGTTCTGCCTTACGGCAGGTCTTGCCATTGGGGAAGCCTCGTCAGAGAGGTCCACCACATGAGCGTCTAGGGAAGTGATTCCAGTGCTGGTTTCTCGTTGCCTTTCACTGATGATGATGAAATGATAATGAGGACAACACAACACCCAGAACCTGAGCGGAGAATATCTCCGACCCAGCCGGGTATCGAACCCGGACGCCTTGGCGTGACAAACCGCCGCGCTGACTACTCAGCTATCGGGTGGACACTTAAGCTGTGTATCCTCATAAGAAAATATAAGCAACCCTGTTTCCTGTTGTCTTCCAAAGACAAATTTTTGCAGCGCAAATCACAGTGATCTTCGAGACCACAAAATGTGCGAGGGATGTTACATAAGTAAAGCAACAACCGTTTTTTTCTGAAAGCAGTTTGGTTTGATTCAGGATTCCAATACACCATATTATTGCCCACTCGTTTGGCTACAAAACCCTGTTTTTCAACATAATGTCCATTCAATGAGACGGCCTTGCGCCACCTTACTGAGAAGTCCTCAGTGCCCGCTTGGTTCCACTCTACAGATCGACGTCGGAGCCAGTGGCTTGCTGCAGCAACCTCCTCATCCACTTACTGCTTCTTGCGGAGTATTTCATTCATTGCACCAAAGAGAGATCCGATCTGCAGAGTAGATGAGGAAAAACAATCGAAATAAATTTTTGTGAGATTGTCTTTGGTACGCAGATTTGTGTCAGTCTTTGCGTTCTTGTGGAGAAGGAGAAGATCGTTTGCATTTTTGTCGCGATAAACATTCTGAAATCGTTTCCTCAGGATTTTGAGGATGGCACAATACGCTTCAGCGTTGACCGTTGCACCACGAGGGAGGACGTCAAACACAATAACCCCTCAAGAGCCCCAGAGTACCGTCGCCATGCATTGCAGTTTTGTCTCCGTTTCAGAACGATGAAATCGTGTATAATCACCTATGATCATCTTCGACAAAGCCTCATAATGCGCAATCAATTCAGCAAGATGGTCCTTCGTTGCTCTTTATGGTCTCCTGTTAGGCAGCGAGGAACCCGGGTGAGTGAGTGTGTCAGCACTACCAACAGAGATGTCCAGGTGTGCAGCAGCGAGGTGTTCCATTGTGATGCGTCAATCACCTCGTACGAGAGTTTATGCATGTTCCAAAACTCGAAACGGCACGAGTCACAGCTGTGCGTGTCAGGTCGGCACGCGGGAGATCGGGCAGGTTTGTGCGACCTCGTTGGTATGATAACAGACGCCTCGGCCAACGACTCACAGTGCTTTTGTTCACTGCTGGGTCTCCGTAGACAGTCTGAAAGCGCCTATGAATATCTGCGAAGTTCTGGTTTTCCGCCAAAGGAAACTCAATGACACTTTCGTCATTACATTACATTACTTTACATTACTAGATGGACGTTCTGTTAATAAAAGCTTGAATGGCCTTTCAGACCATGATGCACAAATTTTAACACTAAAGGGCTTTTGTTCCCAAACCAATGTCATATTTAATTACAAACTATGTAGGAAAGTCAATCCAACAGCAATAGAGAGTTTTCTAAACCTTGTCAAGGAACAAGAGTGGCAGGTTTTTTATAGTGCCTTAACACATTTCTCATGGTCTTTGTGTGTTGCTTTCCATTAGAACATTCTAAACGGGGTACTAGCAGTAACGGGCAGCCTGGGTGGCTGACTCGTGGGATAAGGATATCATGTAGAACAAAGCGGGAATTATATCAAAACGTTAGAAGTAGTCACAATCAAGCTACAGTAGCCCATTAGAAACAGTATTGTAAGGTGCTTAAAAATATAATTAGAAAGGCAAAGAGTATGTGGTATGCAAACAGAATAGCTAATTCACAGGATAATATTAAAAACATACGGTCAGTTGTGAAGGAAGTGTCTGGCCAGCCGCTCAAGATCGACGATATAAAGTCAGTTTCCAGTAAAAATATTTCTGTTAGTAATAAATCAGATATATGTACAGTATTTAACAATCATTTTCGGAGCATTGCTGGTGAATTAAATAAAAACTTAGTTTCAACAGGAAATCATATAACTTTCTTGGCAAATGCCTTTCCGAGATTGATGTCTGAAATACTCCTCTGTGATACAGACAAGAGGGAGATTGAGTCAATAATTAAATCACTGAAGACTAAGGGCTACTATGGTTGTGATGGAGTGTCTAGCAGGATATTAAAGTACTGTGCTGCACATGTTAGCCCTGTATTCAGCCATATTTGTAATTTTTCCTTTAGGTATGGTCAGTTTCCTGAGCGATTAAAGTACTCAGTAGTAAAGCCGCTTTATAAAAAGGAAGAAAGGGATAATGTAGATAATTTTAGACCTATTTCTATGCCATCAGTGTTTGCAAAAGTTATTGAAAAGGCTATGTATATAAGGATAACTAATCATTTTATATCACACGATTTGCTATCAAATGCACAGTTCGGCTTTCGAAGTCGTTTAACAATTGAATATGCTATATTCTCTTTTCTCTGTGAGGTACTGGATGGGTTAAACAAAAGGTTTCGAACGCTTGGCATGTTTTTTGATTTAACTGAGGCATTTGATTGTGTTGATCACAAAATATTGCTCCAGAAGTTGGACCATTACGGAATATGGGGAGTAGCTCACAATTGGTTCACCTCTTAGTTTAGCAACAGGCAGCAAAAGGTCATTATTCACAATGTTGATAACGGCTGCGATGTGGGGTCTAAGAGGGGTACTGTCAAGTGGGGGTGCCCCAGGGATCAGTGTTGGGGCCACTCCTGTTCCTTGGTTCAAATGGCCCTGAGCACTATGTGACTCAACTGCTGAGGTCATTAGTCCCCTAGAACTTAGAACTAGTTAAACCTAACTAACCTAACGACATCACACACATCCATGCCCGAGGCAGGATTCGAACCTGCGACCGTAGCGGTCTCGCGGTTCCAGACTGCAGCGCCAGAACCGCGCGGCCACTTCGGCCGGCTACTCCTGTTCCTTATTTATATAAATAATATGCCCTCTAGTATTATGGGTAACTCTAAAATATTTCTGTTCGCTGATGACACTAGCATGGTAGTAAAGGATGTTGCGTGCAACATTGCCCCCGTTTCAAATAGTACAGTACATGACCTCAGTTCATCGCTTGTAGAAAATAAACTAACGCTAAATAACAGTAAGACTCAGTTTTTACAGTTCCAAACACACAATTCACAAAAACCTGACGTTTTAATTTCACAGAACGGGCATATGATAAGTGAAACTGAACAGTTCAAATTTCTAGGTGGTCAGATAGATAGTAAGCAGTCGTGAAAGCCCACGTTCAGGATCTTGTTCAAAGACTTAATACTGCCATTTTTACTATTCGAACGGTATCGGAAATGAGTGATCGTTCGACACGAAAAGTAGTCTACCTCGCTTATTTTCATTCGCTATTGTCGTATGGTATTATATTTTGGGGTAGCTCATCCAATTCTAAAAGGATATTTTTGGCTCGGAAACGGGCGTTTCGGGCCATAAGTGGTGTGAGTTCACGAACCTCTTGTCGACCTCTGTTCACGAGTCTGGGTATTTTGACATTGGCCTCTCAATACGTATATTCCTTATTGTCGTTTCTTGTTACCAATATTAGTTTATTCCCAAGAATAAGCAGCATTCACTCGGTAATACTCGGCAGAAATTGAACATGCATTTGGATCGGACTTCCTTAACTCTTGTGCAAAAGGTGTGCAGTATACTGCTGCATCAATTTTCAAAAAGCTGCTACTCGAATTCAAAAATCTTAGCAGTAATCCACGCGCTTTCAAATCGAAACTGAAGAGTTTCCTCGTGGGTCATTCCTTCTATTCCGTCGAGGAGTTCCTTGTAAAATTAAGCTGATTTTTATTGTATTGCTGATAGTGTTTACTTAAACTTATGGACTAACTTTTTTTAAAGTTCATGAACATTTATTTTTATCTGTTATTACGTTGATGTTGTGATTTCATGTACTGACACGTTCCATGACCTTAGAGATTTGCTCCTCAATTTGGTCCTATGGAACTTGACGGGTAAATAAATAAATACATAAACTTTTTGCTTGGAACGCATCTCCGCTACAGACGCCAGTTTAAAAGCTACGTACAGCGCTGCCACCAACTGGAACTTCAGAAAGTTATATAAGTGGGAATGTTCCACGATGTCACACAACAAGTTTCCCATTTTTTCAGCCGAAACTGTCGAGAAAAGAAATATATTGCATTGCTTATTAAACACTCCTTATGAGTAGTTGATTTGATGCAATGGTATTTATATTTTCAAATCGCGAGGAAAAGAAGTAGTTAATTATACAGTAAAATAACTTAAGATGTTCAAGGTATCCTTTGCCAAAGTAAAAGCTGAATTATTGTTATTATCAGAAGCGAACTGAGATGAAATACTTCCCAAATTTACATTTTGCTCCAATTCGTAAATGTACTTCTTTCAAAAGTTGGAGTCTCGTTATTTTAGATGACTTTTCTAAATCCTAATTTACTTAATATTTTTTTCCGAATGTTGGGTTTTCTTTCTGCATAAGTATGCTACAAACGCCAGCCTCTTCCTCGGAAATTTTTTGCACTTTCCGGTATATTTGTCTTTTGCTTCCGCCGTTACCATACGTCTCCTTTTCAACATCTCTTAAGTTTTCCAGGCTACAGTCCATTGAGATGCTTTCGCTGGCGTAGAGACGTTTTGTTTTGACGATTATACTGAGTCCCACTTTGGCTTTCACCCTACTGTTGGTGCTAAGGTCTCTCTGGCTATATTCGCTAGCTTGGTCTTGACACAAATTACCTTCATTATTGTGTCCAAAGTGTCTCTGCCCACTGTATAGGCTGCCTGTTTGGAGTCTATGAAAGGTACACCTGCTCTGCACTATAGGAAGAATTATTAATTATAAGCTGAACATACGGCCAACGTAGGATCAACCTTCTCTAAACTTTGCTTTTATTCGCGCGATCATTGGGCAAGAGTTTTCTCCAATCTAGTTATGACGGGCTCTCCTTTGCAGTTGTTGACGATTGCTTGCCCAGTTTCTTAGGGAGCAGATATATCAGCGCTCTTTTCCATTCCTCTGTGATACCCTAAACTTCACATTCTCGATGACTCAACGAAGGCCTTCTAGAATTTCTGGCTCCTACCTTATCAAAATTTCTGTTGCTAACGAGTCTTGTCCACGTGTCTTGTTGCTCTTGAAGTATGTAATGGTATCTCTTACTTCTGCATTTGTTGGTGATACATTTTCTACGTTCTGTATTTAGGCAAGAATTTCTAATCCAGAAGTTATGTTGAAAATCCAAGAGAGTCTCACAGTGTTTTGTCGTCATACAGAGTGCTTCTGAAAGTCTGCTAGACACAGTCGTTCTAATTGGATTTTCTCATGATGTGAAATAAAGAGGAGCAATCTCTTTAACTCTGTAAGAAACTTTCAATAGCCAACATTGTATAAATTCGTATTTGTTTGTCGGTTTAACCATATATAATTGTCATATTCTGGTTTTCAATTCGGTTTTGTGTTTCTTGCGAGTTAGAGCCTCGTGCCTTGTCATTGTGATGGATAAAATACAGCACCTCATACAATTATTCTTCAAAAATGAAACATTTACAGTTATAAAGCACCTTTTCCACTTGGTCATGTCCGTATACTTCTCGCTCACAGATGACTATTAGTTCTTATGAATCCCAGTATACGATAAACTGCACATTACATTTAGTGTTAAATTTTTTTAAAGATCAAAATATGCCAGTTATACCTTCGAACCCAGTTGTGAAAAATAAAGAAGAATGTATGCGATCTTGGCTTCTCTAATTGTGCTGTTTCATTGATTGTGTAGTCCTAGGGAACATTCCAGAGGTTTCTGTTCTGTTTTCCCTGAATTTTCCTAAATGTTGAGTATTTTCAGAGGAATTCCATCTTCCTCAATTCTCGGATCTCCTCCTGAATGCTGCCTCACGTTCTTCCCTCCAGGTTTCTTTTTTTCCCTTTGCCTGCCGAAGTCGCTTCTTTAGGAGTACATTGATTCCTCTGCAAAATTCTTCTGCGTTTTCATTTAAGGTGGGGCGTATTTTCCCACAAAAATTTTAATGGTGTGGCTTGTTCACGTTGTATCTAGATATCCCGGATGGGGCTCTTTTTTGACAAGTGGAAGAAAGTACGTTGCGAATTTCGAAAGATAGCGGTCGAAATCGAATCCACTCTTTCTAATCATCTTGACGATGACCACCTCTTTTGAGTATTTCCTAGATCTTGCCATAAGGATCAGTTGAAATTCGCATAGATTTGCATTAACAGATACGAAATCAGTTGACACTAACCCAAACTGGAATTCTCTAGTAATTTTCATGACCTTTTTCATAATCCTGTTCGTCCTCATCTACACCGTGTATTCTCTTACGATTTATGTGTGCTCTATTTCATTCCATAGCCTAGCATTAAACTCTCCAAGGAAATTTAATAGTCCTTATTTGAAATACAGGGTGTCAAAGTCACGAAGATCATGTGCTATGGAGAAGACAACTGAGAGATAGATGGATACAATTGTGAGTATTAAGAAACTTAGACTAATTATAATAGTTCTTATTCAGCGCAATTTGAGAAAATTAGAGGCATAATTCATAAAGGCTGCAGATGATCCCTCGGAAACAGTTCATTTCCGATAACGATGGTCTTTATTTGACCCTAACTGTAAAAGATATCATCCAGGAACAGAACAACAGTTCTTTCATATTCTTAACTGCACATTTCAAACAAAAAACTAAAGAGGAGTATGAGTCAGTGTAATGTATTCGTCCATACGACCTTACTCACGTTTCGCACGTCCTGTAATTAAATTTTCATGCGAGAACTCTATAATTACAAGTCCTAATTAATGTGATAAATAATAATATGGTAGGAATTATTACCCGGTAATCTGCGTGTCTCTATGATTTGTAGGGTGCACGTGGTGGCAGTTTGAGCCAACATTTTGTATGCCTTTGGCTCTTACTCAAAATGCAAATGGTTATTCTTTCCTCTTTGACTCAAATGCAGACGCCATCGGTCACGGCTCGATAATCCCTCACACCAATTTCTATTCGGCCAGATCGTACAGTGGACGGTTTAGTATGATTTATGTGGTGCAATTACCGACCCTTTTCTTGTTTGGATAAATCAAGCTACATGCTCTGCGTTTCTCCGCTTTTAATCTGTCACGCTACGCTCGACACCATCTTTCTCTGGATATAAATTTCCGTGATTTGTAGTGTTCTGCTTAATCCCGGTCGGCGGGAAGTTAAAACACATTGCGAGATAAGGACTCTGAAAAAGCTTTCTCTTTTTCACAAATAAATATTGTAACAGCAGCTATCATGCTTCGTTTCATTACAATCCTTAGCCATTAACAGTGTCTTTTTAAAGGACTTCTATAGTTCTTCGACATATTGTACGTTTCAGTGGTATATGGTATAAACAGCATTAACACGAAGTGACTTTTCGTATTCTTTTGTCTTCACTTAGTTTACATTGGCCCGCACTGGTTATAATAATGTATTTATATAAAATTTTTGTGCCACACTCCATTTTATTCTCACTAAACAGCTTAATCTAATAGTGTGATCTGCGCGTAACATTGACGTAAGTATTTTTTCCCATTTATCTTCTCTTTATGATTTGTGTGCACCACCACTCATGGTTTTGTTATCATTTATTTTGTAGTGTGAAGTGAACTTACTATAACGTCACTTCTTCAGTTGTTGAGTTCTCATCCTACGTTTAGCAGAACTTGCTATGTTCCCTTTCACTTCTGGTTGTCTTAGGTCCTAAGTAAACACTCTCCAGAGTATTGGTTTTGCATATGTGTAATACGGTTGTATACTTGGATCTGTCGCTATGTAAGAGACCAAAAGTATTTGCAATTTTGTGAATTAATCACCATCACCTACCTTAAAGACTCAACATTAACGATGTCAAACTATCTTTCCTATTTCCAGTAACACGTGGCTCATAAGTTAACGAGATGTTGGAGAGAATATATGAAAGTTACTGCGTACTAAATGAGAAATATAAAACTGGTCTTACGCCAAACTTCTAAAACAAACTTCTGTGACACTGAATAAGTGAAAACTACTTGTGAATTAGAAAGTATTACAGTTTTTTTAGTTTTCTGGAGTGGTGTTTGTCGTTCCTGATGTTTCAACCGTATCTTCAGGGGTGCACCTGCTTCCGCTCTGTTGCTGCAATCAGAAGTAAGACTTCCAACGCAGCTCTGGATCAAACGTCAGGAGTCAAAAAGTTTCATGGTCCACGACCACACAGCCAGGAAGATTCACCAGCAACTAAGTCACCCGGTCGTGAAAGCCTTCGTTGTATGACTGTTGCCCTTATTTGTATAGCATCAAATATGGTTTAATAAACTAAAACAGCCTTCAAAATGTTCTTCAGATGCCGGCCGCGGTGGCCGTGCGGTTCTAGGCGCTTCAGTCCGGAACCGCGGGATTGCAACGGTCGCAGGTTCGAATCCTGCCTCGGGCATGGATGTGTGTGTGCTGTCCTTAGGTTAGATAGGTTTAAGTAGTTATAAGTTCTACGGGACTGATGACCTCAGAAGTTAAGTCCCATAGTGCTCAGAGCCATTTGAACCATTTGTTCTTCAGATACAGTTCTATGACAAGTATCTACGGAACAGCAGCCCACTTTCGAAATGTGTTCATCTGCTGACGACAGGTAATTCGATGTGACAGTACGTAGCGGATGATTTGTCTACTACATCTTATGTTAAATATACCACCTACTGCAACTACAGTATGGGTCTTAGTCATAAATGCAGTGCATCGCTGGCGCAAGTAATTTTCCTAGGCAGGTGCCGTTATTAAACAATATTCGAAAAACAGAGTACCGGTATTCAAGAGAAGTCGCACACTTACGTGGAAACAATTTACTTAGCATATCTCAGTTTGGATTCCAGAAACGTTGCTTGACTGAGAACACTATATATTCATTCACTCATCAAATACTTCAAGCATTATGTAATAATAATATATCTCCAGTTGGTATTTTTGTGATATTCCCAGGGTGTTCCATTGCGCAGTTCACGACACTCTCTTCGAGAAACTCAAGTTTTATATAATTGATGCCTTTATGCACGGCTGGTCTGGATCATTCCTGATGAACTAAATGCATAAGGATGTGCTGAATGATTCAGGCAATGAAAAATGGAAGAAAATTTTAGTAGTTGGGTAAAAATCACGAAGTGAATCCCAAAAGGCTGAATTTTCGTTCCACTTCTGTTCCTTGTATGTGTTAATGAGCTTACGCGTAATACACAACAAGAAAAACTGGCACTTTTTGCAAACGATGCTAGCATTATATAACATTCAGTTCTGTACAAAATTAGTCATAGTAACAATTGGTGTAACACATTAGCAGGAGTCATCAAATTGTGTAGACTGCTCCAAATTTTTGGATGTACTAGAAGAAGTCTGATACTGAGCTTCTCATACAACCACCAGGGGCAGAACCGCACAATAACCCTGAAAGAGTGGTTCCGTGTGGGACAGCGGAGGGGTGAATTGGACTGCAGTAGTCGTCGTGTTCTGGACCACTGCGGCCGCGGCGGGGACGGAGCCTCTCCGTCGTTTCTAGGCTTCCGGTTAACATACAATACAATACACTGATGAAAAGAAGGAGCAGTATGATAGATGTGTTAACAGAGTAGGGAGTGACTTCCATTGCACAAGAGGCAGTTATACAGGGTTTGTAATACACGAAAGAGCCAAAGAAGCTGATACACCTGCCTAATATCGTGTAGAGACCCCGCGAGCAAGCGAACTGACACCACGAATCCTGCAAGGCTGCCCATAAATCCGTATGAGCAGGATGGGGTGGAGATCAATTCTGAACAGCACGTTGCAAGGCATTGTAGATAGGCTCAATAATGCTGATGTGTAGGGTGATTCAAGGCTAACTGGAGAGTTTAAACTCAAATGAGTGTTCCTGGAGCCACACTAGCAATTCTGGATGTGTGGGGTGTCACACTGCCCTGCTGGATTTGCCCATGTCTTTCGGAATGCACAGTAAACGTGAATGGATACAGGTGATCAGACAGGATGCTTGCTGATGGATCACCTCTCAGAGTTGTATCTAGACGTAATAGAGGTACCATATCACTCCAACTGCACAAGACCTATACTATTCCTCAGCCTCCACTACCTTGAACAGCCGCTGCTGACGTGCGGGCTCCATACCTGTACACGTCCAACAGCTCGGTACAATTTGGAACGAGACTTGTCCGACCAAATAACATGATTCCGGTTATCAACAATCTAATGTCGGTGTCGAAGGGCCCAGGCGAGGCATAAAGCTTTGTGTCATGCAGTCTTCAAGGGTACACGAGTGGGCCTTCGGTTCCGAAAGGCCATGACGATGATGTTTCTTTGAATTGTTCGCACGCTGTCCTAGCATTGAAATCTGCAGAAATTTGCGGAAGGTTGGCACTTTTGTCATGTTGCACAATTGTCTTCAGTCGTCGCTGGTCCCGTTTGGAGGATCCTTTTCCGGCCGCAGATATGGTGGAGATCTCATGTTTTACCGGACTTCTAATGTACACGGTACTCTCGTCAAATGGTCGTGCAGGTAAATCCCCACTTCATCGCTAACTGGCAGATGCTGTGTCCCATCGGTCGTGCACCGACTGTAACACCACATTCAAACTCACTTAAATATTGATAACTTGGCACAGTAGCAGCAGTAATCGATCTAACAACTGCACCAGACACTTGTTGTCTTATATAGGCGTCGCCGACAGCAGCGCCGCATTCTGCCTGTTTACATATCTCTGTATTTGAATATGCGTGCCTACACCAGTTTCTTTGGCGCTTCACTGTAGATGTAACAAATAAATGAGAAGGTTGAATTTAAATCCTAAACAGTAAGAGAGGAAATCGTGGTGGACCACATGAAATTAGTCGGAGAAATAAGTAATTTGATATAATGCATATTGGGTCGCAAATATTGGGAAATACCCCAAAAGTGGACGACAAATGTTGAACTTGTGACTTCACCAGATGACGTACTTCGCCACATGTGCAGCAGTTGAGCTTGTTGAGCATATCTTCGCCGTTAGGAGGCAGTGTTACACATTGCTCTGTCTTCCTGCTTGCATTATCCGATTTCATACAGTAGTACTTGCGATAGTGATTATACAGGACTATGATGAATCGCTTTACATACATGAAAACACATTCGACTAGTGGAGTGATTTGAAGCCCTGCCCCTTACTAGCGAGGATCGACGAGCCCAACCACCTCACTTGCGTCGACGTACTCACCTGGTGATGTCACGTGTTATGGTCAACATTTATCATCCACTTTTCGCGTAATTCCCGATATTTGCGGCCCCAGGTCTTACATTAAATTACTTGCCTCAGCGTCATCTATGTCACTTCCGGGTGTTTTAAACGTAAATAAGAACCACTCTGTATACGAAAATTAAAATATTATGAGTAGAGTAGTTCCACTTGTCAATGCAACCATCCTTAGATCAAGCTCGCCGAGCGTTGTATCCGCCCGGTTTCCGGCGCCTTGCCACGATTCTCGTGGCTCCCCGTCGGAGGTTCGAGTCGCGTAGTGGCAAAATAAGAAGGAGACTGATGCAAAAAAAACTATTTTATTTGTAAATATATGTGGTTGCGAATTCTTTAAGGCCAAAGATTTTAGAAAATATGTATCGAAATACAGTTCGCCGCCACACATAACAGTTACGAGCGTTCGGTGAGGGCTAAGGGGAAAGAAATTATTACGATAAAATGTAAAGTAAAGCTTATTTACTTTGGACAAAATGTATGAGACACTGTGTCAATGATCAACATGACACATTACAACGTTTGTCCGGAGTAGAATAAAAAACATCAATTGAGCAAAATACATTAAACTTTGCAGATATTTTTCGAGGTCATAGGTGAATAAACGAATATTGCCTCAAACGAGTATAACATAGCAAATCAAAAATTCAGTACCTAATTCCGGCAAATAACTACTGGTTTATTAATGTGAGTTATTTCAAGGTGACTTTATGGAAGCAAGACTTAAGAAAAATAGTTACACGTTTAATGGATTATCGCTCGTGGACAAAATGCTGGACAGTTTAAAATGCTTCAATGTGTTCGAAATTCTCAGGAGAATTGGAATTACCTACAGAGGGAGATGAGTAATTCAATGTATGTAGAAGAACCAAGGGAATCGAAGACCAAGAACGAAGCACTCAGATCGAATAGGGTACAAGTCAGTGATGCAGTCTTTCGCGCTTACTGTTGAATCTGTATAAAGAAGAAGTAATGACAAACATGAAGAAAGGCTCAGTGGTGGGATAAAAATTGAGCGTGAGAGGATATTACGATTTGCTGATGAAATAGCTATCCTCAGTGAAAGTGAGTAGGGACTGAAGAAGTTGCCAGGATATTTGTGTCCACACTTAACAACCTCGTGGTTGAGGAAGAAGTAAAACGGGAACTAGGTAAAGTTTGTGAATTTACGCAAGAGTCGGAGCGCTAGAAGATACTGTGATGTGCGGAGGCGGCTGGCCCCGATTCAAGGCGGCATGCGCGTGTGACCAGCCCTAAATTAATTAGGCGTCGGCGGCGTCAGCGGCGCATTCATTAGCTAATGGTGGGCTCCATGCCGCGGCTCCCCGACGCACAAACGCACAGACGCGGCGCGCGCATAGCGCGTAGCCAGTACCCCTGTTAGCCACGGTCCGCGGACCGCCAAACACGCCAATTTGCCCTCCAGCTTCTAATTAAAACACGTTTCAATCTCCGTACCCCCTACTGCCCCCCCCCCCCCCCCCAACCTTCCCCACTCCCCGCCTTCCTGGAACTTCTATTTTTGTTTTCCGAAATTCTGTTTTTAACTCGACCGTTTCGAGCGTATTTTCGCTATTAGTTACAAAGAACGTTTCAGACGGCTGACATTGGAATTCTTGTGACTATACAATTACAGATGCCAGATTTCCCCTCATACGCAGACAAAAATACATACGTATTTGAAGCCTGTGTAACAAACTAATTATTACAAAAATTTCGGTATCTAATCAGTGCAAATCAATACTTTTTCCTTTGTCGGATACTGCCGCTCTGTCTGCTGTGGTGTCATTGCAGAGAGGAATTTAATTAAGCATGTTGAAAATGCTGACAGCTGCTAAGGTGGATAACCTACTTTTTCAACCAATTTCTTTCGTATCACCTCAGAACGGAAGTCCCCATCTCATCGATCCTATGTGTCTGCGCCGAATTTGTTTGTACTACAATTTACACTTCAATTTTTTTTATTTTCGATAGTGATATACGTCTACTAATATTACTGCCTTCTCACCGCTATGTTGTATTTTATTCAATAAGCGACAAAGAAATCGTTAAAAATGTGCACTGTCATAACTGCACTGGATAATATAATGCTCCGCCTTCATTGCCTTTTTGTTACATAAACTTCAAAATTTTACTTGTTTCGGCTGCCAAGCCATCTTCAGAATGTATCAAATGAAAAAAAATTCAAAAAAAACAAATTAAAAAATGAGAAGTAGTTACCTTACAACATAAAAGTTCGCCACATATATATAGAATCGAGACATTCCGTATTAAGAATGTATCGATACAGAGTATCTGATCAAAATTTCCATTGTGTCAATACAGGTGACATAGGCTATCTTAAACATGATGTGGTCAGTAGGTTGCGATAGAACATGCGTGCTGTCGAATAAATCGGATAATAAATTTTATACTGCGCATGCAGTCGATTTCTATAAACATAAGTAAATTCTATAAACTTAATAAAGACGTATTATGTACCAGTATGAAGGATGAAACCAAAATATACGCCACGAAAGTGTAACTACCGATTTTTCATATGTATTGTTTTGATAGTGTGCAGACATCGAAACAAACTGACTGTATCCATGGAACGAAATTTTTAAGCGTTGGGTGCAACAGCGATATACCAGTACATCGCCACAGCTGGTTTCTCTTAATAATTCGCTTCCCAAGGCGTTTGAGTGCGAAGATCATCGTACTCTCTTGGAAAAACTTAAGTTTCATGGAACTGACGGCTTCACACACAACTGTTAACGATCATACTTAACAGAATGCGAAACAACTGCTGAATAATTTACCAATGTTGAAGAGAGTGAAAATGTTAGAGGCTGAGGAGAAATCACGGAGGGAGTTCCACAAGATTCAGTTTCTGGTCCACTCTTATTCGTTTTGCAAACGTGGCCGTTGTCTGTCTGGTTGTGGGATGGGCTCTCTGGCGAAGATGGGGGACGTGGACAGCAGCAGAGGAGGGTCCTGGACAGAACTCTTTATTAGTTATTTACTAATTCGTACAGTCCAGATATTCTACTGATTGAGCTTCCTTCAGTCCGGACTTCCCTAGTAATATTCTGGCATCGTGGCTGCAGAGATTGGCGTATGGTTGGCGGCGTGCACACGTTGCTCCAGAGACTACTGCACTGGCGTCTCCGGTATTCGACGCGAGCTGAGACGGCACAGGCGGCCACCACGTTTCCTCTGATGCGGAAGATCGCATCGTTACAGTGGCACGGCAGTGGCGTTACCTGGAATCAAAGTCTGGACCGACGGTGAGGAGCAGGGACGGACGGGCAGATAGGCAGAGGTCCCTGCTTCTCTGTCCGGCGGCGGCAGAGTTCATAGCGAGAATTCCCTGCTGCCACACGGCACGCCGGGGGTGTCGGCGCTGCCGTGTCGTGCCGAATGTGATGTACTCGGATGGGCCAGCGTATAAATGCTGGTTCCTGGGATTGAATTCGCGAAAGGGCTGTGTTTGTGGGCCACTGCGAACCATCCGGAAAGGGACTATTACCGGGGTCTAGCATAACTGGCAACGACGTGGAAGTCGGTGGAGCCGGAGTGGATCTCGAAGGCTGGCCCCAGGGCACTGACGTCCGAGACGGTGTCACAGAAGTGCTATTGCTGCTGAGGTGTGCTGATCAAGCAGGAGCGACGGCCGGCTGAGGCCGATGCCCCTTGGCTTATGAATTGATTTCGGCGCTCATGGTCCGACGAAGGGGGAGCCTATTGCGCAGTTGAGTGACCAGCATCTGCTTGTCTGGCTGCAACCTCGTTGCAGTTCTGGGCCTTGACTTCTGCCCCAAGTTCCCCTACAGTTTTGTCCCTTTACAAATATATAGATACACTGAAGGGCCAAACAAGGGGGTATAGACATGCATATTCAAATACAGAGGTATGTAAACAGGCAGAATACAGCGCTGAGATCGGCAACGCCTATACAAGACAACAAGCGTCTGGCACAGTTGTTAGATCGGTTGTTGCTGCTACTATGGCAAGTTATCAAGATTTAAGTTAGTTTGAACGTGGCAGCGATGAAGTGGGGATGACCACATGACCATTTGAAGAGTGTACCGTGAATATCGGATTCCGGTAAAATATCAAATCTCCGACATCGCTGCGGCCGGAAAAGATCCTGCAAGAATGGGACCAACGATGACTGAAGATATCGTTCAACTTGAAAGAAGTGCAACCCTTCCGTAAATTCCTGCAGATTTAAATTCTGGGTGAACCATTCAACGAGACAACACCGATATGGGCTTTCGGATCCGAAGGCCCATTCATGTACTCTTGATGAGTGCTCGACACAAAGCTTTACGCCTCGCCTGGGCCCGTCAACACCGACATCGGACTGTTGACGATGAGAAAAATGTTGCCTGGTCGGACAAGTCTCGCTTCTAATTGTATCGACCGTATGGACGTGTACGGGTATGGAGACAACCTCATGAATATATGGCTCCTGCATGTTA
Organism: Schistocerca piceifrons; assembly: GCF_021461385.2. NCBI lineage: Eukaryota > Metazoa > Arthropoda > Insecta > Orthoptera > Acrididae > Schistocerca > Schistocerca piceifrons. The sequence continues at coordinate 826,651,791 of NC_060139.1, forward strand.
GCAGGGGACTGTTCAAGCTGATGGAGGCTTTGTAATGGTGTTGGGCGTGTGCAGTGGAGTGATATGAGACCTCTGATACGTCTAGATACGATTCTGACAAGTGATACGTACGTAAGCATACTTTCTGATCAACTGCATCCATTCATGTTCATTTCGACTTACTTGGACAATTGTAGCAGGACAATGCGGCACCACACATGTCCAGAACTGCTACAAAGTGGCTCCAGGAACACTCTTCTGAGTTTAAACACTCCCGCTGGTCACCAGACTCCCCAGATATTAACATTATTGAGCATATCTGAGATGTGTTGCAACGCGCTGTTCAGAAGAGCTCTCCACCCCCTCGTACTCTTACGGCTTTATGGACAGCCCTGCAGGATTCATGGTGTCAGTTCCCTCCAGCACTACCTCAGACATTAGTCGAGTCCATTCCATGTCCCGTGTCGGCACGTTTACGTGCTTGTGGGGCATCTAAACGATTTTTGGCAGGGGTACCAGTCTCCTTGGCTGACCTTCCACTTAACATTCATCAAACAGAATCAGTACTGTTTCCAGACGACACGAGTTTCATAAGACATACCATTATTAAAAAAGCAACAGAAAATATTACTATTAATTTTTTTCACAGAAGTATTAAGAGATTCCCTGAATATAGACCCTACCTTAACTTTGAGAAACAGACTATATTCAGAATGAGATTTTCACTCTTCAGCGGAGTGTGCGCTGATATGAAACCTCCTGGCAGATTAAAACTGTGTGCCCGACCAACTGTGTCCCGAGTTCGAGTCTTGGTCGGGCACACAGTTTTAATCTGCCAGGAAGTTTCAGACATTATTCAGTTATCTGCAAGAAATAGTCACCAAGATTCGATGTAACATATCAAAAGGAGTCAGTAAACAGCGTAGAATGCTTCATATTTTTTTGTGCACGTATCGATGAAAACTTGAACTGGATGAAGCTTGTAACTGAGCTGGTCGTACAAAAAAGTTCTGCTACTTTTGCTTTTCACATAACTGCTAGTCTTAGAACCAAATGTCTCAACCTCCTCCTATATTTTGTACCTTGTAATGTCTTTTAAATTTTTTGGGAAACTCCTCACCTACAGACAAAGTACTGATAGCACGAATGCGAAGAGTAAGAATATAATACGGTGCTCATGCGCAGTCGTCATGTGATAGTGATGCCCATACGTACAGCACTCGAGGAAAAATGACCTTTATTATCCATTGTTAAAACTGTGAATGGCTCTGAAAGTTCAGCACGCGGAAATAAACTTTTTGGTCATTTGCCCAGTAACATAATTGTCTGACAGGTAGCAGATGATGTTTATGTCTAACCTAAAGTCTTTTCCAATTGACAACTCCTGCTATTGCATGGACGAATTTTTAATTACAAACTGGTAGACTGTGGCAGAAGAATCGCTCAAATGAAGTATGGAACAATTAGCTGACTAACTCGTAAGTATCATGCAGTGTAGCATATTAATGCTACTTTGCATCTCTACGCATACATTTTTTCCAACTTCTGTATCTTATGAAACGTTCACGATTATCCAAGAAACTAAACTTCGGTGCTAGTATATACTATTTTAAATACACTGAAAGCTAGCTGAAATAATCTGCACACAGTTTTTTATGTCGCCCGTGTTAGTAATTGATAGTCGTCATCCGGCAGAGTTGTTCACCCACGTCAGAAATCAGTTTGCAAATTCTATCTGCAACCACGTTCAATCCCGCTTCCATATCACTACATGCTAAAGAATCTGATTTGGCATGAAGCGAAATTTGAGTCGTGTTTCCTGTACAGAAACTCCCGCGCACATTGAGAAAGCCAGTATGTAGCTGCGGTATCAGCATTCAACAAAATACATAAATACCTTTCAATGTAAGCTAGAGCCGTAAAAACTGGAAAAATAACGCTAGAACGCGAAATTGCGTTTATAAGATATACCTTATGTTTCTAGCACGTCAAATGTTTCTTAAACATGTCCTGGGTATCGCCACCGACTTCTTTCCGAATCAGACAATTAAAATGAAAAACGTATTAATTCTCGACAGCGTACGAAATCTGACAAATCTTAACTACCTGAGGCTTTAGAGATTAACATTTTGAAAATTTTGTGATTCGTGCAGCGACAGACAAGGTGAATGAGGACTCATATATTCTTTTTCGAAATTTCGTGCTCTAATTCACTTTCGTACATTGCGTTTGGTGTGGGGGACAAGAATGTCAGGAACAGTTCAGTATTGGTTGCGATCACGCAAACAATCAAACCAGAATCGTGCAAAAAGTAGTAATGACAGCCGTATGTTACTCTATATTAAGTAGTACATTATCTTTGCAGCGAATTAGAAACCTACTGTCTGGCAGAAGCACAAAATACTTCTCGGTTCACGTCATTGCTTTACGGTGCTGCATGTTCGTCTTGAACTGGTGCCCAAGGCATTCTGGCAGTGCACCATGGACGACCATTTAAGAATACATTATTAAGTATTGTTTCTGCTTTCCACAGTCTATTCTAAGTTGCGAGGTAATTTACCACATTGGCCACTCGGCTATCTTCTCACTAATACTTTCACTAGCACTGCAAATTTTTAAACAAAGTGCAGTCCGCAAATGTTCGTTCAGTTTCAGAATATTTCTAAGGAAAATCACTTTTACCGAAATAATTTTGTGTATGTCAGGTGATGTCTATAGGGACGCAGATCTACTGTTATGTTCACACTCCGCAAGCCACCTTATGGTAGAAGAACGAGGATACGTCTCGTCTCTCCATCAGTCCTTCCCTACTTTCTTCGCAGATTTTGAGTAGACATGTGGAACAAAGTACACTACTGGCCATTAAAATTGCTGCACTACGAAGATGACGTGCTTCAAACGTGAAATTTAACCGACAGGAAGAAGATGCTGTGATATGCAAATGATTGGCTTTTCAGAGCATTTACACAAGGTTGGCGTATCAAGGCTGTTATTACTGCCAGAGGTAGTTGTTCTGGGTACTGATTTCTCAGGATCTATGCACGCAAATTGCTTGAAAATGTAATCACATGTCAGTTCTAGTATAACATATTTGTCCAATGAATACCAGTTTATCATCTGCATTTCTTCTTGGTGTAGCAATTTTAATGGCCAGTAGTGTAATATTCACATGACATTGTGGAAACGTCTCTCGGAATTTCAAAAGTGAATATCTCTATTATGTGCACCACCTCTCTTGTAACATCTGCTACCGTCATACTGTTAGGGGCGTTCAATAGGATATAACTGAGGCCTTTGTTAAAAAATACTGCCGACCGCTGGTGGCCGAGCGGTTCTGGCGCTACAGTCTGGAACCGCGCGACCGCTACAGTCGCAGGTTCGAATCCTGCCTCGGGCATGGCTGTGTGTGTTGTCCTTAGGTTAGTTAGGTTTACGTAGTTCTAAGTAGTTCTAAGTTCTAGGGGACTGATGACCTCAGCAGTTGAGTCCCATAGTGCTCAGAGCCATTTGATTTTTAAAAAATACTTACAGTCCTGAGGCAATTGTTTCAGGAGGCGATGGACTGCCTGTTCCCAGAATTTCTGTGGCTATGGCAGTAGCCAGTCCTCCACTGTGTTCGTTAGTTCGTCTCCCGAGTTGAGGAGCTTCCTTCTGACTTTTTTTTATGCTCACTCTGATCCCATTTGACCATTTGAACTTAGTCATTACACTTTGTGTTACCTTGGAGACGTGCGGACATTCATTATCGTGGAGCAGAATATCTCCCCCCGTAAGCAGCTCGGGTCGTTTGCGCTTGATGGAATTGCGTAGGGTACCGAGTGTCTCGCAATACACGTCACTGTTAATAGTGTTTTTTTTGTGCTTGAGGAATTCGACGAGTATTGTACCTCGGACCTCAAAAAAAGACGGCGAGCCCCATCATCCATGCTGAGGGCACTGCTTTGAATCTTCTGGGAGAAGGTAACGACGCCGCGTTCACGCCTGTAGATGTATCACTATGTTATTCCGAATCGGCATATCCATATTTCAGTCGGTTTGGTTGTTACGACGTTTCATACCTTTTCATTTGAACACACCTGATACATTTATTTCATTAGGGAATTAAGCTAAACATTTAGATTAAAACATCGGCCCCCGAATTTCTGAGTATCCCTGAGACGGAAGTTAAGTTCGCACTTAAAAAAAATGGCTCTGAGCACTATGGGACTTAACATCTATGGTCATCAGTCCCCTAGAACTAAGAACTACTTAAATCTAACTAACCTAAGGACGTCACACAACACCCAGTCATCACGAGGCAAAGAAAATCCCTGACCCCGACGGGAATCGAACCCGGGAACCCGGGCGTGGGAAGCGAAAACGCTACCGCACGACCACGAGCTGCGGACTCGCACTTAAAATTGTTCCCTCTGTACACAAGTAATTTTGGGGCTGGTTATTTTGAAAGCAACGCCTTAGAAACTGTAATTATTAGTAAAGATGGTACATCACCAGCATTGGCGACCGCAGACTTGCGGCATAGGAAGTCACCCTCGTTCTGCCAACGGCATCGTCAAAGGAACGGAGAAGTGGACGGAGGTTCAGTACACTCTCTTGCCGTTGAGGTGGGAAACAGTCCCTAAACGGGGAAGACTCAGTAGTGGTCAACGGCATGAGAATGGAGAAGCCAATGGAAACTACTGAAGACATATAACGTGTATCAACAGGACAGGTGACCTGAAACTCCAAAATTGTCATGATGATCTTTCCACTGGCAAAGGCTTCTGGAATAGGACTCCATTCAGATATCCGGCAACGGACTGCCGGTGGAAGGTGATCAGGATAGAAAGATTGAATAACCAACGAAAGGGTACAGGTCTACGAATCGGAACTGTCAGTAGTTTGAACGTGGTGTGCAAGCTAGAAAATCTGAAAAGGGAAATGCAGAGGCTCTAGCTATCTGCTGGGAGTGGAGAAGGGGGTCTGAGCTGTCAGTGAACTTGAATGGAAAGGATTTCTGTTCGTATGGGTGTTGGGTAACATCAAAATCAGCAGAAAATGGTCTAAGGTGAGTAGGATTCGCTATAAATAGGAAGGTAGGGCAGAGAGTGATTTACTGTGAAAAATTTAGTGATACGATTGTTCTCATAAGAAACGACAGAAAACCAACAACGACAACAATATTTCAGGTGTACATGCCTACGTCGTAAGCAGATGATGAAAAGACAGAGAAAATATATGAGGATGCGAACGGGAAATTCAGTACATAAGGGGAGATGAAAATCTAATAGTCATGTGGGATTGAACTGCGGGTGTAGGTGATAGAGTAGAATAAAAAAGGTTATAGGATAATATGGCCTTGGTACTAGGAATGAGAGAGGGAAAAGACTAATAGAGTTTTGTAATAAAATTCAGCTAGTAATAGCGAATGCTCTGTTCAAAAATCACAAGAGCAGGAGGTATACATGGAAATGGAAAGATTTCAGTTAGATTACATCATGGCCAGGGAGAAATTCCGAAATTAGATCCTGGATTGTAGTGATGAAGAGTAGGCTGAACTGACTAGTCATGAAGAATCAGTGCGCAAGAAAGTTGGATGCGGAAGCACTAAGGAATAAAGAGACACGCTTTAAATTCTCCGAGGCTATAGATACAGAAATAATGAATAGGTCAATGGGCAGTTCAACTGAAGAGGAAAGGACATCTCTAAAAAGGCAATCACAAAAGTTGTAAAGAAAAATATAGGTACAAAGAAGGCAACTGCGAAGAAACAATGGGAAAAATATGAAATATTCCAGTTGATCGATGAAAGAAGGACGTAACAAAATGATCAGGGAAATTCGGGAGTACAGAAGTATAAATCACTTATGAATTAAATAAATAATAAGGGCACGGAAGCTAACCGAAATGGTTACATGAGAAATGTGAAGAAATTAAAAAAGAAGTGCTTGTCGAAAGGACTGACTCGTCATATAGAAAAATCAAAACAAAATTCGGTAAAATTAAAAGTAAGTGTTGTTACAATAAGTGTACAAAGAGTTTACTCAAGACCTCTATGAGGGGGAAGGCTTCTCTGATAACCTGATGGACGAAGAAAGAGAAATCGATGTAGAAGATATAGGGGGTCCAGTATCAGAATTTAAATGTGTTTTGAAGACTTAAGTTCGGGTAAAGCAGAAGGCATTGATAACATTACATCAGAATTTCTAAAATCATTGGAGACAGTAGCAACATCATGATTATTCACGTTATGCAGAATGTATTAGTCTCACGATGTACCATCTGACTCTCAGAATAACATCACTAACGCAGTTCACAAGACTGCAAAGACCGACAAGTGCGAGAATTACTGCACAGTCAGCTTAACAGCTCATGCATCCAAGTTGGTAACAAGAATAACATACAGAAGAAACGAAAAGAAAAATGAGAATGTATTACATGGCGATTAGATTAGCTTTAGCTTTAAGAAAGGTAAAGGCACCAGAGAGTCAGTCCTCACGTTGAGACAGAAAATGGAAACAAGTCTAAAGAAAAATCAAGACATCTTAACACGATTTGTGACATGGAAAAAGCGTTCGACGTTGTAAAATGGTGCAATATGTTCGAAATTCTGAGAAAAATATGGGTAAGCTGTAGGGAAAGAAGGGCAATATACACTGAAACTCCAAAGAAAGTGGAATAGGCATGCGTATTCAAATACAGAGATATGTAAACAGGCAGAATTCGGCGCTGCCGTCGGCAATGCCTATGTAAGATAACAAGTCTCTGGCGGAGTTAGATCGGTTACTGCTACTACAGTGGCAGGTTTTCAAAATTTAAGTGAGCTTGAATGTGGTGTTATCGTTCAAGCACGAGTGATGAGACACAGCATCCCCAAGATAGCGATTAAGTGCGTATTTTCCCGTACGACCACTTCACCAGTGTACCGTGAATATCAGGAATCCGGTAAAACATCAAATATCTCACATTGCTGAAGCTTAAAAAAACATCTTGCAAGAACGGAACCAATGACGACTGAAGAGAATCGTCCAATGTGGCAGGAGTGCAACCCTTCCGCAGATTGCTGCAGATTTCAATGCTGGGCCAGCAACAAGTGTCAGAGTGTGAGCCATTCTCTAAACATCAACGATATGGGCTTTCGGAGCCGTAGGCCTACTCGTGTACCCTTGATGACAGCACGACACAAAGCTTTACGCCTCACCTGGCCCCGTCAACACAGACAATGGACTGTTAATGACCGGAAACTTGTTCTCTGGGCGGATGAGTCTCGTTTCAAATTGTATCGAGCGGATGGACGTTTATGGTTAGGGAGACAACCTCGTGGATCCATGGTCCCTGCATGTTAGCAGGGTACTGTTCAAGTTGGTTTAAGTCCTGTAGCGCTGTAGGTCGTGTGCAGGTGGAGTGATATGCGACCCCTGATACGTCTAGATACAACTCTGACAAGTGACACGTACGTAAACATCCTGCCTGATCACCTGCATCCATTCATTACCTGCTAGAAATGACCAAGTCCGTCGGAATGCACAATGTCCATTCCGACGGACTTGGTCATTTCTAGCAGGATAATGCGACACCTCACTCGTCCATAATTGCTACAAAGCGGCTCCAGGAACCTTCTTCTGAGTTTAAACACTTCCGCTGGCCACCAAACTCTCCAGACGACAGCATTATTGAGCATACCTGGGATACCTGCAACTTGCTGTTCAGAAGAGATCTCGAACCTCTCGCACTCTTACGGATTTATGGACAGCCCTGCAGGATTCATGATGTCAATTCCCTCCAGCACTACTTCAGACATTAGTCGAGTCCATGCCACGTTGTGGTGCGGCACTGCTGCTTGCTCCTGGGGGCAATTCACGATAATCGGCAGATGTACCAGATTCTTCGGCTCTTCAGTGCGTAAGGATCCCAGTTATTACCAGTAAGTATTAAATGTAGGACTGGTGTATTTCGAACAGTACTGAACGTTTCAAATTTCTTCATCTGCAAAATAAACAATCTGGACACATATGTCACCTGACTCATTTTGACCCCGTTGGTGGATACCAGAATCAAAATCGTCGACAACATATTACCTGCTTATCTATTATGTCCTGCCGATACACATACACAAATTCGACGTGACAATCATACACAATTTTATATTATGAAGATTGTAACTTAAATACAACAACCAGTCACAAATAACGTAAGAATATTTTATTCACATCTAAATTTGGACGAATCTTTTTATACCATTCTTGTGATTGGTCGATTATTTGTGATAATCCTTGCATTTCTACTACAGTTGTATTTCTCGTAATGCCCGTTTTCGTGAAGTCAATTATGTAAATTTGACCAGAAATGGAGAAACGTAAGCTAGTATTCCTTTGATGCTGCGTCCATAAATGGAACACGAAAAGTGCCTAGGTACCTACACATTTTCACTATAGATGAGACTAAATATACGCGAAATGCATGTCGATAAGTGGTAATACGTTGATTTCCAAGGAGGGATACACCTCAAGGAACAAAGCAGTGATTAGTAGGGGGAATGATGAATAACCTCCTGTATTTTACGGATCTTTTCAGTAATTGAAGGCTCAAGACATTACTAAGGACATCATAAATAAGGAACAGGAACCCACTGCAGTAAGTACGCATCGTTCTTGGAGTAATAAAATATCTAGCACCACTAGCACCAACTACAAAGAAACTATGTTTAAAGACTACAAGGAACTGGACAATGAACAGACCTCTTCCCAAGAGATACGCCTGACTCATTAGCTCTGAAGTTTCGTGCGACAGACCAGGATTCCAGTAGGACTAATTTTAGCGACACTGCCTGTGCTACTGGAAGATACAGAGTTCGTTCCTTTTACTACTATAGCTGGCCTCCTCAGAAATCTGTGTAACTGAGGCAATTTCGGCCTACCGAGAGGTGTGAGATTACATTATAAGAGATCAGGTGGAGGAGAGGTGTCAATTTAATCCGAGGAAGAGCCAAAAGAATGGCGCTATAAATGTTCTTGTGACAAGAATCTAAAAAGAACTGATAAGAGGTGGGAAGAGATTCAATAACAGCTTGTGTGTGTGTGAGAGAGAGAGAGAGAAAGAGAGAGAGAGATCACGTGCACATGTCGTTATTGTTCAATAGTACTACAGATATGAACACCTCTAACAATTACCATTATTAACATTTTCTCTTCGTTAAGAATATCTTTTTCCATTGTGGTATTGCCTTTGAGATAAAGGAAGTTTCCTTGTAATAAGTGTATTTTTCAGCTGGGTTAGTGATCATACCAATAGCACAAGAAATACGTCTTGTACGACACCCATTTGTTATCTTTTGAGATTAGTTATCCAAACAAAATGCGACATACTCATTAATAATATCATCGCACACTCAGATTTTTACTAACGAGAGGCTTTATACGTATGGTAAAGTGTAGGGCCTATATCAGAATAGGTGTTTCTTGTGGAATAATCTGGTTTGCTGTAACATTAATATTTAGGATGACAATGCTTACATAGAATCGTATACTTTAATGAGTTGCATGAAAAAGAATAGACAGAAAGGTGGCCACGTAAAACAGCCAACGAAGTACCACATGTAGCAAAATTACGTACTTACACTCGTTAATATTGGTAAATTATCAGTTTGAAAAGGAAGAAAGTGTTCGCGTGTCTACGCGAGCAATAAAAACATAAGGAAATGGGAATAATAAATAACGAATGGCAAACTGAATTCCGTTAAGTAACGTTATGCTCGCTTTTATTACTTTAGTGATCACACAATCACGGGTAAATTGAAAAGAATTCAGGCAAACGGTAGTACCGTAACGTGAAAACGTTAGACGCATAGTGCTGGTAAGACTATAGCGATACTTTAATCTTCAATATTTTAAACGTACATTTCTTTTCAATTCTGAAAAAGATAAAAGTTTCGTATGGCTATGCCAGCAACAAGAAAAAAGGAAAAGAAGAAGAAGTAATGAACGGAAAATTGAATTGCGACAGACTTTAAGAAGCGAATGCCACCTCTCGTAGACTGTGGGAGACTCTGTGAAATCGATATCAGTTTTTAGTGCTGGTTGACACAGATAATTACTATACATTATAGGTCAGCTATTGGATATCAATTTAGACAGAAATCACTGGATAACATAAGATCATTACGAACTTCAGCCTATGAAGAAGGCATATGTAAATAATAGTCAGATTTACATATGAAACGGAGAAAAAAATTATAAGACCCTTCTTAGCTGGGATTATACAGAAAATGATCGCATTTCTCATAGTAATGCATGGAACGCTTATTTTTAGTGTTGAATAAAATTACAGGAAGTTTGGTTCTATTAGGGTGCCTTTTGTCCATTGTAGAACAAAGCGTTTTCTTAATTAGAGCTGCCTCTAGGGCTGGCTTAACGTAAACAGCCGTCTTCCAGAACTACTTTTCAGACAAGACAGAATTTGTTAATCCACATGTCTAAAAAAAATTGCAAATTTGTGGTAGCTTATGAATTGAGGATGGGTTACAAATCGGAAGGAGGGCCCGTTTTCGTATGGAAATTACTGCATTTTTAGGAGGGTTCACACATGTTAGAATTGCGATTCCTTCTTTAGAACCCACGAAGATAGGAATCCAAGCAGGAGATCCGGGTCAAGAGAGTAAGCATCTGGGAGTGCTTTCCAAATAAGTTATGTGGCTGCTTTTTGTCATCTTCTGCTCGCGACTCGGTCTCCATTGTCGTGGCGGAATCGCTTGTCTGCAGGATTTTATAAGGTCGAGCAGCCGATATTGCTTTTTCGAGGGTTTTAGTTAGCTGATACATTTCCGTCAGTTGATGGATTCCAGAAGAATCCAAAGCATTTCGATGCAGTCGATTGCAATAATTTTTCACAAGTGTTATGTTCCACACACAAATCGAAGAAGTATACTTAATATACTTGGTAACTCAAGACCTCAAGTCTGAAAATAAGTCCGTGATCATATTTTTGGCACTTTATTTTACGCGTCCGTCTTGATCACACAAACTTTTACACTTCACTGTTACCGGTTTCGGCTATTGCTAACTTCAGAACTGTTACAAACAAAAACAGCGTGTAACCAACTAAGTAGAGTTTGCCGATCCTAGGACTGTAAATTCCTGGCACAACATAAGAAAGATAAAAAGTGTTTATGTGATTAACAGCGATGGATACCAGCCATACATACCATAAAATATTCTGATGTAGCACTTTTTATGTACATTTTAAGTATGGATCCAATTCCACGTATACTATGTCAGTACATGTTTCATTGTCAGACGCTCGTTCTGCCATGTAAAGTAATTTTAATTAATGACTACGCATACCGCATTTGAACCATTACATTTGCGATACTGTTTGATCATATGCTGTAGCTATAGTGGCCTCTGCCGGCCTCAGTTTCCTTGTATAAATACGAGTCGCATTCTGACCGTCATCAGCACTTACTATGTACCTACATGGTTAGTTTGAAGTTGATACTTCATCAGAATATTTTATGGTATGTATGGCTGGCATACATGGCTGTTAATCACGTAAACACTTTCTATCTTTCTTATGTAGCACCAAGACTTTTACAGACTTAGCGTCAGCAAACTGAACTTAGTTGGTTACACACTGTTTTTGTTTGTAACAGATTTGAAGATCACAATAGCCGAAACCGGTAACATTGGTATACTTGGATAAATGTGACATTCATTAATAACAAACGTATATACCAATACATTTTTTTTAAGTTGAAGTGAAAGTAAAACTTGCAATCTGTGGCTGCAAAGAAGGGAAACACGGAAGTGTGCTGCATATACATCTATAACCCGCAAGCCACCTTACAGTGTTATCGAAAGGTACTTCCTGTACTACTATCATTCCTGCCTTTACTGTTCCAGTAGCGAACGGTCTGCAGGAAGAACAATTCGTGGTAAGCCTCTGTAAGAGCACGGATCACTCACGTTTTCGTGAGATATATTTATATGAGGATACAATAAATGGTTTGATTATTCTAGGAATTATAAGAGAAAACGCGGTTTGAAGCGCAACATCTACACGGAGTGGACAAAAATTAGGAAACACCGTAAATACAAAACATTAATCATGCCTAATACTGTGTAGAAAAACCGTTGGCTTTCAAAACAACTTCCAGCAGTCTCGGAGTGGGGTTAGTTCAGGTTCTGTAAGGTTTTTACGAGGATATCATACCATTAGTTCTCCAAAATGGTGATAATGGAGGTGAATAACTATAACACATCGTTCAATCCAAACTATACTCCAAAGGCTCAATAATATTCAGATCTGGTGACCGTGGTGGCCACAGGAGACTCATCCTCGTGTTTACAAAACCAATCGTCTTGGAACATAGCGTCACCATTGGAAAAAAAAATACAGGGGATGGACCTGATCAGCCAAAATGGTCACACAATTCTTGCAGGGTAACCATAGGAGCCATGGAATACCACGAAATGGTTGCACAAATCATCATAGAAGACCCGCCAGGTTCCACTCTTGGGACGTAAAATCGGCCAGAATTGGAAAGAGTGTGAAACAAAGCTCATCCGACCAAACTGCTTTCTCGCATTGCTCCACAGTCCAGATTTTCTGGTTTTCTTTTACGGGCATTTGCATCGCTGTTCAGCGTTTTTGGTATTCCAGCTCACCGTCCAATTCCCAGATTCTGGAGCTCCCTTCGTGTTGTTTTGATACTGAGAGAGTTCGCAAGAGCGACACTCAGTTCTGAAATGACTTTTGGCGATGTGGTCAACTTATTTTTCATCAGAATTCTCTTCAAAGACCGTCTGTTACGATCACGCAACACGCTGTTTACTCCGCTTTGAGACATAGCGGATGATGTTTCTCCTCTTTCCCTGTATGCGGTAAGAATTTCCGATACGGTGCCTCTTGAAACAACTAACGCTTTGGCTACCTTGATTACGGTAACACTTCATCATAAGAGCACCGACAATATGCCCACGTTCGAAGTCACGTAGACCCAACAAGATGCGCTCACAGCTTCAGAGAACACTGTTCTTGCCACGACTAACACTTGCAACGCACCGAGGACATTGCACAGGTGCCGTTTGTGGACGAATTCAACAGATCAACCTGAGGGCTTGGCTAGCATCTATATTAATATTCACTCATGCTTCTCTCGTGTTATTTCCATATTTTTCTCCAAATCCTGAACATTGTACTGTCTTCCTCTAGTTGTATGACTATCGCCGTGACGCTTTTGCAATTACTATTGTCCAATATTCTAGTATTTGTCGAAGAAGGGTTTTGTCACCTACCTCCTTCTCATAAACTGCGCACACATTCACTACGAAATCCTGGCTGTACATGGACCAGGTACAATATCTTGAAAAGCCGAACTGAAATGGTGACAACTTGAGTAAGGCCGTACAGATATGAATGATTCTGATCAAGATGTCCAGGTCTTGCACCCAGGAGGACGACGGTTCAATCCCATCCTAAATTAGGTTTTCCGTGATTTCCCTAAATCGCTTCAGGCAAATGCCGGGATGGTTCCTTTGAATGGGCACGGCCGATTTCCTTCCCCATCCTTCCCTCACCCGAGCTTGCGCTCCGTCTCTAATGACCTCGTTGTCGACGGGACGTTAAACACTAATCTCCTCCTCCTCCTCCTCCTCCTCCTTCTCCTCCTCTTGCACCATGCGATTTTCATCTTGTCGCCGAGTTGAAACAATATCTGTGGAAAAGAGATTTTCTAACGAAGTGTAAGTTCACACATAGGTTCTGGAATGGCTCCAAAGAATACACTGGAATTTAACGATTGATTGAACGTTCCATCCGTTTTTTCAAAGACTTGATATCTGCGTTCAGAAGTAGTGTTATGTATCTCTGTATCTGTTCCTGAAATGTAGTGCAGAATTTAATAAATGTTGCTCGGCCTGCGGTAGTAATATGTAACTTACTTTCTGAAGTACACTAATACATAAATTCGAAAACTACGTTTGTGTTGAAACGCGTACGTCTCATATGTATTCAGTACCAGCGATGGCGAGGCATGACAGAATCTCTGACCAGAGAGTTATTTATTGTTGCTAGTCTGCGCTTGACCGCGTGAGAGTTCGGTAGTGTGTGTGGAGTGGGCAGAAAGAGTAGTTCAGTTGCGAGCTGCACTCAGTCGGCAGTAGTTGTACCGAGTGGACCGTTGTACTGAGCGGGCGTCGTCATGCGTCGGCGGCGTGCTCTCCTTGCATCTCTGGTCACGGTTCGGGACGAGGTATATTGTTATAGAAGGTAATGAAGCAGCATTGCGCTCAGCTAATAACATATGTTAATTGTAATTAATTTTTTCAAGAATTGCCCCAATAATAATTTTTTTATAAAGTAACTGTTTTACAGAAAAAGATTCATTTCAAGTTAAATAATACTTCCCATGCATTCCGTCCAAGAATCAAAATTAAATATGGGCCAGCATTGCACGGAGCTGTGCCGAAAAATAAGAGCAGATATAGATGCAGTTTTACTGAGGTAAGAATTTTGGTTTCTCTATTCAGGTTTAATTATTTCACAGGGCCGAAGGTCAGCGCAGTTGCCCTTATAAGATTTATCAGGTTTAATTATTGCTGTTCACATGTTACATTCAGTTCATGCTTCATTGTTTAATTAATATTATTGTGGGTTTTATGATCAATCATCATCCCGTAATTTTGTGGGGAGTTTACATTTGGGCCATTATTATTCTTTAATTTTGCAAGCAGGTTGCGCTTGGTTCATTTTTATTATGCAGTTTTGTGGGAATATAACATTTCACTTAACATTGACTTTCTTATTCTTGCTGGGAGGTTACAGTTTCACTTATATTGACTTTTAAAATTTTCGCGGGAAGGTTACACTTGGCGACATCCGGACCAGGATCGTATTTCTTTGAGAATCTTCTGATAAGTAGTCAGATACCTGCTCTTATTTACTTAATATAATTAGCATTTGGCGCAACGCTTTTACTAATTTTGTGACTTTCTTCCACATATCATCGGCAATTCGTTGCTCTTTGTTGTATTTGTATTTGTTGGATTTTGCATTGTCTTTGTCTCATTTGTGAATAATTGTGACTAGTGTAAAAATGCCGCGAAAGACTGTTAATATTGCATCGCGAGGTATAATGAGTGAAATGGTCGACTTAAACAACTTGACCGATAGTACTTGCGACGCGCAGTGTAATGATGACAATCCTCCGTTTACTGACAATCAATACGTACCGACCACTAATAATGATTTTGATCTTAGTGATGAACAGACGAATTCAATTGTGTCCTCCGTTAATTTGACGACAATTGATGACGCGGGGCGTTCTGTTGCAATAAGCGCTGCCCAGCTTAACACAACCGGTTTGAAAAATTCACGTGACGAACAGGCAAATTTTTTTAATGAAAACGAACAGTGTAATCAGAATGCGTCGGATTTAATTCCGAGTTAGTGTCTAACAGTACACATCAGATAAGCAAACCTTTTTGTGAATCACAGAATGACCAAATGGTCACACAAAACGTGACAATTGCAGGTACACCACTAAACAGCACAGAGAATAGAAATGCTAATTTTGACTTGGAACAAATTATGGCAAGATTGCTACAACAACAAAGTGAGAATCTCAAACAATAATTTAGTGAAAATTTCAAACAACTAGATAGCAATTCCAAACAAAGATCTCAAACAACAACTTAATGAAAATAACGAAAATCTCAAAAAACAACTTAATGAAAAATTAGACAACAATTCCAGACAGTTAAATGAAAAATTAAACAACAATTCCAGACAGCTTAGTGAACAGATTGCAGCTGTTGCCGCGCAGTGTCATGATACTAAGGAACGATTACGTGAAGAAATTGAGACGTGCGCTAGGAAAAGTAGTGAAGAAATTAGGTCTGTTGCTCAAGAATTAAGGGATATGCAAACAGTTGCAACAGAATCACTCAGAGACGAAATTAGTACAGTCGGTAAACAATGCTCTGAAAAAGCTACGCAATTACGCGACGAGTGTAAACTAATGACAGCAGATCTTTCGCGCACAATGGATGCAAAGATAGACGCGAAATTTGAACAACAGAGTAGTCAAATTGACGAGCATTTTAATCTTCACCTACAAAACAGTGATACGCGTTTCCGTAAATTTATACAGGAACAGAATAAAGTAAAACGACAAGTCATGGAAACAATCACTGCCCAGAGACAGGATGATAAACGTAAATTGTTTGCGAAGGCAAAAACATACGTAGACAACAATATTGCTACAGTGTCAGACGAAATTAATACCATAACACAGTTGAACACAGAATTACGTGATGAAATTTCCGATCTTAAATCGAAAACAGACACACACACAGCAGACTTTCAGACCGTAACAGACAGACTCGAACAATTAGAACTAACACAGGATTCTGATGTCATCAAAGCAGACGTTAAAAAATTGAGCGAAACCACAAGTAAAATACAAAAACAAATTAAGGCTTCTGACGCTAAAAATGATGATCAGGTAAAAATACTGACTGAAAAATGTGATGAATTGGCCAGTCGTATTGATAATATTGAAAGTAATAATGACAGCAAATCAGATGATACTGCACCGATTTTGTTTAACCAAACACCTGAATTCCAAAATTTACAGCAGACAATCAATGAGATCGATTCGTCTAATAACACATTGCGTAGAAAATTGTCAAGTTTACAGCAAGGGGTAACAGAGATAAAAAATATTTCAGTTAATAACACGTCACAGCATACGGCACGTTCCGAACATTTGTCACACTCACACAGCCAGTATAACTTATGTAATTTACAGAGACTACGTGACTTAGGATACGAAGTGACACAGACAAACAGATTCTTATGGAATCCTGAACCTGTTCACACATTCAGAGACGATAACGTTGATTACGAGCAATTTTTATCCGTAAGAAAATCTAAAGTATTTGAAAATGAAAGAGCACAGGTACACGCTTTGAACTGGTTACGTCGAATTATTTTTCTATTTTCACCGCCATTACCTGTAATGCAGAAACTAGAATTAGCATGGATACTACAATCTTCTTTTGAATTTTCACCGTCGTTGCCTGCAATGCAAAAGCTAAAGTTTATCTGCAGCGTGTAATAGACCTCAGGGGATTCATTACGCTTTAATGAATATGTGCCGTAGCGTGCATAGGGCCCCGAGCTGTAGTAGTGCTGTTTCATCTTTAGTTTTCTGCACTACTGCCTTCTCTTCTACAATCCTTTGTATCTATCAAAACAGCTCTTCAACCATTGCTCTACCTAGTATTAAGAATGAGTGAAGAAAACCCGATAAGACAACTTTTACCGAAAGTGACAATTTCTCTTTAGGCACTCAAGAAATGACAACCACGAGAACTTTAATATCAGAGAAAATTTTAATCATCAGTATGTGTAAAATTATCAGCAATAGCGAACGGATTTTGGTAACAATACAGGTTTTTCACCGCAATAGCAACAAAACCAGCCGGTTAGCATACCTAACCAACAATGTAGTCTACAAGGTCAACCAAACTTTAATGTTTCGCCGCGTGCACGTATAGTCCCAGCTACAACAAATAGTAACGCACGCCAGCTAAGAAATGAGTACGTACAGACAACACACTATTTCAACTCGTATCGCAATGCACCATATAGAAATGACTATCACGACAGACGTAAACATAATGAGCACAATTTTCAGCGTACGTTCAATAACAGTCGGTCTTACGAGCAACGAAATGATCAGCAACAACATATTCTCATGAATGAACCAGACAGTAGATATCATCCAGAACGTAATACGTCTGGAAGAATTAACAGAACAGTTCAAATAGTCGAAATGCCACAACATCCTCCAGAAAATAATAACACGTCAGATAGAATCTGACTAGATACTGTACAGGTCGCATCTTCCAGTAACACAAGCACTACCTTTGACACGCAGAATGTTGTTCACGAAAATGTTATTACTATTGACGACATCCAAGACACTCTTTTGCAGGAAAGACCAATTGTTCAAAAAACATTTCACACCCTGTCATCGAAATTAAAATTGGTTCATCGAAATTCTCAGCAGTAATCGATTCCGGATCACCTATGTCAGTAATAAATGAAGAAACTTTCAACGAGTGTAACAAAGAGAATACCTATCCTACACTACCATTAGGCAAAACGAAAGTGAAAGGAGCAGTATCGAGTAAAGGAGTAGATGTAAAATTACAGACACATTTATCATTTTGTATTGCAGGTCATAATTTCACTCAAATTTTTGGATTGTTCCGTTATTGACGACAGACTTTATTTTAGGCACGAATTTTCTGGTACAACACGACGCAGTTATTGATTTCCAAAATTCCTATTTAATGCTAAAGGGTGAAAATGTACAATTGGCTTTAGAATTTCAGCACTCTTTATTTGCGGAAGAGCAAACAATTAATTGCACAGAGGTCATTTCCGTATCACGTAAGATAGACTGTAATTCCACATTGTTCACAGATACGTACGTACATAACTATAATGCTCCAGACGAAGCTGACTATGACGTAATACAAATTATTTCTGATAAAGTTAAACAAAGCAGTGCAAATACAGACGACGAACGCACGCAATTACGCAAAATTCTTTTACAGCAAGCTCCAGTTTTCGACAACATTCCTGGTACTATGTCCGGTTTTATGTATGAATTTCAAGTTAAACAGCACGACACATTTAAAGCTAAACATTATCCCATTCCGTATATACACAGAGAACAGGTTAAAAAAGAATTGCAAGATATGCTTGACCAAGGAATTATTGAACCGGCAGTTAGTCCGTACATAAACCCGCTCCATATTGTTAAGAAAAAGGATGGCTCACTTCGCCTCGTGCTAGATTCACGTCACATCAATGACATTATTATTAATGAAACAGATCGCCCACAGACACTAGAAGAACTTTTACAGAAATTTCATGGTACTGCTATTTATTCTACATTAGATCTGAAATCGGGATTTTGGCAAATTCAGCTCCATCCGAACTGCGGAAAGTACACAGCATTTCTCTGTTTTGGTGACTGTTATCAATTTTGTAAATTACCGTTCGGCTTAACAATTTCCTCAGCAGCTTTTATTCACGGTTTGAACACAATACTTCCGACAGAACTTAAAGACAGAATTACAACGTACGTAGACGACATTCTAATTGCAGAAGCTAACTGGCTTGAACACAATCTAATTCTTGAACAACTGTTGCGAACTTTTCGTGCACAAGGACTCACAGTTAATCTCAGTAAGTCGCACTTTGGTAAAACTTCTATAAAATTTCTTGGACATGTAATTTCAGCAGAAGGCATTGCGCCTGACCCGGAAAAACTTCAAGCTTTACGTGACATTACTGTTCCTACGACGAAAAAACAACTACGCAGCTATTTGGGTCTAATTAACTTTTTTCGTAAATTTATTCATTACGCTGCTTTAGACACCCCCAGATTATGTCAATTGACAGGTAAAAACACTATTTGGTCCTGGGATAGTCAAGCACATTCTGAGTTTGTGGACCTGAAAGAAGCCTTGTTGAATGCACCACTTTTATCGCATCCAGATCTTACCAGAAATTTTTCCATTGCCACCGACAGCTCTAACACCGCTTTAGGCGTACATATTTTTCAGGAAATTGAAGAGGATGGCTCAACAGTAATTAAAAACATCGCATTTGCAAGTCACATTCTGTCACCTGCTGAACGTAATTATTCTGTTACAGAACTTGAAACATTATGTGTTGTTTGGGCTTTTACAAGAATTAGGCATTTTCTTTATGGAAGACACACCACCGTTTACACAGACCACAGAGCAATACAGGGTTATTACAAATGATTGAAGCGATTTCACAGCTCTACAATAACTTTATTATTTGAGATATTTTCACAATGCTTTGCACACACATACAAAAACTCAAAAAGTTTTTTTAGGCATTCACAAATGTTCGATATGTGCCCCTTTAGTGATTCGGCAGACATCAAGCCGATAATCAAGTTCCCCCCACACTCGGCGCAGCATGTCCCCCCATCAATGAGTTCGAAAGCATCGTTGAAGCGAGCTCGCAGTTCTGGCACGTTTCATGGTAGAGGAGGTTTAAACACTGAATCTTTCACATAACCCCACAGAAAGAAATCGCATGGGGTTAAGTCGGGAGACCGTGGAGGCCATGACATGAATTGTTGATCATGATCTCCACCACGACCGATCCATCGGTTTTCCAATCTCCTGTTGAAGAAATGCTTCTGCTTTAGCTTTTCCCGTAAGATTTTCCAAACCGTCGGCTGTGGTACGTTTAGCTCCCTGCTTCCTTTATTCGTCGACTTCCGCGGGCTACGCGTGAAACTTGCCCACACGCGTTCAACCGTTTCTTCGCTCACTGCAGGCCGACCCGTTGATTTCCCCTTACAGAGGCATCCAGAAGCTTTAAACTGCGCATACCATCGCCGAATGGAGTTAGCAGTTGGTGGATCTTTGTTGAACTTCGTCCTGAAGTGTCGTTGCATTGTTATGACTGACTGATGTGAGTGCATTTCAAGCACGACATACGCTTTCTCGGCTCCTGTCGCCATTTTGTCTCACTGCGCTCACGAGCGCTCTGGCGGCAGAAACCCGAAGTGCGGCTCCAGCCGAACAAAACTTTATGAGTTTTTCTACGTATCTGTAGTGTGTCGTGACAATATGTCAATGAATGGCGCTACAGTGAATTTATGAAATGGCTTCAATCATTTGTAATAGCCCTGTACAACTTTTACTTTCGGCTAAATTTACTCACGACAGATTAAGCAGATGGAAACTTTATTTGCAGGAATTTAATTTCACAATTGTTCACATTCCCGGCACACAAAATGTTGTAGCAGACGCACTATCTCGTTCTCTCAGCAACAATCAGCAAGACATCGCAACCAACTTCTGCAAAGCAAATTTCAGCGTCATGTACATTCAACAAATTGCATTTGAAAATTTCATTTCGTCGTCATTACAGGACATAGCACAAGAGCAGAATAAAGACAACGTGTGGAAAGAGATTAAACACCTTTGGCAAGATAGGAATAATGTTACGATTAGAAACCATTACACTGTACGCAATGACATTCTGTTTCGCCGCTCTCATCCTGACAGCAACAATTGGTTATTATGCATTCCTGACGAACTTGTTAACAAATTAATCTGGTATACTCATTTAAGTTACGCACATTACGGAGCCAGAAAATGTTTTCTTATACTGAGACAGAACTGTTATTTTGCCAACATGGAGAAACGTATACGACGAGTTTTAGCGTCATGCAAAAAAAAAATCTGCCAGAAAGCTAAGTCAGACACGACTTCATATATTCCACCATTATATCCCATTGTGCCTGTTAAATTGAGACATATGGCCGCTGTAGACATTTTTGGTCCGATTCCCAGAACTAATAGAGGTTTTTGCTACATCTTTGTCGCTGTTGAACTCACTTCAAAATTTGTTACCTTCACTCGGTTACGCAAAGCTACTGCTAAAACTGTTTCGAAAGCATTTGTAAAACATTTTCTATTTCATGTAGGGCATGTGTTGAAAGTAATTTCCGACAATGGATCACAGTTTCGATCTGCTATATGGACACGTATGTTACGAGCTAGAAACATTTCTCCGATCTATATATCCAGGTACCACGCTTCTTCGAACCCTTGTGAACGATTAATGAAAGAAATTGGTAAACTGTGTAGAATATACTGCCATAAAAGACATATTGATTGGGACACACACATTCACTCATTCCAGGATGTAATTAATTCCATACCAAATGAATCCACTATGCTATCTCCGTCTGTTATACTGAAAAATGTTGAAACACATGACAAAATTAAAGAATTAGTAAACTTTCCTACATCTCGTCGACTACGACACCATGAAATAATTGACATTGCGCTGAACAACATCAAACGTGCCGCAGAGCGCCGGAGAAGACAACAAAAACAGGTTTGTATACGCCGTGACTTTCACGTTGGACAGAAAATATTAGTACGCACACACTATTTATCCAACAAAATAAAAGGTAGGTGCAGTAAATTTGAACTTCTGTACGCAGGTCCATATCGGATTCGCAGCATTCCTCAACCCAATGTTGTACACGTCGAAACTTTGAGAACCAGAAAATCGAAAGGAAACCATCACGTGTCGAACGTCAAACCTTTCATTGAATGAAGATACTTTATGATTTATCACACTGTAATGCCATTTCCTAATTTTTTTTGACCACTTATGCAATTATATTCACAAGAACACCTACTGATGATTGTCGTATTTTTTCTTGGCAAGTGCCCGGCAAGGTAAGGTTAGCAGGTCGCTCTTCTTGTTGTTACATATCAGACCGTGAATATTTTCCATTTTTTTATGTATGTATGATTGTTTTCCTGTTTTGTTTGTATGTACTATGAAATATTTAAGATACAACAAACACCAGTTGACTTTAACATTTTGCCTTTTGATAGCTAAACATCGTGACTACTTTACTTTTTTTGGTGCTACATTGTGATGGTCTGAGTACATTTTTTGCACCTGCACACTGTCTATGTTTTTGACATAATACGTTTTCTGTCATGCTATGCTGTATGCTCAAATTATGTTACTATAAACCAGTTTTTATTTAATGGGTATATGATTTAAATGCAAGACATTAATCTTTGTTCGTCAATTTCAGAAAGAAATGATGCGTGAAAGAAAGCAAAATGGGAATTTCACCTTCGGAATGAACGAAAGAGAATGCAATACTTCGTGATGAAGAGTAAATGGATCAGAATTAACAAGCATTAACAAGAATATACTATACACATCGTAGAATAGCAGTCTTAACTAATTTTTTCTTTCAGAATACGAGGCGATTGATGCAGGCTGTCAGACAGAACTACACATCTTAGTTTTAGTGATGAAATATGATAGAAATAAGGAATAGTTGTATAATGAGTAACGAAGTGATTTTTTGCAGATGATAATGAATGCTGGTGAATAATGATGAAGAATATGCTACTATGGATAATGAAGTTTTTCCTTACAGGTGATGATAATAATGGAGTTATGATAATATAGATAATGAAGTGATGGATCATGAAGTTTTTCTTTACAGATGAGGATATTGTTGAAGTTATGTATTTATGCTATGTAATTATTTAAGTATTTGTTGCAGTTCGTTTTGACAGTAGGTATTATATTGCATAGTATGATGATTGAAGGTTTTGGAAGGGACAGCTATGGAACACAATTTTATACACATTTCATTACCTGTTAATTCGAAGTTCACTACTTCTCAGCATAAAATGCGTTTCTCCTTTCAGTTTAATAATCCATTTTTGTATATTTTGCAGGAGAAATTATTTATGAAATTAATGTGCTATAAGCAGTTGTTCATTAAGTCTATGTCATTTATGAAGGTGATTACATATACTCTACTTGTTTCATAATCTTACTACAGCTGACTCATGACGAAGGACGTTACACATTTTCATTTACAGCAACAACCCAAAAGCAATTTTTTTTCTTTCCCCTGTAATTACCCAACGCAATGCATTGCTAACAAAAAAAAAAACAAAATAAATGTATTACCAGTCCCAAATAATGATACCAGTTTAAGAAATTTCTGAGTAATACTGATCAGCTCTGAATAGTATGTCACCTGAATAATGAATTTTGAGTAATACTGAATGATGTTTTCCAATCACAGACTTTGAGTAATATTTACAGTATAATAATAACGCTTTGTAACTGGGAAATGAATGCTACTGATTAGTGTATTGAGATGACCAATGATTAATTATGAACATTATTCTGTAATATTATGTTATTGACTACCTCCTGTTTTAAGTAATGACTTCTAATGATTTGTAATTAGGAAATGAGTGCCAATGTTCTCTGTAAAACACCACATGAATATAATTATGTAATGACTTCTGATGATTTGTAATTAGGGACTGAGTGCCAATGTTCTCTGTAAAGCAACTTATGAACATTATTCTGTAATACTACATACATGGTACAGAAATGTTCAATAACTGGGCAATGAATGCCGCAAACTACTAATGTAATTCTCAGTGAAGACTAGTAAGTGACTTAATGTCCTTCACCTTCTGGCCTAACTACCCTGAAATACTGCAATATCCGTTTGTCCTGTATATCCTCTTGATCATGGAGCACTATATTTGGTTTTTGCACTAATTCTACGTTGGTGTACCTTACAAGAACGTGGTGTTGACACGACATGCTGTCCACCACCGTAAGCGATGGAGACGTTATTATGGTCCCACTGTTTGGTGTATCTAATGTACTAGCAAAATGATAACATGGAATATTATTACGACATTTCAGTGTCTTGGCTACACTGATTAAGACTTCAAGGAAAAGAGCTTCAGATTGTCTCACTTGGTGTTGTGCTTCAGTAGAAAGATATGGACTTTCAGTGCAGCTGCGTGCAACCTAAAGTGCTACAACCATGATGCAATCCTTCCCTTTCCTATCCTAATTCTTGTGACACGGTACCAAAAAAAAAAAAAACAAAAAAAAAAAACAAAAAAAAAAACATTTTCGTTATCATGATTTGTATTTATGGCCTATACATTTTTGTGATTTGCAAATATGTTCTGAACCACAGTGCATGTGCACTTTTGCCATTTGTGAATATGTTCTGTAATCATTGTATATACATTTTGTCTTTGCTGAATATGTTCTGAACTACAGTGTGTGCGCACTTCTGCCATTTGTTGATATGTTTTGTGCTGAACTTCAGTGAGTGTGCACTTTTGTCATTTCTCAATATGATTTGTACTCGTTGAATAGACATTTGTGATTTCCTGATATGTTCACTACTTCAGTAAGTGTGCACTTTTGTCATTTATCAGTATGATTTGTATATACATTTTTTGTGATTTGCTGATATGTTCTGTACTCATTGTTTATATATTTTTGTCATTGTCTGATATGTTGTGTACTCGGTGCATGTGCACTATATTTACTTCATGTTTTACACCTATATACTTATATTTTGTGATTGTAAAGTTAGTCAGTTATGAAAAAATTTGTTGCTCATGGCAAGTCCAAATGACTCACCATCGCTGCCAAATTTTTGCCCCCCCAGTGGAGGGTTATGAAACGCGTACGTCTCATATGTATTCAGTACCAGCGATGGCGAGGCATGACAGAATCTCTGACCAGAGAGTTATTTATCGTTGCTAGTCTGCGCTTGACCGCGTGAGAGTTCGGTAGTGTGTGTGGAGTGGGCAGAAAGAGTAGTTCAGTTGCGAGCTGCACTCAGTCGGCAGTAGTTGTACCGAGTGGACCGTTGTACTGAGCGGGCGTCGTCATGCGTCGGCGGCGTGCTCTCCTTGCATCTCTGGTCACGGTTCGGGACGAGGTATATTGTTATAGAAGGTAATGAAGCAGCATTGCGCTCAGCTAATAACATATGTTAATTGTAATTAATTTTTTCAAGAATTGCCCCAATAATAATTTTTTTATAAAGTAACTGTTTTAAAGAAAAAGATTCATTTCAAGTTAAATAATACTTCCCATGCATTTCCTCCAAGAATCAAAATTAAATATGGGGCAGCATTGCACGGAGCTGTGCCGAAAAATAAGAGCAGATATAGATGCAGTTTTACTGAGGTAAGAATTTTGGTTTCTCTATTCAGGTTTAATTATTTCACAGGGCCGAAGGTCAGCGCAGCTGCCCTTATAAGATTTATCAGGTTTAATTATTGCTGTTCACATGTTACATTCAGTTCATGCTTCATTGTTTAATTAATATTATTGTGGGTTTTATGATCAATCATAATCCCGTAATTTTGTGGGGAGTTTACATTTGGGCCATTATTATTCTTTAATTTTGCAAGTAGGTTGCGCTTGGTTCATTTTTATTATGCAGTTTTGTGGGAATATAACATTTCACTTAACATTGACTTTCTTATTCTTGCTGGGAGGTTCCAATTTCACTTATATTGACTTTTACAATTTTTGCGGGAAGGTTAGTGTTTGCCGAGAGATTACTGGACAAAACAAGCATAAGTACCATTATTGCGGTACTAGTGATTCAAAATATTGTATATAAAATAAACATGTAGAAGCAGATGAGATACAAGAACTCTGTCACTTCATTACGGAAATTCACGCCGTGGAAACGTTTTCAGTGGTGATTTATACATAGCGGCATAGGCGGTCTTAAAATGAGAGAGAGGATAAGAGGAGATATATGCCACCCTCAGCACCCCAATCCATTTCTTACCTAGAGTAAACTGCTTTTCTACATTACAGGATTCTCATTCATTCTAACAGAGAGTGGAGAACAATAAATTGTCGAAGTATTTTGTGTTACTTACAAGGTTTAGTTCTTGTGACATGACACGTCCTGAAACTGACCAACTCATTTATACCTAAATTAGTTCAACGCTTGGTCCAGGGTTAGAAGGTGACACTCAACATAAAGAATGTCATACATTCCGCATAAACAAACACATCAAAAAAACTTTAGCATCATCTCGATTCCGAGAGTTCTGGAAGCTGTACAGAAAATTGGAATAGAGATCTACATAATCATCATTGCCACCCTTTTTATTGCTCATGAAAACCACACATTGCATGTTGTACCACCATACAGCGAGACCTTCAGAGGTGGTGGTCCACATTGCTGTACACACCGGTGCCTTTAATACCCAGTAGCACGTCCTCTTACATTCATGCATGCCTGTATTCGCCGTGGCATACTATCCACGAGTTTATCAGGGCACTGTTGGTCCAGATTGTCCCACTCCTCAACGGCGATTCGGCGAGTGGTTGGTGGTCACGTTGTCCATATACTGTCCTTTTCAATCCATTCCAGGCATGTTCGATAGGGCTCAGGTCTCGAGAACACGCTGGCCACTCTAGTCGACCGATGTCGTTATCCTGAAGGAAGTCATTCAAAAATTTTTCACGATAGGGTCGAATGCCTCGCCAATGTACTGCCGATATGGTTGCACTATTGGTCGGACGATGGCATTCAAATAGCGTACAGCCGTTACGAAGCCTTCCATGACCATCAGCGGCGTACGTCGGCCTCACATAATGCCACTCCAAAACCACAGGGAACCTCCAGCTCGTTGCACTCGCTGGACAGTATGTCTAAGGCGTTCAGCCTGACCGGGTTGCCTCCAAACACGAGGATTGTCTGGTTGAAGGTATATGCTACACTCATCGGTGAAGAGGACGTGATGCCAATCCTGAGCAGTCCATTCGGCATGTTGATGGGCCCATCTGTACCGCGCTGCATGGTCGTGGTTGCAAAGATGGACCTCGTCATGGACGTCGGGAGTGAAGTTGCGCATCATTCAGCCTGTTACGCACAGTTTGGGGCAGAACACGACGTGCTGTGGCTGCACGAAAAGCATTATTCAACATGGTGGCGATGCTGTCAGGGTTTCTTCGAGCCACATTCCGTAGGTAGCTGTCATCCACTGTCGTAGTAGCCCTTGGGCGGCCTGAGCGAGGCATGTCATCGACAGTTTCTGTCTCTCTGTATCTCCTCCATATCCGAACAACATCGCTTTGGTTCACTCCGAGACGCCTTGTTGAGAGCCCTTCCTGGCACAAAGTAACAATGTGGACGCGATCGAACCGCGGTATTGGCCGTCTAGGCATGGTTGAACTACAGACAAAAGAGGCGTGTACGTCCTTTCTGTTGGAACCCCTCCGTCTAATAGGTGCTGCTCATGCATGGTTGCTTACATTTTTGGGCGGGTTTAATGACAGCTCTGAACAGTCAACGGGACTAAAACTGTGATATAATATCCATAGTTCAGGAGTTGGGTGATGCAAAACTTTTTTTGATGTGTGTTGATCTACTGTTATAATTTTACACTACAGCAGAACAATAACTGGGAGGATTCATACGTAGCTTTTCAAAGTGTAACTACCACAGAAAACAGTTTGTATGCAAGACAGACGCTCGACAGGATCACTGGAAGAAACTTCAGGGAGTGATGATCACCCACAATGGAGGTAGCTTAAGAAAAGCTTGTTCGACCGATATTTGAATATTACTCGTTGTAAATGCGAGAACATCATGTAGACGCTCAATAACTCTAGCTGCAGAGGCTACAATGTAGGTCTTGTGCTTCTCGATATGGTTTGTTAAAACTCCGTGAGGGTACGTTCCTAGAAGAATATATGCGCATCAGTCTAGATGATTGATACACACACTTTAAATACTTTGGTGATGATAGACAAAGTGTTATGGTGGCATTGTAATGACACCGAATGAATTGATCTGTAGAATGTAGGCAATACAGTGCTCTTCATTTATTACTATGTTGTTTTACCAAGATGCGATGGAGGAATCAGTTAAGATATTAAATTTTATTGTGAAGACGTTGCACGGATGAATGTCTGTAAATACTTTCCATGGTGTGAAGTACGTTGTGTTGTAATATTTTTGATGATGAATGCATGAACCATGTCAATGCATCAAAATTACTGCCCTTTCATTTTACATAATGTGAAGAACACTCAAACAATTGAAAATCAGAGATGGTAAAGTAGTCTATATTGAACTGAGTGAAAGCCCGAATCCGCAATAGCTGATTATTGTGTTTTCACTGTGTGACGACCTGTTTCATGCCCTGGAGGTGGTATATCTTCAGGTAATATCTGCATACTGAATTAAGCTACATAACTGAAAGCTCTGATACCCGACATAACCTGCTGAACAAAGAAGACATTAAAACGAATTGCAAGGTACAAGTGAGGATAAAAAACGTGCTACTCCGCGGGAAAGCCTTGGATGAAACGGCAGATGGGCATCCAATTCCAACCATGCATGATCACTAATACACCTCAAAAACACAGTCAAAAGACGAGCCCCGACAGCACATGACAATCCACGTCTGATAGGATGAAACCTACGTGCACAGAATGAACATAACATAAATTAAAGCACAACTCGCAGTGTCGGTAGAGTATGAAAGAGGGGAAGCCTACCGGCTTCAAAATCCGCCGGGAAAACAAGGAATTAAAAGACAGACAGTCCTTGGGAATCTTCAACACACTAAAATGTACTGGTAGGTGTCACATAGAGCTACACGTTACAGCGCTAGCCACACACGGAGTACTAGGAAGTCAAACAAGCTCCAAGTCCATCTCGGGCTAGCTACATCCAAAACAACATAAGAAAGTCCGACTGAAATGTTAACGTGGTTTTGCCCTCACAACAATCTTCAGTGGCAGTCGTCGACTTTATTCGATTCTCAAAAAATACAGTTTGTTCACTAAAGTGGACACGCACAAAATTGCTATGTTAGTTCTATTAAAACGGACATTTCCTCCCTTGTCCACTTGCTAGTCAATTTGTTTTGTCTGTGGTATGCATAAATAAAAACCTCAATATCCAAAAATAAAACTAAATGGAAAGATTCATGTTCTGTCAGTAAGGACATCATCTTATAGAAGTTCACTAAATCGAAGAAACTCATGCCTGACAGAAAGTGCACTTTAACTTACATGACATCCAATATTACAGAAATTATTTCTATTGATTTCATAAGATAATCCTAAAATCTTTTGAAATCACGAGGGAGAAATATTTTTCGGTATATAGAGGTACACATACATTCTAGTCTCAGTTTCGTCACGAGAGACCTCTACTCATTACGCCATGTTGACGTTAACTAAAAGGTGACCTTGTATTTTATATTATGGTGTTCTTCTACTTTAATCGCTGGAATGTTATTAACTGCCATTTCTTCGTAACAAAACCTGACAAAAACGACAGGTTTTTCGCAAATCTTCGATGTGCTGTTGCCTTAAAACTGTCGTAGCTAAATACTAAAGTGCTTTAACGACTAATACGACTTTCCCCTTATTTTATTCAAAATATCGTACCAATAAAGATTCGTTCTCGAGAAGTTCAATGCGCTGGTGTTTTGACACAACATGCATTCACTGTGTGGAAGGTATAACGCAAAATCCAGCAAATAAACACTACAAATACAATATGATGTCTCGCTTCCTGCTTATGATGTAGGGAGCGAGAATGCTTCCTATTGGGTTTACTTTACGTAACACATTGTTGAAATACAGCAGAACATATTTTGTGTTGCGAGTGACGAAATGACTCCTCAGCTGAGATAGTAGGAACTGATGTCACAAAACTTAGAGAGTGCCACGTCATCGTTAGCTAACCCACCCCGTGTGACGTCAACTTTAGGACCGATCCAACGTTGAGACAGTTCATTGTTAATAAACGCCCTTACATGGAGATGCCATTATGGTGGTGTTATGTCCTGGTAAGAGATGAAATTCCCAGCACGATCACGTGGCAAACACCAGGTGAAAGACTGAGCGAGCGAGTTTGCTGCACTGAGGCACCTCTCAGCAAGTTCGTAAACCGTTGCCTTACATATGGCGAGAAGTGTAACTCGTAAAGTTAAAATCATATCTTCATTCAGCAATTTGAAGTAGAATGAGGCTTTTCGAAATACCATATATTACAGTTACTTGATTTTCCTTGAGGCCTTAGAAAATACTTAACAAGATGACAATTTGGTTAGAAGGAGTGAAAAAGGAAAAAAAGAAGTCTCCAACACCAAAGCTACACCAGTAGCATTCCAGACTGAAGCTCTGCGCTCCGGCATTTGAGACCCTCCAGCCGTTGGCACAAAGACAAAAGCGCAGTGATATTTGCCCAATTACCTCGCTTTCGGCGATAATTAGCCAAGTGCTCACAGAGCGAGATCTGCCCGCCTCATAAGCCCTGCTCGCAGTGGGTGTCGCCACAGCCACTCGGCGTCTTCCAATAACATTACTTCCGGGCTGCAGTCAAGTGTGGCACGCAAGGAGGAGGATGAGGCGTTCCTACGGCTGCTACTGCCACAAGGCGCTTCTGCGCGCTGGGGCGGAAGAGACAGCCCTGAAGCCTGCAGAAACCCAGGTCGGTTAAGCCTCCAGCCAGAAGACGCACCTGTGTCACGCTGTGCGTCTACGGTAGACCCATGTAGCCGTCTAAACCAGCGGTACTCAACCTTTTTCAACTCAACGCCCCCTTGCTTCCTTGGAATGGTGTCCCCCACCCTTTCTTCCCTCAAACTCTCTACCCACCATCGTAACCACAAATCACCCTAGCTTAAATGCAGTCAATGTCGTCTCTTATAAAAGCCGTCCTATAATAAAACTGACCGTATCCTCAGTGCTCCAGGGCTATATACATCGCAAGACGACGAAACGTCGTAGGCTGCTGAATAAATAATAGCTCCAATTTACATCAGGGGAAAATATAGCGCTGTAAGCAGTCACAATGTGGTTGGGTGCACGAAAAGGAGAGGAACGATCAACACATGATAACGGTGGTTGTGGCAATTTCGTTAAGATATGGTCACAAGTTACAACATGTGTTCTGTATGGTCTCCCGACTGAGCGACATGACCCATCCATAACACGGCATGGTCGACAGCTGCGTACTGCATATCCATTGTAAACGGAAGATACGTCGTCGTACGCTATCCTTCAGATAGGGAGAATCAAGATACATCCGTGATATACACGATGTTTCGCAAATCACCACAACCAGAAGTCACATGGATCTGGAAGACCACACATCTTGAAATTGCCTACCGTTGGTATCTCGAAGCACATCTTTCATCTGGAAAGCGACATGTCATCTCACCCGATCTTGCATGAAAATAGTGGTGTCGACACAGTTGCGGTCTTGGAAAATTGGAATCACGTATTGAACAAACAGATCATCATAGCGTTCAGATGGCACTGTACACCTAACGGGCCCACGAGGTGTCATCACCTCGAAGAAAAAAGGAATGAAGAAAATTGTAAATCCACACCACACAGTCACGTAAACTTAGTGCAGCGGATGTTCCCGTACAACATGTGGCGAGGTACAATTCCACATGCGACAATTCAGTGCATTCAGGGTACTGCGGTGAGTAACATGTGTCTTGTCCGTCCAACGATCATTCCCCGGCATGAATTTCCATGCTTGCCAAAAAACGAAGGGTGAAGTCATGGCGTGTAGCCTGCCTTGGGGTTCCATTTGGTGCCCATTCTGAGTCCTATAGGCATACTAGTGTGAAATGAGATGCAAAACCTCTTGCTCTGTTGACTAGGGTAGAGACAATTCCCATCACTCAGATCGAGCACTGGCTGCAGAATTTGAAGAATGCTGTGCGGTCGGCTATAGGTACAAAAACTTCATCAGCAACTGCCTTGGGAATTGGCCGTCTCCCCTCCAGCTGCACCACCTAATTCACTTGTTTCTACACGTTTCATGATCATATTCTATAGTCCATTTACGTACTACCATGGAGAATCAAATGGTTCAAATGGCTCTGAGCACTATGGGACTTAACATCTTAGGTCACCAGTCCCCTAGAACTTAAAACTACTTAAACCTAACAAACCTAAGGACATCACACACATCCATGCCCGAGGCAGGATTCGAACCTGCGACCGTAGCAGTCCCGCGGTTCCGTACTGCAGCGCCAGAACCGCACGGCCATCGCGGCCGGCTCATGGAGAAACTTTGCAGCTGTTTCTGTCACCGATATTCCCT
Organism: Schistocerca piceifrons; assembly: GCF_021461385.2. Classification (NCBI taxonomy): domain Eukaryota; kingdom Metazoa; phylum Arthropoda; class Insecta; order Orthoptera; family Acrididae; genus Schistocerca; species Schistocerca piceifrons. The sequence continues at coordinate 826,684,315 of NC_060139.1, forward strand.
CAATGCAGCGCTGTTACTGCTGCCGTCCTGTAAAACAACTTTAGCAGCAGTACACGGTCTTCTTCTCAACAGCCACTGCGTTTCGTAAGGAAAACTTCAACGCTTTATACCAACAGTCACTTCACAAAAGAAATCAGCACGCATCACTAAGCACACTGACGTGAAGACGGGAAACAGCTCACATTCTTAATGCTTATAGCACCATATTTTCACCTTCAGGCAGAACGTGAAACTTTTTTTTTCTCTGCATGCTCCGTGAGGGCACCGATTAAAGAACATATATACGACGGTCAAGTGCCCTATGATGTACGCAGACCGCACTGCAGCTCTCGGAACACCTTCAGTTTAACTGTAATCACCGGGAATGTAGTATCTATTGGCACCGGTTGTACATATCTTTCGTCGACATCCTACAAATATTTTTAATGTTATTAATGGTTCTTTGAGCTTATACGCTCAGCTTGTAATTTTTTCAGAGGTGGCAAAAGTCTTAGAGAAAAACTGAATTAAAATAGTAGTGTCTTGAGACTATAATATAAACATCAACAAAACTAAAACGACGGAAATGGAATGCCGTCGAATTAAATCAGATAATGGTCATCGAGTTAGATTAGGAAATGAGATATTAAAAGTAATTGATGAATTTAGTTAACTTGGCAGGAAAGTAACTGATGATGGTCAAAGTAGACATGACATAAAAACGCAGACCGAAAACAGCAAGAAAAATGTTTCTAATAAAGCGTATTTTGCTAACACCGCATGTAATTTTAAGTCTCAAGAAGGCATTTGTGTAATGTGTAACCCTGGAAGGTAATAAAACCAGGACGATATACAGTGCCGACCACAGCAGAAACGTCTCGGAAATGCGGTGTCGAAGAAGAATGCTGAAGATTAGATGTGTAGGTCAAATACCTAATCAGAAGATACTGAATGAAACTGGGGAAAAAAGAAAGGACTGGTTGATAGGACACATCCTGAAGCATAAAAAGAATCGTCAGCATAACTTGGTAATGAAAGGAAGTGTGTGTATGATAGTGTTGGGGGGGGGGGGGGGGGGGCAGGAGGAGGAGGGAAGGGCTAAAATTGTTGGGGGTGGGGGGGAGGACCACGGCACAAATACAGCAAACTGGATCGAATGGATGTAGGCTGCAGTAGTTATGCCCAGACCAACGTTATTAAAGTTACTGAAAATCCATCTAAACAACTACAAGAAATTTCTCATTTATATTGTCATACACATTTCGTTTTCTGATATGAAGTATCGTCAGTGACCTGTACCCAAGCAAACATTTCTGCAGTTCGGTTAGGTTTCTAAATCTAGAACCAGTCCGTTAAAAAGACATTGAGGTATTATTTTGTTTGCGATACATCGTGCCCAATTTTCGCTCACACCAGGAAGAGTCGTCTTCTTGTACATTTCTCATGTGTTCCTTCGTTTGGCATTGCTGTTTTATGCCAAACCTCAACCTGATGCAAATATGTAAGCCCCTGCTATCTTGTAGCTGCACAGACCGATACGGACACAATGGCCACGTAATTTAAGAAAGAAAAGGATGACGATGCTTGCTCAGAACATACAACTATTAGGGTAGAGAGCTGCACCATACTAGTTTTCTCACTAACGACCACAACAAAAACAACATCAACAACAACAAAATGGCTCTGAGCACTATGGGACTTAACATCGGAGGTCATCAGTCCCCCTTGAACTACTTAAACCTAACTAACCTAAGGACATCACACACATCCATGCCCGAGGCAGGATTCGAACCTGCGACCGTAGCAGTCGCGCGGTTCCAGACTGTAGCGTCTAGAACCGCTCGGCTCAACAACAACACAAATGAAAGCTTTCAGTCACACGTTTCTTAATACTGGACCTAATCTTTGGTTAAATATTGTATTTTTTACATCAAAGGCCGTTTCGTCGATTCTTATTGACACTAGCCGGCCGCGGTGGTCTCGCGGTTAAGGCGCTCAGTCCGTAACCGCCCGACTACTACGGTCGCAGGTTCGAATCCTGCCTCGGGCATGGATGTGTGTGATGTCCTTAGGTTAGTTAGGTTTAAGTAGTTTTAAGTTCTAGGGGACTGATGACCACAGATGTTAAGTCCCATAGTGCTCAGAGCCATTTTTTTCTTATTGACACTATATCATTATTCAAGGGAACTGATTTCATCTTGGTACTTGCATCAGGCTCCCACATAGTACTCAAATTTACATTGATAAGCTAAAACTATGGACACTCGCCACCACGACGTTGGATGCCGCCCGGTGGCATTGCGATCACGTGACGCGGTACCCAAAGTGCATGAAGTGGAGCAGAAACTGGCGGGGCATCACCCTAGCGAAGAAATGGGCTGCAAATAAGAAAATCCATTGAGAAAAGTGACTTTGACAAGAGGCAGATTGTTATTAAGCAGAGGCTGTGAACGAGTATCTCGAAAACGGCGAAGCTGGTCGAATGTTCACGTTCTATCGTCGTGAGCATCTACGGAAAGTGGTAGATGGAAAGTGGAACAACCAATCGACATTGAAACTACCACTAGGCACTATGTTGTTGGATGTACACGTCTCTTTGTAGAACGTGGGGTTCGGAGGCTTGTCTGCTCTGTAAAGTAAGAGAGATGGAGGTCTGTGGCATCTCTAACGAAAGAGCACAATGCTGGTGCACGCATAGGTGTTTCGGAACATACCGTTCGTCATACGTTGTCCAACACGGAGCCCCGCAGAGGACCTCACAGGCGTGTTCATATGTTGATCGAACGACATCGTCATTTACGATCGCAGTGGGCTCAGCACCATCGGGATTCGACCGTCGATCAATAGAAACGTGTCGCCTCTTCGGTTGAATCACATCTTTGATACACTAAGTCGATTGTCATTCACAGAAACGCGTCATCGAGGTGACGGCAGCTCGAAACGTGCATCGCGCCAAGGATGTAGAGGCTGGTGAGAGCAGTATTATGCTATCGGAGTTATTCTCCTGCGCTTGCACGGTACCTGTTGTAATAATGGAAGACACGCTGACACCTGGGAATCATTTGCATCCCTCCATATTTGATTTCTTCCCTGACTGCGGTGTTATCTTCCAACAGTATAACTGTTCGTGTCTGAGAGCCAGAACAGTGCTACAGTGGTTTGAGGAGCATTATAGTGAACTCACGTTGATGTCAAAAAATGGTTCAAATGGCTCTGACCACTATGGGCCTTAACATCTGAGGTCATCAGTCCCCTAGAACTTAGAACTACTTAAACCTAACTAACCTAAGGACACCACACACATCCATGCCCGAGGCGGGATTCGAACCTGCGTCCGTAGCGGTTGCGCGGTTCCAGACTGTAGCGCCTAGAACCGCTCGGGCACCTCGGTCGGCAAACGTTAATGTCTTAGCGACCAAATTCGCCTGATGTAAATCCTATTGAACCCACCCCTGGGTCGCAATCAGGCGCCATCACTGTGTCAGCAAATCAGCTGCCCGTTATGTACGCGAATTACGTGACCTGTGCAAAGACATAAATACTTTATTTCGCGAATAACTTATTGTTGTAGTTATCAAAGGTGGTATTCTGCACCAATGATAGACTATGAACGCTTATTATTCTTGAAGTGCCAGGCAAGGTACTCTGGGTTAAGCGTTTGAACAAGGGTGCCACACTGATCGCAGAGCAGTGAGATGTGAGGTGTGAAATGGACCCGGTCGCTGTGTTTGCTGTTTAATAAGGAAGTTCGTGTTACTGGGATTATCCGTAGACACTGCCTATTTGCAAAGTGTTCGTAACTAAATTTACTATGGTTTACGTAGTGAAATTGCTGTGGACGCCGCAAATGCATTCTCGGCGTATCGTTGCGAGTTCATTACCGTACAAGGTCTGTAGTCACGAACTTTGATACTGTGCTCGAATTCAATCATTCCGAAGAGTAGTTCGCTCAACTTATTTACTCTTGATTCAGTTTAGTTCATTAGGCATTTATATGATGTACAATATAGAAAGCGACGAGCTGGGAATCGAAATTGCCAGATAAAAAAAGAAGACAATTATTAATTTTGAAGACAGTGCTGCAGAAAAAAATCGAAAATGTGTATTGGCGTATGGACTAACAACAGATACATGAAAATACGTAAAAACTAATCAGTGCTAAAACAGTACTTAAAGAAATCGATAACACTAGATTTTATTGCAAATTTACAAAAAAAGTCTGCCTCCTATTAAAACCGAGACGAGACGTAGGACGAAGTAACTTTTCTATTTCTCCATGACATTAAACTGGCGACAAAACATCTGAAAGATCCTCTTAAAACATGGAAATGGATGAAACCTACACAGTGCCGGCCGGAGTGACCGAGCGGTTCTAGGCGCTACAGTCTGAAACCGCGCGACCGCTACGGTCGCAGGTTCGAATCCTGCCTCGGGCATGCATGTGTGTGATGTCCTTAGGTTGGTTAGGTTTAAGTAATTGTAAGTTCTAGGGGACTGATGACTTCAGAAGTTAAGTCCCATAGTGCTCAGAGCCAAACCTACACAATAAAAAAATGTGAACACGGGCAGCTCAAGATTACGTACAGAGCACACAGAAACAAATATAACTTCCAGAGCTCTGAATAAGCATAAACAAAAATCTGACAGTATTAAGTAAAGTATTCAAGATTACTGCCTAGTAATTAATGCTGATTCCGAAGCGAAATCACATATTCTTATATATAACACTTTCGAAACCCTATGGCGGCGATTTACAGTCCATTTTAACACTTTGGTAGAGGAGCAATAAATATGAAACACCGCCAGATGCAGAACTCACTGCCACTACGCTAAAAAGCACAGGTGGGCTGGACATATTGAACAAAGTTAACGTTCATCTTATAATGAACCAGGCATATAAGTCACTCGCTGTGGTAACAGACCAACTGAAAATGCGTGTTCTACAGGGTTTCTCAAGAGATTAACCTTTGGTGCTTCACTAGTGCCCTCGTGAACGAGGTGGAGCTCTTCTGTCACTAGCCCGACCCTTCACAGTATCGCGAGTACAGGCAGAGGTCTCTTCAAATGCAGTTCACCAAGTGCATGTCCTCGAACCCTCGAACAGTGCTAGTCAGAACTACGTGGAGCACCGCATCGGACGTGCACCCTGGCGGAACGAAACCGAATGATTCAATGAGGTACCAACATCGAGTGCCAGCCTGCGCTCTCAGCGCTCTGTAGACGGACAGTCGGCGCAGGATGCGCATTCTAGTGGGACGCTATAGCACTCGTTGCTAAGATACAACGGCTGAAGCTACAATAAATGGAAAGTTCCTTCGATAAGAGCTGACAAACGACACTTATAAGCGGCTGTATAAGGGACTGTCAAATGACAACCATATATATATATATATATATATATATATATATATATATATATATATATATATATATATATATTCCAATTGCGACAAGATGGTAAATGCCTTCCTAGAATAATGTTTGCGGTTGCCTGTGCAACCATAATTGAGCCCAGGCGAAGAAGCAAATCGACAGTCAAGAATGTCTTTCTTGAGGGTTACAAAACAATGGAAATCACGTGGGGAGAGATCAGGACTTCCCCGTGAAACTTCTGTAGCGAAATCGTAACAGCCTTGGCAACATGTGAGCTCTCCAAATCCACCCTGATGTTGCACGCCACAATAGCTTCCAGACTTGAGCAAGCAATGTGACAGCTCTTCTGGAGGAAGAAAAAAATACACTGCCCCGGATAAACATGAGCGTACGCGGCATCGTTGCCCCTGGCAAAAGGGATGAATAGCAACCGAATTTAATTTCATTACATTTGATTACATTACCGGAAACAGTCTTGGTCATGTTGACACCACAGCTAAAGTGAAAACTTGACATATGAGAACCACACCAACGACATCTGAATATGTTCGTAACACAGTAAATATGTAAATATACAGCTGAGATGGTTTTTTATTAATCTTTATCATTTTTCAGTGCACTCACGTTCAGTAAAGCATCTTCATCAAAATACGTTTTAGTTCTCCAATTTTATTTTGCATCCATTTCATTCCTTTTCATCATTCTTGAAGATGAGTCCTAGCTTAACACATTCTGAAAATCCTAAATTCTGGACGACGTAGAAACATTAATGACAAAACGCCAGTCATGTTTTCTCAACTAGCATCCTTAGAAATAGTTTTCCAACTGAATTCCTATGAATTAGTGTTCGATAACAGCGCTCACTAGACGCTTGTTAAGAGAGGAACTATTTTGCGAAATAGTCCGACTGCAAGGCGTCCAACGCCTTAACAAAACACCTTCCTTAGGGAAACAGTGGCGTGGGATTAAAGGGACCAGACTGCGACGGTCATCGGTCGGAAACAGTGGAGAGCAACAATAAAACACTATTACATAGCTTAAGACGCTAATACATAGCTTCATTTTCCTACTACATCTCCCGTAGTTAAATCGAGAAAGCTTACAAAAACCATCCAATATTGAGGTATCTACTCACCGCCAATGACCAAATATTAATGAGACTATACTAACACAAATCTCTTTCGCATGTATATCCACATCAGACGTCAAGCACATACTGATAAAAATGCAATTATAGTCTATTGATCGATCCTGTTTACTTAATTTGAGTGACACATATTGCTGACACACTACTTAATTTGACTAGTGTATTTTCTGTCAGATCATTGAAGTAACGGTGAACATGAGTAATCATCTGACAATGTCATTCTGTGGGGTTAATGACATTTTTGTCACTAAAATATATTTTTTGCATCATTAGAAGTTAGTGCTTGTGTAGCAAGTGGAGACCGGGACTTAAAGAAACGGGCGACATTTACGGTAAATGTTTCCAGAATGAGATTTTCACTCTGCAGCGGAGTGTGCGCTGATATGAAACTTCCTGGCAGATTAAAACTGTGTGCCCGTCCGAGACACGAACTCGGGACCTTTGCCTTTCGCACTTGCCCGCGAAAGGCAAAGGTCCCGAGTTCGAGTCTCGGACGGGCACACAGTTTTAATCTGCCAGGAAGTTTTTACGGTAAATGTCGAAATGGTTCTTTGCCTGTCGGAAATTGGGGTGACGTTATTCTTCTGCAGTGATTCTTTTGTTCTTTTTTAAATTATGCGATTAGCATGCACTTCTTTTGTTTCGGACTCATACTGATTGGCACAAAATTTCCAGAATTACCATGTGGTTCAGTATAAAATGTTCTCCGTGCACTAGACACGTTAATTCTCTATGATAACCTGAGATTACAACACATAACCACTATTGTGTTTGTCAGGAGCATTCAGCTACTTTCATCACAAAGACAATGAGCATATTGTCGAAAGTTCGGATTTTCAAATGAATTAATGTGACCAATGGCCCGGGAGCAGTTTATGCAGCAAAAAATGGTTCAAATGGCTCTGAACACTATGGGACTTAACATCTATGGTCATCAGTCCCCTAGAACTTAGAACTACTTAAACCTAACTAACCTAAGGACATCACACAACACCCAGCCATGACGAGGCAGAGAAAATCCCTGACCCCGCCGGGAATCGAACCCGGGAACCCGGGGGTGGGAAGCGAGAACGCTACCGCACGATCACGAGATGCGGGCTTTATGCAGCAAATCTGCAGTGAAAGACTTCACTGTTATAAGAGGTACTTTTAATTAACTTTAGTATTTGAAGAGTATCAGTTCCGGCGAAGACGTACGTTGTTATGGTTTTATTTCGGATCGATTACCTAGTTTTCGGACTTGCGATCATATGGCCATTGTGATTTAGCGGAGCGCCATGTGCGGAGAGGGAATACACAATGTGTGAAGTCTCACAGACAAGTTACGACTTTCACTGCAGAATTGTTTGCTTCTTTTCTCGTAGCCGAAATGTGGTGACTTACATTGAAATTGCCCGTGATGAAACAGGGAAAAAATGATATCGGTGTAAGCATCCTGTTATTGATGGAAATTGATCCGTTAGAGGCTCTTATAACACCCCACCTCGCTACCCAGACGAAGAGATCTTTGAGAGCGAAGATTGAACGTTAATTATCACAGACAAAGGGCATGCTGGAGTGCGGCAAGGGGTGAACCACACAATTTCCCTTCATCCATCGATTTGAGGTCGCCACACATTATCGTTACGACGTCTTGGGCTAAGCACCCTCTGCTGTTCTTAAACGAGAAACAGTAATTAAGTCAGTTAAGACATCAGCGATAACGAAAGAATTTAAAGGGCAATCACCTGTTGTCGGCACTCCGGCGAGATAATGACCCGATAGCTTAATTGCCCCCACCCCTCCCACCCCGCGTGGCCTTGGGAAGGGGGCGGACGGATATCAAGGGAGCAGCAGAAAGAAGAACGAGGAAGAAGAGGCCAAGTCAAAAATATTACATCACAATTCGCCCTTCCTGCAAGTAACCGATTCCAGCAACCATCTTCTAACACAGAGTTCAAAATATTTAAAGACATATTTAAGAGCCACTAAGAGCTGCTAATTGCATTTCGATCACATGATCATGGTCAGGTGGCGTACAAAGCCATTCTGCGTCACTAAAACCTTCTGTCGTAGTAAAATGCATTCAAAAACTCAACAGTAAAACGCATTGTTAAATAATCTTTGTACAATGCCATGTTCCACGCTTCTGTGTGGAGAGCACCTCAAAGTTTTGATTATGAAATTAGAACGTCCCTTAGAACCGCTATTCTAGTGCTAAACGCACAAGTTTGAGAAGCTTCCAACAGTTTTTTCTTCTCGTTGTACAAAGCACACAATTCCACAATGCGGGAAAATAAAAAACAAAGAGGGAAAAAGCAACTCCCATCCACCTGTGTGTGTGTGTGTGTGTGTGTGTGTGTATGAGTGTGTGTGTGTGTGTGTGTGTGTGTGTGAGAGAGAGAGAGAGAGAGAGAGAGAGAGGAAGGAGGGATAAGGGCAGGCGGTCAAGCAACAGTCTAGCCGCAAATAAAATGTTAGTTCGGCCTACAAATGGTCTACGAACTTGCCCTAACAGTTGCATCGATAGACGAGAACTGTTACACCAGTGATTACCAGTCTGCATGAGGCAACAAAGCCCCGATCGAGATACAATATCTGCCGATACTATCAGTCAACTGTAGATTCAATTAAGCTTACATTGAAAATAATTTTCTCTACAGTTGTTAAAATGAAGTACGATACATAGTAAGTTCCAGAACATATTTCCACAGGACGTGAAATGTAAACATATCTTGTCACTCCGTCTGTCGGACCACCACTGATGATGATGATGAGGTCCCATACTCCGAGGACCGTAGTGGACGATGCGGGAGACCCGCACTGCCGTACTAGGTAAGGTCCTACCGGAGGTGGTTTTCCGTTGCCTTCCTCCGACCGTAATGAGGGTGAATGATGATCATGAAGACGACACAACAATACCCAGTCATCTCGAGACAGGAAAAGTCCCTGACCCCGCCGGGAATCGAACCCGGGACCACGTGCGTGGGAAGCGAGAACGCTACCGCAAGACCACGAGCTACGGACCGGACCACCATTATTGCAATATAATTCCACAGAACACGAGAAGTGAAGTTTCAGGATGGTTACGAGTAACAAAGCACACTTCTGTAGGTTGGAAATGTCTACTTGACCATGACTGCGGCCACACGTTTATGTGATCACCATCTATTCACTGGCATGTGAGGGTATATAAAGATTGTCAATTTGAGGGGGGGGGGGAGGGAGGGAAGGAAATGGGGGCACACGGAAAACAGTGGAGTCGTCGGCGTAACGCGGAAGCAGAGCGATTTATCTGGCGTCTAGAAGGGCATGGTCATTGGCTTTCGAGGCAAGGGTGGAAGCATTTCCGAAACGGGTTAGTTTTTAAACAGTTCGCGTGCCGCCGTGGTTAAAATACACCGTGCGCGACAAAATAACGCTATCCAAAACGTGCGCCGAGATAACTGTGGTGCACGACGGGCCATACATGACACGGGTGAACCATAGGTGCGCGTATGTGTACTAGAGTTGTGGCGATTCATGAATGAGTCGCTCATTTGCACGACTCTAAATAAAGAGTCGTAAGAATCGAATCGTGATACGGACGAATCGTCGTTCAAAAGAATCGTCAGAACGATTGCGTGTTTCCGAGTCGTGACGGTTACAAGTTCTAACGATTCATCGATTCTTAGTACACTATGCTTCGAAGGCAACTTCCGAATCATGCCGAGTCGTGCCGAATGATTACGACTGCCAGATGGCAGTCAAGTGGAAGATGCGTGTGAACAAAGGAAGCTCGGAACGAAGTTTGTGGGGCCGTAATATTACTCGTGAAAACCAAGCTGACATTTGGAGGTGGCTGACGGGAACGAGCGTAAAGGCATTTCCCATTTACTATCCCTACAAAGTGCACATGCGCGGATTCGAACCATCCTACGTTTTTCTGTGCTCTTTCCAATTCCACAGCACCTTATATTTCACAATAAATCAACTGTCAGCCCTCACACACTGCAAATTTAGTTTAACTTTTGTTTAGTCGAAATACAAAGCATAGGTATTTTGCTTTTAATTTGTCTGAGAACTTGTTTCTGCCACTACTATTTATGTGAGAAGACGACATACTTCTAAAGTGTAGGATACAATCGCATATAGCGACATTAGTTCACTGCTAATCTGCTAATTCTGCTAGTTCCACCAGTGCCGCCACTAAATGGCTGTCGCACTAGACCAACATTACAGACCCTATATAGAGAGAATGTAGGCTCTCTAACCATTACCTTTCTTGGCGGATCGCCGTGTAATACCATCTTTAAACAAAAGCTTTTTAATTAACAATTTCAAGTTCGAGTTTTCGAATGTTACCGTGTTCAGATTCATATTAAATTTTAGTGAAGTAATGTCGCTGTATACGATTGAATCCTATTGGTTAGAAGTATGTCGTCTTCTCACATAAATAGTAGTGTCAGCGGCAAGTTCTCAGACAAATTAAAAGCGAAATACCTATGCTTTGTATTTAATGAAAGTTGAGCTAAATTTGCTGTGTGGGAGGGCTGTCAGCTGCATTATGAATTACAAGGGTGATGTGGACTTGGAAAGACATCTTAGCACAGAAAAACTTAGGATGATATGAGCCAAACCACGTCTGCCTCACTGCTAGATTTTGTTACTATAAAACAGACGTCTGTAGTTAGATACGTTCAAGCCACACAACCAAACTGGCATACCACGTAATTTTGCACCACCTTCCACACAAATCGACTCCTCTTTCCTGGCATACTGAAATAAAACAATAGATGCAATTAAATCAAACGTGACGTTTCAACAATTAAGGCATTACACGTATAAATCGAGAATCACACTTGTAACGTCATATGCATGTTTACTCATAAATAAACTATTTCTGGCATATCTTATCATGACACAGTTCGATTCTAACCCCACTGACAATTTTAGACATGTCCTGCCATCTGTGAGTAAGATGTAGAACGTTTTGCATTCCGTAAGAATCGTGCCATCGCAGACTAGAATGAATCGTGAAAGAATCGTGAACGAATCGTAGGAATCGATTCGCAATGTGAGATTGAATCGTAGGACTCGAATCGGGAAAAAGAATCGTGTTGCCCAACTCTAATGTGCACGGGCGATTGGACGTGCAGCTGTTGAGAAACTGACCGCCCAGATGAACCGCTGCAAACAGAGCTTCCTCAACGACCGTTCAGCGAACGCATGGGCCTCTGCACCCGGCGCTCGGTACATGCACCCATGTTGACTGCTGCTCATCCGCGACCAAGTCTGGAATTCGCACGCCCCATCCGCTGAGTGGTGGCAGGTGGCCATTCCAGAACCTCGCTTTATGCTCCATCGGACAGAAGGCCATTGGCGTGTATAGCGTGAAACCTCTGAAAGTAAGCGTCGGAAGTGCGCTGGCCAGGTCGCATTGCCTATCTTGTCATTCTAGAAGGCACAATGGATCACCACAAGTATGCATCTATCCCAAGGGACCATGTCCACACTTAAATGCATTTGATTTTCCTCGACACGATGACACCTATCAGCAGACAATGCAATGTCAGACAGCCTACAGGGTACGCAAATGATTCGAAGAGCACCAGGACGATTTTTCCATGTTCCAGTGGCCTCCAAAATCACCGGATTGGATCGCAACATGGACCATCAACCGAGAAAGTTAGCGCAGCTGGAGGCGGCACTGGAGTCGGCATGGCTCCAGATCCTTGTCGGTACCTTCCAGAACCTCATTGTCTCTATTTCTGCTCATCAGAGCAGCAAAAGGTGGTTATTCAGGCTTCCGACAGATGGTCACATTAATGTGACTGGACCGTGTACCATCCGATGTCTACTTCTCTGCCTCTTTAGTGGTCTTGCACCTCAGCACCTCGCATCATATCTTATTTATCTAGAATTCAAGTTGTGCCGAGCCATAAAACAAAAGCATTAGTAGACTGTTCGTTTCGAGAACAAGCTGTTATGCACTCTGCAATGCACAGTTCAATGCTCTGTTGCATTTAAACAGAATCGGAAGCACTTTTCTGTCGAGCTCATAACAATTCTCCAACAAATTTAATATATATATATAGAACGTTTCCTTCTCTCACACACTAAAGCAGTTTTTCCCGTCTTGCTTCGTGTGTTTTAATTTCTCACTTGCGTTCTATCACGTTACTCTCCATCTCTCTTGTTCTTTCACATTCGTTGCTGAGTTTGCTCTTAGTTTAAATATAACTTCCTGTTATTGTTCTCTACCCATTCTTTCACATTCGTTGCTGATTTTTCTCTTAGTTTAAATATAACTTCCTGTTATTGTTCTCTACCCATGAATGAATGTAAGATGTGTTTTATGTTCTATAGCTATTTCCGTTTCCACTTTTCTTGAGTCCTCAGTTTTTTGTGACCTCAGGGTAGCAACTTCCTCAATTAGCTTGGATGTGTTTCAATCTCTGTCAACTGCTCCAGGCTTTTCCCTCTACAGTTCACCGATGTCTTAACACATGCACTATCATCCTGTGCCTTCATCTTCTAAGTGATCTCCGTATGATCCTTTCCTCACAAATTCTGACGAGAAGCTCCTCATTTCACGTACTTTTCTATGCCATTTCTTAGTATCACATCTCAAACGTTTCGATTCTCTTCTTCTCCCGTTTCCCTACGGTGCCTGAATCACTTCCAGCGAATTCTGCACTCCTTGCTCAAATTAAGGCCCATGTTTGATACTGGGGAATATCCTCTTCGCCGTTACTAATCAGTTTTTTATATTCTTCTTACTCCGTCCGCCGTGTGCTATTTTGATTCCAATGTATCAGAATTATTTCGCCTGATTTATATTTTGTCGCAACTTTGATGGAAAGTTTATCACTAATCTCATTACGAAATAAATCTCGGGTGAACAGCCTGGTATGAGTGTGCACAGGACACAATATTTCGGCAATCGACCACGTTGCCATCATCAGGTGCGCTGATGTCCATCAGCCCACCTGATGATGGCAACATGGTCGATTGCCGAAATATTGTGTCCTGTGCACACTCATACCAGGCTGTTCACCCGATATTTATTTCGTCATACAATACGCCTGGAGAAATTGTAGAATCACACCGCTAATCTCATGATCCAACTCCTCATTAGTTTCGTCCTCATTAGGCTGTTCGTTCCATTCAACATGATGTGTTCAAAACTGGCACTGAGGATAATAATGTCGTTAAAAGATCCTATATCCTTTCACCCACAATTTCTATCGCATTCCTAAGCCATTTTTATCTTTCTGTCTTTAGTTTTTTAACGTACAGATTGAACAGTAATGAAGAAAGACTGCACCCCTGTGCTACAAGCTTTATGATCCGACCATTTTGTTCTTGATCTTCCATTCTTATTTTTCCCTGGTTGTTTTTGTACATGTTGTACATTACCCTTCTTTCCCTACAGCTAATACCTATTTTTCAGAGAATTTCAAACATATTCCACCATTTGACATATTCGAATGCTTTTTATAGAAAAACATATCCTATGAAATCGTCTTCATTTTTGTTTCCATTATCAAGATGTCAGAACTGCCTCTCTGGTATCTTTGCCTTTCCTGAAAGCGTAGTTTTCGTCACTTAAGGGACCTTCTGTTCCGGCGTAACATCAAGCGTCGGCACGTCGGCCTGAACTATACAGCAGAGAAGGCTGGGAGACGACGTCAGCCAATAGAAGCTGACTGGGGTGACACCACGACAGGAGCCGCACCTTTACGAAGAGAATATAAGCACTGCTCCAGCTAGTCTCGGCGCACTAGAAGCGGGGCACTAGAAGAGCCGCACTAGAAAACGAGCCGAGATCCAAACGGTTTAGCCGTGACTTGTGATCTATATTAATTGTTTGCATGGAAAATGTATGTATCGAAGTGCACTGATTATTTGCATGTCGCCGATTGCTTGCGACACCGCTTTGTAAAAAGGCAAAGTTAAGAATTGTCAGTTCAGTTTACTATAATATACTCCATTAACATGGTTTGCTTGAATTGTTGTCTAGCTATACGAGAAAACAGCTTCCTAGCCACACTGTATTAGACGAGTGGGTAAGAGCCCGCACCTTTGATCCTCGATCACTCTACAGGGTGGTCCATTGATCGTGACCGGGCCAAATAAGCGTCAAACGAAAAAACTACAAAGAACTAAACGTCTAGCTTCAAGGGGGAAACCAGATGGCACTATGGTTGGCCCGCTAGATGGCGCTGCCATAGGTCAAATGGATATAAATGGCGTTTTTTTAAAATAGGAACCCCCGTTGTTATTACATATTCGTGGAGTACGTAAAGAAATATGAATGTCTTAGTTGGACCACCTTTTTTCGCTTTGTGATAGATGGTGCTGTAGTAGTCACAAACATATGTCTCTCAATTTTAGACGAACAGTTGGCAACAGGACGGATTTTTAAATTAAAATACAGAACGTAGGTACGTTTGAACATTTTACTTCGTTTGTTCCAATGTGATACATGTACCTTTGTGAAATTATCATTTCTGAGAACGCATGCTGTTACAGCGTGATTACCTGTAAATAGCACATTAATGCAATAAATGCTCAAAATGATGTCCGTCAACCTCAATGCATTTGACAATACGTGTAACGACATTCCTCTCAACAGCGAGCAGTTCGCCTTCCGTAAAGTTCTCACATGCATTGACAATGCGGCGACGCATTGTGTCAGGCGTTGTCGGTGGATCACGACAGCAAATATCCTTCAACTTTCCCCACAGAAAGATATCCGGGGAAGTCAGATCCGGTGAACGTGCGGGCCATGCCGAAGCACCAATCCACCTGTCATGAAATACGCTATTCAATACCGCTTCAACTGCATGCGAGCTATGTGCTGAACATCCATCATGTTTGAAGTACATCGCCATTCTGTCATGCAGTGAAACATATTAAAGTAACATCGGTAGAACATTATCGATAAAATGAGGGCCAATTATCCTTCCTCCCATAATGGCGCACCATACATTAACCCGCCAAGGTCGCTGATGTTCCACTTGTCGCAGCCATCGTGGATTTTCCGTTGCCCAGTAGTGCATATTATGCCGGTTTACGTTACTGCTGTTGGTGAATGACGCTTCGTCGCTAAATACAACGCGTGCAAAAAAATCTGTCATCGTCCCGTAATTTCTCTTGTGCCCAGTGGCAGAACTGTACACGACGTTCAAAGTCGTCCCGTGCAGTTCCTGGTGCATAGAAATATGGTACGGTTGCAATCGATGATGATGTAGCATTCTCAACACCGACGTTTTTGAGATTCCCGATTCTCGCGCAATTTGTCTGCTACTGATGTGCAGATTAGCCTCGACAGCAGCTAAAACACCTACTTGGGCGTCATCATTTGTTGCAGGTCGTGGTTGAAGTTTCACATATGGCTGTACACTTCCTGTTTCCTTAAATAACGTAACTATCCGGCGAACGGTCCGGACACTTGGATGATGTCGTCCAGGATACCGAGCAGCATACATAGCACACGCCAGTTGGGCATTTTGATCACAATAGCCATACATCAACACGATATCGACCTCTTCCGCAGTTGGTAAACGGTCCATTTTAACACGGGTAATGTATCACGAAACAAATACTGTCCGCACTGGCGGAATGTTACGTGATACCACGTACTTACAAGTTTGTGACTATTACAGCGCCATCTATCACAAAGCGTAAAAAGTGGTCCAACTAAAACGTTCAAATTTCTTTACATACTACACGAATATGTAATAAAAATGGGGGTTCCTATTTAAAAAAAACGCAGTTGATATTCGTTTGATCTATGGCAGTGCCATCTAGCGGGCCAACCATAGCGCCGTCTGGTTTCCCCCTTGAAGTTAGACGAGTTTCGTTCTTTGTAGTTTTTTCGTTTGATGCTTATTTTGTGAGATGTTTGACCCGGTCACTATCAATGGACCAGCCTGTATATTATTATTGGCAGTAACCATGGTGCATGAGCCGTAAGTTCATCGTGCGGTCATTTTCGCACTTATCTGCTCTTTCTATCTTCGGTATTGCATGAATAACGTTCTTCCAAATACTGTGTAGCATTTCACAAATCTGATGTATTCTACCCACCAAAACAGATAATTGTTTGGTTGCCACTGCCCCCTCCCCACGATTTTAGAAACTCTTATCTATTCTTTCTGCTTTATTTGATTTCAAGTCTGCCAAAGTTATGTCAAATTATGACTGTAATATCAGATCCTCTGTGCCATCAAAATCGTCTTCCATTTCTTCCTGTGTTATGTCAGCAGGCTCCTCCACCCCCACGTACTTAATTCATCTTTCACTCATATGGTCGACATTCTTGCTTTCAGCTTCATCGAAGGTTGTATTGACTTTTTTTATACGCTGCATCTGTCTTTCCGGTGACAAATTCTTTTTCAACTTCGTCATGCTTATCCTGTAGCCATTTCACTTTAACTACCCTGCACTTTTATCTCATTCTTCTTCACCGTTACCTTTCTTGTACCTACGTTTCTCCGTCCAACTTATTTGATTGCTATTTTAGAGACGTCCAGTATTCGACAAACGATCTGCTTGGTTTTGTACTGTACATTTGAACAAGTAAACTATCGGTTCGATATGGAACTACGCACAATACTGTACTTTTATGTGTAATCCGATATGAATACGATTGTTTGCTTACGTGACTACAGATATCTGAAAATGATCGAATTTGATAGAAACGCATCATACTGGAAAAATAAATATACTATTATGACGGCATAGTAAATGATACAATTTACTCGTAAATTTTTTCTGTATTTTATAGCTGTTGAGACACACAGTAACAATAATACACAGCGTGTTTCAATGTGGGAATAACTTCCCGGCGACGCTAGGTGTTCTTTTGTATTAGTTATGCCTCGGAGAGGCGGCTCCGCAGAGGCTATCCATTGCTGGACCTACATGTCCCATGTGTGATTCACAACTGATTTAAAATCATTGTTATCTGAACTATATTCCCAACAATTAATACAATGGTTAATGCTATTGATTAATAGTGTGATTGATTTTCAGGACAGAGCGATCTACTTTTATGTTAATACTTTCTCTTTGTTATTGGCTGCTTTGCATTTCATTTTCTTTATAGTACAGTTGGATAACCGGTGAGTCAAGCCTGGGCTACATTCACAGAAATCGTACAATGTAGCGTGACGAACACATACACTCACGATCAATCTCAGTTTTTACAAGCAGTGCTAATCAGAAAAAACAAATTTCAAAGGAACTTTATTTTGCACTGACGAGTCACCTTTCGAGGACGCTGGGCAAGAGCAAAACAATGACAGAAAAGATCTCGGTGTTTCGTGAGAAATGATGTACCTGTTTGTGGACAGTGATTCTTTTTTCTTTGTAATGCGATGAGCCAACTTCTGGGCGTGCTTCCCGTGGGATGAATAACCGCTGGCAGAGAAAGTTGTAAGAGGGCCCCTACTGGTTAATCAGAAATAATGACAGAGTAGTAGATGTCTGGATGCTAGTTTCCGAGAAATGGGGATGCGTAGACGAGCTTACTGGCTGAAGTAACAAACTTAGCCATGAAGTGGGAGAGTAATTGCGAATATTTCAAGAACATTTTGCATGGGTATGTAAAAACTGGTTAATTTGCATAACTATTTCTAGGAGCGAACAGAGCTGCCTTGTAAAAAATAATAATTGGCCAACATTTTGCAGAGTCTCTTTCATCGAATTGCGCAGGCTTTTAGAGAGGGAAATGTGCGCTGTGCTGGGTGGGGACGCACTTCACCTTGGAACAGGGTGGAGGAGACGTCATCTAGGGACCATGAAGAGAACACATGATCTCTCTAGATCCGACGGGGAGATGATGTGTCACGGTGAATGGCAGATCACAGTGCTTGCTACACTGCATGCTTCTAATTGCTGATTATAGTGAGAGATAGTGGCTTGCGCAAACAGGGCGTGACAATTACTGTGCGTTTATAGGCAATTTGTTGGGATTCGGTACATTTTGGAGATCTAATACTTTTTCTCGAGTGACTGAAGACCCATTCACAATGTTAGTTGCACGCATAATTTTCCATTCTTTTTCGGTGAATTCAGGCAATCACCGTGTGACCGCCATAGATTTATCTTCCCATAATGCACCGCATGGATGATGATCTTGTACATTCCACGTCAACTATCCAATTTTTGCTGGCATGTCCAGTTGGTAGGTCAGTACCGTCTTAGCCGGCCTCGGTGGCCGAGCGGTTCTAGGCGCTTCAGTTCGGAACCACGCGCCTACTACGGTAGCAGGTTCGAATCCGGCCTCGAGCATGGATATGTGTGACGTCCTTAGGTTAGTTACGTTTACTTAGTTCTAAGTCTAGGGGACTGATGACCTCAGATGTTAAGTCCCATAGTGCTTTAAGTCCCATAGTGCTTAGAGACATTTGAACCAGTACCGTCTTATGTCGAAAATTGTTAATTTTCTTACTGTTTGCATTTTTTGTGTTGAAAAAACCCCATAATAATTTGTTATTCATGAATGTCAGCAGCGATCTTTGTAATAAACAGGGATTAATGAGAACCACTGCTTCTTTTGTAATTAGATGATCACCCCGTTTGTTATCTTTCGTGAAGTAAGAGGATTGCCCAGAAAGTAATGCATGGCATTTTTCCTCCAACAATTCTTTATTGAACATAATGAGAGTTACACGCACGAAAGAATTATCTACACACCCTATTTTTCCACGTAATCTCCATTCCGTTCTATGGCCTTCCTCCAGCGCGAAACAAGGTCTTGTATGCCCTGTCGGTAGCAATCCTTGAATATACAAGAGTGCGGGTAGTTGCATCCACACTTCCTTTACTGACTGTCAGATGCAGCGCCAACTGCCGAGTCCTAATGCGCCTGTCCTTACGAATGACGTCAGCTCACTGCAACATGTCAGGTGTGACAACCGTGGAAGGTCTCCCCGACCGCTGAAAATCGTGGAGCTCCACTGGAACGCCTTCTGATGACCTCACCCTCAGTGCCCAGCGACTAACTGTACTTCTCTCGAGAGCAAATATTCCATAGACTTTCTACAAACGTTTGTGAATATTTCCCAGAGTTTCTTTCTCTGCAGTGAGAAATTCAATGAGGCACATTGCTTGTAACGTACATCACCTACAGGCGCCATTTTGAATCTGTCCTGCGGCTACGCTATCTGTAGGAAGTGACAGAAACTCGGCATGCTTACTCAGGAGACGCCAAATAATACGTGCGTAGCGTTTTGCATTCGTAGCGTTGTTTTCGGCCGAGAAAAAGATGCGGCGCATTGCTTTCTGGGCAACACTCGTACAATACAGATTTCTTCTGTTTAGTTCTAGGGCCATCCCTGTCCTATTAGCTATCTGTTGTGCGACGCTTTCTTTATGAAATGCGTGGGGAGCGATCTGACTATCAGCCAGCCCAAACAATGCGGATCATTTTGAAATTCACGGGAGTATGTCGAATGCCCTAGCAGTACGCCTTCTGTGTTCGTACAACCCAGTCATCTCCTCCGTATGCAAGGGGGCAGGTTCAGCAAAATGTTAGTAGTCTTAAAATTGAAGAATTTTCTGGGTTAGTTAGTATGCAGCACACCTAGTTAATACAATCTGAAAGTTCAGTGAAATCTAATCGTGCCAGGTCCGGAGAATACTAAATGACGCTTAGTGTCGCCGGAAAGTGTCAGTGAACATAACAGTTACGTGCAGTTTTTCGGAACCTCTTTTCCATGCATGAAATAACTGCAATACATGAATACAAAGGCGAATGTTCATGGCACGTTCGTAACAGATATTTTTGGGTAAGATGTCTGCAGTGCTGTGGCTTGGAGTTTCCTCGGCACGCCGCGAGAGAACTTGAGTCTGCATGCTCCGCCCCTGAAGACGATGCGCAAGCGTATGAGAAAGGAGGCAGAAACAGTACATTGGACACGGAGAGACCGGAAGATTTGGAAATTTGTGGTAAGTTCCTGTGGGATCAGACTGCTGAGCTCATCGGACCCTAGGCTTACACACTACTTAATCCAACTTAAACTGACATACGCCAAGGACAACACACACACAGCCATGCCCGAGGGAGGACTCGAACCTCCGACGACGGTGCGAGTCGCGCGAACCGTCACAAGGCACCCGAGACGGAGAGAGTGCTAGTAGCTGCGGCTATGTGAAGGATTCCCATGGCAGTGGCGAATTCTAACTTGGGAGGTTAGCTGGTTTTCCATTTGGAGGTGGCTTGGTGATAGGTGGCCAAATTTTTGTGGCAGTCATTATCCTCGTACAACGTAAATTAATATTGAGCTCCTGTCTATTGTACAACGTAGTTGGTCCAAGGACGAGTGAACATGGTACTGGTGTTGCAGCGGTCTTGATAGGGCTCACGGGAACTCGGCGGCCCCATCATTTACGTGTTCTTTTATTTAAATTCCTGAGGGAGCCTCAGCAGTAGCTTGTGTGTGGTATGGTCATTTAAATGTGTCTGTAACTATTGCACCACTTACATCATCATCTACAAGTACATACGCAACCAGCAAGCCACTGTGCGTTGAGTGGCGCAGGTCACCCTGTACTACTACTAGTTCAAATGGTTCAAATGGCTCTGAGCACTATGGGACTTAACATCTGAGGTCATTAGTCCCCTAGAACTTAGAACTACTTAAACCTAACTAACCTAAGGACATCACACACATCCATGCCCGAGGCAGGATTCGAACCTGCGACCGTAGCAGTCACGCGGTTCCGGACTGAAGTGCCTAGAACCGCACGGCCACCGCAGCCGGCCTACTACTAGTCAGTTCCTTTCCTGTCCCACTCGAAAACGGAGCGAAAGAAAAACGACTGTCTGTATGCCTCCGTGTGAGACCTAGTTTCTCGTTTATGTTCGTGGTCGTTACGTGAAATGTATGCTGGCGGCAGTAGAATCGTTCTACAGTCAGCTTCAAATGCCGGTTCCCTGAAGTTTCTCAGTATCGTTCCTCGAACAGAACGTCCACTTTCCTCAACGGATTCTCACTTGTGTTCTCGAAACACCTTCGTAGCACTTGCCTGTTGTTCGAATCTAGCAGCCCGATACTGAATTGTTTCGCTGTCTTCCTTTAATCCGACATGGTACAGGTGCCAAACATTCGAGGAGTACTCACAGAATAGGTTGCACTAGCATCCTATATGACGTATCGTTTACAGATGGTCCACCCTACCACAACCATCACAGAGTAGTTCCATCTCATATCAGTTTGCAGCACTGTACACAGATTTAAACGACTTGACTGTCAAGCAAGACACTGCTAATGCTGTATAACATCCATATTAACTTGCATTTTTCTGCATTTATGACACCAACCAGAAATTTTGTCGAAATCATCTTGTATCCTCCTACAGTCACTCAACTTTGTCGTCTTCTCGTACACTAAAGCATCATGAATTTTCCTGTAATAATTTGAGTTTTGATACTTTTTTTCTAGTTTCTACTCCTTACTGTTCTGTGTCATAAAAAAAACCTCTTAAAGTCATAAAAAAAACTCTTAAACAGAAAAACACGCACAAAATTTGAGAACTAAGCTACTATTAAAGCACAGGAAAAGCTAAATACGTAACTTCAATCACTGGGGGTTTTAAATAAATGTTGGTGTTTATTGAAGCTTTTATTAGTCGTGATTTTAAATATTTGTTTGGGTATTACATTATCCTTTTCGGTGGCACTTTCAGACATTTCGAAAGATGACAAGCCCATCGGCTAGCCTCTTCTCATTCGTTCAACTTTAATTCCACAACTAGAGAGGAGATGAATTATTTTAACAGGAGTCGTTACATCTCAGTGACTATAAGGGCTGATTTCACTTCCTCTTCCTAACCTTCTGCAACCTAATATGGTTTTGTGTAGAGTAATTTGCTTTATGGGCTAGCATTGACAGTGAGGAATGCTGTGAATATGAGACAGGTGACTCCTAACGAGGCCTACGATCTGTGGGCATGCCGGTTTTCAAGGAAACAGAAGGAGAAGAAATGCAGGTATGGAGTACTCTCCTTGTCAGGGGATGAAAGTTGCTTTGTCGAACGGTGAGTAAGGGGAGAGGTGATTGCCCGTTAATAGGATGGCTTGCAGTATGTCTGAGATAAAAAAGTCTTTGTTATAGAATGTGGAACTCTGCCAGCATGTGGTAGGCGCTAGGAATTTATTAAGAGATATACTTGGGCAGATACGCATCTCCTGGATTTTCTAAAAAACTTGACAAAACAGCTCCGATCCACATAACATCCGGACGTGGGAGCACAGATGGCAATTAGCCTCGTAGAATTTTTTTTTTTTAACGTTTATGCAGGACCTATGATGCAAGGCTAGCTGGTGGCTGATTGAGCACCAATTGCTGTGGTAAAAGTGACGTCAGAAGGATGTATTACTTAGCGGGAAGCTTTTTAGAAAAGACAGGAAGAAATTCAGTTCACTGCCTTGTTGTCATTTCGCCATTTCTTGGCCCATTAGTGCGCCGTAGCAACTTTTGAGAGGATTGGTGGGCGTGTTTTGTTAGCAGGAAGACAGGAACAAGCTGCGTTTAGAGACTTGAAAAATAGGACGTATTTAAAGGAGGAGTTGCGAGGTAGATGTGGACAGTTGTAGATGCAGATGTCATGGAGAGGAGATGGAGACTAATTTACAGCTGCATTCTCAAGTCACCGTCCTGCGGTGTCTCTACTCCGCACATGTACTTTAAAAATTGTGGTAAACATTGCTTACTGCTCTGGCAATACTGGGACAAGCGACAGTATTGTACTTGTGTGATTTTTGAAAACATTTCTCGTGGAGAACAGTGGCCTGACGAAAAGTACTTTAAAAAAGGAACACAAAGAGTCTTGACCGCAAAAAATCATTTATTTTGAGGCAACCGGTTTATATCAGTTTTTGACCAACATCAGATCTTCATACTACGATGACAGCCAGTGGCGGTGAATGGAGCGGGTGTTACAGCTCCACGAACGTAAATTGCAGTTGACGTCCGTGGAGTTATAACACTGTACTACTATCATAACATGAAGATCTGAAGATGGTCAAAAAATACCATAAAATAAATGTCTTTTGCCGGCGAGACTGTTTATGACCATTTTTAAAGTACTGTATTTTAATTTTAAAATAGCTTTCACTGTCTCATATTCATCAGTTCTTCAGTTCTTTAGGATTCTTGGGTGTAGACAAGGTGACTATGAATGTCATAGTCAGCTTGCAGTACATTTCACAGAATTAGATGCTAGATTTTTAAGCAACTCTTCTTTCAGTAACTTCGTCAACTCAGAGCTTTGGTCAGCAATTCATATAGCAAAGTACATCTTTGTCAAGTTTATGGCCACAGAACTGTTTTTTTCATTACTTTATAATTCCAATTTTGTTTTATACTAAACCGTTGTGTACACTTAAATCTTGGATTTGTTAACACATACATTCTCTCTCAATAAATATGTAGGTATTATTTTAAGTACTCCGTCTTCAGATTCAGTGCTAGGGCCTAAATAAATTAACGTCTTAGTAATTTCGTTGCACACATTAAATGCAGCACTGGGCCTCAATGGTGTGCCTGATTCATGATTAATTCAGATTCAGTTACATTTCACTTTCACAAAGCATGGTTTTGCACTGCTCATGTTTATTGTATTTGATTTATTGTAGACAGTTCAATAAGTATTTATCTGGGGTTAACTGAAAATTAAGGGTATTGAGGTTACCAGCGTGTGCATTATGTTTATTGTTTGTGTCAAATAAATTTTGTGAAATTTTTCTGTTGAGTGTGGGCTTACTAGCATACAACTCCCGAATTAACGCAACAGGAACCTTCCTGTGAATACACTTCAAAAAATCGATTTTTTGTTGTTTTTTTCTTAAATCGATATTTAGAGGTTTTTTAACAAAATGGTATTAAAAGAAGTCAATTGGGCTTCAGAAATTTGTTTAAAAATCAACTTTAAGATCTTTCGGTATGCGTCCGAATCCCTGTTTCCGCTGCTTTCGCAAGTCATTGTTGTCATTAGGCTCCCGTTCCACAAACATACAGGATAAAACTGTTTTGTCAGCCCTTTAAGGAGATATGTTTTGTCATGGTACAACGTTTCTCTTGTATATTTTAGGTTTTCAAGCGTTGTTTTCTTACAAACGTTTCTGTAGTTCCTCGAAAGTTATTACGCTTGTAATTCGTTTTAAAGTGGGGCATTCAGTCGGAACGAAGTTCTAGAGTTTCTAGGATTGTGTTCTGGGTTTAATATGAAACAATAACTGTTCGCAAGTGATTCCATGAGTGTGGTCGAAGCTGAAAAGTGGGTCCCTGTGGCAATTAAATAGGCCAGAATGACGAGGAGAAACAAGAAAAGAAAAAGAGGAGGTGAGGAACATGTAATCCAAGAAGATTAAGCTAATATACCGTACAAGGAATAATAGAAGCGAATCATAGATAAAATATAATTTCGAGCTGAATTTCCCAAGAATTAAGCTTCCTGATAAGTTTATTGTAGCAAAAAAAATCTATTTGAGCTAGGGATCTAAAATTTTTGTGATGTTTCAGGTTATTATTTGAAGAAGAGTATACTGTAGGAACTCACGTCCTGTCAACAGGAAGGAAAATACATACAATAAATTATAAAAAATCTAACCTCAATTTTGATTGTCAGGTGTAGATATTTCTAGAATAAAAAGGTGTGGCTGAAATTACATGACTGTAATTCACATTTTAGATGGACATATTGTTAATGTGTACTTAAAGTTGCAATCATTTAAATAAGATAGTTCACGTATACATTCCAGGTATGAAACAGCATTTAAAAATGCAATTTGCTGATCTTCATAAAAATAATTGTAATAAGTCAGTGTGAAAACTAATGTTATTAATTGTAGGCTATGTCAAAATGTTTAACAAGAAATATACCTATTATCCTACAGATTTCATCCTGCTAAGAATTCACTTTTTTGGTTAGCGCCGTGTAAACTGTGTGAAAATGGTTGGTATTTTTCCAGGCTTTCACAGGCAAGGACGATTACTGAAAACCTGAGATGTGATCAGGAGGTGAAAACTCGCATTGCTATAGCGAAGGAGGCATGCAATAGACGTAGGAGATTATTATGTGGCAAACTAGATAAAAGTCTGAGGAAAAGGCATGGTAAATGTTTTGTCTCAAGTGTGGCACACTATGAGGCATAAATATGGACGCTAGGACGAGAGGATGGGGAAAAGCTAGAAGCATTTGAGATTTGGATTTGGAGAGAATGGAGAGGATAAGCTGGAGGGAAGGAAAATGTGTTGGTGAGAGAAGAAGACTGCTGCAGGTTATAAGAGAAAAGAAGAAAAACTGGATTGGACATTTGATAAAACGGGAGTTGCGGCGGCGCGGTTCTTTCCGTCCCTTTACGACGGACATGCACCTACTTGTGAACATTGTCTCAGCAGATCATCAGTAGGAAAGCCGAGTGAAACCTATTGTACTTCGACGTGAACCAGGCTGCAGCTAAAGTCAATAATCTACGTTTCGGGAGAAACACGAAATGAAAGGATGGAAATTTTGTCCTCAATTAACATATTCTGAAACTTAGGTGAACAAGTATCACTTCCAAGCCTGTGCTAGTCTTAATACACTCACTAAAAATCCCATTCACTCACGTTAGCAAGTTTATGGTGTTGCATTTCCCGGAAACGTAATAGCTACAAAAATACTGATTGTTTTTGATTGATAATGCTCGCCAAATATTAAGTCTGTCGGTACCAAATGCAGTCACAGTTTTAGCCACCGACCTGCTCAATACGCCACGCGGAATATATGTCTTTTCTCGTTACAAAATTCACTTAAAAATTCCGCAATTTCTACACACACATCGGGATAATTATGCCGTTACTTTCCAACACTTTTGATGCATGAAACACTGCTAGATCCGGCAACTTATCATTTCCATCGGAACTACTACTACTGCACTCGTCCGATCTCTTTCATGGCTAGGCCTCGACTGCTCTCTAGAACACTCTAAGTCTTCTCTACCAGCAGAGAAAAGCGCGCGCGAAGAATATTGCTTTACCATTGGTCAGTTTACTCAACAGCCAATAGCAAAACGACGTTCTCCCGCGTCAATCCGCAGTTTTCATCAATAACCAATCGCCAAATAGTAAGCCTAACGACTGCACTTTTTACCGACGTAATTTTCTAAAATGCTGAAGTTTTGCTTATGCATAAAGTTATTTACTATTGTTATTTGTACCTGAATTAACTTTCCCTTTACCATAAACTTACTTTACAAAACTATTCTACAAAAATCCCCTTTGTCCATATCCATACTTCTTCGAAATGTTCCCACACTAAATCCTACTACATAACTCGTTAAATAATTATCTTCATATTAACCTTAAACCACACTCACGCATCATTCATACTGCTAAACCACATTTATAACATTTTACATACACAAAAAGAAATAATAACACTTTATGAAAATACTAGAACAGTTTATGAAAAACATGCTATTACTTTAGTGAGCACAATCGAAACTAAAATCACAGTCCCCCTATCCAATATTGTCCTCTATCGGCTGATACATAAACTACGCGTGCGTCTAGTCTCGCGTCACCATCTGTCACTATCCAGCTCTGAGACACATCTCCCACTTAACCGCCTCCAAGGCAGGATCGTTATACGGCGCTACGCTTCAGAGTGACTGGTAGACGACGCTTTGGAAGGTCTCGAATGGGAGGAGATGGAGGGGAGGTAGAAGATACGAGATAATAGACGACCTAAAGGGAAGTGGAAATTACGCGCACCTGAAGAGAATGTCAGAAGAAGAGAGTTACGGCGTGAAAACCTTCCTTTGGGTAGAACACTGATAACGATAATGACAGTGAAGATACCTAAAACGTTTCAATTCGAATAAAAATAGCGTCTAACAGCTTGCGCAATAGGGATCAAGGAACGACCGTCGAGCACAGCGTTTGCGGCCTCTGAAGGTAGACTCTGGACTAAGAAGGGGAGGTGGGGGAGGGGGGGGGGGAGGGGAGGGAAATCAAAGTGCCTTTTGGTAGCCTTCGTGGCCAGGCCGGGCAGCGGTGTTGGTCGGTCGGCGGCACCTCGGGCAGGGCAGCCGCGGGATTAAAGGCGGCATCAGCATGCGGCAGAGGCGCCGCGCGGCTGGAAGAGGACGCGTTCATCAAGGCTGGCCGTGGGCCGTGGGCCGTGGGCCGTGGGCCGTGGGCCGACTCGCCCTATATTGGCCCGCAGCCCGCGCAGCGCCGCTTTGAAGTGCGCCTGCGACATGGCCGTATTGCACGCCCAGCCCCGGACTCGCGGCTATGCCGGCGTCTGGCCCCAGGTCCCGGATACGGCGCAGAGACCCGCAAACAGCGCGCCAGACCTCCTTTCGTGGGACGACCCCTCTGCCGACACAGCGAGAGGGCATTTATTCCGACTTCGCTCTCTAAGTTTGTAGGCGCTGCTTGTTTGACATAACTATAGAAATGTGCCACGTTACAGCACTTGACTCAATATGTGTTCTTTACCATAAACAATAAGTAGGCTCTTTAGCGTCTTTATACCAGCCGGCTACGTGCCATATCAGGACGGTGTTGGACCACTACAGTGAGCAACAAACGTTCTGCTGTACAACTAAACGCCTCTAAAATGGCTTCCAGAAACCCTACATGCATTACATACACTACAGTGAAGCAAACGAGCTCACTGGACGCAATTCACCACCTGACAAGAACATTAAAGCATCCAGGGAACATGCCCGGATGTCAGTGTGCACTACTGGCCATTAAAATTGCTACACCACGAAGATGACATGCTACCGACGCGAAATTTAACCGACAGGAAGAAGGTGCTGTGATACACAAATGATTAGCTTTTCAGAGCATTCACACAAGGTTGGCACCCGTGGCGACACCTACAAAGTGCTGACATGAGGAAAGTTTCCGACCGATTTCTCATACACAAACAGCATTTGACCGGCGTTGCCTGGTGGAACGTTGTTGAGACGTCTCGTGAAAGACGGAAAAATGCGTACCATCACGTTTCCGACTCTGATAAAGGTCGCATTGTAGCCTATAGCGATTGCGGCTTATCGTATCGCGACATTGCTGCTTGCGTTGGTCGAGATCCAATGACTGTTAGCAGAATATGGAATTGGTGCTGGATCCCAACGGCATCGTATCAGTAGCAGTCAAGATGACAGGCATCTTATCCGCATGGCTGTAACGGATCGTGCAGCCATGTCTCGATCCCTGATCCAACAGATGCGGACGTTTGCAAGACAACAACCATCTGCACGAACAGTTCGATGACGTTTGCAGCAGCATGGACTACCAGCTCGGAGACCATCGCTGCGGTTACCCTTGGCACTGCATCACAGACAGGAGCGCCTGCGATGGTATACTTATCAATGAACCTGGGTGCACGAATGGCAAAACGTCATTTCTTCGGATGAATCCAGGTTCTGTTTACAGCAGCATGATGGTCGCATCCGTCTTTGGCGACATCGCGGTGAACGCACATTGGAAGCATGCATTCGTCATCGCCATACTGGCGTATCACCCGGCGTTATTACGGCCAGAGGTGGTTGTTCTGGGTATTGATTTATCAGGATCTATGCACCCAAATTGCGTGAAAATGTAATCACATGTCAGTTCTAGTATAATATATTCGTCCAATGAATACCCGTTTATCATCTGCATTTCTTCTTGGTGTAGCAATTTTAATGGCCAGTAGTGTAAATCAGTACACATACATTATATTGGTGGGTGTGTAACTAAGTAGAGATCCAATTCCTGTGATAAGTAGAATGCCAGAGTGTATCAGTATTTCTCGTGTTCACTGTTGTTACGAGGCCCGTTAGGGTGTACAGCCCGAACGGCATCAGACGTCGAGTAATCATTTTGAAGGACACGAAGATGCTGTTTAATCGGATGAGGTAGCATTATCAGCACCTGAAAGAATTTGGAAGTGACCTCATTGTGGGTCTCCGTTTGACTGGCTGATAGAATCATGCTCAAGATTTGTCAGGCATTCGAATGTGACAGTGGCCCGATGGTGGACTGCGTTTGATACTCACCATCAATTTCCTGGTCAACCACGTCTCACCACCACAAGGGATGATCGTGCTACTGTGCATCAGGAACATCATAAACCTTTCACATCTGCGTTTGCCATCCGAAAAGATAAATGAATTCCGTGCAGCATTCTGTGTCTTACCGCACCATGTCACAGACCAGCAGCAGCTGCACTAGGAAATTACAGTTCAATGGGTAGGCTACCATTATCAACAGAAACAGCAGTGTTTAGAGAGGTACTATGCCCGCGGAAACATAGAATACTGTCGAATGACATCGAATTGTGTCCACTGCTCAGTTGCATTTCTGCACTACCTCAGATGACTATCTTCGGCTATTATGGCGGTGACCTGGGTTAGGTGCGATTCTTCTACTGTAATGAAGAGGTACATGGTATTAATCCTGGCATCGTGGTGAGAGGGGCTGTCGGGGTTAACTTCAGGTTACGGTTGGTAGTAGTTGAAAGAACCCTAACCTCAATGCTAAGACATGGACTATCTGTTACCTCTCATGAGAGGGTAACATGGCGTCATTTTTCAACAGATCAATGCTCGACCACACCTGGTCGTATCTCAGTCAACTGTGTGCCTTACTTTGAAGTACTCCTGCGGCCAGTGAGACCCCATAACTGTCTCCGATGGAACATTAACCCCTTCCTAGTGCCAAGCATCCGAGATATCAAGGAAGCTACAACAGTTTTAAGCCAACTTGCCTCAAAGGAGAAAACAAATGCATTATGACTCCAGTTCCCAAACGCATCAATGAATATTTCCAGGCTAGTGGGAGTGGAACAGCATACTCAAAGATGTGTTCATACTGCCAGCTTCTTGGTAAATTTGACTCGATTTCGTAATCACTGCAATAACATCAACCTGTGAAGGTTCGTTACCTTTCCTCCTCCCGCGTACTTTTTTTAAAGGCAGTGTATCAGTCATTGCCCTCAACAGAGCAGACAGGTGCTTCACTTTCTTCGTCAGGCAATGTACCAGCTGTCGCCCTAAAATGAGCACACATGTGCTTCACTTTTTATCAAGCAGTGCATCAGTCATCGTCCTTAACAGAGCACGCAGGGTTCTTCACTATTTCTCTAAGGCAGTGTATCAGTTATCCTTATTAATAGATGACACAGGTCGCTCTGGAAAGCCCTACAACTGGTAAGAGAGAGTCATGTGACCCTCAGTCGGTAACATAAGTCATGGTAGTAAAGAGCAGTGTATGTGCCAATCGGTTGTATGAAATCAGACTAGAAAGAAGGGTCGAGGAGGACATGTGGAAGAAAGGCAGAAACGTGCTATCGAATTTGGACGTGCCCAAGATAGCACTGTAATTCAAATAGCCCCATTTGTCAGTTTATCACTGTGGACTATCCAAGGCGTCTGCCAGGAAAAGCGTATCAAAAATGGTTCAAATGTCTCTGAGCACTATGGGACAACTTCTGAGGTCATCAGTCCCCTAGAACTTAGAACTACTTAAACCTAACTAACCTAAGAACATCACACACATACATGCCCGAGGCAGAATTCGAACCCGCGAGCTTAGCGGTTGCGCGTGTCCAGACTGTAGCACCTAGAACCGCTCAGCCACTCTGGCCGGCTAAAGCGTATCACTCACGGCAATGTAACGCACCGTACAAACAGTAGTCGTTAAACGATCCTACCCGGCTGAAACTAGAGACCGGTGCCAACCCGTTTGAGTGACAGTTACTTTCAAACGCGACGGGAGGTGCTGCAATCAGTGAATGCGGGCCCGTCTCACGCAGTTTCTAAGTCAACCGTGATGAAGCAGTGGACCTTTGAAAACCAGAATGTAAGGGACACTTAGAACCTGGTACATGGCAGAACGTCATAGCCTCACATAAAACAGCACCTGTTCAGTGGAGCAAATAACAGAATGGACGATAGTTGACTGGAGGCTTGTGGTGTGATTCAACGTGTAGCGTGGAATGGGCCTTCTGACAAGTAAATCGCCAGAGCTATTGCTCACAATGGCATATTAAAAATTAATTAAAAGTAGAACGGAGACGGTCCGACGTATTTAGGTTACAATCAAAACTTGCGGTGATCATACGTTGTTAAAGAACAGTCGAGAGATTCGGTAACCAATAATCAATGAAAATGAAAACTGACAGGTGGATATTAAACAAAGTAAGTAAAGGAATTAATTCTTCGACACACCTTTGATGATACACTACTTCCCTATCTTCTTGTTACGGAGCCGGTATCCAGCATCATACAACGAATTAAAATGTTACTTCTGCGTGATCCATCTAAAGGTGAGCCTGAAAAGGCAGGAAACTAGTTTATGAAAATAAAAAGTTATTTGAAAAGTGACTGTGTCAGATTTATGCGTGTTTCTATATAAATTACGATATACATCTGTTAAATTACGATATACATCTGTTGACACCTAGCCGAACAAACAAATGTTGGAAATAAACAATAAGTGTTTGTTATTTACTATCCTTACTAAAACCTCTGCAAAAAGATGCTACTTTTATTTAGTAGAACGTTAGTTAAGTATTATTTACTTTTCGTTTCTTTTATCCTGTTTACTGAACGTCAGCACATTTAATGACATTCGATCTCGCATTCGATCTCGTTCAGGGGCAAACAATGGCGAACATTGTACTCGTGCACCAGAATCCAATAACACTCAATGTTAGAAGCCCAGGCTATCACAAAATATCATTACAAGAGTGATAACGCTGAACATACTCGCGTGATTTAAGCATGTCATTTACATGTTCCCAAGTTGACTCCGTACTTAGAAAAATATCTTATCGTAACTGAAACTGAACTTCTGTTAAGAGTAATAGTTTGTATATGATGATGGCTGTAGCAGAAACACTGCAATACATGAAAAAATGTTTATCGTTAGAGACGTCTTTGATCTCAAAAATAATAATTTAAATAGAAATGAATTTTTAGTACACAAAAATGGGAAGAAAGAAAACGACGCACGTCCAAGGCGTTATTCAAATTGCCAGCTGGCAAGGACAGTAAACAGGGGACATGTCGATACCAAAGCGTAAAGACTTTGCGAATCCATTTTATGTACTTAGTTGGACAGTAACTTTATCTCTCAGAGAAGCACTTGAAGAATAAACACACGTGTCATATTGGAGAGAGGACTTCTAGTTTGGCTCAGAGACGCAGGTATGTGTAATTGGCTAATTGCTCGGTATTTGAGCAGGAGTCGTGCCACGATTCGACGATGTCAAACCGTGGTCGAACACAGTGTCAAGAAGGAAGCAGTCGACCTAGGGATACGACAGATCGTGACGACAGAACAATCGTCAGAGAGGCATTCAGGGCCTCAGATTCATCATTATCATCGACCCGATGTGCAAGTGGTGCTTCAGTGACAACAAGAACTGTTAATAGTTGTCTCACAGAAAGCTCGCTGAGCTCACGGCATCTCTTGCGCCGACCATCATTGGACTCTGTACGCAAACAAGTCCGTTTGCAGTGGTGTCGGATATATTCGGCCTGGAATCTCATCGACTGGCGTAGTAAATCGCTGAAACTGCTAGCCAAATAAAGTAAGTTTGGAAACTAGGCGGCTGAAAGGTGTTTAATATGACATCCTGTAGCGAACAGTCCATTCCCGCAACCATCTCTGAGAAGATGGACGTACTGAGACATGTAGTGCAACTGTCCTCAGTGATAAGTTCTGCTTCGAACTGAGCACCGATAACCAGCGGAGACGTGTCTGGATACACAACAGACAGTGGCGAGACTCTGATCTGACTGACGCCCGCCGTACTACACGACAACCACGAGTGATGTCTTGGGCGCCATTTCATATCATGGCAGCATCCCTTTCGTTACCGTCCAGGTCTACCTTACAGCGCAACGGTACGTCGACGATATTCTATGACCCGTTTGTTGCCCTTCATCGCAAGCCATCCTGGACTTACATTTCAGCAAGTTAATGCTCACTCGCCCGTGAAAGTTTCTACTGCTTGTCCTCTTTGCTTGGCAAACCCTACTTTGGACAGCAAAGCTACCGCATCTCTCGCGATCTGAGAACTCGTGGACCTTTACGGGCAAGGCTCTTCAGCCAGCAAGGGATCCTGACGACCTGTCGTGCCAGCTGGACAGAATTTGGCGTGATATTCCATTTTATAAATGGTAAAGAGATGAACCAAGGCATTTTTGAGTTGCTCAGTTTTTAAAACTGTTTTTATCGAATAGCTCCTCCAATTTCTCTGAAATTGTAATAGTTTGTTTGTCTGTCTGTGCATGTACACCACATTTAATTATTTCGGTCACAATTGGGTAATTTATTCGTGGTGCATCTCTGTCTCTCTCTCTCTCTCTCTCTCTCTCTCTCTCTCTCTCTTTAGAGTGTATGCCTCATTTTAAATCGTACCAAAAGATATGAAATAATTTCCCCTGGCTCCATGCAGCATGTATATTCCAACCTCCACTTACACTGACCTGAAAATCTGTAATGGTGAATTTTTAATAGCTATGGAAACATTTGTAAGGTTTAAAATGAATAAAGTGTGGGATATGCAATAGAGATGAACTAATCATGCTTCAGTTAGTAAGTTGCGTAATAAGGAGATGTATTATTCAGGCATGAAATAAGTACTGCCTGTGTTCCACGTTTTCCGTTCTAAATCTTACAAGCAGGTATTTTCATAGCAAAGAAAAATTCAGAATCACAAATTTTCAGAACTATCCATGTGGGGTTATGAATCTGCTAGCGGATAGGAGAATTTATTTTATACTTTTTAGTCTTATTTAAAAACATGGTGTAGTAAAAGTTCATTTTTATTCAAATAATTATTTTCTGTTTCCTGTCCTTGTGTGCGTAAAATTATTCAGTGGATTTCAAACATTTTGATGAGATTAAACAAGGACATATTTTAAGTTTCAGTTTATGTTCATCTGAATCAAACCAATATATTGCTTCCTTCTGTGTATATCTCGCATAAACGCCGTGAAGGTAAAAATTAGAGAGTTTAGAGCTCACACGGAATTTTGAGAGAACCATTTGTAACTGGAACGTGAAAGGGGGAAAATGGCAGTGGTGCGCAAAATACAGTGCACCACACATCAGACAAGATTGTTAGTAACATTTCATTGTCATCCGGTTCTGTGATATGTTCAAAAGTTCAAGCTTCTAGTTCATCAGGAAGTTAGCTTAAAATCAATTACAAAATTTTCATCTAACAGACAGACAAGAAAGCAACTTAATAAAAACGGTGTGATAACCTTGAAATGTTTAAGGTGGTGCAAAATGAATTTTCTTCGTTATTTGATCGTATCCATCTTGAAATAACACTGCGGCTTGTGAAACTTCTGTGTTTATGTTGTAAAATGTACATATTTTCTACGAGGTTTGCAAATGAGGAACGTAAACTTTTCTATGTAAACAGTAACATGCGTTGTCAGATTTCGCAAAACCTGAGTGGAGTGTCTTCCGACTGACGCTCACAACGACACCATGTATTCGTCGTAAAACTGAAACGGCACTGTAAAAGACTGAGTCAATATTTTGTAAAATAAATCTTTAAGCCTACGGCTTGGTGACAAATACGTAATAGTCCATCGAAAGCTCCCGCACTGAAATAATGTTACAGCGCTCTGAAGAGAGCAAATTACACGAGTTACTCTATACAACTGACAGCTTGTGACCATAATGCAAAAGATAGTTCAGCTGCAGTGGTGTGGGATTTAGGTTGATTTTCTTTGGATATTGGCGCATCTATTAAACATCTACATACACACAAACTCCGCAAACCACCGCATGGTGAATGATGGAGGGTACCTTCAACGACTACTAGTGATTTCCATCCCTGTTTCACTTGAATATAGTGCGAGGGAAAAACGATTGTCTGTTGCCACTGTACGAGCTCTAACTTGTCTTATCTCATCTTCGTAGACCTAACGCTAAATGTACGTTGGCGACAGTC
Source organism: Schistocerca piceifrons (assembly GCF_021461385.2). Lineage (NCBI taxonomy): Eukaryota > Metazoa > Arthropoda > Insecta > Orthoptera > Acrididae > Schistocerca > Schistocerca piceifrons. The sequence goes on from NC_060139.1 coordinate 826,719,755, forward strand.
GATCCGTCAACTTCAAATTCCGGTTCTCTAAATTTTCTCAGTAGTGTCCTTCGAAAAGAATGTCACGTTTCCTCCACGGATTCCCGTTTTATTCGTATATTGTCCTAGACTGTCGAAATCGGTTGAATGGTGGTTCTGTAAGCTACCGCCTGCGTGGGTGAACTATACTACCTGAGGAATTTTCCTTGATCCACAGTCTGGCAACTGGCCGCTGTACTTCAAATCGCACACTTCATATGCTCGCAGATATTTGATGGATGAACATGTTTACAGTGCTTGTTCGGCAATTGTATAGTCACATGAAAAAGGGAATAGGACTTTCTGTAGATTTATGCACAACATGTTATACTGACTGTCAACTTCCTAACCCTGCACAAACGTCGACAACTGCAAATCTTTTTACGTTTCGTTACATTTTTCTGGCACTGCAACTTCTTTGTATACAACAGTATCATCTACGATCAAATTCATGTTGCTTCCGACGTCAGCCACTATACGATTTCCTGTGTAGTGAACTGTAATAGTCTTATAACACTCTTTTCTAGTACATCAGAAGCTATTTTCACGTTCATTATTTTAGTGGGACCGGAGTCACTATCAGCAAGTCGATTTTTAGAACCATCATCGGCCTTTTGAAAAGATTGTAATCGGCACATAAATTGACTCATAGTGAGGTTCTGTATAGTTACAAGGCAAGGGCTGTTAGGCAATAATACTATTTCTGTGCATTGGTTACTCTTTACCTTACGGATACAATCTTCGAGACAGAAGTTTACAGTATTTCAGATTAGCTCGTTTCCAATATTTGCTTCTTCTTTTTCAGTTATCTAAATAATTATGTTTGTTAATTCCCACAAATGGTTCAAATGTCTTTGAGCACTATGGGACTTCACATCTGAGGTCATCAGTCCCCTAGAACTTAGAACTACTTAAACCTACCTAACCTAAGGATATCACACACATCCATGCCCGAGGCAGGATTCGAACCTGCGACCGTAGCGGTCGCGCGGTTCCAGACTGAAGCGCCTAGAACCGCTCGGCCACACTGGCCGGCTGTTAATTCCCATGATGTGTTGTTATAAACTCTTACCATCTACGGTTACACATTTCCTTAAACCTCATATGTATCACCTACATAACGTGTTTCTTGCATTGTATGTGTAGTAAGCGCAACAAAATTAACACATAAAATCAGAGTACTTTATCCATGCTACGAGGCGTGTTCTTTTAACTAAGTACCATTTCGAAATAAAGTTAAAACAAGTAGAATTTTCTTATAAATTTAATTTTTACATGAAAGTCTTTTCTTCAATGTAGTTTTCTATATCCCACTAATATCAAAGTACCTATCGTATCGTACAACCAGATTAGACTACTATCAACGCAGAGATTTTCCGCCTGAGCATAACTTTTGGTAATTTAAACGTTCTCTAACAACTGCGTAAGTCATAGTTCTTGATACTTAGGATAAGTCATCGTAGAAAGTCTAAATTGTAAAGCGTTTGTTCTCTCCCACTTTTTCAACAAATTTATTCACCAAATCGTCGGTAATGACTAAAGGTCGCTCACTTCGTTCCTCATCGTGTAGAGTCGTACAGCTATCTTAAATAGCTCTGACCATTTCCGTACCATCCCATTGCTCGTAAATATCAAGAAGTGTCCTTTGTGCAAGTGTTACAGAACAGTTAAATGTTTGAAAGTCATGCTGTGGCTGCAGATTTCTACGAGGATGGTATTTAATGCTGGCTGTACAATACGATAGGTGCCTTAATACTGGCTGGAATTATGTATAGGTACAGGGTTTATGTATGAAGTACAGATTTTCATATAAAAGTGTAATTGCTAAGAAATTCTACTTGTCTTATTTTTGTTTCATAAAGGTACTTAGTAAAAAAAAAAGCGCGCCTCGTTTGTAATACGATTCCATTCATTTTTTGGCTATCTACGAGGGTCGTCCAGTAAGTAAAGCAACACATTTTCTTTTTAATGAATTCTGGCTGAAAAAATGCGGAATTTGTTGTGGGACATCGGGGAATATTACCACTTTAGCCCTTACAGTTTCGTGAAGTTCTGATGTCTTCAAAGTGGTGTCTGTATCGGAGGCACGGCCCACAGAGCTGTCATTAAGTTCTTTTTGGTGGAAAACCAGAGCATCGCAGTAATAGGGGCTTGCAGAATGTCTACGAATACGTTGCAGTGAACTAAAGATTGGTGAGTCGTTGGGCGTTTGCCATCATTGCAACAAGGTCGCGCAAACCTTTCCTATCCGCAGGCGCTAGTGTCAGGACAATGAAGAAAGCACTTCAGTGGTCTCATCGCCACAAAAGTGCAAAGGAACTGCTTCTCCTCCATGACAATGCAAGGCTTCACACAAGTCTGTGCACTCAAGAGGATCGTACAAACTTAATTTCAGTCTTCTTCCTCATTCACGCTACAGTCCGGATCTCCCACCTTCCGACTTCCATCTGTTTCGTCCAATGAAGGATGCATTCCACGGGAAGCAGTATGTGGACGGTGGGGAGGTTATTGATGCAGCAAGACGTTGGTTCCGAAGTCGACCAGTAGAGTGGCATAAGGCTGTCGCTTTGAATAGAGATTATGTTGAAAAATATGATATTGTAGCCAAAAGGGTGGCATATGATGTATTAGAATCATGAATACAATCAACTTGCTTTCAGGGAAAAAAAATGTGTTGCTTTACTTATCGAACGCCTCTCATATATCTACGCTTAAAAAGATACCTCGTATACAGGAAGCAGGGGATGAACAAGAGTCATAGGATAACGAATGGGATCGATGCGGATCCTTTTCGCATTTCAGCCTAATGAATGCCATCACTGCGACTTGTATGGCTTCTGCGGTAAATGACTGGCTCCCCGCTGCATTTTAACAAGGCATCAGCGACTGAAAGGGTCCGGTCCCGTCGCCTTTTATAACGGCCCGAGGTTCGCAGCGCTCGCAATGGCGCCTGGCCAGACTAGGTCGCGGCCGACCCTCTCTTCGCTATTAATCCCAGGGGAGGGATGGAGGGAGGGGGAGGGCGGTACGCAGAAAGCTGCGCGCCTTACCGGTGATTGCCGAGCGACCGAGCGGCTGAGAACGCGGCTCAGCGTAGGACTGAGTGGATCCGCGTGAAAAAGAAACTCCAGTAATGACGCTGTCGCCGGCGTGTGCCGTTCTGCCTCCAGCGAGTCAAGCAAAGACGCCGCGGCGGACGCCGGCGGAATAAAAGAATGACTCGCCTCCGCACCAAGAAATGCCGTCCGGTAACGATACGGGAAAGTAGCCGACATGGGCGACTGTGATTTTTTTTTTCTATTTTTACATTTCGCATTTCGTCGTGATGAGACATTTTGGTAAAGACACTGGATTCGTGTTCAGCGATTTTCCTATTCACAGACGTCTGGATGAATGCAGGTATACACGGATAAATATACACCGCCCGACATGAAAGGTAAAACAGCTAGAAGGGGAGAATGGAACTAAATGAAACGTCACGGATTGACAGAATGTGTGACGATATTTCAGACATTAGAAATCCGCGTCAAATTTACAGTGAATTTGGCTATACGATCATACTTATTTGTGTGATGTTGCACCGCCTCTGACCTAGATGCTTGCAATGATTCAACAGGAAAGGAAGCCATTGCATCGTCTTGTTGGTGCGTTTGCTGGTAAATGTATAGGGATAATGGTTTTAAATTGATATATTATGTAATTATTCGCTAAATTCAGTCAAAAATCTTACTGTCAAAGTATTCCAATGTGCTTAGAACATGGTCGGGGCACATAACACGCAATCTGACCCTAAATTGGAACTAATGGCTCCTGATACGTAATCTAACACTGAAAGGTTAAGGTTGCTCGAAGTGCAGTCTGACTTCAAAAACACAAGAACGATATCTGACTATCCAGTTAAATGGGCACCTGACATTGACTGTGAAAACAGTGGGAAGCAATTAATTGAATCTAATGCGCAATTTAGAGATGAGTCTGATAAAATGTTTCAAACAAACTGTATCGCAATCAAGTCAATAGCAAGTGCAAGTCTGAATCAGTATTTTAAACTGTATTAAGTGAACTTATTGATCCCTAATTGCTGCTGTTTCACCATGGCATCTTTTGAGATGCCGAAGCCTCAGATGGCTGCAAGTTGCAAAGTATTACGCCACGTGGTGTGAATTCACTACCTAATTTTGTCTACTTTGGATCACGGCGGTAGACAGCTTCAAGAAAACTGGGGGAGAATAACACTCTCTGATTGATACACTGAAGTGCCAGAGGAACTGGTGTAGGCATATGTATTCAAACGGGCAGAATATATGTAAAGAGGCGGAATACGGCGCTACGGTCGGCAACGCCTAGATAAGAGAACACCAGTTACTGCTGCTACAATGGCAGGTTAGCAAGATTTAGGTGAGATTGAAAGTTGTCTTACAGTCCGCATACGAGCTATGGGACATAGCATCTCCGGAGTATCAATGAAATATGGATTTTCCTGTACGGCCATTTCACGAGTGTACCGTGAATCTCAGGAATCCGGTAAAACATCAAATCTCCGACATCGCTGAGGCCGGAATAAGATCCTACAAGAAGGGGACCAACGACGACTGAAAGGAACCGTTCAGTGTGATAGAAGTGCAACCCTTCCGCAAATTGCTGCAGATTTCAATGCTGAGCCAGCAACAAGTGTCAGCGTGCGAACCATTCAACGAAACATCATTGATATGGGATTTCGGAGCCGAAGGCCCACTCGTGTACCCCTTATGTCCGCACAAAGCTTTACGCCTCACCTAGGCCCGCAAACACCGACATTGGACAGTTGATGACTGGAAACATTGCCAGGTCGGACGAGTCTCATTTCAAATTGTATCGAGCCGATGGACGTCTACGGGTATGGAGACTACCTTATGAATCCATGGACCCTGCATGTCAGCAGGGGACAGGCTAGTGATGGCTCTGTAATGGTGTGGTGCATGTGCAGTTGGAGTGATATGGGACCTCTGATACATCTAGATACGACTCTGACAAGTGACACGTACGTAAGAATTATGTCTGATCATCTGCATCCATTTATGTCCACTGTGCATTCCGACGGACTTGGGCAATTCCAGCAGGACAACGTGATACCCCACACGTCCATAATTGCTACAGAGTGTCTCCAGGAACATTCTTCTGAGTTTAAACACTGCCGCTGGCCGCCAAACTCCCCACATATTAACATTATTGAGCATATCTGGGATGTCTTTCAACGTGCTGTCATAAGTGACCTCCACCCCCTCGTACTCTTACGGATTTATGGGCAGCCCTGCAGGATTCATGGTGTCAGTTCCTTCCAACACTACTTCAGACATTAGCCGAATCCTTTCCATGTCGTGTGCCGGCTCCTCTGCGAGCTCTCGGGGGGCCTACACGGAATTAGGCAGGTGTACCGGTTTCTCTGGCTCTTCAGTCTGTATTCAGATTGATTTATTTGTGGGGTTACTATCAGGAACAATAGTAACTGCACACACTCCTGAGACAAGCTGTCCCACAACTGTTGTGACCTTTATATTTTGGACACTGGCACTGAGATGGAACGTGTCCCACGCATCTGTCGGGGACTGGTCTTGATGGCCACGAGAGAACCTCATTGTCACGCAGACAGTTCACAGAGACCCGCGCTATGTAGACGAGCATTGAGCTGATGAAAATTGCCACTACACTACTAGCACATGAGAGGTAACAATGATGATGGAGGACGTACATGAGTAGCGTTGCCCCGTCACGTTCCTTTAATCGCTGACAAACGTGACCTGAAGTAATACCCGATGATTCCACACCATGACGCCATGAGTAACATGGCTGTGCCTGTCCGAAACATTGGAAGAAATGGACGTCATCCGAAGGCCCCGCTATACTCGCCAACAGTGGTCATCAGGGGAGGTGCCGAACCGCGATTCTTAGCTGAACAGCAGGCCGCGGTGGCCGAGCGGTTCTGTGCGCTTCAGTCCAGAACTGCGAGACTGCTACGGTCGCAGGTTCGAATCTTGCCTCGGGCACGGATGTGTGTGATTTCCTTAGGTTAGTTAGGTTTAAGTAGTTCCATGTTCTAGGGGACTGATGACCTCGGATGTCAAGTCCCATAGTGTTCAGAGCCATTTTTTAAGCCTTCGCTGAACACAATGCATCCATGTGTCACGGCGCTACTCGAAAAAGCGGGAATTTTTGTCGTAGTGTTGATGGCACCTCACATATGGGGCCCCAATTACCTAGTCAGGCTGCAGTCCGACCGATGGAATGACACAGAATGTTGTAGTGAGTCCATTACTTCTCGGATGGCAGGCGCAGATGTGGAGGTGTTAAGGTGTGCTTGGTGCGCAATACGGCGATCGTCCCTTGGGTCATGGTTCATCAGAACCTTTGGGACAAGTATGTCTGCTACGCAGCCCAACATCTGTCACAGCCGCATTCGAGTGCCCAAGAAATCTGGATGTTGTACGAATCGATCAGCGAGAATTGCAGGTTCAGTTGGCTCTGAGCACTATGGGACTCAACATCTGAAGTCATCAGTCCCCTAGAATTCAGAACTACTTAAACCTAACTAACCTAAGGACATCACACACATCCATACCCGACGCAGGATTCGAACCTGCGACCGTAGCAGTTGCGCGGTTCCGGACTGAAGCGCCTAGAACGACTCGGTCACCGTGGCCGGCGAGAATTCCATGTGTAATCGTTTACATAAACGCCGATGTTGCGCACGTGCAGAAGGTTACATAATATCCGACCTTGTCTTCCGGGTGTTGCATGTTTTTTGTCAGTACAGACATCTACATAGATGATCTACTGGATAGCGTCGGAAGCTCCAAAAGGCTTTTTGCAGACAATGCTGTTCTCTAAAGCTACGCTGCAATACCAGAAGACTGTAGCGAGATTCATAAAGACTTGTGAAGGATGGATAAGTGGTGCAGCGGGTGGCAGGTGACCCTGTACGTAAGTAACTATAGTATACTGCATGTAAACGTGCGAAGAAACCCATTCCATTTCTCTATTGATGAAAACGATAAGTATCGTACAATACCTACCGGTATCTGATCAACGCATTCTAAAGTGCAGTGGTCACTCAAAAGAAGTATTAGGAAAAACAGAAGCCGGATTGAGATTCATTCGTACAATGACAAGCAAATACAATTAGTCCACGAAAGAGGTGACTTACAAAGCACTTGTTCTCCTGTTCTTGAGTAGTGGAAGATAGGAGGTACTTGTAGATGTCTGAGGACATAATATCCTTATAGAAAGAAATAATCCACTAAATTACAGGCCCATATCGTTAACGTCGATATGCAGCACGATTTTGGAACATATATTGTGTTCAAACAGTATGAATTACCTAGAAGAAAACTGTCTATTGACGCTCAGTCAACATGGGATTAGAAAACATCGTTCCTGTAAAACACAACTAGCTCTTTATTCACATGAAGTGTTGAGTGCTACTCACAAGGGATTTCAGACCGATTCCGTATTTATGGATTACCGGAAGGCTTTTGACACTGTACCGCACAAGCGGATTGCAATGAAATTGCGTGATTATGGAATATCATCTCAATTATGTGACTGGATTTGTGATTTCCTGTCACGGAGGTCACAGTTCGTAGTAATTGACGGAAAGTCATAGAGTAAAACAGAAGTGATTTCTGGCATTCCGCAAGGTAGCATTATACAGCCTTTGCTGTTCCTTATCTATACAAACGATTTAGGAGACAATCTGAGCAGCCGTCTTAGGTTGTTTGCAGGTGACGCTGTCGTTTAGCGACTGACAAAGTCATCAGAAGATCAAACTAAATTGCAAAACGATTTTTAAAAAAATATCTGAATGGTGCGAAAATTATCAGTTGACCCTAAATAACCAAAAAATGTGAGATCATCCACATGAGTGCTAAAAGGACATCGTTTAACTTCGGTTACAAGATAGATCAGCCTAATCTAAAAGCTGTAAATTGAACTAAATACCTAGGTATTATAATTACAAACAACTTAAACTGGAAGGAACACACAGAAAACGTTGTATGGAAGGCAAACCAAAGGCTGCGTTTTATTGGCAGGACACTTATAAAATGTAACAGATCTACTAAGTAGACTGCCTACACTAAGCTTGACCGTCCTCTTTCAGAATACTGCTGCGCGGTGTGGGATCCTTACCAGATAGTACTGACGGAGTACATCGAAGAAGTTCAAAGAAGGGCAGCACGTTTTGTACTATCGCGAAATATGGGAGAGAGTGTCACAGAAATTATACAAGATTTGGGCTGGACATCATTAAAAGAAAGGCGTTTTTCATTGCGACGGAATCTTCTCACGAAATTCCATTCAGCAACTTTCTCCTCCGAATGCGAAAATATTTTGTTGACACCGACCTACATAGGGAGAAACGATCACCACGATAAAATAAGGGAAATCAGAGCTCGTACGGAAAGATATAGGTGTTCGTTTTTTCCGCGCGCTATACGAGATTGGAATAATAGAGAATTTTGAAGGTGGTTCGATGAACCCTTTGCCAGACACTTAAATGTGATTTGCAGAGTATCCATGTAGATGTAGATGTACCTTGTATCGCATTAAATAGCAGTCTGCTGAGGCGTTGTATTTACGTTGAGAAATAAAGTGCCATCCAAACGGACAATTTTGTGTAGTAATTTGGGTACAGTTCATCAGTGACCCTAACAAAGGGGGACTAACAGAAGAAAGGGTGAAGAGTGACGCTTTTCTTCAAGGGTTCGATTATTCGGCACGAGAGAATACGAAGATGCTCATCAAACTCCAGTGGCACTCGCTGCAGGAGAAGGTTACAGTTGAAATTATGAGAACGTAGGTTCCATGTCTCGCGAACTGACCGCGACCAGAAAATGAACGAATTCAAAACTGAAACTGTTCCTCTCACGCGTCATTCGAGAGTGGAACATAGAAGGAGGAAAATGATAGCGATGTCAGAGTACACTCCGCCACACACTATACGGGGGCTTCCGCAGGGTGGGTGCAGGTGCACGTCAGTTACTTTGTGGACAAGTGCTCTCTGTGATGCGGATATCCCCAGATGTCCGCGCTAATAATTACTTTCTGGTTAAAAGTTGATGGATAATGTCAGTTTTGCAGTATTCGTCTATATGGATTCCATGCGATCGACAGTACAAATTATTATATTTTCAAGCCAATATTTTTTCCAACTCAGGACTGATTGCCAGAATGTTGGGTGATGTGTACACAGTGTCCTGGGGCCGGTAGATGTGTTCTTAGTTCCGTTCGCATTAACAACTGTCACTTACGCCATTACCAAAGCCACAATCACAATAAAGTGACGCGAAGCTTATTCTAAAACTTTACGATCTGGAACCTTCACTCCGTTTTTTGATTTTGTTTGTGTTTCTCATACGACATAAATTTCTGACCTAAAGCATTACGACCACCTAACTAATAGCGTGTTGTTCCACCTTTCGGACGCAGTATACACAAGCAATCCTGCGTGCCACCGATTTGACATATTCTGGCAACCGATGGTGTCTCATATGTGTTCCATCGGTTTCGGATCAGGAGACGAAGACTTCAACATGATTTCATTGCCGGTGGCCTGGTGAAACAGAAAGTTATCCTACTTGAAACTGGCTTCGTCAACGGTGAAGTCATCAAAAAGGGATGCAAGTGGTCCTAAATAATTTTCATGTAGTCCACAGTTGTCGTGGCACATTCGATTACTAGCACAGGTCCTATGACGAATGTCTCCTGCTGCGTATCACTGCCTTCATCGGCCTCATCCGTAGCGCGGTGGGTGTTTGGAGCAGATGTTCGCCTGGATGAAGGAGTACACGGATGCAGCCATCGACCTGGTGTAACAAGAAACCTGATTTATCCGACCACGCTACACCTTTCCGTTGATGTACGGTCCAATCTGTCGTTTCCACTCCAGGCCTGGACGCCCTACATCTTGTCATTTCATGTTGTCGCACGGCACAGGTGGTATCACAAGGTTTGGACGAAAGTTTGGTATGTGTGAAGCAATCGGATCTTGACGACAATTTGAGCTTAGTCTACTAAGTTATCTTTAAGACACAGAGAGGGAGAAAGTGTCCTGGGATGCTTGTCACAGGTGAATTTACAACGGAGAGGCGAAATTGTTGGCTTCGTTGGAAGTGGCTGAGGGTGCGAACACTTAACGACTGAATTTAAGAACGATTTATTTCACAATAGTTTACCGTTGTTTGGAGAAGTGTCTGAAATGCCTTTACTTCTTTCCAAACCAATGCGTTCACCCTACCACTTTTCATGTGTGTCCCTTCCAGCAATTCCCAGCTACTCAGTTGTAATTTTTACCATCAGAGACGAGCGTTTCGCTTGTAACAATGCATAATCATATAAAGTATATTTAATAAATCATGAAGATTCATATCAGCGCACACTCCGCTGCAGGCACAAAATCTCATTCTGGCATAATCATATAGTTTAACCACAATGAGGCACACTCAAGAGAAATTTCTCGAACATTCTGGCTGTATGCCTTCGTCCGCTAGTCAGTTTGGTGTCCAAGGGTGTAGTCCTCGTCTAGCCACCGTTTCCTCAGCAGCATGTCAAAAAGTCTGACTTCATACGGAGCACTGCCCGACTTCTGACGGCCACCTGACACCACGTCTTGTGCATTGTCTTAATGTTATTCGTAATACATGTTCTTTGCTTTCCTCACAGCCATGCCATTTCTTACATTACTACAGTTCGATAGCCCCGACGAGCTACCAATTGTTACATCGTCCTCCAGTCTCTACAGATGCTCACAACCATACCACGAGAACGACCGACAAGCTTCGAAGTTTCCCAGGCTCGACGCCATAACAATCTGCCCTTTGTCAAAGTCGCTAAGACATCTACATGGTGCGGATAGTGACAACTGACTCTGAATAAAGAAAAGTGTGAAGTTAATCACATGAGTACTAAAAGAATTCCACTAAATTTCGATTACGCGATAAGTCACATAAATCTGAAGATTGAAAATTCAACTAAATACTTAGGAATTACAATCAAAAATACCCTAAATTGGAACGGTCACACAGATAATGTTGTGGGTAGAGCAAACCAAACACTGAGTTTCATTGGCAGAACACTCTGAAGCTGCAACAGGTCTACTAAAGAGACTGCTTACACCACCCTTGTCCGACATATTCTGGAATATTGCTGTGCGGTGTGGATCCGCATCAGGTGAGATTGACGGAAGACACCCAAAAAGTGCAAAGAAGGGCAGCTCGTTTTGTATTATGGCGAAATAGGGGAGATAGTGAGGCAGACACTCCAATTAAAGTGGCAGTCATTAAAACAAAGGCGTTTTTCGTTGCGACGGGATCTTCTCATGGAATTTCAATCACCAGTTTTCTCGTCCGACTGCGAAAACATTCTGTTGGCATCCGCCGACATAGGAAAAAATGATCATCACAGTACAATAAGAGAAATCAGGACTTACACAGAAAAATATAAGTGCTCGTTTTTCCCACGCGCCGCTGGAGAGTGGAACAGTAGAGAGCTTGAAGGTTGTTCACTGAACCCTCTGCCAGGCACTTTATTGTGAATAGCAGAGTAATTACGTAGATGTAGATGTATTGTCAATGAAGTTACCCATGAGCAGCCCGTTGCGTCCTTCTAATGATTCCCCGGTGTGGCCGAGCGGTTCTAGGCGCTTCAGTCTGGAACCACGCGACCGCTACGGTCGCAGGTTCGAATCCTGCCTCGGGCATGGATGTGTGTGATGTCCTTCGGTTAGTTAGGTTTAAGTAGTTCTAAGTTCTAGGGGACTGATGGCCTCAGATATTAAGTCCCATAGTGCTCAGAGCCATGTGAACCATCTCTGCTTCGATTACATACTTTTCTCACTTCACGACATTTCTGCAACTCCATGAGTCTGAATTATGTCTCACAGAGCACCATTTGGCTAATAATTGTAAATAATGCGTGATGCAAATGGGCAAATCAGTGAATCTTTAAACACTTTTGTTTAATATATGTGCAAGTAGCCAACGGCCTTGCCACAGTTGTGGCACTAGTTCCCGTCGGATCACGCAAGTTAAGCCCATAGCTAGCACTTCGATGGGTAACCGTCTCGGTCTGCCGAGAGCTGTTGGCAACCTGTGTGCAGGCAGCCCTTTTGAGGCCAGCTGAGGAGCTATTTGATTGAGAAGTACAGGCTCTGGTCACGAAGGCTGAAAACGAGCGGGAGGGTGGTATAGTGACCCCAAGTCCTTCCGTATCACATCAGATCGGAACGCATCGACAGATTGCGTCGCCTAGTGTGTTCCAAGACGCCGCGAACAAAAACAGGAGTCTTCAGGGGCTTATGTCTCGGGTTCTATTGGTGATAGGTAGGTAGGGTCAACTATGTTGGATAACTCTTGGGCTATAGACCATTTGTATATCCAACATAAAGATCGTCTTATTGGCACTATCATATAGTATATGGTTGAAGTGTGAATATTGTACACTTCCTCCTGCTTACGCAAATGGAGCAAATAGGCTGGTTCTTTTTGTATTTGAGGTGATCTACGACGTCCTTAAGGGGCTTAAAGATGCTCTATTAGTTCTTGGGCTGATCCTTAGAAACCCCCTCCCCCATAAACCGTTTTTACCCATTTTTCAGTTACAAAATGGCCAAAAATTTTTCCGATATGTTCCTAGGATCCCGATCTCTAGTAACCTTGAAATTTTCTTCATGCCCTCATCCATTTCCGAGACGCAGATTTTAAAGTTTACCCCAGTTCTACACTTAAAATACGCGCTCAAAATCCGGTATGAGGCGAAATCTAAGTAATAAATAACAGCAGAAAATTTCTCAAATTTTAACGGTAAATGGGTGTCATTTTTACGACATAATTCTAGGATCCCGATCTTGAACAGTCTTCAAAATTTTCTTGATGTCTTTATCCATTTCCGAAACACAGAGGTTGAAAGATACATTATTTCTAAACGTAAAGCACGCACTTAAAATCTCGTGTAAGCCGAAAACGTAGTTTATAAAGTGACGTAGCGAGGAGAAATATGCTGTAAAGTGTCTTTGTTCTCATCCCATGTTGTAGTACTAAATCACGCGCAAAATTTTTGTGCACGTAAAATCCGTATTTAAATTTCACATAAGTAAACTATCAAAATTGTATTTACTAATTAAGTTGTTTCCTTAAGAGCGGCATGCGCTGCTGTAGCAGGGAAAAAGAGGGAAGCAACGAAACATTCCTCCTATCGGAGTACAATAAAGACGAATATGCTCCTTCATTCTATTTTCCTCACCCCCTTTAAAAGGTTTCCTAAAAATTTTGACAAGTGGATATAGTCTCGCTTTTTATGGTGAGAAAGAAGGATGCAGTGGCATTGGGAAAGAGACGGAAAAGTAATAAATACTGGAAAGTAGCGGGTAGTGTTGGCAAAAGAAGGAGAAAATGAGGCAACGGCAGTGTGAAAGAGTGGCTGCTGAGCGACGTTGACAGAGACAGAACAGTGCTGTGAGAAGAGTGAAGGACAGAGTGCCAGCAATAGAGAAATAAAGAGAAGGAGATAAGGGAAGTTGGTGAGAACCAGTGGTAATGAGAGTCTTTGACGATGACAACAAGGAAGAAAGGAACAGTGACAGAAAATACAGGAGCAGTGGAGAACTTGCAGTAAGAAAGAGCAAGGAGGAGAGAGTGACAGTTGGAGAAGACAGTAGCAGTAGTAGGCCAGAACGAAGGAGATTGTGGCTGCGGGACAGGAGAGAGTGACAGACACATACACATAATTACAGTGAGTTGGGCTGAATGAGTGTGTGAGAAATGGAAACTGTGAGTGGATGGGAACGAGCGACTTACTGCGATGGACTAATAGGCGAATTACGCTTACGCGGGATTCTGAGAGTGGGAGATGAGCTGCGTGTTAAAAATAATGCGAAATATTCGCATTCCCAAATTTTCTGGTACAGAGCAAGGCACAATGAGCCAGCTGGTACGCACTTTTCAGTCAGTTATATTCGCCGTTTTTACGCTCCGAGCCGGTCGGAGTGGCCGTGCGGTTCTAGGCGCTACAGTCTGGAACCCAGCGACCGCTACAGTCGCAGGTTCGAATCCTACCTCGGGCATGGATGTGTGTGATGTCCTTAGGTTAGTTAGGTTTAATTAGTTCTACGTTCTAGGCGACTGATGCCCTCAGAAGTTAAGTCGCATACTGCTCAGAGCCATTTGAACCATTTTTACGCTCCGACGGGAGCATTTTTCCACTGGTAACGAAATTTGAGGATGATGACACGGTGGTCGGTCGTTACTGATGGGCACGCCAGAGCCTGTGGAAAGAATTTACGTTTACATTTCCGTTCCTTATGCTCATTGTTCCTTACGACATGGGTCATTATTTTGAAATCACAGGGTATGTAGATACTTCGTTATGGGCACGGTAATATACAGAGGGAAAAAAAGCGATAGGTGCTTTAGGACTGTGGAATGACCATCATAGTGGGTCAAACGCCATCGACCGCTCACCGCAACAGGCAAAAATTATCTTCGCCGCAGGACGATTTGCAAGTAAACGAGATTTTTATTTATTACTCCCTACGCCTTTCACCGCACTTCTGGATTCGGCTAGTCGAGTTAGTGCCGTTTATTACGTTTCTGAAACCCTGTTTAGCAGCAAATGTAGTTATTCGAACCGGTTGTGAGGGACAGGGGTGGCTGCGGCATCGGCGGGAGCTTTTATTCTGGCTGAGGCCGCCAACAATGCAATTATCCGCGCCCGCCGTTTGAGCGAGTGCGGATATTCGGCGGCGCGACGTAGAGGCCACGAGGAATGGTGGGGGTGGGGCGGGGGGGTTGACGGCGAGGGGTCAGGGGGCGGCTCACGGCAAACAAGGTGGCGAAGAAGTGGCAGGACGGTGGGGGTGATGGGGTTGACGGGGTAGGTGGGGGGAGGGGTGGGCTTAACGACGCGCGAGATTAGATGCTCCCTCCTGGCCGGCGCAGGTAATTTGGGCGCTCGGGCGGCAACGGCGAGGCGACTTCTGATTGAACCCTAACGACGCGGCCCCAGTGTACACGCCGCAGGCAGAAGCGCACGCCGGAGGCTGTTGGGAAGGCTCTGAAGCACGCGACATCAGAGAAGCAGCTCTTGAGAGCACTTATCGGGAGTGCCAGCTGGCTGTACGTATCTCTCTGGCTTAACCGATGGCTGTCGAAACGAGAGCTCTCTCCAAGCGCCTTGAGCGAGTCTTCATTACCTTGAATATCAAGTGGTAATGCAAGTGAGATGCAAATGGCGATGCACGAGTATAGCCGGTTTGTTAGCGTCTGCGTCCGGTCTCAGCTTTCTCCGTAGGCAGTTTGCTTACCAAGTCGTTGCTCCTTTCTTTGCTCCTCGCGACACCTCTCGAAAAAGCTTCTTTTAATACAGACTTATGGAACCAATGCCGAAATTTACACAGATTTGGACATTCTCTACATCATAATTTTCTAGAATGATATTTTCACTCTGCAGCGGAGTGTGCGCTGATATGAAACTTCCTGGCAGATTAAAACTGTGTGCCGGACCGAGACTCGAACTCGGGACCTTTGCCTTTCGGGGCAAGTGCACTACCAACTGAGCTACCCAAGCACGACTCACGCCCCGTCGTCACAGCTTCACTTCTGCCAGTATCTCGTCTCCTACCTTCCAAACTTTACAGAAGCTCTCCTGCTTGGGTAGATCAGTTGGTAGAGCACTTGCCCTCGAAAGGCAAAGATCCTGTTCGAGTTTCGGTCCGGCACACAGTTTTAATCTACCAGGAAGTTTCATATCAGCGCACACTCCGCTACAGAGTGAAAATTCATTCTGGAAACATCCCCCAGGCTGTGGCTAAGCCATGTCTCCGCAATATCCGTTCTTTCAGGAGTGCTAGTTCTGCAAGGTTCGCAGGAGAGCTTCTGTAAAGTTTGGAAGGTAGGAGACGAGATACTGGCAGAAGTGAAGGTGTGAGGACGGGGCGTGAGTCGTGCTTGGGTAGCTCAGTTGGTAGAGCACTTGCCCGCTAAAGGCAAAGGTCCCGAGTTCGAGTCTCGGTCCGGCACACAGTTTTAATCTGCCAGGAAGTTTCATCATAATTTTCTACAGAGCCATTAATATTCTCAGAAAAAAGAAAAGAATGCAACACAAAAGAATTATCCGAATCCGACGGAAATCGGCACATGTAATATACAGTTAAACGAACAATTACAAATTCAGAAGAACTGGGTGATTTATTGACGAAAAAGAGCTTCACAAATCTTCCAAGTCAGTAACGCGTTGTATCACTTCTAGCCCTTATAAAAGCAGTTTTTCGGCTTAGCATTGACTGACAGAATTATTGGATGTCCTCCTGAGGGGTGTCGTGCCATATTCTGTCCAATTCGCGAATTAGATCGTCAGAATCCAGAGCTGGTTGGAGGGCCCCGTCGATAATGCTCCAAATGTCTGTATTGGGAAGACATCCGGCGATGTTGCCGGCCGCTTTTGTACGCACTACTGACATGATAGCAGGCTGTATGCGCGTGAGGCCGATGTGGAGGAAAAATTGACGTTTATTAACATTATACAGCAATAAAACATCAATTTATTTATCAGTTGAAGACATAAAGTCTGGAAACGAGTCTGCGATCATGTTATGTCACATTATTTATAAAGGTCCGTCCTCTTCACATAAATTGTACATTTCCCAGTCACTGGTTTCGGCCATTGCCATGTTCAGATCTTTGATAAATACAAAAACAGTGGAGTAACCAACGAAGTTCAATCTCCTGAAGCAAAATCTACAGCATGTTTAGTGATACATAGGAAAACAAATATTAACATGATTGACAGTCATGCATACCAACCACACATACCACAAAAATATTCCGATGTAGGTATCAAGTCAAATATAGCGGATAATATAGAAATGTTGCAAAAGGGTACCAAAAGTACAATTAATGAACCTACGAAATAAATGGAAATTTACAGACGCAGCAGATGCCAACCGGGATTACTGCCGAATGAACAGAATGAGTTAAATATTGCTTTACTTCACGTCTATGGTCACAAATTTTTATGTTATCAGACTATCGATTTCGGTCTATATTGATCATTTTAAGATATCTTTTTATACGAGTAAATCGACGCTGATACTTCATATAGAATGTATTGATGGTGTATATGGATGATATGCATGGCTGTTATGTATCACTACGCCTGTTGTAGATTTTTCTGCAGCTGATTGAGTGTAGTTCGCACAAGAATGTTCTTTTTTATTTGTTTGTAACAGATCTGCTGATAGCAACAGCAGAAACCGATAATTGTGAAATGTAGAATTTGTGTGAACAAGGCAGATCTTTACCGATACAATAATTTATTTGGACAACTTATTTGTCATGATGACTTTCTAAACATAATATTATAAGAAAAACCGCTGGGAAGGAAATGGAGGGACAGGCATCTTCCTTACTGTACTGATCGCATGCAATCGACTGGTATATATATGCATCATTTAACTGCTGTGAGCTACGTGTTTGGTTGGGGGCCATATACCTTCCCAGTATCAGCTTTTCAACTGTCTACAGCTTTCCAATGGGCCCAATGTAACCTTTTAAAGTGGTTATTAGTATTTTCTTCCACGTGATTACATTTGTATCCTCATATACCCCCAGTTCTCCCACCAACCCCATGAAACAGCTAAGACAGAGCAGCCACCCACCCCCTTGTTACCCAACTTTATCCTTCGCTGAAACAACTCAACCATATCCTTTGCCAGGGCTTTGATTATATCGCATCCTGCCCTGATCAGGGCATCTACATTTAAATTAATTTAGATTGACGATTTACCAGATTTTGAATGGAAAATTTTAGTAACTATCACCCTGTGACTGTGTGAACATTACCAGTCTAAAGCCCCTATACAGATCTTTAATATATACACACCAAAAAATTTTTGGATCACCCCGGTTCAAAGAACTCCTGAATATAGACGTTGACTGTGGATATTGTATCACAGACACAGACCCTCTGACTGTTCAGAGATGTCACTAAACCCGCCAAAAAGTGTAAATAGCCATGCATGAGCAGTACCTATTAGATGGAGGGGTTCCGACAGCCGATTATTTCCAGTCATTCCAACAGCAAGTCTGTAGTTCAACCATACCTAGACGGTCAATACCGCGGTTCGATTGAGTCCGCAGTGTTACTTTGTGCCAGAAAGGGCTCTTAACAAGGGAAGTGTCCACGCGTCTCGGAGTGAACCAAAGCGATGTTGTGGGCTACTACTGCAGTGGATGACCGCTACCTACGGATTATGGCTCAGAGGAAACGTGACAGCAACGCCACCATGTTGAATAATGCTTTTCGTGCCACTGCAGGACGTCGTGTTACGACTCAAACTGCGCGCAATAGGCTGCATGACGCGCAACTTCACTCCCGACGTCCATGGCAATGTCCATCTTTGCAACCACGATTCCCTGCAACACGGTACAGATGGGCCAAACACCATGCCGAACCACTCAGGATTGGCATCACCTTCTCTTCACCGATGAGGGTCCCATACGCCTTCAACCAGACAATCGTCGGAGACGTGTTTGGAGGCAACCTGGTCAGGGTGAACGCCTTAGACACAGGGTCCAGCGACTGCAGCAAGGTGGAGGTTCTCTGCTGTTTTGGGGCGGCATTATGTGGGGCAAAAGTACGCCGCTGGTGGTCATGGAAGGCGCCGTAACGACTGTACAATACGTGAACGCCATCCTCCGACCGATAGTGCAACCATATCGGTAGGATATTGGCGAGACATTCGTCTTCATGGACGACAATTAGCGCCCCCATCGTGCACATTTTGTAAATGACTTCCTTCAGGATAACGATATCGGGAACATGCCTGGGATAGATTGATAAGGGCTATTTATGGAGGACGTGATCCGCCAACCACTCTGAGAGATATACGCCGAATCGCCGTTGAGGAGTGGCATAATCTGGACCAACAGTGCCTTGATGAACTTGTTAATAGTATGCCACGACGAGTACAGGCGTACATCAATGCAAGAGGACGTGCTACTGGGTACTAGACGTACCGGTGTGTACAGCAATCTGGACCATCACCTCTAAATGTGTTGCTGTATTGTGGTACAACACTCAGTGTTCGTTTTCCATGAGCAATAAAAAAGGCGACAATAATGTTTATGTTGATCTCTACACCAATCTTCTGTACAGTTTCCGGAGTCTCGTAACCGAGGTGATGCAGAATTTTTTTTTATGTGTGTACATTATACAGAATGGACAAAATAAAACTGGCCTCAAAAATATTTCATACACGTAAAGACAGGCAACCCTACCTACATAATCTGTTCTGAGAGCAGAACATGTAAGTTTGGTTGCCTAATTTAGGATGTGGGAGCCTGTTGTGTAGTCTGAAGCTGAGAAATGGTTGCGAATAGAACAGTGATCCAGAAAGTGTAGAATAAATTTCTTTTACTTCTGTCTATGATGACAAAATTGTTAGGTCCTAAGACTACTGGTTTCGGTCAGCTTCAGATCTGTTGTAAATCTTGTAGGACACGTTGTAAAACAGGCCTCAAGATAGTCATTGCTGAACGAAACCGGTAATGTAAGGAACTAACAATATATTGATCCGAATTGTGTAGTGTCGGAGCACTCGTAAGCCGCCTGGGACGGGAATACCACGACTCTCGGCCTTGGTCGCCCCCCAGCTAGCAGCGCCTCGCCCGGCCTCGCTTCGGCCGTCCCAAATGAGGAGGGCCATTTCGCGGAGCGCTGCTCGTCCGGCAGCTAATGACCAGATTACCGATACCACACGGACGCCTACATTTGCTGATACGGCGCAACGATTACAGCCTTAATCACACAGCCCACTATATAAATTGCCCCCTAATAGCCAACGCAAACACTTTTGCGTGTTTGCTACCACGATCGTAGGAGTCTCCGCAGTCAGATTCATCGGGGAAGCCCTACTACAATAGCGTAATGTAGTCTGTTCCTAATTTCTTTAACTGGAGTCTGAATCGCTTCCACAACTCTTCAGTACCGCTGAATGTTTCATGTACTATTTAAGACCGAAAATCTAACTTCTTTGCACACACAATACCACCACTCGCAAAGTAGGTTAGAAATCAGATTAAAAATGTTGCTCACGCAGCATATGTTCGCTTTATCGGGCAATAACAAAGTTATTGACTGTGAATGGTATCGTCAGAATGGAAATAATGAAGTCACTGTAAAAAAAAGTCATTAATTTTGGCACTTATCCTGAATGGATTCCCACATAGATTTCGTCGAAGTTGTTATGGCTCATCTTGTTGATTCTAGGGTGATTCCACTTTGGCTGCTAGAAGGTCCAGATCTGTATTATAGCATTATTTGAAGACCTAACAAATGCGTTTTTCAGGAAATTCTTAATGATCAAACAATCCCAGATCAGGACAATGGTTTGGTAGAAATAATTTTTGACTTGGTGTTCACGATCCACATTTTTATTAAACCTCTTGTAAATTCACATATACTTCTTCTTAATTGTCACATCATCAAGAAAACAGTTTTGTATCAATCTTCATATATTTAATATCCACTTTAACCAAACACAAGACTTGACTGTTCTTTTACAAAGCGAAATAACTTAACTTCTGCAAAGTGAAACAAAGACTGCTCTGTGCGCATTCGCGCCAAAACGGTTACAAGTAAGTCAAAGATTATGACAGTCTCACAAAAATGAATAAACGCAAGAACCATATCACTGTAATAGCTCAATACATCGGAGTACCTATGCATTAATAAAACCAAATGTGAATATTGTCACAAAAATGTGTCTGTTATTTTGCAGAAAAGTAGTACGATATTACTGGTATCGAGAACTGGGGTTGGAGTGCCGTAATGGTTACGTACATAAAGAACCATTACAACACGATGCTGTATACAGCTTATTTCATATTATGTAAACTCATATTCTAATTATTTAACGTCATTTTGGTAGTAACTGAAAATCAGAATCTTTTAATTTCAACGTACGTGTTCTTAACAAGTATCAAGACTAGTTACTAGGAATTATAGACCTGTCGGCAAAGTAAAATTGTGCAACATGTTCGAAATTCTGAGAAAAACTGAAGTAGGCTACACGGAACGATGGATATACAACAAGTACCGGAAATAAGAGGGAACAATAAGAGTGGAAGACCAAGGAAAAAGTACTCGGATTAAAATGCCTGTAGCCGGCGCAAAGGCCGAGCGGTTCTAAGTGCTTCAGTCTGGAACTGCGAGACCGCTACGGTCGCAGGTTCGAATCCTGCCTCGGGCATGGATGTGTATGATGTCCTTAGGTTAGTTAGGTTTAAGTAGTTCTAAGTTCTAGGGGATTGATGAACTCAGATGTTAAGTCTCATAGTGCTCAGAGCCATTTGAACCATAAAATTTAGTACAGGGATGTAGTCTTTAGTCTCTACTGTTCAATCTATGCATCCAAGAAGCAGTGAAGGAGGCAAAAAAAGTTTCAAGAGTAGAATTAAAATTCAGGCACAAAGTGAATTATACTGTCAGTTGAAGAGAGGAAGAATTGTTCTACGTGCTAAATGTAATGTACAGTCTAATAAATATAGGATACGGAATGAGGGAAGACGGAAATTAGATGGATGTAAGGAGGAGAATGATATTAGTGATAAATGTAACATTAAATTGGGAATGATGAGGCAGACCAACTTACGGAATTCTTCTGCCTTGGACACAAAATAACGCATGAAAAACGTGTTAAAGAGGACATAAAAGGCAGATTTGCAAACGAGAAGGAGAATTCCTACCAAAAAAGCCAAACCTCTATCGACCTTAATTTGAGGAAGAATTTTCTGAGAATGTACGTCTGGAGCATGGTATTGTATGTTAGTGAATTATGGACTGTGGACAAATAGAAAAAAAAGAGAATCGGAGCGTTAGAGTTGTGGTCCAATAGATGGAAGTGAAAAACTAACTCGGCTGTTACGGTAAGGAACAAGGAGGATGATGTCTCGTTACTTGCCTGGCCGCGTAATAGGCCGTCCTTCTCCAAGGCATCCCACATGAAAAATAGCACTGAGATTGTCACGAGCATCCACATTTTAGTGGGTAATTGAAATAATAAAGACCCCATCTCACTGACAGAGATGAATTCAACCTATCCGAATATGTTTGTGAAGTAGATATAAATCTGATCTAGTACGCTGTTTAACTAGCATCGCGCAACCCACGTGCCTACCTCTTGATGTTCAGTATAGCTTTCCCCAGTATATATCTTTCTAGGACGCTTTACAGAATCATATAAGATTTAAATGCAGTAGTTTTTACGAAAGGTACGAGAGATTACAGCCAGCAGTTAGTGTCTGGTAAATGAAATCTGTATCTGCACAACGCTTGTTCACTCTACTCGGTTGCTACTGCTGAACAGTGCACAACGCGAATTCTCCAGTGAAGTAGCCGAAACCGTGGAGCGGCGCTCGATAGCTGAATGAAACATGGCGCCGCTGACCCCGTCCACTGCGGTGTCACCAGGGTTGGTATATCGACAGCCGTGACGGACAGCCAGAGAGCTGTCTGCAAAGACGTTAGCCGCACGGACAATGGAACGCACGCACTTAAGGTCCGCGGAGCCGCCAGCGCATTACTCATTCGCTGAAAGCTGTATGTGAGGTTCATTTTCATCAGACCTGTTGCGCTTGCACGTTCACTGGAGTTGGCGAAACGGACCAAGACTTACCCGACCTGGCGCTTCATAATCCAATGTAACCGCAAAACGGTAACGACGAGAGAAGTCAGACTTTCTAGGATACAACATTTTTTCCTTTACCACCTGTCCTCTAACGTTGGCTCCCTTGCCTCTTTTCGGTTCTTTCATTGTGACAACCTACCATTCCAAAGCGCATTTATCGAAGATACGGGTAACACCGCAAAAGCAACCGGCCATAAGACGTTGTCATACAAGTGTGCGAGACAACGAATCGAATTAAAATTTCCTGATTACTTCATGAATTTCGACATAGTGATTTCCCTGATTTTCAAGTAGACAACGGATGGAACCGGATTCACAATCGTTGGAACCGGATTCATCACTGGTAAACGGGAAATGAGAACCACCGCCGAACTATATTGGCTTTGCGCAACCAGCTGCGTTAATAAGATGCCAGTGAATGAAATCTCAGTGGTGAAGTAGGTTCAGTCTTCCTGGATCATTTGAAGGCGTTCCACACTGTACCACATTCTCGATTACTGATCTAGATATAATCGTACAATCTGTGCAGACAACTGACTTGCTCTAAGAGTAGCTCATAGAACCCAGTACGCAACAATGAATGGTAAATGTTCAACAATTGTGACAGTAACATTGGGAGTGTCCCAACGAAGCGTAACACGACACCTGATGTTCTTATGGGGGTAGACTATGGTAGAAACTTTTATAGCCTATTTTTTTCACTGGCTTACAATGATCGTTAAAGTTTGTTTTTAAGATTCATACATGGAAAGTGTGCCATAATTTTTAATATGTGTTAAAACCGAGATGTACTGCATGTGGGTCTGGCGCATTCAAGAGCTCGAATGGAACCGGTGTAATGCTATAATAGTTACCGACGGATAGGGCCCTATTACTTTTCGATAGTATCACAGAGGGCATTAATATATACTAAAATATTATTCTCAACAATATTTCTATTCGTAACATCTTTCGCTTATGAGAATCATCCAGGAAGCTCGTGCTTATCTCGCGCGTGCTTAACTTGGTTATTTCGCTTTTTTTTTTTTTATACGAAGTGAAACATTAGTGCTTGAAAATGAGAAACATAATTATACGGATTGAAAAGGCTCAAAAGGTAATCCCAATCGTGAAAAAAGCGCTTCGATTGGTAAGCACAAGCCAGCTGGTCGATATAATTTCGTTAAAATAAGAGCGTTGAGACAAAAAAAAAAAGAAAAAGAAAAAAAGCACAGCTGTCCGGTGTTGGCATTGCCGGTTAAACACTTGTGCATTTCGTTACTAGAAAACACAAGTTGAAACTTTAATCACTTGTTTTTTCAAAATAACATTTCTCAAGTTGGTGGAATCTATAACTCATGAAATATGCATACAGTTAGTTATAACTTGTGAGTCGGATTTGTTTTCTAATGTTGGCGTGGGATTTTTGCTCTATATTTTAATTTTGTCGAAAAAATTGACTTTTATTTCAGCTTGCTGCCATATTCTTAAAAACTATTTTTTCGAAGAAATTATCCTTACCTACTATGTTAGACAATTTCACCAGTTTCAAAGCAATTTTTGGAATTTTGTTCTAGGTTGAAGATTGTGGCGTTCAGAGCTCCCACCTACCGCCCTTGCACTCCGCGAAAGCCTTTCGTTGATGTCGTGAAGTGTCACTGGCTGTAATATTTTTAGTGTTGATGAAGGTCTAAAGTCAGTTTTGTAATTTGTTTCTTCTCTTACTGAAAAAAATTTTTTTATCAGCTCCAAAATCGAGCGTCACCTTGGTGTACCCCCTTAATACGCATAACGGTTTATCAGTTACCATTAGCAGGACTCTCAAAAATCTTCGCTAACGATGGTGTCGTCATCAGTGCGCCGCTTCGCGACACTTTGTCGTTGACGCGAGTCCTGTGGTCTTTGGCTCAGACGACACCCCATGTATGCGGACGTCGAGGATATAGGCCTGAGTAGCCATGAGTGGCGTCAGTTGTGAGCCTATGAACTGGGCGGACCTGGGGTGACAGTAAACACTGCGGGAACTGGGTGTGTGAGCTCCGAGTGTTAGTGCACTGTATATGACGTACGCCGGCGCAGTGGCGTGACTTTTTACGACGGTACTTGCAGCAGACGGCTGGTTTTCATCTGTCCTGGAAACCGGATTAGTGCCAGTCTCTGTGGATGTTCCAAGCCAAGCTTCTCAACGAAACCTTAGTGCGTCTGGAAGTGTTTCCAGGAGGGAGTGTGTTGTGGGTAGATGCATTCTGCCCAATTCAATAAAGAACGCAAATGGTTATCTACTGTGGAAGCCTTTATTTTAGATTGTGTTTCAGGTGGGTCAGTTTCCCATAGTGGGTGGAATCGGAATTGGCAGTGCGTTCCGAGAAATTCTTTCCAAAGACCAGTGTTTTGACTTGACCGGGTGAACTGTAGCGTATCGCAGCTGGCACCATTCTAACATAGTTATAGTTTTTACAGACGCAGCTAAGTAGTCATTCGGGTCAGTCCCAATTCTTATTGCTGTGGGTATCATACGCAAATGGGACTTGGCCCATTCGTAAGAAGTGGTTTATTGGCCGACAATTTAACCTGGTGCTTCCTGTATTAACCCTCGCAATACCAACCCATTTTCAGTAGCGTGTATTACCATAGGAGGGGGGGGGGGGGGTTCTTTGTACCCACCATAAAAAATGTAAAAAATAAATAAAATTCATTAATTGTTCTTCAATTACATTAATAAAATACTTTTGGAAGAGCTATTGATGGATAATCCGTATCCATAACCTGAATATTTCTTTAAAAACTGTTTTCAAAAATGCGTTTTATATCTTTCACTTACTTCATCAAAAGTTTACTAAGTGTAATTATCTCGAGAAAAATTAGTAGTAAAAGTCGTCATAGTACTATTGAAGTATACTTTACTGTAATTAAGAATATTAAGAAAACCTGAGGTAATACAGAAATAGCTTAGGTACATCACATAGTTTTGTGAAAAGAATTATTCACCACTTTCTTCGGATTCTGTTTCACACGTGGAACATACAACAGTTTTTTCCTGTATTTACCACATGTACATCTCTTACAACTATTGCAGATTATTGTTGTTTTGTTCACTTTGTTGTACTTTTCTACTTTAGAACGGCTTTCACTAACACACATATGACACACACCTCTATCAACTTCCTTTTTTTGGAGACAAAAACTTCTCAAACGATTCTCTCATTGTTTCTACCTTACCTTCGTCTGCTATGCCTTCTCTTTCTGTGACTATGTTTTGTGCTACTCGTCTTCTAATGTGAGAAGGTTTGCAGCTATAATTTTTTCCAGTGCTTGTAATATAGTTGTCGCTAGCCTTGCAAGTTGCGTCGTCGTCAGTTTCAGGTGCCCAGAGTTCATCTTCAGCATATCCAGGTACTCTACCACTGTCCACATTCTCGCTCACAACACATTCCTATTCAGGATAACTCACTACATCGTCAGTTTCATCAAATTCAATTTGAGAATCTGTAGATTCTTCCAAAATCTGTGATATTTCTCTGTCCGTAAGTGAGTGTAAATACATTTTCGATCGCAGTTCTAACACTGGACTCAGTGCCACTGAACAGGAAACAATAAAGAATCAAATCTAAATTAATCATTGTTGAGCTTGTAGTTGCTGTCAACCAAGAGAAATATAATTTCCATTTTTACATGTGTCCTAAGGTCACGTAATGTTATTATTTGTGGAGTAAGACGACCGTTGGGAAATCGCATCTACTACCAAGGTGGTCGGGGGGGGGGGGGGGGGGGCGAGGAGGGAGACCTTATGACCACCTCCCTCAAATTTTCCGATTAAGCTTAAATGAAAAATGTAAAACAATAATACAATCTGGAAGAAGACTTCATTGAGGACAATAAGTATTTTTTAGAAAATTTTAGAAAGTAAAGTACCTGAGTAGATTTCAGTATTTTCAAAAGGTGGGCATAAAGTAAACCCCCACCCTCCCCCACCACCTTGGTATTGCGAGCGTTAAATTTATCTAAAATTCTGAACCACTGATGTGACCGGGATGTTTTGTATTAATCTTTAGCCTTCAATTTAAACAAGCGCTTGTTGTTAAATATATGTGGCAGATTATATGACATATGATGTCTTGTGGGTTTGAAAGTCAAATGGAACTCCAAGTGCTAGTTTTTCCAATAGCATTATTGTAAGTTGTTTTCCTTGTTTATGTCAATCAAACGTTAAAACCTGAGCAAGGACGGCGCCTTTGAAAGCCATGTTCTCCTCCACGTGCTAGTCATTTTGTGAAGACCTCTTTGGTTGGATACCAGCCTGCTGTTTTTTCCTAAAACTTCGAGCCAGGGCCGTGTTATCGAGATATGAATTACTTTAATTTTGAGGTTAGAAGGAATTTTACTCTCACACATGTAAACGCTTAGTGGATCAACAGATTTCACACTGATTAGCCCGAACATTACGGCCATCTGTCTAATAGCCGGCGCGGATAACAGCGGCGAAACGTCGTGGCATGGAATCAGTGATGTCTTGGTAGGTCGCTGGAGGGAGGTGGCACCACATCTGCACACACATTCACCTAATTCCTGTAAATACCGTGCAGGGTGGGTCTGAGCACTATGGGACTGAACATCTATGGTCATCAGTCCCCTAGAACTTAGAACTACTTAAACCTAACTAACCTAAGGACATCACAAAACACCCAGTCATCACGAGGCAGAGAAAATCCCTGACCCCACCGGGAATCGAACCCGGGAATCCGGGCGTGGGAAGCGAGAACGCTACCGTACCGTGAAGGAAGGGGGGTGGGGGGCGGGGGGGGGGGGGCGATGAGCTCTAATGCCATATTCAATCTCATCACAGATGTGTTCGATCGGGTTCAGATCTGACAGATTTTGGGGGGTTGGTTGGTTGGTTGTTTCGGGGAAGGAGACCAGACGGCGAGGTCATCGGTCTCATCGGATTAGGAAAGGACGGGGATGGAAGTCGGCCGTGCCCTTTGAAAGGAACCATCCCAGCATTTGCCTGGAGCGATTTAGGGAAATCACGGAAAACCTAAATCAGGATGGCCGGACGCGGGATTGAACTGTCGTCCTCCCGAATGCGAGTCCAGTGTCTAACCACTGCGCCACCTCGCTCGGTATTTGGGGGCGGGGGGGGGGGGGGGAGAGGGGAGGCGAAGAACAATCGGTACTCGCCACTGTGTTCCTCTAACCACTCCATCACACTCCTGTCATAACATGACGCTTTTTCTTGCTTAAAAATGCCACTGCCGTCGGGAAATATGATCGTCATGAAGGGTTGTACGTGGTCTGCAAACACTTTTCGATGCTCCTTGGCAGTCATGTTGCCTTCCACGAGCTCCACTGGACCTATAGATGCTCACGTGAATGTTCCCCAGAGCATAATGAAGGCTCCGCCAGCTCGTCTCCACCCCGCAGTGCAGGTGTCAAGGAAACCGACAGTGGTTTGATACCAACTTGATGACGCCCGCAATACGACCCGATAACCAGGAGTGATGATAATGGGTGCCATTTCGTTTCAGAGCAGCAGCCGTTTGGTTGTAACCCGCGACAACCATATAGCAGAGCGGTACGTCGACGACTTTCTACGTCCCGTTGTGTTCCTCTTCATGCCAGCCGCACACGGCGAGAGTATCTACTGCTTGTCTTCGTGCTTTCCAAATCCTGACCTTTCCAGCAGAGTCGCCGGCTCTCTCCCCAGTTGACAACGGATGGAGCGTTATGGGTAGAGCCATCCAGCCAGGATGGAGCATTATGGGTAGGGTCCTCCAGCCAGGTCACCATTTGGACGCTGTAACGCTACAATTGGGCAGTATATTGTATGATATCCTCAGGAGGACATCCAACAACTCCATTAATGAAGGTCGAGCCGAATAACTGCCTGCGTAAGAGCCAGAGGTGGATCAGCGCGTTATTGGCTTGTTCACTTTATGAGCCTCTTTCTCTTGAATAAACCATCTAGTGTTTCTGAAATTGTAATAATTTGTGTATCTGTTCAAATAAATCACGTCTTCCGATTTCCGTAGTACTCGGATAATTCCTTCAAAAATGGCTCTGAGCACTATGGGACTTAACATCTGTGGTCATCAGTCCCCTTGAACTTAGAACTACTTAAACCTAACTAACCTAAGGACATCACACACATCCATACCCGAGGCAGGATTCGAACCTGCGACCGTAGTGGTCACGCGGTTCCAGACTGAAGCGCCTAAAACAGCACGGCCACACCGGCCGGTGGATAATTCCTTCGTGGTGCGTCTATAATGACATATTGGTTTCATATTAAGGCATTTTATATATGAAGGCCGGTCAAAAAGAGTACGTTCGAAGAACGTCCAGTGCAGAATCTGTATGCCAGGCAAGTAAAGTTGCACAAAAGCATTGAGGCAATCATCCCACCGCTGCACCAGGTTGAAGATACCCGAGTGGTGAAACAACATAAATTTTGGAAATTTGTGGTAAACTTCTATGGAACCAAACTGCTGAGGTCATCGGTCCCTAGACTTACACACTACTTAATCTAACTTAAACTAACTTACACTAAAGACAACACACACATCCATGCCCGAGGAAGGACTCGAACCACCGCCGCATGCACCATGACAAAGTGCCCCAGACCACGGGCTACCCGCGCGGCTATAACACCATGTCCTGCTGCACAGGCGTGATGGCCGGCCGCGGTGGTCTCGCGGTTCTAGGCACTCAGTCCGGAACCGCGCGACTGCTACGGTCGCAGGTTCGAATCCTGCCTCGGGCATGGATGTGTGTGATGTCCTTAAGTTAGTTAGGCTTAAGTAGTTCTAAGTTCTAGGGGACTGATGACCACAGATGTTAAGTCCCATAGTGCTCAGAGCCATTTGAACCACAGGCGTGAAAATCCAATAGGAAGAGATCAGGGCTATGTGGGTGCTAGAGTCTTCCCCCCCCCCCCCCCTCCCCACGCTGAGATGGCGTAAGTTGTGCTGTGCTTTACGACATTTGCAATATGGGAACGTACGTTGTCATGAAGCAGGAGGGCCCAAGGGCCCACTGTCGCAGTTTTGTCTGAAGTTTCGCATCATGCCCCTTTCACGTTCTCCATTCTTCGACGTATGGCTAGTGGTGTTTGTCCTTCGGCGGGCAAGAAAATAATAACAGCTCTTTGGTGGTGTTAGGACGCATTTGGTAATAACGTCGCCATAGTTCACGTTTCCGCATTTACGGCGAGCACGACGAAAAGGCACGTATAGCACACTAATCCGTTGCCTACGTGTCGGTGCCTATATACTCGCATTGGTGTTCCGCTACAGTGCATATACACTGAAGCAACATCTTGCGACGAAATTTTTCGATAGCCCCTTACATTCGCATTTTATTAACAGCACTAGAGGCGTTCAGTAAGTAATGCAACACAGTTTTTCTCGGCCGCTTTGTGATGAAAAAATACGGAATTTTCTGTAGAACATCGAGGAATATTCCCGCTTCAGTTCCTGTTAGTTCCTACAGGTCGCGGCACTATACGTATCTTTCAAAATGCCGCGCGTTTCAAGCAGAGAACTGTCAATAAGCTTTTCTTGGCTGATATTGATAGACTTTTTCCGAATGTCTATGGTGACTTGACATTGAACAAAATCACGGTGAGTTGTCGGGCGGGGCATCTGTCATCGCCATAACAAGATCGCACAAACCTGTCCGATCTCCTGCTTGTTACCCTCGGAAAATTGAAGAAACAGCTTCAGCGTGGTCGACGCCACAAAAATGCAAGTGAACACAAGTGTCTGCAACCGAGACGAGCTGATGAAACTTCATTGGGTAGTTCTTCCTCATCCACTCTTGCAGCCCGGATGTCGTGCCTTACGACTTGCGTCTGTTTGGCCCATTGAGGGCTGCACTCCCCGGGAAGCAGTACATACATAGGAAGTCATGATACAGATTTTGTTTACTTTGCTTCTCCAGAAGATGGCTCCGTTGTATCGTATTTGCATTGTTCTATGACAGAATCCCCTTGATTATTTCCAATGGAGATGTCTAAAGTCAATTGTGTATGAGACCCTAGTGGATACTGAGATGGAATTAGTGGTCAGAATTGTAGCTGCCGGTGGTGTGATTCGAAACACACCAGGAATATTTGTCAGGGTTCTTCAGAATGTTGTTCTTCGATGTCATTCTTGCAACTAGGTTGATGACCACCAGTTTCAGCACATTTTGTAAAATATAGTACAAATGGTACGTTCACTGCAGCAATGATGGTATTTGCAGTTGTTGTTGTTGTTGTGGTCTTCTGTCCAGAGTCTGGTTTATGCAGCTCTCCATGCTACTCTACCCTGTGCAAGCTTCTTCATCTCCCAGTACCTATTGCAACCTACATCATTCTGAATCTGCTGGTCTCCCTCTACGATTTTTACCCTCCACGCTGCCCTCTAATACTAAATTGGTGATGCCTTGGTGCCTCAGAATATGCCCTAACAACCGATCCCTTCTTCTAGTCAAGTTGTGCGACAAATTTCTCTTCTCTCCAATTCTATTCAATACCTCCTTTTAGTTATGTAATCTACCCATCTAGTCTTCAGCATTTTTCTGTAGCACCACATTTCTAAAGCCTCTATTCTCTTCTTGTGTAAACTATTTATCGTCCACGTTTCACTTCCATACATGGCTACACTCCATACTTAAATCTATACCCGATGTTAGCAAATTTCTCTTCTTCATAAACGCTTTCCTTGTCATTGCCAGTCTACATTTTATATTCTCTCTACTTCGACCATCATCGGTTATTTTGCTTCCAAAATAGCAAAACTCATTTACTACTTTAAGCGTCTCATTTCTTAACCTAATTCCCGCAGCATCACCTGATTTAATTCGACTACATTCCATTATCCTCGTTTTGCTGTTGTTGATGTTCATCTTATATCCTCCCTTTAAGACTCCATTCCGTTCAGCTGCTCTTCCAGGTCCTTGGCTGTCTCTGACAGAAATACAAAGTCATCGGCGAAAATCAAAGTTTTTATTTCTTCTCCATGGATTTTAGTTCCTACTCCAAATTATTTGCAGTTAACTAGTGTAAATAAAGTACAAAGTAAATTGTTTTTATTCCTATTATTTCCTCAAGCTGGCTTCTCCGACCCTAGGATCCCTATCTCAAATTGTTCAGTGGAGCATTGACGACAGTTGCTATTTGGGGGGGAGGAGAGAGAGAGACAGAAAGAAACTGTGATTCCATCCTAAGCGGAACCAGTGTCCGCGCCCTCTCTTGGAAGTGTGAGCTCCCTGTTTCAAAACAGCCGGCTCTCCTAGAAGGCCACGTCGGCGTCTGGCCCACATTTCTGGTTGATCTAAAATCTCCGGGTGAGTTGCTGTGTGTGGACTGTACGGGAAACGAGAGTGAGGTGGCGCTGGGCACACAAACAGCACCCGCGGCCGGCGCGTGGGCTGCCAGTGCGCCGAGATCCTCTGGAAATAAACACGGCGGGCCGCTCCCATCAGAGAGGTTCCGGCAGTGGTACAACAGGTGCCACGGCTAGCACCAGCGTCCGTGAAATACGGCGTGCGCGCACTTCTGACCGACACAGCTCTGCACCCACTATACTGCCGTTCTAGTTAGAAAGGAATCGGTGCTGAAATAGGGATCGGAAAAACCGAACGGTTAAATCTGACACCACTGTTTTCGGTATTAGTTTGTTCTCGGTGTACTGCGGGTAAAAAACACAAATATCAATTAGCCGTAGCAGCAGTGCTAATTTTTTTAGTTTTTAAATTCACAGTTTTTTAAAAAAAGGAAAAGCAATTTTTAATTGTAAAATTTGCAAAGGTTTGAAATACTGCGTAATAATAGAAGACTGGAAAAGCGATCAGTGCTATTTTAATAATAATAACTACAGAAACTGGCAACAAATGCATGCCATAAAACTTGAAAGTCTCTTCGGGTTTGCTGCCGGATCCTAAAATCAACTTGACTCGATGTTTCGGCTATCCAACTAGTCGCTATCTGCAGAAGAACGCTGCTGATGAGTTCCGCTGAGAACTGACGCCAGGCTGCGAATCGACGTCGTATATAGGCCACCGTTTAGTACACGACGCATGCGGCGCCCGTCACGTTTGCTGCCCTCCAAGACAGGGAGGTGGCGCCGCCGTTAGTGGAACACAGCTGGCAACGATATATCGCACTCAGGGCCGCACCGAAGAACGTTCAATTTTGATGCGAGACAATACAGGATTCCACGTCTTGCTAAGAGGAAACCGATTGTCTCTGTTGATTAAATTATCTACCAACCTAATTTCAATCTCCTCTTTATAGACGTTCCGAAAACCGGAAACGTTGGCAACTACCACTGTTTCATCAAATTTCATACTGTGTCCCTTATGTAAGCAGTGTTCTGCTACTGCCGATTTTTCCGGCTGTTGTAGCCTCTTATGATGGCGATGTTCCACAAACCTGTCACGCACTGTGCGAATCTAACGGCCAATGAAAGCCTTGCCACATCGTCACGGAATTTTGTACACACCGGGTTTCCTAAGCCCCAAATCATCTTTCACAGAGCCGAGTAGTGCCCTAATCTTAGAAGGTGGACAGAACACACTCTTAATGTTAAAATTCCTTAAAATTCTTCCAGTCTTAAACGATATGCCTCCAGCATAAGGAAGAAAGGCCACCGATCTATGTTCCTCTTCATGCACCTCCGGAGATGGTCCAAACTCCATATCCCGACGAAACTGCTTCTCGAAGTACCCATTTTCCTTAAAAACAGCCATCAAATGCGCAAGTTCTTGGGTTAAACTGTCCGCATCGGAAATGGCATATGCTCTCCGTACCAAAGTCCTAAGGACGCCACTGCGTTGGTGTGGTGGATGACAACTCTTAGGATGCACATACCAATCTGTGTGCGTCGGCTTTCGGTGAACACCGTGCCCCAAAGTACTATCTGTTTCCTTTTTTTTTTTTTTTAATAAACCTTAACGTCTAAAAATGGAAGCATCCCATCACTTTCAACCTCCATAAGAATTTGTAGAGCGTTGCTGGGACAATAATGTCACTCTTGGCGTGTATCGTGGCTTAAGGCACACGTGTACATGCAGCGTGCAAGACTTCCAACACCTGGTCTGCACAACAGTTTCTCGCTGTTGTCGCCTGACGTCCGTTGTGTTGCAGAATGACACCAACACTCGTCTGGAAATACTTTTACAAAGTGACGTAGCAATTAAGATCAGTGTTTCATTTCCTTTAGAAAGTTAAGAGTTTGTCTGCCATTTCTATGGAATAATAAAAGAGGAAGGAAATTATGATAACAGTAATAAATTAAAAATTTAACTACAGTTCGGTCATGTAGTACGATAAAAACAGAAAGTAGCTGATCTGCTTCCTAAGTCTACATATAATACGCATTTATCTTCTTCTAGGGGTTTAAATCGGATAAATTAATATAGATAAGTAGAGTTGGATTGGATTGGGATTCGATTGTTTGGGGGAGGAGAACAGACAGCAAGGTCATCGGTCTCATCGGATTAGGGAAGGACTGGGAAGGAAGCCGGCCGTGCCCTTTCAAAGGAACCATCCAGGCATTTGCCTGGAGCAATTTAGGGAAATCACGGAAAACCTAAATCAGGACGGCCGGACGCGGGATTGAACCGTCGTCCTCCCGAATGCGAATCCAGTGTTAAGTACAGTTCTTCGACTTCAGTTTTCAGCCTTTATACACTGAATATGCGTAATGCAGAAACAGATGTGTGATCCCCGCTTACAACATGATTTGAGCAGAGTTTCAAAAAATTAGAGTAAACAGGAGAATGTATTCGACAATATCACTTTTCGATAAAAGCGTCGAACGGTGGACGGTTAGGTTAGGTTAGTGTTGTTTAACGTCCCGTCGACAACGAGGTCATTATAGACGGAGCGCTAGCTCGGGTTAGGGAAGGATGGGGAAGGAAATCGGCCGTGCCCTTTGAAAGGAACCATCCCAGCATTTGCCTGAAACGATTTAGGGAAATCACGGAAAACCTAAATCAGGATGGCTGGAGACGGGATTGAACCGTCGTCCTCCCGAATGCGAGTCCAGTGTGCTAACCACTGCGCCACCTCGCTCGGTACGGTGGACGGATTAAGTTTTGTTTTAGTTGGGTATTTAATTTAATAAACTATGTCAGTCAAAGATTATCAATCTTTCTTCGATGTTTAAGTTTACTGCAGGAAGTAATAGGAACAAAATACAAAAATTGGTTATTTCAGAAACCGGTTATTTTGGGCGGTTTTAGCAGTTAAGTTAAACTGCCATGAAAAAAACCGATACAACCGAAATTCGTTTGATTCACCTATAACCACTATCAATACGTTGAAAGTATCGGTTCTAGGCGTTTCAGTCCGGAACCGCGCTACTGCTACGGTCGCAGGTTCGAATCGTGCCTCGGGCATGGCTGTGTCTGATGTCCTTGTGTTGGTTAGATTTAAGTAGTTCTAAGTCTAGGAGACTGATGACCTCAGATGTTAAGGCCCATAGTGCTTAGAGTCATTTGAACCATTCTTTGAAAGGATCGACAGCACTTTCCCCTTCATTTGGTTGCCAATTTCGATCCGTTTGTGAAACAAAAAGCATCAATTCATCATTCTCTTTCGTAAATAATCCTGACGACAGCGTGGACAGATCTTTATTAAGTCGTTACTAACAGCGCGTACTCTGCTGTAGAGTGAAAATTCATTCTGGGAACGATCCACTAGGCACTAATTAACCCCTTTCTGCTCGGCACACTGTCTTCTGGGAATGTTAGTGGCGCAAGGTATGCAGAAGAACTTCTGCAAAGTTTGGAAGGTAAGGAAATATGTATTGGTGAACGTACAGGATGCCTGCAGTTAAATGTGCCCCCATGAAATCGAGTGATCGTAGGTCATTGAAACTTTGTGGAAACCTTTTTCAGGAATTGTGGAAGAGACACGACGTATAAAGCATTGAAAAAACACATGTTTATTTCAGCATGTGAGAGTAACATTTGTTAACTGCGTTCCACGCTTATGTTCCAGATTACAAACGTTTGTTTATGTAACGACCATCTGCATCCACGCAATAGAGATTGCAGGACTACTTTTCGCTAGACTTTTCGACCGTGAACCATGAAATGTTCGGTTGTCGTGACATAGCTCGTACCCTCATTGAAGATAGCACATTACGTATAGTATTCTCAGCAATGGCGACAGTAACTTCTTCAACAATTTGTGGCACTATTGGCCGTCAGCCTCTCCCAGGAGTAATAACAAATCTTCAACCATGTTGCCGAAAGAGAAGCTCGCCATACTAATTTGATACTCGTCAAGAGCAGCCCCACTATTGTTTTGACGAAACATCTTTACCAGTAAGGCCCGGCTCATCTCGTCGGAACCCATGACGCCAATTTGGAACAGTAGTCAACACTGATGCTTGTGTTTCAAACCTACAAAAAATGGTTCAAATGGCTCTGAGCACTATGGGACTTAACATCTGTGGTCATCAGTCCCCTAGAACTTAGAACTACTTAAACCTAACTAACCTAAGGACATCACACACATCCATGCCCGAGGCAGGATTCGAACCTGCGACCGTAGCGGTCAAGCGGTTCCAGACTGAAGCGCCTAGAGCCGCACGGCCACATCGGCCGGCTTCAAACCTACGTCGCCGTACCAGAACACGAGTCTAACGGCAACTAACATTACTAACAGTCTGGAAATTATTTCTATAAAGTTGATATCCGTATGTAAATAGTTTTCCGTCCACACTGGATCCAGCAGCGAAGAATTAATTATAACCAACGTGATAGTGACTCGTCCTGGGATAGCTCAAACGTTACAGCGCTTTCCCCAGAAAGGGAAAGGTGCCAACCTCGAGTTTAGCTTCAACATACAGCTTTAATGTGCCACAAATTTTCAGTTACTGTTACTAAACGGCAGTTGCAGGTCGCCTGTCTACCGACTTCAAGGGAAGACAAAAATTATATTTTCAATGGTTGACGTAATTTACAATGCTGTCACAATCTAGTTATTGAGAGGTGTAATCTTATGTCAAAGGTTTAACTTATTAAAGCAAGAGCTACAGCTGTGGACTGTGTACATGTATAGAAGCAGCGAAACTCACAGCGCGCAAATTATCCAGATAATATTTCTCCAGTGTTTGATGACGAGGGCATTTAGCGACTTCCAACAAACGTTACACATAATTTCAAACTTCTCCTCGTTTAAATGCTTCACGTCAACCATTTAACACATTAAACCGATGGTAAACTACTCCGCTATTACTGTCCGCAGGATGAGCACAGAGCACGTCAAGACTGCATAGAACAATTTTGATATCTGTGTGTTCTATGTTAAATGACCTGAAGATGTGATTTTAACATCTGAGGTCATCAGTCCCCTAGAACTTAGAACTACTTAAACCTAACTAACCTAAGGACAGCACACAACACCCAGTCATCACGAGGCAGAGAAAGTCCCTGACCCCGCCGGGAATCGAACCCGGGAACCCTGGCGCGGGAAGCGAGAACGCTACCGCACGACCACGAGCTGCGGACGGGCATTTACAGAAATTGCTTCCACATTACTGCAGCAAGACAACAGAGACAATCAGAAAGCAACGAATACACAGACTAAAACATACATTTTGCCTCACGGGTGAACCAAGGTACATGGCACTTCGGTTTCTGGACATTTGACTGGTGGGGTCGCTGAGAAGAAGTGGTGGGGAAAGGGGGGTGTATGTCGAAATGGTTACCTCGAATTGTAAAAATGAATGTATTCCAGCTGACATAGCCATTAATAAAATGTTAATTTGTGAGTGGAAAATTCTTGTTTTCTTAGTAATTTACGGCCAGTTATGTAGTCGCATTCTACAAGTAGGCAACGAAGATACACGCTTCTGGAGTTAAACGACGTACGTGCGAGTGACCATCAACAAACGGCTCAGTGAGGGTCCCTGTATTTACGGCAGTGTCAGGCTAATTTGAGAATGTTTTAGCCGAGTTGTTAGCCGGCTGTGGGAACGCTGAGGCGATGTTTAGGTACACGAGCCAGTTCGGCGCTCAGACCTGTCCGCGTTCCGGCAGACGCCATTCCTTGCGGAACAAGTGAAACTGTAACTTGGCGTGCTCTTTTTGACACGTGAACAAACCAGTCAAACCCTGGAGTACATATATTTCAAACAACCGTCACGTTTCCTATTTTTCTTTTTTATTTTTTTATTTTTTTTATTTTAGGTTTCACGAAGGAGAGTAATTCAGCTACGATATTACGAATATTTATGGTCAATTGGTCCGAAGGTTCAATGACATGTTGTGTCTGCGCCGTTCGTTGTCCTGAACGCCTCCCCGACGCAATCCCCTCAAGTTTCTAGCAAGCCAAAGTGTCCGAAGTATTTAACAGTTACCGACGAGCATTATTAGAAAAGTAAAGTTAGAATCGCCATAGCTAATCGAACGTTGCGCGAACATTGAACCGCGAATACCCACCGAATCCCGGCATGCGTTGCTTGTGAAAAGAGGCTATTTGCATTGGTACTGTCGCAGTGCGCTGTTTACAGCAAATAGCTTGCAGTAGAAGACGTGAAGAAGATATGCATTTAGAGTCCATGTTTATTGCACGTTTTAGCTTCAGACGATAGCACCTGCCATAGTCTTGAATATTGACCATTCCTACTGGTACACCCTGTGCAACATTAATCCAGTCGTCTTCAGATATTTCACATCTGTAAATAAACCTAGGTCGCATTCCAAAATTTTACAGTATCGAATACCACTGCTGTGTCAGAAGACACGCTGACCAATTTTAAAGATGCTACCGTTTGGAAAGTCTAATCCCTCAAAACCATCGTATCAAATTTTAGGATTTCTTCCTATTTCATTCAATTACACAGCGCGAGAAGAATGACTGCTTAAATTCCTCTGTACAGCAAGTAATTAGTCTTATTTTGTCGTCGTGGAATCTACGGGAGTGATACGTAGGGGCTGTAGTATGTTCCCAGGTTCCTCACCTAATACAGGATCTCCTAATAGTAATGAAACTGTTTTTTTTTTTTTAAATCGATTTGGTTTTGTTAAGGACTGAGTACACCATATTATTTCCCACTCTTTCAGCTACAAATCCTATATTTCGACATAATATCTGTCCAAAGCGACTTAGGCCACCTTAGCGGGAAGGCCTGTATGCCTGCGTGGTACCACTCTAACGGTCGACGTCGGAAGCAGCGTCATGGTGCATCAATAACCTTCCCACCATATGCTTACTGCTTCCTACCGAGTACATCATTTATTGAGCCAAACAGGTGGAAGTCCAAAGGTGCGAGATCCGCGCTGTAGAGTGCAGCTTTGATCATTTGAACATTTTCTTCGCAGGAGAGATGGTGTGGCGCCACTCCATGGACTGCCGTGTTGTTTCTCGTTCGAAGTGACGAATCCATCTTTTTGGAGATAGATTTAGTTCTGAAGTGAGAAATAATCGTAGGAAGTGACTAATTATATAAGTTCCGTTATTTCACAAGTTTCTACTTGAGTCTTATATTTGAGACAGTTGTTTTTAATGATTTTGACATTATTTTGGTCGAAAAATTCTAGTACTTTTCGACCAAAATAATATCAAAATATCAACCGGGATCCTACCAACAAATTTAATACACAACTAAAGAAAGCACTAAAAATCTGTAACTTCATACTTACAGAATTAGATATAAAAGACTTCATTACAATGACTCCAACACGCCAGCCGGTGTAGCCGAGCGGTTCTAGGCGCTTCAGTCTGGAACCGCGCGACCGCTACGGTCGCAGGTTCGAATCCAGCCTCGGGCATGGATGTGTGTGATGTCCTTAGGTTAGTTAGGTTTTTAGTAGTTCTGAGTTCCAGGGGACTGATGACCTCAGATGTTAAGTCCCATAGAGCTCAAAGCCATTTGAACCATTTTTTTTTTGACTCCAACAACACCATCATTGGGAGCCCAGCCCAAGATACATAAAGAACAAATCCCGATTCGTCCAGTTGTTAACATTGTTAATATCCCAGCACATGCTGTCACTAAAAAGCTCAACATACTCCTTAAGCAATATTACATATACGACAAAGAATGCACCACAAAAAGTTATTTGGTGGAGTAGCTGTCCGCGAAGACAAAGGCCCAGAATTTGAGTCCTGGTCCGACACACGGTTTTAATGTTTCAGGATCTTTCATATCAGCGCATACCCCGCTGGAATGTGAAAAATTCATTCTGGAACAAAATAGCATACCTTCTGCACCATTCTGTCACGCCCTCACGGCCCATGCTACTAACCTAATTCCATTAACCTCCCTCGCTCATATACACCACTCGCCTGCCATGACATAAGTCAGCGGCAGAGAGTCACATGAGCACGTGATACCAGTTCCACATCATCTACACCACTCGAAAGCGACCAGCATGAACTCTTATTGGGGAGACTACGAATATCATAACTGATTACATGCCTGGAAGTCAATGCTGTAACCAATATCAGTTGTGTATTATCACTGGTGTAAAGAGTGGTACAAAGTCACATGTTTCTATGTGTCCTTCCTGGATTTTTCGCAACCGTTGCGGGTGTTTGACGCGATCGACAACATGCCGACTTTAGACGGGACGGCGTTTTGGAGGCGAGGAAACAAGACCTATGCTGCTTACGCTTTGTGTAGCGGTCTGCGTTTACGCAGCTTGCTGACAGCCGGACTCTCTAAACACTGCCGCCTACGAAGCGATCTGGTCTCTGTTCCGCCGGGGCGAACCGCTTTGAAACTAACGGCGACAAAGTTTTTCAGCCCGAGGCTATTAATAGCGCGGCGCACTCCGACTCCCAGAATCTTGGCTCTGGACGGCCTTTCGTACAACGTTAATGCCTACTGCCAGTTAACCAAATATCACAGAGCGCGGCGCTGTTCCGGAAACGAAGGACTAAAAGGAAGTGCGAACGAAGACTTGACTCCTCGTATTGTTTGAAAGTGGGGTCGTTACCTTCCCTCTCTCAAACACTATTACTATCGAAAGTATGACCATATCAAGTAACACACGAACTTTGTGACTGGGTTGAGGATTTCTGGGTAGAGTGATGCTGTATGTTACCGTGGGTGACGAGTAACATAAATGTCTAGAATTAACTTCTGCCTTCTCCCAAGGAAGTGAGTTGGTATATCTTTTGTTAGATTTTCTTCGGTGAGGAGTCACATACAGGTCTAGAATCAACAAGTCTTCCCCAAAGAGAGTGAGTTGGTGTCCTTCCTGTTGGAATAACGCAAGGTGAACATTAATAAAACCGACAAACTGCAAGGACGGTTTCCTGACTGGATATGAAGGAAAAAAGGTCCTGTGAACATCTGTCCGGAAATGACGCTGACGAATAAAAGTTCCTCTGACTTAGTGCCATACGTTCCTTGTGCGTTGCAGAAGGGAGGACGCGCTAGCACAGCTTAAGAGCGCATTCATTGTTAAAGAAGTCTACTATAGCTACAAATATGACTTAGTTCGAGAAGCAAATTTTTGTCAATGTACTTTTGAAGCCCAACTGTCTATGGAAGTGCATGGTAGATTAGATCGAAGCGTTTGAGACGTGGTGTTAAGACATCAGAGAAAGGCTTCCAGGGTACTGGAGGGAGGAGAAGAGGGAAAAACTGCAGGGGAGACAGTAATTGGGAAATATTTAATAAGTAATCGAGGACGTAGGGTGTAAGTACTTCTCTGAGATCAAGCGCCACGCGGGATTAGCCGGGCGGCTTAAGTCGCTGCAGTCAGGGACTGTGCGGCTGATCCCGGCGGAATTTCGACTCCTCCCTCGGGCATGGGTGTGTGTGTTTGTCCTTAGGATACTTTAGGTTAAGTAGTGTGTAAGCTTAGGGACTGATGACCTTAGCAGTTAAGTCCCCTAAGATTTCACACATATTTGAACATTTTTTTGAGATCAAGCGGTTGGCACAGGAAGGGAATTCGTGGTGGGCCGCATCAAACCAGTCAGAGGAACGATGTCAAAAAAAAAAAAAAGAAAAAAAAAGAAAAACTGCAAGATGGCTCTATATTATTAAAAGAAAAAAGAAATGAAAAACGGAAACGTGGCTGCTTCCGTGTCATCAGAATGCTGAATTCTGACCGTCTTCCCGGTCAGTCCGCCCCGCTGTCTCCACTCACTAGCAACGCTGCAAGAAAGCCGTCTCGCCGCCTGAGCCTTTATGCGCCTGCGTGCTGGTGCAGCCGCAATGCAAAGGAAAACTTTGGAGGTGCTATTCAGCGAGATTTTGAGACTGCCAAAGCATTTATCGGGCGAGTTCCAAACAATGTCGGTCCAACTGCACCACGACACTGGAAATGCGGGCACCTACAAAAACAGCTGCACGCGCTATGTCGTTTACTCTGATACGATAAAAACAATGAAGACATCTCTTGTAGACTTTCTATCTCCATAATGCTCTATTCAAGAAGTCGTTTCTTTAGAGCTTACGCTCTCTTCGAATCGAAGAATTTGCCACGGTAGACTCCAAGTAATAAGAAGGGTGCCTGTGTCGTATGGATCACTGCAATAAATCTGTAATATTATGGGTGAGTCCTATCGCACTGCAAGACTGGCTACGAGAATGTGCTGAAAAGTAACTGCTTAGATTTCTTTATTTGAAAACTCCTAATGCTTTTTAAATTAAAGAAACGTTTTTAAAATATAGCATCTTTATTCTTCAAGTCTTCTCTCAACGTAGTCGCTCCGGCGACGAACACATTTCTCCCAACCGGAGGCCACTTTGTTGACACCGTCACTCCAGAATGTTTGACTTT
This sequence comes from Schistocerca piceifrons, assembly GCF_021461385.2. Classification (NCBI taxonomy): domain Eukaryota; kingdom Metazoa; phylum Arthropoda; class Insecta; order Orthoptera; family Acrididae; genus Schistocerca; species Schistocerca piceifrons. Next base: position 826,762,206 of record NC_060139.1, read on the forward strand.
GGTGACAGAGCAATTATGTCAACTCTTTTAGTATCGCTTCATCAAAGTAAAGTCTTTGAACGTGTTCTTTAAGTTTTGGAACAGATTAAAGCCAGATCGTATGAAGTCGAGAGTGTACGGAAGACGAACGATGACAGTGAAATCAATGCAACGGATTGGTACAGATGTCGCAGCTCCCGTATGTTATCTGACGTTGTCATTTTGAAGAGAAGATTGCTCCATGTGTGGACGAACTCGTCGAATTTGAAACTCGATTACAGGATTACAGCACGCAATTCCTCACGTACCGACATAGTTACGTTAGACATGGCCATGTTACAGAGTACAATTCGGAGTCCTCTAGCGGCAGAGGGCTGGAAATATATGAATATGAAGAATAAAAATGCAAGATGTCTTTAACACTTTAAGAGTCTTCACATAAAAGATTTGCTGATATTACCTTTTAGCAAGCCATCTAAAAGAGCATCAAGGTTACCACTGCCCATGGCCGAGCGGTTCTAGGCGCTACAGTCTGGAACCCCGCGACCGCTACTGTCGCAGGTTCGAATCCTACCTCGGGCATGGACGTGTGTGATGTCCTTAGGTTAGTTAGGTTTAAGTAGTTCTAAGTTCTATGGGGCTGATGACCTCAAAAATTAAGTCCCATAGTGCTCAGAGCCATTTGAACCATTTTTGAACCACTGCTCACATTCTGCTGAGGGAAAATGTCTTCGGCTAGGATAACTCGAACCACCACTGCTCTGACAAGCGTTAATGCCCTAGGATAAGAAGCGAGTAAGCGACATTTAAATTTCCATAAATGAGCAAGGCCGACTGACTCTTATCATTTTAATTTAGGATACTACTATTGGTTTCACTATCCTCATAATAAGATTCAAATGGCTCTGAGCACTATGGAACGTAACATCTGATGTCATTAGTCCCCTAGAACTTAGAACTACTTAAACCTAACTAACCTAAGGACATCACACACATCCATGCTCGAGGCACCTCATAATAAGGACCATACTTCATTTACGTATGTCTCTTTATCTTCAGACGTAGTAGACAGCCCTCTGCAATAGTATCTAAACGCTCGTCTTAAGCTTCTGGAGCCAGTCGCATAGTATCAGCGGCCATCAAAATGTCTCTGTTTGGGACACTGCTGCAGCGTATATGTAACCATCTTGTCTCCGATACGGCTGTACAGGGCCCGAGAGGTAGACAAGGAATTAGTGTGGAATTTGTCTTTCTGACGTGAGCAAGGGAAATGCGAAATGTGAACTATGGCAGCGTTATTGAAAAATGTGTCCAAACAGGACGAATGTATTGTTGTTCTGTGCTTCGCTGCCGGAGGACAAACACCGATAAACATCCATCGGAGAATGGTTCAAATGGCTCTGAGCACTATGGGATGTACCTTCTGAGGTCTTCAGTCCTCAAGAACTTAGAACTATTTAAACCTAACTAACCTAAGAACACCACACGCATCCATGCCAGAGGCAGGATTCGAACCTGCGACCGTAGCGGTCGCGCGGTTCCAGACTGTAGCGCCTAGAACCGCTCGGTCACTTCGGCCGGCATCGGAAAATGAAGAATATATATGGGGTAGGATGTCTGTCGAAAACGAACTTGGTGGAATGGTGCGATAAATTCCGTGCTGGTCGCCATTCGACACAAGACGCCGGTCGATGCGGAAGGCCAGCTTCATCCGTTACGGACAATAAGAAATAGGCGGTTGATAATGCGATTAGGGCGGACCAGCGCATACTCACTCGTGCCTTAGCAAAGGATCTCGATAACAGCTTCGGTAGCGTGCAACTCATCATCCTGCAGGAGCTAGGCTGTCGCAAAGTCTGCAGTCAGTAGTAACTAGAGACGATGAATACCGAACAAAAAGCAATACGAATGGCTGTTTGCCTGAAGCACCTGACGCGTTTCAATATTGGAGCCAACACGTTCCTTTAGCGCATTGTTGCAGATGACAGAAGATGGTGCCACCACAGTCGAAAACGTAGTAGTGTCATCCATCATCACCTCGTGCCAAGTAACTTAAGAGCCAGCCATGTGTTGGAAAGGTGATGCTCACACTGTTTTTGATTAGTGGGGCCCTTTCTTATTGACATGGAGGAATCCGGTGTCTCCACCTCTGGGGAACAGTGTTGCGCGACATTGGAGAAATTGCGGCCTCCAAAATGGTTCAAATGGCTCTGAGCACTATGCGACTTAACTTCTGAGGTCATCAGTCGCCTAGAATTTTGAACTAATTAAACCTAACTAACCTAAGGCCATCACACACATCCATACCCGAGGCTGGATTCGAACCTGCGACCGTAGCGGTCGCTCAGTTCCAGACTGTAGCGCCTAGAGCCGCACGGCCACTCCGGCCTGCTACGGCATCCAGTTGAGGCGGAGCACATGGGGTGCTGCTGCTTGATGATAATGCTCGTCCCCACATCGCAAATGTCGAAACAGAAAAGTTATTCCAACTTAAGTGATAGAGAGTCGAGCACCGGCCCTACAGTCCTGATCTCTTCCCATGCCATTATCATTCCTTCAGGTGCTTATGAAAAGGCCTTGAAGGGTCGATGATTCCTGTCGAACGAGAATGTGCAGCAAGCTGTTACGGACTTCTTCAGAGACTTCAAATTTGCCAGGAACTCCTCTCGCCCTACGAGAATTAACATGACGCCTTTCTCTATTCAATTGTGACAGGAGAGGAAACGTGGGTACACCATTACGTTCCGGAGCCGAAGCGTCAGTCTACGGAATATCGACACAAAGACTCGCCCCAGAAAAAGAAATTCAAGAGGTAGCCCTCAGCTGAAAAAATCATGGCCACAGTGTTCTGGGACGGAGATGGTGTCATCCTTGTTGATTTCCTTGATCGTGGAACAACAATAAATTCGAGGGGGTTACATCACAGCGCTGTGGAGTCTGAAACGACCTCTAACAGGGGTCCGAAAGGAAAAGGGAAATGTTTTCCTGCACCAAAACAGTACCAAACCACGCACTTCAAGTGCAACCACAGCAGAACTTCAGAGTCTGACTCTCACCACCGTACGGCATCCTCCATACAGTCCATATTTAGCACCATGTGACTTCCATCTGTTCCAGATGATGAAAGGCGATCGGCGGGGACATCATTATGCTTCTGATGAAGACGTTGAGAGAACTGTGAGACTGTGGTTGCGGGAACAGAGCGTCGACTTCTTTCGTGACGGCTTCAGAAAACTTGTTCATCGTTGGCAGAAATGTATCCAATGGGCTGGTGATCTCGTATTTATGCGTTTGATTTATTAAAACAGTCCCATCCAAACATGACTGATGAAAGTGGACGCGTTATTTTTCATTCAAACCTCGTAGAGTACCTGATAAAAAGCATACGGACACCGCTATGTAATGCGAAATTGAGCGTCGACTTCTGTCCAAGACCCCAGCGTCCAACATCACTACATTCTCTGGCTTCGGTTCTTGAGGAACACTGGACTGTCACTCCTCCACAGACATAAGACATTTAATTGAAAGAGTCCCCAGTAGAGTTCAAGTCGTCATAAAGACGAAGGGTGGACTCACCCCACGTTAATGTCCACTGACAGGTATCTGGTTGCTTCGGAACAGATAGCGTAGGACATCAAATTTACATTTGTAGGCCACCTTGGCAGTTCTCCTTCAGAGATCCCAAGTAGCAGTGTTAGTTAACAAAGCATACCAACTACGCACTAACAGACACACACACACTTATGTGCACACGCTCTCATCTGAAAATATGTGGGCGACATTGACTTGCTCGCGCAACGCTATCGGATCTCCTAGTGCGGCGCTATCGGATGCGCTGCTGAAACATGCGTCAGCAGTCGGCAGTGCAAACACAGGAACGCGGTGGAGGAGAGAGGAGGACGCAAGCGGACCGGCGAGGAACGCGCCGATGAGAGCATCGGATATGTAACGGGGAAATCGATGCGCGGACGGGCGCGCTAATCTCATCTGCCGCCCGCGGCTATGAGCCGCTGCGCTGCGGTGGTCCAAATTTAAATGAACAACAAACGATCCGCCACTAGACGCCCTCATCAATCACCGCCTGCGTTCACAGTCATTTCAGACACGCGATATCGCAGTTTACTGGTGGCGCAGACGACACTTATTGAATCCCGGTGCTTCATAAGCATTTGTTTGCCGATCCCACTCACCCTGGCAATAAGGTAGTTTCGCCTGCAGGGCGTCGTACAGTTACTCTAAATCTCGTCTGGGAAGCTTCGGTATCTATAGGTCAAAACAGTATATTATACAGGATGGGGCGAATGAAAGTGGCCCGATGAACAGAATTCCACGCTAGAAAGAAACACTGGTAGAGGAAAGGAGACACACTACTAACTTAACTATAGCAGATGTGGATGTTGATCACCATGAACGTCTCTCCAGACATTTGGGCCATGATCAGCTAGTTGCTGAAGGCTGATCGAAGCTGGACTGCCGGAATTGCTACAGTGTCTTCAGAAATATTCTGCCTGAAGTTCTTGAAGACTATGAGGGTTATTGCGATAACCTTAGATTTGGGGGCTCCGTACACTAAGTAATCGCACAGTGACAGATCAGGTGAGTGGGTGACTATATAGGGCCGTGACAAAACTGACCTCTGCTAACAACTTTGTCAGGCGTGAAGATTGTGTAAATGTGCTCCAAGGTTGTTCAAAATGGTTCAAATGGCTCTGAGCACTATGGGACTTAACATCTGAGATCATCGGTCCCCTAGAACTTAGAACTAATTAAACCTAACTAACCTAAGGACATCACATACATCCATGCCAGAGGCAGGATATTCACTCATCCAGGTCACATTTATTTGCGCCACCCTGTATATGGGAATGCTTAGGACCCTAACGCAGAAGGCAGCATGGCTGCGATAACCGAAATTTCAGCGGATAATTCTAAGCAGTTAGCTGACGCGGGGACACTGCAGATGGACGTGAGGAATGTAATAATTATTTACATTTTGTGTTGAAAGAAATGCAAAGCAAAATGGAGGCACAAGAATCATTTCTCGAGCGGCACTGAAATGACATCCGTGAAATTTCAAGGAATATCGAAACTGATCGGTTTCTATAATCAGTACAGGAATGCCATAGTTGTTATTTGGTAACGTGTTCTGGGTACATGTACTCGGATGTCGAATTGTATAACTTCACGAAAAGAAATCGTAGTTGCTTTTGAGATGATAGAACAAAGATATGAATTTTATGTTTACCTTCAGTAATATTTATCACAAAAATAGGTATTTCAATGTTTCACACAATTCTTGAACTGATTTCTGAAAAATCTCTAGTGTATTTGGATTCTCGCCAAATCTGGTGTAGCTTAGTCAGATGCCTATAACACTGCTCATTCTTGAGTGGTAAGTTTCCCGTGTAAGCAATTGCGATGTTTTGATTACACTAATTATTTCAGTTTTCCCTGATAGCCTACACCATCGTTCAGGAGTTTTACAAGACCATTTGATAGCAAGGTGAAAACATACCATCTGGACTGGATTCTTGATTACTTTCACTTCTTCTCTGATTGCTTTAGTTCTTGAGTTTTCGTCATGAACCTTTTTCTTCTTTCTGCTAACAGTTGAACGAACTTGAACGACACCACTGACACTGTTACTTTCATCAGAGACTGTTTCGTACATATTAGCTTGAGCTGTACAATTTACTAGTTTCCCTCAGAAAATGCTCTTGGTCGAAATACACAAAGAGGGAACCTACGTGATCTGAGATACCGTTTGTTTCAAGCACGGAAAAGAAATTTCTCTAGACGATGTTCGGAAGTGTCTGCTTCCGTTTCACGACGATTAAACGACTATATTCGCGTTCGTGTGATTAGTATCTCTCACTGATATTCATGGCAGACATCATTTCCAAATGCTATGAAAGTTTAATCATTCGATACCTACAACGTGTGGGACATCTCCATATCACATTGTTGTTTCATGCTGTAACACACCCATCCTCGTCAGTATATCTCAGACTAATTTTCGGCCTCAATTTCCCGCGTAAGTTTTCTCGTATCGGAGATCATCGTGATTTACTCCAGGGAAGTACAACTGGCTGATAATGCAAGTGCGTAGAGACTTCGTTCAAATGGCTACGAGCACTATGCGACTTAACTTCTGAGGTCATCAGTCGCCTAGAACTTAGAACTAATTAAATCTAACTAACCTAAGGACATCACACACATCCATGCCCGAGGCAGGATTCGAACCTGCGACCGTAGCGGTCACGCGGTTCCAGACTGAAGCGCCTAGAACCGCACGGCCACACCGACCGGCGCGTAGAGACTGAGGAGGCGTTAAAACATTGCACTTGCCTCACTGAGCCAAGTGGCTACCGTGCAATCTTCTCTGTTCTAGTGGCTGACGCAGCCTGAAATTCTTGGCATCCTAGATGGCGGACTCCTACGAGATGCCAACGTCAGACCGGCTGTCTACCGCACAGGGGCCCTTTCGTGTAAAAACTATGCATCTAGAGGACATATGATGGCTTTTTGTTTATTAAGGTCCGATCGCTAGCGAAATGGAAGCCACGGTGAAAATATGATGAAGCCTTGCACAGATGTGTTGGGCAGCTTCTCTGGTATCTCCGTCGATCGCGTCAAGTCGCACATTTCAGCTCTCAGCGTACAGTGGACACCGGAAGATGCCTAGAAAATAATGCCTTCCGCCAAGTATGAGTATCTGCTGTGAAATTTCTCCTGGTTTCATACAGGCCACACAAGGTAATCGTCATGTATTTCCTTCTTCATTACAATTCTCGGCCGCATATTGCAGGGGCAATGAAGACGCCCATGCAGCTTTTTCCATGGAAAGTGTTATATCTTCCCAAATGAACCGCTTGCTTCGAAGACAACATATGGGTACAGCCAACGAACTTCAGAACAGCGTAGAGAATCGGCAGAAAGCACATCCAGTTGAGTTATATGGCAAGAGTATTTTAAAGTTACTACAGCGCTTCGACAGATCGACAGATGTCTAGGGCGGAGCGGTGACTATGTAGCCAAGCAGTTGGAAGGTGTGGACAACTGTTGCTAATAAAATATTTTTATGTTTAGCTTATGTCATCAGTCTTGGAGGACAATCTGCAAGCCGGCCGCGGTGGCCGTGCGGTTCTGGCGCGGCAGTCCGGAACCGCGGGACTGCTACGGTCGCAGGTTCGAATCCTGCCTCGGGCATGGGTGTGTGTGATGTCGTTAGGTTTAAGTAGTTCTAAGTTCTAGGGGACTTATGACCTAAGATGTTGAGTCCCATAGTGCTCAGAGCCATTTGAACCATTTTTGAACAATCTGCACTGTATGTTAATTAAAGAAAACAAGCCAAGGTTGTTAAAAAAAAAGCATTTTATTGGGTGACGGGTTTTGATAGAGCTATGTTATCATCATCGGATATCCCGTGATGACAGCGTAGATCTATCGAAATCGGTCACCAAATAAAATGCTTTTTTAACTGTCTCCGCTTGTGAAGCTTTCTTCAGCTACCAAAAAACGTTTCCGATTTTCACTGATTTCATTTCGCAACCCATCTGGCCTTAATAAATGAATAGCCGTCGTATTTGTCCAACATTGTAAGCTACTTACAGGTCTGTGCCTCTCCCTGATGTCTTGCCGACAATCTCAGAAGTAATGCTCCGAAAGACTTCCTCAAAGTTTTTAGGCAATTCCTCATTAGTTTATGTTGTTGTTGAGCCCCATAGGACTTGATTATTCCCCTTGTTGAGTTGTCTGGAATGATAAGGTGTGGGCAAGTACCCTGATATCTCTGCCAGTAGAACTGAATGAGGAGGGCTCTTTTCCACAGATTTCAAATAACAAGGATTTCGCTTATACATACTCCTGTGTGAATTAAAATGCGCCGCACATTCATCAGAATGTCTCTTGAGCGTAAGAAAGCGTTTGGAAACTGTGCCAACAAACGATAGCACGCTGCTACTCGCTGTTCCACGTCATCCGATAATTCATTCACAATCATCCTTTCATTTTCGTTAATATTTTCATTAATAAGGTCATGGATGATTGACCGCGGTATTTTGTGTTCAGCAGCTCATTTACAAATTGATATTCACAAAATTATATGGGCAAGCTGATACAGGGACCTATCTTCCCTCGCCCGATACATGAAACCGAAGAGGCAGCAATGACTAAATCAGTAGACTTTATTGTGCGCAGCTCTTGCTTAGTGTTGCGTGCCACACTGGATTTCTGATTGTTTTCTTTGTTCTATACAACAGAATCTTCATGGCTCAACATAAAAACGATGCATTAATGAGTCAGTCAAAAGCAATGGTTTTTGTTGCAGTTCAGCGTCCATTTATGATAAGAAAAAAAAGAAAGAAGATGAAAGAGATTCGTGGAAACTTGTAAGTTTAGGAGTTCAGCACCTTGCAAAATAATGCTTTATGTTTCCATTTATTCAAAACTGATCCACAGTTTTTTGGGCATATTTTCCAGCAGCAATACAGGCGATGTTCATTTTGACCTAATTTCATGAGTAAAACTTCGAATAGAAGCTACAAAGCGATTTCATCGCGGGCGTGGGCAGGGCTGCAAGGTAGGACAGAGGAGGGGGGGGGGGACACGTGGTTGCCATCTAGATCCTGGGTCTTGGATTCGATTCCTGGCTGGCTCGGAGGTTTTCCTGTCCTAGTAATGATTCTGATTCCCATCCATATTCATCAAACTAGGATCAATTTTCCCGTGGTTTCAATAAATTGTGTATGTCTAGCACTGAGAAATTTACTTACTTTACCCCTACGTATTCCGATGTTGACCCAAACCGTTTATTACGTTTACAATGGCCACGCCATCATCTAGAGCTGTCCGTGAATCCATGGAGAGCGCTAGGTTTCTTTTATTCTTAAGTATTAATGTTATTGTATTAACCAGTTTTCGGCTTACAAGATCATCTTCAGACATGTACTGACTATTGCCGCCAAAGAAGTTACAATGTTTGTAAATGATATTGGAAAAGAAGTTACACATACAGACGGAAGCAAAAATGTACAATAAATAATATCTTTGACAGTGTCGTGATAATGCAGTGCAAAAAGTAAAATGTTGAACAGTAAATAAATATAAAGGGAGTAAACAGGAAAAATCTTTAACAAAAAACTGGAACAGCAAGCGTACATAACAGTTTATATTAACAAACAAAACTAATGAAATAAAATTTACACTTGACAAGGATAATTCAATTGGTATGAATCATGGAGATGAAACACAAACAAATTAAAAAAATGGTTCAAATGGCTCTGAGCACTATGGGACTTAACTTCTTAGGTCATCAGTTCTCTAGAACTTACAATTACTTAAACCTAACTAAAATAAGGACAGCACACACATCCATGCCCGAGGCAGGATTCGAACCTGCGACCGTAGCGGTCTCGCGGTTCCAGAGTGTAGCGCCTACAACCGCATTTTTTTATTCACCAAAAACAGTAACAAAAATGGCTACAATGAAATGACATAAATAAGGTGACAGATAATTGCAGTCATAAATTTCAGCATTTAAAAAATGAGTCTTTAGTAGTAGCACAATTTAGTACCTTCGCTGTCACCTTCAACTGGTAGCACTTCAGCGTGCACATCTTCTTCTTCTGCAGCCTGAGGTTCCTCATCATCATTTCCCAGACCCAAATTAATCATTCAGTAAATCCTTGATGTGTGTTCCTTTCAGGGTAAATTACGTGGACAGAAGAGCAGGCCCGAACAGCGACATCGCCAAATATTTCACTGCCTTGTTATTTTTGTCAGTTCCAGCCTTCTAAACGCACCTATAGGGAGTTCAAGATCTTCCTTTATATCAGACACCAGATGTTTCTCGCCATATTCTTGTATCTGCTGTACTGCTGATTTATTTTTCATGTGTGACTTGCAGGTGAGGTTAGGGACGGGAACGTGACCCTATCCATTCCCTGTCTGCTAGGAATCCAGTTCCCAACCTATATCCATTCGGTTGAAGACAATTCGGAGCATGTTACCATATTTCTTATTGTGATTCTGATATTTGAGTATTTTCTCGAATTCATTTTCCATATACATCTTGTATTCAATATGTTCATCGCTCCCAATGTTGTTAAAAACATAACTTGTATATTCGCCCATTAACCAAATCACTGCGTTATTTTTTGCCTGAGGGTAGTAACTTTCCTCTGGTCTGAAGAAAATGTTAGTCGGTACATTGTTTGCTGAAGTTCTTGTTATTTGAGCAATTTCCTCCCTGGTCCACCTCCAGCTGATAATGCGATCTCCACAAGTGTAACGATGAGGCACACTATCAACGAGGTTGCATTTGCTGCAGAGGTTTGTGTCACTTAAACCGATGGCAAAGAGACGCTCATTAGTGCTGATGATGTTATTGACTACCTTGTACCACGCTGTTCTCACGTCAGACGAAAGAACATCACTACTGATGTTTTTCCAGACCACATTCCAAGCTATTCCAGCATATTTGGTTTCTATGTTATTTTTCCTTTCATGTTTCAGTCTTTCAGCTAAAATCGACCGCTCGGCCACTCTGGCAGGCACAAATTACAAGAAATAGTTATTAATGTAACTACAGAATATATCAGAAAATTAAGCAATATTCGTAAAATAAACAGAAATAAATAAACGCAGTAAAATGGAGGAGTTTGCTGGCCTTGTAAGCCGAAAACCGGTTTACACAATAAGAGAAATACTGTAGAACAAAGGTAGACCAGCGCTTTTCATTTAGTATAATGATATTCTACCAAGAAGCAACGGAATATTCAGTTAACATGCGTTCCAGTGGTTTAAAGCGCATGATAACGGACACCCGTTGATATCTTGGCCACCAAATTCGTATAATCTGATACCAATGAAACATTTTTAGAATGCTATTGTGTGCCAGATTCGCACCTGCTCACCATTGCTACGTAATTTACGAGAATTTCCTGGCCTGCGAATAGACAACTGGTGCCAACGCAAACTTATCAAGGACTTGTTGAAGGCATGCCAGGCAAAATTACTGCTCAATTTCGTTCCAAAGTCGGGCCAATATGGCATCAAAAGGGTACGTTGAGAAAGGATGAAGGCTTAACGGAACTAGCCTTAGATGGGAATAGGCAATGAAAGAGGAGCGAGGGTGGAAAAGATTTTACATCCCGGAAGATGTGCTTTACGGCAGCACATACAGCAGTATTAAGATAGGTAGTGATGTACAGCCTGAAACTGGAATGCAAAGAATCTTCTTCGTAGCAGAGAAATGATGATGACTTTGAGACAAACGGAACTTTGCCAGATTGACCTTGACGGGTGTGCTTAAGTGCTTGTCGTTACCTGTAGCAGGCCGTGGTGGCCGAGCGGTTCTAGGCGCTTCAGTCCCGAACCGCGCCGCTGCTACGTTCGCAGGTTCGAATCCTGCCTCGGGCATGGAAGTGTGTGATGTCCTTAGGTTAGTTAGGTTTAAGTAGTTATAAATCTAGGGGACTGATGACCTTAGATGTTAAGTCCCATAGGGCTCAGAACCATTTGAACGTTACCAGGAGTTGATCAGTTCCTCGTAGGCGTTGCCGTTGCAGGATATGTATGCTATACCTTTGAGATAAACTGCTTCTCCCGTCGGCTGCGATCTACTGTAGAACTAATTTGTCAGTTCAGGCTCTACTTCTCGCTAATCGTAAAATTGAAATTTAGGTGAATGTCATGATTGTACATTCTTTAGACGAAAGAAGAAACGGATGCCCAAAATTCGTTTAGTTTGTAATTTCTGCATTTCCACCAAAATAATGTAAACACTACGAAGAAATGAAAAAGCAGACCATGCGCATCATTTGAACGTCAGGCATAGACTCAGTAATGCTAAAATTAGTCAAGTATACAAACCATCACTGTTTCCCTGTTGAAGCTATAAAGGTTCCACCGTTTTCAATGTTTCCAGACAAACTGTTTTTTCTGCCTCCTAATTCATAACTAGCTGCACCAGCAACTTTGTTCGCGTGGAATTTTCTGTTTGCACGGTTGTCATCCAGACAAACATACCTTGTTTACAGAGGCTCATTCAGAAAGAGCAGCCAGCGTGCTCTTGCGCACGGCGCACGAGCTGCCGGTGAAATTTGAAGGTAGAATTTCTAAACACGGTATGTTTTTCAGGTTAATGTTCTGTTGGGTGGGATCACACAGAAGCACGAAATTGTTTCTGATTGGCACGTGCGTACACCAATGATTTTCGCCCACATTTTTCCAACGTGTAAAAAGTTAATAATAAATTAATTACATACAATCACGTACGCTGAAAGCGAATGGCGATTAACGACGATTTCGGCGAATTTATTGAGGAGTTCGTGCACTAGGGTAACTGAAGACTAGTGAATATGCACAAATACTGGAAATGTGAAGTGAATAGCATCCGATGTTAAGATATGGAGATGGTTTTAGTATTTTAAAGCAAATACTCAATATTCCACTATTGTGCACTAAACGGTAGTGACACACGAACTTGCGTGGTCATACTATCCTCAAACTGGAAATAACCCAACACTATGAAAAATACGCAGAGATATGCAAGAAAGAACATTAAGACGAATATGTAAGACAAGCCAGAGGAGTGAGGATATCAGGGTGATTATTATGAAGCTGATTATAGTTAAAAGAATATGTACCTACATACATGGATCGAAAGTAGTTTGTTAAGTCCATATTCTTAGTTCTGCCTGATTTCCTGGATTGTTCTAATCTCATGGACGAATGGAATAAACACGTAGAAATTTTCTTCCTGGATTGTTCATGATCACTTTTTTAGAAGAAGGAATAAGTTTCAAGGTAGCAGGTAAATGTTTCAGGAATCACCTGTTTGGGTAATGCTGTGTATGAAGATTACGAATAAAAGCCTACAGTTTACAGAAAATGTAAAGATAGCAGCTGTTTGAGGACGATGTACACAGTTGCGATGCGAGAGAGAATTTCTGGAGCAGAAGTCACTTAAACGATTATGATGGCTAAATCGAAAGAATAGTTTTAAGCTGACGGTAGTACAAGGATAGAAAACAACTCGGCAAGTCTTTACACTTGCTAGAAATGTTAAAAGGCTATTCACTTCTGGGTTGTTAACTAGAAATGCCTTTCGTCCTTTGTTGAATTTCAAGTTTGTGCGAAACTCTTCTTCGACGCTAGCGAAACTGTTAAATTTCTCAGTATGCACAGCACTTCTGAAAATTGAAATTCAGCTGAGCATAACGACCTCTAAACATAGTTGTAACACAAAAATAAGTACGTGTTTAGTTGGTGTTGATTTTTAGGTGTTTAACTGGTGTTGATTTTTATCTATCATGTATGTCATCTATTACGGAATCATTGTCTCGTTTTCATTAAAGTGTGCGGCAAATTTATTCAGAGAATGGGCTCTACAGATTGTAATTTGGCTGTAGAGCGACTGACAGTAATCAACTTGTTCCACTTGTTTTCTTCTAAGAGCAAATTTCTCATATGACGGCGTAGCAACACTTGCGATTCACGTCCCCGTTAATATTAAAATCCACATACACTTTTCAATCACATTTTGAACGCAATTGAGTGTGCTGTGCATGATGATAAAGAGTTAACTACACCTGTTGGTTTACTAAATAGACTTATACAGCTCATGTAGGGAAATTGTTGCAGGAATGTTGCCTTTGTTACTGGAAGTGATGACCTTGGCTACAAGATGGAATATGTACTGAAACATGTCTGTGCGTTCATACTATTACTTGTGCTCGTGCTAACTGAACTCAGTTACTTTCTTTCTTGTGTTTACCTTCGTTGTACATATTGCTAGGGACTTCGGGGGCATATCAAATATTTGGGAAGCACTGCAGCAAATACTTCATACCCTTCTATCTCATATACATTATAGATAATAAAGCGTGATTCCAATTGCGAGCACAGGACCGCAGCAAAAGTGGAAAAATATCAATTAAATTATATGGAAATTATACACATTGGAACATTAGAAGCAAGCTAGCACAAGTGAAGATTTTACAAAACAGTAGTTGAAATAAGCTTCAACATGATGAAGAACTAAAGTAAGTAAAATAGCAGCAGGTGTTGACAAGACAGATTCGAAATTAATTTGCTGGCCGTGAATTCTTTGATATCGACTGTATTAGGTACAAGTCCACTACAGTAGATACATGAAGTCTGTGCTGGACTGGGATTCGAACCAGCATTTTCAACTTCTCACCAGTGGTCATCTTAATCACTTCGGCTATCCGATCAATTGTCAGTAGGGATTAGCGGGAAATCCGGCTTTGAGTACCTGTTTGGCACAAATTTTCATATGTTACTATTATCCAGCTGACCTCGAGGAATTCATAATCAGCGAATTAGTTCCGAATTATTTCGTACAGCTGTGGATGGTCAACAGTGCCTGTTCTTTCAGGCATGTAAAGATAGATTATCTTTCTCAGTCAACACAACACCATAAAATCTTGTATCATCCGATAGAACAAATATCGGGAAACGACAAGAATATCGGAAATGAGCAGTGTTCATGCTAGCAAATCTACGACTCGATTCCTAAAACAATGTTGGCAGAACCCGAAACCGAGCGTCCGCAGTGGCCTCGTCACTTCAATGATCCTCATACACCAACGGTTTACTTGTCAAACTACATAAATGAAGAAACTACAGGGCGATTTTTATTTTCAACATCCGGTCGGTCGCGAAATGGAAACAAAATAAACATCAAAAATACTTTATTTGCCAAATGTAGCTAACCCTTTCAGCTGCCAGCCTGAGAGGCCGAGCGGTTCTAGACGCTACAGTCTGGAACCGCGCGAACGCTGCGGTCGCAGGTTCGAATCCTGCCTCGGGCATGTGTGTTTGTGACGACCTTAGGTTAGTTAGGCTTAAGTAGTTTTAAGTTCTAGGGGACTAATGACCACAGCAGTGAAGTCCCTTAGTGCTCAGAGCCATTTTTGAACCCTTTCAGCCATTTCTCGACATAGTCACGCCCGGACTACAACGTTTGTCGTGGTGTGGCATCACCTGGCCAATGATGTTCTTGTTGTTGTTGTGGTCTTCAGTCCTGAGACTGGTTTGACGCAGCTCTCCATGCTACTCTATACTGTACAAGCTTCTTCATCTCCCAGTACCTACCGCAACCTACATCCTTCTGAATCTGCTTAGTTTATTCATCTCTTGGTCTCCCTCTACGATTTTTACCCTCCACGCTGCCCTCCAATACTAAATTGGTGATCCCTTGATGCCTCAGAATATGACCTACCAACTGATCCCTTCTTCTAGTCAAGTTGTGTCACAAACTTCTGTTCTCCCCAATCTTATATAATATTTCCTCATTAGTTATGTGATCTACCCATCTAACCTTCAGCATTCTTCTGTAGCACCACATTTCAAAAGCTCCTACTCTCTTCTTGTCTGAACTATTTATCGTCCATGTTTCACTTCCATACATGGCTACACTCCATACAAATACCTTCAGAAATGACTTCCTGACACTTAAATCTATACTCGATGTTAACAAATTTCTCTTCTTCAGAAACGCTTTCCTTGCCATTGCAAGTCTACATTTTATATCCTCTCTACTTCGACCATCATCAGTTATTTGTCTCCCCAAATTGCAAAACTCCTTTACTACTATAACGGTCTCATTTCCTAATCTAATTACCTTAGCATCACCCGACTTAATTCGACTACATTCCACTATCCTTGTTTTGCCTTTGTTGATGCTCATCCTATATCCCCCCTTCAAGACACCATCCATTCCGTTCAACTACTCTTCCAAGTCCTTTGCTGTCTCTGACAGAATTACAATGTCATCGGCGAACCTCGAAGTTTTTAATTATTCTCCGTGGATTTTAATACCTACTCCGAATTTTTCTTTTGTTTCCTTCACTGCTTGCTCAATATACAGATTGAATAACATCGGGGATAGGCTACAGCCCTGCCTCACTCCCTTCTCAACCACTGCTTCCCTTTCATGCCCCTCGATTCTTATAATTGCCATCTGGTTTCTGAACAAATTGTAAATAGCCTTTCACTCCCTTTATTTTACCCCTGCCACCTTTAGAATTTGAACGAGAGTATTCCAGTCAACATTGTCAAAAGCTTTCTCCAAGTCTACAAATGCTAGAACCGTAGGTTTCCCCTTCCTTAATCTAGCTTCTAAGATGAGTCGTAGGGTCAGTATTGCCTCAAGTGTTCCAACATTTCTACGGAATCCAAACTGATCTTCCCCGAGGTCGGCTTCTACTAGTTTTTACATTCTTCTGTAAAGAATTCGCGTTAGTATTTTGCAACTGTGACTTATTAAAGTGATAGTTCAGTAATTCTCACATCTGTAACACCTGCTTTCTTTGGGATTGGAATTATTTTATTCTTCTTGAAGTCTGGGGGTATTTCGCCTGTCTCATACATCTTGCTCACCAGATGGTACAGTTTTGTCAGGACTGGCTCTCCCAAGGCCGTCAGTAGTTCCAATGGAATGTTGTCTACTCCGGGGGCCTTGATTCTACTCAGGTCTTTCAGTGCTCTGTCAAACTCTTCACGCAGTATGGTATCTCCTATTTCATCTTCATCTACATCTTCTTCCATTTCCATAATATTGTCCTCAAGTACATCGCCCGTGAATAGACCTTCTATATACTCCTTCCACCTTTCTGCTTTCCCTTCATTGCTTAGAACTGGGTTTCCATCTGAGCTCTTGATGTTCATTCAAGTAGTTCTCTAATCTCAAAAGGTCTCTTTAATTTTTCTGTAGGCAGTATCTGTCTTACCCCTAGTGAGATAAGCCTCTACGTCCTTACATTTGTCCTCTAGCCATCCCTGCTTAGCCATTTTGCACTTCCTGTCGATCTCATTTTTGAGACGTTTGTATTCCTTTTTGCCTGCTTCATTTACGGTATTTTTATATTTTCTCCTTTCATCAATTAAATTCAATATATCTTCTGTTACCCAAGGATTTCTACTAGCCCTCGTCTTTTTACCTACTTGATCCTGTGCTGCCTTCACTACTTCATCCCTCAAAGTTACCCATTCTTCTCCTACTGTATTTCTTTCCCCCATTCCTTTCAGTTGTTCCCTTATGCTCTCCCTGAAACTATGTACAGCCTCTGGTTCTTTCAGTTTATCCAGGTCCCATCTCCTTAAATTCCCACCTTTTTGCAGTTTCTTCAGTTTTAATCTACAGGTCATAACCAATAGATTGTTGTCAGAGTCCACAGCTGCCTCTGAAAATGTCTTACAATTTAAAACCTGGTTCCTAAATCTCTGTCTTACCATTAGAAAATCTATCTGAAACCTTTTAGTATCTCCAGGCTTCTTCCATGTATACAACCTTCTTTTATGATTCTTGAACCAAATGTTAGCCATGATTAAGTTGTGCTATGTGCAAAATTCTACCAGGCGGCTTCTTCTTTCATTTCTTAGCCCCAATCCATATTCACCTACTACGTTTCCTTCTCTCCCTTTTCCTACTACCGAATTCCAGTCACCCATGACTATTAAGTTTTCGTCACCCTTCACTATCTGAATAATTTCTTTTATTTCATCATACATTTCTTCAATTTCTTCATCATCTGCAGAGCTAGTTGGCATATAAACATGTACTATTGTAGTAGGCGTGGGCTTCATATCTATCTTGACCAAAATAATGCGTTCACTATGCTGTTTGTAGTAGCTTACCCGCATTCCTATTTTCCTATTCATTATTAAACCTACTCCTGCCTTACCCCTATTTGATTTTGTGTTTATAACTCTGTAGTCACCTGACCAGTAGTCTTGTTCCTCCTGCCACCGAACTTCACTAATTCCCACTGTATCTAAATTTAATCTATCCATTTCCCTTTTAAATTTTCTAACCTACCTGCCCGATTAAGGGATCTGACATTCCACGCACCGATCCGTAGAGTGCCAGTTTTCTTCCTCCTGATAACGACGTCCTCCTGAGTAGTCCCCGCCCAGAGATCCGAATGGGGGACTATTTTACCTCCGGAATATTTTACCCAAGAGGACGCCATCATCATTTAACTATACAGTAAAGCTGCATGCCCTTGGGAAAAATTACGGCCGTAGTTTCCCCTTGCTTTCAGCCGTTCGCATCACTAACACAGCAAGGCCGTTTTGGTTAATGTTACAAGGCCAGATCTGTCAATCATCTAGACTGTTGCCCTTGCAACTACTGAAAGGGCTGCTGCCCCTCTTCAGGAACCACACGTTTGTCTGGCCTCTCAACAGATACCCTTCCGTTGTGGTTGCACCTACGGTACGGCTATCTGTATCGCTGAGGCACGCAAGCCTCCCCACCAACGGCAAGGTCCATGGTACATGGGGGGTTCACCTGGCCAATATCGTCTTCATATCGTCTATCATATGAAGACACCTGGCCAATATCATCTTCATAAAAGGTAGCCGACTGCGAACTCTGCCAATTCTCCACGATCGTAGTCTGTACGAAAGTGCTGTCCCCGTAACCATCGGTTCGCGTGAGCGAAGAGATGAAAATCAGTTTGCCCTTGCAGTGTGCGGCCGATCATTTTCATGAAAAAGGAACTGTAAGACAGTTAAATTACGTGGGCTCGTTGAAATCAGGCGAAACCACTCATCAAGAAATCACACTTGGCGGAGACACTATTTTCTAGCAATATTTACCATTTTACTATGCACTCAGAACAAAAAAGAGATCGTGACGCGATAGAAGGGCATACTAGAGACACTGCAGAGCACATCTGCACAAAGTTTCAGCTGATTTTCACTGTGGTTTTAATTTCGCGGCCGATTGTAAGTTGGAAAAAAAGAAGGCAATCCTCGCACCAAGCCAAAGTTATTACGTGCGGCAGCTGGACATGAGTGATGATGAAAAGAGGTGAAAAAAGCTTCCGTTCAGTATTTACGGAATGATGGAGTCCAGACATAACTTATGCACTGGTTAACACACAATTTACATGTCTGATAAGTTTTTGGCCGATCACAAGTCGCTGGGTCCTATTCCAGCATATTTTTGTTTGTGGTAACGCAAAGTCCTCAGAGAAAAGATAAACCAGGAAAAACGTTAGGCATTTGTCATCCGAGAAACACTTACACATAATGAAGCGAAAGGAAATGAGAACGATTTTGAGGAGGTTATTGGAGTTTACAAAGACTTTCTTTAGTATGTTCATTACTTTTTTTGTATGAATAACATGCTCTAATATGTATGTAATTCTCGTGGATGAGATACGGAACGGTGCTTGTATTAAGGACATTCAAATCACAGTAAAAATTTCAAATTAGAGAATACGTATATATGAATTTCCCAATTCTAAATTAAAATCACAGTTCTGGTGGAATACACATATAAATAATGTATTTAATATAATTTATTGCATCCACAGAAAAGCGTATGCAAAAATATTCCTCCTGGAACACCTCTCACTGCTCATCGAACGCATAGTACAACAGAACATTAGCAAAAACTAACACCTGATACGTGCTTTGGACAGCGATGTGTTTTGAGAAACACTAGCGGTGTTGCAGAGTGAGTTAGCGTCGAAACCGTGGAGGCGTTTGCGGGCACGCGTCCATCGCTTGGAGCGTGGCCTAAAGTAACCGGCAGTAAACCGGGGTGCAGTAAATAAATGGAGGCCAGCCACGCTACCGTGCCAAGCCTAGGCTGGTGTGGTGGGCTGATGTAACGGCTCTGCCGTCACTCCGGCCCACTGGCGGCCGTCCGTGCGTCACTCCAGTGACGTCAGCCGCAGCCGCTGTCACGCCAGCCTTCAGGCCCTTCCGACGACTGTTCGATGTTCCGTCAAGATTCCTTAGATATACTGCGACAGCTGCTGTTTTCCATTGGCATCCGATTTGCGGTAATCGGTACGTGCGTGCTTCCACAATCGCTACATGTCCAACTACAAAATCTCGATTGATGTACTTGTTACAAAGGGTGATGATAATTAAAGTTCCGGTTACAAAACGCTGTAAAAAACGAACCACTGCTCAGTATGATTTCAAATTTGACGGAAACGTTATGGAAACAAAAAAAATCTACAAAAGTTTTACCACTACGTAGCACTGTTAGCGGGAGAACATGCAAAACAAAAGTCATGGTGTACAAGACTGTTCGTCAGGTTGCATCTGAGACGCTGACTCTCTGAAGGCAGGATCGCGCGCTGCTGATAAAGTTCTCTTACAAGAAGATGGCTGTGCGATTGCAGAATTTCCGACTCAGGTGTCTGAATAAAAAAATTGAAATGACAGGTTCTTTAGAAGTGCAATGTGGCAGAGAGAGGAAAACAGTTGATCCAACAACAGTAGGAGATGTGGCCACAACACTGCAGGAGAGATCGAGGAGTGCAAAAAACAGTGCATGGGGAATTGTCTGATCTTTGGACATGCCTCTGAGCACGGTGCATAAAATTACACTATGCTATCTGTAAAAAATTACTCATCTTCCAGAGTTGCATCATGTCGACTTGCCAGTAAGACAAACACTTGTCCTAAAATTTCTCGCTCACATGAGGGCATAAATGGCCATGGATCATTTTGCAACAACTGCAGAATATTAGCAACGAAAAATACACTCAGATATCAATCGGTACTGCTTCATTCTGCAAAGAAACTAAGTGGTGTGGGTTGAGAGCATCGTTTATTGTGGCGTCTTTCTTTAGTTTCGGAAAGAGCGATCCTCTTTGGTAAACGTTGTGAGAGTCTTTTGCGTACCAGTGTCATTCCTACCCATCAACAGCGAAGATGTGTGGGTAGGATCATTTTTATGCAATGTGGCGCTCCCCTGCACATCGCAGAGACACTGAAGCACCTGCTGCAGAGGCATTTTCGAATTGCTAGAATCATCAGTCGTCATTAAGCTAACGCCTGGCCTTCCAGATCACCTGATCTTATTCCGTGTGACTTCTCGTTGTGTCGTTGTCTGAAAGATGCTCCTATTATGAGTGTAATGCAATTGAAGGCACACATGGGTAAAGCATTCTGAGACACTCCGAACTGTTGTGGAATATCGTGTTTCTCGATTTCAACTTTTGGCAGAAAATAGTGAGTAGTGTATTGAACAGGTCTTGCACCAGTCTCACGACAGTTAAAAACCGAGTTCATTGTTGTCTTTTACGCTGTATTTCGCCTCAGTAAATTAAAATCTGATTTTCCCATGTGGTTTGGGACAACTTTGCCGTGGTGGATGCGCTTACATAAATAACATTGCCACGACTTAGGAATCCAAACTTGTGCGGTCATGCACACTGCACTGTAAGGTTGGTTTAATGCGCAACCCACACCTAACCGTCGTATTGCTATTCAACTGACATTTGCAGCCATCCTCATTTACGTTATGACGCTTACAGAACTATCTAGAGGAAAATTATTCTCAATTTTTTTTTCTTTCCATCAAGTGTTCCCCTTCTTCGATAACGTTCCGTTCAAACTTGACGTTATTCTTAGCAGCCGCTCTTTCTTCACAGTGTTTTGAAACTTTAATTACAATCATCGTGTACATTAATATACTGGGTGTGTAAGAAACAAGTGCCTCTTACTGGTTGTGGTACTAGTCTAAATGGGAAAAATACCACGAGATTGTTAGTAGATGATGCGGTTTTCTATTAAAAGGTAGCTACGCCACAATACTACAGTCAACTGCAAAAAGACTTGCAAAGGATTCATAAATGGTGCAGCGACTGGCAGTTGAACCTGAACATAAATAAATGTAAGGTTTTGCGCATAGGTAGGAGAAGAAATCCACTTCAGTACCATTACAGTACTGGTGATAAACTACTGGGAACATCAACTACCGTGTGATATCTAGGAGTAACCATCCAGAGCGGTCCTACCTTCAACAGACACATAGAACAAATTCTAGAAATTGCGAACGTCACAATGAAGAGTCGTAGGCAGAACTCTACGAAAGTGTAATTCATTCACGAAAGAAGTGACTTAAAGACACTTAGTATACCGATTCTTGAGTATTGCTCATGAATTTGTGACCCTTACTAGGTTGAATTAATAGAAAAGGTGGACAAGATCCAATGAAAAGCAGCGCGTTTCGTCACGGGATCGTTTAGTCGTTGCGAGAGTGTTACAGAGATGCTCAACAAACTACAGTGGCAGACGCTACAAGAGATGCGATGTATGTGGCGAATGGTTTTACTACCGGAATTACTCCAACATTATTCTCTCAAAATGACCACAACGAGAAAATTCGAGAGAGCTAAAAGAATGGTTCAAACGGCTCTGAGCACTACGGGACTTAACTTCTGAGGTCATCAGTCCCCTATAACTTAGAACTACTTAAACCTAACTAACCGAAAGACATCAAACACATTCATGCCCGAGACAGGATTCGAACCTGCGACCGTAGCGGTACAGCCGGCGGAGAGAGCTAACAGAGAGGTTTACCGACAATCATTCTTCGAACGCGCCTTTCGCGAATGCAACAGGGAAGGGGGATAATTTAGCGATGTCAGAAGGACCCTCGGCCACACACCTCAGGTGCCTTAGGAGCATACAGAGGTTGGACAAATATACGGAAGCACCGCGTGCTAGCCAAGCCTGCAGGTGCGCTATTCTATTTGACAAAAAACGGCACCTGCCCAATGTCCTCAGTAACTGCAACTCTCAGTAGTGGTCAGAACAGTGTTCCAGGAAGTTGTGAATGCATTACGTCGGAGCTAAGTGAATTCGAACGTGGGAAAATAGTTGGTGCTCTTATGACGGTGGTTGCGTACCAACGGTATCCGAAGTGTATGGTGTTTCAAGAGGTTCCGTATAGAAAATCTATTCCGCATACAGGGAACGTGAAAAACATCACCCGTTAAGTCACAACGCGGACGAATATGCGTTTTGGGTTATCGTAACAGAACGGTGATTGAAGAAGATTGCCAGCCGCGGTGGTCTAGCGGTTCTGGGCGCTCAGTCCGGATCCGCGCGACTGCTACGGTCGCAGGTTCGAATCCTGCCTCGGGCATGGATGTGTGTGATGTCCTTAGGTTAGTTAGGTTTAAGTAGTTCTAAGTTCTAGGGGACTGATGACCTCAGAGGCTAAGTCCCGTAGTGCTCAGAGCCGTTTGACCATTTTTTTTAGCTCTCTCGAATTTTCTTGTTGTGGTCATTTTGAGAGAATAAGGTTGGAGGAAGTAGGTTTAAGTTCCAGGGGACTGAAGACCACAGATGTTAAGTCCCATAGTGCTCAGAGCCATTTCTGAAGGAGATTGTGAGGAAAAAAAGGGGATGAAAGCTGCAAAAATAACTGCAGAACTGAATGTCGCACTCGCGGACGCTGTCAGCACTAAACCAAGACGAACTCTTTAAGTTAGGAATTGCAGGAATAAGTGCAATTCGAAAACCAGCCATCAGTGATGCACACGTTCGTAAAACGTGGTGTCTATGCCCCAAAACCTGGACTATGCAGAAGAGGAAAAAGAGTAATTTCACATTTCATCGTATGAATCTTTGGATAGTTTCTAACTTCTAGCCGAGTTTGTGTCCCAATAATGAAACATGGCGATATTTGGACAAAATTGGTCTCGGACGATGCGATCTGTGCGAACTGGGGCCTAGCAGTCTTGAAACGCAACATCACCACTGCCCAAGAAACATTGTATCATGGGATGGACCCGACCAGCCAAAATGGTCAAGTTGTTCAAATGGCTCTGAGCACTATGGGACTTCTGAGGTCATCAATCCCCTAGACATAGAACTTCTTAAACCTAACTAACTTAAAGACATCACCACATCCATCTCCGAGGCAGGATTCGACCTGCGACCGTAGCAGCAGCGCCGTTCCAGACTGAAGCGCCTAGAACCGCTTGGCCACAATAGCCGGCCCAAAATGATCGCATAATCATTGGTAGCAATGTGTCGTTGCAGAGTAACCGTGGAGCCCTTCCAGTAACACGATATGGCTGTCCAAATCACCACCGAACACCCATCATGTTTTGCTCTCTGAAAGTGAATTTGGCTAAAAGTTGGAAAGAGTGTGAAACAAGACTCATCCGACCAAATATCTTTCTTCCATTGGTCTATAGTCCGGCCCTACGTAATCCAGTTCCTAGCATTCGCATCAATGATGAGTCGTTTTGGGATTCAATCTCATCCTGCAGTTGTCAACTAATAGAACTATGTTCGTGTTGTTTTGGCGCTGTCAGGGTTCACGAGATCAGTATTCAGTTCTGCAGTGTCTTTTGCAGCTGCCGTCTTCTTATTTATTGTTTCAATGCCCTCCAATCTCCGTCTGTTACGATCACTCAACACGCACTTTCGTGCACGTCGTGACTTAAAGTATATTTTTTCCTGTTTTTTCCTGTACGCGGAAGAATACTCCGATATGGGACCTACGGAAACACCAATTCGGCTACCTTGTTTACGGTAGCCGGAACTATACGAGCACCAACAATTTGTACACGTTCAGATTCATTCAGTTGCGACATAATGCAGTCAAAACTACACAGAACGTTGTTCTGATGCTGTTGACACTTGCAACGTACTGAGGATATTGCACAGGTACCATTCATCGCCGAGTACAACAGCGAAACCTGCATGCTTTAATAGTACCCGCAGTTCTAGCATGCATTTCTCAGGTTGTTTTAATATTTCGGTCCAGCCCCTATAAGTGCATAATCAAGTAACTTTAATAGCTTTCGGCGAACAGCGAATGAATATGCAGCTTGAAGGCGACTGCACCAGGAATCAACAGTCCGATAGGTTTGAGTAATACCCCGGGGCAAGTTTGGCGCGCACGTACTGAGCATATGTGCAGCTGGTGACAGGGGTTATTGCATTATCGACCACTACCTCGCGTCTGTGAGTTTGGTTTCACAGACACACAATTTAAATTTGGCTTATACGTGGTGTCATATGGAGGTTATTAATACTTTATAAACATAGCGCTACACTGAAAAAAGGTTTCCAGTAAGTGTACACCTACATACATACATACTGCGCAAGCGACTCTTCGGGGATTAGTGAGGATATGTAAATTGAAGATGGGGGGGGGGGGGCGGGGGGAGGATGTCTGCTGCATCAGGACTTTACGCGGAATCAGCGGTGACGAGTGAAATTTTGTGCCGGGCTGGGATTCGAAGCCAGGGTCTCCTGCATACTGCTTTGACTGTTGCGACACTCGGACACACTATTTATCGCAACTGCGGGGACTATTGTGACACGCCTCTCGGCCGACCCACACTCCCACCTAGTGCCACCTATCCACAGTCCTTGTCAAATGGTTCAAATGGCTCTGAGAACTATGGGACTGAACTTCTGAGGTCATCAGTCCCCTAGAACATAGAACTACTTAAACCTAACTAACCTAAGGACATCACACACATCATTGCCCGAGGCAGGATCCGAACCTGCGACCGTAGCGGTCGCGCAGTTCCAGACACAGTCCTTGTCCATGTCCTCCATGCTCGCTACTTGGAAATTCCACAGGAGGTAGGACGTAATTATGCATCTTCATTGAAGAAGGTGGATTCGTTGCCCATCGAGGCATCGACTTTACATATACACTCCTGGAAATGGAAAAAAGGACACATTGACACCGTTGTGTCAGACCCACCATACTTGCTCCGGACACTGCGAGAGGCCTGTACAAGCAATGATCACACGCACGACACAGCGGACACACCAGGAACCGCGGTGTTGGCCGTCGAATGGCGCTAGCTGTGCAGCATTTGTGCACCGCCGCCGTCAGTGTCAGCCAGTTTGCCGTGGCATACGGAGCTCCATCGCAGTCTTTAACACTGGTAGCATGCCGCGACAGCGTGGACGTGAACCGTATGTGCAGTTGACGGACTTTGAGCGAGGGCGTATAGTGGGCATGCGGAAGGCCGGGTGGACGTACCGCCGAATTGCTCAACACGTGGGGCGTGAGGTCTCCACAGTACATCGATGTTGTCGCCAGTGGTCAGCGGAAGGTGCACGTGCCCGTCGACCTGGGACCGGACCGCAGCGACGCACGGATGCACGCCAAGACCGTAGGATCCTACGCAGTGCCGTAGGGGACCGCACCGCCACTTCCCAGCAAATTAGGGACACTGTTGCTCCTGGGGTATCGGCGAGGACCATTCGCAACCGTCTCCATGAAGCTGGGCTACGGTCCCGCACACCGTTAGGCCGTCTTCCGCTCACGCCCCAACATCGTGCAGTGGTGTCGCGACAGGCGTGAATGGAGGGACGAATGGAGACGTGTCGTCTTCAGCGATGAGAGTCGCTTCTGCCTTGGTGCCAATGATGGTCGTATGCGTGTTTGGCGCCGTGCAGGTGAGCGCCACAATCGGGACTGCATACGACCGAGGCACACAGGGCCAACACCCGGCATCATGGTGTGGGGAGCGATCTCCTACACTGGCCGTACACCACAGGTGATCGTCGAGGGGACACTGAATAGTGCACGGTACATCCAAACCGTCATCGAACCCATCGTTCTACCATTCCTAGACCGGCAAGGGAACTTGCGGTTCCAACAGGACAATGCACGTCCGCATGTATCCCGTGCCACCCAACGTGCTCTAGAAGGTGTAAGTCAACTACCCTGGCCAGCAAGATCTCCGGATCTGTCCCCCATTGAGCATGTTTGGGACTGGATGAAGCGTCGTCTCACGCGGTCTGCACGTCCAGCACGAACGCTGGTCCAACTGAGGTGCCAGGTGGAAATGGCACGGCAAGCCGTTCCACAGGACTACATCCAGCATCTCTACGATCGTCTCCATGGGAGAATAGCAGCCTGCATTGCTGCGAAAGGTGGATATACACTGTACTAGTGCCGACATTGTGCATGCTCTGTTGCCTGTGTCTATGTGCCTGTGGTTCTGTCAGTGTGATCATGTGATGTATCTGACCCCAGGAATGTGTCAATAAAGTTTCCCCTTCCTGGGACAATGAATTCACGGTGTTCTTATTTCAGTTTCCAGGAGTGTAGTTCAGTTCGCATGTTTGATCAGGAGAAATATTGTATGCCTCTATAAGCGACTTACTTACCTGACTCTCAGTATCATTAAGGGAAAAATCCTATGATTGCAGTAAAGTGCTCTACAAGGCCTTCCGCCAAAACACGTTCTCTAAAATTACTTAAAGAGTTTCGTATCAGTTAGCACTGTCTGTCTTCCAAAGATTCCTATCTAACTTCCCCAGCATTTCTGTTAGATTTTGATATGGACTACATCAATCTAATTCCTCGCCTGTTGTCATGTCTGCTTGATAAGGACACCGAACACTGGAATAAAACTGCAGGATTGTTTCCAATAGCGACATGTACGCATTTTCCTTGAAATGAGCACTGCACTTTCCCAGAATCTTTCAACAAGTTTATCGGTATCCTTGCTCAACTTCGATTCACTGTGTTTACCTCACTTCATATCGCTTATTAGTACTATCTCTAACCATCAACACGTGTGACGCGCTCAAGACGTTCATCACCCATCTTTTAATCGGTTACTATCAGGCTCTTTCTCGTTAGCTGCGGGCATACTCTTGCACTTATTCGCTTTTAGAGACAGCTACCATGTATTACAGCAAACGGAAATTTTTGTACAGGTCTTTCCACATATCCTCATGATCTTCCATCGACGAAGCTGTTACTGTAAACCATACTGTAAACCACAGGTGGGCAACATACGATCCGCAATAGTTTTCAATCCGGCCCTAGGAAGAGTGATAGACAGAGGTAGAGGCGCTCGCGCAGTACTACGCCCATTACGCCTTGCCACTCTTTTGCTCACATTATTCTAGTTTTGCCTCAGTGTAGTACAGAACATGCATGCCAAGTTCAAGAGATTTAGACATTTCAATTTTTGTAAAACGAACAGAGAAATGTTGGCTTAATTTATTTAGTGTTACAGAAACCACCATGCCTATGCAGTCAGTCAGAAAAAAATATTTTTTGACATATATTTATAATGCCAACTATCAGTACTTGTTGGTACTAACGCATTGAATTTTAAACACTCGGATGACGTACCTGTGGTCAAAAGTCACAAAGTTACTCCTGACTGCTTGTAAATTGAGACTGCTGTATTTTGTTTTTCCTCTTCTTTCTCGTATTAACCCTAGCAAATAATTCTTGTCCGTTGTGAACGTGCTAGAATACTTAAACTATAGAAACTGAAAGTAATTTATAATGAATTAGTTGCAATCAGTTCCTTTTTACAGGCATTTATTTTTCCGTGATCACATTTCAAGTTGCCTGGCATCACAACTTCAGATGTTTACATTATTTACTAAAAGCGTTGCAGAATTTTGCAACGGATGTTTTTATGTTAAAACATCGTAACCAAAGAAACAATGCTTACAAAGCATAAATAAATGAGAACATCTACAGATGGGGAGAACATAAAATGTATAAAATCTCAAAAACGTGTGTTTAACGCTCAGCTTGTTGGCGTGGCGTGTCAAGAAATGGGTGCCATTGATACTGGTGTGTTATCCCGTAAACATAAACGTCACGGGCGCTATAGTTTTGACTTTAGGAGCGCTGCTGTCACGGCACGTGATGAGCCGGCGTGCGATCTTAAGTAAGTATGCGAATCAGGCCAGCGGGTCACCCAAGGTTGCCCATACATGATGTAAACAATAAATTCGTCAGCGGATAATCTTTTAGTGTAGAGGGAGTAGGGGTAGAAGGAGATCAGTGCTTAACGTCCCGTCCGCAACAAGGTCGTTAGAGACGGAGCGCCGGCCACTGTGGCCGAGCGGTTGTAGGCGCTTCAGTCCGGAACCGCGCTGCTGCTACGGTCACAGGTTCGAATCCTGCTTGGGGCATGGATGTATGTGATGTCCTTCGGTTTTAGTAGTTCTAAGTCTCGGGGACTGATGACCTCAGATGTTAAGTCCCATAGTGCTTAGAACCATTTTCTAGAGACGAAGCACAAGCTCTGAGTAGGGGAGGATACAGAAGGAAAGCCGTCATGCCCTTTCGAAGGAATCATCCCGGAATCTGCCTCAAGCGATTGAAGGAAATCACTGAAAACATAAATCAAGATAGCCAGACGCAGGTGTGAATCGTCGTGCTCCATAATGGGAGTCCATCTCGTTCGATAACTGGTAAGTCTCTTCCTATTTCTAGGCGTTTGTCCCGTATCTTTAAGAGGTTGGGATGTTAATTATTGGCTTTGGCAGTGTTAGTCGCCTGATGCCCTTTCTGTTGCCACCCTTTTTCCCTCTGGGAGCTGAATTCATGAACCCCATCTGTCTGCCTCTAATGTTACTTGACGAGAAACTTTGTGAACGTTTTCCAACTGTTTGCGAATCGTGTAATTGAGGCTGGCGTGGGTACCAACCCCGTATCACGTAATCTGATGTGGGAAACCGCCTAAATACCACATACAGTATGGCCAGCAAAAAGGCTCTCGTCGTTAGCCCGAATCCCCAAAGTGGCGTGCTTACGAGCACAGCTATCCAGCCGGATAAATCGTTTACGGATATTGAGAACAATTTTCCAATTTATTACGCTTTCTTACAAAATAGTCGCTATTACTTACGTTTCTGTTGAGATTTCGCCGCTCACTTAATGTAACGAACTCTATTATTTAAATATTTTACGAATCATTCGTCGATCTGTAAAGATATTCCACACGACGGTATCTTGGTTAGTAGCGCCTCTCCGAAATCTAGGGAGACAAAATCTTCCGTAATGTTCTTTTCATCTCATAAAGTGAGTCGCAGCATTGAACACATGTAACACGTCAGCCACAGATGTTACTAGAAACCAAACTTTACCCATGTTAAGGTTTGGCCATGTCAAGTAGTTTAGTGTCACACGCTTCTGAAAAAGGCCAAATTATTTTGGCTGAAACCTGAGTAAAGTTCGGTTTCTAGTTGCAAATGAGGCTGACGTGTTTCATGTTCAATTATCACAGTTGCTGACAGGGCTACACAATGTTCAAAATTCTTGAGTCGGAACATACGGTACCTTCAAATAATTTATGTTGTTAAATATTTTCCCATTCCATCATGGCTGGCTGATACAGCAACCGGCTTAAAAGTGTATCAGAGCAAAAACAGTCTCGGTTGCAAAATCATTTAATGTCAATGACGCGTTTCACCGTTTTGAGGCACCATCAAATAGTGTACAAGTAGCTGATGGACCCCGTACCCAGCTACTTTTTCACAATCTAATGATGTCCCAAAACGGTGAAACGCATCATTGACATTAAATAATTTCGCAACCGAGACCATTTTCGTCCTGAAACGATTTATCTTTGTCTCCAATGAACATGAACAGCGTAGTAGTAACTAGTTAGTATTTGTTATCATATCATATAAATGGATCAAATAAAATGGTACGTTTAAATACACTCCTGGAAATTGAAATAAGAACACCGTGAATTCATTGTCCCAGGAAGGGGAAACTTTATTGACACATTCCTGGGGTCAGATACATCACATGATCACACTGACAGAACCACAGGCACATAGACACAGGCAACAGAGCATGCACAATGTCGGCACTAGTACAGTGTATATCCACCTTTCGCAGCAATGCAGGCTGCTATTCTCCCATGGAGACGATCGTAGAGATGCTGGATGTAGTCCTGTGGAACGGCTTGCCATGCCATTTCCACCTGGCGCCTCAGTTGGACCAGCGTTCGTGCTGGACGTGCAGACCGCGTGAGACGACGCTTCATCCAGTCCCAAACATGCTCAATGGGGGACAGATCCGGAGATCTTGCTGGCCAGGGTAGTTGACTTACACCTTCTAGAGCACGTTGGGTGGCACGGGATACATGCGGACGTGCATTGTCCTGTTGGAACAGCAAGTTCCCTTGCCGGTCTAGGAATGGTAGAACGATGGGTCCGATGACGGTTTGGATGTACCGTGCACTATTCAGTGTCCCCTCGACGATCACCTGTGGTGTACGGCCAGTGTAGGAGATCGCTCCCCACACCATGATGCCGGGTGTTGGCCCTGTGTGCCTCGGTCGTATGCAGTCCTGATTGTGGCGCTCACCTGCACGGCGCCAAACACGCATACGACCATCATTGGCACCAAGGCAGAAGCGACTCTCATCGCTGAAGACGACACGTCTCCATTCGTCCCTCCATTCACGCCTGTCGCGACACCACTGGAGGCGGGCTGCACGATGTTGGGGCGTGAGCGGACGACGGCCTAACGGTGTGCGGGACCGTAGCCCAGCTTCATGGAGACGGTTGCGAATGGTCCTCGCCGATACCCCAGGAGCAACAGTGTCCCTAATTTGCTGGGAAGTGGCGGTGCGGTCCCCTACGGCACTGCGTAGGATCCTACGGTCTTGGCGTGCATCCGTGCGTCGCTGCGGTCCGGTCCCAGGTCGACGGGCACGTGCACCTTCCGCCGACCACTGGCGACAACATCGATGTACTGTGGAGACCTCACGCCCCACGTGTTGAGCAATTCGGCGGTACGTCCACCCGGCCTCCCGCATGCCCACTATACGCCCTCGCTCAAAGTCCGTCAACTGCACATACGGTTCACGTCCACGCTGTCGCGGCATGCTACCAGTGTTAAAGACTGCGATGGAGCTCCGTATGCCACGGCAAACTGGCTGACACTGACGGCGGCGGTGCACAAATGCTGCGCAGATAGTGCCATTCGACGGCCAACACCGCGGTTCCTGGTGTGTCCGCTGTGCAGTGCGTGTGATCATTGCTTGTACAGCCCTCTCGCAGTGTCCGGAGCAAGTATGGTGGGTCTGACACACCGGTGTCAATGTGTTCTTTTTTCCATTTGCAGGAGTGTAATTTATCTTGTTGTCCAGCAGATGCCAATAATGTTGAAAACTTTGAGCGTACGTGGAAACATCAAGAACGGCATGAATGTTATTCGTTGGCTCGCCAGTACTAACGTACCATGAATTTATTGAAAGCATGTCTGACATTGTTCCTTCCGAATCTGCGTCTTTTCAGAGTTGCATTCGGTCCTGACAATGGTTGAGAATGCGCGAACGCATCGAATAGTGCAGGTGGAGAAGCTCTTGGTACGAGAAGATATTCGGCAAATAGACTGACCTGCCGTTTCCCAGATTTGAATCCCATTGAGCACGCTTAGGTGGCGTTCGTGGGACGTATTGCAGCACGTCCGCTTGCACAAACGATCATTTACCGAACTGTTGAAGAAATGCAACGCCGTACCACAGGGACTCCTTACCAACCTCGGGACCAGCATGGGAGAACATTTCAGAGAATCCATTACTGTCCGTGGTGATCACAAGCACTGTTATCAACAATTTCCGTTCTTTTTTATGTCCAGGGAATCGTCGTAAATAGCGTTCACTTTGTAATTATTGTTCTTGAAAAAAGCGTCATTCATTTTCGTCTCATTGAGCTTTTAGTTACCTCCTGTACCATGCGGGCTTTCAAATAAAATGAATTGATGGTCCATCAACTACGTACACTCAGCCTCAGGGTTGAAATATTAAAAGTTCGGGCTGGTTTCGTTGTCTAGGGGCTGGGATACGCAGTTGCCGCATTACAAGCGAAATACTGCTGAGTCTACAGTATACAATATGAATATACACATGAATCGAATGGTCGAAGGCTACTGTCACTCGGAAATTGCGAATTTTGAACGTAACATAGAAATCCGTAAATGAAAGATTGCAATTAAATAAATTGTGCAGGTACTATTTTAACGACTTTAAATAATGAGTACGATAGCAGAAGTATCTTTAAGAATGCCGTTTATTACTATAAAACACTTATTGGTGTAGATGGTCCTGAAATTAAAATAAATATGAGTTGAATAACAGGGAAACAATAGATTCCCATTTCACGTCATTTGTTATGAACAACAACAAAGCTCGCGAGATATTCACTTCTAAACGCATACTACGTCTTCACTGCAGAAGCCACGGAATTCTCACAAGTGCGCAAGTCGGCACTACGAAATATTTCTGTCACCCGCGACAACGCGCTAACTTCTGCATTCTCCAAGTCTCTCCCGCCACCTTGCGTCCGTCGCGCCGTACTACCCAGCACTCTCTGTGTCCTGTGCGACTGTCCCTCGTGCCGCACTGTTCAGAACTGTCCTCTCCTCTGTCGAAACGATGCTCCTCCCCCACTTCCATACAGTCGCTCCACGTGTTCTCTTTTGAACGATTACTGTGATTGGCTAGAGCGCTCCCGCCCCGCCTCCAAGCCAACGCAATCTCACAAACATAATGAAACACATTCGAAATACTGAATGTACATTTAAATAACATGAAATGAAATAAATATTCCTACAGCTGGACCATAAAAACGCTCTAACATACATTATTAAATACATAAACAAATTAAATAAACATATATCAAGGAATAGAACAGAAGTAAGCCAGTATCCTAATGTCTCAGTGCTTTCTAAAACACGATAAATAATTGACGAATTTCTTCATGAATAGTATATATCTGATATAAACAAATACATAGGTCAATAAATATATTTATAAGCACGTTGCTATTGTTTTTCCGGAAGGCGTTCGATACAGTTCCGCACTGTCGCCTGATAAACAAAGTAAGAGCCTACGGAATATCAGACCAGCTGTGTGGCTGGATTGAAGAGTTTTTAGCAAACAGAACACAGCATGTTGTTATCAATGGAGAGACGTCTACAGACGTTAAAGTAACCTCTGGCGTGCCACAGGGGAGTGTTATGGGACCATTGCTTTTCACAATATATATAAATGACTTAGTAGATAGTGTCGGAAGTTCCATGCGGCTTTTCGCGGATGATGCTGTAGTATACAGAGAAGTTGCTGCATTAGAAAATTGTAGCGAAATACAGGAAGATCTGCAGCGGATAGGCACTTGGTGCAGGGAGTGGCAACTGACCCTTAACATAGACAAATGTAATGTATTGCGAATACATAGAAAGAAGGATCCTTTATTGTATGATTATATGATAGCGGAACAAACACTGGTAGCAGTTACTTCTGTAAAATATCTGGGAGTATGCGTACGGAACGATTTGAAGTGGAATGATCATATAAAACTAATTGTTGGTAAGGCGGGTACCAGGTTGAGATTCATTGGGAGAGTGCTTAGAAAATGTAGTCCATCAACAAAGGAGGTGGCTTACAAAACACTCGTTCGACCTATACTTGAGTATTGCTCATCAGTGTGGGATCCGTACCAGGTCGGGTTGACGGAGGAGATAGAGAAGATCCAAAGAAGAGCGGCGCGTTTCGTCACTGGGTTATTTGGTAACCGTGATAGCGTTACGGAGATGTTTAATAAACTCAAGTGGCAGACTCTGCAAGAGAGGCGCTCTGCATCGCGGTGTAGCTTGCTCGCCAGGTTTCGAGAGGGTGCGTTTCTGGATGAGGTATCGAATATATTGCTTCCCCCTACTTATACTTCCCGAGGAGATCACGAATGTAAAATTAGAGAGATTAGAGCGCGCACGGAGGCTTTCAGACAGTCGTTCTTCCCGCGAACCATACGCGACTGGAACAGGAAAGGGAGGTAATGACAGTGGCACGTAAAGTGCCCTCCGCCACACACCGTTGGGTGGCTTGCGGAGTATCAATGTAGATGTAGATGTAGATGAATACTTATGGCCTCGCTCGATCGATAGTAATCTGCCCCTTTTACCTTCCAATAACTCAGGTACTATTAAAGTTACATGCCTGCAATTTATACCAGTTTAGGTTTACACTAACAGCTTTCTAAAGACGCGTCGATCGGCAAAATCGGACGAACCGTTTCGATTTTGGAAATCCGTTGCTGGGTGTTACTTGTATAATTTATCGTCACATACTAAAATTTAAACTAATAAAGATATTGAAAATCTGATTACACCATCAAACGTCGTGGTAATGTACATGTTTCTTTTTGAGGTATCATGATTCATCTGGCTACTATTTATTGCTACATGAGTTGTGTAATGTCTGCCATTATGGTTTCACAAAGTACGCCATCTTTGGCACTCAGCGGCATACGAATCTCCTTCATCGACACAAAGCTCATTCTGTGACACAGCGTTAACGTGGAATTCCCAGCCACGTGGTCGGCCTGGACCACGCGCTGGTGCTACCCCTCCTGCACTGGCTAGCGTACGGTACCGCGCGGTCGCTGACGAGACCCGGCTTGCCGAGAGGCCCCAGCGCGGCCACCCCAACTCCGAACTTAGAATATTTTCAGGGCACCACAACTCACCCATTACCTCACAACTATAGTGTAGCAGTTCTTTATATGTACAGTACAAGTCCTGTCGAGCTATGTTACTTGGCAGTGACAGAACAAACGAAAGTTACTTTCGTCCATGAGTTTTGCACATCAGTGTATTGGCAACTTGTGGTATTGGAAACACCTTGAAAAAGGATATGTAGTAACTTTATTGTTAGTGACCGCGGTGAAATTTAATCGCTAGAGCAACCAAGAAGTATGCTAAACTTGGACGCTTAGTTTGGCGGAAGCAGCCCAATTTCACCTTTTTTTATGCGAACATCTCATAAATGAACTCCATGAGAAAGGAAGGAGGGTTAGAAGTCAACGTCTCGTCGGTGACGAGGTTATTGAAAGTGTTGCACAGAGGAGCTGGAACACGGCCGTGTTCTTTATAAAGAATCCCCTCCAGCATCGTCTGAAGAACAAGGTACCATGACAAAGTTGGAGCCTCAAGGCCAAACCACAAGTAAACAAAGTCAGCGCCAGACGCAGAGACGAGAGGGGGATGTCGGCATGGAGGCACATCAAGGGTTTCCAAACGACCCTGGTGCTGAAGACTGACTTGCAACAGACCGGAGTGCCTCTCAGTCCTCCCTGCAATCATCGACGGAGGCGACAGCATCGTCCTTTTATTGATCCAGCAATGCGGGAGTTGTATTAGACAGAGCTATGTAGTACAGTTTATAGTCAGTTGTACATGTACTGCATCAAGTGATACAAAAAAAATGATTCAAATGGCTCTGAGCACTATGGGACTTAACAGCTAAGGTCATCAGTCCCCTAGAACTTAGAACTACTTAAATCTAACTAAGGACATCACACAACACCCAGTCATCACGAGGCAGAGAAAATCCCTGACCCCGCCGGGAATCGAACCCGGGAACCCCGGCGCGGGAAGCGAGAACGCTACCGCACGACCACGAGCTGCGGACCTGAAGTGATACATAAACAGCCGTATGGACATTAATTCTTTTGAAGCATTTCATCTTCTTGAAGTTATAATAAAGTGCTGTAGTATCCACACTCGGCCTCCTCCAGAAAAGAACCAAAGAACCAACGACAGTGCCGACAATTTTTTTTCGTTTGACACAACAAAGCGACCATCTCAGGCCGAATCCCGATGTCCAGATATGCTGCATGTTGCCAGTCTTTAACCATGGTTCATATCTGAATATCTAGATAAATATTAATATCCTTCTAGAACGAAGCCTAAATTTCTGGAAGCTCGCGTAGAAAAAATGAAGGACGTTTTCTTCCTGATTATGCAAAAGGAGTAGAAGGCATAATTCTCATTTATATATTTAAGATAGCGAAGCGGTAGCGTTATCGCCTACCACGCAGGAGTTCAGGGTTAGATTGGGTCTTGTGTAACCCTCATCACCATAGATCCCCAAGCCTCCAAAGTGGCGTCAGCTAAAAAGGACTTGCGATACGGCGGCCGAACTCCCCCGAATGGGGAAATGCCCTACGATCATTTCATTTTCTTTTATCCATTTCGGTGATACTGGATCATCTTCAGATCTAAGACAAAGTAAAACTAAATATGTAACATCTAATATTTTACAATAGTAGAAAAAAACTGTACATAGAAGGCGAATCTACTTAATAACATTAGCAACCTGTTTTGTCTACTCAGCGCAATATATCGTAATACTGTATTTTGCGGCTACGGTCAATGTCTTATGTAGGTAGATGATCGGCCGGGGGGGGGGGGGGGGTTAGAGGGGGAGGGAGGAGAAATTGAGTGAGACTGACTGGAGGAGGGGAAAGGAAGCAGGGAGGGAATGGTGGGATGTCATGAGTACAACAAGAGAGGCTGTTTTAAAGTAATCGAACGTATAATTATGTCAAAACTCTCTTTGAAACAGTAATAGTATAGAATAATGCGTACGTAAAATATAAACGGTATAAAATACTGAAATTACAGATGAACCGAGAGGGACTGAGACAGTGCAAAAATGGCAGGGGAAAGGGGCGAGGGCAGGGATGGATAGTGGTTCAAATCAAATGGCTCCAAGCACTACGGGACTTAACATCTGAGGTCATCAGTCCCCTAGACTTAGAACTACGTAAACCTAACTAACCTCAGGACATCACACTTCCATGCCCGACGCAGGATTCGAACCTGCGACCGTAGCAGCAGCGCGGTTCTGGACTGAAGCGCCTAGAACCGGTCTGCCTCAGCGGCCGGCTGGATAGTGGTAGGGATGCTATGGGGTCAATATGATTCAAGATTACAAAAATTAGATAAATTGCCTTAATAGTTCATGCTCCCCTGCTAACATGGCGTTCACGGGGAAAACCCGAGTGACGCTAAGTTTGTGACTGTTTTGTAAATATCTGTACCTTCTGATCTAGTTGTGGATCGTAGAAAACCCGTGGTACATGGTTCTCGTAGGAAAGTGTTTCTGCACACATCTTATTTTCGACAATCGCAAATAACACGATGATCGTAAGAAGAAGAGTACTAGCTGCTTGAAACGGTAAATGATATGAAATTTCTGTTCTGCATCTAAATGCTGATTATTTTAACAAATAGAAATACAGCTGCTGAACGTGGCTACATTAATAGTCTCCCATTGCTTAACATTGAGCCCTGGCGCGGTTGTCTTGTCCCAGTGGTTATATTGGTTCGATGGGTCGTGCTTAACTGAAGCTCTGATTGCTAGAGGAACTCTGATACGGCTAATTTTAAAAGGTTGAGCACTGTGTCGCTGAAGGGTGAGTGAGACCAGAGACCGAGCACTTCCTTGCGGAGAGGAGAGATGGAGCCACCGTGCAACTAAAGTACGCTGCGGCTTGTATGTTGTGTCCTGTGTGGACTTGCGGTCGTATGTGCCGGTGTTGGGTTCGGCCAGGCTTAACGAAGTTCACAGTATCTGCACTCGGCACGTGCGAGCTTGGCTTTGTTCAAAGCGTGGATCGCGCCAACGCAAATGCAGTTGCTGTTTATTTCCTATTGAAGGCATCGCTACAGATGTTAACTTGTGGACCAAGTTATTGACGAGAGTGTGTGGAATGCAGTCAGTTGCTGGATAAGCCTTTAAATGTGGCTAATGTATGTGGTTATGGAATTACACCAATAGCGACGAAGGACGCAGTGAGTATTTATTCACTATTAAACACTACCTTGTCCTAAATACAGGTGTTGACGTAAAAACGTGTGAAATTGTCTATCCTGGTTACCACAAATAGATTAAGTTTCAGTATTCGCGTAGTAATGAGACGGAAAGATCTATCTTTAAATTTCAGGAGTGTGGTGCACGAAGTGATTCAAATATTTAAATTTGCTAGTTGCTTTTGTTAATTAACAGGGCCACGCTGCTTCTCTTGTTAGGCAACGAACATTCTTGGTAAATTAAATTCATTGCTTGCATTCTGCTAATTACGCTCAACCCTGGTGGTTCCAAGGGTAAAAGTATTTTATTCACGTTGCGTGGTTATTATAAGTGCTGAACAGTTGCTGTGTTGCAGGGCTATTACTACGTGCTGAAGGTATATCAGTAAAACTGGTGTTAGGTCAAATTGGAAACCGTAGAGGCGGCATGTATAATTCATACGAGCCGGGTGCCCAATCCATGTTTAATGACGTCAGGCAAATGGGTCCCTTTCGGAAACAAAAGGCCCTATTTGCCATTTCATTGATTATTTTTCAGTTGATTTGAATTTGTTGATAAATTTTGAATATTTTTTTTGTTTATTGTAAGGCTGTACCTAAATGACTTTTAAAACTGATGAAACCTTTGAAAGTTGAAAGCTTTGAATTTTTGGTGTTTTTTATTTATTGTAAAGTTTACTTAAAGTTGTGGATATTTGTTTCATTCCAAAGTTTATTTAAATTCAAACTTAAATTCTCATGATTTGGTAATGAAAGTAAACGAACACATTGCTTAAGGCACAAGAGGTTTCATCATGTTGTAATCTTGAAATCACCATTTCCTAGTATTTAGTGCAGTAAATAAGTTTTTCTAAAATATTCGTTAAATGTTTCTTGTCCCGGCACCTCTTCCACTCCAAGCTTAAAACTGTCAGTCTAAAACTTTCCTTGACTTCATGTTTTTAAAATTGTGGTACCAAATAGGTTACATTGATTAGCCCTGCAGGATAGTTCTTGGTGTGACTTTCACCTCCAACTCACAGTCAGGCCCACATCACAGTTGCCTTCCATCAGGCACACATTTCTCCAGTTTTTCCCACTCAGTTGTCTTTTTCGCCATACGTTTGCACGGGAATGTTCAAGAACTACATCGTTTCTACTTCGGCTGTCCTTCACATCTAGTCCTCCTGTGCCGTATTGTGGAACTGTACCCCATTCGTATTCTTGTCTGCGTAGCTTGGTTTGTTTTTCAGTTTTAACATCGCACCAAAGGATGGCGATACTGTACTACACAGACACAGAGAGGACGAAGCGTCTTTTGCTTTGTGGCATTGCCTCATCGTATTTTGTAACGTGACTGCAGAGTTCGAAAAAATAGTAGCCGACGGCTTCTGTGACACAGGATCAAGCGTATGAAAGGAAGAGATTGCAGTGCGCATGGAGCCTACAGATACGTGATACCTTTTCACTCTAACGTTCATGTCTGTCACCTCGTGTGTATGCGTGTGAGCGAGCGCCTGTGCTCGGTTTAGTGTGGCGCGCGCTGTAACTCATGACCCAGTGGTATTTCCTTCAGATAACATACATGGACAGCGACGAATCAAAGCACGTAGGACCCTATACCCTAAATGTGCTATAGTAAGCCTGGTTTCAGACTTAAATCTTTAAATCACTGAACTATAAAGAATAACTTGTCATACAAAAGTCCGGTAAAAGTGATTTCCGAGAAAACATGAGTCGTTAATGGTGCATACGATCTTCGTTTCGCCTTTTAAGGACGTGGGATAGAACTATATTTTAGGATTAAATTTTAAAAGCCAGTCGATATCCAGATCGTCAGAGATTTATGTGAGACTATGGTGAAATAAAATCCAGTCTTGTAGCGCAAGTGTGTAGACACTTCAATGTGTCATACAACAATAGATCATATTCACAATAGACATTATAGTGTTCGGCATATCAGTTATATTTCTTTTAAGAGTTACTGTTGGATGCCAACAATTTTGTCATAAAATATTTACTTCGATTCAAGGATTCCTCTATGACATAGACTTCTTATAGAAACAATTTTGTTCAGAAATATTTTTCCTGAGTATGAGACGTTTTATTTCATTGAAAAGACTGCCAAAGAGTTTTATCACTGTATATTTCATTTGCCTAGCACCGTTTTTCACAACATTTTTCACTCTGGTATTTAATTTTTTTAATCTGTGCTCTCAAATTCCAATTAGTAGTTTACAACAAATTTCGTCATTGCATAAGTATGCTGTGAGGCTGTAGTTATAGACTAAAACGATGCCTACAGAACATTGCTTTTGAATTCGAAGCAATGATTTGCTATGTATTCCATGGTGGATAACATTTCCAAGAGCAGACCGTCTTTTAAGAATGTGTGGAAAGTAATGTGAAGAGAGCTTGATGTCCTACAATACATGTTAATGACATAAACACACTCACTTGAAAATGGCATAAAAGATCGGAACCTAGGTCGTAATTAAATAAACAAGAGTAAAGTCAAATGGCGATGTGTTCATTTAAAAATTATTGTATAACCGTTTCTCAGCAACATTAAAAACTGTTTACTGAAGAGAGAAAATTGTTGGTGGTGATGGACAGCGGTGGGATCACCTAAAAATGGCGTGTTTTCATCTACGTAAAATAATTGCTTTAATTATGTATTACACACGTGATTAAGCATGTTAGAATGCTATACACTACCACGAAGTGCAATAAGCCATACTGCCAGCCTTATTAAGGAGTTATTTGTCGTGGGGGAATTAGTGTATGACGTTTCTTTACCCTTGTCTTTACGTCGTAGGAGGTTTAGTCATAATCGATCAAGTCAGTGTTAGCGGGCACGTAGTTTAGTACAGGTGTGTTCTTGTGACCCACTGGGAGGCAAACTGCACAGACTCAAGGGAAACGACATGGGAAAATATTTCGGCCGGTGAAAGGGACGAGTGCAGACGTTGTGGACTCGAATGGAATTTGCTTTGAAGGCGACCAGCGCTAACTGAAGTACTTATGCTACTGGCATCTCATGACGGTTCATATGGGCAATAGAGCTTGGATATCACTGACCAAGGTAGCCAACCCAAATATTTTGTCTGCGACTGAATACTTTGAAAAATAATGTCAGGAAATTTATTCATTTTTGTCGGAGCGCCGTTGATCCGGAAGCTAAATCGGAATTACTTTCGCGATCTATTTTCACAGCTGCTGGTAAATCTTGTGGTTTTCATGGTCGTGGTCGATAAAATAATGGCTAAAAACGTAAATAATCACATACAGTAACTATATAGCAAGTATGAGGTAGCGCCTTCGTATGTGAAAAACTTAAGCACTGCTAAAAATACAGGATTTCCAACAAAAAAGTAATTCGCCGTAATTTTAATGTTTCCTGCTCACCCGATCTTCAGATAATGAGAAGGGCGTAATTAATTGTTACATTCGTAGCTGTTGTTTGTTGCTTGAAAGTGTGGTGAGCAGCGTTTCGTAAATCAAAGGAAAGTATACCGTATTCTGTGAGTACAGTTGACGCCTAGACCTATTGTTTCATTGAAGAAGACCCAAGTGTTCAGCAATACACGTCAAAATGGCGCCAATGTCTACGATGCTAAGTGTAACAGCATGCCTTCAGTTCGTATGTAAGACGCGACTGTGAACGTTTTGAAGAAAATTATTGCTAGTGCAAAAAAAAAAAAAAAAAAAAAATTGTCAGGCGTGTTTCGCAAGATAGTGGTTACACGTACATCTTATCAGTAGGTACGTACGTGCTTAAACACGAAACCTTGTTGCTTTCATGTGTTCAAGCAGTACGTCCAGCTGGTAAGGAAAAAGAGAGGTTGCTTAAAAGGATTGTATACTCCGAACTAATCCCGACACTATATTTTATGAGTGAAGAAGTATGTTTATTCACTAAATTCCGACAGCTACTGCGTTTTCCAACAAGATGGATCTATGATTTGTCAATCGCTGTCTCGTATTCGGAAGCCTTCAGACAAGAACGCACAGAAAAGTTTCCTGCTACCTCATTCGACGGACAACTCTCCTTGCGATTTCGGGAAAAAGGAATGTGTGAAAATAACACCAAAATTATAGACCTTCGTATACCGGTTTCATCGTACAATTCAGGATTTTCACCCGTTTATTCTGTTATACCACCATTACATAGGCACGTTTCTGTGCTTAAAATTTCGTCTCCAAGCGTTGGAGACGTCCTCAGACAGATTTTCGAACTCGAACCTCAGCAAGCATATCTGCGTAGTGTGAATGTGAATGAGATTTCAGGAGCACGCAGGTATAAACCGATGCACTGGAATCATTTTGCGACATATGCAGCAACTTTTAAATTACAGTTTTTGAAAGAATTTTCATTATATTTTTCCTGAGAATGTATGGGAGTATTTATCGCTTTTATCTTGGACGTATAACAGCTCATATTTTGACTGCTGGCTTATTCAAATGGGCGATCAAAAAGTTTCCGTTCGAAGACCGTACAGTCAACAATCAGTATGCCAAACAATCCACGTCGCCGTGAGCATTTGTGGAAATCATCCCAACGACGCACCAGGTTGAACATACTCGTTCTGTGAAACATCCTCCTCCTGAGTGAATAAATCCGCAAGATACATCTTCGTCCGACAGCAATCGTCTACAATTCAAGGCCGTTCTTGAGGGACCGAAGGCGTTGTACTCGGATAGGGAAAGATCAGGACTACAGTGCGACTGATTGTCTCCCACTCGAGTTCGTCTAACTTCTCTCCATCCGAAATCGACCAGCATTTTGTATCGAAACGCGATCAGCACTGAACTTGACTCACCTACTGAGCGAGTTGGCGCATTGGTTAGCACAATGGACTCGCATTCGGGAGAACGACGGTTCAATCCAGTGTCCGGCCGTCCTGGCTTATGTTTTCCGTGATTTCCCCAAACTGCTTCAGGGAAATGCCAGGATTGTTCCTTTGAAAGGGTACGGCCGACTTCATTCCATATCCTTCCCTCATTCGAGCTTGACCACTCTGTCGACGGGACGTTAAGCACTGATCTCCTCTTCTTCCTCCTTCACGCATCGGACTTGCTGCCCCATGATCATCCTCCATTCTCCCACGAATATCTACCAGAGATTGTCCATCGGAAGCCGAACTTTCAGGACTAGCACTCTCGGAAGAAATGATATTGCGGAGACATGGCTTAGCGAGAGCCTGGGGTGCACCTCCAGAATGAATTTTTCACTCTGCAGCGGAGTGTGCGCCGATACGAAACTTCCTGGCAGATTGAAACTGTGCCTGACCTTTGCTTTCCTCGGGGAAAGTACTCTGCCAATTGAGTTACCCAAGCACGGCTCATGACTCGCTCTTACAGCTTTACTTCCACTGTAATGGACATATTCTATTCGGAGTCAGCAGCCTTATTGATATTTAAAATAATTACCATTTATTGTTAAGTCTCAGTTGCACATTCAAAAAAATTACTGTCACGTTTCGATCGACAGTACTCCCATATGTGTTTCTTACAAGGGAACCTCCCCATCGCACCCCCCTCAGATTTAGTTATAAGTTGGCACAGTGGATAGGCCTTGAAAAACTGAACACAGATCAATCGAGAAAACAGGAAGAAGTTGTGTGGAACTATGAAAAAAATAAGCAAAATATACAAACTGAGTAGTCCATGCTCAAGATATGTAACATTAAGGGTAGTAGTACCTCAGTAGCGCCGTGGTCCTGTGATTAGCGTGAGCAGCTGTGGAACCAGAGGTCCTTGGTTCGAAACTTCCCCCGAGTGAAAATTTTAATTTTTTATTTTCAGACAATTATCGAAGTTCAGGCAAACACACACACAATCAACTTCGTTCTCCAAAATTCCAGGAAATGTTCAGATTTGCTTGGACATATGCAGGATTTGATGGTCTACACAAGGAAAAATTTGAAAACGTTAAAAACATATGTTTTGACAGAGCATAGGAAAAACTGTGCGACTGTTGCAGTCATTTGTTGCAGTTTATGTGACAAACTCTTATGTTTTCATCACTTTTTTGGGAGTGATTATCACATCCACAAGAAAACCGAAATCGGGCAAGGTAGAAGACTTTTTACCTATTCGCTAAGTGTACAAGTTAGGTGGGTCGACAACATATTCCTGTCATGTGACGCACATGCCGTCACCAGTGTCGTACAGAATATATCAGACGTGTTTTCCTGTGGAGGAATCGGTTGAC
The DNA here is from genome assembly GCF_021461385.2 of Schistocerca piceifrons. NCBI lineage: Eukaryota > Metazoa > Arthropoda > Insecta > Orthoptera > Acrididae > Schistocerca > Schistocerca piceifrons. The sequence goes on from NC_060139.1 coordinate 826,806,584, forward strand.
TTATGACCTTGCGATCAAATGTTTTCGGTTCCCATTGGAGAGGCACGTCCTTTCGTCTACTAATCGCACAGTTTTGCAGTGCGGTCGCAAAACACAGACACTAAACTTATTACAGTGAACAAAGACGTCAATGAACGAACGGACATATCATAACTGCGAAAATAAAGAAATTAAATTTTTCAGTCGAGGGACGACTTGAACCAAGGATCTCTCGTTCCACTGCTGCTCACGCTAACCACAGGACCACGGCGCTCCTGATCTCACACTCTCCTCGATGTTGCATATGTTGCACATAATATTTTGCTTATTTTTTTCATAGTTCCACACAACTTCTTCCTGTTTTCTTGATTGATCTGTGTTCAGTTTTTCAAGGCCTATCCACTGTGCCAACTTATAACTAAATCTGAGGGGGGTGCGATGGGGAGGTTCCCTTGTTAGTAGACAAGACGGGCTCAGCTGACGCTACTACTTGGTTCTGAAAGTGATCCAGAGCGATCGAAACACGTACTCTGCTATGAAGGACCGAAGAGACAAGACGGATTGCTGATGCAAGTACTTATATCTGAAGATGATCCAGAGCGATGGAAACATGTAGTCTGATATGAGGTTCTGAACAGACAAGACGGGTTATTGTTGTAACTACTTCGATCTGAAAATGGTGTAGGGTGACTGAAACATGTCATTTAATTTTTAAATACTGTGTATCTGAGACTGAATATTAAATGAGAATTATTTTAAGCCGGCCGCAGTGACCGAGCGGTTCTAGGCGATTAAGTCTGGAGCTGCGCGACCGCTACGGTCGCAGGTTCGAATCCTGCCTCGGGCATGGATGTGGGTGACGTCCTTAGGTTAGTTAGGTTTAAGTAGTTCTAAGTCTAGGGGACGGATGACCTCAGATGTTAATTCCCATAGTGCTTGGAGCCATTTGAACCATGACGAAGTGCGGGGACATTAATCGTCAGTGCTTCCGGTCGCAACACCATTCCAAACGCAGCTATTTCTGTTGTATCATCAACAACAGCCTAAACGTTCGATGGTAATTCCCTAGTGCGGCTGCAGCTGTTCCCCAAACGACGGTGCAAGGCTACACAGGATATCGCAGGTGCATATCTAAATAGATTATAATGTTACCTTTGTTTGAGTGGCAATCTTCCGCAGCAGCTGTTGAAATCTGTTACTTTGGTTATCCGTCTTGAGCTGACTGCAACTTAATTAAAAAGAATTACGCTAGAGGCGTTCCGCTTTCATTTTTAAAGCACCTTTCGTGGTTATTCTGCAAATTGGATACGCACGTTTTTACATTTTTCGTTCTTTTAGGTCAGAAACAGCGTTTTTTTTAATAAAGTTGGTGTGCCAGTTACTTACTAAGAATGGCAAAAACTACCCAGTGCAAATGTTAATCGAAGTCTTTCGACGTTAGCCGCTGCCATTAAGGTAGTAAGAAGCAGAATATGTAAAGAAATACGGTAAGTAAGTCGCACACCGCTGTTTTCAATACAAAAGAGCGAAAAATTTACAAACGTATTTATCCAGTTTGCAGAATAACCACGGAAGATGCTTTATAAATAAAAACGAAACGTGTCTGGTGTAATTCTTTTTAATTAAATTGCAGTGAGCTCAAGACGGATAACCGATAGTAAGAAATTATGATGTGCTTGGTGCGCAATATGGCGATCCTCTTTTGTGCTGGTCAGACGTGGCCAACCGGGACCGTTATTACGTCCCATGCCGTCCAACATCGGGCGCTGTCACATTCGTATGCCCCAGATTCGCACGATTCGACCATCCCTCCAAACCGAAACTCAAAATGTAGCTCCTTTCGAACTCTGTCAGGTGCTGATAACACTGTCTCAGAGAGCATGGAATGTCACTGAAAATCTGATGCTTCTCACGCCCTTGTATCCTGTACTGCTAACAGCACTAAATGTAACCAACTTCTAATGCAGTCTGGGGAGGATATAACTGTCACAGAGAATTGTAACTTCACACACCCGCCGATAGTGTGTACCTGTACAAAGTTACACTGACATCCAGCCGCGTCTTCTAGGGGCTTTACTTCTTTTTGTCAGGCAGCGTATAAATTCCGTCATGGTGTGGTCGTGTGCAGACAGACGGCCGTATGTGTAGTGGGGAGTGGGAGGTGGCCCGACGGATCGCCTCGGCGGGCGCGACCTTTGCTGGCTGACTTTTACGGCTGGCGTGCAGAGGTCGATCTCTGCGGGCGGCGGCAGCCGGCGGGCGGCCGTCTTGGGCGCCTGCTGGCCCGGGGCGAGCACGCCACGCCACGATACGCCACGCCATGTCACGCCGACTACACTGGATCGCAGCTGAGGGCGGGTTGGGCAGCCGGCCAACACCATTTGTTCTCTGCAGCTGGCGACCTAGTCCCACAAACACGCTGCCTGAGGCTGTTGTGTACGACTGAGTACACAACGGTAAGCATAGGTGGTCTACACAGTTGTGTGGAAACTGTCGTTCTAAGAAAGCTGGAAAGGAGAAGAATTGACTAGGAAACAAGTTGACCACGTTAACAGAAGATTTACTTAACTTGTATTTTTGCAAGCGTACGAAGACTCATTACAAGTAATGCAGTAAGAAACAGTCCAGATATAACAAAAGCAACTGTAACACGCCCGGGGGTACAATGGGTGGGGTGGTACCTTAAACTGACTTATCGTTTCGTGACCGTGCGCCCTGTCCACACCACGTGCATGATAATCCCGCGGCGGTCGTATTGTCCTGCTCCACACTGCCGTTGGCTTGCAGGAAATTATGTATCGAAATATGCAAGCAGGTTTAGGGGAACCACTCAACGTTAAAACACAACACTGTCCTATGTCTGGTATGAACATCTATATTCTGAGACGATATGAAAACCACAGGTTGCACTGGAATCAGATCTTCACTCTGCAGCGGAGTGTGCGCTGATATGAAACTTCCTGGCAGATTAAAACTGTGTGCCCGACCGAGAGTCGAACTCGGGACCTTTGCCTTTCGCGGGCAAGTACTCTACCATCTGAGCTACTGAAGCATGACTCATGCCCGGTACTCATTCTGGAAACATCCCCCAGGCTGTGGCTAAGCCATGTCTCCGCAGTATCCTTTCTTTCAGGAGTGCTAGTTCTGCAAGGTTCGCAGGAGAGCTTCTGTAAAGTTTGGAAGGTAGGAGGCGAGATACTGGCAGAAGTGAAGCTGTGAGTACCGGGCGTGAGTCGTGCTTCGGTAGCTCAGATGGTAGAGCACTTGCCCGCGAAAGGCAAAGGTCCCGAGTTCGAGTCTCGGTCGGGCACACAGTTTTAATCTGCCAGGAAGTTTCACAGGTTGGACTGTTTACACTCTAAATCGTAAATGTTAATCCCAATTAACAATCTTGATGATTAACAGTCCATAATATCATTCAGACGAGCGTACGCGTAACCGACACGACGCGGGTGATTGTTGATGAGCCAGCCGGTGTGGCCGTGCGGTTCTAGGCGCTTCAGTCTGGAACCGCGTGACCGCTACAGTCGCAGGTTCGAATCCTGCCTCGGGCATGGATGTGTGTGATGTCCTTAGGTTAGTTAGGTTTAATTAGTTCTAAGTTCTAGGCGACTGATGACCTCAGAAGTTAAGTCGCATAGTGCTCAGAGCCATTTGAACCAGTTTGATTGTTGACGATGCGGAATCCGAATGATCGAACGAAAGTTCTTACGCTCGTCACACATACAGATATCTGGTAATATTCCTCCCTGTCACTAGTAATGATATAACACTGTTCGTAAAGTTAATTTACACTTGTACGAGCGTGCGTGTAACCGTCGCGGCGCGGCTGATTGTTGATGATGCGGAAACGCGATGATCGAACGCACGTCCTTACGCTCGCTACAAGACACTGGCACTTGACTGCACTCTTTTATGGTAACTAATTTCTATTGATTCACATCAGCTCACTCTGGGAGACAGAACACGGCGCGGATGATTGATACTGTGCGATATGCAACGAGAGGATACACAAATACGATATCGGCGGCACTGCTCGTTTTGAATTACATTTCGTCGCACTTTCCTCTGAATTACTTCCATATTTAATCACTTCAACCTAAATACTAACAATGCTTCTTACATGCAGAGGTACACACTACACAACAGTTTCGTGTCCCGTGCTTGAATCTCTACAGACGCGGCTGCCCGCAAAAATACTCCAGAACTAAACCAGCGATATGACAGTACAGAAGATGGCGCTTTTTGAACTAAGTATGATGAACTAACCGCGACTACGGGGCGTCTGCGTAGCGAAGAGGCTCCAAATGCGAGTGGGCTGTGTTGTTGCCGCCAGCCGTTCTACTAGAAGGAGCCAAAGAAATTGGTACACCTGTCTAATATCGTGTAGAGCCCCCACGAGTACGCAGAAATGCCGCAAAACGACTTTGGATGGCCTCCACTAATTTCTGAGGTAGTGCTGGATGGAACTGACACCATGGATTCTGCAGGGCTGTTCATAAATCCATATCGTACGAGGGGTGAAGATCTCTTCTGAACAGCACGTTCAAAGGCATCACAGATATGCTCAATAAGGTTCATTTCTGGCGAGTTTGGTGGCCAGAGGAAGTATTTAAACTTAGAAGAGATTTCCTGGAGCCACTCTGTAGCAGTTCCGGAGGTATGGGGTGTCGCGTTGTACTGCTGGAATTGCCCAAGTCCGTCGGAATGCACGATGGACATAAATGGATGCAGTGATCAGATAGGAATCTTACGTACGTGTCACTTCTCAGAATCGTATCTAGACGTATCAAGGGTCCTATATCACTCCAACTCCACACGCTCCACACCAATACAGAGCCTCCACCACCTTGAAGAGTCCCATACTGACATGCATGGGCCGTGGATTCATCAGATTACCGCCATACCCGTACATGTCCATCCGCTCGATACAATTAGAAAGGAAACTCATGCGACCAGGAAACGTGTTTCCAGTCATCAACAGCTCAATGTCGGCGTTGATGGGCCCAGGCGAGGCGTAAAGCTTTGTGTGCAGCCATCAAGGATACACGAGTGGGCCTTCGGCTCCGGAAACCCATATCGATAATGTTTCGTTGAATGGTTCGCACGCTGACATTTGTTGAAGGCCCGGCGCTGAAATCTGCAGCAGTTTGCGGAAGGGTTCCAAGGGTTGCACTTCTGTCACGTCGAACGATTCTCTTCAGTCGTCACTGGTCCCAATTTTGCAGGATCTTCTTCGGGCCGCAGCGATGTCGGAGATTTGATGTTTCACCGAATTCCTGATGCTCGTGGAATGGTTGTAAGGAAAAATCCTGACTTCATCGCTACCTCCGAGATGCTGTGTCCCATCGCTTGTGCGCCGACTATAACACCACATCCAAACTCATCCAAACTCATTTAAATCCTTATAACCTACCATTTCTCAGCAGTAACCGAGGACGCTCGCAGACCAGCGCCGCTGTAGGAGTGGCTCAGTGGGCGTGCTCTATGTGGCGCGTCAGACATATCACGGCCGCTATACGGAAATTTGCAATTCCGTTGCCTACTTTGTCATATCGGTGGAATGGTATCGATACGTGCTACCATAGAAGCAGCGTTTTCTCCATCCGACAGCTACACATTCAATAACGACTTTCAGTTCACGACCATATTAGCTCTATGATGGAAGTAAAGACAAGATTTGTAATTCTTGACGTCCTCGTTCGCCGATAAAGCAATGGACATAACAGCCACAGTGCCTACATGAAGAGAACACACGCGGGTTGGTATCTGCCCGCTCTCAGCCACCACCATCGTGCACAAAATCATCGCTTCCTGAACACTCTCGTCCATCGTTCTACAGTCGTCCCAGACACAGTAAACCTGCCAGTAGAACTAAACCACCTCCGAAGAATCTTCCGGGAAAATGGCTACGATTACAACTAGATACCATAAGCCATTTCTAGTGAGATGCACTCTTATAACACTACCGTAGAAGAGAGCAACAACCTTGCGTTTTGAATGCCTGTGGCAGAGTGTCGGGAAAGAGACACCTGAAGAGACACAACATTTCATCAGTGTTTATGCTCCCCAGAAAAAACAGGACTGCTCATGTGGCCTGAGACTGACTTTTTGGGCTCATTACGCCTGGAGTATATAACATGTCGTGTCATTCTGACGGCTACTAGGGCGAGGAAGTAGTACGCTTCGGACGCAAGACGAGATGACATACGTCTACACTATCCCGCACTATTTGCTTATTGCTTATCATAGTAGGGCCTTAAAGCCCTATGTTACATCTCTCCAGGAACAACACATACCAAATATATTACAAAAACACTCACAGAAATAAAAATAATGATATATAGACACTAACAATGATAATAATAATTAACACTAATAATGTTAGTAGAGGACATTAACAGTTCAAAAATGGTTCAAATGGCTCTAAGCACTATGGGACTTAACACTGAGGTCATCAGGCCCCTAGACTTAGAACTACATAAACCGAACTAACCTAAGGACATCACACACATCCATGCCCGATTCGAACCTGCGACCGTAGCAGGAGCGCGGTTCCGGAATGAAGCTGCTAGAACCGCTCGGCCACAGCGGCCGGCGGACATTAACTGTGATATAAATTAGTTTAGCAGGTTTAAGTACATGTTTAGTATTATAGACGCGTAAGGTATAAAGAAAGAGGGGAAGATTGAAATGACAGTGGCTGTTAGGAAGGAACAGAATTTAAATATAGAACTATGCCGACGTGCTGTGGGTGGAGGGATCCTGTTGGGGGAGGAGGGATTGCCGAGAGTGAGCTGCGGACTAGTATGGGGGAGAGATGGCTGTTGTGTAGTTAGGAAGGAGTTTAACTTCACTGATTTTTTCAGCTTCCTCATACAGTTAACGATTTAGGGAACATTGCAGTGTTGTGTGATGGTGCAGAGAGAATTGTACTTTGTTGAAAACTACTATTTCTGCAATGCTGTTCAGATAGTAGTGTAAGAATTGAAGAGTGCAATGATTGCGAAAACGATAGAGCAAACATAGATTATAATAGTCTGTTCGTTTATCGGCATATAGCCATAATAACCAGCCTTGGCAGAACACAGACAATAGACTTGCATTAGGGAGAACTGTGGCTCAAATCCGCTTGCGGCCATCCTGATTTGGCTCTTCTGTGATTTCCCTAAATCGCTCCAGGTAAATGCCGGGATGGTTCCTTTGAAAGGACACGGCAGATCTCCTTCCCCATCCTTGACACAATGCGAGCCTGTGCTCCGTCTCTAAAGAGCTTGATGTCGAAGGGAAATTAAACGCAATCTTCCTTCCTCTTTAAAATGCTTTAGAAAATCGACACTGGGCTATGATCGACGATACATCTATCATTGTGAAGACGAACGGATTTTGAGATAGAATTATAAAAAGAGCTATGGAAATAAAAATACGTTAAAACACAATGACGTCAGAAACACGTTGCTCGTATATAGCTCACGATCGTAATGCATAACAAAATGCCTAACGGAAGCCTATATCCTGCAGTAGATTGAAAATGGCTAATTATAATATTCACTCTTCAGTGGGAGTGCTATTCACTGCCATGTATCCATAGTCACCTCGACTGAAATAACAGAAGTGTTGATGCTATTTTTAAAATGTTTGCCGTATATGTAAGCGATGCAAAACGCGTGGTCGACGCGTGGCCTGTGAAGCAGTTTGCTTACCGAAATTCGACAGATGATGAAAGACTGCCCGATAACAATAGGAATTGTGAAGAATTCGCATGGTATGGCCGGAACTATTTTTAAGGTGTTAACATTGGTTATGTTTGATTGGCACAGTAACTTACACTGTTTACGGCAGCATTCCTCGGGTCTGTCGTGGCCAGCGGCGCTTCAAATAATGTGATCATTCTTATCCGATCCAGTCAGTAAGGAGCTATAGTGAGAGTGGCGAAACATTACAAAACGAAGCGCTAGAATCTCCAATATGCTACGCAGTATTAAATATTCTTAGACAACAGGCGCTTGCTTTTGTCTCACAGTTTATTTCTCGTGTGCACCAGTCTCTGAAATTATATAGTGCCATTTCATGCGTGGAAGATTATAGACGGAAGTTTAGTTGATGAATGAAATTAATTCCTTTTAGGTAACACGAACTAATCGCATCTCTCAAATTTATTTTACGACAATTTTTCCGCACTTGAGCGTATGTAACGCAGTAAACTGCAGCAAAAGAAGACGACAAATTTGTCTTTCTTAAGTTTCCTAAAGACCCTGACGGGTTTGACTCAACACATTTTACCACTAAATAGTTTTGACTTTCCTATAACTTACAGACATTTACTGAAAAATGAAGATTTCCTTGAGAACATTAAATGCCTAGTAAATGTCAGAAGACATCCTTTGTTGCAGAAACAAACTGTGTATCTACACAATAATGTGAAGTTTTGTCGGCTACACTTCGAACCAAAGAGAAAACTGCCACACAAGCATCATTATAATAAAACGTGAAAACTAATGCAACTCTTATCCAACACAGAGGAAACGAATTCAGCAATTCTGGATACAGCAGGACAAGCTTCAGAAAGTTCAACCCCTTGTGTTTTGGAGAAGAAGTGATTACACATAAAAATTATTAATGTGTTATCAAGGCACATACATTATTATAAAGTGGAAATCACTAATCTCTGAACAAAAATGTTACGTGTCAAGGGCTCCGTCGGTCATAATAATGACAGCAACAGAAATAAACGCTTCTTATGCATGAGATTGGAAGAGCAGTTGAATGGAATGGACAGTGTCTTGAAAGGAGGATATAAGATGAACATCAACAAAAGCAAAACGAGGATAATGGAATGTAGTCTAATTAAGTCGGGTGATGCAGAGGGAATTAGATTAGGAAATGAGGCACTTAAAGTAGTAAAGGAGTTTTGCTATTTGGGGAGCAAAATAACTGATGATGGTCGAAGTAGAGAGGATATAAAATGTAGGCTGGCAATGGCAAGGAAATCGTTTCTGAAGAAGAGAAATTTGTTAACATCCAGTATTGATTTAAGTGTCAGGAAGTCATTTCTGAAAGTATTCGTATGGAGTGTAGCCATGTATGGAAGTGAAACATAAACGATAAATAGTTTGGACAAGAAGAGAATAGAAGCTTTCGAAATGTGGTGCTACAGAAGAATGCTGAAGATTAGATGGGTAGATCACATAACTAATGAAGAAGTATTGAACAGGATTGGGGAGAAGAGAAGTTTGTGGCACAACTTGACCAGAAGAAGGGATCGGTTGGTAGGACATGTTCTGAGGCATCAAGGGATCACCAATTTAGTACTGGAGGGCAGCGTGGAGGGTAAAAATCGTAGGGGGAGACCAAGAGATGAATTCACTAAGCAGATTCAGAAGGATGTAGGTTGCAGTAGGTACTGGGAGATGAAAAAGCTTGCACAGGATAGAGTAGCATGGAGAGCTGCATCAAACCAGTCTCAGGACTGAAGACCACAACAACAACAACATGCATGAGATACGGTTGCTATTTTCTTTTGCTTTCAGGGGGCAAGCTGGAATTATATGCGATTTCTATAGTATTTCTTCAAACTGACGTTGTAGCTTACGTCATTTAATTGGTGAGTTTTAGGTATACATTTGATTAACCATCCTTCGAAGTCCTTTCTTAATCATCTTTTAGTTTCCCAATTAATCTCCAAATGTTAGATTAGTTAATTATTACGTGTTATTACAAGGGGTGTTACAAAAAGGTACGGCCAAACTTTCAGGAAACATTCCTCACACACAAAGAAAGAAAATATGTTTTGTGGGCATGTGTCCGGAAACGCTTACTTTCCATGTTAGAGCTCATTTTATTACTTCTCTTTAAATCACATTAATAATGGAATGGAAACACGCAGCAACAGAACGTGCCAGCGTAACTTCAAAAGCTTAGTTACAGGAAATGTTCAAAATGTCCTCCGTTAGCGAGGATACATGCATCCACCCTCCGTCGCATGGAATCCCTGATGCGCTGATGCAGCCCTGGAGAATGGCTTACTGTTTCACAGCCGTCCACAATACGAGCACGAAGAGTCTTTACATTTGGCACCGGGGTTGCGTAGACAAGAGCTTTCAAATGCCCCCATAAATGAAAGTCAAGAGGGTTGAGGTCAGGAGAGCGTGGAGGCCATAGAATTGGTCCGCCTCTACCAATCCATCGGTCACCGAATCTGTTGTTGAGAAGTGTACGAACACTTCGACTGAAATGTGCAGGAGCTCCATCGTGCATGAACCACATGTTGTGTCGTACTTGTAAAGGCACATGTTCTAGCAGCACAGGTAGAGTATCCCGTATGAAATCATGATAACGTGCTCCATTGAGCGTAGATGGAAGAATATGGGGCCCAATCAAGACATCGCCAACAATTCCTGACCAAACGTTCACAGAAAATCTATGTTGATGACGTAATTGCACAATTGCGTGTGGATTCTCGTCAGCCCACGCATGTTGATTGTGAAAATTTACAATTTGATCACGTTGGAATGAAGCCTCATCGGTAAAGAGAACATTTGCACTGAAATGAGGATTGACAGATTGTTGGATGAACCATTCGCAGGAATGTACCCGTGGAGGCCAATCAGCTGCTGATAGTGCCTGCACACGCTGTACATGGCACGGAAACAACTGGTTCTCCCGTAGCACTCTCCATACAGTGACGTGGTCAGCGTTACCTTGTACAGCAGCAACTTCTCTGACGCTGACATTAGGGTTATCGTCAACTGCACGAAGAATTGCCTCGTCCATTGCAGGTGTCCTCGGCGTTCTAGGTCTTCCCCAGTCGCGAGTGATAGGCTGGAATGTTCCGTGCTCCCTAAGACGCCGATCAATTGCTTCGAACGTCTTCCTGTCGGGACACCTTCGTTCTGGAAATCTGTCCCGATACAAACGTACCGCTCCACGGCTATTGCCCCGTGCTAATCCATACATCAAATGGGAATCTGCCAACTCCGCGTTTGTTAACATTGCACTGACTGCAAAACCACGTTAGTGATAAACACTAACCTGTTGATGCTACGTACTGATGTGCTTGATGCTAGTACTGTAGAGCAATGAGTCGCATGTCAACACAAGCACCGAAGTCAACATTACTTTCCTTCAATTGGGCCAATTGGCGGTGAATCGAGGAAGTACAGTACATGGTTCAAATGGCTCTGAGCACTATGGGACTTAACATCTGTGGTCATCAGTCCCCTAGAACTTAGAACTACTTAAACCTAACTAACCTAAGGACATCACACACATCCATGCCCGAGGCAGGATTCGAACCTGCGACCGTAGCAAGTACAGTACATACTGACGAAACTAAAATGAGCTCTAACATGGAAATTAAGCGTTTCCGGACACATGTCCACATAACATGTTTTCTTTATTTGTGTGTGAGGAATGTTTCCTGAAAGTTTGGCAGTACCTTTTTGTAACACCCTGTATACACTGAATATCCAAAGAAACTGGTACATCTGCATAATGTGTTATTATAAACACTGAATAGCCAAAGAAACTGGTACATCTGCCTAATATTGTGCAGGGCCCACGCGAGCACGTAGTAGTGCCGCAACACGACGTGGCATGGACTTGACTAATGTCTGAAGTACTGCTGGAGGTAACTGACTTCATGAATCCTGCAGGGCTATCCTTAAAGCCGTAAGAGCACGAGAGGGTGGAGATCTCTTCTGAGCAGCACTTTCCAAGACTGCCCGGATATGCTCAATAATGTTCATGTCTGGGGGGTATGGTTGCCATCGGAAGTATTTAAACTCACAAGAGTGTTCCTGGAGCCACTCCATAGCAATTCTGGACGTGTGGATTGTCGCGTTGTCCTGCTGCAATTTCCCAAGTTCGGCGGAATGCACAGTGGACATGAACTTATGCAGGTGATCAGACAGGGTGCTTACGTATGTGCCTCCTCTCAGAGCCGTATCTAGACGTGTCAGGGGCCCCATTTCACTCCAATTGCACACGCTGCACGCCATTACAGAGCCTCCAATAGCTTGAAGAGTCCCCTGCTAACATGCAGTGTCCACGGATTCATGAGTTTGTCTCCATACCCGTACATGTCCATTCGTTCGGTACAATTTGAAACGAGACTCGTGCGATCAGCAACATGTTTGTCATCAACAGTCCAATATCAGTGTTGAGGGGCCCCGGCGAGGCGTAATTCTTTGTTTAGTGCAGTCATGAGGCGTAAACAAGTGGGTCTTCGACTCCGAAAGCTTATATCGATGATGTATCGTTGAGTGGTTCGCACGCTGACACTTGTTGATGGCACAGCATTGAGACTTGCAGCAATTTGCGGAAGGGTTGCACTTCTGTCACGTTGAACGATTATCTTCAGTCGTCGTTGGCCTCGTTCTTGCAGGATCTATTTCCGGCAGCAGCGGTGTCGAAGAGTTGACGTTTTACCGGATTCTCGATATTCGCGGTACACTCGTGAAATGGTCGTACGCTAAAATCCCTACTTCATTACTACCTCGGAGATGCTGTGTCCCATCGATCAGGTGCCGACTATAACACCACGTTCAGACCCACTTAAATCTTGATAACCTGCCATTATAGCAGCAGTAACCGATCTACGTAAAAACTGCGCCAGACGCTTGTTGTCGTTATAGGCGTTGCCCACCTCAGCGCTGTATTCTGCCTGTTTACATATCTCTGTATTTGAATACTCATGCCTATACCAGTTTATTTGGCGCTTCAATGTGTTTCTGCATATTGAAACATTGTTAGAGACTGTGCTTGTTGTGGAATTGGCCGTTCTCAGTAAGTAAGTAGAAGCCGCAATGGCCACGGTCGGCAAGCTTGAGTGCTGGAACGAAACGACAATGTGGTGAAAAAATTGACACGATTGGTACGTTTGCCAAAATGTCTCGTCCGAGATGAGGAGGATGCATTGTCGGTGGCTACTGAACGCACAGAATCTGTCGACTACAAATCATGGATCATGTAGCGCAAATGACGACTACACCTGGATTCTGAAGGCATACTAGATGCCTTCATTCCACTGGCTGGCAGTAAAAATAGACTCGCGCTCGGAATGGAAGCAAGGCTCACATCGCATCTGGAACCAATGGCACTCCTTTGATGTGGAGCTGAGGAGAAACCTTAAGCTAGAGTGTCAGACGATTATGGAATGACCTCGAGTGCGGATTTCTTGAGCTCCACCATCAATACGTTTTTAACAGTTTTTCGCAGGTGAAAAACAAAATTCAGTCACCGCTTTAGTAAATTTGTGATATAAACTTAGCGATGGTTACAATTGAACCATGACTTGTTTCTGATATTTTAATTCTGAACTGACATAAACTGCCCTTTTTTAAAGTCTGCGTTCTCTGTACTGTCACCCTGTCAAGAAACTGTACCTCCAATTACGCCTCCAAATGCTTTCCACCAAATAGGGCCTATGAGACATGTTTTAAATCCTCGTGAAATTTTTAAAAGCGGAATATTAAAGCACAAGTTTTCTCCAGTTAATCGTAAACGGTTACATCAAAACGACTAGTCGCCTGAAACAGTACACTAATGTACGGAACAGTGCCGGCAGAAGTAGACAGAAGCTATTGTGAGACGGTGTGCCTCGACAGCTGAGTAAGTCGCGCATAATGCGGCATATAGTTTAAAACTGTCAGGAAATGACATAACGGGCAAGAGTACGCCACACAGTGAGAGACGCATTCTTTGCTTGTGCAAAGCACTATTTGGTCATGCGTGGACGACCTTCAGTTGTATGACAGTTTTTTCATATATACGAGGGTCGTTCAATAAGTAATGCCCCATATTTTTTTCTCAGAACGTATTTATTGTTATGAGTCACAATTTGGTGACAATATACATCAACATGTCTTGTCCATGTCCTATTTTTCTACGTTATTTCCGTCACGTTCTACGGCCGTACGCCAACGTTGTGGAAGAGCATGTATTCAGTGCTGGTAAAAGCTCTTGTCCTGGAGGCGAAGCCATGTTTTCACTGCATGACTAACACACCCATCATCTTCAAAGTGTGTTCCCCGTAGAGAATCTTTAAGCGGCCTGAAGAGATGGAAGTCCGAGGGTGTCAGGTCTGGACTTTATGGTGGATGAGGCAATGATGTCCAACCCAAATTAGCGATGTCTTCCCAGGTTCCGAGACTTGTGTGAGGGCGTGCATTATCTTGTTGGAGCAACATTTCTGCTAGATTCTTGTCCGATTGAACACGTCAGAAACGGTTCTTGAGTTTATTCAGAGTCTTCGCGTATACCTCTGAACTGATGGTTGAGCCTCATGGCGTCACATCCACGAGAGCTGTGTTTCTGCATGTCCTGAGGCTGTAACTTTCTTTGCCCATCGCCCAACTGTACTCCTATCAACTAGAGCATCGCCATACACTGCACACAAACGTTTATGATTTCACCGCGGTTTCTTTTTATGCACTCAAGAATTCAATAACAGCACGCTGCTTGTAACGTGAGTCGCATGTAGACGCCATTTTGACGCTGTACTACGGCTCTGCCATCTGCCATAACGGTTCGAAACTTCACCGGCGCACAGAAAAAACATTAAATGTGAAGCACCAATAAGGACGTTTGTCCATGCATATTGACCTTTTTAAAAGTGTGTGCTTTTTTACGTATTGAACGACCCTCATAGGCATAAAGCTGGTAACTGTGGCGAATACAATGAACACCGCTGAAGCGAACTGAGTACTCAGATACTTCTGGAACAGGTATTACAAGAGCACTATGCGGGAACAGATTTCAGTGTGTGATGGGTCGAATATTTCTCCGTGGTTTAGTTGAAATCAACCAAACCACGACGTAACGCGAAACTTTGCACCATTTTCTGTGGAAGTGGAAATTTGTGGTACGGTCTTATGGGACCAAACTGCTGAGGTCATCGGTCCCTAAGCTTACACACTACTTAATCTAACTAACTAACGCTAGGGAGGACTCGAACCTCCGACGGAGCAGCTGCGCGGACCAAGACGCCTTAGACCACGCCGCTACCCAGCGCGGCGATTTTCTGTGTCAGTGAGCCAACTGTATTGTGGAGTGTCGCCAGTTTAAGGCTGAGGGGCTCCTGTGCAAAGCAGTATAATACTTACATGCGGTCCTCTCACCGTCTAAGGTTGCCGAGTCGTAGAAGAAAGCAACATGGCATCTTCAGCCTCGCTGCACACTTGTGCTAACAGTCGCCTTCGAGGTGAGACACCTGATACCGCATCAACTCACCACAGACTGCGTCACCTCTCTTGCAGATGTTAGCTTCCCACGTATCTTTAACACATGTCAAGTCTTCATGCTGCCTTGTGTTCGCAACTTCGGCTCATGTTAAAGAACCGAAGTACATTTCCTTCCTGATGGGAACGGAGTTCGGAGTAGTTAACTGCTCCTTCATTGACAAGGAGACCACATGGCAATCAGATTTTTGTAATGGTTTGTACTTAGGGTACGTGAAGTTCAGAAGTCAAATACCTATCTCCGAAAACAGTTCGATGCAACCCTCAAAAACTGTAGAGAAAATCGAGTTTGAAGTTTTCCGACCATCTTTAATACGTTAAATTTATGTCGACTTTTCAACAAGTGGTGTGTATCTGTTACAGACTGCCTGCATGGGACTTAAAGGGCGTGGATTCTATTCCCAGCAGATTCTAATTCCGTGGAAAAACAAAATAAAAAATTGCATAAATACAGGCAAAAAATCGGTAGCGGTCTAGCGCTCGACACTGGTAACCGCTGAATCCAGTGTCGTTAGGATTATTATGTTTGTACGTATTCTTGCTTTCCGTTCGAATACCTATGCCATTTAAACACAAAATTCATGAAACATACGTTTTTATGAAAAATGAAGCCGTATTTTTCCTAATTACATATTGCATAAAGAAATCCAGTTTTCATTGCAAATATAAATCTTAAACTACCGATGTTTTTAAAAGATTTTTAACCAAGATTTCTTGAACTAAAAAAAAATTGGAATTGAAATTTTATTCCCTCTTCAAGTATTTTACGCTTCATGCAAATGCTCGTAGAACGTTCATCTATATTTAGAAAATTGGATCTGCCAGGAATCGAATACAGGTCCCGCAAATGTCAGGCGAGCACTGAACCACATAGCCACACCGCTTATCGAAAAGGTAATCTTACACTGGGCTGTTAAACACAGTCGGAAAACTTTACAGCCGAATATGTCGGGAATCTTTGAGAGTTGCATCCATGCCCGAAGCAGGATTCGAACCTGCGACCGTAGCGGTCGCGCGGCTCCAGACTGAAACGCCTAGAACAGCTCGGCCACAGCGGCCGGCGAGATGCTTTGTTATTTGAGATGTGAACTTCATAACTTCGTGTACCATATATATATATATATATATATATATAGTCTCTGACAAGGAGACCTCACAGCAACCGTATTTTTGTAATATATATACAGGGTGTTACAAAAAGGTACGGTCAAACTTTCAGGAAACATTCCTCACATACAAACAAAGAAAATATGTTATGTGGACATGTGTACGAAAACGCTTACTTTCCATGTTAGAGCTCATTTTATTACTTATCTTCAAATCACATTAATCATGGAATGGAAACACACAGCAACAGAACGTACCAGCGTGACTTCAAACACTTTGTTACAGGAAATGTTCAAAATGTCCTCCGTTAGCGAGGATACATGCATCCACCCTCCGTCGCATGGAATCCCTGATGCGCTGATGCAGCCCTGGAGAATGGCGTACTGTATCACAGCCGTCCACAATACGAGCACGAAGAGTCTTTACATTTGGTACCGGGGTTGCGTAGACAAGAGCTTTCAAATGCCCCCATAAATGAAAGTCAAGAGGGTTGAGGTCAGGAGAGCGTGGAGGCCATGGAATTGGTCCGCCTCTACCAATCCATCTGTCACAGAATCTGCTGCTAAGAAGCGTACGAACACTTCGACTGAAATGTCCAGGAGCTCGATCGCGCATGAGCCACATGTTGTGTCGTACTTGTAAAGGCACATGTTCTAGCAGCACAGGTAGAGTATTCCGTATGAAATTATATAACGTGCTGTATTGAGCGTAGGTGGACGAAACTAAAATGAGCTCTAACATGGAAACTAAGCGTTTCCGGACATATGTCCACGTAATATCTTTTCTTTATTTGTATGTGAGGAATGTTTCCTGAAAGTTTGGCCGTACCTTTTTGTAACACCCTGCCGTGAGGTTTCCCTGTCAGGCACATAGTCAGTTCTTATCATACCTCTTAAGGAATTTATATGACAACTGATGACGCCGATGAGGTATGGTGACACATATCAGCTTCCAAATAACAGATGCAATGAGTCAGGCAGGTATCAGGCTAGGACACAAGCTTTTCATTCTGTAGGAATGGGGTTCAAATCACAGTCTAGTAAATTCGTCTAGCCACAGAACTATATACCGAGGATGCTACTGCAAAC
This sequence comes from Schistocerca piceifrons, assembly GCF_021461385.2. Classification (NCBI taxonomy): domain Eukaryota; kingdom Metazoa; phylum Arthropoda; class Insecta; order Orthoptera; family Acrididae; genus Schistocerca; species Schistocerca piceifrons. The sequence continues at coordinate 826,823,997 of NC_060139.1, forward strand.
CAATATTGATCATTTCCTGTCTCGCTAATCAGGTAACGACCGAGGGAAACATCTCTATTTATGTCGAATCGACTCGCTAACTGTCTCTTAATGTTTAACATACACCACAGAAAACTCAGTGATGATAATTTAGATTTGCAGTGAACACATGGTGTGTCGTGGGGCGGTCACTCTGTTTTTTAAATAATTGAAAAGCCACGATCGCTTCAATATCGTTTACTAGATGACCCGTTTCAGCACTCTGAAGGTACCATAATCGGATCTGTGAAGGTATAACATAACAGGTTTGAAGGAGGGCTTACATGAGTTAACTCTATACATTATAATTATTACAGAACCACATACCTAAAATGTGGAGCCGCGCGGGAGTAGCCGAGCGGTCTCAGGCACTGCAGTCATGGACTGTAGGGCTGATCCCGGTGGAGGTTCGAGTCCTCCCTCGGGCATGGGTGTGTGTGTGTTTGTCCTTAGGATAATTTAGGTTAAGTAGTGTGTAAGCTTAAGGACTGATGACATTAGCAGTTAAGTCCCATAATATTTCACACATATTCTATTCTGAAGTGTGATTAACATTTATAAAACCATATGGTCATCAAGGCACATGAGGCAGACCATCTGATAAAAATCGTTGTCACAACCAATAAAAAACAATAAATAATAAAAATGAACCGCTAGAATCACAGGTAAGCCTGTGTGGAATAGGGCAGTGATGATGCCGACCGGTGTTAGGTGAGCAGTGGTAGTTTCACCTGGTGACTTCAGTTTTATTTTTTATCGAAAGAACGACCATGAGAGCAGCTTTTTATTATTTTTTATTGGTTGTGACAATGATTTTTATCAGATGGTCTGCCTCGCGTGCTAATATGTCTACATGGTTTTATAAATGGTAATAAACGTTTCAGGCATGTGGTTCTGTAATAACTGTAATGTATATAGTTAACTCATGTAAGCCCTCCCTCAAACCCTTTTAGGTTATACTGTCACAGATCCGATGATGGCGCCTTCAGAGTGCTGAAACCGGTCATCTAGTAAACGATATTGAAGCGATCGTGGCTTTTCAATTATTTTAAATTTAGATTACGCCTGATAACGTGCTTTTGTACAGTTATCGAGAGGTTTACCGGTATGTGATACGTGTCAGGGGATACAAATGAGAAAAATGATGTAGAGTGTACTCCAGTACACGGACATCATTCGGTGGCACCCTGGAGTTGGTGAAAAGACGGTCAGCCATTCAGAATGGTCACGGTAGGAGTTGCTCAGTGAAGTATCGAAGACCTAAAAAATATTCGGTAGAGGTTATAACACAGCATTGAGGGCTGTGACCATGATGGCGGACGTCTCTCGACCCTTCACGGCGGTCGCGTCCCGAGGGCAGCAGCTGATTCCTTCCACATTCACCTAACTGGTGGCTTATATACCCCGTCGGAAAACCTTGTCTGTCAGCATTCTTGAAAATAACAAACTGTTTCATGCTGAGATGATGACTTCACCCAGCACGCAGCCTACCAAAAGCAGAAGTTTCAGTTTCCATTAGTGTTTCGGGCACAAATTGTCACTCTTGATATATGCGAAGAATTCTCTTAGTGTAGTCCTCGGGCACTAGTTCTGGTAGTTAGGTGTTGCAGAGACCATTTCAACGATTCGTATACTGAAACGATGTGGAACGAGTCACCTAAAATGGCAAAACCTAAACCGAACTTCATCCGAACATGCCTCAGAAGGCCCAATGGCACCGACCGACCACCGTGTCATCCTCAGCTGACAGAGGCACCGGAAGCGGATGTGCAGGGGCATGTAGTCAGCACACCTTTGCCAGCTTTCGTGAACGGAGCTGCTATTTCTCAGTCAAGTAGTTCCTCAAATGGCCTCACAAGGGCTCAGTGCACCCCACTTGCCAACAGCGCTCGACAGATCCACGACGATTAGCCATCCAACTGCCAATCAACACCGACTGCGCTTAATTTAGGTGATCTGACGGGAACCAGTGTTACCAGTGGGGAAAAGCCGTTGGTTGCAGGGTATGTATACGAGATTAACGTTACCATGAATGCACACAAATCCTTTTAGTCTGAATCATGTTTTACACTTAAAAACGAGGATTTTTTCTTATTTTTCTTTGTTTTCCTTCTGCTGACAGATTCAAACAAAAGTTTGGCTGTGGAATAAGAAGAGCTGTCATGAGAAATTATGTTAGGTTAGATTAAAGATTTCCTTCCATCTGTCAACCTTTTTGTGTTTATGGCAAATGATCAAAAAAATTTGTATCTGCATACTGAACTTTTCTCTAAGACACTGACTGCACTAACAATGGGTAATAAAGGACATTTTTGTCCTAGTTTAGTAGGCGTGGACATCACTACTCTTCTCAAATGATGAATTATGTATAACGAATTTGATTAGCTAATATATTTATTGTGTTGGTGCAGATAAAACGCCTAACACCTTAGAGAGGTATCTACATGACGAAGCGGGTGAACATCACGTATTGTTCTTTTATACAATCAATACTTTCTTTCTAAATGGTGAGTTACACCAGAAAATTCTTCCCTTAGATATTGTTGAGTGGGAATGTGCTAAATACGTCAGAAGGTTGATTCGTCTCTTTCCAAGACTAGTTATGATACAAAGACAAAAATAGCTGAACTTAATTTTTTGAGCAGTTCAGTAATATGGTACAGGATGATTATAATTAACCTTTCACTACTTGAGCCATTGAAGAAGGAAATCCATTGAATGAATGTGTACGCAACTGTATAGGAACAATAATCAGAGTGTGCGCTGCATAATACGTTGTCGGTAGTACGAATGTCATGACTTGCCGTCGGGCGCCGGTACTGGAACGTGACATAAGGTTGAAACACAAGCATCATTGTGCTTTACAGTTACAAATAGCATGGGTCTGGACAAGGTGTGCAGGACTTTACTGATAAAGCTGTCTTGTTAAAACAACAGCAATACCACTACAACACCCGCGAGCATCGATGGATTAAAAAAATATACGGAGGCCGAGTATCTGCACCGGACTGAAGTACGGCACTCGGAAGTCCGAATTAACTGTGATTTTGGAACTGCCCCTGGGAGAGGCCGACAGCCAGTTGCGCCAGAAATTGTTGAAGAAGTTACTGTTGTCATAGCTGAGAATGCTAGATACAATGTGCTACCGTCGAGCAGCGCACGAACTGTGTGACGACAGCTGAACATTCCGTAGTTTCCCATCATTTCGGGCAGCAGCAAATCAATCTCAAGTGCAATTCCAGGCTGTCGTGTATGCAGAAGGTCCTCACATCGAACAATGTTTGTAACCGGTAACCTAACCCTGGTGCCTAATTAACAAATGTTCTCCTGTCAAGTGAAAATAGAAACATGTTTCTTTCAATGGTTTATTCGTCGTTTCTCTTCCTCATATCATTACAAACATGTCATTGTCCTAAGTTATCTCGTTTTCCATGCGGGCCTTTTCAAGCACTGTACTTCTAGTTCACGTTTTCGTCACAATACACCCAAAAATTTGGGGCATTTTCCCTAAATCTGTAAAATTCGCCTAGAGTTTCCAGCGAAATCAGTGTCACATTTCTCAAAGATACCCATTTACGTTCGTTTGATATCTCAATTACGCTTCCAGCTTTTATATTTATACGCTATCCGTGATGAACGCATTTCACATTCCCTGAATTCTCCCAGTAAATCTGAATTTGGCATTTGCTATTCCTTTTACTAAGAACTCGCTTACCTTAACGTTTTTGACTGTAGTATACCGATATACACAAATGTAGGACATTTAAGGACGAAGTGAAATTTTGCAACATGTGTCACTGACAAGTAACATAGCTCGATAAAAAATGGATCATAGAACTGCACAGTAGAGCAAGGAAGTAACTGGAAGGAGAACGCCGTGAGACGAACAGAAATAACCCTTTAACACGAGGACAATACTTTCACTTAAATTACCGGGATTCATGATGGCTTTCTGGACGTTGCAAACGGGGGGAAATGATAGGGCGTGTGATCAGCAAGTGTGGTAATGAATACTATGCAACGTACGAGTACTTCCATGCAGACCACAAGGCAGGGGAGCCGCGCGGATTTTCCGCGCCGTTTAATGACAGCGGCACGGTGGCTCAGCATTTTCGGTCATAGGTATACTGCCCTCTGTAATAAAAAAGAAAAACTGAGTGACTGGATCAACGATGAACTTGAACAAGCGTCATGGGACGTCCACCCCGAACAAATACAACTATCAATAACAAACAAAACGAGACTTTAAAAAAAGGTACTTTGTCCTGGATTGCGCGGCCCCGGAGGTTCGAGTCCTCCCTCTGGCATGGGTGTGTGTGTGTGTGTGTGTGTGTGTGTGTGTGTGTGTGTGTGTGTGTGTTTTGTTGTTCTTAACATAAGTTAGTTTAAGTAGTGTGTAAGTCTAGGGACCGAGCCGGGCGGTGTGGCCGAGCGGTTCAAGGCACTTCAGTCTGGAACCGCGCGACCACTACGGTCGCAGGTTCGAATCCTGCCTCGGGCTTGTATGTGTGTGACGTCCTTAGGTTAGTTAGGTTTAAGTAGTTCTAAGTTCTAGGGGACTGATGACCTCAGATGTTAAGTCCCATAGTGCTCAGAGCCATTTGAACCATCTAGGGACCGATGATGTTAGGTTCCTTATGAATTCACACACATTTGAACATTTGATTATTGTAGGTAAGGCGTTCTTATGGCAGGGCGTTAGATTCCTCCGACAGTTCAGTTGACAACTGCCAGATGATCATTGGCGCATGTGGACATGCTGTAGTACGTCTCGACACAGCATCCTGTAAGTGTTCGTTGGGACTTAAGTTGGCGGAACGGACAGGAAAATCAGTTCGCCGAATATCCTTTCGCGCCAAGAGCTCCTCCATCTACACTGTTCGATGCGGTCGAGCATTGTAAGCCATAAAAGTGAAATCAGGTTCAAATTCACCTCTGAAAAAACGCACATCCGTAACGTGTACAGTGTCATAATAACGTTGACAGGTGAGTCTACCCTGTGCTAAGATTTATAGATGAGTATGTCGATGCAGCATTATATCTTCCCACATTATAACACAGGGAACACCAAAACAATGTTCGACAATCCTGGGCCTACCGTCATATGCCAAAAGGTGAAAACTCATGAAGCATCCAGAAACATTGCTTTAACAAACAGTTTTACTAAAAGCAAGTTTTTCACGCATCTCAGTGAACTACACTGAAGCGCCAAAGAAACTGGTACAGGCATGTCAATTCAAATACAGAAATATGTCAACAGGCAAAATATATATATGACAAGCGTCTGGTGCAGTTGCTAGCTCGGTTACTGCTGTTACAATGGTAGGTTATCAAGATTTGAGTGAGTTTCAACGTAGTGTTATTATCGGCGCGGGCCGGCCGCAGTGGCCGTGCGGTTAAAGGCGCTGTAGTCTGGAACCGCAAGACCGCTACGGTCGCAGGTTCGAATCCTGCCTCGGGCATGGATGTTTGTGATGTCCTTAGGTTAGTTAGGTTTAACTAGTTCTAAGTTCTAGGGGACTAATGACCTCAGCAGTTGAGTCCCATAGTGCTCAGAGCCATTTGAACCATTTTTATTATCGGCGCACAAGCAATGGGACACGGCATCTCCGAGGTAGCGATGAAGCGGGGATTTTCCCGTACGACCATTTCGCGAGTGTACCGTGAATATCAAGAATCGAGCAGAACACCAAATCTCCGACATGGCTGCTGCTCGAAAAAGATGCTGCAAGAACGGGATCAACGACGACTGAAAGGAATAGTTAAGCGTGACAGAGGTGCAACTCTTCCGCAAATTGATGCAGATTTCATTTCTGGGCCAACAACAAGTGCCAGCGTGCGAACCATTTAACGAGACAGAATCATCGATATAGGCCGAAAGCCCACTGGAGTACTCTTGATGACCGCACGACACAAAGCTTTACGCCTCACCTTGGCCTGTCAACACCGTCATTGGACCGTTGATGACTAGAAACATGTTGCCTAGTCGACGAGTGGCGTTTCAGATTGTGTCGAGTGGATGGAAGCGCACGAGTATGGGGACAACCTCATGAACCCAGGGACCCTACATATCAACAGGGGACAGTTCCAGCTGATTGAGGCTGCGTAATGGTACGGAGTGTGTGCAGTTGAAATGGTATACCTGATGTCTGATACGTCAAGATACGACTTTCTGACAGGTGACATGTATGTAGGTATCCGGTCTGATCACCTGCATCCACTCATGTCCATTGTGCATTCCGACGGACTTGGGCAGTTCCACCAGGGCAATGCTACACCCCACACGTCCAGAATTGCTACAAAGTGCCTCTTTGAACACCCTTCTGAGTTTAAATACTTCCGCCGGCCACAAAACTCCTCAGACGAGAGCATATTGAGCAAAGCTGGAATACCTGGAACGTGCTGTTCAGAAGGGATTTCAACCACGTCGTAATCTTACGGGTTTATAGACAGGACTGCAGGATTCGTGGTGTCAATACCCTCCGGCAGTACTTCAGTCATTAGTCGAGTCCATGCCATATGCTGCGGCATTTCTGCGTGTTCGCCAGGGCCCTACGCGATATTAGACAGGAGTACCAGTTTCTTTGACTCTTTAATGCATGCGTACTACAATGATATAATTTTGCAGGTAGTTTCAGTGGTATATGTGTTGCGAGTAAAATTAGCAATAATGATGCAATAAGTTAAAATATCACGCCTGTGCTGAAGTTTAACATTACGAAAAGAGAAAATGTAGTAAGAGGTAAACTTTTTTCCTTTCATTATTCAGTGCTGGTGTCAGCGAGAAAAAGTTTTGAACACGCTTGAAACTGTGTGTAAAGTTTTTTGAAAGTCGCCAAGTGCCCTCATTCTTAAATATTGGATGGTAATTTGCTCACTGTTAGCTATGCTGCCTCAAGAGTTCTACCAAGTTTCTAGCTCGAATGTTCAACATACTGTGTTAAATCTTTAATGTGAGTTCAACGAGTAAATTACGACAGCAAGTGTAAGGCTCAGTTGATAGACCGATTACTGCTGCTACAATGGTAAATTATCAAGATTTCAGTGAGCGTCAACATAGTGTTGTAGTTGGCACACAAGCGATGGGGCACAGCATCTTCGAGGTAGCGATGAAGTGGAGACTTTTCCGTACGGCCATTCACGAGTGTACCGTGAATATCAGGAACCTGCTAAAACAGCAAATCTCCGACATCACTGCGGCCGGAAAAAGATCCTGCAAGAACGAGACCAATGACGACTGAAGAGAATCGTTCAACGTGATAGAAGTGCAACCCTTCCGCAGACTTCAGCAGATTTCAATGCTGGGCCATCAACAAGTGTCAGCGTGCGAGCCATTCAACGAAACATCATCAATATTGGATTTCGGACCCCAAGATCCACCCGTGTACCCTTGACGATTGCACGACACAATGCTTTACGCCTCACCTGGGTCTGGGAGAACCTACTTTGGACTGTTGATGACTAGAAACTTGTTACCCGGTCGGACGAGTCTCGTTTCAAATTGTATCGAGCGGATCGACGTGTATGTGTACGGAGACAACCCATGAGCCCATGGAACCCGCATGTCATCAGGGTACTGTTCAGGCTGGTGGAGACTGTAACGATGTGAGACTTGTGCAGAAGGAGTGATTTGGGACCCCTGATATGTCTAGATACGACTCTGATAGGTGACACGTACCTAACATCCTCTCTGGTCAAGGGCATCGTTTTATGTCCACTGAGCTTTCCGACAAACGTGGGAAATTCCAGCAGGACATTGCGACACGCCACACATCCAGAATAGCTACAGAGTGGCTCCAGGAACACTCTTCCGAGGTTAAATTGTTCCGCTGGCCACCAAACCTCATAGACATGAACATTATTGAGCAATTCGTGGTGCCTTGAAACGTCCTGTTCAAAAGAGAGGCCGGCCGAGTGGCCGAGCGGTTCTGGGCGCTACAGTCTGCAACCGCGCGACCGCTACGGTAGCAGGTTCGAATCCTGCCTCGGGCATGGATGTGTTTGATGTCCTTAGGTTTAAGTAGTTCTAAGTTCTAGGGGACTGATGACCTCAGAAGTTAAGTCCCAAGTGCTCAGAGCCATTTGAACCATTTCAGAAGAGATCTCCACAGCATCGTGCTCTTACGTCTTTATGGAGAGCCCTGGAGGATTCATGGTGTCACTTCCCTCCACTAGTACTTCGGAAATTAGTCGAGTCCATTCCACAACATGTTGCGGGACTTCTGCATGCTTGCGGTGGCCGTACACTATATTAAGCAGGTGTACCAGTTTCTTTGGTTCTTAAGTTTTATTTCCATCCATAAAGTGAGGATCAGTGATGGAGGTTTTGAAAAAAGACGCGCCAAATGTTGATAGACCAAGAGGTTATTTTAATTCACTTCTTTGAGGCAGCGTTGATTTTCAACTGACGGTTATTGGATATTGCGAAAATTGACTTGTCCATGGTTTGTAAGCAATACTTCTTCCGTAAAAAAAATATTGGATAGATGTCCCGCATAACTCTACACTTTTGGTAATCAACATTCGGAGAACTTTAACCAACTCTGGAAGTCGCTGGTGAGACTGTAAATGCAGCGAAATGTGAAGAGGCTGAAATGGGAAGGAACGTGGTGTTCGCAGAACACTCGTTTGATTGTTCCCTCTCGTACTTCCGAGACGCCTCTTACTGAAATTTCCACTGTGTGTTACGGTTACTAAAAAAGTCAAATTCATTTCTTTCGTCAACTGCTCTGTTTTTTTTTCTTGCCGTATTTTATTCTTCAGACTTCCATTTTCTAGAAGTTCTCTATAATATTTGCAAAGAGTGATCGTGAGTGCTTTGCTCGACCTTGGATGCTCTTCGGCATGTAACCGCGCCGCTGCTGCAATAGTTTACCGACATTCGCCATTAACAGTATTCACATTGTGAATGCTTCAGTAGCTTCACAAAGAAGTTATCTGATTTCTACAGCAGAAGAAATCAGACTGATGGGTTTCAAGCGCACAAGTAAGCACAAGTACCATATGTGTTATGTGTTTGCTTACATTTTGTGTAATAGACCAGACATTTGTGGATTATGGAACCTCTTCTCATAATGGCGGGACGGTAATTTGTGTCACAGAAAAATGTATACAGTTCCATTAGGAAAATAATAAAAAATAAGAAAAGTCGGTGTCGTAATTGGGCGACTGTAAACAATGAAAATTAGCTGCGAATCTCAGGAAATTTTCCATATTGTCCACTATGACTTGACGATAACGTCACCTCAGTACATTTATTCATTTTGGATATATCAGGGGCAGCCTGTCTTAGTTGCCTATTGTAATAAAATGCAAATCAAAATTAGTTTGTACGTAATTGTACACAACTAATCCATTTTATCTTGTTCTCATGAAACCCATGCGACATCTTTAGCCCTTTATATGTTACACACAAATTCTCCAAATTCGATCACGGTGGTTTCTCGAGATTTTTTGCCAAAGATAGCCACTTCAGATCCATTAACATTCCTGTTTCAGTGTCATATAGGCACAACAAACTTGTCATGATCCTAGTATCACATCCCGTAAGTAAGTTGATAAAGGTTCCACGTACTGGACCACTCTTTGGCATAGAGCTGAATGTAGTTTTCGTAACATTACACTATATGCCACTGGCGAAAGTAAGGTTGTAAGGGTGAATGGGAAGTCATGCCTGAATAGCTTAATTGTTGAGAGGATCGCCCCGGGCAGGCAAAGTTCCGGATTCGAGTTCCGTTCCGACACAAAGTTTTAACGTTCTCTGAAATGTTAAATGTTGTTCACTTTGCTAGGATCCTGCCAACAGGTTTGTGTTTGCCTGTTAATGAGTTCTCGTGTTCGTTTCATTTCGTGACACGTGACTAACACTACTACTCGGTGTACAAAGATGTTTCAGGCTCCATAAACTTAGCCGGCCGGAGTGGCGGTGCGATTCTAGGCGCTACAATCTGGAACCGAGCGACCGCTACGGTCGCAGGTTCGAATCCTGCCTCGGGCATGGATGTGTGTGATGTCCCTAGGTTAGTTAGGTTTAATTAGTTTTAAGTTCCAGGCAACTGATGACCTCAGAAGTTAAGTCGCATAGTGCTCAGAGCCAAGCCATAAACTTACTACTGTAGTCTGAACCACCCGATTTCTTCTTTGGCTTCTAATAAAATTAAAATACTTCACATACGCTTTGAGGGACACCAATGCAAACCATTTCAAAATGTCGCCATTTTTCTTTAAGGTCGGCGTATAGGATTTCTGGACAGGCAAGGGTTAACAACGGCCTCTCTTGAAGCTAATCTGTAGTAGCTAATCTGTAGAATATCGATATAGTTGTCGATGTTGCGTGCAGATACACGCTGCTGGCTTGGTATTACGCACGGCAGTGATATTGACAGCACGTCAAACGCTTTAAATTAACGAAGTGCCGCGCTGCTTAACACAAAACGGATCAGCGGCTGGTTGAACGAAAAAGCTAACGAACAGCAATGAGTGATTAACTATGTTACGGAACACGGTCAAAGGCAATAAACTGGCTACAACGGCGCGTCATCAACGATTATTGGAGAATAATGACTTCACAGCCATACAAGGGGCAAAGCATGGAACTGCAGACTGTTCATTTCACTTCGGTTTGGGGATTGCAATGCAGCGTTGACGGTTATTCCGTTTTTCTCACTTCATATTTTCATTGATATAAAATGACAAATAATGTTGATGCAGTGTAATGAATCCTGACACATTCAGATCCTGAAAAGGGGTTCGATAATCCATTTATGTTTGAAATTCTTAGAATAGAAGTACAAGCTATACGGAAAGACAGCTTACGTACAGTAAATGTGAGAATCAAGGGGGAACAAGGAGAACAGGAGACGAAGAAAGAAGTGCTTGGGTTAAAAACGGTGTGAACCAGGCATACGGCCTTTCTGCACTGTTGCTCAATCTGAACATCAAAGAAACATTGGTTGAGGTAAATAAAGGTTCAGGAAGGGGATTAAAATTCAAAATAAAAGATATCAATGATAAGATTGTATGATGACAGTGGTATCAGGAGTGGAAACGAGGAAGAATTAAGTGAGCTGTGGAATCGAACGAAGAGTCTAATGAGAAGGCGAAGTATGAATTGAGATTAAATCTAAGAAATAATTTATCATTTATGGGTTCACAGCCCCAGTGTATTGGCTAAGTCATGGAAATACTTTAACCACCGTTAGCTGTCAGTTTTATTAGTGCATCATGCGTATAAATCACATTAGCGGCCAGTGCTGCCCTTAAACCACTTTCAGGTGTATGCAATGTAATTTCGAAAGTACAATAGATAGTTAAAGACACATTAATGAACAACATTATGCTTGCATATTAGAAGTGTTGTTCAGATCATTAAATAATACTGATGATGTGTGTGTGTGTGTGTGTGTGTGTGTGTGTGTGTGTCACGTTAAAATTTTATTTATCATGTATGTATCTAAAGGCACGTTTCCCACAGGCGAGAGTGACGATGAGTTCCAGATAGGACATAATATTAAACATTGACGGCGATAGACTAGACGAAGTGAAGAAATTATACAACCTGTAAATAAAATAACGCCTGTTGGACAATAGCAGGAGGAGAAAAGAAGCAACTAGTAAGAACAAAGAAGGCATTTTTCACTACAGGAAATCTAATACTATCAAGATTGACCTTCATTTTAGGAAAAACGTTCTGAGAATGTACGTCTGTATTATATAGATGTGAAATATGATCTGGAGAAAACTGGAAAAGAAGAAATTCCACGCGTTTGAGACATAATACTGCAGAGGACTACTGAAAATTGGGTGCACCTCAAAGAAATGAGGTTTCCCGTAGAAGAGGCCAACCGTGGAACCGGATGATAGGGCATACGTGAGAACATTGAGCAGTAACGTCCATGGCGTCAGAGGGCACAAATAATAGGCTCTGTCAGAAACTCGAACGTATCCAATAAATAAATAAAGACGTTAGGTGTAAGCGCTACTTTGAGATTAAGGACTTGTCTCAGAAGAGGAAATCGCGGTCGATCGCATCAGAACTGTCGGTATAATGACAACCCAGAAAATACACCATTCAGCTGATCATATATTATTGAAACAGACCTGTTCGTCTGACGCAAGATTGAGTATTCTTGAAGGGGGTCACCAGTATCTTATGAACTCATAAAATCTGAAGACCGATTGAAGAGTGACAGATAATGCCTTTGAATTCTTGGAGAGCTTCCTGCATATCACTTGTATAGTACCTATGAAGTTAAAACTGAGCTAGTAATAATCCCACAGAGGAACGTAGATTCAATAACAAAATAGTTTGAGCAAATGGAAGGAATAGTCTAGTGAAGACGATGCAGCAGCTGTATATGCCTTGAATACAAAAGCTCTGCATTCACTCAATAGTTTTGCCTGAGAACCACTTCACCTTTCCCGAGAGAGTCCCATTTCACTTCCTTTAACAAGTGCGTAAGCGAGTATCTAAATGATTAGTGTAGTAACTGTTGATGATGGGTATAATGGCAACAAAAGTGTGTAAGCTTTGTCATGGGACCATGTTATCGAGACTTATAGTATGTGTTATGGGCGTGGAATGTATCATCCTGTAAGTGATAAACTGGAAATTACAGTGCGTTCTCGTGGGGTGCTATCAACACTTCATATAGTTGGAATCATTATGGGCCCCCTTGTTGTAATCTGATTGAAATGTGCATTGCCCAGGTATTTCAAGCCTCTGAAAATAACAGTAACCCAGTGGTCGACAGAAAAGGAACGTGAGATAAGTGACATGTTTTGTCAACGTTCTGGTAGACCAAGTCTAACAACAACGAGAAAAGATTGCCCTACTGTGCACAAAGCATCTCTAAACCCCGTAGCATCTCGTGTGACAATCTGCTAGAGTCATGGATTCACCTCATCTGGACAGAGACTAGAGAAAGCTAGGCTATTAAATCGCAGACCAGTGGTGAACCGTCATTAACAGCACAAAACAAAGGGATGTTTTTACAGTGTTGTCATACCTGAGAAGCAAGGACTGCTGACACGTGCTACAACAAAACTTTCAGCTATGAATCTCTAATGTGTGCTACACTGGTGGCCATAATCTGTGAGCACAGCGCCTGCGAGCAAAGAGAACAAATTGTGGACATGTTCTCATGAAACACATCGGTGTTTTTTCGAGTGTAATGATCTGGAGGATCAATTCATCTGGCGGTAATTCAGGAATCTCGGGCGGCAGAGCAACACGCCACCGACTTCCTGAGCCTTCATGTGTTACCTCTCACGAGACCGTACTCTGATACGATTGTTGATTAACTCTCAAGGGTTGCAGAACTGCTCCATTTACTAATCAGCCCCTTCTTATTTGCAATAATCAGGTTGTGAAGTGCGATACACAGCCTCTTCCATCCATACTTCCATTGCTACCCACTGAGGAATCAGACAACGCTTTAGCAGGCGACGGGACCTCAATTTGGAGGGTCGCACTTCACCAATGAGTGCAGATTTCCTCCCACAGAGCAGTTCCTACGAAGCCACCTCGGCTAAGTCACACTGCATCATGCATCGATGTAAGCCACGTCGCTATTCGTGTAGTAAGCACTGTGTCGAAATCCAGCCTGTAGTACTCACATAACGTAATTGACAAAATCTACCCGTTGTCGAGCTATGATTCTTTTAGGCTCACAAGTTTCTAGCTCTGAATATCTAGCCATGTTCTCATGTTCTCGCACTTGCTTTATTGTATGTTTGCCACTCTTACCACACGTGTTGATACGATTTCTGTTACCGTGTTTGACGAGTCACCATCGTGGACGCTTGCGTGCTTCCTCTAGCAGACATATCATACTGTTTCAAAATGCCAGTTGCCTGGTATCAGGGATTGGGTAGATACTGACAGCCATACTGACTCTCTAGAAGAAGACATGTCTCCGAAAGGAACTGTGATACCAGCAATGTCTCGACACCACAAACGACTGTTCCACCGAATTACTCCTTTTTTTCGCTAGGAGAGAAAGGTAATCGTATCTGCAAGATTCTTCTCATCATACTGGACGAGTCACTGTCACTAGTGTATCGACTTCGTTTCTTCTGCACCTCTCAGTTCTACTGGAGGACTCCCACTGGCCAACCCACAAAAGCTGGTGGTTTTCGATCGCTTTGACGGCTAACAGTGTTCGATATGCTAAGGGACTTCATCTTGATCCCAGAGGTCCTCGGATACTCGCCAGTGCACCATCGCGTTGCACAGCAGCTCAAATGATACTAGCAGCGTTTTCCACTTCTCATCAAGTGACAGGAGAGGTTCCCTAAATGTCGACAAGTTTAGCGAGTCACCGCGGAAGACACTTTCCAGAATCTCTTCTGCACCTCTTATGCTGCCAAGAACGACCGTTACCCTCTGTGCCGGCATTAAGTCGTCAAGCGTTGCGGCGACTTGAATTCCCGCGCCGCGTCGTCAGGAATTCCTGTGGCGCGACGACGGGAACGGTGCGAGAGTGGCGCCACCTGCTTGCAGCCGGTCATTGCCGGCCACATCGTGACCTCTCTTTCCATCCAGCTAGCCGTCAGCTAGCCGTCCGCTGTGGCCGAGCGGTTCTAGGCGCTTCAGTCCGGAACCACGCTGCTGCTACGGTCGCAGGTTCGAATCCTGCCTCGGGCATGGATGTGTGTCATGTCCTTAGGTTAGTTAGGTTTAAGTAGTTCTAAGTTCTATGGGACTGATGACGTCAGATGTTAAGTCCCATAGTGCTAAGAGCCATTTGAACCATTTTCTATTTCTTTACAGATTCTGCTCCTTCCCTCTTTGCCAGAAGCGGTTGACGCCATTTGCACTTCGCAGTTTTTGCCATTCATGTAGTACTTTTTGCGCTGCATTACTTACTTTTGTAAGCTGTTTCTCACTCGGCACAGTAACAGTGTTTATATCTATTCGTTTGTTTTCGTCCACGGTATGAGTGAAACTTTCTTTCTCTCTCTCTCTCTCTCTCTCTCTTTTTTTTTTTTTTTTTTTTTTTTTTTTTTTTTTTTTTTTTTTTATTGACGTGCGTGTGAGGTGTGAGTTACAGAGAACTTGTGAAATTGTCTTGCATATTAGGTAGAGACGTGTGTGGAGAGCGGGTGGTTAATTTTCCTTTGGGGGGGGGGAGGTGTAACGGGGATGAGCCTGGACGGTGATTGTAGGACAGAATCTGGGAGGAGATAGTAGAGGTAAATGGAGCCTGTGGTTATGTGTGTATATTTAATGGTTATATTAAGTGATCAATCAGTTTAGAGAGTGTGTGGTTTGCCAAGTTGGTCTGGTCATTTACGAGTCTAGGGGACTGATGACCTCGGATTTTAAGTCCAATAGTGCTTAGAGCCATTTGAACCAAATCCGTCTGCAAGGGTCGATGAGTCGGCTCGCCTTCCTGCAGCACGCCGCTCGTCGCACCACCGTGTTAACATTTTGGTCGGTACCGGTGTCACTGCCGCTGCTATTGAACTTTATGTTTTGACGAGTAGTTAAGGAAAACTTCCTACCGGTAGTGGAACCTGTAGGGCGCTGCTGAAAGACTTGGCCGATGTACTTTAGCGGCAGTTTGGTCTTCTTGTTGTGCGGGCGCTGTTTAAAGCAAGAAAATTTGTTCTTTTGGTAAAAAGACCCGTAGTACGGCCTGCCTTGTGTACAGAACTTTTGTAGCAGTCTTGTTCACGAATGGAGTGCTAAATTTTCCGTGATTTAGGGTGGTGCATTCTCAAAAGCACTTAACTCTGTACTAGCTGGGGTGTTCAAACATTCAATTACACGTTCAACTGACGTAAGCCATTGGAATCAACTGTTTGAAATCATGTGCCAGTATTACATCATTATCATTTATAGAGTCCAGGGTTATATTAACGATTTCGTTTACTGATGATCTTGGGATTATAAAGAGTTTGCTGTACTTACAATGGTAATAAATAGCTGTTCAAAAAATGTCACATCCACTCTCTCCTAGTCCTTCCACTCACTAGTTCTATTACACCTCAGATGTGAGATTTGGCAGTACACGGCCTTTGGGTAATCACCATGCTGTCTGCCAAAGGCACATTACATCAGTGTAGGGCATTAGAAATCCCACAGAGAATTCGTGGACCGACACATCAAACAACAGCCCAGCGGTTCCCACATTCACGGCCAGAAGCAGCCTATTCAGTGATTCAGCAGATATTCAGCGACAGCCCTCTACTATGAATCACGCTTGTGATGACTCGTTTGGTCTGTCCCAGTAAAAGCATCGCTACCCAATGGTCAGCCTATCTTAGGGACTGTAGGTATTGCAGTATGACTGGACTACATTTGTCCTCACACGGGACCTGTCTCTGTTAAATGTTGAGGGACTCCATTATCCAGCTAGGTCCTTCGCGTGGGACCAGACCGTACACCAGTTCAGTGACTGCTCCAACATACAGGATAGTAAGATCATATGGACTATCAGACCTATTGTGTGATTGGATTGAAGAGTTCCTAGATAACAGAACGCAGCATGTCATTCTCGATGGAGAGATGTGTTCCGAAGTAAGAGTGATTTCAGGTGTGCCGCAGGGGAGTGTAGTAGGACCGTTGCTATTCACAATATACATAAATGACCTTGTGGATGACATCAGAATTTCACTGAGACTTTTTGCGGATGATGCTGTGGTATATCGAGAGGTTGTAACAATGGAAAATTGTACTGAAATGCAGGAGGATCTGCAGCGAATTGACGCATGGTGCAGGGAGTGGCAACTGTATCTCAATGTAGACAAGTGTAATGTGCTGCGAATACATAGAAAGAAAGATCCCTTACCATTTAGCTACAATATAGCAGGTCAGCAACTGGAAGCAGTTAATTCCATAAACTATCTGGGAGTACGCATTAGGAGTGATTTAAAAAGGAATGATCATATAAAGTTGATCGTCGGTAAAGCAGATGCCAGACTGAGATTTATTGGAAGAATCCTAAGGAAATGCAATCCGAAAACAAAGGAAGTAGGTGACAGTACGCTTGTTCGCCCACTGTTTGAATACCGCGCAGCAGTGTGGGATCCGTAGCAGATAAGGTTGATAGAAGAGATAGAGAAGATCCAACGGAGAGCAGCGCGCTTCGTTACATGATCATTTATTAATCACGAAAGCGTTACGGAGATGATAGATAAGTGGGAGACTCTTCAGGAGAGACACTCAGTAGCTCGGTACGTGCTTTTGTTGAAGTTACGAGAACATATCTTCACCGAGGAGTCAAGCAGTATATTGCTCCCTCCTACGTATATGTCGCGAAGAGACCATGAGGATAAAATCAGAGAGATTAGAGCCCACACAGAGGCGTACCGACAATCTTTCTTTCCACGAATAATACGAGACTAGAATAGAAGGGAGAACCGATAGAGGTACTCAAGGTACCCTCCGCCACATACCGTCAGGTGGCTTGTGGAGTATGGATATAGACGTAGATGTAGATAGCGACGGTCAGTCACGATAGTAATGGGACAAGTTAACTCAGAACACACTGTCACATGTTACTAGAATAAGAATAGGTTCTCAGGTATGTGAGTGGTTTGAAGATGTTTTAAATAACGGCATCCTAAACGGTGAGTGTTCATAGGAAGTAAAAGTATAGTCAGGAGTGTCCTTGGGAAGTGTGATACTACCGCTCATATTTATGTGCGTAAGCGATCTGTTGGATAAAGTGAGCAGCAATCTATGACTGTTTGCTGATGATGCAAAAGTGTACGGGACAGAGTCGTCTATAATTGACTACTGGAGAATACGGGTGTCTTGGACCGAATTTCTTCTTGTCGTAGTGAATGTTAAATTTGTTCTAAATGCTGAAATATGTAAATTAATCTGCATGAGTATGAAAAAAAATCTTCTAGTGTTCAAATACAGTATTAATGATGTGCTGCTTGCTTCTCCTCACGTTGATTAAATACCTAACCTTGACATCCTAACGCGACGTGAAACACAGGAAGCACATAAGGTCTGTTGTATGGAAGGCGAATGGTCGTCTTCGATTTAGTGGGAGAAAGCGCAGCTCATCTATAAAGGAGACTACGTACACAACACTTGTGCGAGACGTCATTGAGTTCTGCTCGAGTCTCGGGGATCCAAACTAGGTCGGATTAAAGCAAGACCTCGAAGCAATTCAGAGACGTGCTGCTAGATCGTCAGTACAATTTTTAGTATTATTTTTGTTATGTATCATAAGGCGTGCACCGAGTCACACTAGGCAGACTAAATTCTTAATGTGGTGTCACCGCCAGACACCACACTTATTAGGTGGTAGCCTTTAAATCGGCCGTGGTCCGTTAGTATACGTCGGACCCGCGTGTCGCCACTGTCAGTGATTGCAGACCGAGCGCCGCCACACGGCAGATCTAGTCTAGAGAGACTCCCTAGCACTCGCCCCAGTTGTACAGCCGACTTTGCTAGCGATGGTTCACTGCCTACATACGCTTTCATTTGCAGAGACGACAGTTTAGCATAGCCTTCAGCTACGTCATTTGCTACGACCTAGCAAGGCTCCATATTCAGTTACTGTAAGTGCTGTCTTCAAGAATGTATTCTGAAGAGATAATATTGTGAATCATGTACCGTCAAGAGCGACGTTCATCATTAATGGATTAAAGTTAAGTATCAAACTAATTTCGTCCGCTTTCTGAATTCTCATTCCTTGTCATGTTCCAGACCTAGCGTCAGTATAGTTCTTAACTCCTCAGGCCAGCCTGCCTGAGCTAAAACGCGTGCATTTCGGCCTCCTCTAGTAGCACGGTGTTGGCTCTTCTGTCAACACAACACTTAATAAATCGGATAACATCAAAATCTAATATTATAGCCTTTTAATTCACTGCCTAGCAAAATTTCACTTTTGTTCTAAAGGATCTCGGCGCCCGTAAAAAGAAAATCACAAAGCTCAAAGACTAACAACTATAAAACATCTCTTTAAATACAATTCTGGTTAAATGCATTAGACACTACATATGTTAAACATATATGGTCTGACTACTTATAAGGTCTGACGACTCATACATTAATGCTGACTACACGCGTGACAAGACGTTCGCAAATGCAAGCCTGAGTGCTTACTGATTACATGATTAACAGCCAGTGTCAAAACGGACGGGACCTCTGCAAGAGCTGTAACAATAATTTGTCCAAGTAAAACATAGAATTCGTCAAGAAAGCTCGAATGGAGTTGCCAAAGTCACAAAATGGGAAAGACAGCACTGAGGTATATACACTACTGGCCATTAAAATTGCTACACGAAGAAGAAATGCAGATGATAAACGGGTATTCATTGGACAAATATATTGTACTAGAACTGACATGTGATTACATTTTCACGCAATTTGTGTGGATATATCCTGAGAAATCAGTACCCGGAACAACCACCTCTGGCCGTAATAACGGCCTTGATACGCCTGGGCATTGAGTCAAACAGAGCTGGGATGGCGTGTACAGGTACAGCTGCCCATGCAGCTTCAACACGATACCACAGTTCAAGTGACGAGTATTGTGACGAGCCAGTTGCCGGGCCACCATTGACCAGACGTTTTTAATTGGTGAGAGATCTGGAGAATGTGCTGGCCAGGGCATCAGTCGAACATTTTCTGTATCCAGAAAGGCCCGTACAGGACGTGCAACATATGGTTGTGCATTATCCTGGTGAAATGTAGGGTTTCGCAGGAATTGAATGATGGGTAGAGCCACGGGTCGTAACACATCTTAAATGTAACGTCCACTGTTCAAAGTGCCGTCAATACGAACAAGAGGTGACCGAGACGTGTAACAAATGGCACCCCATACCATCACGCCGGGTGACACGCCAGTATGGAGATGACGAATACACGTTTCCAATATGCGCTCACCGCGATATCACCAAACACGGATGCGACCATCATGATGCTGTAAACAGAACCTGGGTTCATCTGAAGAAATGACGTTTTGCCATTCGTGCACCCAGGTTCGTCGTTGAGTACACCATCGCAGGCGCTCCTGTCTGTGTTGCAGCATCAAGGGTAACCGCAGCCCTGGTTCCGAGCTGATAGTCCATACTGTTGCAAACGTTGTCGATCTCTTCGTGCAGATGGTTGTTGTCTTGCAAACGTTCCCATCTGTTGACTCAGGGATCGAGACGAGGCTGCACGATCCGTTACAGCCATGCGGATAAGATGCCTGTCATCTCGACTGCTAGTGGCATGAGGCCGTTGGGATCCAGCACGGCGATCCGTATTACCCTCCTGAACCCACAGATTCCATATTCCGCTAACACTCCTTGTATCTCGACCAACACGAGCAGCTATGTCGCGATACAATAAACCGGAATCACGATAGGCTACAATCCGGCCTTTATCAAATTCGTAAACGTGATGGTATGCATTTCTCCTCCTTACACGAGGCATCACAACAATGTTTTACCAGGCAACGCCGGTCGGTATCATAGTTATTTACACTTGAGCTGGTACTAGCCGGTAATGCCGGCTCTGATAACAATGCTGCTCAACTATCAAGCCCGGTGCCGTATACAGGGCTAAGCACAACTATGACACTTTTAATGTGGACACCTCAGTTAACCACGTCCCCAAATAAAAGTACCTGATGGAAGGTATTGCCGGCCGTTGTGACCGAGCGGTTCTAGGCATTTCAGTCCGGAATCGCGCGGCTGCTTCGGTAGCTGGTTCGAATCCTGCCTCGGGCATGGATGTGTGTGCCGTCCTTAGGTTAGTTAGGTTTAAGTAGTTGTAAGTCTAGGGGACTGATGTCCTCAAATGTTAAGTCCCATTGTGCTCAGAGCCATGTGAACCATTTTTGGAAGGTGCTGCCCTCTCCCCACAGTCTTCTGGAACAGCCTACAGGTGACTCCTCCGCCGAAAGCCAAAGGTCACAGGAATCAATCGGCACACGGTGTACTATAACATTTATTAGTATTTTGTTTTCAAACTGTGATTGACTGTTGATCATAGACATCATAAGGGAATGAGCCTACCCCCATGAATCATGGACCTTGCCGTTGGTGGGGAGGCTTGAGTGTCTCAGCGATACAGATAGCCGTACCGTAGGTGCAACCACAACGGAGGGGTATCTATTGAGAGGCCAGACAAACGTGTGGTTCCTGAAGAGGGGCAGCAGCCTTTTCAGTAGTTGCAGGGGCAACAGTCTGGATGATTGACTGATCTGGCCTTGCAACACTAACCAAAACGGTCTTGCTGGTCTGGTGCTGCGAACGCCTGAAAGCAAGGGGGAACTACAGCCGTATTTTTTCCCGAGGGCATGCAGCTTTATTGTATGGTTAAATGATGATGGCGTCCTCTTGGGTAAAATATTCCGAGGGAAAATAGTCCCCCATTCGGATCTCCGGGCGGGGACTACTCAAGAGAACGTCATTTTCAGGAGAAAGAAAACTGGCGTTCTACGGATCGGAGCGTGGAATGTCAGATCCCTTAATCGGGCAGGTAGGTTAGAAAATTTAAAAAGGGAAATGGATAGGTTGAAAAAATGGTTCAAATGGCTCTGAGCACTATGGGACTTAACATCTATGGTCATCAGTCCCCTAGAACTTAGAACTACGTAAACCTAACTAACCTAAGGACAGCACACAACACCCAGTCATCACGAGGCGGATAGGTTGAAGTTAGATGTAGTGGGAAATAGTGAAGTTCGGTGGCAGGAGGAACAAGACTTCTGGTCAGGTGAATACAGGGTTATAAATACAAAATCAAATAGGGGTCATGCAGGAGTAGGTTTAATAATGAATAGGAAAATAGGAGTGCGGGTAAGCTACTACCAACAGCATAGTGAACGCATTATTGTGGCCAAGATAGACACGAAGCCCACGCCTACTACAGCAGTACAAGTTTATATGCCAACTAGCTCTGCAGATGGTGAAGAAATTGATGAAATGTGTGATGAGATAAAAGATATTATTCAGGTAGTGAAGGGAGACGAAAATTTAATAGTCATGGGTGACTGGAATTCGAGAATAGGAAAAGGGAGAGAAGGAAACATAGTGGGTGAACATGGATTGGGGGAGAGAAATGAAGGAGGAAGCCGTCTGGTAGAATTTTGCACAGAGCATAACTTAATCATAGCTAACACATGGTTCAAGAATCATGAAAGAAGGTTGTATACATGGAAGAATCCTGGAGATACTAGAAGGTATCGGATAGATTATATAATGGTAAGACAGAGATTTAGGAATCAGCTTTTAAATTGTAAGGCATTTCCAGTGGCAGATGTGGACTCTGACCACAATCTATTGGTCATGAACTGTAGATTAAAACTGAAGAAACTGCAAAAAGGTGGGAATTTAAGGAGATGGACCTGGACAAACTGACTAAACCAGAGTTTGTACAGAGTTTCAGGGAGAGCATAAGGGAACAATTGACAGGAATCGGGGAAAGAAATACAGTAGAAGAAGAGTGGGTAGCTCTGAGGGACGAAGTAGTGAAGGCAGCAGAGGATAAAGTAGGTAAAAAGATGAGGGCTAGTAGAAATCCTTCGATAACACAAGAAATATTGAATTTAATTGATGAAAGGAGAAAATATAAAAACGCAGTAAATGAAGCAGGCAAAAGGGAATACAAACGTCTCACAAATGAGGTCGACAGGAAGTGCAAAATGGCTAAGCGGGGATGGCTAGAGGACAAATGTAAGGATGTAGAGGTTTATCTCACGAGGGGAAAGATAGATACTGCCTACAGGAAAATTAAAGAGACCTTTGGAGAAAAGAGAACCACTTGCATGAATATCAAGAGCTCAGAAGGAAACCCAGTTCTAAGCAAAGAAGGGAAAGCAAAAAGGTGGAAGGAGTATATAGAGGGTCTATACAGGGGCGATGTTCTTGAGGACAATATTATGGAAATGGAAGAGGATATAGATGAAGATGAAATGGGAGATACGATACTGCGTGAAAGACCTGAGTCGAAACAAGGCCCCGGGAGTAGACAACATTCCATTGGAACTACAGACGGCCTTGGGAGAGCCAGTCCTGACAAAACTCTACCATCTGGAGAGCAAGATGTATGAGGCAGGCTAAATACCCTCAGACTTCAAGAAGAATATAATAATTCCAATCCCAAAGAAAGCAGGTGTTGACAGATGTGAAAATTACCGAACTATCAGTTTAATAAGTCACAGCTACAAAATACTAACGCGAATTCCTTACAGACGAATGGAAAAACTGGTACAAGCCGACCTCGGTGAAGATCAGTTTGGATTCCGCAGAAATGTTGGAACACGTGAGGCAATACTGACCCTACGACTTATATTAGAAAATAGATTAAGGAAAGGCAAACCTACATTTCTAGCATCTGTAGACTTAGAGAAAGCTTTTGACAATGTTGACTGGAATAGTCTTTCAAATTCTGAAGGTGGCATGGGTAAAATACAGGGAGTGAAAGGCTATTTACAATTTGTACAGAAAGCAGATGGCAGTTATAAGAGTCGAGGGGCATGAAAGGGAAGCAGCGGTTAGGAAGGGAGTGAGACAGGGTTGTAGCCTGTCCCCGATGTTATTCAATCTGTATATTGAGCAAGCAGTAAAGGAAACAAAAGAAAAATTCGGAGTAGGTATTAAAGTCCATGGAGAAGAAATAAAAACTTTGAGGTTCGCCGATGACATTGTAATTTTGTCACAGACAGCAAAGGACTTGGAAGAGCAGTTGAACGGAATGGACAGTGTCTTGAAAGGAGGATATAAGATGAACATCAACAAAAGCAAAACGAGGATAATGGAATGTAGTCGAATTAAGGCGTGTGATGCTAAGGGAATTAGATTAGGAAATGAGACCCTTAAAGTAGTAAAGGATTTTTGCCATTTGGGGAGCGAAATAACTGATGATGGTCGAAGTAGAGAGGATATAAAATGTAGACTGGCAATGGCAAGCAAAGCGTTTCTGAAGAAGAGAAATTTGTTAACACCGAGTATAGATTTAAGTGTCAGGAAGTCGTTTCTGAAAGTATTTGTATGGAGTGTAGCCATGTATGGAAGTGAAACATGGACGAAAAATAGTTTGGACAAGAAGAGAATAGAAGCTTTCGAAATGTGGTGCTACAGAAGAATGCTGAAGATTAGATGGATAGATCACATAACTAATGAGGAGGTATTGAATAGATTTGGGGAGAAGAGGAGTTTGTGGCACAACCTGACAAGAAGAAGCGACCGGTTGGTAGGACATGTTCTGAGGCATCAAGGGATCACAAATGTAGTATTGGAGGGCAGCGTGGAGGGTAAGAATCGTAGAGTGGGGCCAAGAGATGAATACACTAAACAGATTCAGAAGGATGTAGGTTGCAGTAATTACTGGGAGATGAAGAAGCTTGGCCGGCCGCGGTGGTCTAGCGGTTCTAGGCGCTCAGTCTGGAACCGTGGGACAGCTACGGTCGCAGGTTCGAATCCTGCCTCGGGCATTGATGTGTGTGCTGTCCTTAGGTTAGTTAGGTTTAATTAGTTCTAAGTTCTAGGCGACTGATGGCCTCAGAAGTTAAGTCGTATAGTGCTCAGAGCCATTTGAACCATTTGAAGAAGCTTGCACAGGATAGAGTAGCATGGAGAGCTGCATAAAACCAGTCTCAGGACTGAAGACAACAACAACAACAACAACAACAAGGGAATGAGTGTACTGTGTGGCTCTTGTTAGCACGCGGGTACAAAGAGCAGTCGACAAGAGCTTCTAGAATAGACACCACATACACTGACTAGTTACATTAACCTGACCACCTGTCTAAAGCCTGGTAGTTGCGGTATGCAATGCGGACGCTGCGAAATGTGCAGGCGGAGAGTCAGTGAGGTTGTGGAGGGTACCGGCAGCGATGTGGAGCCATGCGTTCGGTGTTGTGGTCACCTGGGCTAGGTTTCTTGGTGGAGGATCCGTGGCGTGGACAGACCTATCGAGGTGGTCCCACAAATTCTCAATTGCATTTAAATTCTGGAAGTTTGGTGGCCAGGAGAGTACGGTAAACTTAGCCTGGTGCTCTTCGAACCACTCACGTACACTGCGAGCTATGTGAGACGTTCCGTTGTCCTGCTGGTAGATGCCATTGTGCCGAAGAAAAACAAACTACATGCAGGGGTGGACATGCCCCCAAGAATAGATGCATACTTGTGTTGATCCATTGCGCCTCTTAGAATGACGAAGTCCCCAAGATATGCCACGAAAACATTCCCCACACCATAACGGTCCCTAGCCTGCACTCTTACGACGATTGTTGCAGGGCCGTTTACGCCAATGCCCATCTGATGGATGGAGCATAAAATGTGATTCACCTGAGAAGGCCACCTGGCGTCACTTAGTGGACGTCCTGTTGCGTTATTGGCGTGAGAATTGCAGCTTTCGTTGCCATTGAACAGCAGTCAGCATGGGCCGATGCATTAGCCTCCTGCTGAGTAGTCCCATACGCAACAACGTTCGCTGAACGATCGTTGAGGAGACGGTACTGGTAGCCCTTTGTTGATCTGGGCAGTCAGTGGCTAACAATTTCACGCCTGTTCGCTCCTACACATCTCCACGGCCTCTCTTCTATGACCCGTGGTCTACCACAGTTGTCTCGGAACTGGTTTGGCGTAGTGGTACTTCAACACACCATGGTATACTTTAACCACAGCTGTAAATGAACAGTTTACGAATTTAGCCGTTTCGAAACTGTTTCCATTCTTGACCCGAAAGCTAACGATCAAGCTCTTTTGGATGTCAGACATATCATTCCATTTCCCCATTACGGAAACGACTGCACTGTTTCCCGTATCCCCTCGACAAGCTTTATATTCTCTCCACTGCTACTTAGGCTACCTGCTGTTTGTGAGTGGTTATTGCATGTTGACGTCGAACATAGACTATGGTCACATTAATGTTGCTGGACTGTGTGTGATCATTATCACACGCCACTCTGCAATATCTCGACGATGGCTTACACCGGAACGGATTTCATAAACTATTAGTTAATGACAGAATGGAGAGTATTTCAACTTCATGACATTTCCAACTACAATATCAAATACTATCCTTAACGGAAAGTTTGCTGTGTTTGGACAAACAATATTTGTAAAACGTGTAAAACGTGACTTCCATTTTAGGTTCTAGTTAAAATAAACACCTTAGAACATTTTATTTATTATTTAAACTTAAGCATTAGTAGTCAGGCTTTCCACAATACTTAAATTCAGGCATTGTTTATCACTTACATCCAGTGACACTCCATTTGCAGACAACCGGTTCTTTTCAAAGAAAATATTCCATACATTTGAAATGTTGAAGTTAGTTCATAAGGCTTAATTATAATACCTGCATTGTCACCAAAGAGAGCTATTTCTCCTTCTTGGCTATATGAAGGAATATCATTGATATGCAATGGTAACAAGAAGAGGCCCGATACTGATCCCTGTGGCACACCTGCAGTAATTATTCTCCGTTGTAAACTTGCTGTTTCACTACGTGTACTCCTTTGTTATCTTAAAGCAACACACTGTATCCTTTCAGTCAGAATGAAAACCAGTTATCGGCAAGATCTCAGATCGCTTAATATATTAGCATCTCTAGGAGAATACTGCGAACCACACAATCAAATGGCTTTGACAAGCCGCAGAACATACCATTCACGATTTGATAGATGTTTTGTTCTGTGGATAGACCCTTTCGTAACCCAAACTGAGACCGAGAGTAATGGTTCTTGCACGCATAATGTTATCGGTAGTTTTGTGAAGGAAATACGTAGTGACATGGATTAACTCAGATGATTTTCTGAAATGTATGTTACGGGGTGGGATCTCTGGGACCCCTATGTTTTAACGAGAATTAAGACGCAAATCATTTGAAATTTTTAAGGTGTGTAACATTTATTTTTACAATTATTTAAGTGGTGTTTAAATATTTCTTATTGATTTTATTGCACTAAATAAGGCCTGCAGGAATTTACTTTTTATCACGTAGAATCGCATTCTTCTGTGAGGTTTTTTAAATAGCACTCGTAAATGAACTCGTAGATAACACAATTTTTCATTCTGAAAAATTATAGGTTCAATGTACCAAGTCAATTTTCACATAAAACTAAATATCGGGTTTTAAACTTGTGCATAAAAATTTGCAGTGACCTTAATAGCAAGGGTAGCTGAACCCAAACGTTTCAGCATATTTTCAGTGTGTTTTTTCCATTTCAACCCCTCATCAATGTATGCACCCAGAAATTTTGAATATTCTACCGTAGCTACCGATTTCTGATCGAAGTCTATATTTATTAATGGTGTCATTCCATATACTGTGTGTAACTGTGTATACTGTGTTTTGTCAAAGTTTAAGGAGAGCCCATTTGCAGAGAACCACTTAATGATTTTCCCAAAAACATCGTTTAAATTTCAGCAGTTAATTCTTGTCTGTTGGGTGTGATAGCTATACTTGTATCATCGGCAAAAAGTACCAGCTCTGCATCTTCGTGAATATAGAACGGCAAGTCATTAATATATATTAAGAACAGCAGAGGACCCAAGAGCGAACCTTGCAGCACCCCATTCATGATTGTTTCCTAGTTTGAGCAATCACCAGTTTTTTTGCATATTATGTGAACTGCTTATTTCAAGTTTCTGCATTCTTCCAGTTAGGTATGGTTTAAACCATTTGAGCGCTGTCCCATTCATACCATAGTACTTGAGCTTATCTAGAAGTAATCCATGATTTACACAGTCAAAAGCCTTTGAGAGATCACAAAAAATCCCAACGGGTGATTTCCGGTTTCTCAGAGCATTTAATATTTCATTACTGAAAGTACATATAGCATTTTTCGTTTCAAAATCTTAGTGGAAACCAAATTGACATTTTTTTAAAACTTTATTTTTACAAAGGTGTGAAGCTACTGTAGAATACATTACTTTTTCAAGAATTTTGGGTAAGGAAGTCAATCCGCAGCTCGTGGTCGTGCGGTAGCGTTCTCGCTTCCCGCACCCGGGTTCCCGGGTTCGATTCCAAGCGGGGTCAGTGATTTTCTCTGCCTCGTGATGACTGGGTGTTGTGTGCTGTCCTTAGGTTAGTTAGGTTTAAGTAGTTCTAAGTTCTAGGGTACTGATGACCATAGTTGTTAAGTCCCATAGTGCTCAGAGTCAATTTTTTTTTTTTTTTTTTTTTTTTTTGTAATGCAGTCAGAAGAGAGATTGGGCGGTAGTTGTTGACATCAGACGTATCCCCTTTTTTATGCAGTGGTTTAACAATGGCATACTTCAGTCTATCTGGGAAAATACCCTGCTTCAGAGAGCTATAACATATGTGGCTAAGAATCACACTTATCTCTTGGGAACAAGCTTTTATCATCCTGCTGGAAATGCCATCAATTCCATGTGAGCTTTTATTCTTGAGAGAGTTTATTATCTTCCTAATTTCAGAAGGAGAGGTGTGTGGAATTTCAGTTATATCAAATAGTGTGGGTAAGGCCTCTTCCATTAACTTCGTTGCTTCTTCTAATGAACATTTCGATCCTATTTTCTCTACAACATTTAAAAAATGATTCATTCATACCTGGAAGTTGACACGCATGCATCATATCGTGGACCAAAACGCACAAAATTAACGTAGCTACACTGATGTCGCTGTCGGCGTGTGCAGTGCAGCCGGTTGGCGGGTACAGATTTCGCCGTGAGGAGTTCTCCACCTCGTTGAGGGCGCGTGTGCTTTGTCACAGGGCGCAGGGCGTCCGAAGGTGGGCCACAGGGAACACGACAGGCAGGTAAAGGGTGATGGGAGGCAGGTACGATGGGGGGGGGGGAGGCGGGGGGGAGGGAGGTGAACGACGGTCCGGCGCCACCAGAAGCGTGGAGAGCCGTCCGCTTGCGGGGGAGCTGGGGCGCTCGCCCGATTGAAGTGCGCCGTGCCGTGCTTCTATAGATAGCCGCCGCTTTGACCGCACCCGGCGTGTGAAGTGCCGTGCCCGTCACACAACAACAACAACAACACACACACACACACACACACACACACACACACAAACACACAAACACTTTTACTAACTAATCCGACTAGTACAGTTGGAAGAACAGAGACCAGTGCTCCCGTAGGGAAATCCTATGTGCTAGTCATTGTGTTTGATTTGGAAGGCACCATGCAAAATTATATTCAGCTGTAAAGGTGGATTTAATAATTTATTTGTGTACTTTTCCCTATGTATAAGGAGCTGTGTGAGTATTGATCCACTGCAGGGTCAGGCCCCCTCAGCCAAATATCGGGAGAGCTTCACGTAGAACTCTGTAATGCGGGCAGCCGTATACGTTAAACTTCATAACTTCACGAACTACAAGACAGCTGTAATTGGCGACTTCCTTGTCGTCACAACCGGTTTCGCTGCTTTAAAACAGCTTCCTCAGGTGAACTCAACAAGAATGAAAGGATCCCATGTAACACATATCATGAAAATTACCTTAGAGTTTTTCAAAAATTGTTGAAAAAGTTTTTCGAGAACTTCCAACAACATTTTTAAAATATTTTTATAGATCTTATGCAAAACATTTTAACAGATGGAAAAAATCAGCCCGCATCTCGTGGTCGTGCGGTAGCGTTCTCGCTTCCCACGCCCGGGTTCCTGGGTTCGATTCCCGGCGGGGTCAGGGATTTTCTCTGCCTCGTGATGGCTGGGTGTTGTGTCCTGTCCTTAGGTTAGTTAGGTTTAAGTAGTTCTAAGTTCTAGGGGACTGATGACCATAGCTGTTAAGTCCCATAGTGCTCAGAGCCATTTTTTTGAAAAAATCAAAATTGAACCTCACTTACAACAGCGTCACGTTAGCGTACCAAGACGCCCCTAACGTCCGTAGTGAAAAATCAGACTCCTGAAGAACGGCCATCTTTCCGTGTGACCGCAGTCTGCCATGTACCCTTGCAGTTTTCTTTTACTTCAAGTTTTCTGTTACTTCAAGTTACTTAACCATTCGCTATCTTATTATCTAACATTACTGTCATGGTTAGGTGTCTTTTCGCTTAATATAGTCTGCCTGACAAAAATTAAATAAAAAAAATTAATTTGTCAGTATGTGTGTCAAATATGTTGCAATTTTCATTTATTACTCTCTATTACAAGGATCCCACTTGGCTAAGTTTATCGGCTTATTGTTCAACCAGCGTTACGGTCTTCTCATTTATTCATAATGGTGTGAGGGTGACTGAAGGGAAGAGGACGTAAGAAAGTGTCGGCCCGAGGTGGGGTATTGAACTCGCAGGGGTCCCCAATTTTGATCTTTGCTTATTTATGTCTTTCGTTTTCACTCATTGTGTTTATGTATGGTTTCTTTCTCGTAGTGCGTCACCACACTATGTCGATGTCCCGTTTCATTTATTTTGACTACTTTACCTCTTCAGAGGTTTCATCTTTGACAGCGAACGTTGCAGGCGCCTTGGTGCGCCAATTTGACGGTAATGTAAAAACGTCTGAATATTGATTTTTTTCTATTTGTTTTAGTAATTTACATAAAATTCCGAATTTTTTTAAATGTAAAAAGATTCTTGCAGTATTTTTTTATCATATGTTTTAAGCGGGATGCTTTCCTTCTTCTGTAGTTCACTTGAGGTTGCTGCTTTAATCCAGCGAGATCGGTTGTGACAGTACAGAAATTGCCGATTACTACTGTCTTGCGGTCCATTTTACTTCCATTCATTATCAGGAGAGCTATTAATGGGGCAAGGAGATTTCCGATATCTGTGTATGAAAAGAAATATCCTGACATATCCACCAATTCATCATCGCCAATCCAAAATCGCTAAGGATAGAAATTATGTGACGGTGTTGATCTTACACTACTGGCCATTAAAATTGCTACATCTCGAAGATGACGTGCTACGGACGCGAAATTTAACCGACAGGAAGAAGATGCTGTGATACGCAAATGATTAGCTTTTCATCACAGACACACACACACAAAACCGTTTCAGAGGCTGCCAACACTCACAACGCGGTGAACGAAAACAAACGAATAGGCATAAACACGGTGGGAGTGACGAATGAAAAACAGTGCAGCGCAGGAAATACTGCAGAATGCCAAAAACTGCCGAGTGCAGATGTGAAATACGGTCTGTCGACACCAAAGACTGCTAGCAAGAAGAGACGGAGCAGATTACGTAAAGAAACATGGCAATTAGCTTGCGGGCCAAATTTATAAAGAAAACGCTGTTTTTAACCTAAAAAATTAAAAAAAAATATGTTCAAACGTGTAAATCCAGTTTAAAGAATAACCACAGAAGGTGCTTTGTAAATAAAAGCGAAACGCGTCTGGTGTAATTCTTTTTAACTAAATTACAGTTCAGCTCAAGACGGATAACCCATAGTCACAGATGTTAACAGCTGCAGCGGAAGATGGCCACGGAAACAAACGTATTACAAGACTCTCTATAAATTACACAATGAGGTTTTGTCCGAATTTCCATAGCCAAACAAAGAGAGAAGACAGACAACCAGGGTATCAAAGTGACCAGTATGAGGTCTAATTTTGCATGAAAATATTTAATCGCTTGAAAGTAATCAAGGTAATTAAGGAAAACTTAATTACTGAGCTGAGGAAAAACTGAAATATGTCACGGAAAGCTGCTGAAAGCTACGTAAATGAAGTGTCAAAAAGTTCTGATCAAGGAGTAGCTATTTCTCACATAAAAAGGTACATTGGTACGATATTTAAGTGTGAATCAAGTTCTAAAGTTGGAAGTTTTGAGAACAGAAGACGTTAGGAAGACAAATGACATGTCAGTAAGAATATAACTGAGAAACATTTCAAATGCCTTTGAATGACGCTCGAAATCATGAACAGAAAATGAGGTGCCTCAAATGTTTCTCTAATATTTTTTATTTCATACCATTACATGAAACATTTCACAAAACTTTTGACCTTATTTTCAATAATTTTGTTTTCTTTACTTACACAGCCTATTTAGATTAACTGAAACGCTTGCGCTTAAAATGGCTGCTGATGAATTACGTTAGCAACAATCAACTATCAGTAAAATTTCATGGTTGTCCATTGTATTCATTAGGAATTTAATGTGTGTGTTATACTGGGATGGATACATATACACTTACAGATCATGTACTTTGGCGATAACTTAAAAATATACTTAGCTATACAGTTACACAGTATACATGAAACTTAATATACAGGATTGTAGCTGAGTCAGTTAAAACGTAACAAGTAGACGGGCCCGAGAACACGTCCTTTAACGAACCGCCGTTGGCATGCGAGCACGCTGCCGTTCCCCCCTGCGGGTCCGGGGTAAGAATAGGCCCGAGGTATTCCTGCCTGTCGTAAGAGGCGACTAAAAGGAGTTTCAACTGTTTCGGCCTTCCATGTGATGGTCCCCCTTGGGGTTTGACCTCCATTTTTCAAAATTCTACAGAAGTACGAGCCTTTTGTGGAAGGACACCTTACGTGGTGTACCACTGGTCCTAAGTGCACTAAGACCTTGGCACTCAGCATTGCACCGGCGTTGTAACCATACCCACTATTCCTCAAATTGGGCCTAAACGCCTGATGGGTTGTCCAAGTTACACCCATAGTGCGTCTCCATCTGCACCAGCGATCATGATGGACTTTCCATGGCACCAGAAATCCAGCACGGTAGCCAGCCCGTTGTGGTGGGGTCGTTATGTACCCTCTAGGTTGTAGCCCCCTGACAACACAGGGATCGTACTGCCGATACCTGAGCTCCACCCTCCCCACGTCAGCCAAGGAGTAGATGCCCGTCTCCTTGGGGCATCAGGACTCTCGGCAATGGTCATCCTGCCAGGTGGCCATTGCTGCGGCTGGGTGGCGCCCGTGGGGAGAGCCCCTGGTCGGAGTGGGTGGTATCGGGGCGGACGTTTCGCAGATGAAACGTCAACACGTATCAGGTCGCTCTGCGGCCGAGTCTTTCAAAAGAAAAGGTACCGTTTCTAGTTCTGGTTCTCCTGCCCTTTCCCCCTTGGCCACTCCCTGGGAGGAGGGACAGGCCCGCCGGCTTGGGGCGAAGTACTTCCCCCGCTATTTGGTCTGTTCTCGAACCGATGGGGGGACGTTCGCCACCTCCAAACCCATGTTCTTTGTTCAGCACATTGAGGACATCTTCGGGGAAATCGAGGCTCTCAGCAAGACGCGTTCAGGGTCCATTCTTATCAAGATCACCTCCGCCACACAGTCGGCGGCGCTCCAGGCGTGCGACCGCCTAGGGGACATCCCAGTATCCATTGTCCCACATCTGGCACTAAATAGGACGCAGGGGGTTATTTTTCATCGTGACCTCCTGCTACAATCTGATGAGGAGCTCAGGGCCAACCTGGAGCGCCGAGGCGTGCATTTCGTCCGGCGAGTCCAGCGCGGCCCCAAAGACCGTCGCATCGACACCGGGGCCTTTATCCTCGCCTTCGAGGGGGACGTTCTCCCGGAGAAGGTAAAGGTGATGTGCTACCGGTGCGACGTGCGACCTTATGTCCCGCCTCCTATGCGCTGTTTTCGGTGTTTGCGCTTTGGGCACATGTCGAAACGGTGTGAGGCTGAGCCGCTTTGTGGCGATTGTGGACATCCTCTTCGTGAGGAACATACATGCACCCCACCACCTCGGTGCATTAATTGTCCTGGCGTCCACTCGCCTAGATCCTCAGACTGCCCCGCATATCAGAAGGAGAAGAAGATACAAGAACTCAAAACTTTGGATCGGCTCTCTTATTCTGAGGCCAGGAAGAAGTATGACCGCCTCCATCCCGTGCCATTGACCACTTCGTTTGCCTCAGTTGTGTCCACTCCTTCTGCAGTATCCTCACCCCTATCCTGTCCCCCCTCTGCCTCGTCCGCCCATCAGGGGGCTCTGCCTCCGCTTCCCAAATCCCTCACTTCCAAATCCTCCTCCCCCGTGGTCCCCACCCCCTCTGCCCCAGGGGCCACCCTTCCTCCTCCTCCTCTCCCCCCACCACCTGAGAAGCGATCCTCTTCTCAGGCGTCAATCGGGGAAACGTTCCGGACCCCAGCTTCCGAGGTCCGGCGTTCCAAAACGGACCCCGCGGGTGAGGGCCTTCTTCGGGTCCAGCCCACCATCCCTGTGCCTCCTCGGCCTTCCAAGAAGGCCTCCAAGAAGAAGTCTCTGTCCCCCTCTCCACCCCGGCGCGTTTCGTCTGACGCTCCATCCGTGAGTCGCTGCTCCCGGACGTCCTCAGTTTCACCGGGACGCTCTGCTGCCAGGCGCTCAGCTGGGCTCTCGTCGGCAAATGATGCTGCCCCTCCTACACAACCAGGGACAGCAGCCGCAGCTGGCGACGACTCGATGGAACCGGTTGTTGCGCCCGACTGACCGTATTGCCTTTACCCACGTCCCGCCGGTTGTATCGTTGTTCCCTCGCAACCTGGCCCTCCGCGGCCGTCGAGGTGACCAGCTCTTCCCCCGTCTCGTTCCCCCAACTTTTTGACTAGCGATGGCGTTGTTACATTGGAACATAAGAGGTATTCGATCTAATCCAGAGGAATTACAACTGCTCCTCCGCCTGCACTATCCGCTCGTCCTTGGTCTCCAGGAAACCAAGTTGCGCCCGACTGACCGTATTGCCTTTACCCACTATACCTCGGAGCGGTATGACTTCACCCCTGTGGACGGTATCCCAGCTCATGGTGGGGTCATGTTGCTCGTTTGGGACGATGTCTATTACCGTCCCATCCAATTGACCTCCCCACTCCAAGCAATAGCTGTCCGCATTACTCTTTCTGCTTTTACTTTTTCAGTTTGTACCATCTACACTCCACCGTCATCTGCTGTTAGTCGGGCTGACATGATGCACCTGATCGTTCAGCATCCCCCGCCGTTTTTATTGTTTGGCGACTTGAATGCCCATCATCCCCTTTGGGGCTCTCCTGCATCCTGTCAAAGAGGCTCACTCTTGGCGGATGTCTTCAACCATCTCAATCTTGTCTGCCTCAATACCGGCGCCCCAACTTTCCTCTCGGACTCTACTCATACCTACTCCCACTTGGACCTCTCGATCTGTTCTACCACTCTTGCCCGTCGGTTCGAGTGGTATGTCTTTCTGACACCTATTCGAGCGACCATTTCCCCTGTGTCGTTCGTCTCCTGCACCACACCCCATCCCCACGTCCTTAGCGCTGGAACATACTGCAAGCTGACTGGGGACTTTACTCCTCCCTGGCGACCTTTCCGGACCACGATTTTCTCAGTTGTGACAGTCAGGTCGAATACCTCACGGCTGTTATCATCAATGCTGCCGAAGTTCCATTCCTCCTACTACCTCTTCTTCACGTCGCGTTTCCGTCCCCTGGTGGAACGAGGCTTGTAGGGACGCTATCCGTGCTTGACGACGTGCTTTACGCACCTTTCGCCGCCATCCTACGTTGGCGAATTGTATTGAATACAAGCGACTCCGAGTGAAATGCCGTAGAGTCATCAAAGACAGCAAAAAAGCTTGTTGGGCCTCTTTCACCAGCTCCTTTAACAGTTTTACTCCCTCTTCCGTCGTTTGGGGTGGCCTGCGCTGGCTGTCGGGCATTAAGGCCCACTCCTCGGTACCTGGCCTGACCTCAGGTAATGAGGTCCTTGTTGATCCTGTGGCTGTCTCCAACGCCTTTGGCCGCTTTTTCGGGGAGGTTTCAAGCTCCGCCCATTACCACCCTGCCTTCCTTCCCAGGAAAGAGGCAGAAGAGGCTCGGCGACCTTCCTTCCACTCGCTGAATCTGGAAACTTATAATGCCCCCTTTACTATGCGGGAACTCGAACGTGCGCTTGCACTGTCCCGGTCCTCTGCTCCGGGGCCAGATGCCATTCAAGTTCAGATGCTGGCACACCTTTCTCCGGCGGGCAAAAGCTTCCTTCTTCGTACCTACAATCGCCTCTGGACCGAAGGTCAGGTCCCCATGCGTTGGCGTGACGCTGTCGTTGTTCCTATACCCAAACCCGGGAAGGATAGACACCTTCCTTCTAGTTACCGCCCCAATTCTCTTACAAGCTGTGTCTGTAAGGTGATGGAGCGCATGGTTAATGCTCGGTTAGTCTGGATTCTTGAATCTCGACGACTGCTTACTAATGTCCAATGCGGCTTTCGTCGCCGCCGCTCCGCTGTTGACCACCTTGTGACCTTGTCGACATTCATCATGAACAACTTTTTGCAAGGCGCCAAACGGTAGCCATGTTCTTCGACTTGGAGAAGGCTTATGATACCTGTTGGAGAGGAGGTATCCTCCGCACTATGCACAGGTGGGGCCTACGCGGTCGCCTGCCCCTTTTTATTGATTCCTTTTTAACGGATCGAAAGTTTATGGTACGTGTGGGTTCCGTATTGTCCGACGTCTTCCTCCAGGAGAACGGAGTGCCTCAGGGCTCCGTCTTGAGCGTAGCCCTTTTTGCCATCGCGATCAATCCAATTATGGATTGTATTCCACCTAATGTCTCAGGCTCTCTCTTTGTCGAATACTTCGCGATCTACTACAATGCCCAGAGAACATGCCTCCTGGAGCGCTACCTTCAGCGTTGTCTAGACAGCCTCTACTCATGGAGCGTGGCAAATGGCTTCCGGTTCTCTGAAGAGAAGACGGTTTGTCTCAACTTTTGGCGATATAAAGCGTTCCTTCCGCCATCCTTACATCTCGGTCCCGTTGTTCTCCCATTCGTGGAAACAACTAAGTTTCTAGGGCTCACGTTGGGCAGGAAACTGTGTTGGTCTCCACATGTCTCTCATTTGGCGGCCCGTTGTACACGTTCCCTTAATATCCTCAGAATTCTTAGCAGTTCATCTTGGGGAGCGGATCGCACTGTCCTGCTTCGCTTGTATCGGTCCATTGTCCGATCGAAGCTGGATTATGGGAGCTTCGTCTACTCGTCCGCTCGGCCATCCCTCTTACGCCGGCTCAACTCCATCCACCATTGGGAGATCCGTCTTGCGACCGGAGCCTTCTACACTAGTCCTGTGGAGAGTCTTTATGCTGAAGCTGCCGAATTACCATTGACCTACCGGCGCGACGTACTGCTGTGTCGGTATGCCTGCCGGCTGTTGTCTATGCCCGACCACCCCTCTTACCAGTCCTTCTTCGCCGATTCTCTCGACCGTCAGTACGGGTTGTATGTGTCTGCCCTGCTGCCCCCCGGAGTCCGCTTCCGTCGCCTGCTTCGACAATTGGATTTTTCCCTCCCTACCACCTTCAGAGAGAGTGAGAGCCCGACACCACCTTGGCTCCAGGCTCCGGTTCATATTTATCTCGACCTCTGCTCACTCCCGAAGGAGGGTACTCCGGCTGCAGTGTATTGCTCACGGTTTGTCGAACTTCGTGCTCGACTTGCCGGTCACACCTTTATTTACACCGATGGCTCCAAAACTGACGATAGTGTCGGCTGTGCCTTTGTCGTCGGGGCCGCCACCTTTAAATACCGGCTCCTCGACCAATGTTCGAGCTTTATGGCCGAGCTTTTTGCTCTCCATCAGACCGTTCAGTATGCCCGCCGCCACCGCCATTCATTGTATGTACTCTGCTCTTACTCACTCAGTGCTCTTCAGAGCCTTGGAGCTCCCTATCCGGTCCATCCCTTGATTCAACGGATACAGCAGTCCCTCCATTCATTCGCTGATAATGGTGGTTCTGTCAGCTTTCTGTGGGTTCCCGGACATCTAGGAGTGCCTGGGAATGAGGCTGCGGATGCTGCAGCCAAGGCTGCAGTCCTCCTGCCTCGGCCAGCCTCCCATTGTGTCCCGTCATCTGACGTTCGTGGGGATGTATGTAAGAGGCTTGTGTCGTTGTGGTGGGATGCTTGGTCATCCCTCAAAGGAAACAAGCTCCGGGCAGTAAAACCGCTCCCAACTGCTTGGACAACCTCCTCCCGACCATCTCGGCGAGAGGAGGTCCTTCTGACCAGTTGCGGATTGGGCATTGCCGGTTTAGCCACCGCTACCTGCTCTCCGGTGACCCAGCCCCGCAGTTCCCTTGTGGTCAGGCATTAACAGTGGGCCATGTTTTATTGTCGTGTCCCCGTTTTAGTCAATTTCGTGTTGTCCTGTCCCTGCCATCTACTTTACTAGATGTTTTAGCTGATGACGCTCGAGCAGCTGCTCGTATTCTGCGTTTTATAACTTTAACTGGCTTGTCCAAAGACATCTAACCTTTTTACTTATTTTATCTGCATCCTTTTCAGGTCCTTCTGGTGTCCCCCCCATCCCCTTGAGTTTTACTAGATTCCATGTGCTCTAACAACAGCGACTGGGCGCTAATGACCTCAGCAGTTGAGTGACCTTAAACTTCACCAGACAACGCTGCCGTTGCCTCATTCTTTGTGTTTAAGGTATTCAGACATTCTTCCGCATTTATCGGCTATTAAAAGTTCTTGATCATGTAAAAAGACATTCGTCTTTAATTTATTGATGAGATAAATGCTCCTCTGCTCATTCACGTGTATTCGAAGAATTTGTCTGGTGATCTTCGTAGTTGACAGTATAAATTATGGAAGTATCCATGAAGATTCCCACCTTTGTAAATTTCATGTACGGCATTCCTTTTCGTTTTATTTACCTAAGTAAAGCTAATTTTGTTGCCTTACTCTCGAGCTTCACCATTCTATAGTTTAGGAACATCGTTTTATTGAAACATCTGGTCGGCTCTAAGTAGCCACCTTGTAGTGGGAGATCAGGACACCCGAACTTTTCGCCCAACGCCACTGCTTGTTGCTGGATTGTCGCGTATCCTACGTCGCCCGCTCTCGGTCGCTTCTGACGCTTACGTGTGACACAGCCTGACAGTACAACTGGAGCGAGCAGCCGAGGGGCGATCAAGGTGGACTTCGTTTACTGGACTCGCATTCGGGAGGACGACGATTCAAACCCGCGTTCGGCCGTCCTGAAGTAGGTTTGTATACAATTCCTTAAATCACATCGGGCAAATGCCGTGTTGGTTCTTCCGAAAGGCACGGCCGACTTCCTTCCCAAACCCGAGCTTGTGCTCTGCCTCTAATCACCTAGATGTCGATGGGACTTAAAACGCTGATGATCTCCTCATCCCCCGTTTACTAGATACTGGAGGAAGCGCACAGACTTATTCGCTATGCATGGAAGTACAAGGCTTGTCTCAGAATCCATTAGAGGTTGGTAACGTGTTCAAAGGGAATCTCAGGGCGTAGTCTTGATGTTTTAAAGAGAGTTTCTTTTATCTCATACCATGCGTAATATGTGCTGCTTATCATTCTTGTACAGATTGAAGATTTAATTGCTCAATTTCGAGATACCTTCCCTTTTGTAATGAATCACACCACTCGAGAATCAAGTAGATGTACTTCAGCTCGTAAAAGTGTCTTCAAAGCGTTTTCCTTTCTCTTTTAAGCTAAAGAAGGTTTTTAGCTTCTCATTTTAATAAGGATTACTGATTTAACTGTATGATTTTTAAAAAATTTCTTTGTGATGGACCACGTGTGATCTGACCCTTTAATGAGCAATCTAAATAGAATAAATTTTTGTCAAAGCGTCCATTTCTCCTCGCTCAACGGCGTGGGCTGATTTTACTTGCAGTTCTAGTACAGATCTCAGGGTTAGTTAATCAATTTCGTGGTGCATCCTTCTCCAAAAAATCCATGTGAGAATCCAGGGTTGATGCTATGCATTACTGGAAATTCCTAGACACAGATACGCCATCTCTGTTTATGTTGAATCAGTAATGATTTTGTGTGTGCAGTATCTACTTTCCTAATGTGCTAATGTAACCGGTCCTATCTCCGATTTTTGTACCTCAACTTTTCTTGCGCCTTGGGGCGAGGCTCTTTCTTTACCACTAGTATGGGTTGTTTCCCTGCTGATGAAGAACTGTAAGGCACGACTATTTTTGGCTGCGTATATTTTTTTTAACACAATTGCAGCAACTGTTCTCACTAAACAGAGGGTATGGGATGTTAGATACCTGTGCACCGAATGTCATTACAATTTCTAGTATTTTACTTATGACCTGATTCCTACTTTATCAGCCGGCCGAAGTGGCCGTGCGGTTAAAGGCGCTGCAGTCTGGAACCGCAAGACCGCTACGGTTGCAGGTTCGAATCCTGCCTCGGGCATGGATGTTTGTGATGTCCTTTGGTTAGTTAGGTTTAACTAGTTCTAAGTTCTAGGGGACTAATGACCTCAGCAGTTGAGTCCCATAGTGCTCCGAGCCATTTGAACCATTTTTGAGACATTCCTGAAGTCTGAATTTTTTTTGCTCAAAATTAAGCACGTAGAATTAAGATACAACATAAGGCAAGATAAACCGAACTGAACAGTTAAAATTATGTAGGTTAAATTCTTGAACATACAGGAGAATGAAAGGTTACTACAAAAATAGACTGGAGTGTATGCCAAACATAGAACATACGTAATAAGAAATGCATGTCCATTCACACAAAGATCAAGCACTACATCACAGTAATCAAGCCGTAACTACCGTATGCCAGTGAGACATTAAAACGACGTGGAAAGCATACTGGAGGAAGGATGCAAAATCATGTGAAAAATTCTCGGTTAAAAACTGACAGAAGCAGAAAGGAAATTACACTGCACGAAAACGACAAAAGCTTTCAAAGCTAGCGATAAGTGTCAGAAAAAGGATGTTAAAGACCTACAGGCACACCAGCAGGCTGCCATTAAAAGGACTCACCATCAGGTGAGTGGACCGCTCAACTAACACTGACATACAATAAACACAAATCGATGCAGTAGTAAATGAAGACAGAAGCATATACAGAAACAAAATATACAAGTTTGAAAGGCTTTTTGGTAGGCAACTCCTGCTTTATAGGTGATTATTTTAACAGGGACTATTACACCAGCTTAAGTAAAAATGTTTGGTAGATTTCAGTTTTGGCATCACTTGGTCACGACAGTCAAGAGTAGGTATTCTGTCTATGATGAATTTATTGAAAGTGCATAGCTATGTTCCATTTTGACACTGTATTAATTCTGTAAATACTATAGCAGTTCCAGTTTACTGTACTGCACTCGCATATTTTGTCAATCTCCTGCCAAATTATCAGGAAAGCGAGTTTCATATTCAAATGTTCTTTGTTCTCTATGTTACACTTTTTGACATCTTCCACACCAGCGAGACCTGTAGCGTGAAGAGTCCACTTGCGGCGTTACTACAGGTTCTCGAGTGGGTTTTAATCCGGAGAGTCAAGTGGCCATGGTGGTACGGTAAACCCATCATGCTGCTCTTCGAACCACCCACGTACACTGTGAGCTGTGTAACATTTTGCATTGTCCTGCTGGCAGATACCATCGTTCCGAGAAAAAACAAACTGCATAAATAGGGGTAGGCATGGTCTACAAGGATATCTGCATCCACTGTGCCTTCCAGAATGACGACATCACACAGGGAATGCAACGAAATCATTCCCCAGGCGGTAACGCTCCTAAGATATGGTGTCTGCTTTCAGACGTTTCACTATGTACACGCGAACAGCCATCTGTCCGATGAAGTATGTATGTTATTTCGACGATGGCATGCCAGTTATGCATGTCAGATGTTTTATGACATTTCAGATTGCACTTGAAAATGTCTACAAAGCTGAAACCATGACTATCTGAAATAAATGAACATTAATTTACAGACAAATAGCAAAAATTTATTCCGAAAGACAGTACTTGAGAGGACGCTTGGAGTCAAGGCAGTAAATATAACGCTCGCAGCATCTGAGGTACACTACTCTTTCGGTAGTTGAAATATAACACACAAAAATGGAATCAACAATCTGGTTGAACACCCGAAAGGATACCATTCAGGAGTGAGAAATATTATTTCCCGGTAAAGAGACTTAGGTTTCTATGTGCCTTTGAATTCCAAGTCGTCCCAGCTGGATCAGACGCTCGTGTTGGGAAAAGATGCAGAAGGAAACCAGCCATGTCTTTTTGAAAGTAACCATACTGGAATTTCTCTTAAATCACTTAGGAAAAACAT
The DNA here is from genome assembly GCF_021461385.2 of Schistocerca piceifrons. Lineage (NCBI taxonomy): Eukaryota > Metazoa > Arthropoda > Insecta > Orthoptera > Acrididae > Schistocerca > Schistocerca piceifrons. Next base: position 826,865,880 of record NC_060139.1, read on the forward strand.
GGTAAACATAAATCTGGGAGACCGAATGGATATTTTAATCCCCGGTTTTCCGGATGCAACGTCTAATATCTTAACCAGATGATCACTCAGTGTATTTATTTGTGACATTTAGAAAAAACTGCGTCTCAAAATCGAGTGAATAGCGGAGAAGTTAGGTAACATGTAAAGCAACAGCACGTCTCGTAAGAAAAAAAGTTATCTTACAGCGATCAATCAATGTTAGTGAATAAACCATCACACTGCTTCGTCGGCCCATTTCCAATATCTTGGAAAACTTCAGGTCCGCAAGGCGATATTTGACAATGTTCGTTTACTCTTTTGACTCGAAACAAATGAACACCCGATTTCTCTGAAATGACTATGAGTTCACCAAAAATTATGGCTTTAACAAGTAAACGCTTTGTGACAAACGAACCAGAAATTATTGTTAAACGAATGGTGGTGGGTTAGTTGTTAGTTAAAATTCAAGCTAAGGAATCCACAGTTCCAACACTGGTTGTTAACCATGATGGAGACCTTCAGTGATCAATATTAATCAACAACAACAAAATACCATAAAGTGTAAAGGCGAAGGATCAGATGTTACCTTAAGAAAATCAGCCATTCACTTACAGATTTTCGAACCATCCTCAAACTTTCTCATGCATAAAAGTATGTATCAGATCTGTGAACGAATAACTCACAGGAAAAAGTAAATTTATCCCTCATGCTTGGAATGCGGAGCGAAATGAGTTTTGTTTCTTACTCATAACAAGATTTCTGCATTTAAATGGAAAACTTCCGGATTTTCTGTCAGCGAGCCACAATACCTTAAGCCCTCAATATTCTAAAAAATTATAAATGAAAATATAAAGACACAGTGAACATCGTCTGGCCAACGAAAAGAAAGCAATAATTGATTATTTGTGAGCTACGAACACTATGAGTGATGCAATAATGGAAGTCAGATAAGCAAATCAGTCACATGTGGAACTCAATGGGAAAAATTGCGTATGTAGAACGTTGAATTTCATTCGAATGTCTTTTTCCTTTCCTTCTTTCGAGTTTTGATATGGTCACCAGGAAAATCATAAATATGCATGGACTGGTAGCCATTTACGTTGGAATATATGAAGCAAGTTAGGTCTCTTCCCCAACTTGCTGTACATACAGCAGTCCAATGTAAAAAATTTGCACGTCCCAAAATGTTTCTTGCATGCGTTGCAGTATTGACAGGTCCTTGTTTCTCGTGTGCATTCTGCTGCGCATTTTAAGTAGCAGCTTGTTTTGCTGATTCTGGTAGCCGCATTTTCAAACCTAGAAGTAATCTCTGCATTGCGGTCATGACAACTTTCCATCCATTTAATTACTCCCATAATCAGAATAGTAAAATACTGTAAATATAGCATTTAGTGAAGTGTGTGCATGTTAATTCCTGAGAGACCGAACTGCTGACGTCATCGGTCGCTAGACTTACACTCTACTTAAACTAACTTATGCTAAGAACAACACACATCCATGGCCCAGGGAGGACTCGAACCTCCGGCAGGAGGGCCGCGTAGTCCGTGACAAAGCGCCTCTAACCGCGCGGCCACTCCACACTGCTTTAGTGAAGTATGTATAAGTAATTCTCTATCTACTCTCGAGGCCATTAAAGAAAAACTACATTGCCAGGATAGAAGAATATAGTAGTAAGGAAGATCCTAAAGCTACGTTGAGGTTAGGTTTAAAGCATTGTTATCTTTTTGTTTTTGGCAATAAAGATGTGCTTCATTTAATTAGTAAAAGAATGCGATACATAGTTTCTTTTTAAGAATGGACACATTACCAATGGGTATAAGCAACACTGTAAATTTGTGTTTAATAATTTATCACAAGAAGTCCTGAACAAAGAAGTGGATACCTGGTAAGCCACCAGCTGTAGATGTTTTGCAAATATTCTGTCACTCTGTATCAGATTAATTCACTAATTAATAAAGTCGATACCCTTTGTGTGTGGCCAGTTTCTCCTTGCATCCTATTGGTGGATGCTAGGAGAAATGTATTTAGTGGAATTATACCGTGAAACTGTCCGATTTTCAAACACTACTGAATTTCTTTCCTCTTGCCTGCTATTGGTGGATACTGCTCAGTTAGGTCATTTGGTAGGAAGTCACTACGTCAGAGGTAGCTGAAAATTTCAAATTTCAGGTAAATTGCGTCGTATGTCCTTAAACGATTTTAAGAAGGGTCTGGACAGACGTATGTCCTCGCAGTATCACTATTGGAAATAATAAACTGACCAACTCGGTATTTGACGCTGCAGTTGGGTTTTGAAAGCACTTCAGAATTCCTAAATTGGTTCTCTCCACTACATTCAGAAGGGGGAGACGCAAGCGTCTACTGCATGATAGAATAAGACAACAGTAGATATCAGTGTAAGACATAGTCCATCCCAATGTATTGAGAAGCACTAAACACAACATTCTTTAACGACAATCCAGTCCCTAGAAATAGATGTCAGGCTAGACATCAGAGATCGTTGAAACACTCTACATCTCACGCACTCATATCTCAATGTCCACAAGTAGCACGTCAATCCCAGCATACACCACGAGCCCCAATGCTATCGGTGCGTTGAAGTCGCGCAATCTCCCATGTCAAATTGATATTGCCCTTATGATCGGACATAGTCATTTTCTTTACACATGATGGAATAACGAGCACAGTAACCTTACACTCCAAGACAAACTTCATAAGCCAACCAGTCACACAGAATCTATCACACATTCGCTACTAAGCATAATACTTCGTCAGTAATTGTATGCTGGTGGCACAAAACAATATTGAGCGAAAATCCGTGATGGATGGAGATGGCTCATCTGTTTTTCTTGCGAGGCTACCAGTGTCTATTGGGAAGAGACCAGATGTTCATAACACGATCCCAACGATCATGTTAATGTCACCTTTGTTCTACAGGTACACACATATATGACAAAATATATCAATGCTAAAAACTATACGTTCTTCATAATTCGATGTATTATATAAGTTCCAAATGATGTAGGCTTCTACACAAATACCGCGACATTGAATATAGAGAGAGATCACGAGATGTGTAATAACAGACTGAAAGCGCAGGTGCACGTTGCGAGCGGTGTAAGTTTGGGATAAAATCACCCTTATCACCTAATTTAGAAACCGATTTATCCGAGGAACATGGTATTAAGCTGATGTATGGAACTACCTCTTGCCGCTGCTGGATATTTCCCACACTAACAAACAATATTTGTAACACATTCTATCTCCTCACCATGTAGACAGTGTAACAGAGGTTCTGTGATACATCCAGAGGGTTATAGGCAGGGGACGATATAGGTTGATTGAGAATGATGGCGTACACTAGATGGTGTGCTGTGTGAGGAATCACTTAAGAAATGCAATGCTAGGTTGACATCCTAAGAAATGTACAAAATCCTGACTTTACAGAGATATAATGTTACTCTTTCTGGAGGAAGCGTGGCCTGTGATTTGGCATCAGTTCTATCCATTTAGCCACATGTTTCGGTTGAAACCTATAGAGGTGCCGGCCGGCCGCGGTGGTCTCGCGGTTAAGGCGCTCAGTCCGGAACCGCGTGACTGCTACGGTCGCAGGTTCGAATCCTGCCTCGGGCATGGATGTGTGTGATGTCCTTAGGTTAGTTAGGTTTAAGTAGTTCCAAGTTCTGGGGGACTGATGACCACAGATGTTAAGTCCCATAGTGCTCAGAGCCATTTATAGAGGTGCCTTTTAATAATTTCAGCCACTGGCGAATCGTATTTGTGTCACTTCCATTTCTCGAAACAAGTCACATTTTACGAACATATCTGCTAGGAGCCCACACAGCAAAACTCCAATGTGGTTTTAGACAGTCACTCTGCATCTTGTAACTGTTCCTCAGTCTATTCCCCGCCCTCCTTGAAGCTTTCTCCATGTGCTCGTTCCAATTTACGTCGGATCTAAGTGGAAGTCAGAGACCGCTATATATAAGACTTTGCATCCCATAGAGAAACAGGTTGAGCTGTGTTAATGTGACAGGACCACAGGTTAAGCACTGTGAGTGAATGAGAACATGTTGCCATAGTTCCACCAACCATCTACACTGTGTAAGACCAGCACAAATCGAAGCTTCCTCCTGCAACCCGGGATGCTTCAAAAGATCATATAAGCAGTTACTGTGGTGTTTCTTTCCGGAAAATTAGGAGGACTCTGTATTATATGGAAACTGGAAGAAGGATGATTTTGCTACTGCATTGCAGTGCAGCTCCTAAATATGTACAGGTACTGCAGCCCAAAGGAGGCCTGCATCCCTCAGGACGCATTCAGGTCACCCAGACATTCTCTCTATCGTAGATATTTGGTACCATCCAACAGAGAAAAACTCTGGACTACAAAAACTCCGCTAATGTTATCCAGTATAGAACTAGATAAGATGTATGGCATCCCTTTCTTCCAATATATTGCCAATAAATACTGTCTGCATGCTGACATCGAATATATTTAGCGATCCTGTTAAATGTACAGGTCTTGGTCCATTGGAGCAGGTAGCCAGTGGTAAAATATACTATAGGAGGACCATGTACCACAGACTATCACAAGAGATGGTCTCTGTGCCGTTCTTTTATAAGCAGTTCCATAAAAAAATTCCCTAGTGTAACACTTCCAAGCAGTGTATTACTATAGATTTGTACACTGCCATACATTTAGTTTATCCGCCATGACTTCGAGGACTGTACCAGGTGCTAAACTAGCCTTGACAGTTTTTGATCCAATGGCTCTCACAGAAAGCTGGAAGTACATTTTATACATATTTTTCATCAATTTACATAATTTTATTGATATTATATCACTTCTTCCCATGTGAACATGACATCATTTCTCGCTATGCATTTTAAAATTGCTTGTAAATGTCGAACAGTTCTCAACTCCTAGTTGTACTCGACTTCATCCAGTCACTTACAACGACATATTCTACAGTTGCAGTGGTTCACTCTGTTTTCTGCATGTCTGTGTCTGTGTCACGAGAAGTGATGACATGATGACATAGGCAGAAGTGGCATAAAATCGATAAAACTGCGAAAATTGACCAAAACTATGTAGAAACTGAGGGAGAAAACGCCAAGAAGTGGGGAAATTGAGGAGAATGAGGGATATTTGCATGTCTTTTGCTTGGTGCAGGAAAATTCTCGTACATGGGAACGAGCACGCGATATCAAGACGAAATTAACAGAATGTTGTCATGACAGCGATAAGATAGCTTGAACAGATTGTTTAACATGGAAGGTCACCAAATGCAGAGTAATATATATATGTCAGATCACAAGCCCAGGTGTGACTCCAAAGTTATCGGCAACCACTTTATAGATTAATAGGTGTACTGATGTACTTAGCTAAAGAACTTTTTACTACTAGCTGGGGACTGCAATATACAACTACAGAATGGATCATGTGTTTGACCAGCTGCAAGACTGTTTTAGTGTTTTAAACCTAAGAAACAGTATTTACAACATGCTCCTCTGTATTCTCCACCAATCATAACAATGTGGTGTCAGCGAACAATACCTTACAGAACAGTTGCTACATGTTTTTAACAACATTATACTATATATTTATTGAGGCAACGGTGATACATACAAGTTGACTGCTGTCTTTGATGCTTTCCTGGAAAAGATAACTATCTGCCTCTAAATGCACAGGGATTGCTTTCAGGAATTATACAAAGTAGATGGAGTGATCACTTGCGAGGGGTTGTCACAATGCATAATTTAATGGTAAGCTGGTGATGGCTTCTAGAGAGAGGGAGATGTTGTTGCAGGTCATTTATCACACATTTACCCAATCTCTTTCCGTTGTTCTCTCGGTGTGCATCAGTTGTAGACCCTGCAATTGATTTGTATACAATTGTGTGTTTTGTGTGTGACTTAGAGCGTTATCTATCTGCAATCGTTAACAGCAAACGTCTCCATACTACAGTCAGCAGAGGATTTCCAACATATGTGGAATGAATCATGTCCATCGATGGAAAATCTATTTCAACACCCACCTCTAGATGAACAAAGATGTATGTATTCCATTCCTCTGCCGCATCTTGGACATAAATCGAGTCATCAGTTTCATAACCATTCCGATTCTAAGTTAGTGCCAGATGTTTTTGAAGTACTGCAAAACCTATGTGTACATTTGCTTCAGAGTTGTCCAGTTTACAGAGTTAGCACAGCATGGCATGTAATTTCACATGTCAAACATCAATGGTAAACATTTGCCTGTTTCCTTGTAACAGGCATTTTCCTTTGCTGATGATCATTTTATAGGTATGATGTGAGCGTTTTTGAATCATAATGAGATGTGAACAGTGGGTGCTGTACTCCTCTGTGTAGCTTTTTATGCATACATCACACAGAATCAACATTTTTCTTTGCTTTAGAAGGAAGTAATTTCATTATCTTAAAGATCATCTCCTAGTGAGTGACGTAGAAAACTTCCAGGGTGGATGTAAGCCAGATGTTGAACATCTATGTCCTGCATTAGAGTGTTGAGAGCGTTGCACTCAATATGACTAATATTGACGCAGTTTTTTTTTTTGTCATCAGTCTACTGACTGGTTTGATGCGGCCCGCCACGAATTCCTTTCTTGTGCAAACCTCTTCATCTCAGAGTAGCACTTGCCACCTACGTCCTCTATTATTTGCTTAACGTATTCCAATCTCTGTCTTCCTTTACAGTTTTTGCCCTCTACAGTTCCCTCTAGTACCATGGAAGTTATTCCCTCATGTCTTAGCAGATGTCCTATCATGCTGTCCCTTCTCCTTATCAGCGTTTTCCACATATTCCTTTCCTCTCCGATTCTGCGTAGAACCTCCTCATTCCTTACCTTATCAGTCCACCTAACTTTCAAAATTAGTCTATAGCACCACATCTCAAATGCTTCGATTCTCTTCTGTTCGGGTTTTCCCACAGTCCATGTTTCACTACCATACAATGCTGTACTCCAGACGTACATCCTCAGAAATTTCTTCCTCAAATTAAGGCCAGTATTTGATATTAGTAGACTTCTCTTGGCCAGAAATGCCTTTTTTGCCATAGCGAGTCTGCTTTTGATGTCCTCCTTGCTCCGTACGTCATTGGTTATTTTACTGCCTAGGTAGCAGAATTGCTTAACTTCATTGACTTCGTGACCATCAATCCTGATGTTAAGTTTCTCGCTGTTCTCATTTCTACTACTTCTCATTACCTTCGTCTTTCTCCGATTTACTCTCAAACCATACTGTGTACTCATTAGACTGTTCATTCCGTTCAGCAGATCATTTAATTCTTCTTTACTTTCACTCAGGATAGTAATGTCATCAGCGAATCGTATCATTGGTATCCTTTCACCTTGTATTTTAATTCCACTCCTGAACCTTTCTTTTATTTCCATCATTGCTTCCTCGATGTACAGATTGAAGAGTAGGGGCGAAAGGCTACAGCCTTGTCTTACACCCTTCTTAATACGAGCACTTCGTTCTTGATCGTCCACTCTTATTATTCCCTCTTGGTTGTTGTACATATTGTATATGACCCGTCTCTCCCTATAGCTTACCCCTACTTTTTTCAGTATCTCGAACAGCTTGCACCATTTTATATTGTCGAACGCTTTCTCCAGGTCGACAAATCCTATGAAAGTGTCTTGATTTTCTTTAGCCTTGCTTCCATTATTAGCCGTAACGTCAGAATTGCCTCTCTCGTCCCTTTAGTTTTCCTAAAGCCAAACTGATCGTCACCTAACGCATTCTTAATTTTCTTTTCCATTCTCCTGTATATTATTCTTATAAGCAGCTTCGATGCATGAGCTGTTAAGCTGATTGTGCGATAATTCTCGCACTTGTCAGCTCTTGCCGTCTTCGGAATTGTGTGGATGATGCTTTTCCGAAAGTCAGATGGTACATCGCCAGACTCATATATTCTACACACCAACGTGAATAGTCGTTTTGTTGCCACTTCCCCCAACGATTTTAGAAATTCTGATGGAATGTTATCTATCCCTTCTGCCTTATTTGACCGTAAGTCCTCCAAAGCTCTTTTAAATTCCGATTCTAATACTGGATCCCCTATCTCTTCTAAATCGACTCCTGTTTATTCTTCTATCACATCAGACAAATCTTCACCCTCATAGAGGCTTTTCAATGTATTCTTTCCACCTATCTGCTCTCTCCTCTGCATTTAACACTGGAATTCCCATTGCACTCTTAATGCTACCACCGTTGCTTTTAATGTCACCAAAGGTTGTTTTGACTTTCCTGTATGCTGAGTCTGTCCTTCCGCCAGTCATATCTTTTTCGATGTCTTCACATTTTTCCTGCAGCCATTTCGTCTTAGCTTCCCTGCACTTCCTATTTATTTCATTCCTTAGCGACTTGTATTTCTGTATTCCTGATTTTCCCGGAACATGTTTGTACTTCCTTCTTTCAACAATCAACTGATTTCTTCTGTTACCCATGGTTTCTTCGCAGCTACCTTCTTTGTACCTATGTTTTCCTTCTCAACTTCTGTGATGGCCCTTTTTAGAGATGTCCATCCCCCTTCAACTGTACTGCCTACTACGCTATTCCTTGTTGCTGTATCTATAGCGTTAGAGAACTTCAAACGTATCTCGTTATTCCTTAGTACTTCCTTATCGCACTTCTTTGTGTATTGATTCTTCCTGACTAATGTCTTGAACTTCAGCCTACTCTTCATCACTACTATATTGTGATCTGAGTCTATATCTGCTCCTGGGTACGCCTTACAATCCAGTATCTGATTTCGGAATCTCTGTCTGACCATGATGTAATCTAATTGAAATCTTTCCGTATCTCCCGGCCTTTTCGAAGTATACCTCCTCCTCTTGTGATTCTTGAACAGACTATTCGCTATTACTAGATGAAACTTGTTACAGAACTCAATTAGTCTTTCTCCTCTTTCATTGCTTGTCCCAAGCCCACATTCTCCTGTAACCTTTTCTTCTACTCCTTCCCCTACAACTGCATTCCAGTCGCCCATGACTATTAGATTTTCGTCCCCCTTTACATACTGCATTACCATTTCAATATCCTCATACACTTTCTCTATCTGTTCATCTTGAGCTTGCGACGTCGGCATGTATACCTGAACTATCGTTGTCGGTGTTGGTCTGCTGTCGATTCTGATTAGAACAACCCGGTCACTGAATTGTTCACAGTAACACACCCTCTGCCCTACCTTCCTATTCATAACGAATCCTACACCTGTTATACCATTTTCTGCTGCTGTTGATATTACCCGATATTCATCTGACTAGAAATCCTTGTCTTCCGTCCACTTCACTTCACTGACCCCTACTATATCTAGATTGAGCCTTTGCATTTCCCTTTTCAGATTTTCTAGTTTCCCTACCACGTTCAAGCTTCTGACATTCCACGCCCCGAGTCGTAGAATGTTATCCGTTCCTAGATTATTCAATCTTTTTCTCATGGTAACCTCCCCCTTGGCAGTCCCCTCCCGGAGATCCGAATGGGGGACTATTCCGAAATCTTTTGCCAATGGAGAGATCATCATGACACTTCTTCAATTACAGGCCACATGTCCTGTGGATACACGTTACGTGTCTCTAATTCAGTGGTTTCCATTGCCTTCTGCATCCTCATGTCGTTGATCATTGCTGATTCTTCCGCCTTTAGGGGCAATTTCCCACCCCTAGGACAAGAGAGTGCCCTGAACCTCTATCTGCTCCTCCGCCCTCTTTGACAAGGCCGTTGGCAGAATGAGGCTGACTTCTTATGCCGAAAGTCTTCGGCCGCCAATGACTAATGTAATATAGCCTTAACATTACAGTCTGTTTAAGAGCAGAGCAGTGTAGCCTTAGGACTGCATGTGTTTATGTTCTATGATCATTTCTCCCTTGTCAATACCTTCTTGATACTGACACAGGCACTAGAACAATACTTTAGAATTGATAGCACAGCTGATTTATGTAAAATGCTTCAAACTACATCCGTCTGGAGCACCATCAGGCATAAACCACATGCTTTCTATTATATCATCACAACACTTTCATATCTACTATATAAGGGGTATTAACCTCACTTGTCACTGTGAAAGGTGAGATTAAATGTAGAGGTAATCACCTTCAGGCAGCTGTTTGGAAACACACCTAAATGCCACAACTCTTCCACTTTCCACATGCTGCGATGTCTTCCACATTTTTGTTAATAAGAAACACCACCTTTGTCTTTTATTTCAACCTCCGGTATGTTGTGGGAGCAGCTTAACTTTCACCAACTTTCTGTGAGAGCTGATTGATCGAAACACGTTAAGACCAGTTTAGCACCTGGCACAGACCTTCAAGTCCTGGTGGGAAAACGAAATGTATGGCGTTGTGCAGCTATATAGTAGTACACTTCTTGGACGTATTACACTAGAAAAAACAGTTTATCAAACTGGTTGTGAAATAGCAGTACAGGGACCCTCCCTTGCAAATAACAATCTGTGGGACATCGTCCTCCTACACTACAGGTGACGAAACTTTACACTGCTCTGTACAAGTGACTTCAATCACTGCAACCCGTCCCAATGGATCAATACCTGTTTATTTAATAGGATAGCTACATACGCTTGATGTCAGTACACACACAATATTTGTTTTCGATATATTGAAAGAGAGGAATGCCATATATCTTATCTAGTTCTCTACCAGGTGACGTTAGCGAAATTTTTATAGTTTATAATTTTTCTCTGCTGCATGGTACAAAATATCAGCGATAGAGAGAATGTTCGGGTGACATAGATGAATGCACCCTAAAGGACACAGATCTCCTTTGGACTGCAGTATCTGTATGTAGTTTAGAGATCCACTGCAATCCAGTAGCAAAATCTTCATCCTTCTTCCAGTTCCGATATGACGTGGAGTCTTTCTAATTTTCCTGATAAAAGACACCACCATAACTGCTCACACTGTCTTTTCTACTACCCAGTACTGCTTCGATTGGCACTGGTCTCACACATTGCATGTAGACTGAGGAACAGTAGGAAGATGCACAGGGACTGTCAACAACCACACTGGAGTTTTGCTGTATGGGCTCCTTAGTAGATAGTTCCGAAAAAGGTGACATGTTTCGAGATATGAAAGTGCCACAAATGTGATTTAGCAGTGACTGTAATCATTAAACGACGTCTCCAAAGGAGCCAACTCAAGTATGTGTTTGAATCGATGTACTTGACTTGAAATCGTAGACAGCACTTCTACCAGAAAACGAAACTTTTTTTTTCTTTGAGTCATCATTCTTCTGACTGGTTTGATACACCCTGTCATGAATTCTTCTCCTGTGTCAAACTCTTCATCTCAGGGTAGAACTTGCAACCTACATCCATAATTATTTCCTGCAAGTACTCCAATATCGGTCTCGCTCTACACTTTCTGCACCCTATAGCTCCCCCTAGTACCATGGAAGTCATTCCTTGGTGTCCTGTGATCCTGTCCCTCCTTTTCGTCAGTATTTTCACACGTTCCTTTCTTCTCCAATTCTGCACAGAACCTCTTCATTCCTTACCTTATCAATCCACCTGATTTTTCAACATTCTTCTGTAACACCACATCTCAAATGCTTTGATTCTCTTCAGTTCCGGTTTTCCCACAGCGCATGTTTCACTATCATACAATTCCGTGCTCCAAACATACATTCTCAGAAATTTATTCCTTAAATTAAGGCCTATGTTTGATACTGGTAGACTTCTCTCAGCCAGGAATGCCCTTCTTGTCACTGCTAGTCTGCCTTTGATGGCCTCCTTGTTCCATCCGTCATTGGTTATTTTGCGCCTAGATAGTAGAATTCCTTAACTTAAACTGCTTCATGGCCATCAATACTGATGTTAAGTTTCTTGATGTTCTCATTTCTCCTGCTTCTTATTACTTCTGTCTTTCTTTGATTTACTCTCAATCTCTATTCTCTTCTGATTAGACCACTATATTCAACAGATCATGTAATTCGTCTTCACTTTCTCTCAGTATAGCAATGTCGTCAGCAAATCTTGTCATTGATATATTTTCACCTTGAATTTTAATGTCACACCATCATTGTTTCTTTGAAGTACAGATTGAACACTAGGGGTGAAAGACTACATCCCTGTGGTACACCCTTTTTATTCTGAGCACTTTGTTGGTCCTCCATTCTTATTATTCTCTCTTGGCTCTTGTACATATTGTACGTTACCCATCTCTCCTTACAGCTTACTCCTATTTTCTCAGGATTTTGATCATCTTGCACCAATTTTATTGTTGAATGTTTCTTACAACAACTTGACAAAGCTTATGAGCGTGTCTTGATTTTTCTTTATTCTTGCTTCCATTAAAAGCCACAACATCAGAATTGCCTCTCCGGTGCCTTTACCTTTAGTGAAGTCAAACTGATCATCAATAACACATCCTTAATTTGCTTTTCTAATTTTCTGTACATTATTCTTGTCAATAAATTGGATGCATGAGCTGTTAAGCTGATCGTGCGATAATTCTCGCACTTGTCAGCTCTTACAGTGTTCAGAATTGTGTGGACGATATTTTTCCAATAGTTGGATGGTATGCCTGCAGACTCATCCATTCTACACACCAACGAATGGTCGTTTTGTCGCCACTTCCCCCAATGACATTAGAAGTTGTGATGGTAAGTTATGTCCTCCAAAGCTTTTAAATTCTGATTCTAATACTCAGTTCCATAGCTCTTTTAAATCAACTCTTCTTGTTTCATACCAGACAAATCTTCCAATTCATAGAGACCTTCAATGTACTCTTACCACCTATCAGATCTCTCCTCAGCATTTAATAGTGCAATTCCCGTTGCCATCCTTGCCTTTAATTTCATCAAAGGTCGTTTTGACATTCGTATATGCCGAGTCTGTCCTCCAACATTCATTTGTTTTTCGAATTCTTCACACTTTCATGCAGCCATGTCATGCTAGCTTCCCTGCAATTCGTATTTTTTTCATTTTTCAGTGACTTGTATTTCTCTATTTGTGAATTTCCCTGAGCGTTTTTGTACTTCCTTTTTTCAGCGATCATCTGAAGTATTTCTTCTGTTACCCAGGTTTTCGTCACAGTTACCTCCTTCGCACCTATGTTTTCCTTTCCAACTTCTATGATTGCCTTTTTAGAGATATGCATTCCTCTTCAACTGTCCTGCCTAATGGGCTATTGCTCATTGCTGTATGTACAGCCTTAGAGAATTTCAAGAATCTCCGGCCACTCTTTAGAACTTCTGTATCCGACTTCTTTGCGTATTGGTTCTTAGTGACTAATCTCTTAAACTTCATAATACTCTTCATCACTACTAACTTCTGAGTCCATAAATGCGCCGGCCATTGGGGCCGAGCTGTTCTAGGCGCTTCAGTCTGAAACCGCGTGACCGCTACGGTCGCAGGCTCGAATCCTGCCTCAGGCATGGATGTGTGTGATGTCCTTAGGTTAGTTAGGTTTAAGTAGATCTAAGTTCTAGGGGACTGATGACCTCAGATGTCAAGTCCCATAGTGCTCAGAGCCATTTGAACCATATTTTTCCATAACTGCTCCTGGATATGCCTTATAATCCCTTATCTGATTTTGGAATCTCTGTCCGACAGTGATATAATCTAACTGAAATCTTCCTGTATCACCCAGCCTTTTCCAAGTATACCTCATCTGATTGTATTTTTTAAATTTAGTATTGGCAATTTCTACCTGAAATTTATTACAGAACTCAATTGATCTTTCTCCTCTCTCATTCCTTGTCCCGAGCCCATTTTTCGTCTGCTCTTTCCCCTACGGCATTCCAGTGCCCCATGACTATTAGATTTCAATCTACTTTTACATACCGTGTTACCTTTTCAATATCCTCATATACTTTCTCTATTTCTTCGTCTTCAGCTTGCAACATCGGCATGTATCCCTGTACTACCGTTTTCGGTCTTGGTTTGCTGTCGATTCTGATCAGCACAACCTTATCACTGAACCGTTCACTGTAACACACTCTCTGCCTTACCTTCCTATTCATAACAAATCCTACTCTGGTTATACAAATTTCTGCTGCTGTTGATACTACCCTATCTTCTGGCCAGAAATCCTTGTCTTATTTCTATTTTACTTCACTGACACCTACTATATCTAGATTGAGCCTTTACATTTCCCTTTTCAGACTTTCTACCTTCTCGATGACTTCAAGCTTCTGACATTCCATGCCCAGACTCGTAGAACATTATCCCTCTTCAGATATTCTTGCTTCCCTAGCACGTTCAAGCTTTAGACATTCCACACGCTGAATCATAGAATGTCATCCTTTCGTTGATTATTCAGTCTTTTTCTCATGGTCACCTCCCACTTGGCAGCCCCTTCTCAGAGATCCGAATGTGGGACTAGTCCACAATCTTTTTCCAATGTATAAATCATCACGACACTTTTTCAGTTACACGACGTATATCCTGTGACTACATATTATGTGTATTGAATGTAGTGGTTTCCATTGCCTTCTGCATCCTCACATCGTTGATGGCTGCCGATTCTTCCACCTCAAGGACAAGAGAGTGCCATGAAATTCTGTCTGCTATTTTGCCTTCTTAGCGCAACATTATAGATCTGAAAAGCCAGTGTGCTGGACATAGGATTTTTTACACGTCTTACAGCATCAACCTAGCGTTGCATTGTTACGTGATTTTCATGTAGCACACCATCCACTATATGTGATCATTAGCTATCAGCCATCACCCTCACCTCTAACACTGTGGATGTATGACAGAACCTCTGTTCCATTGCCTGTATGGTATCAAGGTAGAATGTGTTACATATTCTGTTTGTTAGCGTGGGAAATATCTAGCAGCAGCAAGAGAGAGTAGCAAATATCGGCTTAGTACCACGTTCCTTAGCAGAATAACTTTCTAAATTCGGTGATAAGGGCGATTTTATTACGAGCTTACACCGCTCGCGACGTACACCCGACTTACGATCTGTTAATACACGCCTTGCAATCATCGTCTATGTTCAATGTTGGGGTATTTGTGTGGAAGACCACTTCACTGGGAAGCTATACCATACCTCGATTTATAAAGCATGTATAGTTTTTAACATAGATGTCGTTGACAATACTTGTGTGTGCCTGTAGAACCAAGACAGCTTTTTATACAGGGTGACATTAACATGATCGTTGTGATTGTGGTTTTAACATCTGGTCGCCTATAAGACGATTAAGTCTCTAAATTTTTAGACATCATAGTTGTATGGAGATAAACAGAGGTTGATTTACTTATAATCAATTATTCAAAATGACAGTCACAATCGCATTATTTATTTTGCCCCCAATCGGCAGATATATATTTGGATGACAGTTTAGTATTGATCAAGAGTGGATTGTAGATTAAGGGATTCATCCAGAAAAATCGATGTGCAAAGAAGTGGTATACTTAAATACCAAGGAATGATGACATCCACTTGAAGTTCCTACTATTGTAGATACTGCGATAGTAAATACAATAGTAGGCAGTTCAGTTGAATAAGATTTGAAATCTCTAAAAAGAACGGGACAAGAAGATGGACAGACAAACATAGGCACAATGAAACAGCGAAGAAACCACTATCCAGGAAAAGACAGCAATACAGTTCAGTTAGGAATGATACACACAGGAAGTGCATGGAAGGAAATGTGAAATCACTGCCACAAAAGTGTGAAGAAATAGGAAAATAAATAATAGGTGTTAAGACTCAGCATATAGTAGAAAAAGGAAATGTGAAATCACTGCCAGAAAAGTGTGAAGAAATAGAAAAAGAAATCATAGGTGTTAAGACTCAACATATACTAAAGTCAAAACGACCTTCAGTGAAATTGCAAGCAAGGGTGTCAGCATTAAGAGTGCAGTGGTGATATAAATGGTAAAGCAGAGAAGATAGCAGATAGGTGGGAAGAGTACATTGAAGGTGTCTGTGAGGGTAAGAACTGCCTGATAATATGATAGAGGAAGAAATGGGAGTCAATATGAAAGCCATTGGGTTTGAATAGTGAGGCAACAGGGGTGCTGGGGCATTTTGTTAGTATGGGTTGCCTACATCACAGGCAAGCATACATACCTATAGTTCTGCTCCATATCAGACGTTAACCTGTTGTTTTCGTTTGACTGACAGGTCATTAATCTATTGTTCCTAGCCATTTTTTGTATCAAATTTACATGTAAATTAATTAAATTGTGACAAAAGATTGACTTATGAATCCTCTCCCTCCTATTACCCTATTGTTCTGCTAAGTGGCTTATGTCCCCCTGGAGATAATCCATCCTTCTGAAAATCTCCCACCTGTCCCCCTCCTACACCTCCTCCTCCCACCCCTCTAGAAACCTCTAACTCTCCCCTCCCCCTCCACATTGCCAATAGAAGTGCATTTTCTGGTCTGAATTACTCGAATAGACCCTCCTACTCTATCTAATTGATTGCATTATTAATTAAATCAATAAATTAACTAACACTTCCCCACCTGGGAAATCTTTCTGCCCATTCCCTCCCACCCCACCACGTGGAAATTGGCTGGTATGTACTGGAGGGGAAGGATTTCACAATAAGGAATTCAGTTACACAGCAAAGGATATAGTCTTTATTTATAAAATCCAAATTGCAAGGGTTGCATCTCTCTTGGAAGATGAAGATCTTATAAAATACATCGAAAAGAAGAAATTAAATTGATTGCTTTTTTGAAACGAAAATAGCGAAAGGAATACCATCAACATAACTCACCACAAATAATGACACTGTTAAGAATCTTTCACACTGACCACAGGGCATGGCACCCATGATCTGAATGCTTTACTGTGCAGGATGCACATACCACGTTATGCCTCCTTGGGCTGTGCAACCAATGTTATGTTGGCTGTTGCACCACCAGCCACCTCATGTGACAGACAGACCGGAAGTTGCACTAATTCCTGAACAAAAATTTCAGGTGGTGGCAACCCTTTGATATTTTATACTTGAGAAATTCCTGTCCAAATACATGCTCTCAATCTCTCTCTCTTTCTGTAAGTAGATGTTCCCTATTGGTGTGAACCAATGTGTGCGCACACACACACACACACACACACACACACACACACACACACACACACACACACACACACCAAGATGTCCCCACACCCTACCTTCCATCCATCCATCCATTTTTGTAACGTAAATCAGTCGTAAAACTGTAAAATTAGAGAAATATCTTTATGCCAGTCTCGTAACATAAAATAAAATTTACAAAATGGAAGAAGGAACAGTGTGGATATAGCAATGACAAAGGTGACATTGGAAGAAACTCACGTATTGAAACTACAGAGAAAGTGGAAGAAGTAACATTGTTAACGTGATTCCACTTGGTCAATACGAAGTGAAAAACAATTATAGGCAATGACCGCGGTAACCTCCACTAATGAAACATATGCTTGTCTCTATAAAGCGTAGCTGGTATTCTTTTTAGCTGCCTCTCAAGTTAGTATGGAGGGCCAGGACACATGCGCGTTCCGAACTTGCCCAGGCACAGTGAGTGCACTGCCCCCAAGTTGCGCTATTATCGCACGTAATCGATGCTTTTCCGGCCGACAGAATGGATGACATTCTAAAGAGAAACGTGTTGTCCCAGAGAATAATAGCGACATTGTGCGCGTCTGACTAGAAGTTGCAGCGCAGAAGAAAAGCGGAGAAAAACGGGAGACGGGTGGGAGAGAAAGAAAAGAACGGAAGCGAAGGGTTAACGGAGGAGAGTCGGGAGGCGGAGGAGGGTGGAAGGACGACGAAGAGTTGAGAGGCAACATGAATAATAAATTGCGGCGATTCAGGCAGGGGAAACAATGTAGAGGAGTGTATTTTGCGACCGGTATATCAGTCATCAGGCAACGCCGCAGTTTGCGTGCCCGAGGACACACACACATTAGCACAGAACATACGTGGCAGGTAAATAAAGGGCGTTTATTAAAAAGCAGTTTCACCCACATGAAGAGATATTAATTTTTTTTTGGGCAGCGGTCTGATGAGGTAATGTCGTCTGCACGAACGCTGGAGAATGGTGGCATAGTAACAGAAGGCGAAGTCACACACTTGTTGTTATTATTTTCAGCAGTGAAAAGACTTATTTAAAACCGTTGCTCACAGTGACGGGGTGGTTGTGCTGCTAGGACACACCGAGTCAGTCTGCGGCCGCAAGTTGGTCTGTTTAGCGGGCAGACGAAGTGGAATGCGGATTGCAGTGTGGAAGTCCACTACGTCATCGTATTTTCCACAGGTTGCAGTTGCAGCCGCCGTGCGGTGCAGCGGCGCTCCGTACGTCCCCCTTTAAAAGGGACCCGCGGCAAAAACATGGACTCCAGATAGCGTAGTACACGCGGCGCATAAACTGTTTGTGTTTATTTTGCGGTATGTAAATGGCGAAACCGCAGGGCGAGTGTTAACAAAGGCCGGGGCATCGCAGCACAGCGTGCGTTTGCGTCGGACAATGGAAGCGCGGAACTCGTCAAATAAATGTTTTCCGGTCGAGAACCGCGTGTCCCATCCCGGCGGCGACTACGGAGCCCAGAATACGAACCCTTTGCAAACAGCATTACAACGATTTGTCATGCACCCAGTCAAATATGCGATAGTGCGTCGATATCAGCCCAGAATAAACCATACGGAGAAGAGGTACCGTCTGCGTAGCTTTGACAAGGTTATAATTCCTAAACCGTTTTTTTTTTCTGTGAGTCGATATGATACAATGTGCACGAAACCATTATTTTAGAGACGTTGAAGGTACTTTGAGATAAGCAAGAGAGGAAAATTATATTTCAGGCCGTTAGAGCTTTTCCATAAGCACTGAGCGTGATCCAGGTGTTGTACACTGCTTACTTTTGTAATTAAAATTGACAATTGCCTAGCATGGGTAGGGGGGATATCAGTCTTATAACAAGCAACTGTCTTAACTTTTTCCATGCTGTATGGAATTTGTTGACGTATAGGACTGTATTATACAATTTGTAAAATACTTTTTATGGTTAAATCACTTTTATTTAGCAATACATACAGATATGACCGTTTCGGCAGCATGTAGCATATGCGTTACATTTCCACGTTCATTGTTGTTGTTGTTGTTGTTGTTGTTGTGGTCTTCAGTCCTGAGACTGGTTTAATGCAGCTCTCCGTGATACTCTATCATGTGCAAGCCTCTTCATCTGCGAATAACTATTGCAGCCTACATCCTTCTGAATCGGCTTAGTGTATTCATCTTTTAGTCTCCCTCTACGATTTTTGTCCTCCACGTTTCCCTCCAATACTAAGTTGGTGGTCCCTTGATGCTTCACAACGTGTCCTACGAACAGATCCCTTCTTCGAGTCAACTTGTGCCACAAATTCCTCTTCTCCCCAATTCTATTCAATACTCTCTCATTAGTTATGTGATCTCCCAATCTAATGTTCAGCATTCTTCTGTAGCACAACATTTCGAAAGCCTCTATTCTCTTTTTTCTGTAAACTATTTATCGTCCATACATGGCTACACTCCATACAGATACTCGCTGACACTAAAGTCTATACTCGGTGTTAACAAATTTCTCTTCTTCAGTAACGCTTTCCTTGCCATGGTCAGTCTACATTTTATATCCTTTCTACTTCGATCATCGTCAGTTATTTTGCTTCACAAATAGCAAAACTTATCTACTACTTTAAGTGTCTCATTTCGTAATCTAATTACCTCAGCATCACTTGATTTAAATCGACTACATTCTATTATTTTTGTTATGCTTTTGTTGATGTTCATATTATATCCTCCTTTCAAGACATTGTCTATTCCGTTCAGCCATGTTCATTAATTTTCAGTCATAGATTTCTCTGGAGGGCTGGGTGTATCGGTGAAGCTATGTACCGAAATGTCCCTCTTCAGAAAGAGCGTTTTATTTTATTGTGCAGTACTAAATTTACTGCATGTTTAAATAATCTCAGTGGTGTCTTTACTTACAATTTTCTTGAATGTACCCTTAGGACAGAACGGACACCATCACCTCACACTTTTACACGCAGTTGTTCACATTCCAAAATTTCTTAACTGCTAAGATAAAACTTACTTCGGTTGTTAAGATAGCACATACACAGAAAATACAGACTTTGTTTTCAGTTAGATTTATATCATGGTGTATGTTATACAGTGTGGTTACTTAATATTTAGTAGCTATATATAAATGGTTTGCAGCGTCATTTCCTTAACATTATTGTATACTAGCCTTTTTAATATAACAGAAATTATCAATCCATATTGGAGAAATATGTAGTGCTAGTTTCTTAGTTTCTGGAAAGCCCTTTAACCGTTAGTATTTTCATGTACTGTGCCATAAATGAAAATGTTTGGTTCTTCATACAAGGTCAGCTGACGTTCCTTCTCCACTGTATGTGACATTTGATAATCACGATATCCTGGAATGAGTTTGTAGTGTATTTTACTTGGATCCCTATTTCTGATTTATAATAATTATTCATATGCTAAGAATTCTGCGTTCACTATAATTCTTTTTAGTTATCTCTCTCAGTATAGTCCATAAGGAGAGCTTCACATGCGCTGCACACTAGTTTGAAAAGACTCAGTGTGTTCATTAATCTGTCTGCATATCTACTCGTATGTGGTGGATGAGTGTATTGCATCTGCAAACCCTGAAAAAGACGTCATCACACTTTAAAGGAGTATATAATTAAAATTAATGTAGATATAACTGTAAAGCAGATAGCTGCCTAAACAAGTCGTGACAATAAATACTGGTAAATAATACTGACAGATTCAGAAAAATTATTTTGTAAGCAAAAATTATTTTATACACAACGGTCTTCTGCATCGACACTGGTAGCGCTGTCTTAAAAAACAATAAGCAATGTTTGACATGGGTGCACGGTGCGATTTAGCGCTGTTTGCAGATATCTAATTGAAGTAGCGAAAGCATTACATAGATTTTTTCCTTTTTCGTTTTCAGTCTTCTGAATGGTTTCCTGCGGCCCACCACAAATTTCTCTCCTGCGCCAAACACCTCATATCAGAGTAGCATTTGCAATCTTCCAACCTACGTCTTCAATTACATACTGGAAATATTCCAATATCTCTCTTCCCCTGTAGTTTTTACCGTCTACTGTTCTCTCTAGTACCATGGACATTATTCTTAATGCCATAACACACGTCCTATAATCTTGTCTCTTCTTCCTGTCAGTGTTTTCCAATTTTGCTTTCTTCACCGATTCTGCAGAGAACCTCTTCATTCTTTATTATCTTATCAGTCCACCTAGTTTTCTACAACTCAAACGCTTCGATTCTCTTCTGTTCCGGTTTTCCCACAGTTCATGTTTCACTACCATGCAATGCTGTGCTCGAACCGTGCATTATCAGAAATTTCTTCCTCAAGTGAAGGTAGTAGTAGACTTCTCTTGGCCAGGAATGGCCTCTTCACCTGTGCTAGTCTGCTGCTTGTGCCCTCCTCGCTTCATCCGTCATAGGTTATTTTGCTTCCAAGGAAGCAGGATTCCTTATCTTCATCTGCTTTGTGACAGCCAATTCTGATGCTATGTTTCTCGCTATCCTCATTTCTGCTGCTCCTCATTACTTTTGTCGTTTTACTACTCTCAACTCATGTCGAGCAGTCATTAGACTGTTCATTATACTCAACAGATCCTGTATTACTTCTTCAGATTGCAAAATCATCAGTGAATTTGAACATTGATGTCCTTTCACCCTGAATTTTATTCCCACTCTTGAAGCTTTGTTTTATTTCCGCCATTGCTTCTTCGATGTAGTCCTATACAACTTGTATCTGAAATGAATGTAGAGAATGAAAGGGCTAACAGAGTGGGTCAATTCTTGTCAGCATGCTTTAGCATGCGGCATTCGGCGTCGTTTGAACAGCATCGCGCGCCGCAAAGAGGGTAGACTCACGACATGCCATCAGAGCCGCCATAGTAGCAAGTCTTCAGAGCAATGATTTCAAGGTAAATCTTAAGGTAAAAGAGACGTTGGGTTGAAGTTTTATGACTTTTATTTGTAAACGGAGTAGTCGACATAGTTGGGGATATTCCAGGCAGGACAACACTACGGGTTTTCCGCCTCTTACTCGGACGTGAACGCGTTGCTTTTAGATGAGCAATTACTTGTTTGACAGGTGTCGCATAGGGGGCAGAACCTGTGCACACTGTGGAACCTGGTTCGCCTGCGTCAGTTTGTCGTCAACGGAGACACTCTTGTGCTTGCTACTGTGCGGAGCGGACAAGAAACTGGGCTCTATTCTTGGGAGGAAGGGGCAGACATGCTCTGTGCTTACGGGACGGCTGATGGAAACGCTTACGCAGAGCAACGTTAGTGTACGTTCGGCGGTTTCCGAACCGTGGAGTGCCAGATCCAGGCACGTTTACTGTCGTCCACAGGTCCCTACCAGAAACAGGTCACTGGCACGTTCTCGTAATGGGATATGTGCATTTAAGGCCTACTTCGAAACCCGACGTATTCATTTTGTGTTACAGGTGTGAAACGGTCTTCTTATGGTCCGCACGGCACCCCCCCCCCCCCCCCCCCCCCGTCGGCTGTCGGAGTCGGAGTCCTCCCAAGCAGTTTGGTCCCATAAAATCTTACCACATTGTTGTTTTCTACAGGTGCGAAGGTCTGACGCACGCGGTGATCAACGCACAGTGCGTAGAACGGGGCTTGATGAGGAAGAGTTAGTACTGACGGAAAACACACTCTCAACAAGCTTGAGGCGTGTTGCAAGCCGTTCCACAGTTTGTTGTGTGTGGCATGAAAATGATTTTCAACCATAACGCCTTCAGAAGGTACACGCCCTTAACCCAGAAGATTTTCCACGTCGAATTGCATTCTGCCAGTGGTTCCTGCCAAGGTGTCCCATTCAGCTGGACTTCAAATGTTCAAATGTGTGTGAAATCTTATGGCACTTCAGTGCTAAGGTCATCAGTCCCTAAGCTTACACACTACTTAACCTAAATTATCCTAAGGACAAACACACACACCCATGCCCGAGGGAGGACTCGAACCTCTGCCGGGACCAGCCGCACAGCCCATGACTGCAGCGCCTTAGACCGCTCGGGTAATCCCGCGCGGCAGCCGGACTTCACGAATCGTGTACTTTTTATCTGCGGGCACGGGAAAAATCGCACGTCGCCTTTGTTCGTGGTCACCAAGATGTCTTAGGTGTTGATATTCGGGCCGGCTTGGTAGGACATAATCTGATCGATTCATACATATTTCCCCGGCGACTGAATGCAAACAGATAGTTAATCCTTTTACGAGAAACTCTGGCAGAGTTTATTAAAAGACATCATAGTCGCCGTTGACTGTGTGAAATATTTATTATTACGATTGCAATTTCGGCCTTAGGGCCATTTTCAAGTAACACAGTAAAAGTTACATTCTGTCAGAATATAAGACTATCTGACATGAGTACATGTCGTCGCCAAAATGTAGCCTTTTGACAACGAGAGTCCCACAATATCCGATGAGTATGGCACTTATTACATCGTAAAATGTTGTTAAATATGTGCTGTATTGTCAATGTCACCACCGTTCTAATAATCTATCACAAATAAAAGATACACAAGGTAAAACAAGTAAGTATGAGACACTACGTACGAGTCCCAGTCCGAAAATGAAAATTAAAAAAAGGAAAAGAAAAGAAAGGAACTCGGTACAGCACTTGCGCGTGAAAGGCAAAGGTCCCAAGTTCGAGTCTCGGTCCAGGACACAGTTTTAAAATCTGCCAGGAAGTTTCTTTACGCAAGGTTTTTGGACTTAGTATTTAACAGAACAATGCACATACCCACAAAAATTCTTTTGTCGGCGAGCAGGCGGGTAGTAGTAACAACGCTTACCAGCTCACGCCGGCGGTCGCAACGTTCCTACCGTGTTACTGTGCTAGAACTAAAGGTGGCCTAGTTTGGCAGAGACCGATAATATGAGATAAATTTTAAAAAAGCTGATGTAAACTGTTATGTTCACATAAAACACGATCATAGTCACATCTGTAAAATGAAAAGAGCAGACGTCTGAATTTTTTAACACTAATCCTGTTCTTCATAACCACACATTTAAGGGAATTAGCTACTGGAAAAGTCCAATGATGCGATTATAGTAACCGTAGGAAAATAATTTGCTGACCTTCCAGAATCCCACTTCAGTAATGTAAGGTTATTAAGGGCCAATAAGTAGCACCAAGAGCACTAATATTAAAGGGCGACCATGCAAAACTACATAAGTGCATTTTTTGCCACAGAAAATTTTTCGCTTCCAGGCCAAGAACTTTTCATTTGAATCTCTTAAACTGCATAGCAAAAAAGATTATATGCAGACTGTTCATCAAAGAAACCATTCGACAAGGATGTATGTAGCGTAAAATTGCGATTTTTTTATCCACTTTGTCTTCCATATTCGCACTGACGCTGCAAATGACCCGCTCTAATTGAGGTACTACTTACGACGTGTTGCGTTAATGTTCGGGTAGTGGCTGTAGAGCTAAATAAAACTGGAAAATATAAACTATTTATAACACGAACGTCTCCCAAAGAAAGGAGTTAGCTGTGGTATGATCACCTAAGACAAGTGGAAAAAGAGAGAGTGTAATCATGGGTGAAAAAATTTCGTAGTGGGGAAGAAAAGTGTAGAACAGTACGTTGTTTCAGCAAAACCAGAATTTCATCAGTGCAACGCACGTGCCTTAGTGTGTCAATAAGACATGGTGATAACAGGTAAGATTATTTTGAAAGAGGGAGCAAAATGTAACCCAAACACGGAAGCTGCTCGACTTTTCTGACGGAGAACAATCATAAGATACGCTGAGTGAAAAATCGTGAAGTCGTAAGATAAATAATGCCTTAACTGGTAATCACGTTCCAGCTGTTCCCATATGTCGTTCCTCCCCCCCCCCCCCCCCTTCACACACACACACAACCGCACAACCACATTCGCCTTAACCACAGGAGCTCCAGGTCTGGAACTTGGTTTAAAAACAAATTGAGACTCTATAAGGGGCTGGATATCAAACAGGCTGTTCTGTCCCATAGAGTACAAAATGAGAGGTAAAGAATTTATAGCACCCATCGCATACAACATAATTTTACGCACACGCGCGCGCACACACACACACATACACACACACACACACACACACACACACATACATACTAGTTCCAATATCACAACTGTGAGGTTCTTTTGTTTGCATGGCAAATGATAGAACCGGTAATCTCCTCCCATTTGTTCCCAACTGGGACGGTATACTTCATTAACAACTGACTTGACAATTATCTAAAACTGAACATCACTCTGTGATGGACCACATCTTAGACAGCCTGCTCTAACTATGGAAGTAGAGAATGAAAAGAAAAAATTAATATGTCACATGAAATTGCTCAATGACGTAAATGAAGCCCTTTACTAAGCTACACACATGAGTGGAGGCTTAAAAACTACACTAGGTGTTCATATTAATATATTAAAAAGATTTAAACGAAACTCCTCTCCCTCCGCCCCGCCCCCCCCCCCCCCTAATCCCTCACCTCTATAGCGTCCAAGGTTTCTCTTCATCGTAAGGCAAATACCGGAACTAGAAACTATCTCTCAATTATTTCCAGTCGATATTACCTCTGCCCCAATACCAGTTCACCCGCTTTTTGCGTGGAAGTAACTGGGATGTGAGACGGGTCAGGTCCTGAAAATATCGCTCTACCATTCGTGGTAGGGATTGAAAGGGGAGAAAAAAATAATGATACGTATTCCAAATTTAAACCCCGAATTGCAGTTCACTAGAACTTGGCTCGGGAGATCTGAGCTTTACAATTATGTGGGATTTAAAATACTTTATTAACAATCAAAGTTGGGCCTCGTACATTTTCCACCATGTTGATTACCATATTTTAACGTTTTTCCTCGTCCAAAGCTTTATTCATTGGCTGTCCATGAACGTTATGGCTTTAACTAAGATGGTTGAGTCTTCCATATTCTTTATCATGCTGTTTATCGCGTTTTAATTAATGCTTTTATTCACCTGATGGCGTGGCTATAGCCCACAAAACCAGCAGTGGTTAATAAAACTGGTTCAGAATATTGCTGTTTGCGGAGTTCCTGCTACAAAAATTACTGCCACAGCTGCGGATGTCCCGACCGCAGAGTCATTTGTTAAACAGCTTGCCCTACGGAATCAATTGTGCGAAAATGTAAAACTAATGAATAATTATGACGTTCTCCAAACTCAAGGAAACTGTCTCCGATTGTTTCTGTTTGCTGTGGACACTAGCAACAAATTGTATCTAATATTAACTTTAAAACATCTGAAGGAGTATTAATAAAGTGAACGCACACAACTGGACTTTGGCAATCAGATTGGTAGTTCAGTAGATGTAGTCTTAAAGAATAGTTGCATGACAAAACTGTACTAATATGTAAATTCGTATTCATTGTTCAAAGCTCCAAGACGCCTACGGGCACTGAGGTTGCTGCCAAGTATGCATCGCTTGGTTATGAGTTCGTTTCTGTTATGTTTAACCGTTTCAAACCTGAATTCTTTTTCTGGAGGAAGAAATATATTTCTTTGTATGGTAATGCTCGTAACTGAATTTTTTTTTATGATTTTAGATGCAATACTTATACAAAAATAAGTGCCCGTTTACAAAACATAAATTGTACACTTGCTTCATTTAATGGACTAAAATAACTAATTACGAAATATTCTCTATTGTAATAAATAACAAAATTATCATTCAATAATTACCATACGAAATAACAACAACATATTTAGTTATGCAGTGGAATAGAGCGAACCAATCGTATCCTTATATTATGGTGGTGACGAGCTGCTGCGCCTTAGTACATTGACTTGCTGATATTTTCATATTGATGCCGAAAAGTTGGCAGCATTTACGCATGACGAAAAGGGTAAAAATTCACAGATGTGTACCTCAGATTTCCATTGAAGAAAAAAGTACTTCTGTTGCAGCTAAGACCTTCTGAAAGGGTTAAACGTTTCTGAGACCCAACCAAGTGTTTCACAGAGTGACCGCTGCAGACCCTATTTTTAAATATAAGTACAGCTAAACATTAAAAGAATTACAGCCCTCGGTCGCGAAAATTAAGACTTTTTGACCTAAGCTTTGGCCACTTCTAAGAGTGCCTTCATCATAAATAAAACATTCAAAACTGGCATGTTACGTATAAAATAAATATGATGCTATAACGCCTCTGAGTTTGAGTCTGATGCTACCGCAGCCCGACATATGGTGCAGCCCTTAGTGGCCTGCATCTATGTTTTCTACTTTAATATTTTGTGACTAAAGCGTTATAGCGTCGAATTTATTTTATACGTGACATGTCAGTTTTAAATGTTTTATTTATGATGAAGGCACTCTTAGAAGTGGCCGAAACTTAGGTCAAAAAGACGTCATTTTAGCAACGGTCGCTGACAACGCAGCCACGTTCAAAGCTTTAATAAGTAAAACTGTTTAATTAAGCTTTCGCAGTTAATTGTCGTTGATTTGAGCCATTTAGTACATGCTAACGAGAGGAGGAAAGTGTTTGACGGACCTTACCGTAGTCAGGCCACTTATATTTTCTATACTTAGTTTCAAATGTTATATTGATGCATACAGTGCAGTATTTTCTCGATCAGTAGCTCGCGGAGCAACAGATTTATTGCAGGCGGCTGTTCCAACGGTTGCAGGTAGATTATCTAGTACTGACGACCAACACACAATGCCCAGTTGTTTCAAATAGCTCTGAGCACTATGGGACTTAACAGCTGTGGTCATCAGTCCCCTAGAACTTAGAATTACTTAAACGTAACTAACCTAAGGACATCACACACATCCATGCCCGAGGCAGGATTCGAACCTGCGACCGTAGCAGTCGCGCGGTGCCCAGTTGTTTAATTGCTCGTTAGTCCAAAAATGGAACGCAATATACCAGTGATTCTAGGCGGCGTGTGTTCAACAATTCGTTCCGTAGGTACTTGAAACCAGATGTAATGCAGTCCCCGCAGTTACGAACCGGTGGTTCTTTGATTGCGGATATGTCACCCGATAGCGTCCCAAATGTATTCCACAGGTATCAGATCCTGCATAAACATCGTACGTTCCAACAGGTGTTTATCAGCCAGACTTGGGATGATGCGATTCTGTAACATATCGGCGTACCTCTCATCCGTCACGGTAGCAGTTACAAAACCAGAATCACGCATTTCCTCGAGGAAAAAAGGCCCGATAACAGTAGATGTGGTAAATCCAACCCATACCATGACTTTTTCGTCGTGCGATGGAGTTTCCACGACAGTGCTAGGATTTTCGGTAGCCCAAATTCTGCAGTTGTGGGCGTTGACAGACCCTCGGAGAGTGAAATGAGTTTCGTCGGTCCACAACACGTTCCTCAACCAATCGTCATCTTCCGCCATCTTTTGAAACGCCCACACCGCAAATGCCCTCCGCTTCACTAAATCGCCAGGTAAGAATTAATGATGCCGATGTATTTTGTACGGATAGCATCGAAGGGTACGCCTAAGTGCCAACCAAACAGTAGTGTATGGAATTTCGGTGCGACGTGCGACTGCACGAGCGCTTACTTCCCCGTGCATACACGATCCCGCTACAGTCTCCATTTCTTCCTGAACTGTCTCAGCAGCATTACGCCTTGTGCTCGGTCGGCCACTACGGGGTCTATCGTCTACACAACCCGTGGATTCGAACTTCGAAATCATTCTCGTCACAGCTGAATTTGTCAACGGACCTTTACCCGTTCGAATCCCCTTCCTATGGCGATAGGATCGTAACACTGAACTAGCACATTCCCCATTCTGATAATACAGCTTCACTAAAAGCGCCTTTTCAGATAACGTCAACATGCTGCGACTGCTGGCGCATCTGGTTCTCTCTCTCATTACAGCTCCTTTTATACACGAGTGTCATACGTAGTCACTAACGTTTTGCTGTCCAGCGCCATCTGTCGGACATTTTCTGAACTTCTTTTTTTTTTCTAATGAAACCCCATGTCATTCCAAGCACATGTGTCAATTTTTACCTCTCTTTCTTCATTATTCCGTGGTTTATTAAGTTTTCAAATTTATACTGACTTTTTGATCACCCGGTACTTTGAGCAGCGTGCTCTACATTACTTGTACCTGCAGCAATGTTTTGCCCTGATGTCAGATCTGCCACAATCGCCGCGCTTTCTGCTATACAGAGTGGGCAAATCTCTGGTCTCCGCGCTTTGTGATGAGACGTTGGCGTCCAACACCATCACGCCTGCTCCTGATTTCACCGTTCTTCAACCACATACCATAGATACCAACGACAGTGGCACGCCAACAGCCGACCAGTTTTGCTGTTTCCGGGATGGTTGTACTCAGGCGCCAGGCCACGCCAATCTCCGTTTTGTCAAAGTCATCTGTACTAGTGTATTTCCCCGTTTGGGGATAGAATGATTCCCTGTTCATGTCTTCTCCGTGTGCATACTATATGAAATAAAATCGTCATAACGTCTGAACGCCTTGCATTAGGACGTTCAAACTGCAGGTTGTCCGCGGGGCATGATGGGAATTAGTATGCGCAAGTGCGTTTTGGGTTAGCGACGAAGCCCACTTTCAGATGGATGGGTTCGTCAATGAGCAAAAGTGGTGCATTTGGGGGACTGAGGATCCGCATTTCGCGATCGAGAAGTCTCTTCACCCTCATCGGGTGACTCTGTGGTGTGCGGTGTCCAGTTCAAATGGCTTGTTCAAATGGCTTTGAGCACTATGAGACTTAACATCTATGGTCATCAGTCCCCTAAGAACTTAGAACTACTTAAACCTAACTAACCTAAGGACATCACACAACACCCAGCCATCACGAGGCAGAGAAAATCCCTGACCCCGCCGGGAATCGAACTCGGGAACCCGGGCGCGGGAAGCGCAGTGTCCAGTCCCGAAATAATTGGCACGATATTCCTTGATGGCACGGTGACTATGGAACGGTACGTTCAGATTTTCATCCCCGTTATCCAAAGTGGCTCTGATTTCGACAGGATGGGGTTTTATTCAAGACGGAGCTCGACCCCATCGAAGCAGGAGGGTTGAAACCTCCCCTTAGAAAAATTTATGAATGATTGTGCAGATAAACCCTTTACGTTATTTGATTTTCAAACAGCTGAGCAAAACTAAACGTACTCAGACATTTCTCTCTTTACTTTTTCTGATCATCACTAAACTGACACACAATATTTTTAGCGCAACGCAATCTGACTTTCAATAATCCCTACAAAAGAATGGCCCTGACTAACAATAACCTATACCTTTCATGAATCACTTACCTCACATAAATCTTCGTTACTCAAACTACTACAATACAGCGAGCGCCAATACTGTCAGGTAAATAAAAGATTCTAACTACTGAAGGCACTAACTACTGATAGGCATAGTTAGAAAATGAAAGATTTTGATAGAGAACAAACAATGTATTTACCTTAATAGTGTTCAAAAGTCATATATATATATATATATATATATATATATATAAATCAGTTCATGACATCCAGTCTTACAAATTTACTGTCTCTGATGGACAACGTCCAGATCATCCGCTCTCAAAACTCTGCCATTTCTCTCATCACATCCACCACTGCTGGCGGCTCACCTCCAACTGCGCAACGCTACACGCTGTTCACATCCAACTGCCCAACACTGCAATAACGAATATTAATATTTCAACAATACTAACCAGCCACAGACTGCACACAACACAGTCAGTGATTTTCATACAGAGCGCTACGTGGCGTTACCACCATAAAAACCTATACAGCCTACTGACACCTAAACAGCCTACTTACAGAGTGTTTGATGTCCTGGAGGAACACTTTGGGGACCGCATTCTGGCTCTGGGGTAACAACAGGCCACTGGGACTCGATTGGCCGGCATATTCTCCGGATCTGAACACATGCGCCTCCTTTTTGAGGGCCTATATTAAAGACAAAATGTACAACAATAGGCCCAAAACCATAGCTGAGCTGAAAACCGCCACTCAGGAAGTCATCGACAAAATCGATGTCCCGGCACTTCAGCGAGTCACGCAGAATTTCGCTACTCGTCTGCCCCACATCATCACCAATGATGCAAGCATGTCGAACATACCATAACTTAAACCTGAATATTTGTAGTGACATTTACGTGTTGAATGAAGTGCGTGCGCAGAATAGTTTATAACCAACTTAAATTTTTTCATATAGTTCAATAATTATCACCCTATATCTTCCTACATGCATCACGTGGCTGCAACGCCACCAGGAGTGTTTGAGCCTCTGCATGGACAGTGATCACAATGTTTTGGCTCGTCAGTGTGCGGGGGTTGGATACAAATATGGAAACTCAGCGAGAAATTCACGTTACAGCATACATTCAGACGCTAGCCAAGCTTGCAAGTCGCGCTCTTGGATTTGACCACTACCGACACCTGTACAAGGTCGTCAGTACGTTGCAAATATTAGTCATGGTCACGGCGGTGTTCTGTGTAGTTGTGTGAATTATGTCAGAGCTAAGTAAACTACAAATTGCGCAAATTTTTGCGGCTCGAATGGTGGGTGCTTCCGTAACCAAGGGAGCCCAAGTGTTTGATGTTTCAATAAGCACCCTATCGAAGGTTTATACCGCATACGGGATAAGTAGAAAAACATCATCCGACAATTCATAACGCGAAAGAAATTGTGGATTCTGTGATTGTGGCGTGACGAATAATAAGATGATGACAGCTGCAAAACCCACTGCAGAACAATGTCGCACTCACGAAACCTATCAGCATGGAAACAATAGGAAACGAGCGGAAACGAGCTTCATCAGCACAGACTTTCATGGCGGGCTGGAGTTCCAAAATTGCTTACATCAGTGATGCAAATGCTCATAACAAGTGCCAGGTTCTCATATGCTTCCTGTTACTGTGAATAATTCACCTAACTGTACAGGGACAAAGATTAAGGAGCTTGCTGCATGAGTAGGAAATAGGATTGTTTGCGTCTAGTTTGACTTACTAGCCAGTGAGTTTTGCAGCGCAGGGACATTCTTATTTGATGCATAGTAGTGAGTAGCTGAGATCCGTTTTCTGTTAATCCGGTAGAAGCTATCTGGAATACTTTATTATGGAGATGAAAATCATTTACATCACTTTCTCGTTCTCGATACTGATGAAGAAGATTTTGGAGGAATTTTAAAGGTAACGAAGGCATGTGGAAAAAGTGAAAACTTTGTCAGAGCTATTTTTTTTTTCGTAGGAAATCTTTCTCCCTCAGATAACTAACAACTTTCCTGGTTAGCGTTAATTCGATCTGAATGATAAAAGACAATTTGAAGAACCACGAGCCTCTTGTTGGCGGTGATGATATGGAGAGAGAAGGGGGGCGGGAGGAGGAGACAGACAGAGAGGAGAAAGTAGGGGATGGACAGATAAAGAAAAGAGAAGGAGATGGACAGAAAAAAGGAGGAAGGAGGAAATGAATAGCGACAGGGGGAGAAGCAGATGGGCAAGGCGAGGGGGGAGGAGGAAATGAAGAGAGGGGGGGAAAGGGTGAGATGGACAGAGAGAGGGGGTGGAAGAGAGAGACAAACAGTGGGAGAATGAGGAGGTGAACAGAGTGAGGGGGAAGGAGGAGATGGACTAATAGAAGACTGAAATCAATACATTCCCAGGCAACATTGGGCACTCTCTAGTTTACAATAAAGAGCTGTAGAGCCGTAACGGCGAATTAGGGGCGGCACCTTACAATAGTTCCTCCATAAAACCAAACGAAATATGTCCTGCCGCCGTTACACTGTGCATACTACGCAGTGCTAGGTTTAATGAGCTGATTTGAGATGGACTAGAATAGCAGTATGCATAATAATCGAATACTCATATTTTATATTAAATAGTGAGTCTTCAATATTTACAGTTAGACCGCTGCAGGCAAGCTGCATGTTCTGAAATAAAGGAAACGGAAGTTTTGATTTAGTCATAACACAGCGTGCGGTATACTTGCGGAAAAATATGACCTGTGCTGTGCCAGTCACTAGCAGCATTTCAACTTTCACCGGCCCACAGGAATTCCGTTTAGCCGAAGACGTTAGCACTCTCACTGGCAGGTTCTTGGTTGTCTGGACACCACTACCGTATCTCCGATACATACTCTTGTCGGCGAAGCACCACCTCGGCAAAAAGTTTGCCTTGTGGCGCACGAGGAGGGAGTGTGTCGCCAGAGGGCGGCGTGGGTGTGTTGGAGGACCGCCGGGTGATCAAAGTGGTCTGCCTTGATGACAGCACGACGCCGCCTTATCTGCAGCACAGTCGACTCGACTCGAGTACAGTCGATACGGCTCTCGACTGCATCTCGAGGGCCCGCCTGATCGCGCATTAACATCTCTGGAGCGGCGCCGCTATCTGCGCGCCAATCGCCTCTTGCCACCTCGGTGTGGCCGGCCGCTAGGGCGAGGAGACGCGGGAAAAAATGGCTAACGACGCACTAACTGCCACCCCAGTGCTATCGAGAGTGGTTGCTCGACACGAAATGCAGCGAAGCGCCCGTAATGCGACATTTCCTCAAATGGAATGAACACTGGAGCGACTCCTCCGTGTTGTGCGCTGGGAATGGTGAATAGCACAAGCACTTCAATCGAATTTCGGCTATCGACGCGGCGCCGATTTTCTCTGCGTCTACAGAATATTCTAAGGTCCCTCCGTCACTGGCTCCCCCTTTTACTTTCAGTATCGTGTCTAGTCGTCCCGAAGTTTTTAATCCACCGAAAGTAGTCTTATAACAACATTCATTTCTCTTATTGTTGGTTATTGTTAACAATACGAGGTTAGCGATTGGTTTCTGTACGTTTTGTTTGCAATTTCTAGTTAACAGCATGTATAATTATATCCCGTAAACATTTAATGAAATTGGAAGCTATTGTTTTGTCTACCAATAATTAATCTCGTTTTCATTTATGCTGAACAGTAAGGGAGTACTTATAAAACACTTAATAGGCATTGGTAAAAGTATGTCTTCGTTGATCAAAATTTTAAAAAATGTGTTTCTTATTCTACAATAAACTACCAGAGTACATTGGATGTAACTGGAACATTATATGTCCAAGATGTGTGACGGAAAATACTAAATTTGTTTCATCTTCCTGAGCTCAAAGCCTCCTTCATTAAGAAAGTGTGCTGAGACAAATTGGAACACACGAAGAATGTTTCATTCTTCACTTTAAGGAGTGACCCATTATACACTGGTGTCCGTGATGAATTTAGTTTCAGTTTTAGGTAAGGGACTGGTCCAGAAAGGACCGAGTCGAGAGCCCTAAGCAAAAATCGTACTGATACCTCTGACAGCGAGCTCGCTCACTGGTAGTGTTGTTACTGAAATTGTAGGGTAGTCAATTTGCAGAAGTGGTAATGTGGACCAAAACAAGAGAAAAGTGTGTAGAAGGCGTCGTTTCTACATGCATATCTTCAGAGCAATGGGCAGTTTTTCGTCTTCGCTGCTGTGAAACAATTGTCATAATCCTTACAGGAATCATTTTTTTAAAAAATTAGTTAATGACCGAGAATGAAGATCACCATTTTAATGTGGATTTGACCCAAAAAGATAGCCACGAACACTTTCATATCTTTGGTTCCTCTTAATTTCCAAAATCTTTTGAATCTTTGATGTAGAAATAGCATTAATTTTACGAACTGTAACCAGTACATAAACATCAAATATTATACACTTCTTCTACACCTCTTCTACTTATGGAAAGCAAAGAGACTACAGTAGAGGTTTGTTTCACAGCAGAGAACATAAACAAGTGCTCATAGCGCTTAAGGTACTCACATCAGATGCAATATCTACTAGACCTTTTTTCTTGTTTTGATCCATACTACCGCTTCTGTCAGTTCCCTATCCTGCAATCTTAGCAACAAGAGTACGGGCACATGTATTTCACTGTCAGAGGTATCTGAGTATCTGAACAATTTTCGGTTATAAGTTTCGGTTCGATCGTTTCCGAACCAGTGTCCCTCAAATTGCTACATTTACAATTCTCCATCATCCCCGAAAGTTTGTATCACCATCATCGAATCACCCTGTAGGGTCGCGGTTATTAATTTTGGAATTAAGTAACTTTGTTTAGCAATTAGGCCTATATGCTTACAGACTCAACTTAGATATCGTGTGTGCGTGCGTGCGTATATCCGTGCGCTCGCAAATGTGTGTGTGTGTGTGTGTGTGTGTGTGTGTGTGTGTGTGTGTGTGTTCACTTTTAATTGTGCTGTGCTGTTGTATCAAACTGAGGTCTATTGTCGTTTTGTGGAAGGACAAACAACTACTCTCGATACTCTTGTTCTAAATACATAGGAAATAACATCTGACATATTGTTAAACTGCCCGGAGTCTGACCCCAGCCACATTATTCTCAGTTTATGGATCACAATGTGGTTCCTGTGTTTAATAAACTACCATCTACCGACTACAAATCACAAATAACAAAATTGCTTAACGTAGTGTGATAACGCTTGAGACTAATTATAAAGTGATGTACTCTTCGCAGACACCAGTGTTTAAAGGGAAATGCTTTAAAAAAGACAATCTGAAACTCACCAGCACAGCACAGCTTCAGGGCTGTTGAACTTCCCTTATAAGTACAAGTAAGTGTCAGACATCTGCAGATGGCTCTGTAATGCGGTGTACTGATCGATGATGTACAACGCCTTATCCCCAAAATGTAAAAGAACTGTTGTAGGGAAAAAAATGAGACTCTTACATTCAAGTGATTTGCAACGTTTCGAGGCTGCAGTCCTGACAAACATAATTTGTATGTTCGAAAAGACGTACTTACAAGAAACATATCGAATCTAAAATCCACGCCTGAATGTAGGGTCCCTACGTAACACGTAGTGCCAAGAAATTCGCAATAAGTGAGTGACTTTCACCAAGGGAAAGTTAAGCACGTTCTGCAAACCGTTGAAATCGGCAGTTAGAAAAATCATGATGAAATTATTAAATTACTTACGTCGCGCTCGAGGACTGATAACTAATCGTCTGTATTTCATTAATGGCTGGAACGGTAGCAACTTTTCCACAGGTTTGGAGTAATAGTAATTACCCTCCGCCATCGCCTTGACAATGGTTTGCGGAGTGTTCGTTCAGGTATGTCTTTCAAAGAATACCTGCAGTTTTAAATCGGAATTTTATTGTGAGTAAACCGTAATGTGTCATTTTCGTTCTTGGAGTTGTCGTTAGATGAAATTGGTAGTACTGCTCTTAAGAGCGAGAGCTCTTTCAGATAGCACTTTGTAGTCTTCATTTCCAGCCATTTATTGCTTATTTCATGTGCAGCCGCGTTGGTAAAATACTGCGAGGCATAAAAAGCAGATTTACAGCGTTCCGCAGTGGCCATAACTTGGATGTGTATTACTGAAGACTTCTGTGTGCCGGGCCCATTCCTGCTTTTACAATGCGCAGATAGCGTGTAGCCAAGTATTCAGCAGACATAAAGCGGAATTCGGAACATTCAGATACATCTTTCGAATTTCATATCTTCAGCATTTCATCTTCCAAGATAGGCTGGAAGCAATGCAGATGTTTTCTTTAAATTTGGCTGGGCATTCGGTTCTTCTGGTCTTCAAGGCGCACATTATAGAATCAGATGAAGACAACATTGACGGTTTCTGTTAGCGACTTTATTATGCGCAACATGATTCACTCCAGCCTACATCTTTTGCATTTACTGATGATTTTATTGGATGGCCACTATATGTAACATATGTGCTTCTGATATCTCTAATCTCCAGGGGAAAGGGGGGTCGTAAGTAATTAGACGGTTTCTTCCTCAACTCAGAAGTGGCTCTTGTGCAACAACTAGACAGTAACTTATTTTCAAGTTCCACGAGTCATTCGCGTTATCTCAGTGTGATGAGACACAACTTATTTTCCCAATGAAACTGTGACTAGATACTGTGCGTAATTAATTGTACTTTATCTTAGAGCTACTTAGTTAACTGCAATACACCTATATGTATCAAATCACACACACACACACATTCTTCTGCAGACTATTTCAGTTTTGACCTTGTGTTTACTGTCCACTTTAGTTCAGTGGGGAGACTGTCAAATATTTTTACGGTTGTATAATTTGTCTCTTTTTATTGTTGACCGTTGGGGAAATTTTTTCCCTTACAAATTTTTGCTTACTGTACGTGGGTCACAATAGGAAAGTGATAGAAAACTAGTTGTTTATAAAAAGCAGGTGCCCTAGCAACAAGCGTATCAGGTAATTTCTCTGGTCGCGACTTCTGCTCATCGCTCGCATATCGCCCTCTACAACTGTGAACATCGGACGACGCCTACAGCCAATAACGTAGGTACGGTGGTTACTTGAAGTTGTGTGACAGCCAATCAAACAACTTATTCTAATCTACAGCGTATTGAACCGTTGATATGGGACATCGTATTAAGTAAAAAAAAATCAATCTAATGTCTGTTTCTTGTCGGATAACATAGCACGAATCCATACTAGTGGCATGGTGAATCTACGACAGGCGTCTTATAAATAATGCAACACGTTTTTTTCTTTCTAGAGGGTGGTTGTTTTTATTCAGGATCTAATAAACCATTTTATTCTCCACTGTTTTTGCTACAAAACCCTACTTTTCAACAAATTTCCTTTCAACGCGTCGGCTTCAAGACACCTTACTGGAATTCCATGTATGTCCGCATGGTATTACTCTATTGGTCGACGTCGGAGCAATGTCTTGCCGCATCAGTAACCTCACTATAGTACACGTGCAGCTTCCCACGAAGTGCATCCATTTTTGGTATGCATTTTTGGTATGCACTGCAATGTATGGCCTTATATTAACCTGCTGCAGTTTACTGTTTGACACCCTGGTGATGAACTATATGACACAGATTTCAATAAAATCCTTCTGGATACGTGACCAGGAATAAAACTCTAATGAAAACTATGTGCAACAGTACCTGAAAGGGAGGTAGTTTTATTGCTTATGACGCCGTCGCATACCCATAAGAATTTTGTTTCAAGGCACTGGGGCGGCGAAAGTCTACGCCGCATATGCCACTCAATCACATTAATGAGACTACCTGACAAACGCCTGAATAACCACATTTTGCGTCGCAGACCGCTACGAGGCGTGTAGGAAGACAGTCAGCGAGGCTCTGGAAGGTACAGAGAAGAATGTAGAGCCCAATCGACTCCAGAGCCGTGGCCATCTAGGCTGGGTTCCTCATCTGAGGGTGCATTGCGTGAACCGCCCGATCACCAGACGGTCAAAATTGCATTTCTGGCGTGGTTCGGGCATTAGCCATTTATATTCACACAGTTTCCAGGTAGCGTTTGGCTCAGTGGAAACAGTACACAATGATAGTCGGAGCGTCCTGGTATCGAGTACCTGCAGGGACATTTATTTTCAGTATTTACGTTATTTACATTGCAAATGAATGGAAATAATACTCAGTATATTGTATTTGTTAATATTACCTAGAAGGAATGAAAAGGAAAGACAAAGGAAAATTTGTAATAGCTAGTAAATTTCCAAGGAGGGATTCTACTTACAGCATTCATGAGATCTATGCAAATTACTTTCCAAGAAGGGATCGATATTAAAGTGTGAAGGACATGGTATTCCGTTAGTTTAATTTTGACCTTCGAGCGCGGTTATGCATGATTGCTGCTAACGGTGCGCTGAGAGAGAACCTTTCATGAATCTAAACCAAGTCTAATTTTCTACAGAAACCATAAAACAACAATGTAATTGTAAAAATTCAGCGTTTATAACATTTACAAAATATCGAGAAGAGTACTGCTTGCCCTGTTGTACAATGAGACCCAGGACGTGTAATACATCATCTGTAAGATAGTAAAGCGATATAGATATACATAAGAAGCTGACTTGTGCGACTTAGAATCGTTTCTTGGTAATTCACTTCCAAGTCCTTGGGGATCCTACAAGTGTAATTCTTTCTCAAAACTTATTTTCTAGGCCAAATATTCCTTATCCTTTCCTTCTCGTGCCTTTTTAGAAAATGTTAATAATTCTGATCATTATATAGGTTATTTTGCAGTGCAAGTAAACGGAAAAATTGAAAAACAAAAAAAAATTGACCATGTAGGGACCTAACCCCACTACCCTGAAACTTGTATAAGTTTACTGATCCCGAAATTCAACATTATTGAATATTTCAAGCAATTTGATCAGGCTGAGCATACGTGTAGCTTTTATCAGTCAATACTTGACTACAGATAACTACACGATCTGGTTACTATGTCTACAGTCTGTCAGGATATTAATACACAACGTGTACAGCAGGTGTACAGCACACGTCTGTCGACAGCTCTCCAACGAAGATAACATGCCACGTTCTCCATACCAAGAAATTCTGAACCTAGCCACGTATTTTATTTGACACCCCATATGGCCGTACATTTGTTGAAGAGCGGTGGTGTGGCACTGAGTCAAATGCTTTTCGGACGACTAGAAAAATTGCATCTACTTTACAGCCTTCATATTTCGCTTGCAGTTTATCATATGATAAAAGAATGAGTGGACTATCGTGTGGCCGGCGTTTTCAAACTCCATTCCGCTTGTCCAGCAGGAAATAATCTTGTTCGAGACACCTGACTCCTTTTCAACCCAGAGTCTATATAAATAGAAACTTAAATGTTCGTTTGTTCAGGATAGTGTATCTTTGAGCGTTCTTGACCAATTGCTTTGAAATTCTGACACAACGACGAATTCTAATAAAAGCGTCCTTGCAGGTGCCTAATTGTTTAATATATGCAAATTTCAAAACGTTGTTACCAAATATCTCAGAATATACCATTCCGATTTGCTTCTGGTTTTCGCAAGTTACTGTAGTATACTCTTATATACATAGACAACATACTTTTTAATATATAAATGTGTATATAAAGCACATATTAGCGAAAATTTGTTAGCAAACAGGAAAGTTGTATTTATGGCTCATTGGTTTATAATTAGAATACTACTACAGAACCTGTATTTGCAATAAGAATCAACAACGTTCAAGATCAGAGAGACGGGGAAAAAGGAGATGGATAGAGGCATGGGAGAAAATGGACATAAGAAACGCCAAGGAGAAGATGGACAAAGAGAGGGGACAGGCGGAGATGTAGAGTGAGAGGCCAGAAGGTGGACAGAGAAATGGGGAGGAGGCAGTGGGCAGAGAAATGGGGAGAGGGGACGGGAGAAAATAGAGAGTAGAGAGAAGAAGATGGACGGGGGGGGGGGAGGGAGGAAGTAGCTAACACAGAGAGAGGGAAGGAGGAGGAAATGTACAAAGAAAGGGGTAGGGGTGAGATGGACAGAAATAGAAGAGAGAAGGAGATTAGGATGCCTATCTAACTTCAATACATGTTAGAAACGTTACGTTTGTGTTTTCTCTCTTTTCAATTTAAGCAGAATGATCAACAGCTAGTATGTCGCACGATTGTTCTATGGATCACTTTTGCTTCGGTAATGATTGAAGCTAAATAAATAAATTAATATATGAGAAAAAGTACCACCACAGCTGTATATTGAGAATGTCTTTATTCCATCACACGACTAGTTTCGGTGGCACATTACTGCCATCCTCAGGCCCCACCACTGCCAAATGAGTGCTATCTTTCATGTTGCCTCCAATGCATTGTCGGTAATGCGCCGTCGAAACTAGTTGTGTGATGCGATAAACAAATTCTCAAGACACAGCTGTGGAGGTACTTTTTCTCATATGTATCATCAGCTGAAGTCCCTCGTCCGTGCAATAAGATGGACTTGCATAAAGAAATTGTTTGTCCCACAGCCGGGACTTGAACCTGGGTCGTCTCCTTACAAGGTAGATCTGCTGTTCATTACACCTCCGCAACAGTTGTAATGTGCCTCTTACGTGAGGAAGATATTTTTACCAGTTATAATAAATTATTGTCTCTTATTGACGTATTCACGACAGTTAGGAAGTGCTGTAGTCCGTTGCCGGCCATGAGTCGGAGAGCATTTCCCACTCTGGCTGGTTAGGTGACGAAGCGACGATATGTCGCGCGTAGTGGGGTGGGGCTCGGCGCTGGACCGTAGCAACAAGCGTCAGCCTGGGAAATATACATGAAGGGAAGTACCACCATCTTGGCGCCAAAGTCACCGATTTTGTTTATTGATATTTAATAATTAAAGCCACTTATGACAACATGAATACTATTAGGAGTCTCTGGATGTTTAAAACTATTTATCATAATTTTGCCTCTTTAAAATTCACACCCGTTCATTAACAAATGCATATCTTAGTAAGTACGAACTTGATCGGAAATCCACGAACTGTGACGAAACTAGTAAGAGATACGGACTGCGCGCCAAAGTCGGCAGTCGACGTTAAAAGTTCTTTCTGTTTTGTTCGATGGTAGGTTACGAGTAGTTTGTGACAAAAGTGTTTCATTATTGATCTAATAGGAATAAAAGTGATATTACGGCATTCTGAATGTTAATTTCAAGTAAATAGATACCCCAAAGTTGGTCGACAGCAATTTCAGATAATTAGATTCCGCCGACAAAAAAAAAAAAAAGTTAGTCCATTTGGCGAATATCTTCTCGTACCAAGAGCTACTCAAAATGGTTCGAATGGCTCTGAGCACTATGGGACTCAACTGCTGAGGTCATAAGTCCCCTAGAACTTAGAACTACTTCAACCTAACTAACCTAAGGACATCTCACACATCCATGCCCGAGGCAGGATTCGAACCTGCGACCGTAGCGGACACGCGGATCCAGACTGTAGCGCCTAGAACCGCACGGCCACACCGGCTGGCTTTCTGCTTTCCCTTCTTTGCTTAGAACTGGGATTCCATCTGAGCTCTTGATATTCATACAAGTGGCTCTCTTTTCTCCAAAGGTCTCTTTAATTTTCCTGTAGGCAGTATCCATCTTACCCCTAGGCGCCTCTACATCCTTACATTTGTCCTCTAGACATCCCTGCTTAGCCATTTTGCCGGCTTCCACCGACAGAAACATCCAATGCGCCAATGATGAATCTGCACGGGACGACATTTACGAGAGCTGCACCGCACACAGGCAGGAGGAAATCCGACTATACGACCCACCAAGGCGGATCAAGGAAGGTCCGACTTACACTCGCTAATTCCGGGTGGAGATGCTCACCAGTTATACTGTACGTCACATATACCACCCTCTACGGACTCGTGGCTAAGCTGAGTAATAACAGTATCAGTTTAGAAGCGAGGGGATCTTGCAGAATATGGCTAATACAAATGCACGGACTACCCCGGTGACACAAGTTTGAAATCGTTTCTTTATCTTCCATCATTATCGAAGATAATATTGAGACACATATGTCTAAAGGAAAATATTATTCCATCAGATTTACTCATCACTTTTGCTTCGGTTCTGGTAACCGGGTGTGGCTTGAATTCTCATCCAACTGCAGGGCACCGTTTCTTGTTCGAAAGTTCCTTCAGATTTTCAGTAACCAGAGTGGAGTGGTGATTTTTGTAGAAGGTTCGCAGTGCCTCGCAGGCTGCCGTGCGGCTTGTGGGTGCAGGAGCAGATGGTAATGGAAGGACGGACACCTTCAGCTAACGACTGCCGTCGAGCAGGTGGTCTCTCGGGCGGAGCGGCGCGATAACAGTGTTATGCGGATAGTCGCGGGCGGCGCGGCAGGCGCGAAATTCGGCGCCGGCGCCGGGGCAGGGAGCGGCGGCGGCGCTCGCCTGCCGTTTCCGGCTGCGGGCTCATCTCCGGCCCAGCGCGCCCCGCCGCCCCGCCTTCCCAGGGCGCAGCTGCCGAGGCTTCCACCGGCACTCGGCGCTCAGCGCCGCACTGCTGCTGTTGCTGCCTAGATCTCCTCCCTGTTACGTCTGGAGCTCGGACGATTACAGTCTTCGCACACAGGAGAGAAGATTCTATTAAAGTACAGTTCATGTGTCAATATTTACGTACCAATGTGCGCTGGTTCCTACGATTCTTTATGCCACTACATGCTCTGGACAGTCACTGAAGGTGTAGAAGTAACTTCAGGTGAACTTAGCGAAATACAAGGTGTTACAAAAATGTACGGCCAAACTTTCAGGAAACATTCCTCACACACAAATAAAGAAAAGATGTTATGTGGACATGTGTCCGGAAACGCTTAATTTCCATGTTAGAGCTCATTTTAGTTACGTCAGTATGTACTGTACTTCCTCGATTCACCGCCAGTTGGCCTAAGTGAAGGGAGGTAATGTTGACTTCGGTGCTTGTGTTGACATGCCACTCATTGCTCTACAGTACTAGCAGCATGCACATCAGTACGTAGCATCAACAGGTTAGTGTTCGTCACGAACGTGGTTTTGCAGTCAGTGCAATGTTTACAAATGCGCAGTTGGCAGATGCCCGTTTGATGTATGGATTAGCACGGGGCAATAGCCGTGGCGCGGTACGTTTGTATCGAGACAGATTTCCAGAACGAAGGTGTCCCGACAGGAAGACGTTCGAAGCAATTGATCGGCGTCTTAGGGAGCACGGAACATTCCAGCCCACGACTCGTGACTGGGGAAGACCTAGAACGACGAGGACACCTGAAATGGACGAGGCAATTCTTCGTGCGTCAGAGAAGTTGCTGCTGTACAAGGTAACGTTGACCACGTCACTGTATGGAGAGTGCTACGGGAGAACTAGTTGTTTCCGTACCATGTACAGCGTGTGTAGGCACTATCAGCAGCTGATTGGCCTCCACGGGTACACTTCTGCGAATGGTTCATCCAACAATGTGTTAATCCCCATTTTAGTGCAAATGTTCTCTTTACGGATGAGGCTTCATTCCAACGTGATAAAATTGTAAATTTTCACAATCAACATGTGTGGGCTGACGAGAATCGCACGCAATTGCGCAATCACGTCATCAACACAGATTTTCTGTGAACGTCTTTGCAGGCATTTTTGATTTCTCGATTGGGCCCCATGTTCTTCCACCTACGCTCAATGGAGCACGTCATCATGATTTCATACGGGATACTCTACCTGTGCTGCTAGAACATGTGCCTTTACATGTACGACACGATATGTGGTTCGTGCATGATGGAGCTCCTGCACATTTCAGTCGGAGTGTTCGTACGCTTCTCAACAACAGATTCGGTGACCGATGGATTGGTAGAGGTGGACCAATTCCATGGCCGCCACGCTCTCCTGACCTCAACCCTCTTGACTTTCATTTATGGGAGCATTTGAAAGCTCTTGTCTACGCAACCCCAGTACCAAATGTAGAGACTCTTCGTGCTCGTATTGTGGACGGCTGTGAAACAATACGCCATTCTCCAGGGCTGGATCAGCGCATCAGGGATTCCATGCGACGGAGGGTGGATGCATGTATCCTCGCTAACGGAGGATATTTTGAACATTTCCTGTAACAAAGTGTTTGAAGTCACGGTGGTATGTTCTGTTGCTGTGTGTTTCCATTCCATGATTAATGTGTTTTGAAGAGAAGTAATAAAATGAGCTCTAACATGGAAAGTAAGCGTTTCCGGACACATGTCCACATAACATATTTTCTTTCTTTGTGTGTGAGGAATGTTTCCTGGAAGTTTGGCCGTACCTTTTTGTCACACACTGTATATTGGGACACTTGCTCTTCATGGCATACATGAATAAAATTGTAGACAATATTACGAGTGGCGTTCAATAAGTAATGCAACATTTC
Organism: Schistocerca piceifrons; assembly: GCF_021461385.2. Classification (NCBI taxonomy): domain Eukaryota; kingdom Metazoa; phylum Arthropoda; class Insecta; order Orthoptera; family Acrididae; genus Schistocerca; species Schistocerca piceifrons. The sequence goes on from NC_060139.1 coordinate 826,910,557, forward strand.
TTTTTCTCGGCCAATTTCTACCTTGAGCAGTTAAACAGAGAACCGACTCGTGGCGATAACACATTTGACCTTCTGGTGACAAACAGGCCCGAACTATTTGAAACACTTCACGCAGAACAGAGAATCAGCGATCGTAAAGCGGTTACTGCATCGATGATTTCACCCGTAAATAGAAATATTAAAAAAGGCAGGAAGATTTTTCTGTTTAGCAAAATTGACAAAAAGCAGATTTCAGAGTACTTGATGGCTCAACACAAAAGCTTTATCTCAAGTACAGATAGTGTTGAGGATCAGTGGACAAAGTTCAAAACCATCGTACAATATGCATTAGATGAGTATGTGCCAAGCAAGATCGTAAGAGATGGAAAAGAGCCACCGTGGTACAACAACCGAGTTAGAGAACTGCTGTGGAAACAAAGGGAACTTCACAGCAAACGTAAACATAGCCAAAGCCTTGCAGTCAAACAAAAATTACGCGAAGCGAAATGTAATGTGAGGAGGGCTAAGCCAGAGGCGTTCAATGAATTCGACAGTAAAGTTATATGTACTGACTTGGCAGAAAACCCTAAGAAATTTTGGTCTTATGTCAAAGCGGTAGGTGGATCAAAACAAAATTTCCAAACACTCTGTGACCAAAATGGTACTGAGACAGAGGATGACAGACTAAAGGCCGAAATACTAAATGTCTTTTTCCAAAGCTGTTTCACAGAGGAAGACTGCACTGTAGTTCTTTCTCTAGATTGTCACACAGATGACAAAATGGTAGATATCGAAATAGACGACAGAGGGATCGAGAAACAATTAAAATCGCTCAAAAGAGGACCTGATGGGATACCAGTTCGATTTTACACAGAGTACGCGAAGGAACTTGCCCCCCCCCCCCCCCCCCCCCCCCCGTTCTTGCAGCGGTGTACCGTAGGTCTCTAGAAGAGCGTAGCGTTCCAAAGGATTGGAAAAGGGCACAGGTCGTCCCCGTTTTCAAGAAGGGACGTCGAACAGATGTGCAGAACTATAGACCTATATCTCTAACGTCGATCAGATGTAGAATTTTGGAACACATATTATGTTTGAGTATAATGACTTTTCTGAAGACTAGAAATTTACTCTGTAGGAATCAGCATGGGTTTAGAAACAGACAATCGTGTGAAACCCAACTCGCGCTATTCGTCCATACAGGGCCACAGGGCCATAGACACGGGTTCGGTACAGTTCCCCACAGTCGTTTAATGAACAAAATAAGAGCGTATGGGCTATCAGACCAATTGTGTGATTGGATTGGAGAGTTCCTAGATAACAGAACGCAGCATGTCATTCTCAATGGAGAGAAGTCTTCCGAAGTTAGTGATTTCAGGTGTGCCACAAGGGATTGTCGTAGGACCGTAGTTATTCACTATATATATATATATATATATATATATATATATATACTCCTGGAAATTGAAATAAGAACACCGTGAATTCATTGTCCCAGGAAGGGGAAACTTTATTGACACATTCCTGGGGTCAGATACATCACATGATCATACTGACAGAACCACAGGCACATAGACACAGGCAACAGAGCATGCACAATGTCGGCACTAGTGCAGTGTATATCCACCTTTCGCAGCAAAGCAGGCTGCTATTCTCCCATGGAGACGATCGTAGAGATGCTGGATGTAGTCCTGTGGAACGGCTTGCCATGCCATTTCCACCTATCGCCTCAGTTGGACCAGCGTTCGTGCTGGACGTGCAGACCGCGTGAGACGACGCTTCATCCAGTCCCAAACATGCTCAATGGGGGACAGATCCGGAGATCTTGCTGGCCAGGGTAGTTGACTTACACCTTCTAGAGCACGTTAGGTGGCACGGGATACATGCTGACGTGCATTGTCCTGTTGGAACAGCAAGTTCCCTTGCCGGTCTAGGAATGGTAGAACGATGGGTTCGATGACGGTTTGGATGTACCGTGCACTATTCAGTGTCCCCTCGACGATCACCAGTGGTGTACGGCCAGTGTAGGAGATCGCTCCCCACACCATGATGCCGGGTGTTGGCCCTGTGTGCCTCGGTCGTATGCAGTCCTGATTGTGGCGCTCACCTGCACGGCGCCAAACACGCATACGACCATCATTGGCACCAAGGCAGAAGCGACTCTCATCGCTGAAGACGACACGTCTCCATTCGTCTCTCCATTCACGCCTGTCGCGACACCACTGGAGGCGCGCTGCACGATGTTGGGGCGTGAGCGGAAGACGGCCTAACGGTGTGCGGGACTGTAGCCCAGCTTCATGGAGACGGTTGCGAATGGTCCTCGCCGGTACCCCAGGAGCAACAGTGTCCCTAATTTGCTGGGAAGTGGCGGTGCGGTCCCCTACGGCACTGCGTAGGATCCTACGGTCTTGGCGTGCATCCGTGCGTCGCTGCGGTCCGGTCCCAGGTCGACGGGCACGTGCACCTTCCGCCGACCACTGGCGACAACATCGATGTACTGTGGAGACCTCACGCCCCACGTGTTGAGCAATTCGGCGGTACGTCCACCCGGCCTCCCGCATGCCCACTATACGCCCTCGCTCAAAGTCCGTCAACTGCACATACGGTTCACGTCCACGCTGTCGCGGCATGCTACCAGTGTTAAAGACTGCGATGGAGCTCCGTATGCCACGGCAAACTGGCTGACACTGACGGCGGCGGTGCACAAATGCTGCGCAGCTAGCGCCATTCGACGGCCAACACCGCGGTTCCTGGTGTGTCCGCTGTGCCGTGCGTGTGATCATTGCTTGTACAGTCCTCTCGCAGTGTCCGAAGCAAGTGTGGTGGGTCTGACACACCGGTGTCAATGTGTTCTTTTTTCCATTTCCAGGAGTATATATATATATATATATATATATATATATATATATATAACCTTGTGGGTAACATCGGAAGGTCACTGAGGCTTTTTGCGGGTGATGCTGTGCTATATCGAGAGGTTGTAACAATGGAAAATTGTTGTACTGAAATGCAGGAGCATCTGCAACGAATTGACGCATGGTGCAGGGAATGGTAGACAAGTGTAATGTGCTGCGAATACATAGAAAGAAAGATCATTTATCATCTAGCTACAATATAGCAGTCAGCAACTGGAAGCAGTTAATTCCATAAATTATCTGGGAGTAGGCATTAGGAGTGACGTAAAATGGAATGATCATATAAAGTTGAGCGTCGGTAAAGCAGATGCCACATTGAGATTCATTGGAAGAATCCTAAGGAAATGCAATCCGAAAACAAAGGAAGTAGGTTACAGTACACTTGTTCGCCCACTGCTTGAATATTGCTCACCAGTCTGGGATCCGTACCACGTAGGGTTGATAGAAGAGATAGAGAATAACCAACGGAGAGCAGCGCGCTTCGTTACAGGATCATTTATTAATCGCGAAAGCGTTACGGAGATGATAGATAAACTCCAGTGGAAGACTCTGCAGGGGAGACGCTCAGTAGCTCGGTACGGGCTTTTGTTGAAGTTTCGAGAACATACCTTCACCGAGGAGTCAAGCAGTATATTGCTCCCTCCTACGTATATCTCGCGAAGAGACCATGGGTATAAAATCAGAGAGATTACAGTCCACACAGAGGCATTTCAGCAATCTTTCTTTCCACGAACAATACGAGACTGGAATAGAAGGGAGAACCGATAGAGGCACTCATGGTACCCTCCGCCACACACCGTCAGGTGGCTTGCGGAGTATGGATGTAGATGTAGATTTCCGTTGAAAAATTTCGTAATTTTTTGTGGGGCATCGTGGAGTATCCCTACTTCGGCCTTTACAGTTTAACGACGTCCGATAGGTGGCAGAGCTATGCGTAGCCTTCAAATTAGCGTCTGTAACGAAGATGCGTTCCAAGTAGAGAGTTGTAGTTGAGTTTCTTTTGGCGGAAAACCAGAGCATCGCAGATATTCATAGCTTTTAGAATGACTACTGTGACCTGGCAGTGAACGAAAGCGCAATCAGTTGTTGGGCGAGGCGCCTGTCGTCATAGGAACAAGATCTCGCCAATCTGGTCGATATCCCACGTGCCGGCTGGCGGCACACAACTGTGACTCCTGCATTGTTGGAACATGCAGACACCCTCATTCCAGGTGATCGACGGATCACAATCAAAGACCTCGCTTCTCAACTGGACGTCTCTGTTCTGTAGCGCTGACACACGCATCCTTCAGTTAGGGTACTCAAAGGTGTGTGCCCGGTGGGTTCCTCACCGCCCAGCAAAAAAAAATATGGTTCAAATGGCTCTGAGCACTATGGGACTTAACACCTATGGTCATCAGTCCCCTAGACTTAGAACTACTTAAACCTAACTAACCTAAGGACATCACACACATCCATGCCCGAGGCAGGATTCGAACCTGCGACCGTAGCAGCAGCGCGGTTCCGGACTGAAGCGCCTACAACCGCTCGGCCACCATGGCTGGCGACTCGACAGCAGAAAGTGAAGTGCTGACAGCAGTGCGTCCAACGACAACACGGAGGTACTGCCCCCCCCAGGGGGTCCACAACTCTTTTGTGGATACGTGCATGGCGAGCACGGGGCCCCGAGCCATTGCAGCCTCCTTTCTCTCCCGGGCTGCATTTCCTTTCCCTTCCCCTCCTTTCCCCTCCATACCCCTTTCCCCTCGCCCTCTCCTCTCCCTCTATTGGTGTCCTTGCTTATGTTGGCCCCCGCTATCCTCCTGGTTCTGTTGGTTTTACACTCCGGCTTTGTTGCGTAATCATCTCCTCCTTTTGGCATTCCTTGTTCCCCCTCTGGGGTTTGACCTCCATTCCAAAATTTCTCTTCCGTAGTGTGAGCCATTTGGGGAAGAGCACCTTACCTAGTGTCTCCGACGTGTGCCCTCCTAGTACATTCCACCTTTTCTTTTACGTCGTTGTCTGATGCTAGGGTGCATAGCCAGCACGGTAGCCAGCCCGTGTGGTGGGGTCGCTATGTACCCTTTTGGTTGAGCCCCCTGAACACACAGGGATCACACTTCTGATACCTGAGCTGTGACCTCCTCATGCATGCCTTGGAGTGGTTGCTCGTCATCCTGGAGCATCGGAAGTCCCGGCAATGGCCGCCGTGCCAGACGGCCCTTGCTGTGGCTGGGTGGCGCCTGTGAGGAGAGCCCCTGATCGGAGTGGGTGGTATCAGGGCGGACGCTATGCAGATGAAACGCATACGGGTCCAAAACTCTGGCCGCTCTTCTGCGGCCGTCTCTCTGCGTGGTACTGATTCCTCAAGTGCTGCTTCTCTTGCCCCTTCGGCCTTCCCTCCCGTGGCTACCCCCTGGGAGGAGGGTCAGGCCCGTCGTCTAGGGGCAAAACCTTTCCCCCGTTATCTCGTTTGCACCAGGACTGATGGAGATACTTTCACCAGTGTCAAACCTTTATTCTTTGTGGAACACATTGATGACAAGTTCGGCGAAGTGGACTCCCTGAGCAAGATGCGGTCGGGTTCGTTGCTGATAAAAACTGCTTCGGCTGCCCAATCTGCGGCCCTTCGTGCCTGTACCCATCTTGGCACAATTCCCGTGTCCATTACCCCTCACCAGTCTCTAAATATGGTACAAGGTGTGATTTTTCACAGAGACCTCATCCTACAAACTGATGAGGAACTTCGGGACAATCTCGGACGGCGGGGTGTTCACTTTGTTCGGCGTGTTCAGAAGGGTCCTCAAGATAATCGTATTGATACTGGTGCCTTTATCCTGGCCTTTGAAGGGGATACCCTTCCTGAGAAAGTTAAGATTATGGTGTATCGTTGTGATGTGAAGCCGTACATCCCACCTCCTATGAGGTGTTTTAAGTGCTTGCGTTTTGGCCACATGTCTTCTCGCTGTTCTCAGGACCCTCTCTGTGGTGACTGTGGACGTCCACTCAATGAGGGGAGTCCCTGTGTTCCCCCTCCTGTATGTGTAAATTGTCATGGTAGTCATTCTCCACGTTCAGCAGATTGCCCAGTCTATAAGAAAGAAAAAAAGATACAGGAGTATAAGTCCCTTGATCGTTTAAGCTACACAGAGGCCCGTAAGAAATATGCACGATTGCACCCTGTGTCCATGACATCTAGTTACGCCTTGGTTACATCTTCATCCCTTCCTCCCCCTTCCTTACCCCCATCCCGGACCCCTCTCCTTCCCCCCTCCCCTGCGGCTCCCACACCTTCTCCTCTGGGCGCTGCTCCCCCTCCCCAGCCGGAGAAGTGTCCCACTCCTTCGGCGTCTGCCGGTCAGGGGCGCCTCTCCCGGGATGCCCCTTCCCGGCACCTTCCAGGTCAAAGGTCTGCTGCAGCGCGGCGACCGCGAGAGCCGCGGTCTATCGGCCCCCAGGTTGCCCGGTCTCTTTCTGTTCCTGATCTTGCTGCAGCTGGCTCCATTATGCCACACAGCCCTCCTCGATCTCAGCCTGAAAAGAAGAAGAAACATAAGTCCCGGGACAAAGAGCCTCTGGTGTCACCGGAGGACCCTTCCCCGACTTCACAACCGGATTCTGACCTGTCGTTTACGGATGTCGCCCCCTCCTTGTCGGTGACGGGTGGGGACCCGGCGATATGACTGGATTTAGCGTGTTCAGCCCTCATTTAAACCATCGTTCTGTGGTTCTCCAATGGAATTGTAATGGCTGCTATCGTCACCTTCCGGAATTGAAATCCCTTCTTTCGTCCTACTCAGCAGCTTGTGTGGTTCTCCAGGAATCTCATTTTACTGATGCTCACTCACCGCCCCTCCGTGGGTTCCGTGTTTTCTGTCGAAATCGGGTCGGACCCTTGCGGGCTTCTGGTGGCGTTTGTACGTTGGTCCGTACAGACATTGCTAGCACGTGGATTCCTCTCCAAACTACATTGGAAGCGGTTGCTGTTATGGTCCACTTAGACTCTGCAGTCACAGTATGCAATCTTTATCTCCCTCCTGACGGGACTCTTACACCTGCCTTAACCACCCTTCTTCAGCAACTCCCTTCCTCCTCCTTGGGGATTTTAATGCTCATCATCCTTTGTGGGGCAGTGCCTTTCCATCTAGACGAGGTCTTCTTATAGACCAATTTATTGCAGACCACGACCTGTGCCTTCTTAATGATGGCTCCCCTACTCATTTCAGTGCTGGTCATGGTACCTTTTCTGCCATTGATCTTTCTCTTTCTTCTCCCTCTCTCCTCCCTTCATTACACTGGTCGCCACACGACGACCTTTGTGATAGTGACCATTTCCCGTTGATTATCACGCTCCCTTCCCGCTCCCCGATGGAGAGGTTACCTCGTTGGTCTTTCCACCGCGCCGATTGGCCTCTATATACTGCACAGGTCGAGTTTTCTCCCTCTTTGTCGGGTTGTATTGATGACGTCCTACGTGACGTGTCTGACGCGATTGTTCGCGCTGCTAACCTTGCTGTCCCGCGCTCATCTGGACAATTTCGTCGTCGGCAAGTCCCGTGGTGGAGTACGGCCATTGCCATTGCCATCCGTGATCGCCGTCGAGCTTTGCAACACTTTAAGAGGCACCCATCTGTAGCCAGCCTTTCTACCTTTAAGCGCCTTCGCGCTAAAGCCCGTTATTTAATCAAACAGAGCAAGCGGATATGTTGGGAACGATTCGTTTCTTCCCTTGGTTCCACTGTCCCTCTGTCACGGGTATGGGCTACACTTCGCTCTCTCCAAGGTTGCCATCGGCAGTCCACCCTCCCAGGCCTTCACCTCCCAGATGGCATTTGTACGGACCCATTAGTTCTCGCAGAACATCTTGCGACCCATTTTGCAGTGGCATCAGCGTCGGCCTCCTATCCAGCTGCTTTCCTTCATCAAAAACAGCAGGCTGAAGCTGTCACCTTATGTTTCACCACTTGTGAGTCACAATCTTACAACGAACCTTTCACTGAATGGGAATTTCTTTCTGCTCTATCTTCTTCTCACGATATGGCCCCTGGCCCAGATTCCATTCATAACCAGCTGATTCAACATCTCAGTGCTCCACAACGGCACCATCTTCTTCGGGTGTTTAACCGTATCTGGCTCCAGGGTGACTTCCCTTCTCAGTGGAGGGATAGCATTGTGGTTCCTGTCCTTAAGCCTGGTCAGAACCCCCTATCTGTTGACAGCTATCGGCCAATTAGTTTGACCAATGTTGGTTGTAAGTTACTTGAACGGCTGGTAGCCCGTCGGCTCACTTGGGTCCTCGAATCTCGGGATCTATTGTCCCCTTACCAGTGTGGCTTTCGAGAGGGACGATCTCCAATCGATCATTTACTTCGCTTGGAATCCGCAGTTCGGCAGGCTTTTTCCCAGCGCCGCCATTTGGTTGCAGTATTTTTTGACCTTCGCAAGGCCTATGACACGGCCTGGCGCCATCATATCTTACTAACCCTTCATCAGTGGGGTCTTCGGGGCCCACTCCCGATTTTTATCCGCCAGTTCCTGATCCATCGGTCATTCAGAGTTCGAGTTGGTACTGCTTTTAGTTCTCCACGGACCCAGGAGACGGGCATCCCACAGGGTTCTGTCTTGAGTGTCCTTCTTTTCCTCATTGCTATCGATGGACTTGTGGCCTCTGTCAGTCCCTTGGTCGCCCCTGCCCTGTATGTGGATGATTTCTGCATTTGGGTTAGTTCCTCCTCGATGCCATCTGCAGAACGGCAGCTCCAGGTGGCTATACGGCGTGCCTCTGCATGGACCCTCTCACACGGGTTTCAATTCTCTCCTTTAAAATCGCGGGTGGTCCACTTCTGTCGCCGTACTACGGTCCACCCTGATCCAGAGCTCTATCTCGCTGCACAAAGATTGCCTGTGGTTCCACAGTTTCGTTTCCTAGGTCTTCTTTTCGACAACAAGCTCACTTGGCTGCCCCATATCAGACTCCTGAATGTAGGATGTTTCCGTAAACTCAATGTCCTTCGCTTCCTTGCCCACTCCTCTTGGGGTGCGGACCGTTCCCTCCTCCTCCGTCTTTATCGTGCTCTAGTTCTGTCGCGTTTGGACTATGGTTGTCAAGTTTATGGTTCAGCTGCTCCTTCCACGCTGCACGTGCTGGATCCGGTCCACCATCGTGGTATCCGTTTGGCCACCGGTGCCTTCCCTACTAGCCCTGTTGACAGTCTCCTGGTTGAAGCTGGGATCCCCCCCCCTTTCTGTTCGGCGGTCCCAGCTTCTGGTGTCTTATGCCCTTACTATCCGTTCTTCTCCCGCTCATCCTTCCTATTCTATCCTATTCCCAGGCCATGGACGTCGCCCGCCTGACTCCCGCCCTCGGGCGGGTTTACCGGTTGGACTGCGCCTTGCGTCTCTTAACCGTGATTTTCGGCTTCCTTCTTTGTCCTGCCTTCCTCGCTCCCTCCCCTCCACCCCTCCTTGGTTAGTTCCTCGGCCTCGAATTCGGATGGATCTCCGCCGCGGTCCGAAAGATTCCATCCCCCCGGTGGTGTTCCGTTCCTTTTTCCGCCAAATTTTATGGGAGTTTCGGGATGCTGTTGTTTTTTACACTGATGGCTCTAAATCTGCTGATCATGTTGGGTATGCCTTCACGTCCTTTGTTGGAACGGAAAATCATCTACTGCCACCCTCATGTGGGGTGTTTACTGCGGAATTGATGGCAATTTCCCGGGCCCTTACCTTTATTAAACAATCCCAACACAACCGCGTTTTGTTATGTACGGACTCGATGAGTGGCCTTCTTGCTATTGACCGGTGTTTTTCGCGCCATCCCTTGGTCTCTGCCATCCATGACCATCTCGCTGATCTTCACCGTGCTGCTTGTTCCATTGACTTCCTATGGGTCCCGGGCCATGTGGGTATCCTGGGTAATGAGCTCGCTGATCGTTTGGCTGGGGGAGCAGTTACTTACCCCCCGTTTTCTGTAACCCCTCCTGCAGCGGATTTACGGCTTCACGTCAAATCCCACTTTGCACAGTCATGGGCCAATTCTTGGGAGGCTACTCCACTGTCTAATAAACTTCGTGCCATTAAGGTGAATCCAGGCCCATGGCGTTCTTCCTTTCGCCTCTCCCGCAAGGACTCGACCACACTGTGTCGTCTCCGCAATGGCCATACCAGGCTGACCCATGGTTTCCTTTTGCGTGATGAGCCACCCCCGCTATGTGGTTGTGGAGCCTTCCAGTCAGTGGCCCACATTTTGGTTGAATGCCCCCTTCTTTTGGCTCTGCGTGCTAAGTACAGACTCCCCCACACTTTACCTTTGATGTTGGCTGACGATTCCCGGATGGTCTCTCTGGTTCTAGGTTTCCTCCGGGAGAGTGGTTTTTATTCTCAGTTTTAAAGTTTTTAATCTCCCTCTGGTGTTGGGGCAGGGCGGTGAGTGTTTGGGTGTCTCCCACTGTAGGCAGTGTTCAGAGATTCCCGATTCACCTCCCTGACCGGAATCCTCTTTTCTTTCCCTTTTACTCTGTTTTTACCCCTTCTTTTTAAGGCTTGGTTAGTTTTTCTATTCCCATACGTACTTTCTGCATTATAGCAGTTGTACCTTTTAAGTCACAGGTGGTCTTGCCTATGCTGCTTCAGCATAGTGTTGGGTTCGTTCTCTTGCCCATTTCCCTCATTTGTTTTTACTATTGACAACGTGACTGCCCTTTTACGTTTCCCCTTTTTCCGTTTTATTGTTCTGACTTTTCTGAGATGTCCCGTTAGCAGAATGGAGTCTATTTGAAACAAGGGACTGATGACCTTGCTGTTTCGTCCCTTTAACCTCAAACAACCAACCAAAACCAACGGAGGTACTGCCACGACATGTTTTCATACGAGTACTGTATTCTTTTTAGTCTCGAGCTGCAGTTCACTTGTTCATCTTTCTGCCGAGCACCACTAGGTGTCAGCACTGATTGAAACTTTGCAATTCTGGAACTGCATAGCCTGTCTCGGCGAAATAAAGGAAGGGAGATCATCTTGCAGCCGTAAGCTTAGGTATTCTGATTCCCGTGCCTTAGCGAAGATCTTGTTAGAACCAGGCAAATCATCATTTGCTTCATTAGATACGGGCTTGCCATATTCATAGTCAACAAGATGGTTGTCTGCCCGCATCGCTGAAGGCCTCCGAAGTTGGTAATGGTATTGTCTTCGCAAAAAGCGATTAATTTATCTAATGGAATTTCTTTTGCTTTGCTGCCCTCAGTTTCAGTTCATGTCGCCTTCGCTGGGAACTGGACGCTAACTTTGGTGACACTAACAGCCTTTACATACAACCAGAATTTCTTTGGGTTTTGTGAAAGATCTTTCGACAATAATCTGCTACAGAATTTGAATGAAGCAACATGAAGTTGCAAAGTTCCGCGAATAGCAGTCCGGCTTCGGTGTTGAGGTGTCGTATACGATATCACACACAAACAAAATTTAACTATGGCTTCAAAAAAATTTAAGGGTTGTTCATTGTTAACTAGCATTAATGCAAAGCTGTTAAAACATTAGTAGCCCCCTTCTTCTTTTAATCTGTGCTCTGGACTTAGGGGAATCTACAGCATTACCATGGTCCTATCCATATGTGGAACCTCTGAGGAGAGCAAACATTGCAAGATTTAATTCTACTGAGCAAGATGGTATTCGGTAACACAACCTTTGGTTCGCAGAGCCGATAATCTGGCCGAAACGCCTTGCATTTCTTGCTTGCTACGCCTAGTGGTTATGCCCTTGCTTCTACGTCTCCGTAACAACATCTTTCAACAATGCAAGACCGCACGTTGCCCGTGCTGTCCTCAGTCAGCTTCATACAGACTATGTTTTACTGAAACCCTTGCCTCCAGAGTAGTCAACCACTGAAACCATTTAGTCATATGTTGCCGAAGACTGCTAAGCCACCTCTCGTAAACGATCACAAACGATAAATGATGGCAGGGAGCAGAAATATCGTGGAATGGCATACTTATATTTAATATGTGCTACTGCAGCAAATACGGATGTGTTATATAAACCATGCAAGAAAAATGTCAAAGAACAGTGCAGGTCTGATAGAATGAATGCCATTCATGGAAGCGCTTGACAGATCTACATTTAGTCCTTATATCTTTCAGTTAATAAATTGTCGTCCTGCTAGACGAACTTAACAGACAGAGCCACAGGGGTTGTAATTTTTATCTCATCTTGTACGACACAAGCAAGATGGGCGTGGAGGGCAAGCTGGAAGACTGGGGAAGAGCGCTGGAGGATATGGAGTCTATTCTAGGAAGAAAGAAACTCCCGCCTGTCATACAGAGGAGCTTAAAGTGTGTGCTTCAAGTACCACGGATGAACTACGGAAAATAATTGGTATCAGGGTCGTCAGAGGATGAACACAGTAACAGCAGACTAATTGAAAACTAATTTTGGGACTCCCTGAGAAAAAAACAAAAATGTCAGAACCAAAGGAATGGCATAAAAAACAGTCGTGAAACCAGTGTTGCTGTGGGCACAAGACACCTAAGCAGCTGCCACAAAACAGTGCAAGAGGCTGGATGTACCGAAAGATCAGACTTCTCAGTCTGATCCGGCACTGAATTTAATTTAGTACAGACGGTCATCGCGGCTTATACAATGCTATTAGAATAAAACACATTATGTGGTCCAATCAGGATTTCAACTTCCGCCACAGTTAGTTTAATAATAAATGTTACTGCTCGTCTCATAAATGTATTATTTAATTCTCAGTATTACATGTGGTTAGAAAATAAACACAGATCGTAGCTGTCATCTCAGAGGATCACGGCTCGTTTCAGGATTAGACTAATTTCAGGAAGAGCATGCAAATGGTTTATTTAACGACTGAAGTGATACGATTTTCGTTTTCCTCATTATTTTGTTTACAGGTAAACTTTTAACTGTTTCATGTGAAGTACAAGTTTGGGTGTGGATTGGGGGTGGAGGGAGAGGGGGGAGAGGGAAGGACGAATCTGTATGTTCCAAGGGCCCTGTCCCAACGTGCACAATACGACGGCATTGTGATGAGAGCTGAGACACAAGCTCTCCACGTTCCACATGACTCAGAACATATTTTTTTAAATTCAGATACGTCCATGACAGTTCATACCAAGTTTTTTTTGTTATTTTAAATACGGTCATCAATGGTTTTGGCTTTCTGCTCATTAACCGTGATCAAATTCTATACATTGGCATATGTGTTTTACTTTTTGATAAAAACACTATGTATGTCAGACAGACTCTGTTATAACTTCTGAAAATTCGGTAGCTTTGTTGGGGCAATGTCCCTTAGTTCCGCACTTTTATAACTTTTCATGACTATATTAATTTTTGACATCGTGACTTTGTAAGTTTTATGACACATTTAATTCCTTCCTCTTACGCCGTTCCTACAAACACTCCCACAGCCCCAAAACATTTTATTATTTTCAGAGTTATATTACTTTTACTATATGTTTAAAGTCAGGATTAAAACCCTCCTCTTATTTTTCCCCAATGTATCCCTGGTTTTGTCTTTTAAAAACAAATTTTAATTCTGTATTTCGATTTTGTAATTGAGTATTGCTCTTGCTTTATTAATTTTTGTCTGTTTGCTGATTGGTATTTATTTACTTAGTCTTATAACAATGCAGTGATGTTTAAGAAATATATGCGAACCAATACGTTAAAGTGTAAGTTCATATCATATCTCTTTATTAATTTTTCTCAACACAAAAGGAATTTCAATTATATTTGTGCTTATGTAGACACTGGATGATATATTCTTCTTACGAATATGTAACAGTTTAGATGCAGACCATGTTTGTTCATAAAACTCTTGTTATTCATATTTTATTTTACTGATATTGTTATGTAATATCAGCCTAGAGAAGAACTGTTAATACTTCAGTTTTGTAATCCGATTACCACAAAAGTACTTAATGGCAAATTTTTTTGTACTTGGTCAAGACTGTCATCTTTAAGTTTGAAGTTTTTGAGTTGCACTGCTGTACATCACTGATGAATGTAAGAATATACAATATTTTACAATCCAGTCAAAAACGTAAGCATGTAAAATACAAGCTACACATCAATTCATGAAATTAAAGTCACTCACGCAATATCTGACGGAAATACACATTAAAATAAATGAATACGAAGGAAATAGTATTTTTAGGAGTGAAGGAAAATACAAAAGAAATATAGAATATGTAGATGTAAAACTTCAAAAGTTTTGTCTGTGTGCCATCATGTTTAAATCTTGTCACAACTTTTGTTTTTATTGGCAATTTTGGTTTTCAGTGATAACTTATGTCAAAGCATGTACGAGATGTAATACATCTGTGATAATTTTTGTGGGTATTTCTATCCATTTGACGGTTTTTCCTATTTTTTCTTATTACGTTTGGCTGTGTCACATTGCCCACTTTCGTATGTTGTACAGCTGCCGTTGATGTTGGTTTAGAACCGTAACCGGTAGCTGAAAAAATAACATTATCACAGACAGCACAGTGTTATGGATTGTGTAACAAAAACAATCTACGTTCTGTTGACCATCACCTAAGCAAGATTTTTTTTTTCTATTTATACCTAAGACACACTTTGAGGCCTGAACAGTCGGCGCGTCTGACTGACACACGGAGGACCCGTTACTACCAGGGATTTTTTCTCGAAAGAGATTCATTCACCTTCGTGAGCCGAGTTGAGGTATTGATTTCTAGGTTTGCAAAGATGAGAACGAGTGGAGAGAAGTGTGCTGACGATACGCCCTTCCGCACCGCATCCAAATGAGTCACTGGCAAAGAATACCACGACTACCTGTCAGGCCCTTGCTTTCTACAGCGCCTGATCGTGGCGCTGCTTTTACTGTATCTGCGAAGTAACGATTTCCTGGTTTCTATGGCGTTTTCGACTGCGGTCCTGATTAGTGCAAAGTTAACTGTACGTAAATAATCATTCGAGTAAGGACTATATTGGTGAGTGACACAGGGCTACAAGCTATATTCCTGTTGTTTAACTTGTACGTCCAAGACCCATGAAATAAGTCAAAGAAAATTTCACACCATGGTTCGTTCTGTGCGTGTACTCGTTGTGGACACTTTGTAAAAATGGAAGTACCCCATCGCGTCCAGACGCCCGAAAACGTTGACGGTGGGCGTCATTCTGTTGTAAGCCACTTGTTGTCAAGTTTGGAGTCATTCCGTTGTAGGATAATTTCCATCCAAATGCTGTCGAGGATGTTTCGAGTACACTGCAGAAGTTTCGCTGGGAAGCCCTCACACATCCTTCATGTAGACGAGATCTTTCCCCATGCAATTTGCATATTTTTTGAGCCCTTACGTGGCCGTTGATTTGCTTCGGACGGAGAGGTGCACGGCTGGATACAATCATATTTCTGTAGGCAACTGTAAACTTTCTTCCATGCAAACATTGCCCGTCTTGACTCGCAGTAGGGTAAATGCATTAACCTCTTGACCGGGCTGTTCCTTGCACCGCTGTCTGCTCCTACACGTGCAATTGTTCCCTTGCCTTGTGGAACTTTCTTGCAGCGCAGAGTCATCTGACAAGTTTCGGTGCCTCTCTCTCAAATCAGGTGATGGTTGCGATTGTAAGTTGGCAACAATTCGAAGGCTTTCGCAGTAGGAATGTGCTGACAGTTCAAAATGGTTTCATTGGCTCTAAGCACTATCGGACTTAACATCTAAGCTCATCAGTCCCCTAAACTTAGAACTACTTAAGCCTAACTAGCCTAAGGACGTCACACACGTCCATACCCGAGGCAGGATTCGAAACTGCGACCGTAGCAGCAGTACGGTTCCGGACTGAAGCGCCTAGAACCGCTCGGCCACAGCGGCCGGCGTGCTGACAGTCTGACGAAGGTTTTTACTGGAAGAGCCGACGCACACACAGTACTTTTCGGAAAACAGATTTTATTTCCTTGAGTAATACATTTCCAGGTCGGGTTCTGAACTATGCCTTGTTGGGATAACATTGCCGGTGGCGCCTCCATAATGGTATGGGCTGTATTTACGTAGAATAGACTGGGTCCTCTGGTCCAACAGAACCGATCGTTGACTGGAAATGCTTATGTTCTGCTACCTGGAGACCATTTGCAGCCATTCATGGACTTCATGTTCTCAAACATGTCACCGGGTCACAATTGTTAGCGACCAGTTTGAAGAACGTTCTCGACAATTGGAGCGAACGATTTGGCCACCCGGAATGTCCGACATGAATCCCATCGAATATTTATGGGAATAGAAACCCCAGTTGTTTGTTGGTACTTACCTGGGAACACGCGATCGTTGTTTCAGTGTACCCACATATGAATTTGCAAACTGTTCAGCATATTTTTTCTTCTCTTTAATTATCATTGTTAACAACCTATTGTCAAAACATAATGTGAGATTACCAAGTGGACCCTTGCGGCTGATGTAAAACTCTTGATATACTTTGTAGAGCATCCTGAATGTTGCTTCCGAGCGCTGTTCGTGGAGCACGCAACGCAGCACCGCCAGGCAGGCTGAACACAGTTAAGTAGAGGGGTGAGTATTTATGGTGGTTATTTTTGAAATAATAAACAATTTACTTCCTTGAATGAGATTTTCACTCTGCAGCGGATTGTCCGCTGATATGAACTTCCAGGCAGATTAAAACTGTGTGCTGGACCGAGACTCGAACTCGGGACCTTTGCCCTTCGTGGGCAAGTGCTCTACCATCATAGCTACCCAAGCACAACTCACGCCCCGTCCTCACAGCTTTACTTCTACCAGTACGTCGTCTCTTACCATCCAAACTTCGCAGCAGCTCTCCTGCGGACCTTGCCCGCGAAAGGCAAAGGTCCCGGGTTCGAGTCTCGGTGTAGCACACAGTTTTAATCTGCCAGGAAGTTTCATATCAGCCGACACTCCGCTGCAGAGTGAAAATCTCATTCTGGAAAAATTCCTCAGGCTGTGGCTAATACATGTCTCATCAATATCCTTTATTCCTGGTGTGCCAATTCCGCAAGATTCGCAGGAGAGCTTCTGTGAAGCTTGGAAGGTAGGAGACGAGGTACTGGCAGAAGTAAAGCTGTGAGAACGGAGTGTGAGTCGTGCTTGGTTAGCTCAGATGGTGGCAGGCACAGTAGCTCAGCGTGTTCGGTCAGAGAGCTGCTTGGCCTCTGTAATAAGAAAACTGAGTGAAAGGGTCAACAACGAACTTGAACGGATGTCATGTGACGTCCGCAACGACCAATCACAACGATCAACAAAAAATAAATAAATAAATAAAAAATTTAAAAAATTAAAAAAAGATGGTAGTGCACTTGCCCATGAAAAGCCAAGGTCCCGAGTTCGAGTCGCGGTCCAGCACACAGTTTTAAACTGCCAGGAAGTTTCAGTCTACTTCCGTTTTTCTTTAACTGTCTCGTTTTCATTCGACTGCCCCTTATAGTAATGTGGCAGATATCTATGGACTACAAAATACTCTAAGTGTAGCTATCAGGGTTGTAATTGTGTTTCCTAAGAGACAAACGTAACTGGCAAGTGAACGTTGATAAGAGCGCTGCAGTTCAAATCATTTACCGGACGATATTAGGTCTGCTGACAACGCGGTGGAGTGCGCCCCGGAGGCGGCTAGCCGGAAGTCGGGCGGAGGCGTAGATACGGTGGGCTGTGTGCGTCGCAGCTACAGCCAGATGACTGTGCTAGCGGCAGTGGCGCTTAGAATACAAGTCTCATCAAGACTCTCACCAGAGTGCCTTCTCTGTCGTATTCAGTTGAAGTTTCTACTATCGCCTCACACCAGGAAGTGTCTCCTATGCAGCTCTAAGTCTCTCGCCGTAAAAAATGTGTGTGAATTCCTAAGGGAGTAAACTGCTGAGGTCATTGGTCCCTAGACTTACACACTACTTAAACTAACTTAAAAAAAAACGTATGCTACGAACAATACACACACCCATGCCATCCTGCCTCGGGCATGGATGTGTGTGCTGTCCTTAGGTTAGTTAGGTTTAAGAAGTTCTAAGTTCTAGGGGACTGATGACCTAAGATGTTAAGTCTCATAGTGCTCAGAGCCATTTGAACACACCCACGCCCGAGGGAAGACTCGAACCTTCGGCGGGAGAAGCCGCGCAATCCGTGACATGGCGCCTCAAACCGCGCGGCCATCTCTCGCCGAAGGACGATTTGTTAAGTAGAAGCCACGCAATCCGTGACATGGAGCCTCAAACCGCGCGGCCATCTCTCGCAGAAGGACGATTTGTTAAGAGTTATGCGGAACTCTCTCTCCTGGTGTGGCCGTACACCTGAATGGGCGGCTCATGTTCTTCTTGCGGCCAGTCGATTTATTTTGCAACATCTTTAACTATTTCATAGCACCCACAGTACTAACGGCAAAAAACCACACACAATCACCACAAAAGTTATTGGCAGAAAGCATTACTTCGTTTGGCAAACCGCACGTCGACCGTCAAGAACCGAGTTTTTGTATGTCCGTCCTTTTGACTATATGTCTTGGGGACCACGGCCGTTTAATACTGTAAGAAAATAAAACGCCTACAGCCGTCCTTACCATCATATTTATTTCGTAGCTACCAGATGATGGTTGGAGTGTTGACACCAAAGTTTACAGACAGTCGGCTTAACCAGTTATGTCGGCCACTGATTACATATGGATCCTCTCGACCCCATCAGCATCAACTACGGCTCGAAGATGTTGCACTGAAGCGCAGAAACTGGTAGCTACACAATAAATAAAATCATAAGGACCGCTGCAGGCGTTTCATTTTCTTACAATAGTTAGTTCTGTGTACTAAGGACGTGCCCATTGCTTACCTCTGTCTTTCCGTATCCAACTGTATGCCTTAGCTCGAGCTTGACAATATCTGTTGAGTCCGCGATCGCTCCGGTACCCGCCCAGACATGCGGTAGCGGTTGGGTGAACGCCCAGGTTCAAATGGTTCAAATGGCTCTGAGCACTATGGGACTCAACTGCTGAGGTCATTAGTCCCCTAGAACTTAGAACTAGTTAAACCTAACTAACCTAAAGACATCACGCACATCCATGCCCGAGGCAGGATTCGAACCTGCGACCGTAGCGGTCTCGCGGTTCCAGACTGCAGCGCCAGAACCGCGCGGCCACTTCGTCCGGCTGAACGCCCAGGGGTGACCCTTGGCGTGTGACTCATAACTGCACAGGTATTTGCTGGTCTCGGTATCAGGCGGCTATCGTAACTGGACGGTGGGCTGACACCTGCCCAATGCATTACACGCTCCAGTTCTTTCCACACAGTTGTGATGGATTGCATTCCTCACCTTGCCTATCTGAGCTTCCGTTCCTTGTATGGCCACGAAGCTGACGAAGCTTGATACTCTACTCTTGCCTGATTTCCTTCTTTCCAGTCTTTCTTTTCTATTAATAAATCAACGCAAGTTCCTGTGCCGGTAGGACAGTGGGCGTGGGAGCATGCTGGTGGTTTTACTGGACTAATGTCAGTTCATCATTCGTTAATCGAAACACAGTCTGAACTTCACACTTCACCATTTCACCATAACTGACCACAACACAGTTTAGACTCAAGGTGTATTACACTACCGTTGGCAATAAGAAAACAAATCTTTCATCTTACATTAGGTAGTAAAAGTCATACTTTGCTGTAATCTTTTCTTTCAGCCACTCTATATATATATATATATATATATATATATATATATATATATATTGTGTGTGTGTGTGTGTGTGTGTGTAAAGGTACAATGGTTCAGGAAAATTGATAACAAAACTGAATAAACTGAATGCTGTGACCAGTTGCAGAATGTTACGACAAATAGTTAAAGTTACAGTTAGAACAGCTTTCTTGCATTTACTACTTTCTCCTTCAACATCACGAAATACATTTATAAGTAGTCATCAATTTCTTAAAAATTAATCCTACACACAGGACTCTCTAAAAATATAAATGATAAATGAAGGTCAATTAGCTTGGCATACAATGAACTCTTCACATAACCTGACTGGTTGACTAAAGTTCACTCAACATAATAAAAGATAGAAACTTTAGACCATCAACTTTCACGTGTATCGAATCATCTGGTACGCAATCTCGGCGCTACAAGTCAGTAAATACTCGCATTTACAGGAAATCAAATGGCAGCAGCTTCATAAATTAAAGTCCTCTGCAGCACTTAAGAGGTACGCTGTTACAGGCATATGTAAGCGATAGATAACCCAAACTTAGCACTAGTTTGAAACATAAGACAAAATAGAAAGGATCTTGGTATTCAGAACAACTTATACTAGATACCAAGGCACAAACATATATGCAAGGAAGTAACATCATATCAACCTTACAAACGACACAAATATAACGAAAGAGATACAGCTATAAAGGAGAATGCCGTAATGAGCCACAATGCCAGCCATACAAAGTCTCTCATACGCTGATCAACCACAACGTCGGCCAAGCGACGTCGCCCAAATATTGATCAACAATAATGTCTGCCAAACAGCATCGCTCAATCACTGTGCAACCACATTTTGCGTACTTGGCACACTGTTGTACCATCCTACAGCAGTAAAGAGAAAATCAGATAAAAGGGCTATTCGGAGAGGAAGATCCTATCGGTCGCCAAATGAAAACCACAGTGAAAATCAAAATTTTTTTATTCACAACATTTAGCCATACCTTCCAGCTACCTCTCTAAATAGTCGCCGCTCCGACTTAGACATTAGTCGAGTCATTGTACAAACTTTGCATTACCTTTCTCAGAGAAAGCAGCCGCATGTGATTTCCCCCAATTCTCTACGCTGGTCTTCCTTTCGTAGTTTGTGCCAAAATATTTTCATCGTGGCCATTGGTCCATATGAGTTGAGATGAACAACGGAGACAGCGAATTGAGGGCTATATTGTGGGTGATCAAACACTTCCCATCGAAAACCGTGCAGGCGAGTCTTCAATGACCATCCAGAGTGCGTCTCAAAACTGTCTTGAAAAAGAAACACATGATATTTATGTTATGTGGGCTGCATAGCTTCAGGCAAAATCTCTCACCAGATCCACATCCTTGGTGGGAGACCCTGTTGCTGTAGGCATCTCTACGTGAGCACTTTGCACTCTGAACTGAAAAGAGCGACGTGAAGCGATCTACAGGCGCACTAAAGACACTGTCCGACACGTCTGTGGAGAGTTCCATCGCATTTTCACAGTGGTTTCCATTTCGCGCCTAATCGGACCGTACTTTCCGAATACGCTTCGTAATGGCCCCTACCAGAACAGAATGCACGGAGAAGCACTGCGAACAGACGGCGATTACTGGTGTGGTGGCTATTTATCCTCTTGCGAGCGTAGCTGACGCTAGCATAATCCCATCACTTCAGCATCCATCGTTATCGGAACCGCGATATGCGTAAGATCCACCAGGGCGCGATACTCTGTGCGCGGCAGCGAGTAAGTGAAACAGCCAGCCAGCCTGCAGTCGTTGCCTGTAACTCGTCCTGCGCTCGTCACTCAGCGACCGCACCTCCGTGTGACTGCACTACACAGCCTGTCCGCTCGGTGATCCGCTGCAACACACAGTGCGTTCACTGCCAAGACAGACTGCTTGCCGATACTCCGCCGTAGTCGTCGCTGCTTCACTTGCTCCTTGGCCACAGGTATTCCCAGCTAAACAGCACTCGCATCCAAGAAACCTATTGGCTGAGACACTCCTGGAAACGACTCAGTCTCTAATCTCTGAAGAAACTTTGCAGCTGCTTTATCATTAATCGGAGTAATAGTTCAGAAGTAAAATCATAGTAGATGATTCGGTCGAATTGTTTTTTTGAAAACGAGCCATCATTCTTCCGAAGTACTTTAGGGAAACCGTATAAATCGAAAAATCAAGACAGCCAGAGGGATACTTCTACTTTACCCCTCCACTTTTTTTTTTTTTTTTTTTTTTGTGATCAGTCTTGTGACCACTTTGATGCAGCATTCCTCTCCTGTGCCACCCTCTTCATCTCAGAGTAGCACTGGCTACCTACGTGCTCATTTATTTACTGGATGTATTCCAACCTCTGTCTTCCTGCACACTTTATGCCCTCTACAGCTCCCTCTATTACCATGGAAGTCGTTCCTCCATATCTTAACAGATGACCTATCATCCTGTCTCTTCTTCGTATTGTCAGTGTATTCCATACATTCCTTTCCCCTTCCACTCTGTCTAGAACCTCTTCATTCCTTACCTTATCAGTCCACCTAATTTTTAACAATACAAACTGGTTACTCGACGACTGCCCTACTTCACTTGGCTAATGCTACGCAATTCTCTCATATTTATCTCATTTTATTGAGAAAAAAATTATCTGAATGTTAAATGAAAATAAACTACACCGAGGTGACGAAAGTTATGAGATACCTCCCAATGTCTCGTCGGACCTTCTTTTGGCCGGTATAGTGCTTAACTCAATATAGCATGGATTCAACAAGTCGTTGGAAGTCCCTTGCAGAAGTACTGAGCCATACTGCCTCTACAGCCGTCCATAATTGCGAAAGTGTTGCCGGTGCAGGATTTAATGCACAAACTGACCTCTCCATTACGCCACAGAAATGTTCGATGGGATTCATTTTGTGCGATCTAGATGGCCAAATTATTCGCTCCAATTCTCAAGAATGTTCTCCAAACAATCGCGAACAACTGTGTCCCTGTGACATGACGCATTCTCTTCCATAATAAATTCACCGTTCTTTGGTTTGGCTGCATACGGTCTCCCAGTAGCCAAAGATTACCATTTCCAGTAAATGACTGATTCTCTTGAACCAGAGGACCCAGTCCATTCCACGTAAACACTGCCCACACCAATAGGGAACCGGATGGCGACGCACGTACTCTTACGAATACTCAAAGCAAGTTAACGGAAGATGAGTACCTGAGGGATCGGTTAGATCTATTCATTGTTTACAATTCGTGCAAGCTATTTTATTTACCTGCGTTTGAACAGTAATACATTTTGACGACAATATGAATTTATAAATACTCAGTAAATTTCTCTGTCACATATAACCTGACGGCATAACTAAGGCCAGAGCACAACAGCTAGAAAAAGATTCAATTTTAACCAGCAGTAAAATGAGCAGAATAATTAATATAAAATTCCTTAAACTTGTACCCACACTTGATATCTACTGTACATAAAATTTAGAATAAAGCCCGAGCACCATGGCTCCAAGAAAAATGAAATTTAGGGAGCAGTTAAATGATCGGCTTAAATAACCTTAAAGTCCTTAACACATATAGCAAGACTTGACATCTACTGTACGTGAATTTACCATAAAACCCGAGCAAAGCGGCTCCGCCAAGAATCAATTTCAAAAAGCAGTTGAAAGATCAGGAAACGTAATATCAGGGTCCTTTAATTTATAGCAAGACTCGACATCTACCGTACGTAAAAATTTACCTTAAGGCCGATCACAACGACGAAAAAAAACATAATTGCCAATAGAAAACATTAACGGATCATAGGTTACATTTGCTGACTCGCTAAAACTGTGTGAGAACTTGTTAGGGGAGATAAGGATTGCAAGAAAGCCAAATGAACTTATCGTAAATAACGAACGCGGCAAGTAGCTTCCGAGAGTTTGTGAGGCCGGCCGTTGTGGCCGAACGGTTCTAGGCGCTTCAGTCAGGAACCGCGATGCTGCTACGGTCGCAGGTTCAAATCCTGCATCCGGCATGGATGTGTGTGATGTCCTTAGGTTAGTTAGGTTGAAGTAGTTCCAAGTCTAGGGGACTGATGACCTCAGATGTTCAGTCTCAGAGCCATTTGAAACATTTTTGAGTTTGTAACGCCGCATGCCCGAGGCTTCAAAACTGGCGAGCCGGTAAACAGTGGTCCGCGAAGACAGAAGAGGAAAGCTCCTATGCAGAGTTAGTTTCAACCAATGGGATCCATCTGCCCCGACCGGCTCGCCATCAGCTCACACAAGTTTAGTGACCGATACCTACACCACAGAAAATTTTCTTTAGAGACTCACCGAGGTTAACCACAGTACCCAGGTTCACTATTACCGATCTGTTAAAAATATTTAAATAAACAAATAATATTACTGACTCCATGAGGAAGAGTGTTATAATTTGGCACAAGTCCTCAATGTTACAGGATACCGAAGCTCCAGACTTAAAATACAGCCCACGCTAATACAACAAGAACGATAGATCGCAATGATCTCAAATGTATAGTTCATTATAACCTATCTGTATTACAGAAAGGCGAAGACTCATTTTTTTAAATTACGCTGATGCAATAGATAACAGTAAATGATTTTTAGATTATACTGATGCAATAGATAACAATAAATATTACTGTCTCCACTCGGCAGTATCTCGCATGGAGTGAAGCACATTCGATACAGTAGGCTAAGCTGGGAAGGTAATGTCGCCAATACTCCTTCGTTCTGAGGATACAGAGTGCATTCTGAAAACACTCTTCTTGCTACTTTAGGCCTTGAGATATCACCAGGCACAATAACACACTAAATTATGACTCCAAATTAGCCTGAAAACTGTTATCCAACATCAAATACTAACAAAATTGGTCTGCTTACAACCGAGGAGTAGGGCAAAGTTATGAGCAGCTCGTGGATATCAAATAAAAAAGATATCACCAATATTTCTTCCCTAGCGAAATAAGTAATTACAAATTGTATGTGCCAGTAGCAGACGGCTATGTTAGCTTTAATTACATGAATTACAGTGACATAACATCTGAACACCAAATTAATTTTACTTCCCACAGTTTCCCCTTAATCTTGCCACAGGCAAAATTTGCTACGACAAGGTAATAAGGGATGACCGAAGAATGTTTTTATGGGTGAGTGGAATCTGCGTCACACTCGAAGTCTACAATCAATTGTTTACAGGTGACATCAGGACTCATCTGACAACATATCCAGTCGCCAGGAGAGGCGCTGCAGGCGATGTCGTGCTGTTAGAAAGACACTCCCGTCGGTCGTCTGCTATCATAGCCCATTAACGCCGAATTTCGCCAACTATCCTGGCAGATACGTTAGTTGTACGTCCCACATTGATTTCTGTGGTTATTTGTCGCGGTGGTGCTTGTCTGTTAGCACTGACAGTCTTAACCAACGCCGCAGCAATGTCCGTGGTCAGAGATAACGCCTGAAATTAGGTTTTCTCGGCACAATCTCGACATAGTGGATCTCGGAGTACTGAGTCCCTTGACGATTCCCGATATGGAATGTACTATACGTTCAGTTCCAACTATCACTCTGTAAGGAATCCATGATCCCATGAACATAGATATTAGTGTCCAACAGCCAGGTCGATAGCAGACAGGAGTTGATTGTCGAGCGCTGCAGGAGGCAGTGAGACGAGTGTCGAGTGAGAAGTGGTACTGGAGAGACGGGCAAGAATGGTGGTCGAGTGAGTAGTAAAAGGTAAATTCACCGGAGTATGACGAATGAGCGCGTCCCCATGATCGTCGTGGGGTGGACCCACATCGATACAGATTCGCGAGTGATATGAAACAAAAAGTGACAAGTGCCGAATTACGTGTTTCGCATCAACCGCGTCGGCCAGCAGCAACCATGGACTGCAGTGAGGATTGTTGTGAACGTTAACCATCATCATTGCGTGCGACGAAGTACCTTAAATCAGCAAGCAATAAAAGATATAACTGTGATTAGATGTGTAAGGTGAAGGTAGCAACTGCCTCAGAATTTGTGTATTAGTAGAAAATACATATCAGTTTACACGTCTCAACCTTTGAGGTCCTTAACAACATACAAACTTTCAATCATTCCACTATTCAGTCTCAGAACAGTCGCACTAGGTTGAAATAACCCCGAAACCACAGCAGGAAAACCGATAGCCTTTCATCCATTAAGCACACGGTCACATAATTATAACAATTAACTGTTTGGCGGCTTCGATAAATTACACAAAACCCAATTAAGGATTTTAAACGGGGGTGTTTCAACTCCGCATTCAGAGCCTGTTAATTCCCGACATGCTGCCATACTCGCGTCGGAAACATTTCATATGAATCACCTGTGTACAAGTGAGGGCTCCGCCACGATGCTACCGCCTTCTGTATATGTGCATATCGCTATTCCACGACTTTCGTCACATCAGCGTCGTTTGACACGTTCTCATAGCGCCGTATCAGGCACGTGTAAATGGAGTCCATAGCATCCTCGGACGAGACTTCGGAAACCACGCAGAGTGCCATTGCTTGCAAGTATAATGGAAATGATAGTTATTGGGAAGCAGTTCCCATCAGACTGATGGGACTCTATCGAGCTGGAGCGCCGTGTTAACCTGAGTGAGCGGCCGGCACGCTGAGGACCACTTCCGGGTACCGCGGCTGTTTTGAGAGAGAAGTGCGACCGGGAGGGGTGGGGCTCGTTAGGGGGTGTGGCGGTGGGGGCGGGGCCGGGCCAATTATGCGCTGACCGCGGCGCGGAGCCACGAGCCAGCAGCCGGCAGCCAGCACGTCGGGCGGCAGCCGTCCGGCCTGCGGTCCCCCCGTTTAATTACACGTGCGCTGACGTCGCGGCCCACGCCGGCAAGAGGCCAGGGGCGCGCCGCAGCCACGCGTCCATCATCGGCTCCCCGCTGTCTTCCAGCTGCGGCGCCCCTCCATCAATCCTCACGCCGTTGTCTCTGGACGGGCTTCCTCGCCACCTGACGCCGGCTCCAAGCTCATGCGCGCCGGTGTTATCTCGATTTGCTCTATGCACTTTGCCTATTTGTGTCACCGTTCTGCTCTTCTTGAAAGACTTGATAATAGAGGATGATTTTTGCGCTACCCACACCTATTGGTTTTATGCAACCCGCAACACCATCAATTTTCATATTCTCTCGCTCACTAAGCGCAAACTATTATTCCCACAGAAAATAATCAACAGGAAATTAAATATACTTAAATTTTATACTGAGACACATTTTCACTGCAGGCTATAGTTTTCGAATTATTCAAGGAAAATCTACATTACTTGCCATTAAAACTGCTACACCACGAAGATGACGTGCTACAGACGCGAAATAACCGACAGGAAGAAGTTGCTGTGATATGCAAATGATTAGCTTTTCAGAGCATTCACACAAGGTTGGCGCCGGTGGCGACACCTACAACGTGCTGACAGGAGGAAAGTTTCCAATCGATTTCTCATACACAAACAGCAGTTGACCAGCGTTACCTGCTGAATCGTTGTTGTGATGCCTCGTGTAAGAAGGAGAAACGCGTACCATCACGTTTCCGACTCTGATAAAGGTCGGATTGTAGTCTATCGCGATTGCGGTTTATCGTATAGCGACATTGCTGCTCGCGTTGGTCGAGATACAATAACTGTTAGCAGAATATGGAATCGGTGGGTTCAGGAGGGTAATACGGAACGCCGTGCTGGATCCCAATGGTCTCGTATCACTAGCAGTCGAAATGACAGGCATCTTATCCGCATGGCTGTAACGGATCGTGCAGCCACGTCTCGATCCCTGAGTCAATCCGTGGGGACGTTTGCAAGACATCAACCATCTGCACGAACAGTTCGACGACGTTTGCAGCATGGACTATTAGCTCGGAGACCATGGCTGCAGTTACCCTTCACGCTGCATCACAGACAAGAGCACCTGCGATGGTGTACTCTACGACGAATCTCTGTGCACGAATGGCAAAACGTCATTTTTTCGGATGAATCCAGGTTCTGTTTACAGCATCATGATGGTCACATCCGTGTTTGGTGACATCGGGGTGAATGCACATTGGAAGCGTGTATTCGTCATCGCCATACTGGCGTATCACCTGGCGTGATGGCATGGCGTGCCATTGGTTACACGTCTTGGTCCCTTTGTTCGCACTGACGGCAATTTGAATAGCGGACGTTACATTTCAGATGTGTTACGACCCCTGGCTCTACCCTTCCTTCGACTCCTACGAAACCCTACATTTCAGCAGGATAATGCACGACCGCATGTTGCAGGTCCTGTAGGGGCCTTTCTGGATACAGAAAATGTTCGACTGCTGCCCTGGCCAGCACATTCTCCAGATCTCTCACCAAATGGAAACGCCTGGTCAATGTGGCCGAGCAACTGGCTCGTCACAATACGCCAGTCACTACTCTTGATGATCTGTGCTATCGTGTTGAAGCTGCATGGGCAGCTGTACCTGTACACGCCATCCAAACTCTGTTTGACTCAATGCCCAGGCGTATCAAGGCCGTTATTACGGCCAGAGGTGGTTGTTCTGGGTACTGATTTCTCAGGATCTATGCACCCAAATAACGTGAAAATGTCAGTTCTAGTATAATACATTTGTCCAATGAATACCCGTTTATCATCTGCATTTCTTCTTGGTGTAGCAATTGTAATGGCCAGTAGTGTACAAAACTGATCTTAGGAGACAGGGGCAATTGAATCACCCTGTGTACAGCCTTTTTACATGCGTTTTTGTCGCAAGAGCAGGTCAACTTCCTATATGATTCTACTCTAATTGGCCGAGCGGTTCTATGCGCTTGAGTCTGGCACCGCGCTGCTGCTACGGTCGCAGGTTCGAATCATACCTCAGGTATGGATGTGTGTGATGTCCTTAGGTTAGTTAGGTTTAAGTATTTCTATGTCTAGCTGACTGATGACCTCGTATGTTAAGTCCCGTAGTGCTTAGAGGCATCTGAACCATTTTACTCTAATTTTATGGTTGTTATGATTCGCAACGTATTGAATCCAATGTCTACGCTCCTCTTAGAAATGTAAGTGCTGTATGTGTCCTGCAGAGGTGCCAAAGTAAATGATTAAATACAAGTTTTGTTTCTTACGGCACATCAATGCTGGTCAACTAAAATCACCAGAAAAAATTTCTAATCCCTTAAAAAAACACACATATGTTTTATAGCACTGCAGGTGGTGCACAACTAGAACCAGGCGCTCATGAGCATCTCTCGTCTGCAACCCTTTTTTTCCTGCTGACGTGAACTGCAGTAAGACTGACGGAAGGCGAAGATGTGACAGAAGAAAGCAGGGCGTCTGGACTTGTCATGGCCACACTGTGAATGAAGTTGTCCTATTTGTTGGTGCATCATCAGGGATTATCCAACACGTCTACAAGAAATGGTTCTACACACTTCCAGCCATATAACATGAAGTAAGAATAGTGGCTGTAAATACAGCTAATTTAACAGGTGCCAGAAAGCTGCAAGTCGCAATCGGTTTCAGATTCGAGAGGATATGCCACTGTCGGTGAATTCAGGCTTAAATGTATCTGGGTAGGCTAAATTTCATTAATGAAGTGGTAGATTTTGGGTTTTAAACATACTTGATGATACAAACTCACTTACACATGACGCGAAGCAGATGACCACATAAAATTAATCATTTCATTTAGCATTTCTTTTGTGTTATTGATATTTTTTTCTTCTTTAGGGCCAGCAGCGTAATATATGTCTGATCACGACATGATTGTCAGAGTAGATAAACGACATCACTGGTTACAATAAGTAATCTTTATTTACGACAGACCGTTTTGGCTTAATCACCCTTTTCAAGTATGTCTATATTCATGTGACACCCATAATGAGTCGTTAGTGGACTGTTTTGTAACTGTCACTGTTTTAATAAGATCTTAAATCATGTCAAGATGTGCAATATGTGTATTTTACGTATTCCAATGAGTATACGCAGTCTCATATATTATTTTCAAACAGAGAAAGATAAATACAAACACAAACTTAGGTAACTGTTTGTTTATCAATACATATGACACTATAGGACTTGAGGCTTCCGTAATGAGCAACAATCCAACAGGCCAAATTTTGATATTAAATTTAAAATATTTGTTATTGCATTAGTTCGTAACCTTTTTGTCTTGTTTGTTGGTATTACGCTTGCCACGGTTTTTTTCCGATTGTCATTTTTGTTAGTCGCTATTTGAGTTTACATATTGTCATTTTGTCGTCTGGAGATAGTGAGTGGAGAAATGTATGCTAGAAAATACAGTGCCAAGTGAAGAAATCGTAACATTTCCGACATATTATGGGTGCTGAGTCCAGTAGAAGGAAGACAGCAATGGAGGCAGACGGAAACATTTGCGCCGTGTATGGGGATAATGCCAGTGGAGAGAGCACGGCAAGAACATGGTGTTCTCTTTTGAAGATGAGTCTTTTTAACATTAGTGACTCTCCATGTTCAGCAAGACGTTTGGTGTTTGTTAGAAGTTGTTCAAACGCATTAATCCACAATGATACACGTCATTGTACTCGAGAACTCGCAAATGAGATGAAATGTGATCATTCCAGCATCGTGCGACATTTGCATGCCTTGGGGAAGGTTCAGAAATCAGTTGCAAGGATACTGCATGTCCTAAGCCAAAATCATAAAAATTAGCGGGTGGTTGTCTGCTTGCTCTTCATCAATTGGCTCGTGAACAACACCAACCATTCATATCCTGTGCCGTTACTGATGACGAGAAACAGCGTACTTAAGGTAAAATAAGGAGAAGAAAGAAATTGTCGAGCGCAAACCAAACAACAACTCCCCGTACAAAGACATGCGCGCATCCACGAAAGGTAATGTTATGCATCTGCTGGAACAGCGACGGTGTGGTGTACTATTAACTGCTTCCCCAATGTGTAACTATCACTGCTGACATTTACTGTCAACAATTAAGACGCTCTGCAGGCGCAGTGCAAGAAGAGTAACCAGGAAGAATGCATTAAGTGATGCTACTCCACCATGAGGCCAACCTGAATTCTTCTAGATGAACATAAAACACTATACAGAAGTTCGGTTGGGAAGTAATTCGGCATCCACCCTATTCACGTCACCTTGTTCCCTCAGATTTTCACCTTTTCCGCTCTGTATCGAGAAACCTTGAAGGAACTTCCTTTCCGGATGTAAATGAGCTCCGAACATAGCCTCTGAACCGCATGATTTCTACAGTCGTGGAATGGGAAAGTTCCAACAGCGTTGGCAGACTGTTGAAAATACTGAAGGAGAATATATTACTGATGATTAAAGTCTCTGTTATATGCATCTGTTGTGTTTATTAAACATATGAAAAAACACTAAGAACTTACGTGCCAACCTACTGCACTACTGGCCATTAAAATTGATACACCAAGATGAAATGCAGATGACAAACGGGTATTCATTGGACAAATATACAGTCCTGCAAATTGAAATAAGAACACCGTGAATTCATTGTCCCAGGAAGGGGAAACTTTATTGACACATTCCTGGGTTCAGATACATCACATGATCACACTGACAGAACCACAGGCACATAGACACAGGCAACAGAGCATGCACAATGTCGGCACTAGTACAGTGTATATCCACCTTTCGCAGCAGTGCAGGCTGCTATTCTCCCATGGAGACGATCGTAGAGATGCTGGATGTAGTCCTGTGGAACGGCTTGCCATGCAATTTCCACCTGGCGCCTCAGTTGGACCAGCGTTCGTGCTGGACGTGCAGACCGCGTGAGACGACGCTTCATCCAGTCCCAAACATGCTCAATGGGGGACAGATCCGGAGATCTTGCTGGCCAGGGTAGTTGACTTACACCTTCTAGAGCACGTTGGGTGGCACGGGATACATGCGGACGTGCATTGTCCTGTTGGAACAGCAAGTTCCCTTGCCGGTCTAGGAATGGTAGAACGATGGGTTCGATGACGGTTTGGATGTACCGTGCACTATTCAGTGTCCCCTCGACGATCACCAGTGGTGTACGGCCAGTGTAGGAGATCGCTCCCCACACCATGATGCCGGGTGTTGGCCCTGTGTGCCTCGGTCGTATGCAGTCCTGATTGTGGCGCTCACCTGCACGGCGCCAAACACGCATACGACCATCATTGGCACCAAGGCAGAAGCGACTCTCATCGCTGAAGACGACACGTCTCCATTCGTCCCTCCATTCACGCCTGTCGCGACACCACTGGAGGCGGGCTGCACGATGTTGGGGCGTGAGCGGAAGACGGCCTAACGGTGTGCGGGACCGTAGTCCAGCTTCATGGAGACGGTTGCGAATGGTCCTCGCCGATACCCCAGGAGCAACAGTGTCCCTAATTTGCTGGGAAGTGGCGGTGCGGTCCCCTACGGCACTGCGTAGGATCCTACGGTCTTGGCGTGCATCCGTGCGTCGTTGCGGTCCGGTCCCAGGTCGACGGGCACGTGCACCTTCCGCCGACCACTGGCAACAACATCGATGTACTGTGGAGACCTCACGCCCCACGTGTTGAGCAATTCGGCGGTACGTCCACCCGGCCTCCCGCATGCCCACTATACGCCCTCGCTCAAAGTCCGTCAACTGCACATACGGTTCACGTCCACGCTGTCGCGGCATGCTACCAGTGTTCAAGACTGCGATGGAGCTCCGTATGCCACGGCAAACTGGCTGACGCTGACGGCGGCGGTGAACAAATGCTGCGCAGCTAGCGCCATTCGACGGCCAACACCGCGGTTCCTGGTGTGTCCACTGTGCCGTGCGTGTGATCATTGCTTGTACAGCCCTCTCGCAGTGTCCGGAGCAAGTATGGTGGGTCTGACACAACGGTGTCAATGTGTTCTTTTTTCCATTTCCAGGAGTGTATTATACTAGAACTGACATGTGATTACATTTTCACGCAATTTGGGTGCATAGATCCTGAGAAATCAGTTCCCAGAACAACCACCTCTGGCCGTAATAACGGCCTTGATACGCCTGAGCATTGAGACATACAGAGCTTGAATGGCGTGTACAGGTACAGCTTACAGCTGCCCATGCAGCTTCAACACGACACCACAGTTCATCGAGAGTAATGACTGGCGTATTGTGACGAGCCTGTTGTTCGTCCACCATTCATCAGACGTTTTCAATTGGTGAGAGATCTGGAGAATTTGATGGCCATGGCAGCTGTCGAACATTTTCTATATCCAGAAAAACCCACACAGGACCTGCAACATGCGGTCGTGCATTATCCTGTTAAATGTAAGGTTTCGCAGGGATCGAATGAAGGGTAGAGCCACGTGTTATAACACATCTGAAATGTAACGTCCACTGTTCAAAGTGCCGTCAATGCGAACAGGAGGAGACCGAGACGTGTAATTAATGGCACCCCACACCATCAAGCCGGGTGATACGCCATTACGGCGATGACGAATACATGTTTCTAATGTGCGTTCACCGCGATGTCGCCAAACACGAATGCGACCATCATGATGCTGTAAACCGAACCTGTATTCATCCCAAAAAATGACGTGTTGCCATTCGTGCACCCAGGTTCGTCGTTGAGTACACCATCGCAGGCGCTCCTGTCTGTGATGCAGCGTGAAGGGTAACTGCAGCCATGGTCTCCTAGCTGATAGTCCATGCTCCTGCAAACGTCGTCGCCGGCCGGAGTGATCAAGCAGTTCTAGGCGCTTCAGTCTGGAACCGCTCGACCTCTACGGTCGCAGGTTCGAATCCTGCGTCGGGCATGGATGTGTGTGGTGTCCTTAGGTTAGTTAGGTTCAAGTAGTTGTAAGTTCTAGGGGACTGATGACCTCAGATTTAAGTCCCATAGTGCTCAGACCCATTTGAACCATTGTTTTTTTTTTTTTTTTTGCAAAGGTCGTCGAATTATTAGTGCAGATGGTTGTTGTCTTGCAAACGTCCCCATCTGCTGACTCAGAGATCGAGACGTGGCTGCACGATCTCTTAGAGCCATGCGGATAAGATGCCTGTCATCTCGACTGGTAGTGCTACGAGGCCGTTGGTATCCAGCACGGCGTTGCATATTCTGCTAACAGTCTAAGGATCTCGACCAATGCGAGCAGCAATGTCGCGATAGGCTACAATCCGACCTTTATCAAAGTCGGAAACGTGATGGTACGCATTTCTCCTCCTTACACGAGTTATCACGACAACGTTTCACCAGGAGACGCCGTCAACTGCTGTTTGTGTATGAGAAATCGGTTGGAAACTTTCCTCATGTCAGCACGTTGCAGGTGTCACCAACGGCGCCAACTTTTTGTGAATTCCCTGAAAAACTAATCATTTGCATATCACAGCATCTTCTTCCTGTCGGTTAAATTTCGCGTCTATAGCACGTCATCTTCGTGGTGTAGCAATTTTAATGATCAGTAGTGTATAATAGTTTAAGAGTTATTATTCACAAGTAGGTATCTGTTATTTGTCTAAAAAACTTTGAAAGTTTCAGTGAGAGCGTGTAATTACTACGAAATTAACAAAAATTGTAAAAAAGTCAAACTACATAAAATTTCTAGATAGACGGAAGTTACTCGCTTTGACTATCAAGCAACTAACTCCGTCCGAACAGGCCTCAGAATGCCCAACGGTACCGACCCATCCCCAGTCATCCTCGGCCGATAAGCGTCACTGGACGCGGATATCGAGAGGCATGCAGTCAGCTCGTCACTCTCCCGGCCGTTGTCAGTCTTCGTGATCGTAGCCGCTACTTCTCAGTGAAGTCGCTCCTCAATTGGCCTCACAAGGGTTGAATGAAACCCGCTTGCCGACAGACGCCAACCATCCTAGGGCTATCCGGTGATATGCCGGGGGTTGGTGTTAGCATCGCGGCAAGGCCGTTGCCTTTGACAGTCACACACCTTAACGACAAAAAAATTATTCTGTGTTGACAAAAGGAATAATTTATTTTAACCAAAAACTAGGACTATTAAAAATAATATATACAAAAGAAACTTTCAAATAACCAGAAATTTTACCTTCAACTTTGAGATTAATTTCAATAACCGGAACTTTCATCTATCGGCATTAAAATAATTGTTTCCAAAAATGTATAGTTCTGGTATAGCTGATGTAAAGAAATATTGTAACTAAAAAGTGGTTGTTTGTAGATCTTTATGGCACACACAGAGAGGTCGTAATTAAACTATGAGAGTGCCAGCTGTACCTCAGTTGTTATTTAGAATATCAGCTGTTTCGTATGTTCTCTGAGGACGCGTTTAGATGTTATTCACTCCAAATGAATTTTGTAAAACCGCTTTTATCCGATTTTTATTTTGAAGATAGTGTTTATAAGAAGAGTTTTGGAAGAAGATGAACATCAAGAACTCAAATGGCAAAAAAGTGTTTGGGCTGAAAGTTAATCTACGAACTATATGAAAAACAACGAGGAAATATAAGCATACATTTTTAATATTTGTAATTATTTCTTCCAGTTGTAATTGCATAGAGTTACATTCTTTCAGATCTCATCAGAAATGCACGTACAAAGGGGTTATGCTCGACGTTATAGTTAACACTATTTGGGTACATGACAGTATGCGGGTGTTCTTTGGGAGGAAATATTATTTATATTTCTGGCCCCACCGAAGAACCATGAACCTTGCCGCTCGCTGGTCGGGAGGCTTGCATGCCTCAGCGATACACATAGCCGTAGGTGCAACCACAACGGAGGGGTATCTGTTGAGAGGCCAGACAAACGTGTGGTTCCTGAAGAAAGGCAGCAGCCTTTTCAGTAGTTGCAAGGGCAACAGTCTGGCTGATTGACTGATCTGGCCTTGTAACATTAACCAAAACAGCCTTATTGTGCTGGGAATGCTCAGAGCAAGAGGAAACTACAGACGTAATTTTTCCCAAGGGTATACAGATGTACTGTATGGTTAAATGATGATGGCGTCATCTTGGGTAAAATATTTCGGAGGTAAAATAGTCCCCCATTCTGATCTCTGGGCGGGCACTACTCAGGAGGACGCCGTTATCAGGAGAAAGAAAACGCGTTCTACAGATCGGAGCATGGAATGTCAGAACCCTTAATCGGGCAGACAGGTTAGAAAATTTTAAAAAGGGAAATGGGTAGGTTAAAGGTAGACTTCATTTTCAGTGGACTAAAAAGAAGATTATGTGAGACATTTTGCTAATAAATAATCTACCTTTCACATACTGTTATTTTGATCGTAATTTTTTACGTTCAGTTGTTACTCTCTCGAGTAACGCAAAGTTTTGAAGATACCATTCATGGTAACGGGACGTGAAGGGGACAGAAGGAAGGAGAAGGGTATGGGAAGAACATTTTCATAGCAGGGAAGTTATTCGCCTTAAGCACTTCATAATATCCTACGCTATTAAAGAGGTCATTTTAGGCAAAAATTTGAAACTTTTATCGTTAAAAGGATTAAAATCTATGAAGCTGACTGACTTTCAAATTCCTGAAATTATATCGAGCTCTAGTAAATGAAGAGATATTATGCGGCAATGCCTCTTAACGGAATCGAATTCCAATAAACCTCCGAGTTTTAACTTTGGAAACTTTGGCGCCGTTCAGTAGCCCGGAGCGTAAGATAAAGTGGTAACCTCAGATGCTGCACTTCTGTATCCCTCTCACGAGCTCGATAGGCGTGTGAACGATTTTCTAAGACCGAGTACAGCCATACATTTCAACTCAAAACTTGCATGCAGTTATTTAAAAATGGGGTTTTATACTGTACTCATAAATGGGTTTCACAAACTGTGCAAGACCTGATGTTGACCTGGGGAAAGCTCTACTGGATAATCGTAGCGTGACTGTCTGGAGCTGTGACAGATACGTACTTCCACATTTTCTTTACTCGCCTGAAGAACGTAGTTGTAACACAGCCGACATAAATCTAAGAAAATTATTATGAGCACATCGTCTTGTGGCTACAGCAACAAATGTTAAACGCTACTCTTCTCAGTGCCTTTCAAGCGAAAGAGCGACATTCGTTCTCCGTGTGTTCGTTATTACGTTGCCAATGGTAATTATGCTCAGTATGACAAATGACAGGCAGCGAGTCCATGTTGTCACCTTTGGCATATGGAACACATTCTGTTCTACACGTACAACAGCGGTACAAGAACCAGAGAAAAGTACTACAGTTCCTGCAACAAACTGACAAAGCAAGGCTAGATACGTTGTTTCCTATGTAGTAAAAGTGACAGTCTGAGGCGCTTTTCTGTTTGTTAGGAATATCGGATTCAACCTTTTTTTACAGTTTCCGTCAGATCCATATCTGATTACTGTAAAAGTCGAGCTTTAACTGAATCTTCGGCCTACTGTAGAATTATGATTCTAAGTAATTAAATGCCGGTCTGTAGATGAACAGGAACAACATCTAAACTTGTAATCCCAGTAACCATAAAAAGCGACCCACACAGTGTTCATTTATTATAATATAATACGTCATAATAAATACGCCAGACATCACTTCTTCAATTATGAAACTATTCCATATCGTTTTTCTTGTACCATGGAACTTCTTATGATTCTGTTAATGCCCGTGACGCTTATTGACGAAGCGGACTTTTTACCTGTGCTTGTACATTCTCTTTCGATGAAGATATGCTAAAGGTTTGCTGTTACTGTACAAACCTGAAGCTAGTGAAAGTGGCTTGAAGTATTAAATATTGCCATGAAATAATGGAGCTAAGTCCGGAATTCCTGATTGGTTTAACCTTTTAGTTGCCACTCAGCAGTTTTAGGATAAAACTTTATACAGATTATTTTAGCTACTTACAGTGGCATAACACGTCTTTTTAGTCTCACCACTAAACGTAGCGAGATAAGGATTCAATTTTTAAATCACCGGCAAATGTCTTCTTCTTCCTCTTTTCACAGTGAATGAAAAATGAGAAATTAACTGCGGAAGCAAACTTCTATTTGGTAGGGAAATCAGTTACGAAGAAGAAATATGAACGTCACTGTAAATCACAAAATGGGAACAATCAGTTTAGGTCGCAACACTTAATATGACGCCGGGCATTATCTCCTAAACCCAGATGGTGTGGCAATCGTCGATGTGAGTGGTGGGATTTACAAACACTCTGTGAAGACTATTGTGATAAACGTCCACCTGTCTGAGGAAACTAAACTACTAACAAGGGAACCTCCCCATCGCACCCCCCTCAGATTCAGTTATAAGTTGGCACAGTGGATAGGCCTTGAAAAACTGAACACAGATCAATCGAGAAAACAGGAAGAAGTTATGTGGAACTACGAAAAAATAAGCAAAATATACAAACTGAGCAGTCCATGCATAATATAGGCAACATCAAGAAAACTGCGAGCTGAGGAGTGCCGTGGTCCCGTGGTTAGGGTGAACAGCCGCAGAGCGAGAGGTCCTTGGTTCAACTCTTACCTCGAGTGGAAATTTTAATTTTTTATTTTCAGTTTACGTGACAAACTCTTATGTTTTCATCACTTTTTTGGGAGTGATTATCACATCCACAACAAAACCTAAATCGGGCAGGGTAGAAGAATCCTTTTACCCATTCACCAAGTGTACAAGTTAGGTGGGTCGACAGCATATTCCTGTCATGTGACGCACATGCCGTCACCAGTGTCGTATATAATATATCAGGCGTGTTATCCTGTGAGGAATCGGTTGACCTATGACCTTGCGATCAAATGTTTTCGGTTCCCATTGGAGAGGTACGTCCTTTCGTCTACTAATCGCACGGTTTTGCGGTGCGGTCGCAAAACACAGACACTAAACTTATTACAGTGAACAGAGACGTCAATGAACGAACGGACAGATCATAACTATGCAGAAATAAAGAAAGTAAACTTTTCACCCGAGGAAATACTTCAACCAAGGACCTCTCGTTCCGCAGCTGCTCACGCTAACCACGGGACCACGGCGCTCCTGAGCTCACACTATCCATGATGTTGATCATCTTGCACGTGGACTACTCAGTTTGTATATTTTGCTTTTTTTCATAGTTTCACACAGCTTCTTCCTGTTTTCTTGATAGATTTCTGTTCAGTTTTTCAAGGTCTATCCACTATGCCAACTTATAACTAATTCTGAGGGGGGTGCGATGGGGAGGTTCCCTTGTAAGACCTCCTTCTACCATTATGCCACACGCTATTTTATTTAATCTACACCTGCTTATTGAAGTTCTTTTGTCTTTCACTGAAGTGACAAAAGTAATGGGATACCTCCTAATATCACGTCGGATTTCCCTTTTCCAGGCGTAGTGTAGCAGCTCGACGTGCCATGGAGTCAACAAGTCGTTGTAAGTCCCCTGTAGAAATACTGAGCCATGCTGTCTCTATAGCCGTCGATTATTCCGAAAGTATTGCCGGTGCTGAATCTTGTGCACGAAATGACTGTCCCATAAATGTTGATGGGATTCAAGTTGGGCGATCTGAGTGGCCAAATCGTTCACTCGAAATGTCCGGAATGTTCTTCAAACCAATCGCGAAAAACTGTGGCCCGGTTACATGGCGCATA
Organism: Schistocerca piceifrons; assembly: GCF_021461385.2. NCBI lineage: Eukaryota > Metazoa > Arthropoda > Insecta > Orthoptera > Acrididae > Schistocerca > Schistocerca piceifrons. Next base: position 826,949,579 of record NC_060139.1, read on the forward strand.
ATCATCCATAAAAATACCATCAATGTTTGGAAACATGATGTCCATGAATGGCTAAAAATGGTCTCCAAGTAGAAGACCATAAGCATTCCACTCGATAATCTGTTCAGTTGAATCAGAGGACCAGTCCATTCCATGTAGACACAGCCCATACCATGATGAAGCCACCACCAGCTTGCCCAATGCCATATTGATAACCTGGGTCCTATCTATCTATCTATCTATCTATCTATCTATCTATCTATCTATCTATCTATCCATGCCTTCGTGGGTTCTGCGCCACACGCTATCCCTGCCATCAGCTCTTACCAACTGAAATCGGGACTCATCTGACCAGGCCACGGTTCTCCTATCGTCTAGGGGTTAACCGATGTGGTCATGAGCCCAGGAGAGGCGCTGCAGGTAATGTCGTGTTGTTACCAAAAGCAAGTGCGTCGGTCTTCTGCTATCATAGCCCACTAACGCCAAATTTCACAACACTGTCCTAACGGGTACGTTCGTGATATGGCCCTTCTCGATTTCTGGGATTATCTGGCGCAATGTTGCTTGTCTGTTAGCACTGACGACACTACGCAAACACTGCTGCTCTCGATCGTTAAGTGAAGACCGTCGGCCATTGCATTCTCCGTCGTGAGAGGTAATGCCTGAAATTTGGTATCCTCGGCAAACTCTTGACACTGTTGATCTCGGAGTATTGAATTCCCTAACGACTTTCGAAACTGAATGTCCCATGCGTCTTGCTCGAACTACCATTCCGAATTCAGAGCATGTATATTCCCGTCATGCGGCCATAATCACGTTGACCACCTTTCCACATGAATCACCTGAGTACAAATGACAGCTCCGCCAATGCGCTGCCCTTGTACACCTTGTACACGCGGCACTGCCGCCATCTGTATACAAGCATTTCACTGTCCCATGACTTTTCTCATCTCAGTGTATATTTCATCAATAGTTAATTCACTTGTTTTGACAGAGACTTACGCCATATGTTGGAACATACGGTATTATCTACGCACACGTAATTGGAATTCACTGACAGTAATTCTATCTAAAATCGCAAAATAAAGTGCGTCTGGTCAGAACCATTTCTGCTGTTGAAACACGACGTTTATTTTAACATTCGCAAACAGTGGGATTACTAGATGTAATTCCAACTCAGATGGCAGTGGTTAACGGAAGTACGAGGGCTAATCGTAAATCTTTTTACCATCGCTATGAAAACATTAAGTTACGTAGTTTGCAAGTACATGATCGCTTTCTCGCACACACTGAAACCCCATGCCACGCCGTCAGACGCGCCAAAATAAAGAGACGCAACCCATTGTTGGAGTGCAGTGTTATGCGTTACTCGTTTTCTGCAACTGAAGAGGAACGCCGTTGCTATTATACAGGTTGTGTTGGAGGCACCACCATGCACGATCATATTGCACTGTGGTTAGGTGGCGGACCCTTCCAGTGCGCTCAAACAAGTTGGAATGAAGAAAACCAAGTGGCAGACCATGACTCTCTCGAGCACCAGAAATTGCAAGAGAAGTGCATGCCCAGGTTACAGACCACTGGCGTATCACGGCCGAGGCGATTGTGGGAAGTGTGAATCTATGACATAGATCTTGCAACTTCTCTTCTGTCAGCCACACTGATTGACTGTATGAAAACTGCCTTACGTGTTTCAATATTACATCAGTTTCGAAGGAAGCAAAGAATTATATACAAGGTATGGCAAATGGGTAATGGCTACATTAATGGTACAATGACACTGCAAAACTTATTGAGAAATCTTACCAAATTTTTAAAATATACGTAATAATCATGCTAAAATATTGTTGAAGATAGTGACAAATGGGTACATTATGCCTGACCATTTGCTGTGTACCACAGCCAGGTGCAAACTGATAGTAATGCTACGTGATGTTAATTCAAGTTAATCACAAGAGGGCGCCAGTGTAGCAATGTATCTGCCAGTTACCAGTAGACTTGTCTAGAGAAGTAAAACGTAAAAGTAGTTAACAAAGTAACCTGAAGACCGATAAATTCTCTTTACGAATGTAAAAACCGATAGAGGGCTTTGCTTATGTAGAGCTACACCACGAAACAATAGATGAGGTTGCTTACAGTGACCAAAATACAGCATGAGCTGCAAATGGTGAACATGAATAAAATCGATAAACTGAAGGAGCGCACCCCTGACTCAAAACGGAGAAAAACAGGTCCTATGAATATGTGTCCGGAGATGCATCGTTGCCAAGGCAGGTGGCACTGACGAATTACAGTCCCTTTGGTAATATGCCGTGTGTTTCTCGATGTGGCGGGCTGTGTGATTGGTGCATCGGAAGATAAGCAGCAGAATGATCCGGTATTCATGCCGGGAACAAGCTGAGGTGGTGTTTGCGTGCCATAGTTTGACAAGTGTCCTCAGACACATTTCTTTTTCTTTATTGGATTTCAGTTCCCCCCAGAGGGGGGGCTGGCAGCAGCGTATTATGCTGCTCTACAGCCTACAGCAAAGTTACAAAACATAATGAGAATAGAAGCAAACAAGAAAAACAGGCGATAAAACGGTGACGTTGTAAATAAATTAAAATCGCGGTAAGTTGTGGAATTTAAAATATAAAAACACTGCGGTGACGATGAAGATGAAGACACACAAGAAGTAGACAGACACAATTATAAAACATGGCGCCTAGTCTAGTTTCTGTTCACACAAGATAAAAAAAACACAACTCGCAACAGGATGTCGGCTGTTCGCAACACTGACAGTGGACGCACAACACTGAACAATCACTTATAAGAGCACTATACAGGTGACGCGGCGGCAGATTGGTGGGGGGGGGGGGGGGGGGAGAGGGGAGGAGATGGGAGAAGAGGAAAAGAAAAAAATGGGAGGCGATGGAGGGAGGGGACATAGAAAAGGGAGGCTGGGCGGAAGTGAGAAGGAGTGGAAAAGGCAGTGGAGCGGAGGGCTGAAAGGACTCAGGGGTGAGAAGGGAAGCAGAGAGATAGGGTAGACAGAGGAAAAACCGGATGGAAGGGGGGGGAGGGGGGAAGGAGAGGGAGTCTGGGGAGAGGACCGAGGAAAGAATGGGGAGGTGAGGATCAGAGTTGATAGGAGGGAGAGAGGGCATCATGCTGGAGGGGAAGTTGACGGAAGCCGCCTTGGGAAAGGAGATGAAGGCTGTAGAGATGGAGGGTAGAGGGGACACAACAGTGAAGGCACTGCAGAGGGCGGGGGTTGGAGAGGAGCGGAGCAACCAGGGGATGAGGGGGATCAAGGCAGCGGAGATGCAGAGTATGCAGATATGTTCGAGGAAAAGTAACAGATACCTACAACATCAGATAATATTTCAAGCCCTTTTTGGGCGTTTGTGTGATCATGGGTCCTTTCAGACTGACGAATACACAGGGAGGCAGTGGACTGTGTGTACACCAGATCTGGAGGACCGGGCTCTACAGGATATTGAGACGAACCCTAGTACAAGCTCCAGACAAATGGCTCGCCAGCAAGATGTAAACCAAAGTACAATTATGTTTATCCTGCTTGACAGCCGCTATTACCACTATCACCTGTAGCACACAGGGAACACACGTCACGTGGTGACAGGAACTGTCATTCGTCAGCGCCATCTATCGTGCCAACGATGCATTTCCAGGCACATGTTCACAGGACCTTTTTTCTTCCATTTGCAGTCATGAATCCACCCTTCAGTTTCTCGGTTTTATTGATGTTCAGCGTGTATAGTCAATACCAAGCTCATAAAGCATCTCTCATTAAAATCGTTTACTAAGGCATATGTTAGACTGCCAGTAAAAGAAGTACAGTAGTGAAAAGAGTAAAATTACTGTACATTGTTCATTAACAGATCGCATACTTCTTCATATGAAGTACACGGGTATCATAATGTAGTGCAGATGAAAAGTTGGTTTGGTAGCTTTACTTATGAGTCACAAACGACTGCGGTTTCATTCCGAACACTGAATACAAATGGAGCTCGACATGGACACAACATGAATCTAATTGAATTACATAAAATTCAATAAAAAATATTACAAATCGCATGTATGTCAGAGGGCGCGTAAATATATATTTATTTGCACTATTGTTGACGTTTGCATAAATGAAGGGAAGAAAGAGATAAGAAGTCACTAAAATGCATATGCATATGGATAGGGGGGGGGGGGGGGAGGGGACTTATACCAGGGTCTGGGGCGAGGTGAACAAGGACGAAGTGTAAGTGGGGACGAAGTGATAGTAGGTATGCAGGATGGGAGAGGGTGAGGGAAACGCCGATAGCAGAGAGGAAGACGGCTGAATAGTGGGGAGGGAGAGGAAGAGGTGAAGGGTTAAAAGGGAAGGGGCTGGGAAGCAAGGGATAAATTGCAGAGGTTTTCAATTGATAACAAAGCAGCTGCGAGACTAGTACATTATCAGTTACATTTCTTATGCAGTCAAAGTGCTTTGCAACCATGGGTGGATCTCCATCCTAAAACAAATAACATAAGTTGTTTATGGTAATAAAATTAGCTGGGAAATACACCGAGAATTACTCAACGTAATACTGACCTCACAGTGCAAAATTTACAAGTATATGTGACATGACATATGTGACATGATGCCAATATCTAACCGTGCTGTAATACAACAAGTTAAGTCTTAGTATATTAATCATTTTGGATATGCCAAGACCGACGCTCTCTGGATTCCGCGACAGCTCACATCCATTCAAAATGCCCGCCAAACCGACGCAGAGCGGAGTCTTCCAGCTGTGACAGGCCATTCCAGATGGCTTCTTTAGACCTCCAACCACCACGCTGCTTGTATCACAATGACCCCGAAAGGAAGGAGCAAAGTAACAGTGGAGCTGTATGGGTTCACCAGTTCCGAGAAAACATCGCCAGATGCCGCTCGCTAATTGCCACTGTCTTCTGCGTCCGTCCCACGTCCACCGGCACGTCAAAATCATCCACTGACAGTTTTACAGTGCCAGAGAGAACGCCTTCAACGTGGACTGCTTTGCTTCCGCCAAGTACTGGCGTCGTTGGCACAAACGACGACGCGCCACCGACACTCACTTAGTTCCTTCAGTGCCAGCCGTTCCTACAGCATTTACAGTTCCACGCGTTCCAGCATTTCCATTCATAAGACTACACATTCGACATAGCAGTCGTTATTCACGGAGCAGTAAGGGGCAGTCAATTGAAAACTGAACACTTATTATTAGAAGAAATCCCACTGTACAAAAATGATGTATATCCCTCCATCCGAACAAGTAACGATAGACCCTCTTAAGAGAACGTTTGGAGAGCATCGGAATGGACGTTCAGAAAACGCAAAACTGTCTGCATACTCACCAAACATTTATGCTTTTATCTACAGAAGTGGTCGCAGACCCCCCCTCCCCCCAGAGAAGAAACGCCTTAACATAGACCAGAAGTCTATTAGGAATTACTTAAGTGTCCCTGATGCATGAATGTCTTATACCACTGGCATGTGCTGGCGTTAACTCCAGATGAAATTCATCGTCCAATACTGTTTCTTTACAGCTTGTAACAATGCTCCCGGTCAACATTTTCAGCACTTGGTATGATAGCCGTGATAATAAACGCAGGAATGTACCTTAGCTACGTGTTTGCTTACATTAAGAATAATAGGAAAGCTTTTCTCATGACGGCTATCTTGATCTGTATGATCAAGTCCCATGCATGTTATGTCGTTTAATTTCTCTTAGAAGCTGCTTTCAAGTGTCACAGAAAAAGTACGGTACTCCATTAAAAAGAAAAGGTCGGTGTCGTAATTCGACGACTATAAACGAAAAAATTACTTGCTAAATTCAGCGAATTTGCCGTTTGGTCCGCTATGGCTTGGGAAAAACCGCATCTCCATGTATTTATTCATTATGGATATATTTGGGGTGGCCTGTCTTAGCTGCCTCGCCCTGAATCTACAGAAGTGGTCACAGACTCACCAGAGAAGAACGCCTTAACATAGACCAAACATTAAATCTCTAAGCATAGAACATCCGATGGTGGCCAGAAACCAAATATTCAGGTACAGGACCTCTGGCACAAGGCATTAGGGATGACAAAATAATTGCTCCTTACATTTGTAAGCACTTAAATGCCTATCCAAACCGAACTGCTATCATATCGGGCTAATTTGCGACCAAAAATATTGTATGTTATCTCCTCCAGGGATCTGGCCAGCGACAATAAACTGACAACAGTTCAGATCGTGTAGAATAAATCTCTCGTGGATCCTGTAGAATCCAGATACGTCGTAATAATTGGTTTACACGCAAAACTCAACATGCAAAAAAAAAATGGTACAAAAGCAAACCACCACAGTGCACCTAAGACCAGATCAACAGTGGAAACACAGCCGAATATCAGTACTTTAAACATAGCTGCGCTACAGCAACGGTTCCACGTAAATCAGACTAAGAGCAGCCGACCAGTTGCAAAGGATAAAGTAATCTTTACCTAGGTTTCAATAGATATAAATCTATCTTCTTCAGAAGACGGCAATATTATAACATGAAGTGATATGTCCTAATCGTTTAGGCAGACATCTGCATAGTTACATTAATCATATAAAATATAGCCCTGAAAACAGGGTTAGTCGAACAAATAAAATAGGTATCTATTTTATTTGTTCGACAAACCCTGTTTTCAGGGCTATATTTTATATGATTAATGTAACTATGCAGATGTTTGCCTAAACGATAAGGACATATCACTTCATGTTATAATATTGCCGTCTTCTGAAGAAGATAGATTTATATCTATTGAAACCTAGGTAAAGATTACTTTATCCTTTGCAACTGGTCGGCTGCTCTTAGTCTGATTTACAGCCGAATATGTCCAGGACGTCGGAGCCACCGATGTGCCAGCTTGGCACAGGTATAAAATGCCTCGCTGCCTCGTACAACACGTCAAAATAAAAAATAGGAAGTGTACACAATTGGGAAAAGAGCAACGTAGGGGCAAACTTACGGGCCTCCTTGTCTCTCAAAAGTCTACCTCAACAGAGGAGAATTAATACCCGTATCCTGCCTCATAGGAAGTATGAATAACAGTAGAGATGGGACTTCCGACAACATACAAAAACGAATCCCTTAGTAATCATATCTTCATTTAAGTGAGGAAGACCATCTCCTCGCAAAAAAGGATATGAGATTTACGATGAGCGAAGACTCATCGATGTGTTTAGTTCATCGAAATCAGTTCACACTAGAACGAATGAAATGCAGCAACATCGTTTCAACAAACGTTCATACCTCTCAGAAACATCTCTCTAGCGATAATGGACTTGAGCGAAGTAAATACCACTCTAAAGAGCCACGTACTTACAGTTACTTTTTCAGACGGTCACATCAAACTCCTGTCAGTTCTATAAGTAGCTCAGTATCTCGATTTAACTACGTCCACAGATTCACACTTCTTTCCTTCAAACACTTCGCCGCCGAAAAGAAACTAGTTCTTCTTCCGATTCTGTACGCTGTTCGGTACCGCGGCCGTTACTAGCCCCCTTCTCTCAGCACTTTCCTTTCCTCTGGTCTGCTGCGAGGTACCGTCTCCCACCCGGCACGCCCCGGCTTCCTCGTAGTCGGCGGCGATTCCTTTAATAAGCTGATGTTTGGTGTTTTTGCTGAAAAGCGGAGCCCGCCGACGAGTTGCGGCACGGTCTATAAATAAAGCCGAACGCAGACTCCGTGAATGAATGGTGGGGAAGAAACTGACGGGGAGGGGGTTGAGGGAGAGGGGCGAAGAGGGGAGGGGTGGGTGCTGCTCTGCAGACTCCGAGCTGCGGTGCAGCGCGCCGTGCACCTGACCACACCAGCGCCAGGGAACTTGGCTCGCGTTGTGCGGCGGGTCTGCCCTGCGGATAACTCGCGGCTGGCACATACTATAAATTCTCCCGCTACAAGCACTCTGCTCCGTTCTCCCACATGTGCTCATGTGTGCCACTTACACGCCCGGAAATACATACAGCGAATGCAGTTTATAATGGTACTTGAATTACGTAACCATTACGGCACCTCACCTCAACCTCTCGATACCAGCAATATTCTACTGTGTTTCTGTAAAATAGTTAACATATTTCTGAGACAACATTCAGATTTGATTTCATTAATGTTGAGGTACTTTGATACATCGATATGTTTATATTGCAATGATATTATTCTTATGTGAATTCTTTCTTTTGTCACTATGATCTTTGACGTACTTGTAACTCTGATTTTTGGGCGCGTAAGCGGTTATTAGAGAGCCAAGTCTTGGTCGTCATGCTGAAAAGACGCAAATTGTAGTCAGTTTATAAAATGTGAATAACAGTGAGGAAGATATTTTCAAGTATGCTTCATATTCTGAAGTGATGTTTTGTGAGTTACGTGATATTGCAACAAAAGTAATAAAAAAGAAGTGTAACTTAAATTCGGAGTGTTGATTACTTTTTTTTACATCACCATTGTGCTAACTTGCAAAAGTTTAATCTTCAAGAATGGTTTATGAAACACATCTATAAAACTTTTGAATATCCCAGAATATCACCTAGGCCTCTTTGCATCCAAGCTTGGAATCATCACTACCTAGATTTTCGACGATTGAGCCATGAGTTCACAACGAGACCAGCGTGGGAAACACGAAACGATGAGGGCCTAGTTTATCCATTATTTCATGAAATGACTTTATTAACTGTGCTTTAATGACAGCTGCCACATAATATAACGTTGTTGTTGCCCTAAAATGCAATATTTAGTAGCGTGAGCAACACTACAGTTATCATTAATTTTTGACCTTTGTTGTGGTAGGTTTGTTAGAAGGTATAAAATTTTGTGACATTAGAAAGCTGCCCTCTGCTACCTACATACAGACTAGCCAACTGCGTGATTGGGCCCTGAAGAACACAAGATACTGACCAGACGCTATGTCACACAGTACCAGCGGCTCCATTGTGTGCTGTATACAGGTAAATTTGGTCAGCACAAAGCTCCTTCTACTCCAGTACCTCCTCTCCGGCTGATTACACATCGTGTGTCGTGCCTACAGGGGAAAAATATTTCATATACCATTATATGTATATTTTGTACTACTGAAAGTTGTGTAATACGTGGTTTATTTGTCACCATCGAGTACAAAATAATGGCAACTTCACACGTTAAAAAAAAAAGTACAGGCAACACAACTTATATCACCAGTCGAGGTGCAGCAATGGTTAGCATATTAGACTAGGTTTCGAGAGGGTGACGATTCAAACCGCGTCGAACCATCCAGATTTACGTTTTACATGATTTCCCTAAATCACTCCAGGCAAATTGTCTGGATGAATCGTTTGAAAGGGGACGGCCGATTTCCTTCCCCATCCTTGCTACAATCCGAGCTTGTGCTGCGTCCCTGGTGACCTCGATGTCGACGGGACGTTAAACCCAATCGGCCTTTCTTCTACCATCGTACATTGTCCGCCCTGTGTGCGGAAAATGTAAGTTGGGTTGCCTGTAATTCCTCTTCGCCTTCTTTTTCTCCTGTTGCACTCCAAGGCTTAGTCAGTATGCCTGTTCTGGCTTCACATAATTAATTCCATTTTGAAAAATCAAGGAAATCACAAGAAAGCTGCTTAATCCACAGTCTTTTATTGGGTAAGCAACCGATTTCGTAACAGTGACAGTGCCATCACATGGTGTAAACTGTGCTACACGCAGAAGGTAGGCGACCCTCAAACCTGATAAGGAAATATGCAGCTAAAATTTCAAAATTAAAATAAGTTAAAAGAGAGAGGACAGAACGTTACCTACAGATCAACTCATTTAATCATCTGAAGTCCTTCTCAGTGTTGCCATGGAACCACACGTTTCTTGTCAAAAGAACAAAAGGAACCTAAAAAAAAATCCAAAGAGACAGACCGGACACCAAAATTTACCTTAATAATGTAACATGTAAAATGGCATAAAAATGGGAAGGTGTAGGGGAGAAATCACATATTGCGAGGAATTAGTTACAAAAATTCCATAACAGCTGTTCCCCCGTGCTGCGCCATCGGGAACACAAACGGGAAAACTATGGAATAGTAAATACGAGCCGTGAGTACTCAAGCCGCACACGACCCAAGCGCAGGTGGGGTACGAAAGATAATGTACAAAAGCAGGAAGTAACAGCAGGAAGGAGACGGAATCATCACAACATTATGAGAGAAAAGGACCAGTACACTACAAAAAAATTTAAAAAGTTGAAGAGAGCTATGTTTTATGGACACCTTAATCGGCCTGGATAATGTCATAATTAACTAAAATACTTTTGTGATACATTAATTGTATCGACAGGATGGGAATTAAGACTTTTTATGATTTAAATTTCTTTCAGAACATTCAGTATCTGACCATTCTTTGCAGTGTATAAGACAGTTAAGTTACCGCTAACATGCTGCAGCTGATGCTTGTTGTCAATCAGATGCATTGTCAGAGCTGACCTGAATTGGCGAGGTCTTTACCGTCTATATATCTTGCATAAAAATTAATGCCTTTCTGCCCAATGTATCTGCTCAGTACTATGCATTACGGGATAGGAGAAAGCATCCTTTTTGTAGACTTCGCGTTTCATTAATCTACTGCCTAATTTTTTTGGTATGAACAATGCCGGAGCTATAATAGCTGGCATCTGTTAGTTTCAAAGCGTCTCCGATACGTATCCATGACATGGACTTTTAAACATGTTCATTTTTTTTTCTTCTACAGAAGCTTCAGAGTGATTCCCTTCCATGCTCCCTCTCCCTCCCTCCCCCCCCCTTCTCAAACTCTATGTGGCGTTATTTAAGGTCATTTTTAAGTCTAAGTTTAACAAGATCCCGTTCATCTGCTGCTGAACAAATAAATAAATCTTTCCATGGAATGTGTTAAGTTTATTATGTAAACTATCACTTCCTTGCTGCCTACATATAGAATAAAAATGTCATCAACTTAAAGTTTCCAACACACCACCTTAGTGGCCTCCTCGGGATGCTTCTTATAAAACTCATAAACAAAATGAGACAGATGACATCATCTAGACAGATTAAGATGTCCATATAATGTAATATCTTTATATCTTTCCACGTTTTTTTTTCTTTTTTATTTACAGGTCGTCTTCTCCTTTAATGTTGTAATGATTCCGTCTCATCTGTGTTACTTCCCGCTTTTCCACTTTAAACAATTCACCAACTTTAAGTCTCTTTCTTATCGCGTCTGCGCTTGGGTCGTGTGCAGCCTCAGTACTCACGGCTGGTATTTACTGTTACGTAGTTTTCCTATGCGTGTTAACGGTCGCGCAGCGCGGGAGAACGGTTGTTTTGGAATTTTTGTAAGTGCCTCCACGCAATATGTGACTTCTTCATCCTCCAATTTTTTTCCATTTTACATTTTTTTATTATTTTGGTAACCTTTAGTGTTCGGTCGTGATGTCTGTGCTTTTCGAATTGTTTTGAGTGGATTTTATTTTTTTTACACGGAACCTTTGGTTCTGTGACAACTTTGGGGTGAGGGTAACCGCAGATAAATAAATGACCTTCACGAGTTAGAGTCTCGGTCGGGCACACAGTTTTAATCTGCCAGGAAGTTTCATATCAGCGCACACTCCGCTGCAGAGTGAAAATCTCATTCTGGAATAAATGACCTTATTTGTAAGTAACGTCGTGTTCTCTGTCTTTTGACTTGTTTTAATTTTGAAATTATAGCCTCGTAGTTCCTGATCTGATATTTCAGAGCAGAGGATCCCCTCCCTTTCGACTGTAACACAATTTTTTTACTGTTGCAGTTTGCACACGTAATGGAACTGATTGTTCCGAAACCGGTCGTATACCCAACGGAAGACTGTGGGTTAAGAAAATGTTTGGGGTATTTTTTTTTCTTTTTCAAAATGTACTTGTACAGTTGCGGCTACCCCATAAGAAGAGATCTTTATAATTAACTCTGTCTGTTTGTCGGCGTCCTACATCCGTACTTCCTGAGCACTTTTACTTGTTCCGACTAGAATTATTCCGTAGAGGTGACGCCTCCTTTTTTCCCTGTAGTTTCAATACTCTCAATCCTCTCAATTTATCAGGATGTCATCATTGTTTAGGCTTCCATACCTTAGTCGGTAAAAATGGAACCCTTATAGAATCACTTTCTTGTCCGTCTGTCTATCTGTCCGAATGATAACAGCCCCTTTCCTCGGGAATGAGTAAACGTATCAAGCTGAACTTTATTATACATATTAAGCTCTACGGTCACTTTACAGTGCACAAAATGGAAGCTTATGAGTCAATACACTGAAAAAGTTGGCCATTTATGTCACATATTTTGATACCACAAAACTCACTAATCAGAACCCATGGAGTACTTCCCCTTGGCTGAGAACCATGAAAATTGGCAAGAAGCAGGGTTTCACAAGTAAAGTAAAAATCAAAAAATTGCGAACATAAGAAAACTATGTCTTTCGTCGATTGGTATCCGACTTCAAACTTAAAACAAAAAAATATATACAGTGACCGATATCCTGAAAGTATGTGTCGAAAAATGGCAAAAATAGCCGAGATTCTCCACTTAAGGGATGGATAAACTGTCTATATACACTACTGGCCATTAAAATTGCTACACCACGAAGATGACGTATACAGACTTGAAATTTAACTGACAGGAAGAATATGCCGTGATATGCAAATGATTAGCTTTACAGAGCATTCACACAAAGTTGGCGCCGGTGGCGACACCTACAACGTGCTGACATGAGGAAAGTTTCCAACCGATTTCTCATACACAAACAGCAGTTGACCGGCGTTGCCTGCTGAAACGTTGTTGTGATGCCTCGCGTAAGGAGGAGAAATGCGTTCCATCACGTTTCCGACTTTGATAAACTTCGGATAGTAGCCTATCGCGATTGCGGTTTATCGTATCGCGACATTGCTGCTCGCGTTGGTCGCAGAATATGGAATCGGTGGGTTCAGGAGGGTAATACGGAAAGCCGTGCTGGATCCCAACGGCCTCGTATGACTAGCAGTCGAGATCTACATCTACATCTACATCCATACTCCGCAAGCCAGCTGACGGTGTGTGGCGGAGGGTACCCTGAGTACCTCTATCGGTTCTCCATTCTATTCCAGTCTCGTATTGTTCGTGGAAAGAAGGATTGTCGGTATGCTTCTGTGTGGGCTCTAATCTCTCTGATTTTATCCTCATGGTCTCTTCGCGAGATAGATGTAGGAGGGAGCAATATACTGCTTGACTCTTCGGTGAAGGTATGTTTTCGAAACTTTATAAAAAGCCCGTACCGAGCTACTGAGCGTCTCTCCTGCAGAGTCTTCCACTGGAGTTTATCTCTCATCTCCGTAACGCTTACGCGATTACTAAATGATCCTGTAACGAAGCGCGCTGCTCTCCGTTGGATCTTCTCTATCTCCTTTATCAACCCTGTCTGGTACCGATCCCACACTGCTGAGCAGTATTCAAGCAGTGGGCGAACAAGCGTACTGTAACCTACTTCCTTTGTTTTCGGATTGCATTTCCTTAGGATTCTTCCAACGAATCTCAGTCTGGCATCTGCTTTACCGACGATCAACTTTATATGATCATTCCATTTTAAATCACTCCTAATGCGTACTCCCAGATAATATATGGAATTAACTGCTTCCAGTTGCTGACCTGCTATTTTGTAGCTAAATGATAAGGGATCTATCTTTCTATGTATTCGCAGCACATTACATTTGTCTACATTGACATTGAATTGCCATTCCCTGCCCCATGCGTCAATTCGCTGCAGATCCTCCTGTATTTCAGTACAATTTTCCATTGTTACAACCTCTCGATACACCACAGCATCATCTGCAAAAAGCCTCAGTGAACTTCCGATGTCATCCACAAGGTCATTTATGTATATTGTGAATAGCAACGGTCCTATGACACTCCCCTGCGGCACACCTGAAATCACTCTCACTTCGGAAGACTTCTCTCCATTGAGAATGACATGCTGCTTTCTGTTATCTAGGAACTCTTCAATCCAATCACACAATTGGTCTGATAGTCCTTATGCTCTTACTTTGTTGAGATGACAGGCATCTTATGCGCGTGGCTGTAACGGATCGTGCAGCCACGTCTAGATCCCTGAGTCAATAGATGGGGACGTTTGCAAGACAACAACCATCTGCACGAATAGTTCGACGTCGTTTGCAGCAGCATGGACTATGAGCTCGGAGACCATGGCTGCGGTTACCCTTGACACTGCATCACAGACAGGAGCGCCTGCAATGGTGTACTCAACGACGAACCTGGGTGCACGAATGACGAAACGTCATTTTTTCGGATGAATCTAGGTTCTGTTTACAGCATCATGATGGTCGAATCCGTGTTTGGCTACATCGCGGTGAGCTCACATTAGAAGCGTGTATTTGTCATCCGCATACTGGTGTATCACCCGGCGTGATGGTATGGGGTGCCATTGACGGCATTTTGAACAGAGGACGTTACATTTCAGATGTGTTACGACCTGTGGCTCTACCCTTCATTCCATCCTTGCGAAAACCTACATTGCAGCAGGATAATGTACGACCGCATGTTGCAGGTCCTGTATGGGCCTTTCTGGATACAGAAAATGTTCAACTGCTGCCTTGGCCAACACGTTCTCCATATCTCTCACCAATTGAAAACGTCTGGTCAATGGTGGCCGAGCAAATGGCTCGTCACAATACGCGAGTCACTACTCTTGATGAACTGTGGTATCGTGATGTAGCTGCATGGGCAGCTGTACCTGTACACGCCATCCAAACTCTGTTTAACTCAATGCCCAGGCGTATCAAGGCCGTTATTACGGCCGGAGGTGGTTGTTCTGGGTACTGATTTCTCAGTATCTATGCACCAAAATTGCGTGAAAATGTAATCACATGTCAGTTCTAGTACAATATATTTGTGCAATGAATACCCGTTTACTATCTGCATTTCTTCTTGGTGTAGCAATTTTAATGGCCGGCACTGTAATTTGAGACTACTTAATACAATCGAAAACGACGCATCTTACAAAAGAAATGTTCTAAGTGAAAAGTTAATATTTGTAAAGGGGACATATCTGTGTGCTACAACTGGCCACCTCAGAAACACCCCCCCCCCCCTCCTAGCATTGGTGAGCTCAACTTTTCTTCATATGGAAATTCTCCGATTTTTAATGCATATGCGGATTCTACGCCATCAAATATGTACGATTCACTCAAACCATTCCTTCACATTCGTGTAAGGTGGTGCTGTAATCGACAATTAATATCGGGTGTGTTTGTTTTTGCAGTTAAGAAACGATGCATTCGATTCTATATTTCATTTACGGTGTAAATATAACGTTTTGTACACTAAAGAGCCAAAGAATCTGGTACACCTGCCTAATATATTGTAGGACCCCCGCGAGCACACAGAAGTGCTGCAGCACTACGTGGCATGGACTTGACTAATGTCTGAAGTAGTTCTGGAGGGAATTGACACCATGAATGCTGCAGGGCTGTCCATAAATCCGTAAGGGTGCGAGCGGGTGGGTATCTCTTCTGAACAACACGTTACAAGACGTCGCAGATATTCTAAACGCTGTTCATGTATGGGGATGGTTCAAATGGCTCTGAGCATTATGGGACGTAACATCTGAGGTCATCAGTCCCCTAGAACTTAGAACTACTTAAACCTAACTAAGCTAAGGACATCACACAGTTCCATGCCCGAGACAGGATTCGAATCAGCGACCGTAGCGGTCGCGCGGTTCCAGACTGAAGCGCCTAGAACCGCTCGGCCACAGCGGTCGGCCATGTATGGGGAGTTAGGTGGCCAGCGGAAGTGTTTAAACTCAGAAGAATGTTCTTAGTCACATCGTAGCAGTTCTGGACGTGTAGGGTGTCGCATTGTCCTGCTGGAATTGCCCAAGTCCGTCGTAATGCACAATGGACATGAATGCATGCAGCTCATCAGACAAGATGCTTACGTACGTGCTAGCTGTCAAAGTCGTATCTAGAGGTATGAGGCGTCCCATATCACTCGAAGTGCACACACCCCACACCATTACAGAGTCTCAACCAGCTTGAACAGTCCCCTGCTGACATGCAGGCTCCATGGATTCATGAGGTTGTCTCCATATCCGTGCACGTCCATCCACTCGATATAATTGGAAACGAGACTCGATCGACCAGGAACATATTTCCAGTCATCTACATTCCAATGTCGGTCTTGACGGTCCCAGGCGAAGCGAAAATCTTTGTGTCGTGCAGTCATCAAGAGTACACGAGTGGGCCTCCGGTTCTGATACCCCATATCAGTAACGTTTTGTTGAATGGTTTGCACGCTGATACTTGTTGAGGGCCCAGCATTGAAATCTGCAACAATTTGCGGAAAGGTTGCTCTTCTGACAGTTATCGTTGGTCCCTTTCTTGCAGGATCATTTCCGGGAAGCAACGATGTCAGAGTTTTGACATTTTACCGGATTCCTGATATTCTCGGTACACTCGTGAAATGGTCGTACAGGAAAATCCCCACTTCATCACCACCTCGAAGATGCTGTGTCCCATCACTCGTGCGCCAACTATAACACCGCGTTCAAACTCACTTAAGTCTTGGTAACCTGCCATTGTGAAGCAGTAACAGATCTAACAACTGCGCTAGACACTTGTTGTCTTACATAGGCGTTGCCCACCGCAGCGCCACATTCTGCCTGTTAACTCATCTGTGTATTTGAATAAACATGCCAATATCAGTTTCTTTGGCGCTTCAGTTTACCTATGTTCGAAATTTACTTCAGAGATGCAAATTTGATTTCACAGCACAATATGGTTAACCGTATCAATGGTTGTTCAGTTTGATCGAGGAACAACGACGTCGATGTTATAGTTTTCTATTTCCATTGGGATGTTTGATATCGCTGAATCCCATTACCTCTCAACATTGGGGTACTTGATTCCGGTCAGTCCGCTTGGCTCTCGCCATTGCGGTTCTTGACTTTGGTGTGTCTCCATGCCTCTCACCATAACTATAATTCACAATAAATGCTCAAATTGACGACCTCCTATCGATACGTTTATCAATTCGTACGTGGACTGCATTTATACAGCTCAAAATCATGCCTGATAGAATGTTTGCTCCAGCGTTTCTGATATGTTCCATCATGTTCTGTCGAGTAGTCGGTGCTTCTGCTTACATTTTGTCCTTCAGATAACTCCACAAGAAAACATCCGGCAATGTAAGGTCGGGTGATCTGACAGCGACGTTATCGGACCACCTCTACCGATACAACGACCACTGAAACCACGCATGGATGTTTCTCTGGTTTTTGTGGTGTAGTGTGCCGGACAACTATCATGCTCCAACCAAATGCTCGATTGCAAACGAACGGTACATCTTCCAACAAAATGAGCAGCTTTTCTTGCTATAACTTACAATATCTTTCCATTTTCAGTGAGCCTTCCATAACAGGGGGGCGCATTAGTTTGTTGTCTTTGAAACCCCAACAAAATGTTAACAGACCGAAGACGCTGATGAGCAACCTCACTTATCCATTGTGGGTATTCTACACTCTAATACTACTTTTTATGCCGATTAACTTCGCCGTGCTTGGTAAATGTTAACTCGTCAGAAAACATTATCTGACAAAAGAATTACATGTCTTTTCGTATTGACATGAGTGCCGATTGAAAAGCCAAATCAGATTCTGAAAAACATTCCCATGAAGTTCTTGATGCATGGTGATATGGCAGGGGAGGTATTTGTGAGGGTGTAGGATCGCCCAAACATTTGTGTGTGTAGTTCTAGACTACTGAATTATATATCTCGGGTACTTGCAAAATTGGTTCAAATGGCTCTGAGCACTATGGGACTTAACTTCTGAGGTCATCAGTCCCCTAGAACTTACAACTACTTAAACCTAACTAACCTAAGGACATCACACACATCCATGTCCGAGGCAGGATTCGAACCTGCGACCGTAGAAGTCGCGCGGTTCCGGACTGAGCGCCTAGAACCGCTAGACCACCGCGGCCGGCGGGTACTTGCATATGGGTTATGAACCGTCATAGCTAGTATTGCATTTTTTATTGATGTCCCCCGTTACAGTTGCTCTACGAGTTCGTTTTTGGGAGTCACTTTTCCGTCGATAGTAAAATTGCTGTACAACACAATGAACAGCTACACTGGATGGTGGCCTATTACTAAAACGATTAGCATAAAGAGCAGCCTCACCATAAATTAAAATTATTTACATCTTTTCTGCAACAGATACAACATCAATTACGCCATCTGTACCAGAAAAGGCTCCAGAGATGATTGGTGCCGAGACGTTCGGTGTTTTCAAAGACTGCGGCCCTGCAGCGGGCGTGCTCTGTGGTGGGACGCTGAGTGATGGGGCGAACGTGTGAGTATGTACACGATGTGTGTGTGTGTGTGTGTGTGTGTGTGTGTGTGTGTGTGTGTGTATCCATGCCAGTTGCACCTGTAACTATCACTTGATGGACGTTTAACTTAATTACAGTTGTTGTGGTTGGCGTTCCGCATGTACCCGTGTAGCAGCCAACGTGAGAGTTAAGGCGGTTGAATGGAAACACATACCGAAGTCAGTCACCCTGAAGGCGGGGTTCGACGGCGCTCAACAATGTCAAGCATTCCGATGACTTGGGAACTCACCGCAGTTAACCCCGTAGAGAACAGAAAACTATATTATCATACAAGTAGCTCATTTGCCAGAAATGTCAGTGCCTACCCATATTATTTGTACTGTACAATCACATTTTCAACACTCAACTAACGTTTCAACATCAATATCAACCGTTAGAACACAAAGGTTTGCCGGCCGCGGTGGTCTAGCGGTTCTGGCGCTGCAGTTCGGAACCGCGGGACTGCTACGGTCGCAGGTTCGAATCCTGCCTCGGGCATGGGTGTGTGTGATGTCCTTAGGTTGGTTAGGTTTAAGTAGTTCTAAGTTCTCGGGGACTTATGACCTAAGATGTTGAGTCCCATAGTGCTCAGAGCCATTTGAACCATTTGAACACAAAGGTTTACATTTACATCGTAAATGAAATATAGGATCAAATGCGTCGGTTCTTAGTTGCAAAAACAGGCACTCTTGATATTTGTCGATTACAGCCCCATCTACCATGAATGGGAAAAAATGGTTTGAGAAAACTGTATTTAATTTTTGGCGTAGGATCCGAAAATGCACTAAAATGGCGGGTTCCCATTTGAAAATAAAATGTTGAGCCCGCCAGCGCTTTGGAGTGGTTACTAGGTAGCAAGCTGTAGCATAGAGAGATGTGCCGTTTACTAATATTAAATTTCCAACTACAGATTTTTTTTGTACGATACGTCGTTTTCGAGATATATATATATATATATATATATATATATATATATATATATATATATATATATATATGCCAGAGCCTTGATGAATTAGAACTTCTTCCGTTTTAAAACCTTTTTGTCTGAACATACATATCTTGGATAATCTGTTTGGGGGTAACCATTTATTTTTCATTGTTCTCCATACTAGCTCGTTTTCTGCCATATCAAAAACATTTACCTAATCAATGAAGGCGATGTTGGTTTTTAAGATCAGTTCTCTTCTCGTTTCTGGTATAAGGCTAATTTTATTATCTGGTCAAGAACTCGCGACAACACTGAACCCATGCTGTTCTGCCAGTAAAATGCAGCAGCTATAATATTAATCTGAATTATGTTAATTTTTACCATATATTTCGTACCCAACATCCATCTGATTTATCTCACGGTGGTTATTACATGAACTTCTGTCACCTTTCTTGCAGTGTGTAATTACTTTAGCATTTCTCCATTCAAGTACGATTTTCCTTTCCAAACGTAGAGTACGTAGTCGTATGTATCCGAATTTCAGAAACCTCACGCCGTATTAGAGGCTTTCCAAATTCATTTCATATAATCCCATCGCTTTCCTATTTCAAAAGGATTTAAATGCCATATTAATTTTCTCTATTTCTGTTGGGTCAATCCCAGCAGGACCGATATCTAAGGTTTGGTCTTCTTGACTCACATTGGTTTTCATTATACCATAAATCTTTGTAATGCTGGATTCAGGACTCTTCTTCAATCACATTTGTAATGGTAGTTCCCTTTTCATCAGTATTAAGGTAATTCATTCATTTAGAAGCTATCTCTTGAGTACCACGGACGTCGCTTTCTACTGAATTTGTCAATTTATCACAAATTCTTGCTTCAATTTCATTGACATTGACTTAACATTATTCTTATATCCTTTATACTATTCCTCATTTTCTGGTTTCCTTTTCTATATCATTTTCAAATACCCTACTCGTTTTTGCTTGCTAGCTTCTACGATTTGTCCATTTCACATTCTTAGCCTAGCCTTTCTCCTAAATTTTCGTTTCTTCCTGACAGCTTGGATGCTGCTCTCTTTGTTTCCAGTTTCCAAAGTTATATTTTCGTAGTCTCTGTTAATGTTATTACTTGTTGGAATCTCAACCAAATATATCCGTAACCGACTCTAATGTACGTAATTTATTGGTCTTGTACAAAAAATACGAGGCGTGGCTATAAAGTAACAGGACTAATGCTGTCACAGAGAAAGAACACATGCACCAAAGATGAACGACCAATAGTTGCAAAACATGATGCTTCCTCAGTCCAATGCGACATCTCTGGTATCTGCAGACAAATCAGTTGAGCCGTGGCCTTCGTTTGTGTAAGAGCTGTAATTTTGATTCTCTCGAAAAATGATAAGTATAATAGTAGAGCAATAAGTAGTGTGAAATTTCACATGAAGTTGGAAAACATGCTACTGAAACCTATTTTTCACTAAAAAAGTGTACGACAAAGACTGTGTATCACGTACGTGAGTTTCTGAGTGGATGAAGCGTTTAGAAGATGGCCGAGAAGACGTCACGCCCGAGACTCCCTTCAACGTGATAAATGGACGAAAATATCAAAAAAGTAGGTAATCTGAGTCAATCCGACAGTCAGTCGAGCATTCGATCGGTTGCTGAAACTGTAACAACTGGCAAAGAACGCGTAAGGCAAATTTTACATAACCAGTTTAACATGAGAAAAGTGTTTGCGATACTGGTGCCGAAAATTGACACCATCCACCAACAAGAATTTCGTAAAAACGTTTGTGTTGGCGCTTTGAATACCATTTAAAATTATTCTAAGGTCTTCGAAAGAGTAATGACATGTGACGAATCGTGGTTTACCAATTATGATCCAGAAACTAAGCGCAAATCCAAACATTGGAAGGGCCCAACTTCACCGACAGCGAAAAAGTTCTAATGAGCAAATCGAGATTCAAAGAGGTGATGATTTTTTTCGATATTTATGGAATTATCTATCTTCAATGGGTTCCTGGAAGTCAAGTTATTCATCAACAGCCTCGCTAGGTAGGCGCGCAGTCTGTGGCGCGTTGCCACAGTTCGCGCGGCTCTCCCAGTCGGAGATTCGAGTCCTTCCTCGGGCATAGGTGTCTGTGTTTCTCTTGCGTACGTTAATTTAAGTTAGATTAAGTAGTGTGTAAGCCTGACCTCAGCAGTTTGGCCCCGTAGTAACTTACCACAAATTTCCATCTTCTCCAACATTACTGCCTTGAGGTTCTTGCCCAACTCCTTGAGAAAACAAGAAGAAACCGAACAGAATTGTGGAAAAACATGTCATGGGTTCTGCATCAAGGCAAAGCACCGGCTCATACCTCATTGTCTGTTAAGATGTTTCTAGCGAAATACAGCATATGACTGTCGGGCCGTCCACCTTATTCGCCTGGCCTAACACTATGAGATTTTTTATCTAATCCCCAAGTCAAATCTGCGTTAATAGGAACAAGATTTCTATCCTTTGAAGTAGTGAAAGGAAAAGCGTCAAGCGTGATCAAGTAGCTCACAGAGGACGACTTCCAGCGCTGTTTTCATCAATGGAAAATTCGCATGAAGCGTTGCAGAGATAGAGCAGTTGAGTACGCTGAGGGTGGCAATAACTAAATATATATGTTTCTGAAATAAACAGTTTTACAGCAATAGTCCCGTTATTGCAAAGTCACACTTGCGTACACTGCGCAACACAATTAAAGAGGCACTATTTTGAATCCCCGTAACCGTCTCCTATTACGATGCAGAACTTTGACATTTGGTTCAAAGTGCCTACAACCTTCCTGTGTAATGGTCAAAAGCGTGGCGCCCTACTACGTCAGTCTCCGCCACGATGACACTTAAAACACCAAGGTGACGACACATGCGAAAATAAAACGAGTTCAGGAATTCATCGAGGTTTAAGGTCGGTTAATGATGTCATATTCTCAGCAAATTTCACTACAGTTCTGACCAACGCCACCGTGCACGTGCCCCACGATGCCAGACCTTGTCACTTCTATCTGCCCACATCCACATTTCGCCCCTTTTTCCTAGGTCTCTACGCGATGGGGTTTAGAACCACGAAACCCTGCCTTGAAATCAGGCACAACGCTGCTTAATATCGACACGGTCACTTTTCACTCCAAAGGGATCAAATCATGTTCAGTAGGGTTGCACGACCACGATGTCTTCAGAAAAGGGTTGAATCGCTTGGGAGGCGTCAACAGTGTCAAAGGTTGTCGAGAACATCTTTCTGTTGCCCATCGCACTCTGAATTTTAGCTTTCAATCGTGAAATGTATGGGAACCAACGCTTCGAGGATCCCTTTACGCCATACCCTGAGGCATATTTGTTTTCGTCGGCCACTCATAAGGAAACCGAGCGGTTTCAACGCAGGGCTGACCTCCATCGCACGGACGTAAAAGTAAGGCGTAAAATGTGTTTAAGGACAAGTGTTACGGCTGTCCCATCGTGTGAGTCGTCCACGATGGCACTGAACAGAATTGTGGTGAAATCTGCTGCCACTGTGAGATAATTTACCCATCTGGCACCTCGAATAAAACTCTGAGCTCTGACTTTTTCTTTTCGCATGCGTCGATACTTCGTTGTTTGATATGTCGCCGAGCCCGAAGGCGACGTTGCAGGGTACCACGCTTTTGCACCAATACAGAAGAGGATTGTGGGCACCTTTGAGGAAAATTTCAAACTTCTGCGCCGCTATGGTAGACAATTATTGGGCTTCGAAAAAGTGACCCTTTAATTGTGTTGCGCCAGGTCTTTTACAAATATCTTCACGTTTCCGTATTCTATTATTGTAGCTTTTTCTACATTTAACAACGTTTCTGATTTTTGTGATGACTAGGTAAGGATATGCGTATCTTTTCCTCTATGTACTGTGCTATCTACTACATCTGACCCTAAACTTATGTTAATTATTCTATATTCAATAACTGACTGATGACCTACCGCTCTCCATGTACATATTCAGGGTGGTCCATTCATCGTCACCGGGCCAAATGTCTCACGAAATAAGCGTCAGACGAAAAAACTACAAAGAACGAAACTCGTCTAGCTTGAAGGGGAAACCACATGGGAGCAATGGTTGGCCCGCCTGATGGCGCTGCCATAGCTCAAACGCATGTCGACTGCGTTTTTTTAAATAGGAACCCCCATTTTTATTACATATTCTTGTAGTAAGTAAAGAAATATGAATGTTTTAGTTGGACTACTTTTTTCGCTTTGTGATAGATGGCGCTGTAATAGTCACAAACGTATAAGTACGTGGTATCACGTAACATTCCGCCAGTGCGGACGGTATTTGCTTCGTGATACATTACCAGTGTTAAAATGGACCGTTTACCAATTGCGGAAAAGGTCGATATCGTGTTGATGTATGGCTATTGTGATCAAAATGCCCAACGGGCGTATGCTGTGTATGCTGCTCGGTATCCTGGACGACATCGTCCAAGTTTCCGGACAGTTCGCCGGATAGTTACGTTATTTAACGAAACAGAAACTGTTCAGCCACATGTGAAACGTCAAGTACCACCTGCAACAAATTACGATGCCCAAGTAGGTATTTTAGCTGCTGTCCCGGCTAATCCGCACATCAGCAACAGACAAACTGCAAGAGAATCGGGAATCTCAAAAACGTCGGTGTTGAGAATGCTACATCAACTTCGATTGCACCCGTACCATATTTCTATGCACCAGAAAACTGCATCGCGACGACTTTGAACGTCGTGTACAGTTCTGCCACTGGGCACAACAGAAATTGCGGGACGATAACAGATTTTTTGCACGCGTTCTATTTAGCGACGAAGCGTCATTCACCAACAGCGGTAATGTAAACCTTCATAATATGCACTATTGGGCAACAGAAAATCCACGAGGGCTGCGACAAGTGGAACATCAGCGAACTTGGCAGGTTAATGTATGGAACGGCATTATGGGAGGAAAGATAATTGGCCCCCATTTTATCGATGGCAATCTAAATGGTGCAATGTATGCTGATTTCCTACGTAATGTTCTACCCATGTTACCGCATGGCAGAATGGCGAGGTACTTCCAACATGATGGATGCCCGGCACGTAGCTCGCGTGCGGTTGAAGCCCTATTGAATAGCATATTTCATGACAGGTGGATTGGTCGTTGAAGCACCATACCATGGCCCGCACGTTCACCGGATCTGACGTCCCCGGATTTCTGCCTGTGGGGAAAGTTGGAGGATATTTGCTATCGTGATTCACCGACAACGCCTGACAATATGCGTCAGCGCATTGTCAATGCATGTGCGAACACTACGGAAGGCGAACTACTCGCTGTTGAGGGGAATTTCGTTACATGTATTGCCAAATGAATTGAGGCTGACGGACATCATTTTGAACATTTTCTGCATTAATGTGGTATTAACAGGTAATCTGTAACAGCATGCGTTCACAGAAATGACAAGTTCACAAAGGTACATGTATCACATTCGAACAACCGAAATAATATGTTCAAACGTACCTACGTTCTGTATTTTAATTTAAAAAACCTACCTGTTACCAACTGTTCGTATAAAAGTGTGAGCCACATGTTTGTGACTATTACAGCGCCATCTATCACATAGCGTAAAAAGTGGTCCAACTAACACAGTCATATTTCTATACGCTCTACACGAATATGTAATAAAAATGGGGGTTCCTATTTAAAAAACGCAGTTGATATACGTTTGACCTATAGCAGCGCCATCTAGCGGGCCACCCATAGCGCCCTCTGGTTTCCACCTTCAAGCTAGACAAGTTTCGTTCTTTGTAGTTTTTTCGTTTGACGCTTATGTAGTGAGATATTTGCCTCGGTCACGATCAGTGGACCACCCCGTATTTACAGATGTTCTCCTCCTTAAAAAGTGTTGGTAATTATTAGTTGGTTGTAGACTGCAAATTCCCCCAATAATTTGCTATATTCATTCTGTCTGAATTCATGGTGATAGCACATCTTTCAAAACATCATGGAATAACTTATGTAGTACTAGAGGGAGCTGCAGAGGGTAAGAACTGTAGAGGAAACAGAAATAAGAACAAATCGAGTCTCAGCTAACTGGTTTGTTATCTGTATGAGCATTCAGATCGCATGCCAAAAGAATAAAATCGCTCTGCAGATCTTTTATAATATGGGTTGAAAAAATTCGTAAATCAGTTCTGACTTTTTGCGTTTGTTCTCGATGGAAGGGTATCTGCCAATTAAAGTTAATTTTCCTCTCTCCACTTTCTGTCTAAGCATGAAAATGCATTCGTTTGTAACGGTTGTCAAGCTGTCATCGTTCGAGGAAATTTTAAGTACCGCCGCTAATTGTGCACAGCGCTGCTGACCGCTGCGGCGCGCCCTTTGGGGCCATTTCACCGGAGCTGCGGATGGACTCTGCCCAAGAAGGTAGTTCCAGTGGTGTCGTCGAACAGAGTGGGAAGGGTCTGCAGCCGTTATCACCCGCAGTGTTTACGGAAATGTGCTTTTCCACGACTAATTACAGATGTGTCGTGTGGCATACATGTTTGATGAGCTGATTGGTTTCCGGGCGCATTGCAAGCAGAAGAATGCACTGTCGGACTTCATACGACGCTGAGACACGGCCAAGGGAGTTTGTCAGTTGGTGAATGCGGATTGCCGTGAGTCGTATGGATCAGACAAAGCCGATCACCTTGTTTAGAGCCTAGCTCTACATTGGGAACAGATTAGCTGACATCCATTCGAAGATGGTCAATGTGTATGTGAGTGCGCTTTCCCGAGCACAGTGATATCACGCTTTAGGAAATCTAACTTCGCTCGATGGTGGTATTTCCACAACTGAGTTTGATGTTTCGGACACGAACTTTTATTGGCGCTTGCAAATCGAGTGAAAGTTCAGTCGCTAAATGCATTTGCCGGTTATCGTGCGTTTGCTGCTGTTCACTGACGCCGTTGAATTACAGACAATGGCAATAGAGATTGATAGTATTCCTCAGTCACAATGGCTTTAAGTTTTGCTTAACCTCTGGGTCGATGAAGATCTATTCAGCAGGACGTCAGAGGAACGTCATAACTGGGAATTGATTGTTTCTTATTTGAAAAGCCGGCCGTGGTGGCCGAGCGGTTCTAGGCGCTACAGTCTGGAACCGCGCGATCGCTACGGTCACAGGTTCGAATCCTGGCTCGGGCATGGATGTGTGTGATGTCCTTAGGTTAGTTAGGTTTAAGTAATTCTAAGTTCTAGGGGACTGATCACCTCAGCAGTTAAGTCCCATAGTGCTCAGAGCCATTTGAACCATTATATTTGAAAAATTAGCAACGTAGGTAGTAAGATCACACCATCGTCGGCTAAAAAGTTGTTCGGTCAAGTGTAAGTCTGTCTTTTGTCTGACCGAGGCCCTTTGTGAATGATAAGTCTGAGGAACAAGACATTGCTTACATTCTGTTTTTCGTGTGTTATTTCCTTGGTTCGCTTTTGTTTTATGAAATGTAGTCTGTGGGGAGATTTCTTAAGAGAGTGGTTGCACATCTGTGGGTGTGAAATTTGCTGTTGTCGATTGTCTGGCCTTGACTGCTTGGTCTGTTGCAGTCTTTCGTCCTTGGTGGAGATATTGTCAGCGTGTGAAGGTTGGTTATTACGGCATCTGTTAGTCAGTACAGTATATTTAGCGTGTTTAATTCTGTCTGGAGCTTAAGGAATAGGTGGCTTAGTGAAAAATGGTTGTCAGTGCAAATAGCGTTGGTGCACTTGCCATCGTCTAGATCTAAACTAAGGTTGTACTTTAAGAAGTAACTGACTTTCACTAATTCCTGTGTGGGACGAGAGATGCTATTTCCCACAGTTAACAAAGACACATTTAGATTCGTTTTTAGAAAAGGTAGATCATGTTATGATTGTCTTTTCAGTTTGTCACAAATAACCAAGAACAGAAGGGAATTTAGATGGGCAATTTACTATGTTTTTATTGCTTATGGGAAGACATTTGACAACTTAAAGCAGAAAATAGTTCGGGAATCACTTAAGGAATTGGGAGTTCCAGCACACCTGATGACGGTAATGCATTCACTACACCAAAATAATAATAAATAAGGATCCGTACTGCAAGGAATGGGACAGAATCTGCCGATATCGTTCAAGGAACCAGACAAGGCTTCCCTGTAAGGCTGCCCACTTCCGTGCACCCTTTTTATTGTATATATGGTGATATCATTCGTATATGGTTGATTTTATTAAACGACGCATTAAGAATGGATGATTTCAATTTTATGGCGCCGGTATTTGTTTATAATCAAATTATAGAAGTAGAATCTGAAGAAAAGATTCACATTTCCGTATACAAATCGAGTCAAACCGGCATCAAATACGGAATGCGAATAACGACAGATTAAAGAAAAGTGAAGACATTTTAAGGATTGGAACCCATAACAGCCAAAATTCTTATAGATGGACAAATAATTGAACATGTGAGAGTTGAAATATTTAGAGTACAGTTTTAAATTGCCCCTGCCATATGATGTAGAGCTACAATTGGAAGCATTCAGACATTTCTCTGGAGCTATACAACGTTCGTTAGAATATAACGTAAGGAAAGAAGCATTAACCTAACTCTACAATGCAATTGTGTTATCTTGCTGCTGTATACTACCGAATGTTGAACCATAAAATCTGATCAAATACGATGAATCGATTCATTAGAGATGAAGTTCCTGCGCCTGCTAGCGGGATATTCTTTGTTGGACCATCAAGAAATACCGATATTGGACAGTAACTAAATGTTGAACCTGTTACTAATATAACCGAAAAATACCGACTGAACTGGAACGAATATGTCCCAACTAATCCCTGTGGTAGAACAACTAAAGCGGCAATACAATATTACCCAGCCGGTTAGAAGAACTTTGGACGTCCCTTAAAGAAATGGCGTGAACAACTGTGACGCGGAACAGGACAAAATGCCTAATCCTTGAAGCCAAACTGACGATCTGCAGCATTGTACCCAGGGTGGACTGGGGTCCTCTGGTTTGGAGTCGAGTGGAAAATCTAAACCCGAGGCTACATCGACTTTGTGACTAAAATGGTTGTAGATTCCTTGAGCTACGATATTTGGTGGAAGGTTGTAGGACGCCCCTCGATAGATCAGGGGTGCACTACACAAAGGAAGCAGCTACATGAGTAGCACAGTACTTGTGGCGTGCACAAGGTTTTTTTTTTTTTTTTTAGATTAGGTTCCTTCCCACGGGAAACAAACTGTTTTCGTGAATAATTACCAGTTCATGTCACTGATGTGGGTGTGTCAAATGTAAAAATTATTAGTTCGCCTAAACAGGTCATTCCAAAGGATTTAAATATGCTTAATCTCATGTTAGTAAACTGTCGAAGTGTCTGTAGCAAGATCCCCGAGTTACTCTCCGAAATAAACAGTAGCAATGCCAATATTGTATCAGTTACCGCCGACCGGGGTGGCCGAGTGGTTCTAGGCGCTACTGTCTGGAACCGCGCGACCGCTACGGTCGCAGTTTCGAATCCTGCCTCTGGCATGGATGTCCTTAGGTTAGTTAGGTTTAACTAGTTTTAAGTTCTAGGGGACTGATGACATCAGATGTTAAGTCCTATAGTGCTCAGAGCCATTTATTAGGTATCGAAAGCTGGTTGAAACCAGGCATAAAAAGCAGTGAAATTTTGAACTCGGATTGGACGATGGTTAGGAAGTATAGGACTGATGCTATGAGAGGTGGTGTGTTCATCGCAGTTAACAGCTGTTTGAACGCAGTTGAGGTCGATACTGCGTCGTACTGTAAAATAGTCTGGATAAAGCTGTCGATCAGACAAGGGTTGACCATTGTATTAGGATTTTTTTATAGACCACCAGCTTCCGCAACAAACGTCGCAGCACGTTTCAGGGAAAGTCTTGAGTACATAGGAAATAAATATCCAAATTATCCATTAGTTATAGATGAAGACTTTAATCTGCCATCCGTTGACTGGGAAAATTATACGTTTATCTCAGGGGGCAGAAGCAAAGATTCGTGTGAAGTTATTCTAGGAGCGCTCTCAACGTACAACCCTGAGCAATTGATTAGAAAATCATCTCGAGATGGGAACATATTAGATATCTTGGCGACAAACAGACCTGACCTTTTTGAGGAAGTTAATCCAGAAAAAGGTATTAGAGACCATAATGTCGCTGTGGCTTCTTTGTCAGTGGAAGTTGCAAAAAAATCCAAGGAAACAGTGTAGAGTTTTCTTGTCTACGAAAGCAAATAAAAGTGTCATTAATGAAAATCTTCACAGTCAGCTTCAAGTATTCATCGCGGGACACAAAGATATTGAGCATCTTTGGTCTGAATTTAAAGGTATTGTCCACCATGTGCTAGAGAAGTATGTACCTAGCAAAAATATAAAGGGGGGACGGGGGAAGATTCACCTTGGTGCAACAAACATATTATGAAGTTGCTGAGAAAGCAGAAAATTCTGCACAGTTGTTTTAAACTTAGTCACTGCCTTGCTGACAAACAGAAATTATGCGAAACGAAAGCAGCTGTCATAAGGACAACGAGAGATTCATTTAACGAATTTGGAAGCAATATTTTATCTGCAGATTCTAAAAATAACACCAAAAAATTTTGCTTGTACGTAAAATCTATCAACGCCACAAATAATTCAATACCTTCTCTTGCTGACAGTACGGGTAACGTAACGAATGATAAACAGAAGCCCTAAATTCTAAACCTACCTTTCAAAACCTCGTTTACGGTAGAGGACTTTTCAATTATCGAATAAACGCCAGGATGGCTGACATAGTCTTTAATGTATCTGGGATTGTAGAAGTGTTAAGATCCTTAGACGTCAGGAAAGGCATCTGGCCCAGACGGTATCCCCGTAAGGTTATATATTGACTACGCTACAAATATAGCACCATTCTTATCCATAATCTATCAAAGATCATTGGAACAGCAGAAAGTTCCACGGGACTGGAACATGGCCCAGGTCATAGCAATCTATAAAAAGGGTAGAAAATTGGATGCACATAATTACCGGCCAATTTCCCTGACGTCGATTTGTTTTAGAATCATAGAACATATTTTGCGTTCATTCATGTTGACCTTTCTAGGCTCTGAGAAGCTCGTCTGCAGAAACCAGCACGGTTTTAGGAAACAGCGGTCACGTCAGACACAGCTGGCCCTCTTTGTGCATGATATACAACAAGCTCTAGATACCAGCTCCCAGGTTGATGCCATATTTCTTGATTTTCGAAAGGCGTTCGACTCAATTCCGCACTGTCGCTTGCTACAAAAAGTGCGCGCTTACGGTCTATCCGGTGACATGTGCGGTTGGACAGAAAGTTTTGTAACAGACAAGGAGCGGTATGTCGTCCTGATCTGGGTGACTCTAACGAAAACAGATGTGCCCCAGGGCAGCGTAATAGATCACCTGCTTTTTATGATTTACATAAACGATCTGGTCGATGGTATTGACAGCGGAATTAGACTGTTCGCCGATGATGCTGTAGTCTACAGGAAAAGTAGAATCACTCGAAAGTTGTGAACAAATCAATGAGGATTTGCAGAAAATAAATGCGTGGTGTAATGACTGGCAGTTATCTCTCAATATTAGTAAGTGTAACCCACTGTGTATAACATGACGAAAATACCCATTAATGTACGAGTACAAATTAAATGCCCAGTCTTTGGAAGTGGTAACATCCGTCAAGTATCTAGGTGTGACTATTCGAAATGATCTCAAATGGAATAATCAGATTACACAAGTAACGAGTAAGGTAAACTCTAGATTGCGGTTTATTGGTAGCATCCTGAAGCGATGCAGTCCTTCAACAAAGGAAATTGTTTACAGTACGTTAGTTCGTACAGTCTTATTTTTCGTCTGTATGGGACCCTTACCAGTGGGGTATGATTCAAGAGACTGAGAAGGTTCAAAGAAGAGCGGCAAGATTCGTGACTTGTACACTTAGCCATCGCGAGAGCGTTACCAGTCTCTGGCAGAAGTAAAGCTGTGAGGACGGGACGTGAGTCGTGCTTGGGTAGCTCAGTTGGTAGAGCACTTGCCCGCGGAAGGCAAAGGTCCCGAGTTCGAGTCTCGGTCCGGCACACAGTTTTAATCTGCCAGGAAGTTTAAATCTCATAGAAAGTTTGAAGTGGGACACACTTGCAGATAGATGGCTCGCTAAACGGAAGGGGTTGCTAAATTCCGAAATCCGACCTTCACCGAGGATGTAGAGCATATATTATCACCACTAACTTTCAAATCGTGCAATGATCATCATTCAAAGATAAGGGAAATTAGAGCTCGTACTGAGGCGTTCAGACAGTCGTCTTTCCCTCATGTGATCCACGAGTGGAACAGAGGGGGGAATATGACGTTGGCTCGAATTGTGCCCTCCGCCACTCCGCCACACAACCGCTTGGTGGCCAGCGGAGTATATATGTAGATGCAGATGTAGACGGCGACGGCGACGACGATGATGATAATGATAATGACGACATTTAGTACCACTGGTAGCGCTGCCTCAGAATAAAGAGGTTAGTACTCGACAGTTTAAGTAAAACGTAGTATTAATGACCGTTGTAGTATTAATGAGCATTGCTGGTTTCTTAATCGGAAGATTGCAAATTCATTACGGCTTTGAGGAAGCCGTCTATCAAAGACTGAATTATGGTGTTGAAAGTAGTTGTTTTTAGTGTTTTGGATAAATATGCTAGTTTTAAAGAGTACTGAAAATTTTTTATTGTAATTCAGGTATATTGTATTGTAATTCAGGGATATTTTTCTGTAGTATCGTGGACATTTAAAATATTTTCACCTGCCCGCTCTGCAACGTTGCTGTAAGGAGAGTGTCAGTTGGAACAGCCCATACCATATACCGTTCTGTGCTTCAGAGTAAACAGTACGTCGTGTCCGGTTGCATTCCAACCGCAGCCATTCTGCAGTTGCGCCTTCGCTGGTCCCAGCGACCAGGAAGCAGACGTCCAGAAGAAGCAGGCGCATTTATTTTCCATTAAAGATTTAAGTAAAGGAATCATTCAGCTAAACCAACTATCAGTCAAAAAAACTCAGCTCTCCATTTCTCATCCACGTTACATGACATAAATGTCGTAGATTTCTATTTCATTTCTCCATTTATTTATCGATTTGTATTGCCATCTTGTTTCAGTTATTTTCTCTCGTGAAGCTCCACCATGTATCATTGTGTATTTTTCCATTTATTGTGTCCTTTCCAGCTGCTTCTGTTTCTGCAACATTGACTTTTTTTTCTAGGAAGCTCCACATCGAATTGTTCTCCTTTGCCTTTTTGTGCCCACATTTCTAATTTTAACATGTCTTTTATTTTCAAATAGCTTTTCCTTTGCTTTTGTCTTTGTCATTATCGTAAAACTCGTCAAGCTATTCTTCTGAGGTTTACAGAATTTAAATATTCAAGGACTTTCCTGCCCTCTGGAAAGTTGCCTCCACTATCGTTAGATATCTCTTCTATTAATAATCCCCCTGAAAGCAGGGTTGCTTCATGCTGAGGCGTTCCGACGGTCTCAGCCTCCATTGCCGTTAAAATCTTCGCCTTAGCCCTAGCAACGTACCCATACGAGGTACTATCACTCGAGCCAGGTGAACCAAGATTTTTAACCAGGAGTTTCTCCTCCCTCTCCTCCTCCTCCTCCTTCCCTAGCTAGACTTTCAACTCCAAACATTTGCAAACAATGGAAACGCGCCTAACGCTGATGCTAAACCTAAGAATGGTCGGAGCGTCTGGCCTCGGATGCCGTTTCTCGTTTGCTTAGACGGTGTCCTCACTCGAGAAACTGTCGAAAGGTATGCGACCGAAACATCTGTGGAAAAATCGGACTGTACTGTTGAAGCCTAATTGGTGTGTTCGAATTATATTTCCACAATAGTGATCCGCTAGGTTAGCTCGGTTAGCATACGCGCAGAGCGCCAGCTTGTGGGAATGAGAGAACAGACCCAACTCGAACACATGAATGGTGAGTGGTCTAGTACATCAGCCATGCCGAGTGTGACAGTTGGTCGTCTTCCCACAGCCGTTCAACAATTTTGAAAACACAGTATTCAAACAGTACTCAGCCACTCACCTGTGGAACGGGGGAGGGGGATCAGCTTGTAGCAGTAGAAGTACCCTCCACTACACACCGTCAGGAGGCTTGCACAATAATGCTCCAGATATAGATGTAGAAAATAAAACAGAGGGTTGTAATGCCTTGGGTCAAATGGTATATACAATATAGCAGTTCAAAGAGGAGGGTATTGTTGCTGATATGTCATCTGATCATGGAAATAACATCGTTTTTTGTTAAAGTGATAAAGGAGCATTGTTCACACCATGCTACAGCTGGATCTGGGAGTGAGGATGTGAATGAATAATTTTCCGATTTTGATGCCTGAAGGATCGTATTTGTTTTCCTGATTATGTAAATAAGCCTACTTTCACGTTTAGCAATGCTTTGAGTATCCGAAGAATGCCAAAGTGCAACCGCAGGCACGATTACAGCTTATACTAAACGTTTCCTGTAACTGACAGTGTAAACAACTTCCCAGATCAGAGGTAATCTAAAGGACCATATCATAGAAAGTGTTGCGTTTGCCTTCACACAGTTGGGCGCTTTTGATTATTTTATGGTGAAACCAAATAAACTAAATGACAATTTTTTATGGTTTTGTTTGAAGATATCGAGTGTTATGAGAACCACTCCAAAAAAAGCGATAATGTCTTTTTTTGACATCCAGTTATTCATGAATTTGATATTTTGTAATATACTGATTCACTGTCGAAAGACAAAAGTCACTTTTAGATATAATCTTCGTCCATTTCAATTGTCTTAGGCCTGTATACCTCCACAGGATAAAATGTACGCTCAGTTTAGCAGCCATCCTAAGGCAGTCGCCTACCATGAACTCTTGTTTCCTTCAGTTTACGGAGAAAGGTGTAACCACATGGTACCAAATAAGGGCTATAGGGTGGGTAATTCAATGTTGCACACCCAGGCTTTGTGATCTCGGTTGTGGTTTTGTCACTGACGGCCGAGCATTATCATGCAACAGCAAAATAGAGTGTTTTTGCCGAAGTTGTCGAACTCGACGCATTCTAGCACATACGAGTCAGAACTGATAGTGGTCGTGTTTGGCATGAAGTCTACAAGAACAGTGTCATGAATCCTCGGTTTTCCACTACGCAACAGTTTCTGAGTATTCACGTGCCCACTTCCAACATATAATCTGATTACCCAACGACCAACCGTATAACAATCACCAGCGCTTTGCTTCCCTCAAACATCAAGTACAGCAGCGATCTCCACGTGATGCTATGACAGCGCGACTTGCGGAAACGATTTTAATTAAATTTGAATAAGCGGCAAGAATGTTTCTATGATACAAGTGAAAGCAAAGATGTAGAACAAAACTTAGATATTTGGAAAAAAAGTCTTTTGCGTTTCTTTTGGAGTGATCCTCGTAGTAGATCTACCTGAATTATTTATGAATTCCACTTGTGTATTTCCTTAAATTGTCGAATTTACACGCTTTGCGTAGGAGGGCTGTGTTCACTGGTTTCCAGAATATCAGCACTGAAGTTTGTTGTCTTTGGTGACTCCATTAGACCAGTTCTTTGCGGATACGAATGATTTCAAAGAACTCCGCTTGGAACGATTTTAGAACACTGATTCACGATTCAACCTAACCCAACCACATAGCAACTCGGCTCGGCAGGGAGCTCTGTGTTGTTTGTCTGACTTCCAGATGTATCTCTCTGCACAACCTGTCGCGTCTGTTTTAATTCCGAGGGCCATTCAGAGAGCTCCTGTAGCAGCAAAAATAGCCGGTCTGTGAAGACACCTCACTCCTCACGGTAGGCGGTTGCGGTTTGTTGGGCTCGGGGGAGGGGGGGTTGTAAGAGGAGGGGGGGGTGGGGTAGGGATGACGCGCTTTCTGAGAGTGAAAAACAACGGGGCAAAATACGTGCGTGGGTCCCTAAGTCATGAAAAAACCACAGAAATTGTAATTACTCGGTAAAGCGTGAAGTAGATCACACGAATGCTCAGTACGTTGGTGGCACGGTAGTGTGCAGAACACTAACAAGCTAACAGGTACCCAGTGTAACCACTCTCACATTTCCTTCAGTGTCGTCAGTGTTAGGGAAGTATTTCAGTAATTCTTTCTCTCATAATAATTTTTAATTAGCATCATTTCCAATTTTTAAGTAAGAATCTTAATTAAAAGGAAGAGAAATGACTATTAACATAAACTTATAAGAGACCAGAGCTGTAATGTCGTAGGTAGTTTTTGCCTATAAGGGCACGTAACCATCATTCTTAGCTCATTACTATTCCGATTCCTGTCCCGATTCCTGTCCTGTGACGACCGTTATTACCGTTGTTGCGATTGCTAATGTTGCGTGTTGTGTAGAGTGAAGTACTGAAATGTACCTAGTCATTTTGAAAAGCATACCGATAATTTTACAAAAGTATTATCTGCGACAAATTGGCGTACTTCTCATCACCCAAAAATACAGTTTCAGAGATTTGAATTTATTTAGAGAGAGAGAAAGACAGATTCCTTACTGATTAGAACTGAAGATTTGTGATATTTTACGTTCATAAAAGTGAAATTAACCGCATTTTGTCCGCAGCTTGTGCTCTTGCGGTAGCGTTCTCGCTTCCCGCGCACGGGGTCCTGGGTTCGATTCCCGGCGGGGTCAGGGATTTTTTCCTGCCTCGTGATGACTGGGTGTTGTTGTGTCGTCTTCATCATCGTCATTATTCATCCCCATTATGGTCGGAGGAAGGCAATGGCAAACCACCTCCGCTAGGACTTTGCCTGGTACAGCGGTGCGAGTCTCCCGCATCGTCCCCTACGCTCCGCGGAGTATGGGACCTCATCATCATCAACAACTGCATTTTACGTAAATATTTATAAACGTTAACAATATCGATATCGACATTCAAGTGTTACTATAAAATTTCAGTAATGCAGACTGTTAGAATCTCTAGTCTGCACGTAAATTTTGAGCTAGCTGGAACATTTTGACAACTTGTTAATGATTATTTAGTGGCGTACCGAAAGAACGAAACAATAGGAAAGACAACAAACTTGCAAACCTACAATTAAAAATCAGAAACAATAGTGCAGGCGAGATAATTATTTCGACGCAGTCTGTTCTGTAGTGTGTGTAATACACAGTTCATTAGTATCGCGTGCAGTGACTAGAAACTATGGAAATTAAATTTAAACGAGCTGTGTCTTCTTGAAGAGAGGTTTTGGTTCTTAATCTGTTTTCTCGTAAGTGACCAGAGTATAATAATTGAACTGAAGCTTCGTCGCCGTCTGATTCAAATAAAATAAAATGAGAGCTACTATACCCCAGCAACACTAGGTGCGATTTACGTCGAGATGTGCGCACACGACGACGCCACAGACAATATATTAAAATATATGCAGTCAAGACAGGACCATGACAACCCAGCACCAGGTTCAAATTTACAGTGACCATAATCATATCGAAACAATGACAGTGAGAAGCCTGAAATACTGAATTACTTTTTCCAAAATGTTCCACTGAAGAGGCTTCTATTTTGCTTCCTTCTTTTTGTCGTGCCACCAGCGACAAAGGAAATACTGCGAGACAGAAAAGCAGCTAAATCGCTCAACAGAGGGAAGGCGACTGAATCTGCTGTGATACCTGTAAGGTTCCGACAATCCATCGAGCATGTGAACTCTGCTTGCCCATTTCTCGCATGATACACCGCGAACTATGGACGAAGGGAAAGAATTTAAGAAGATACCCCACTGCCGACTGTTAATGGAGGTACAAACATACGGAGTAGGTTCCCAGGTATGTGAATGGCTCCAAGACTTTTTAAGTATTAGCAACCAACAGGTTGCTCCCAGCGGCGGTTATTCATTAGAGAGAAGGGTATAGTCAGGAGCACCCCAGAGAAGTAGGACTGCTATTATTTTTTGCACGTAAGTGATCTGGCGGTCAGGGTGGCCAGCCAGTCTGCGGTAGTTTGCTATTGATGCTGTGATGTAGGGGAAGATGTCGAAGTTGAGTGACTGTAGGATGATACAAGATGAGTTAGACACAATTTCTATTTGGTCTGATGAATGGCAGCTAGCTCCTCAGTGACATAGTTTAAATATCTGGGCATAACACTGCAGAGCGGTATGAAATGGAACGAGCGTGTGAGGATTGTAGTAGGGAAGGTGAACGGTCGACTTCGGTTTATGAGGAGAATTTTGGGTAAGTGTAGTTCATTTGGGGGTGACCGCATGTAGGACCCTTGTGCGACCTACTCTTGAGTACTGCTCGAGTGTTTGAGATTCGCACCAGGTCTGATCAAAGGGAGAAATCTAATCATCAGTGCAGAGGCGGTCTGCCAGCTTTGTCGCCGGTAGATTCGAACAACACTCAAGTGTCACAGAGTGCTTTGGGAACCCAAATGGGAATCCCTGGAGGGAAGGCGACTTTCGTTTCGAGGAACACTATTAAGAAAATTTAGATAACCGACATTTGAGGTCACTGCAGAACGATTCTACTGCCACCAACATACATTCCACGTAAGGACCACGAAGATACGAGAAATTAGGGGTAATTCGCAGTCATATAGATTGTCGTTTTTTCCTCGCCCTATCTGTAAGTGGAACAGGAAAGGAAATGAATAATAGTCGTACAGAGTACCCTCCGTTAAACCATACGGTGGCTTGTCGAATGTTTCTGTAGATGCAGATGTAGACGTAGACCCAAATGTAAGTTTGTGACTTACCTAAACCGCTCCAGCAAAATGCAGCGATGGTTCTTTTGAAATGGAGCGGAGGATGTCCTTCCCCACCCTTAAAAGAATCTGCGCTCGTACTTACACAATTCTACATAGGCAAAATATCTGCTACTCTCTTAGAAAAAACCTACCTATGTCTCTGGATGACTGATATGATCGTAGCGACTAGAAAAATTATAGTTTATAAGAAGAATTGTCGAACGGACGTGCACTAGGCCTATATCGTTGACGTAAGTCTGTTGCAAAATTTTGAAACACATTTTGCGCTCACTTACTATGACATTTATGAAGGTGGAAACTCTCTGTAGTAATCGACATGGATTCTGCAAACAACGATCCTGTGGCACCTAGCTCGCCGAATTCGTCCAAGAGGCCCTACGTCCAGGTTTATCTCGTATTCTGCTACCTCCAGAACATTATATTCAATTTCACACACTCAACTAGAGGGGAAAAAAGTTACCTCTGGAAGGCATTCGATTCACCATCGCACTTTTCACTATACATGTGCCACACTTAACTCTCCCATTTCATATATTTCCGAAACGAAACATAATGTGAAAAATACAGTTGGCTAGAGCTACGCCTTTGTCAGGTGTTCAGGCAGTGGGCAGGAATCACAATGTTAAGGTGTTCTTTTTTTAAATGTACATATTTTTTTCAGATATGAAAGATAGACGTACAATTAGTGACTGCAGACTTGATTCAACTGTTCTAAACCTCACAAATTCTGTAATATTAGACTTTAAAGGATGACAACCGCGCCGCGGATTTTGCCGTTATGGGCTGGGCACAGTTTCATGCACAGTGAAATGGCTCTGAGCGCTATGGGACTTAACAGCTGAGGTCATCAGTCCCCTAAAACTTAGAACTACTTAAACCTAACTAACCTGAGGACATCACACACATCCACGCCCGAGGCAGGATTCTAACCTGCGACCGTAGCGGTCGCGCGTTTCCGGACTGAACCGCCTAGAAGCGCTCGGTCACAACGGCCGGCCATGCAGAGTCCTGCGGCCTATTGTAAACAAATCACTATCAGTACGCGCGGTCGTCCCGTTGATATGCCGGTCACCAGTAAGAAAGGAAATCTATAAATCATGTTAATTTACGGCGAATGTCACAGAAGTGCAACCAAAACTGTAGCGGTGTACGTACACCGCCACCCATATCAACGGTGTTCTTCACGTCGTGTCATTTCCAACATCTGCACAAATTTCATGAATACAGCCAGCTGGGAACCCTAAAATCATCAACGTACGAACACAGAAAATTACAATGACAAGGAAACTGCTGTCCTGGCTGCTGTAGTGCATTATCCTGAGGTGACTGTACGACAGATTGCACGAGGAATAAGCCGAAAGAGTGTGTCGAGAATTTTGTTATAGAAATACGTTTCATCCGTATCATATCTCAGTCAACCAAGAACTGTACCGGAACGACTTTGAATCCCGTACTGAATTCGACCGTTTCGCATATCAGTGGTTGCAAGGTCATTGTGACTCCTCACGTTATACGTTGTATACCGATGAAGCTTCGTTCACGATCATGTGAATCTGCAGAACATCCACTACCACTCCGTGCAAAATCTCCACTGGCTTCGGGAGGTTGGTCATCAACGACGGTGGAGTGTGAATGCTTGGTATAGCTACATTGGTACTCGTATTGTAGGTCCCAGTTTCTATTAGGGAACATTAACCAGACGGCGATATGCACTATTTCTGCAAGACACTCTGCTGCTTCTCATAGAGGACGTGGGGTTGTAAATGCGTCTCTTAAGAAACCTCCAACGACACCAGAGATATCCAACAACGCATTACCGCTATGTCTGCGCCAGTATCTACGGAAACGCTAAAATCCACACAACACTCACTTGTTCACCGTGTATTGGTGCAAACGATGGGCACCTAGAACAATTGTTGAGGTGACACCGATTCATCGTAAGTGATGTTACTTGTTACTTATGACTGCGTTTTCCTTGGTGGATGTTATGTACAAACTTGAAGTGTCCGTAAGCCATATGCCACTAATAATTACGTTGTTGTTGTTGTTGTGGTCTTCAGTCCTAAGACTGGTTTGATGCAGCTCTCCATGCTACTCTATCTTGTGCAAGCTTCTTCATCTCCCAGTACCTACTGCAGCCTACATCCTTCTAAATCTGCTTAGTGTATTCATCTCTTGGCCTCCCTCTACGATTTTTACCCTCCACGCTGCCCTCCAATACTAAATTGGTGATCCCTTGATGCCTCAGAACATGTCCTACCAACCGATCCCTTCTTCTGGTCAAGTTGTGCCACAAACTTCTCTTCTCCCCAATCCTATTCAATACTTCCTCATTAGTTATGTGATCTACCCATCTAATCTTCAGCATTCCTCTGTAGCACCACATTTCAAAAGCTTCTATTCTCTTCTTGTCCAAACTATTTATCGTCCATGTTTCACTTCCATACATGGCTACACTCCATACAAATACTTTCAGAAATGACTTCCTGACACTTAAATCTATACTCGATGTTAACAAATTTCTCTTCTTCAGAAACGCTTTCCTTGCCATTGCTAGTCTACATTTTATATCCTCTCTACTTCGACCATCATCAGTTATTTTGCTCCCCAAATAGCAAAACTCCTTTACTACTTTAAGTGTCTCATTTCCTAATCTAATTCCCTCAGCATCACCCGACTTAATTCGACTACATTCCATTATCCTGGTTTTGCTTTTGTTGATGTTCATCTTATATCCTCCTTTCAAGACGCTATCCATTCCATTCAACTGCTCTTCCAAGTCCTTTGCTGTCTCTGACAGAATTACAGTTACGTTTAGGACAATAAAACCACGTCTTGTCACTAGACTGTATCTCTGTTTTTCGTTTCTGCAGAAAAAAACATACATGTGCCATGTAAACAAACATAATTTTGTGTTGAAAGTGATGTTTATTTACTTTTATGGACTCTGCTTTCCTGCCCAATGTGTGAGCCCCAGACAGCAGCTGCAGGACTGAGCAGGCAGCCCTTGCCCTGCACATTATACACTGAAGCGCCAAAGAAACTGGTATAGGTATGCGTATATAAACAGGTAGAATACCGCGCTGCGATCGGCAACGCCTGTGTAAGACAACAAGTGTCTGGCGCAGTTGTTACATCGCTTTCTTCTGCTACAATGGAAGGTTATCAATATTTACGTGAGTTCGAACGTCGTGTTATAGTCGGCGCACGACCGATGGGACACAGAATCTTCCAAGGCATCTATGACGTTGGGATTTCCTTGTACGACCATTTCACGAATGTACCGTGAATATCAGGAATCCGGTAACACATCAAATCTCCGACAACGCTGCGGCCGGAGAAGATCCTACAAGAATGGGACCAATGAAACCTGAAGAGAATCATTCACTGTGACAGAAATGCAACCCTCCCACAAATTGCTGAAGATTTCAATACTGGGCCGTCAACAAGAGTCAGCATGTGAACCATTCAACGAAATCATCGATATGGGCTTTCGGAGCAGAAGGCCAACTCATTTGTTCTTCATGATTACAGGAGACAAAGCCTGGGACCGTCAACACCGACATTGGACTGTTTATGACTGGAAACATATTGTCTGGGTGGACGAGTCTCGTATCAAATTGCATCGAGCGGGTGGACGTGCACGGGTATGGAGACAGCCTCATGAATCCAAGGACCATGCATGTCAGCAGGGAACTGTTCAACTTCAACCTTGTTGAGGCACTGTAATGATGCGGAGCGCTTGCAGCTGGAGAGATATGGGACCCCTGATACGTCTAGATACGACTCTAACAGGTGACACGGTCGGAAGCACCCTGTCTGGTCAACTGCATCCTTTCATGTTCATTGTTCGTTCCGACGGCCTTGGGCAATTCCAGCAGAATAATGCGACTACCCCACACGTCCAGAATTGCTACAGAGTTGCTCCAGGAATACTCTTCAGAGTTTAAATACTTCCGCTGGCTACCAAACTCGCCAGTCATGAACATTATTGAACCTATCTGGGATGCTTTGCAACGTGCTGTTCAGAAGATATCTCCATCCCCTCGTACTATTACGGATTTATGGACAGCCCTGCCGCACCACTTCAGTCACTATTCGAGTCCATGCTCCGTTGTGTTGCGGCACTTCTGCGTGCTCGCGGCGTCACTACACGATATTAGTCAGGTGTACCAGTTTCTCTGACTCTTCAGTGTAGCAGAAACTGCGTCTTCTTTGCCGTCCTTTAAAATCTAGTATTACAGATTTTAGGTTTAGAACAGTTAAATGAAATCTATGGTCATTAATTGTACCTCTAGTGTCCATTTCTGTGGAAAAACATTCATGTGTCTTAAAAAAACTACATTTTGTGTTGAAAGCTGTGTTCGTTGACCTTTACGGATTATGCATTTCTGCCCATTGTGTGAGCCTCTCACAAAGGTGCATCACTGGCCATTTGCTTTTTTCGCATTTTGTTTTATTTCGGAAAAAGGTGGCATAGTTAGGTGGGATACCCTGTATTAATGACCTTGTGGATAACGGAAGCTCTATAAAGGTTTTCGCGAATGATTCTTTAGTATCCATTGAAGTCGCAACGTTAAAATATTGTAGTGAAATGCAAAACATCTACAGATGATCAACACTTGATGCAGTTATTGGCAGTTGAACCGCGATATAAACAGACGTATTTCTGATAAATCCGAGGAAAGCCCATTATTGTATGATTACACGACTGAAGAACAGCGACTGGAAACAATCAGATCCATTAAATATCTAGGAGTAAGGTAACAAAGCGATTTAACGACAACATAAAAATAGTCGTAGGAAAGATGCCAGATTGAAATCCATTGGAAGAATTCTCAGAAAGCTTAGTCCGTGCACGAGAGAAGAACCTTATGAAAACGTCTTTCGGCACTTGCTTATTGCTCAACACACTGGGACACTTAGCAATTAGGATTAATAGAGGAAATAGAAAAAATCCAAAGAAGAGCAGCGCTTTCCGTCAAAATTTCGTAACGCTCCAGTGGCAGGCGCTACAAAAGAGGTGTTGTAAACGTGCGAGAGCGTGTGCTCCCAGATGTGCCAGTAGCCCACTCATGTATAACAGAATCAAAACGTTTTTGCGTTGTTACCGTGCTTCCATACAACTAGAATACACTTCATCGCAAATAGCACACAACCAGAAATACTGTTCTTAATATCTCTGATGTAGGCAAAGTAAACGGTTTCGCACAGGTGTGATGTCACGTGTTTCGTGATACCTGGCACGGTTTAGACCGATGGATGACATCATGACCCGATATTTTTCTTATTTTTCTTTCCTTTGATCTGGACGATTCATTGCCTTACAGATATGAGTGTAATTGGATGGTTCAGA
The DNA here is from genome assembly GCF_021461385.2 of Schistocerca piceifrons. NCBI lineage: Eukaryota > Metazoa > Arthropoda > Insecta > Orthoptera > Acrididae > Schistocerca > Schistocerca piceifrons. The sequence continues at coordinate 826,993,051 of NC_060139.1, forward strand.
TGGCTCTGAGCACTATGGGACTCAACTGCTGTGGTCATCAGTCCCCTAGAACTTAGAACTACTTAAACCTAACTAACCTAAGGACATCACACACATCCATGTCCGCGGCAGGATTCGAACCTGCGACCGTAGCGGTCGCGCGGTTCCAGACTGTAGCGCCTAGAACCGCTCGGCCACCCCGGCCGGCTGAGTGTAATTAGTTAGGTTTTGTAGAGAATTGTTAACGTTTGAATTCAAGAGCCTAACTATGAAACAAATACTGAGAACAAGTAAAAACGGTGAGAGCGCTTTTCGTCTGAAATAGTGTCAACTGCAGAGTATTGCGTTTTCCTGCGGTTTGTAATGTGGTCCGCTTTGTAACAAAACACAAACACATGGGCGTCAGAGGCTGTTTAACTGTGTCAGTGACCACGAACAGCTCTTCAAACAACCGCCATTCTGAAAGCACGGCTGTAACTCCAAACAGAACTGTTCGTCATACGCCAACTACGAATAATGCGTCACTTTGGAACTGTAGGGATTCGGCGGACTGCTGCAATGCGAAAAAGGTTTACATTTCGCTATGGTTTTAAATTACGAATAAAAACATACTCACGTAGATCGTTAATTGAACAAACTTCTCCGGTACCATGAGGGCGAATTTGCAATACTGCTGTTATTTGCATATTACACAGAAACAAACTTTTTATTCGGGCCAGCCGGTGTGGTCGAGCGGTTCTAGGCGCTTCAGCCTGGAACCGCGGGACCGCTACGGTCGCAGGTTCGAATCCTGCCTCGGGCATGGGTGCGTATGATGTCCTTAGGTTAGTTAGGTTTAAGTAGTTCTAAGTTCTAGGGGACTGATGACCTCAGATGCTACGTCCCATAGTGCTCAGAACCATTTTTTTCTTCGGGTGTAAAATATTGCAATTGATAAAATCTTGTCAATACTGTATTTAATAGTCTGTGTTAGATTATTACTCTCCTTCACACCAATATTTACAGTGTGAAATCAAATGAAGGACAACTATTACCAACAACTAGTTACAAGTTAAAGGCATTTTGAAACATAAATTATTGCCAACGAACTAAAAAATACCATTTTTAAGACATTACTCTCTGTAAATCGTTGTATCTGAAGAATTAAAAATATTCTCCAAATAGCTTAGTGTACTATACAGCTCTTATTTATGTAGACCTCGTAATATTTAAAAACGCTGGAAAATCCGAACCTCGTGTCTCACAACACCAAAACATTACAGAATGCGAGAAGCTGCTTATGGCGGTTTGTTCATTTAATTCCAAAGCCATTCACTAGAATGAAACACCGACCACGGAACATCATGTATTCCAATGTACACTGTCCTTCAGGTAGAGCACTCTCCCTACTATCTGTATGATATCTTAAGAGAATAAAGCGAGATGTTCCTGATTGCTTGCTGATTCTGTAGGTAACTTTCTCGTAGCTGTTCTTAAAATATGCTCTATGATCCGTCTACAGTTTGATGTTAGTGGCAGTCCACTCATTCATTGTTTTACCCTTTTTGTGAGCGGGTATTTTCCAGTTTTACAGCACTGTCCGGTACGCGAGAGGTGCTTGATAAATTTTAGGTCGGTACTTTCTTATGCAGTAAAAAGACAAAAACACTCTCAACCTTCGAAGGAGAAATACATTCACCATTCGTGATTCAGGAACAGGGACTGCATAGATGGTGTACTACATTTGTTGCCAACATCAAAGCTAAAGTGTACCGTGACTCCTATGTAAAGATATGTTTACATTTTACGCTAAAACTGAAACTTAAACACAATGCTGGCCATCCAAAATGCAACACCAAGAATGACCGGAGATACCAAAGCCAAATTGATTTGGTAGATAACATGTTGTGCAAAGATCACATGATTGAAAATACAGCCCCATGTGAATTGAGGAAGATGGTAAAATAAGTACTGACTGTTGCCGCCATAGCTGGCTATAACCGCTGCTACGCTCCGCGGCACAGAATCAGAGACTCTGGATATGTTTTTGGGGTATGGCAGTCCGTGCTGCTTCCAAATACTGGCAGAGTTGATCTGGTGTAGCAGCGGGTGGTGTATCCCAGCCCGTTTACTCCACAATCATCGACCTTGCAGCTTGGCAGCCCTTAACGTGATACTGCCTCCACAGGCCTACATCAATGGCGCGAGGCCTGTTTCGAGCACCCGTTTACCTGGAGTACGGCGTAACCGGACACGACCGCCAACACGATGTAACACCCATACGACCGGGAGATATGTTTCCATTGATCCAACATCTAATCTTGAAGTTCCCGTGCCCAATTCAACCATAACTGATGGTGTCGATGCTCAATATTCATGTGTACGCTGAACTTTGTGTGCCTGCACACTTGTGGCTGCAGCAGCTTTTTGCTGTCGTAAATTGCCATCTATCCTGCTTTAGTAGGAGGGCAATGAGAAGTGCACGGGATACACGTTGTCGCCTACTTATGGATTCATCATCCATTAAATGCTCAAGATAGCAGCACGCGAAAAGCCGACTATTTCATTCCCAGGTGCCACACCACGACACGCTTTTCTTTCTCCAAATCGCTTTCCTTTGCCGATTACCGCCTTTACACCCAATACCGCCGCTTGATTGACTTCCCATTCGTCTCTCCTCCGCGTATAAGAGTGGGAGACAAATGATAACTTTAAAGATATATTTTATCAACTGACACATGTTTCTTGTGAACATCCACAACTGTTGTTCCATAAAAACACGGGGAAACTGCCTGGTATCAGCAACGTCCTGCCATGGTATTTCGGCGCAGAGTCTTCTAACCATCTTCAGGTGAGCGCCACTGTAGTAGTACTGGCGAGTACGTGCTGAGCTCCGCTATTTAAAGCCGTACTGAGGTGACATTGCGCACGCGCTACTCAGCGTGCGCCTTCACAACAGCTCCGTGTGCTGTGCCTCGCGCCCTCCACGGTGGAAGCCTGGCGTATCGGTATCAGGTAGACTTTCATCTTTATGTAGATAATTACGTCGACTACGAAGTTTCTCTAAAACAGAATTCAAAGCAGAATGTAGCTGATAACCGCTATCTCGACTGATGAGAGTCTCGTTGTCAGACAATCTTATTTCCACAGATTCATTGATAATCGAGCTCCAAAGTTTGACGTATGGGCCAAAATTTTTGTGTCATTGTAATATACCGTGGAAATACAATGTTCGGCGATTGCTGACTTGGTGGGTTGGAGAAGGCGCGTATGCCGTAGGTGTTCCACAATGCGTTCCTGCACAGTTCGTGTTGTTTGCCCTATATATGATTTGCCGCATTCACTCGGAATTTTGTAAACACCTGATTTACTCAGGCCCAGGTCGTCTTTAACGGATCCCGCCAGTGATGAAATTTTGGAAGGAGGGCGAAAGATGACTCTCACTTAATACTTTCTCAATATTCTGCCTATCTGTGAAGTAATATTCCCAATAAATGGTAGATAAGCAGTCGACCTGTGGGAAGAGGAAGAGGCCACAACGCCTGGAGGCGGATTTGAGCATTGCGGTGTGCAGCGGTCATACTGCTTTGCATCATCACGATAAATCCCCAGGAAAGCCGGCCGCTGTGGCCGAGCGGTTCTAGGCGCTTTAGTCCGGAACCGCTCTGCTGCTACGGTCGCAGGTTCGAATCCTCCCTGTTCTGCTGGTACGGTCGAAAGGTTCGAATCCTGCCTCGGTCATGGATGTGTGTGATGTCCTTAGGTTAGTTAGGTTTGATTCGTTCTAAGTCTAGGGGACTGATGAAAATGGTTGGTTCAAATGGCCCGGAGCACTATGCGACTTAACTTCTGAGGTCATCAGTCGCCTAGAACTGAGAACGAATTAAACCTAACTAACCTGACATGACACACATCCATGCCCGAGGCAGGATTCGAACCTGCGACCGTAGCGGTCGCTCGGCTCCAGACTGTAGCGCCTAGAACCGCACGGCCACTCCGGCCGGTGGGACTGATGACCTCAGACTTTAAGTCCCGTAGTGCTTAGAGCCATTTGAACCATCCGCAGGAAAACATGTTTGTTAACAATAATGAAACAACGCTATGGAATGAGCCACTGTGCTGTGCTCAGAAGTGATTAAGTTAACTTTGCGGCGCCAGTATCGGACCCACTATACAGACAATTGACGCGCGGAGTATACTTGGGAGCTTACGTAGACCCCAGTGGTTAGTCCTCGTCCGAGAGGCTTGTATCCCCGCTCGCTTCCGTGATTAACACACAGAGCAGGAGAAACGGCTCGCAGCGGTTGTCAGAGAGGGCGACGTGTTTACGTCGGTCCGCCAGCATCAGTCACGCGGCTCCTTTGTCGCGTCGCCCTGTCTCATAACAAAACATTTATCTTTGGCCAAACGACTGCCGGGCAGAAGAAAGGCCGCAGCTCTTTGCCACCGTGGAACTGCGGGCGCGTTGGAGCGGCCAGCGCGGGAGCCGGGAACGCCCCGGCATGCTAATGGTGCTGCGAGACAAGGGATTAATCGGCAGGCCGGTCGCGCTCTTTCTTATTCGCCCATTAATTTGGTTGATTAATTACGTCCTGTAACACAAGACGACGTGGGGTGCTGTCTAAATTGGTTGAGGACATTACGGACTTACGTCTACGTTTAGCTTTAGGGGAACTTGGTCTTCCTTGACATTCTATCCCTGGCACCGTCTTCTTATGCTCTGTTATAATGGCATTCCGCTCACGCCTAGGGAAATAATTAGAAACACAGAAGAAAAACTTCAGCAGCCCAGATCGCCTGTAGCCGAAATTCGACTAATTCTCTTTATAAAGTAACGACAGCCCGTTGTTTTATATAATTAATTGGAATTTATTACTATGCAGATTCTTAGTTCTTAGCTGAACACTACCTTTCAAACCAACAATAGAGTTACCACTAACAATTTCCATACTATTCCTAGTACTCCGTCAACGCAAAAGATATTTCTCTCTACCTCATCGACTTTCGGGCCGAACCGTTAGTGTTTGTCGTCGAACCATAGACAGACATATAACAAGGGAAGTCGTAGATATTCAAAATAATGAAACTAGAAGTTAGGAATTAGGATCTTACTTCAGCTTTTAAGGTAATGGTGGCAGATGGATAGAAAGTTAGCTGGTTGGTTGGATGATTTGGGAGAAGAGTCCAAACAGCGACGTCATCGGTCCCTTCGGAATAGGAAAGGGGGAAGGATGTCAGCCGTACCCTTTCAAAGGAACCATCCTGGCATTTGCCTGAATCGATTTAGGGAAATCACGGAAAGCCTATATCAGGATGGCCGGACGCTAGTTTGAACCGTCGTTTTCCCGAATGCCAGTCCAGTGTGCGAACCACTGCGCCACCTCTCTCTGTAGGAAGTTGGTTCCGTTTACTTTCAGACAAAAGAAAGCGAAAAAACGAATCCAATAAACAACGTTATGTACAGCCTACGTTTGCCTCGACAGCTTCGTTACTATGATTTTTGTTTTCCACTGCTGACAAAATCAACGACCTAGCAATTACAGCATTGTAGTAGCCCATTATACGTATGATACTGCACATGTAGCATGTAAACAAACCGTCTCTGGAATGTGATTTTACGAAACGTTGTTACTTTCGTAAGTCCTTTGTACCACAGCATCTGATCTATAAGTAGGACAGAAGACGATAGATCTTCAATTCAGTGGCGTAGCGTGGTTGGAAAGGTTGGGGAGACTCTGCAGTTATTATAGGGAGGCAAAATAGTACAATAAACAATAATTTAAACAAATGAAACAAAACGCATCAAATAAAACAACAACAATTACTACTACTACTACTACTACTACTACCACTACCACCGCCACGAATAATAACAATAATAATAATAATAACTAACTTGTTCAAGAAACGATGACAGATTTGTAGAACTCCAGCAGCAAGAGAAGCAGCACTTACATTTTCTTGTACACAAGTGCAATGCGCCTGTCTTTTCCTTCCACGAATAAGTCTATAACTCGGTCTACAAAGATCTGATCACTGGATAGTTCTCCAAGTAGTGACTTTTCTACTGCTAACGTGCTCAAACACGACAGCGGGATGTTGGACATTGCCGGCCGGTGTGGCCGTGCGGTTCCAGGCGCTTCAGTCTGGAATCGCGTGACCGCTACGGTCGCAGGTTCGAATCCTGCCTCGGGCATGGATGTGTGTGATGTCCTTAGGTTAGTTAGGTTTGAGTAGTTCTAAGTTCTAGGGGACTGATGACCACAGATGTAAGTCCCATAGTACTCAGAGCCATTTGAACCATTTGTTGGACATTGAATTCCTTAAATAATTCTTCAGTCGTTTTAAAGAGTACTCATGCTTCGTTCACTGCTTGCTGTAGTTGCGGATAGGGTCAAAACCAGACACAGGAACTTCGTTGTTCCTTTATAAACGGAATCTAAATCATTGTTGACAATGTACTTTAAGAGGATTCTTGGAGATAAGTGTTTTTTCTCGTCAGCGTATATGTTACACAGTTCATTTTCAACTTGTTCTTGTTTGGAAAAAGGGTACTGTTCTAATAACTGAAGCAGTTTCAACTTTGGGAATTCTTTTTGATAGTTCGGGAAACACTTTTCGTTCAAAAGTTCAACAAACTGAATTGGGGGAAAGTCTTGAAACCTTCTTTCCATCTGAACAATTTGCAAATCCAGTATCTCGTAAGTTAGTGGCCTGAGAGATGTCTCTTGACTGTCACAGAATGATAAGTTGCCATTCAAACACAACCTGCATTTAATGCATTCATCAACGAATGTTTCCGTTCTTAATTGTCGTAAGTTTCTCAAAACAGTTCTTATTTCGTTGTGGCAAGCAGTTATACTGACAGATTTTGACTGAATAACATTAAAGAGGTGATCAACATAAACAAAGCACCCTCTGTAGAAGCAAAGCAAGTAGACAAACGTAGGATCATCCATCCGTCGTTTCATTCCCAAAGCACAGCTCAAAGATTCTGGGTCCCACTGAGAATCTGTATCATCAAATATATAATTAAAAACACTATATAGTCCTGAGAAATGACTAGATGTTGAAACTGCCCTGTAACGATAGTTCCAGCGAGTGTTGCTTGCATGTGGCATTTTAAATCCTGTCTCAGTTAGCAATACAGTTCGTTTGGAGGATTTGAAAACGAATGGAATGCAGTAAGATCGCTTACAAAAATGCGTAATTGTCGTATGATTTTGGAGGCATGTACAGTACCACATTCAGTTGGTGTGCGTAACAATGACGAAACAGCGCATAGGGACAGAACTGTTTCATTAATTGTTGTAGTCCTCTTTCTCTGCCCGCCATTACTGAAGCGCCATCATATGTTTGACTAACCACTTTTCCTTCCACATTCCTTTCTTTCAATACTGCATGAACAATGTTTGATAAACCTTCAGCAGTTTTATCTCCAGAAACATCGTAAAATCTAACGAATCGTTCCTCAATTTTGTCTGCAATACAGTACCTGAATATTATACCCATTTGACTCTTACATGATACGTCTAATGTTTCACCAGCCTGAATCTAAATGAAATTGCAGTTCTGAATTTCAGATTTTACTTTCTCACTAGCTGCCAGAGTTATCATTTCCATTACATCATTGTGTATATCTGGAGACGTTCCTTTAAAGGTTGAGGATGATGACAGAAGGTCTCGTATTAACTGGTCTCCTTGAGCTAGTAACTCCAACAATTCCGGATAGTTACCTTTGTTGGTGGATGATTCGTCTCCTCAATGGCCGCGAAAGGCTAGTTCTTCTTTACAAAGAAATACAATTGCCTGAATAAGACGAGCCAATACTCTCCTGCTGGATGCAACTTGTTCGTTGTATTTTATTGCTGTCAGACGAGCGGCTTCAGAAAGGGCGTGCTCAATTCTACTTTTGCCCAATAACTGAAATGATTCTTTACTCTTCAGGTGACGTTTTAATGTCTGATGTTTTTGTGTTTTCCTGTCAAAGTTCTTTATTGTACAAATGCCCTCATTGCATCATTCCTTTTCACCACCAAACAGAAGACATATATAAGAATATAATCTGTTAATAACTGCATTCGCAGTCAGCCAAGCATACTTTTCGTACCTTCGTGTTCACGTATGAATATTACGATCGCCTGTTTCGGAAATCTAACTTGCCATCATCGGATCTGTAAAGCATATAGACCGCAAATTACAAGCGTAAACAGGTCAGATATAGTAAGGTGGGGTACATATTTCCAAAAAATACGAGTAGATACATACCACATACCTTATGCAAACATACTTCAATACGTCTCCATCACATGTACAACGTGTCGTGTCAAGTCGCGACAGGAAAGAAGACGAAAGTGATATATCGGCATGTCAGCAACCAAACAAGATTTACGTATAATATCATATGTATTGCTCCCAGATCACAAGTTCATATTCACACAAGAGAAGAAAGAAGACAGGGGATCAAAGATCAAAGCAAAGACGTTACGAACTACTAAAAAATAGACGGAAATACGGTCAGAACATACAAAGCATAAGGAAGAAGTTACACTCAAGGAGTTGACAAACCAATACAATATATACATCTTAGATTGTAAGTATGACTCGCAATCAAAACCAGAGTGTATTGGAGTAATGACATTAAATTTTGGTTTTTAGTTTCCTTTAAGAAAATTAAAAACTATTTTAAAATTGTAAAAGAACGTATTGCATATCAGTTGTAGTACCTACTGCTTATATAGTCAACAAGTTGTATGGTAAGTGATGATGATGAGGTCCCATACTTCGAGGAGCGTAGTGGACGATGCGGGAGACCCGCACTGCCGTACTAGGCAAGGTCCTAGCGGAGGTGGTTTGCCATTGCCTTCCTCCGACCGTAATGGGGATGATGATGAAGACGACACACCACCACCCAGTCATCTCGAGGCAGGAAACAAGTCCCTCACCCCCCCCCCCCCCCCGGAATATAACCTGTCACCATCTGCGCGGGAAGCGAGAACGCTACCATAAGACCACGAGCTGTGGACATACTGTAAGTAAATGTGGAAAATATAACACCATTGAATAAGCTTACAAAAGACCACTCGAAGTCCGGGTGAACAGAAACAATGCTCGTATTTACTCCAATTTAATCGAGACAGAGTCGTTTCTTCAGATGAAGTATGGTACGAGGCTAGAGGGGGGGGGGGGGTGTAGAGGTGGGGAATGTGTGTGTGTGTGTGTGTGTGTGTGTGTGTGTGTATGTGTGTGTGTGTAAGAGAGAGAGAGAGAAAGAGAGAGAGAGACAGACAGACAGACAGAGAGAGAGAGAGAGAGAGAGAGAGACAGAAAGAGAGAGTAACTTTCACTCTAAAGCCTAGTTTACACGACGACATCGGGTTGCGCCATTCGTTGAGTGGAATGAGTTGCACGCAAATGGTTTCATATTTGACTGTAGACCGGCGAAACCAGTATACACTTCAGTTTCGTCGTTTTGAGGGTTCCTGAGTCGTGCCTGAAATGAAAGTTTTGGCAGCTGCAAGTCGCACGAGTTGTGATGGAGTTAAAGCTTGTTGCGTGGAATCGCTGCAAAATAAAACATTAAGAAACGTGTTTCGATTCGTGACTGGATGAAGAAAAGACGTCAGCTCTGTTGCTCAGCATCCTTGTTGAAATAATTTATAACGGAACATCCTACAAGTTCTTTAATTGTTTTAGAATATCACCAGAAACGTTACCGTTTCTTCTAAATAGAGTTAATTAGCGATAAGGAATAAAGATATTGTAACGCATCAAGCACTGTCGCCAGAACTGAAACTACATATCACATTGCATGTATTAGAATCGAGAACACTCGGCATGCTATAAGATGCGGTTTTAGTTGGTGATGACGCTTTATCATTAACACTAATAATACATTTACAGCAGTAATTATTCGAAGCAGGCCGCATTAATAAGAGAATGGTTTGCAAACTACTCTCTTGAAGATAGATCTGTACAGTGGCAACATTTAAAAATTCTAACATGTGTGAATGGGGAGCACTGCAGTGACGTTTTAAATAGATGAATATCTAATGAAGAATACAGCTTCTTGAATTCGTATAGTCATCACTCCTGTCAACAATACTCCTTAACAAGGAGTTAGCCAACAGGAACGATGGGATTTTAGTGTTGTAGACGAGAGCATTGCCACAACTAGAATTACTCTTGGTTGTATTTTTCTTAATTCAGTTGTATATGTGCTCCTAACTCAATAAATTTTGCCCTGCAGCTCAGATATTGTCAAACCATCTATGTTATGATCACACATAACGGTCTCAGTGGCAACAATATGTTGCTTATTTTTGCAATCAGCGTCACTGAAATCCCACAAACGCCTATGCAAAGCACAGAAGCATAGATATCTAAAACGCGAACATTATTCTCCGCTCTCCACTTCATATTTCAATTTATCTACACTCTACGAACACACATAACCTCAAAACTCATGCAACTAGTGTCTCCGAAGATGGAACACGCCAAAAGTATTTAGTTTCACCAACGAGTTGCGCAAACGCGCGGCGCGCATGGGTAGTGGCCGGCAGCGCAGTTGCATGCAACCTAGTGTCGTCGTGTAAACTGGACTTAACTGCTGTCAAGAAGTTCACTTCAATCTCACAACAGTAAACGATGGACGTCGCAACTATGCGGACGTTGTTATGATAGTTAAAAATTCTTCTGGATGCTGTACCGCGTCATTGTATATAATATTTAAAACTAACATTTCTACCGTATTCTATTTGACGACGCAGGACAACACTGAATGGACGTCATCTCCTCGCTCTCCCGACCCCTCCATTTTCTCATTAGATATAGTTTGTCGAATATCAAATATTTTCTCAGTGTGATTTACTAATGTTTTGCTTTCGGGTGACTCTACTTTATGTACAACGCTTGTAAGACAAACCTAACCGCATCATCGTGTATTTCAAGCTGTACGCTGGCCCGCTGTCTGATTGGAATCTAACACAGTTACCAGAACACGAAGGAGACAAAAGGTTCGTACGTAGAAATATTGTACTTGACTGTACACTCGATAATTATCATTATCAAACTCACAAAAGTCATAGCTATGTATTAAATTAACGATGAATATACGGGTAGCAGAGCGAAACAAACAATATAAATACTTTAATTTGTAATAATTTAATCGAATAAGAGAAATTACAGGGACAGGGTGAAGTTCTTAAGTTTCCGATCGACAATATTGTAACTAATAGCACATCTAGTAGATCATTACGGTGATAACCCGTAAGATATTACAGTGGACATTCTTGACCCTCTACTCAAGATAACCGCGAAAATTTATACTCATGGCTCAGTGGCAAAATCCTTCACTCTACGTTCCATTTTCTCATATTTTAACGCACAAACATCGTTCGAGAAAGAGTCTTTACTTCCTAAGCCGTAATTGAGCGAAAAATAAAATTGTTTTGGTAGGGGAAACAACCAAAAATCTACTTACAATAAAAATGTTATGCTCAAGAAATTCTTGATGTACTGCCCTTTCTTGTAAACGTACTAGGTCTGCGGAATGGGTATGAGACCTTCTGTGACTTCTGAAGGAAAAGGAGAATAAATGACAGTGTGAAGCTTGTACACGGAGTGTTTTCTTCGAAACAATCACAGAAAATCTCCGCTACATGATATAATTTTTTACGCAAGTCTGAAGATTGAGTTCGGCCAGAAGTGCATTATTAATGGTATTGAAAAATCTCAGCCAGCGAGAGTGACGTTTCCGGATTCAGCTATCAGACTGAGAAATAGGTTTTGAATTGTCATGAATGTGCAAACCATTGCATGATCGGCTAAAATATAATGATTTTCCTCCAAAAATTTGACTATGGCACAACAGTTTCTGAAGTGAAAATAGTGCCAGTAACTCGCTGACAAACTACAGTACGACAAAATGCATAAATCTATACCAAAACGTGTGATACACGAGAAACTAATCCGGAGCTTGAACAGAAGCTTGAACTAAATCTGTCACCGTTCTAGTGGACCAGCAATCCATGCAATTTCTTGAGTATTTTGGGTAAGGTAAGTCCCATACCCTAGCGCAAGACCATAAAAAGGAAAATAATGTTGATGACAATAGACATATAACAATCTTGTCATTCCTCAAGACTGCTTTCTGCATTTTTCTTGTCGCGTGGGATTAGCCGAGCGCTCTTGGGGCGCTGCAGTCATGGACTGTGCGGCTGATCCCGGCTGAGGTTCGAGTCCTCCTTCGGCATGGGCGTGTGTGTTTGTCCTTAGGATAATTTATGTTAAGTAGTGTGTAAGCTTAGGGACTGATGACCTTTGCAGTTAAGTCCCATAAGATTTCACACACATTCGAACATTTTTTTTCATTTTTCTTGTTACTCGTAATTATGTTGCAACATTTTAACTGTGTAAACTGAAGTGTGTCTAGTCGTAATGTTAATTTAGAAAACCCAATCAATCAGATTTTGGCATCGTAAGTTAAGGCGATTTGCTATGTGAATCTAAATAGTTATTGCAAAGCTGTCCCCAATGTGAAGCACGTAAAGTTCAAAAATATGGAGCATATCCAAGAAAGTTAAATATTTCTTTAGAAGACAGAGCGAAACGCATCCTTCCTGGATATTAATATAGAAATCATGAAGATACACTCCTGGAAATGGAAAAAAGAACACATTGACACCGGTGTATCAGACCCACCATACTTGCTCCGGACACTGCGAGAGGGCTGTACAAGCAATGATCACACGCACGGCACAGCGGACACACCAGGAACCACGGTGTCGGCCGTCGAATGGCGCTAGCTGCGCAGCATTTGTGCACCGCCGCCGTCAGTGTCAGCCAGTTTGCCGTGGCATACGGAGCTCCATCGCAGTCTTTAACACTGGTAGCATGCCGCGACAGCGTGGACGTGAACCGTATGTGCAGTTGACGGACTTTGAGCGAGGGCGTATAGTGGGCATGCGGGAGGCCGGGTGGACGTACCGCCGAATTGCTCAACACGTGGGGCGTGAGGTCTCCACAGTACATCGATGTTGTCGCCAGTGGTCGGCGGAAGGTGGACGTGCCCGTCGACCTGGGACCGGACCGCAGCGACGCACGGATGCACGCCAAGACCGTAGGATCCTACGCAGTGCCGTAGGGGACCGCACCGCCACTTCCCAGCAAATTAGGGACACTGTTGCTCCTGGGGTATCGGCGAGGACCATTCGCAACCGTCTCCATGAAGCTGGGCTACGGTCCCGCACACCGTTAGGCCGTCTTCCGCTCACGCCCCAACATCGTGCAGCCCGCCTCCAGTGGTGTCGCGACAGGCGTGAATGGAGGGACGAATGGAGACGTGTCGTCTTCAGCAATGAGAGTCGCTTCTGCCTTGGTGCCAATGATGGTCGTATGCGTGTTTGGCGCCGTGCAGGTGAGCGCCACAATCAGGACTGCATACGACCGAGGCACACAGGGGCAACACCCGGCATCATGGTGTGGGGAGCGATCTCCTACACTGGCCGTACACCACTGGTGATCGTCGAGGGGACACTGAATAGTGCACGGTACATCCAAACCGTCATCGAACCCATCGTTCTACCATTCCTAGACCGGCAAGGGAACTTGCTGTTCCAACAAGTCAATGCACGTCCGCATGTATCCCGTGCCACCCAACGTGCTCTAGAAGGTGTAAGTCAACTACCCTGGCCAGCAAGATCTCCGGATCTGTCCCCCATTGAGCATGTTTGGGATTGGATGAAGCGTCGTCTCACGCGGTCTGCACGTCCAGCACGAACGCTGGTCCAACTGAGGCGCCAGGTGGAAATGGCATGGCAAGCCGTTCCACAGGACTACATCCAGCATCTCTACGATCGTCTCCATGGGAGAATAGCAGCCTGCATTGCTGCGAAAGGTGGATATACACTGTACTAGTGCCAACATTGTGCATGCTCTGTTGCCTGTGTCTATGTGCCTGTGGTTCTGTCAGTGTGATCATGTGATGTATCTGACCCCAGGAATGTGTCAATAAAGTTTCCCCTTCCTGGGACAATGAATTCACGGTGTTCTTATTTCAATTTCCAGGAGTGTATTTTTGATGCTCTGGATTTTAATTCGGTAGAAGTGTTTTCTTGAAACGAATATCGGAATCTACACCTACATCTACGTGTTTACTCTGCTATTCACAATAAAGTGCCTGGCAGAGGGTACAATGAATCAACTTCAAGCTGTCTCTCTACCGTTCCACTCTCGAACGGCACGCGGGAAAAACGTGCACTTAAATTTTTCTGTGCGAGCCCTGATTTCTCTTATGTTATCGTGATGATCGTTTCTCCCTACGTAGGTAGGTGCAAACAGAATGTTTTCGCAATCGGAGGAGAAGGCTGGTGATTGAAATTTCATGAGAAGATTTCGTCATAACGAAAAACGCCTTTGTTTTAATGATTGCCACTCCAATTCACGTATCATGTCTGCGACACTATCTCTCCTATTTCGTGATAATACAAAACGAGCTGCCCTTCTTTGTACTTTTTCAATGTCATCCGTCAGCCCCACCTGATGCGGATCCCACACCGCACAGCAATACTCCAGAATACGGCGGACAAGCGTGGTGTAAGCAGTCTCTTTAGTAGACCTGTTGCACCTTCTAAGTGTTCTGCCAATGAATCGTAGTGTTTGGTTTGCTTTACCCAAAGTATTAACTATGTGAACGTTCCAGTTTAGGTTATTTGTAATCGTAATCCCTAAGTATGGTAACTTAAATAATCATCTACTCCATTCCTTTCCCCAAATCTCATACTGAGGTCATGCTCTAACCAGGATTCACATATGTCGACTGAGCGTTTGATTCTCCTTCTCTTTTTCTAGTCTCTTCGTATTTTCTCCGAGTTAACAAACATTGTGAGTAGTGTAAATCGTCTCTAATTGTTTGCTGCAGGGTTAAAGTTACACACGAATTTGCTTTTGTTAAAAATAGCAGTGCCGCTACGATTTAGAAAAACTTCGACGCAAAAACGTAGGCACCTGAAAGCTGTATTTTCTTTGTGTGAATGGGACATTTGCCTTTGAAGGGGTATGAGAGTTACGCACTCGATTGAAGACTACATCTGTTATACTGTTTCACATAGCACACACACAGTGAGTGAGAGAGCGTCCCACTTAAAGACACGCACCCAGTGACACATGTAAATAACTCCGTGCGTCAGACAATGTTTGGACATATACATTCAACAAGGCGGACGTTCACCCGGATTAAAGTGTAAACCTTTTATACACTGTTCCACGTTTCCAGGTGCGTCAGAACCTAGAGATCTACGGCTTGAGCAAGTGAGAGGCTATAAGTTACAAAGAAAATCTTGCTATTTTCCAGTGAGCTTCTAAATATCGAATTTTATTCTGAACAACGGACCGATTAATGTGCATCTCTTAGCCATATGAGACGTCTATGTTTACGTAAGCGTAAGATATCAGTACTGACTTACCGCCTACATCGTCAGCGGTGACTGACATAGATGACGATGCTGGAGAGATATTAAAACGCGGAGATGGAACGCCGTAAGCTAAGAGCCTTAAACAGAATTGATGAAACTGAAGTGTGAGGTCTTTATTCAGAGATACGTACCGGGAAACATTCAGGTTGGTTACTGAGACGCTGGACTATTACCAATATATGTATAAGGGCTCTCTAGACACAGCTGCAAACGCGACCTACAAAAGCTAAAAAATTATAGCTAACAGCTATCAGAGTAAATACGGTACTGAGCCGAGTAACAATACGGCTAAATTCACATAGCTGCTATGCCACACACACACACACACACACACACACACACACACACACACACGTATTTATGTAGGATCTCGTATAATATTACAGGTTATACTCTGCAGAGTGTTCTGGTTGCGAAGTATGTGATCTCCAGAAAAAAAAAGAAAAAACAAATTGATGTGCCCCCTTTCCCTGCACAATAATGTTATCTGTTGCTGAACAGGTTAAACGATTCCACTCTGTAACACCTCAAGGTTTTCGATGAGAAGATACATGACGAAGTCTCAGCGAATTACTTTGTACGAGGGTGTGCTGAAAACACCTTCGAACTATTTATCCTCTTCTCGGTGTCAGTTGAGGTATTACAAGTCACGCATCTCCCTCAGTCAAATTTGCAGTTTAGTTAATGCAAGTGTCGTGGACTGGCAAGACAGCCAATCCACAATGACGGGTAGCCGAAAGGCACGCGTTTAAGCTCACGCAGGCTGGCGTGAGGTCTGGAACAGGACACGGAAATGAACTAGCAAAAACAGGACATAGCTGTGGAATACTTAACTTTAATCCATAATTGGTGAACATCGGTCTGACGGTACATGCATCACAAGATAAATAGCAAATGATAATGGCGCCTTGCTAGGTCGTAGCAAATGACGTAGCTGAAGGCTATGCTAACTATCGTCTCGGCAAATGAGAGCGTAATTTGTCAGTGAACCATCGCTAGCAAAGTCGGCTGTACAACTGGGGCGAGTGCTAGGACGTCTCTCAAGACCTGCCGTGTGGCGGCGCTCGGTCTGCAATCACTGATAGTGGCGACACGCGGGTCCGACGTATACTAGCGGACCGCGGCCGATTTAAAGGCTACCACCTAGCAAGCGTGGTGTCTGGCGGTGACACCACAGCAAGTTGCAAGGCTCTTCCGCTCAAAATGGTTCAAATGCCTCTAAGCACTACGGGACTTAACATCTGAGGTTATCAGTCCCCTAGAACCCACCAGGTTAGCCGAGAGCGTTAACGCGCTGCTTCTTGGGTAGGCACGCCGGCCCCGGATCGAATCCGCCCGGCGGATTAACGACGAGGGCTGATGTGCCGGCCAGCCTGTATGTGGTTTTTAGGCGGTTTTCCACTTCCCGCTAGGTGAATACCGGGCTGGTCCCCATGTTCCGCCTCAGTTACACGGCTCGTAGACATCTGAACACTTTCGCACTATTCCACGGATTACACCCGACACAGACAGTTGGAGTACACAAACACGGTCCGGGGGGTACGGGGTGGCGGAAGAAAGGGCACTCAGCCATCCCTTAAACATTAACATGCCAAAGCCGATTGACGATTGCTGAACCTGCGTACCTGCGGGACAAGGTTCAAACGGCTCTGAGCACTATGGGACTTAACTTCTGAGGTCATCAGTCCCATAGAACTTAGAACTACTTATACCTAACTAATCTAAGGACATCACACACATCGATGCCCACGGCAGGATTCGAAACTGTGACCATAGCAGTAGCGCGGTTCCGGACTGAAGCGCCTAGAACTGCTCGGCCACAGCGGGCGGCCCTCTTCCGCTAGAGGGCTCCGAATTGTAGTGTGTAACACGGCGGTGTGTAACGTAACTGTGTCGAAGCGTGAGAAACAGCGTGCTGTAATCGAGTCTGTAACTGCAGAAGAGTTTGTCCACGCATGAAGTACCGTGTCATTCAGCATGACAAACGAGACCACACACGAGCGCTGCGACATCTGCAGCAATCCGACGCCTTGGATACACTGTCATCGGCCTCCTACGTATAGTCCCGATTTCACCCCATCAAAATGGTTCAAATGGCTCTGAGCACTATGGGACTTAACATCTATGGTCATCAGTCCCCTAGAACTTAGAACTACTTAAACCTAACTAACCTAAGGACAGCACACAACACCCAGCCATCACGAGGCAGAGAAAATCCCTGACCCCGCTGGGAATCGAACCCGGGAACCCGGGCGTGGGAAGCGAGAACGCTACCGCACGACCACGAGATGCGGGCATTTCACCCCATCAGATTTTCATCTGTTTCCAAAATTTCAGAACATCTCCGAGGATTTCACTCTGATAGTGATGAAGTGGAGCAGTCAGACGTGAGGCCGTGGCTCCGCCAACAAAGTCGTTCTACATTCATATTATCAACAAACTAATCTGTCGTTGGAAGAAATGTCTTCGTCGTCAGGACGACCATTTATTGAAATAATTCGGAAGCACTAATTTTCAGCACACCCTTTTACTTGTCGAACTGGTGGAAAAAATTTTACCAAATCATTAGCGTATCACAGCAGTTTATATTTAGCTCTGTGACTTCTATATTAATGAATTTTTTATTACATTACGTCTTTGTCTACTGAACGTGTAACTTGAATTTTTCGAAAACCGTAGGGAGGATATAATTGCAAAATATGCGCTTCAGTGTAGTATTACAAACTGTGAAACTTAACTTAGTAAATGTCTAGTGAAAATGAAAACCTATGCCAGATCGGTCCTCGAATTCAAATTTATTGCTTGTCGCTAGCAATCAACTTAACCATTAGCTATATGAGTAAATTCCAGGCCTGACTCTCAATTTCATTGCCACTGATGTTTTACTGTAAGTTTATGCAACGCTTGTGGCAACATGTGTAACCTCCTCATCGGTTTTCGAGTACAAATTGGTACCTAACGTAGCACTGTACAGGAAATCAGCAGGTTATTCTTTGAAAGGCTTGTATCCCAACTCCATCAGTCACACTCTTTCCTCAACTGTCCACCCATTTACCCCGGCCATCGCGAATAATATTTTGCCCATCAGGCACATGTTGTTTAGCTACGTGGGATATAATAATTAGCGTGATGAACCTTGTATGAACCGCAGTAAGTGTTTTTTTTTCTTTCTTTTAAAATAACTCTCCATTTATTCGTTAATCCACTTCCCCTCCTAAAAGCCTGTTGAAAAGTGTGTCATTCACGTCAACATGACAGTATTAAAAACGGAATACAAAACTGACTTTGACTCAAATGTACACAAGGATTACCTTTACTGTACACAATATATCGCTTGAAAGTACAACAGTACTGTACTACTTTTGCACGTATTGTAAATAATAAAACATTATGGCAATTATTCTCCATAGGTGAGCAGCATGTCTACATGCCCGTCGTTGGTGTACACTACACTCACTCAAACCTTCAACTGGAAATGGTTGATCGAAAGAAGCGTGTAATTTTTCCTTAAGTATAAATTATTTTGTTTATTGTAAAATGTATGTCTGTCTATGTGGTAAAAGTAGCGCATCAATCCGTGGTACTCTCTCTAGTATTTTGTGATAATAGAAAACGAGCTGCCCGTCTTTGAACTTTCCTCTAAGTACCCCTTCCCAAGTTGCAATACCGCCAACATACATCCCCAGAAATTTCTTCCTCAAATTAAGGCCCATATTTGACACCAGCATATTTGTCTTGGCCAGGAATCCCTCTTTGCCTGTGATAATCAACTTTCTATGAGGTCGCTGCTTCGTCCATCCATCATAGGTTATTTTGTTTCCAAGGTAGCAGAATTCCTTAACATCGTCTACTTCCAATTTTGATATTAACCCTTCATTACGGACTTTTTATAAATGATCATTAAACATTGTTTCCATGAGCAGGGTGGCCGTGCGGTTAAAGGCGCTGCAGTCTGGAACCGCAAGATCGCTACGGTCGCAGGTTCGAATCCTGCCTCGGGCATGGATGTTTGTGATGTCCTTAGGTTAGTTAGGTTTAACTAGTTCTAAGTTCTAGGGGACTAATGACCTCAGCAGTTGAGTCCCATAGTGCTCAGAGCCATTTGAACCATTTTTTTCCATAAGCAGGACTGGTCAAGGAATACAGGAAAATACCTGTCTTGTAAATAAAACCGCCTTTTCCTGCTACTACTTAATTCTTGTTATACAGGAAAATGTTTAAATAAATATTACACTTCTATTTTTAAATATTTTTGTGTCTTTGCACACCTATAAAACCGCACGAACATGGTGAAATTAACCATTATCCGTTTAGACCTGCGCCAATTCAAATAAGCAAATTATTGTTCCGGTTCGTCAAATCCCAAGAACGCGTCTTGGTTTTTCTTCACTCATGCTGCCGTTATCAAAGTCAACGTCAGACTGCCTCTCTAATGGTTTTGTCTTTTCCAAATTTGAAACTGATCGTCACCTAACACGTCTTCAGTTTTTTCCAATCTTCTACCTATTGTTCTTGTCAACACTATCGATGCATGAGCTGTTAAGCTGCTAGTGCGATAGTTCCGGTCACATATCCGTTCTGGATACCTTCGTAATTGTGGGGATGATGTTTCTCCGAAAATATGTTGGTACATTGCCGATCTCACATATTCTATACACCGACACGAATAGTAGTTTTCTCCCAACGATTTTAGAAATTCCAGTGAAATGTCACCTATCCCTTCTGTTTTATTTAATTTTAAATCTTTTAAAGTTGTTTTAACACTAACACTGGATTCCATATGCCTTCCATATCAACATCAATTTGTTCTTATATCACGTCATTAGGCTAGTCTTCGCCCCTCATATAATCCTTCTTCTTACAATGTGCACTTTCAACCTACGGGCTCTCTCATCTACCTTTAACAATAGAATTACCGTTGCATTCACTAATATTGCCGTCCTTGCTTTTGATTTCACCGTACGTTGTTTCGACTTTTCTAGATGCCGAGACTATCCTTTCGACGATCATTTCTTTTCCAGTTTCTTCAGATTCTTTCTGCAGTTATTTCAACTTGGCTGCCTTGCGCTTCCTATTTATTTCATTTCTAAGGGATTTATGTTACTGTATTTCTTCCTTTCTCAGAACATTTTTATACTTCCTCCTTTCGTCACCAGCTGAAGTATTTCTTATGTTAACCTACAATTCGCCTCAGTTAATTTCCTAGTACCTAGGTTTGTGTTTCCAGCATCTATGAATACTCTTTTTAGAGCTGTCCACTCCGCTTCAACTAACTGCCTACTCTGACATTGCTTATCACAGTATCCACAACGCTGGCGAACTTCAAACACGTTTCATCATTCCTCAGCACTTCAGTATACCATTTCCTCTCACACTGATTCTTCGGTACTACTCTCTCAAACTTCATGCTACTTTTCATCATCACTAAATTGTGATCTACGGCTTACAACACAAGCCCTGATTTCGGAGCGTGATACACAGTCACAAACCTTAAGTTCTTTTTTATGTTCATCAGTTTTCTGACTGCTTTGATGCGGCCCGCAACGAATTCCTCTCCTGTGCTAACCTCATGTCAGAGTAGCACTTGCAACCTACGTCCTCAATTATTTGCTGGATGTATTCCAATCGCCGTCTTCCTCTACAGTTTTTGCCCTCTACAGCTCCCTCTAGTACCACAAATGTCATTCCCTCATGTCTTAACAGATGTCCTATCATCCTGTCTCTTCTCTTTATCAGTGTTTTCCACATATTCTTTCCTCTCCGGTTCTGCGCAGAACCTCCTCATTCCTTACCTTATCGGTCCACCTAATTTTCAACATTCGTCTGTAGCATCACATCTCAAATGCTTCGATTCTCTTCTGTTCCGGTTTTCCCACAGTCCACAACACACTACCATATAGTGCTGTACTCTAGACGTACTCTCAGAAATTTCTTCCTCAAATTAAGGCCAACATTTGATATTGGTAGACCCTAAGTTATAGTCGTCCAAAAAGACGCGTGTACCACATAGTTAAATATTTCTGTATAATCTTTGACTTTTTCCTACAGTGTGATGTCATCTCGTGGGAATGAAATACAAGGCGTGTTAGTAAAGTAACGAGACTGATTTTTCATGCACTAAAATTTTCATTTTTTTTTCTAACAACGACACTGTTCTCTTCAATGTTGTTCACTTCGGCAGCTAAGTGGCAGAGTCAGTCACATTCTTTTGAATGTTCTCCAGAGTCCCAAAATGACGTCCTTTTAAGACATTCTTCAACTTCGGAAAAATAAAAAGTCCCAACGATTCAGATCAGGTGACAAGTGAGCTGTAGTACAACAGGAATGTTTTTTGAGGTCAAAAATGGCATGATGGAAGTGGCCGTGTGATATAAGGCGTTGTCATATGCAGCATCCGCTAGTCTGCAATGTGCGGTCTCACTCCATTTATCCTTTTTCTGAGCCTCTGAAGGTCATCTTTGTGAAGAACTTGATTGGCAGTTTTTCCTGCAGGAAAATCTCTGAAGATCACGCACACGTTCGACGATTCGTCGGTTTTTGAAGCTGAGGCTCTCCCTGAGAGAGATTCATTTTCAGCCTGTTCTCGACCTTCTAAAAATGACGTGTGCCAGCGAAAAACGTGTGCTGTTGATAAGCAATGATCCCTACAGGCTTGTTTCAAGCTCACACTCCTGGATTCCTAAAGTTTAACACAAAACTTGATGGCATAATGTTGATCTAAATTCCGCTGTACACTTCATTGATGGCGCTCTGAAAAACCACACGATGGCTGTACCGAGCTGAAAATTTGACTGCACATCTGGAAGAGAAGAACATACCGATCCACACAACCCAACTTTGCCAGATCGCTCACAGTGTTGCCAGTGTCATTACTTTTCTCAAACATCTCATATGCGCCCTTTCTATATTATTCTGGACGTAAGCTGATTGGGTGGACTGGATGAAGTTGTTTGACGTACCGATAAATAAATATCAGTGGGTGGTGGGACTGAAGGACGTCAAATGTCTGGCACAGTTCTCCCCTCACAAGGAAATAACTTGTATCACTGTAGATGGTATTCTGTAAATGACTTGAGCACCGGCGGACGCAGAGTCTTCCAGGTGGTGTTTACGCCCGCTGGTGGATAGTGAACGGCAAGAAGCTGCTCTGCAAAAGCGCTGTAATTCCTCACTTCTTCCTCCCCACTGCATACAGCTATTCTTGCACAGTCATACATCGTTCCCTCTGACATGCAGCAGGTGATGGTGCTCGGGTTAGGTTTGTGCGGCCACAGATGTAAGTAATACGTCGGCATCTCACTGAACTCCGCCCATGGCTCGGCCTACTTCCACAATGTAGCGTGTCTGCAGAGTAGTGGGGTATCTGCTGCTATAGGGACTGGGGTCTCGCGAGATGGTGTAAGCCACGGGAAGCGCGCTGCCTCCAGGCGACAGGACGACGTCTGCCAACCGCTCGCAACTCTGGCAGGTAAGGCTCCGACCAATTTGGATCAAATGGTTCTAAGCAATATGGGACTTTGTAAGTAGGCTGTTTAGGTTTTTTTATTGGTAACGCCACCTCTGTATGAAAATCACTGGCTGTGCTGTGTGCAGTCTGTGGCTGCTTTGCATTGTTGTAATACTCGCCATTGTAGTGTTAGGCAGCTGGCTGTGAACAGCGCGTAGCGTTGCGCAGTTGGAGGTGAGCCGCCAGCAGTGGTGGATGTGGGGAGAGAGGTGGCGGAGTTTTGAAATTTGTCATGAACTGCTATATTTATATATGATGATATCAAGGTAAATACATTGTTTGTTCTCTATTAATATCTTTCATTTGCTAACTATCCCTATCAGTAGTTAGTGCCTTCCATAGTTTGAATCCTTTATTTAGCTGGCAGTAGTGGCGCTCGCTGTATTGCAGTAGCTTGAGCAGCGAAGATTTTTGTGAGGTAAGTGATTTGTGAAAGGTATGATTTAATGTTAGTCAGGGCCATTCTTTTGTAGGGAATTTTGAAAGTCAGATTGCGTTGCGCTAACAAAATATTGTGTGTCAGTTTAAGCACAGTCATGTATAGTTGTTCAAAGGGGAAGTTTCATATGTCGACCCTTAGCCTAGGATACCTCACTGGAATCTTCTGATTTTTTCTTGTAGTTTGTGTATTTAGTGTAGCTTTTGTTTATTGCTAGCGCGTAATTGTAGAGAGAATCCCCTTTGTAGTTGTAGCCTTTCATTGTTGTACAGTAAAACAGTTGTGGCATGCATATAGATTTGCACCAAGTATTTCGCAGCTACGCTTGCAATTAACTAGATATTATTTTCAGTGCTATGTTAATGTGTTCTCCTATTTTTGCACTTCAAATTGTGCTTTTCTGTGTTATCGTGTGAAATATTGTGACAATTATGGCGTGTGAAAAACGTAACACTAGGCTCCAAAGTAAATTGAGAAATGATAGTGACGACGAGCGTAGCTTGCCAGCACCACTGGGTAATGAATTAACTAATGTTCAAAGTAGTAATCTGGTAATTGCGCATAGGGAAATGGAGCGGGCGGCAAACAATGGTGTAGACAGAGAAACAGGTAGTGAACAGGGAAGCGTTATCGATCGATTGGTCGGCAACAGCTCGCCTCAGGAATCGGGAATGACAGAACACAATATTGCAAATACTGCAGACTCAGGTTTTGGGTTCTCACCGTTTTCTCAGATGAGTCAAGACACATTTTCCGCTTGTCAAAATGTGAATGTTGCCGGTGCAAATTCACTGCCGAAAAGCACTGAGGAACATGTTTCAGACACCAGTGCATTGTTATTACAATTAATGCAACAAATGGGACAAAAGCTTGAAAAGTTAGGCACAATGGAACAAAATCAGAGACAAACACAGCAAAAGTTAGACACAGTGGAACAAAATCTTCAAAAGTTAGACACAATGGAACACCACCAGAGACAAACACAGCAACAGTTAGACGCAATGGGACAAAATCTTCAAAAGTTAGACACCACACTTGAACAAACACGTGAAGATTTAACTAGTGAGTTACATAACATAGAATCGAAATGTCAAAAAGTCTGTAATGACATAAAAACACAAATTTGTGAGCATTTTCAACCCATTTTTTCGCGGCATGAAAATGTATTACAGAATCACGAAGCAGCCATAAAAGAACTGCAAACCATTGTTCATGAAAATCACAACACCTTGCAAGCTAAAATTGACTCAGTTGCATCTACCGATTCGGTTACGCAACTTGCAAAAACTCAAGAAAACTTAAAGGACACAGTAGATACGATTTCAACACAAATGGACACTCTGAAACTTGGTTCAGAAAAACACGCTGAGGAAATGTGTTCACTATCGGAGAAAGTAGCCGAACTTTCGGATAAGGTCACTAACTTATCTACAAAGGTAGATGATGATCTGAATGACACAAGACCTGTAGCCTTCACTGACACAGAAGAGTATGAACAAATTAGAAAATTCAAACAGAATCAAAATCAAATCAATACACAGTACAAAAGAGAAATCCGAGAAGTACAAGATCAGCTGACACAGGTAATACAAGAATTACGTATTTCAGAGGATACTCGCGCCCCAATACGGGAAGAGGGACACAGAAATACGGAACAGCCACAAAATAATAACACAGGGCATTTCGGAAGTTATGAAAGAAATTGGCAAGGTGCACCGAATTTTGAAATGGAACCGCCGAAACGACGTAACAATGACCGATATGCGACTCGCCGACATGATGACTTTGACTATAAGCTGTTCATTACTACACGTAAATTCAAAACATTTAAGAATTCTGGCAACGACATTCATCCACAAGCATGGCTCCATCAATTCTCTCATTGTTTTCCTCCCAACTGGTCATTAGAGCACAGATTAGAATTTATGTGTGGCTACTTGGAGAATGAACCAGCTGTAAGAATGCGATCGGTAATTCACGATTGCCACAGTGAAGGAGAGTTTTACCATGCCTTCCTCTCAGCATATTGGTCTCAAGCCACACAAGATCGAGTAAAACATAGCATCATAATGATGAAACGTTTCGAACAATCTGAATTTTCCAGTCTTGTGAAATATTTTGAAGACATGTTGCATAAGAATCAGTATCTTTCAAACCCATACAGCCCCTCAGAACTCATCCGCATTTGCTTAATCAAACTGCCTGAACATTTACGACATATTATTTTGGCAGGACGTTGCAAAGACGACATTGAAGCATTTCAGGGACTTTTACAAGAATTAGAAATTGACACTGACAATCGCGGAACGCGAAACCGGGAAAACAATCACTACAGGTCACATCCGTCACAATTCCGTGATGACAGAAGTAATAACTGGACACGACAAGGCTATTCTCACAACACAAATCGTGACCAAAACAGACACCACCCTTATGACAACCGCTGGCAGAATAATAGTTACAGAGAAAGATCGCATTTCCGTAGAAATGAATATGACAGAGATAACCATAGAAACAGACAATATGGTAACCAGAACTGTTATTATCAAGGGAGACAGAATAATTTCAGACGCAACGGTCCAGCGCGCAGTTACGATTCAGGGAGAAATTCTCCACCACATGACCGACAAGAAAGAAACTACAGGAACTACCGACATGACGACAGACGATATAATCATAACGATACACGTGAATTTCATCAGAACTGGCGGGACTCTAACAGAGCTGGGCCCTCTCGGCAAGGCGAATTTGTAGAAGTTAGGTCTCCTAATCCCAATAACAGCGCGCGCCAACAAAGAGACAGACAATGACTCGCACAGCAGGCAGCTGCGTGCGGCCGCTGGCTCAGGGAAAAATAACAAAGACGCTAGCCTTGAGAAAAGATTTAGCATTCTTTACCGATGTAAACAACATGATAATTGCTTTGAAGTTGAAAGTCTGCGTACTAGGAAGAGTAAAGGATTGCACCACACTTCACATGTAAAACCGCTTACTGAGAGATAATCTGCTTTTTAACTTTGTCTTTGCCATATAACTTTTCACTTTACATTACTAGTATGCTGTGTTAGACTTAATAATCTGTTAACATGCAGCAATGTTTGAAGTTAAATATCCAGTCTAGAACCTAGGGAACATTTTTAAACAGAAATTATGAATGCATTGTTATAGTGAACAGACGACACAGTGTTGTATTTGTACATTCTTGCTTGTTAGTTGCACGATTATGGAACGACTATAAGGCTTACATACTTAGGACACATACTGGTACTGCTAATGAGATTTTAATGCAACATTTTGGTTTACTTGAAAATACATTCTGGGTTTAAAGTACTTTCTGTGAGATACCAGAGGACACAGTGGTTAGTTTATGTAACAGCTACACGATGTTATCACGACGCTACTAATGAGTGACAATTTACAATGTTGCTTTTGCAGTGTATCTGTTTTATATCTGCACAGTTTTCTGAATTCTTCTGGGAAGAAAAACATGTTTTAGTAGTAACTTTTGTGGTATAGCTACAATGAGACTGCCTTTTCCGTAGCACAACAATACGTTACAGCACAGTACTTTCCTCATCACGGCAATAAGCGTAATAACTAAGACATTTATACGCAAAGCATTTCACTTTTGTGTATTATGAGGTAAGTACATTGACTTCTGCAGAACTTTGCTTTTGGAGGATGACAACTACGACACTTCCACACAGATTATGTTGCAACAAGACGCACGTTTAGCGCTACAGTACACGTATTTGAGTGATTAATTTTGTACTTAAAACATTTATTTTCAAAGATTTTTGAATTACAAAGAAAGTTTTCTGTGATACATTTCATTCCATTGCTGTAATCTGTAACACCTGAGGGTATAATTACATTAATCCTCAGGGGGGTACACGCCTACTTTGTGTACCATGTGTTTGGCAAGCACAAGGAACCCTAGCTAATATGGTATTTGCTTATACAACTTTACACATCGGTACCATATTTCTCTAACACTCAAATTACACAGCTATCTGATCATTTAACTGAGAGAGACAAACATTTATTTTACTATATCAGTGACAGATGTTTACGTAATTACACAGTTGGATAACTTCAGACTTATGAAACTGTATTTTGTCTGTACTTTGTAAACTGTTCATATTTTTTCGGAATCATTGTGATACTATGAGAACTTTGAATGATGTATTTGGTATGAGATCATGATTTTTAAAGTACGTTTGAGGCAGCTGACACTTTTAACATGAGCAGAGAATTTTTTTAGGCTTAGAAATTATTGGAGGAAGTTACGACGATTTTGAGATTTGACTGAAGTGTTATGATGTTATTATTACGATGACGATGTGTATTATGTTGTTGAGAAATGTTTATTATGCTACGTATTTCTCATGATGAAATATTGAAGAAGTGTCGACGAATATGTATATGTATAATGAGGTAAGGAATAATGAGTAGTGTTTAGGGACTCTGATTTGTGGAAAAGGTTGTTGGAAACCAAGAATCGTACTTTAAGAGTTATGAAATGTGCGTAAATTCGTGACTGTATCACAATGCTGACGAATATTTTATTTGGACACTTATATTTATAGGATTTTCTTTCTACAGATTTGCAACGCTAATTCTTGACCTGTGAAATATTTTTATATGAGACTGCCACTGTAGCGGAAACTGTTGTCGTAAATATTTCCGTAAGAAAATTAAGTGACCACCTGCACGTAATGCGTCGTGGGCACCCAGCTGTGTCAGACGCCTGGAGAAAAAGCCATTAGCGCGTGCCTTTCAGAGCACAGGAAAAAAAAAAGGGAGGCCATTATCCTGGACATTATCATTCCTTTAGAGAAAGCATCGCAAATCCGACACGCTGATTACTTGGAAACATATCGTACTTTCTGATATTTACTGAAATGCCAAATGAAATGACAAGAAATAGTTTGTCTACACACCTGACTATGACTACTGTCTTTCTAGATGAGAGATTTTTTTACTACTTATGAAATGCCACATGACTATTGAACGATGTTCTTATGCTTTGCTTTGTACATAGTTGCTTATTTCATTTGATATCTAGTTTCTAGCTGCACTGCAGCATTGGTTAAAATAAAATTTTATAGATGTACTAATATAAATATTTTCTGTCTACAGATCGAGTAAATAATAATTTTTTTAAAAAAATGAGGGAGCACAAAATGACATTTACCTTCACAGGAACTGCATTCATAATTTTCTTTTTAAGTAATTGGTAACTTTTTGGTAGAATAACTTCTTGTGGTGCACCACTTTAATTACTTAGACATTAAGATGTGATTATACATTTCCCTTATCTGCATTGTTATCTTTAGTGTACTATTTTTTCTGCTTGAGCTATGTCATGTTTAGATATAAGCTGCTGTTTGCCAGGCATAGTGCTACTGAACTTTAATTTGTGTTACTCTGCTAAGCCAGATTTATTTTTTTGTTGCTGCACATTGGCTCATATTAGTTGTAATGTTGCATTGCTTGGTAATTTAGATTTACTGTAGCTTGCTTTGCAATTTTCCAATTTTTTGGTCATTGCTCTTTGTGTTACTTATTTTGTGCTGCTGCATTGCCTCGTCCCTTAGTTTAGCATCTGAGCTCAGTAGATTTAAGTTAGCTTAAGAGGGGGTAGCCTCTAAGAGAATGAGTTGCGATGAATTGGAAGAAATGCATTGAGAAAACAGGTTTAGGTAGGATTTTCTTGGAAATAAATGTTGAGGTAAGAAATGTGTGAACATATAAATACAGAAAGCATGCTTAGATAGAATTATTTTGGTGGAAACAAAGGATGAAATAAGAGGAAAGATATATGAAGTTTTGGGTTGGACTGCAGTACCAAATGTTACACTGAAAACGAACCCTGTCCTTTCCTATTGGTGTTATCCCACTATGTGTTTGTGTACCCTTGTGTATTTGTTTTCTTCCTGTCTGTGTGTAGTTTCATAGAATTTTTTCTTCTTTTAATATTAAGCTACATTCACTATGATGGG
Organism: Schistocerca piceifrons; assembly: GCF_021461385.2. Classification (NCBI taxonomy): domain Eukaryota; kingdom Metazoa; phylum Arthropoda; class Insecta; order Orthoptera; family Acrididae; genus Schistocerca; species Schistocerca piceifrons. The sequence goes on from NC_060139.1 coordinate 827,022,433, forward strand.
GAATACTGTTATCCTCGAATATAATTGGCATTAATAATATGTTATTTAGTTTGTAAAGATGTTTAGACATTATTTATTCTGTTTTGTGTTAATGCTCATGTGTGAAGTTGGTGTTTCGAAAGTTATTCTGATCTTTTATGTATGTACTCATGTCATAATTCCTGGAACACTGACGTATATGTTATTTCGATTCTTTTGTAAAGCCTGTACTACAAATGTTATCTGTATTATTATGTTCTTTAATGATGTATTTTGTACCTTTGTTATTGTATTTTTATGTTACCAAATTGTAATTGTTACCAGTTCTTCAAATTAAGTAACATTTCACTGCACACGTTTCTGTTGGTCATAGTACATGGGCAATATGTGAGAAGTAGGGACTGATAGTGTTTGCACGTGTGTTAATAATTCAGCAAGGGACTGGATAACACCATTGCTGGTTCTAAGGACAATTCCAAACACTTTGTGAGTGCACAAGTGGTGGTTTATGGACTTGCTATATTCTCTGCAAGACTCTTCGATGGTGATTGTGCACCTGCACAGTCGCAACAGATGGCTGCTGGCCATTTCTACAAGGACTACAGTGGGTCTACACCTTTGCTGACTCACCAGTACCATTATTTCTACAAGGCCTGCAGTGGGTCTGCACCTCTGGTGGCCCACCAATACCGTAATCTCTACCAGGACTACAGTGGGTCTGTTCTGTGATGACCTACCTACCAATATTCTTCAAAACGTCGAATGACTCTGCTGTGGGTTTGCTATGTTGTGGCCCATTACCTGTCTGCATGTCAAGAGTCAGCACTGTCTTTCCGTTGGAAGGACAACACTACTTCTTCAAGACTGCATGGAAATCCACTACTTCTATGTGCATTTTCTTTAACTGCTCAGACTTTGAGAAAAACTCTGCATTTTTACTGTGATGAACAATGTGGACTGTCTTTATGGACTGTGAGAAATTTTTAGCTTTTGACCAACATTGTATCAATAAGTGTGTGCATTTGATTTCTTTGTTATTGTAATTATGAAAAATTTTTTTCAAATCTGTATTGGCCACTGCCCAATCCAATTTGTAAAAATTTTTGTGGGGAGCATGGGGGCTATGTAAGTAGGCTGTTTAGGTTTTTTTATTGGTAACGCCACCTCTGTATGAAAATCACTGGCTGTGCTGTGTGCAGTCTGTGGCTGCTTTGCATTGTTGTAATACTCGCCATTGTAGTGTTAGGCAGCTGGCTGTGAACAGCGCGTAGCGTTGCGCAGTTGGAGGTGAGCCGCCAACAGTGGTGGATGTGGGGAGAGAGATGGCGGAGTTTTGAAATTTGTCATGAACTGCTATATTTATATATGATGATATCAAGGTAAATACATTGTTTGTTCTCTATTAATATCTTTCATTTGCTAACTATCCCTATCAGTAGTTAGTGCCTTCCATAGTTTGAATCTTTTATTTAGCTGGCAGTAGTGGCGCTCGCTGTATTGCAGTAGCTTGAGCAGTGAAGATTTTTGTGAGGTAAGTGATTTGTGAAAGGTATGGTTTAATGTTAGTCAGGGCCATTCTTTTGTAGGGAATTTTGAAAGTCAGATTGCGTTGCGCTAACAAAATATTGTGTGTCAGTTTAAGGACAGTCAGGTACAATTTTTCAAAGGGGAAGTTTCAACTTAACATCTGAGGTCATCAGTCCCCTAGAACTTTGAACTACTTAAACCTAACTGACCTAAGGACATCACACACATCCATGCCCGAGGCAAGATTCTAACCTGCGACCGTAGCAGCAGCGCGATTCCGGACGGAAGCGCCTAGAACCGCAACCGGCAGAAACTAACAGAGAGCAAGTTCCTGAAGAAGGAAAATGAGCCCTCTACGACGAAAATCAACTCACCCCTTCGCTAACACACTAAACGACGTTACAGCGTACCTATATTAATGCGATAGAATGTGTAAATGACATGACAGCCGGTGGCTCCTTCCAAAGAAAATCAAAAGATGATTAGACCAGTTGTCACAACGGCCGGCTACCGATTTTGAGGCACTGTGCAACGTAATTGCTGAATGTTAAATTAACAGTCCCCAATTGTAATGTTAAACAGATACTTTTCAACGCGAGTGCAGCTGCTAGCTATGGCCGGCCGCGGTGGTCTCACGGTTCTAGGCGCGCAGTCCGGAACCGCTCGACTGCTACGGTCGCAGGTTCGAATCTTGCCTCGGGCATGGATGTGTGTGATGTTCTAGGGGACAGATGACCACAGCTGTTAAGCCCCATAGTGCTCAGAGCCATTTGAACCATTTGCTGGCTATGTTGTGATACAAATAGAAAGCTGCTGCATGATGTCTGATTGTAAGGCGTAACAAAAAAATGGTTCAAATGGCTCTGAGCACTATGGGACTTAACATCTGTGGTCATCAGTCCCCTAGAACTTAGAACTACTTAAACCTAACTAACCTAAGGACATCACACACATCCACGCCCGAGGCAGGATTCGAACCTGCGACCGTAGCAGTTGCGCGGCTCCGGACTGAGCGCCTAGAACCGCGAGACCACCGCGGCCGGCTAAGGCGTAACAGGCTATTAATAAAATCTTCTCAGGCTTCTAGCGCCTTACAATGACCGAGGAGAGCTCAGTCGGAAGCTCGTGGATTTAAACCACATTTCGCGACTGGAAATCTGAGAGGGTTTAATTAATTCATATAGCTGCGAGACCGTGCATAGAAGGCTACTGTTTCTACATCTGCGCAGTGCATAACAGTTCCGTGGCATGAGTGTACTTGATGCGTTATTTAGGGTTTATGTGTGGGCTGTATGGTAACGGGATTCCAATCAATTTATACTGGGTCCATGAGAGCTGTAGTTTTGAATTTCCCTCCATTTTTCTTCCTCAGCTATAAATTATACCAATTTGGTGATAAGTTATAATAGTGAAAAAGAAATCAATATAGTTCTGCTGAACATAAACGTTTCAACAGATCGAGAGACACATGTTAGGTGTGTATACAGGGTGCCCCAGGAATGCTATGGCAAACTTCGAAGGGTAGTAGAAGATGTCTTAACAAACAAATCGAATATAGGAACCCGTGCCAGAACAGTCGACTGATGATGGCTGAAGTGATCGCTACAGCAAAGATCTACTAATACCAGTATTGCTGGCTCCTGTTTTGGTCACAATCGAGGTAGAATATTCCTACAAATCGGTCAGGGGCCTGAAGACAGCATAATAAAACGCTGAAACTGGTAGCCAAATAAAATAAGTTAGGAAACTAGACAGCTGAAAGGTATTTAATTTGACATCTTGTATCGAACAGTCGAGCCCCGCAACCATCTCTAAAAAGGTGGACATACATAGACGTGTCAGTAAAAGTCATCCAACAACACTACAGAGCGCTGAAGTTACAGGCACCAGCGTCTGCCACTAGACTGCCACCTCGGCAGCAAACGTGACTTTGTACGCAGACGGATCGCAGGAGGAGCGTCCCTCTACGTCGCTTTTTACTCAGTGATTGTGACTGACTGCCACGATCGCTAGTGGATGCTGCGTAGACAAGCCTTCTCTCCTTTGAATGCAAGGCTCTGTTGCCTTGGTGGGTGACAGTTTCGGCCAAAGATTTCCATCTGCAGTCTAATTTTCTCCTGTATACCGCAAAACGTTGGAGAATTTGAACGGTTCCAGGAGAAAAATAAACCGTGGATCGAAACATTTGTGCGGAGCTGTTAACCACCAAGGCAACAGAGCATTATATTCATAAAAGAAAAGGCTTTTCTATGCAGCAGCTAGCCCCAACTCCACCACTGGCGACCATAGTAACTAGTTTTCATCAATGAATAACAGCCTGCCGGAGTGGCCGAGCGGTTAAAGGCGCTACAGTTTGGAACCGCACAACCGCTACGGTCGCAGGTTCGAATCCTGCCTCGGGCATGGATGTGAGTGATATCCTTAGGTTAGTTAGGTTTAAGTAGTTCTAAGTTCTAGGGGACTTATGACCACATCAGTTGAGTCCCATAGTGCTCAGAGCCATTTGAACCATTTGAATGAATAACAAACAACGTTTTGAGACATTCCACACATGGTCCGTCAGCATACAAAGTCACATTTGGTGCCAAAAGAGTGGCCTAGAGGCAGGCGCCAGTGCCTATAGCTTTGATGCTCTGTAGCTTCGTAGGGTGACGTTTCTGGACATGGGTTCCTATCCTCGATATCTTCGTCAAGATACCGTCTGCAGCCCCTTGAAGATTATCGCAACATTTATAGGACGATAAGTATAGAACATGAGTAGCAAAATGGGACTCATTTAGCGAAATAAATGGAAAAACTTTTTTTTTTGGGGGGGGGGGGAGGATCCTTTCCAGCCATTTCTGGTTCACAGATTATAGATGAAGTGTGACAATTCATAAATTAAAATAATTAGGTAATAAACCACAATGTAGCCACAGCTAAAGTGACTGCCATCTTGAACAAATCCAGCAACCACGCAAGCCACATGAGCTTTCTAGAGCATAGGAACCATTTTTCTTACTTTCTCGCCATCTCCCATTTGGCCAAGAACGAAGTGGTCAGCGGAAGGGGGAAGGAGATGGATGATGATGAGAAGGAGGAGGAGGAGGAGGAGGAGGAGGACAGAGAAAGAGGGGTGGGATATAGCAACAGTGCAAACTGTCCTGTTACTTTCATGGCTGAAACACTGATCAGAAACATTGCTCCTCTGTGACAGCGTTTCCTTGTTTCCACATTAACACAACACCGAGTTTCACTCTGGAAATTCTGATTTTGTTCCAAGGCTTTTCTAATTCTCTCGAGGCGAATGCCGGTATGGTTGAACACAATTTGATCACGGTCGTTCCCTGCCGTCGTTACCCAACGCAGCCAGAACTCCATCTCGAGCGACCATGACATAGACAGGGCCCTGACTTCCAGCCCGTCTTCTTTGCTATAGTGCCGCTGAATGGCTCATTGAGAGCGACATCACCACGCGTGCGCAGGACGTTAGCACGGCATCATCGGAGAGCACTACTACCACGTCTGTTTGACAACGTCGATGCGGTGGCGAACGGCGGGCGCGGCCACCGCAGCACGCGGACGGCTACTTTGAGCGGAGCGGGGCCGCGAGCGGTGGCTGTCAGTAGGGACGTTAGAGCGGAAGCCGCGCCGTTAAACATTCACCAGCGGAAGCTTTATGCACTGGCGCGGCGCTCGCCGCCACGTTTTATCTCCCTCGTTTCGGAAAAAGGCGGTGCGGGAGCGCGCAACACGCAGCCCGCACGCCTGCCTCTGGCGCATTCGCTCCGCCCCCACCCCCTCACCCAATTTCTCCCCCCCCCCCCTTCCCCTTCCCCACAACGCGCTCCACTCACTTTTATACTTTGACAGAATTCCTGTATGTTTGTACGCTTGTATTTTTGGATAAATGTGCAGAGCTGATTCAGCGCTGAGAGGAGAGGATTCTGCAGTCAATGTCTGGTTTGTCAGTATTCATCTCGCTCGGAATTCCAAAACACAGCAGCGTTGGAGACTAATTCTTTCCGACAAAGGAGACAGTTACGTACCTAGTCTCGCCAAAATATCTAATCCTTGAATGCCATCTGAACGTCCGCTTCCTTCTTCGAGTGTAATGAAAATAATGGTTCAAATGGCTCTGAGCACTATGGGACTTAACTTCTAAGGTCATCAGTCCCCTAGAACTTAGAACTACTTAAACCTAACTAACCTAAGGACATCACACACATCCATGCCCGAGGCAGGATTCGAACCTGCGACCGTAGCGGTCACGCGGTTCCAGACTGTAGCGCCTTTAACCGCTTGGCCACCCCGGCCGGCCGAGTCTAATCAACAGGACACAAAAATATAGCTTGAAGACATGTCGAAAGTCGGAAAAACTGAGATCTTTTTACATAAAAGCAGAGAATTTTAGTATCCTTTCTAATGTTGCGGAAACGTCACAAATCTGTAAACAGGTGATTCATACTTGTTTCATGCTTTGTGATCAGTGGCTCGCTCATTCTCAAGAATGGCATTAAATTTGTCAAATTTATTTGGTACTTAATGCCAGGATAGTCGACAGCTAGAGACAGGAAAATTTCGCCAACGATAACACAAAAAATATCTATTTTTAGCAAAATATCGCAAATTAAGCAATTTTTACGAAATATCACGATATTTGTCATTTTTTCGTGTAAAAGATGTTATAAATCTGAGAACGGTGGCTTAGTAATGTTCGTAACAGGTAGTTATTAAATGTTGTAATTTATTCTTGACTTCTTATTTACTGACGTATGAAGATGGCGCACAATGTTAAAACGTCAATACAATTCCCACATAACTAAGATATGACGTCAAAGACAGCACCCAAATATGTTAAATACACCGAAACTGGAAAAAATATCCTATTGGAGAAAATAACGCCAAAAGTAGAAGAAAAAATTACTTCGAAATTGACAAAAAGCACCGAATTGGGCAATAAGGAAAACAACGAATATGGTTAAAATAGCATCACTAGATCAGGCAAAAATGTATCACCGAACCTGGCAAAAAAAACAACAAATATGGGAAAAGAAAATTTAGCAAAAACTAACACCAAAATTGACAAAAAATAACACCGAAACTGCAAAAATTACACCGAATTTGGAACGACATAACGCTGAATTTGGCTAAAAACTACCGAAAACGGCAAAATATAAACCTGAAATTGGCATAAACAGCACAGAAATTGTGGCCAATTTGTTTATGGAGGACTTTGAGGAACGTGTATTGGAGTCAGCGACCATGAAACCTGCGTGTTTTTTCAGATATGTAGACGATAGTGTTGTTGTTTTGCCCCATGGTAGTGAGAATTTAAACCGGTTTTTGGAACTCTTGGTTCAATCCACCCGAATATTCAATTCACTATGGAGGTGGAAAAGAATGGATGCGTTCCCTTTCTTGATGTGTTGGTCCGAAGGAAGAGTGATGGTACGTTGGGACATTCTGTTAATAGGAAACCTACTCACACTGACTTGTATCTGCGAGCTGATAGTTGTCACCATCCAGCTCAGCGTGAAGGAGTACCTTGTACCTTGGTTCAAAGGGCCCACGTTATCTCAGACCCTGAAAGTTTGGCAGGTGAGCTATTACCTTTCGTCAGAATGGTTACAATGAGAGGCAGATCAAACGTGCGTTGCGCTATCAGCCTTCTGTGCAACCAGTGAGACGCAGGAAGCATTTCCAACAGGATTGGCCGTATTTTGCGGAAATACACTCCTGGAAATGGAAAAAAGAACACATTGACACCGGTGTATCAGACCCACCATACTTGCTCCGGACACTGCGAGAGGGCTGTACAAGCAATGATCACACGCACGGCACAGCGGACACACCAGGAACCACGGTGTTGGCCGTCGAATGGCGCTAGCTGCGCAGCATTTGTGCACCGCCGCCGTCAGTGTCAGCCAGTTTGCCGTGGCATACGGAGCTCCATCGCAGTCTTTAACACTGGTAGCATGCCGCGACAGCGTGGACGTGAACCGTATGTGCAGTTGACGGACTTTGAGCGAGGGCGTATAGTGGGCATGCGGGAGGCCGGGTGGACGTACCGCCGAATTGCTCAACACGTGGGGCGTGAGGTCTCCACAGTACATCGATGTTGTCGCCAGTGGTCGGCGGAAGGTGGACGTGCCCGTCGACCTGGGACCGGACCGCAGCGACGCACGGATGCACGCCAAGACCGTAGGATCCTACGCAGTGCCGTAGGGGACCGCACCGCCACTTCCCAGCAAATTAGGGACACTGTTGCTCCTGGGGTATCGGCGAGGACCATTCGCAACCGTCTCCATGAAGCTGGGCTACGGTCCCGCACACCGTTAGGCCGTCTTCCGCTCACGCCCCAACATCGTGCAGGCCGCCTCCAGTGGTGTTGCGACAGGCGTGAATGGAGGGACGAATGGAGACGTGTCGTCTTCAGCAATGAGAGTCGCTTCTGCCTTGGTGCCAATGATGGTCGTATGCGTGTTTGGCGCCGTGCAGGTGAGCGCCACAATCAGGACTGCATACGACCGAGGCACACAGGGCCAACACCCGGCATCATGGTGTGGGGAGCGATCTCCTACACTGGCCGTACACCACTGGTGATCGTCGAGGGGACACTGAATAGTGCACGGTACATCCAAACCGTCATCGAACCCATCGCTCTACCATTCCTAGACCGGCAAGGGAACTTGCTGTTCCAACAGGACAATGCACGTCCGCATGTATCCCGTGCCACCCAACGTGCTCTAGAAGGTGTAAGTCAACTACCCTGGCCAGCAAGATCTCCGGATCTGTCCCCCATTGAGCATGTTTGGGATTGGATGAAGCGTCGTCTCACGCGGTCTGCACGTCCAGCACGAACGCTGGTCCAACTGAGGCGCCAGGTGGAAATGGCATGGCAAGCCGTTCCACAGGACTACATCCAGCATCTCTACGATCGTCTCCATGGGAGAATAGCAGCCTGCATTGCTGCGAAAGGTGGATATACACTGTACTAGTGCCAACATTGTGCATGCTCTGTTGCCTGTGTCTATGTGCCTGTGGTTCTGTCAGTGTGATCATGTGATGTATCTGACCCCAGGAATGTGTCAATAAAGTTTCCCCTTCCTGGGACAATGAATTCACGGTGTTCTTATTTCAATTTCCAGGAGTGTATTATGTGAAATGTGTTTTTCGACCACCTTCTAAGATTAAGGCCCTGTTGAAGTCCGTAAAAGATGATCTTGGTTTGCGTAAGGCAGGTGTCTATCGTATTCCTTGCAGCTGTGGCAAGTCTATATTGGTCAGAAAATCAGGACTGTGGAAGACCGGTGTAATGAACATAAGCGTCACACACGCTTACAACAGCCGAGCAAATCTGCTATTGCAGAACATTTCCTTGACACCGGTCATCCTCTGGAATACAACAACACGAAGATTCTGGCTTGCACGTCCAGCTATTGGGATAGTGTTATTAAGGAAGCTATTGAAATCAAACTATCAAGCAACCTTATAAACAGAGACTGTGGATTTTCTTTAAATGTTGCTTGGAATCCGGCTCTGTCTCTCATCAAACAACAGAGGGACAGAATTAGTGCTACCTCTCCTGTTGATTAATAGTCACTGTCGATATTTCTGATGTTGGTTATCTTTGTTTGTGTTGACACTTGTTCTGTGTGTGGTACCTTCTTGTTTCTCCTCTGTGAACCGAGGTATTAAATTCCCTTGCTCATTGCTTCCTCCTTGCATTTGTGGCTTGAGAATGGCAGGGTGTGCTCCTGTCGAAATATCGGCGGTGGTCGACGACGTCACCGGGCAGCAAACCCGTAAGTTATTTGAACATTCAATTCGCCTGGAAAAGTTAACGTCTCACTAAGGGACTTAACATCTGAGGTCATGAGTCCCCTAGACTTAGAACTACTTAAACCTAACTAACCTAAGGACATAACACACATCCATTCCCGAGTCAGGATTCGAACCTGCAACCGTAGCAGCCACGTGGTGCCGGACTGAAGCGCCTAGAACCACTCGACCACAGCGACCTGCGGGACACAGCATCTCTGAGGTAGCGATGAAGTGGGGATTTTCCCGTACGACTATTTCACGAGTGTACCGTGAATATCAGGAATCGGGTATAACATCAAATCTCCGACATCTTAGCTGCCGGAAAATGATCCTGCAAGAACGGGACCAACAACGACTGAAGAGAGTTGTTCAACGTGCCGGAAGTACTACCCTTCCGCAAACTGCGGAGGTTTCAATGATGGGCCATCAACAAGTATCAACGTGCGAATCATTCAACGACACGCAATTTATAAGGGCTTCTGGTGCCGAAGGCCCACTCGTATACCCTTGATAATTGCACGACACAAAGCTTTACGCCTCGCCTGGGCCTGTCAAGAGCGACATTGTACTGTTGATGGCTGGAAACGTGTTGCCTGGTCGGACGAGTCTCGTTTCGAATTGTATCAAGCGGACGAACGTGTGCGGGTATGGAGACAACGTCATGAATGCATGGACCTCGCATGTCAGCAGGGGACTGTTCAAGCTAGTGGACGCTCTGTAATGGTGTGGGGCCTCTGATACGTCTAGATAAGACTCTGACAAGTGACACGTACGTAAGCAACCTCTCTGATCATCTGCATCCGCTCATATCCGTTGTGCATTCTGACGGACATGGAAAATTCCAGCAGGACAATGCGACACACAACACGTCCAAAATTGCTACATGCTCGCTCCAGTAATACTCTTCTGAGTTTAAACACTGTCGATGACCACCAAACTCTCCTGACATGAACATTACTCAGCATATCTAGGGTGCCTTTTGATTCACGGTGTCAAATCCCTCCAGCACTACTTCAGACATTAGTCGTGTCCATGCCACGTCGTGTTGCCGAACTTGGGTGTGCTCGCTGGGGGCCCTACACGATATTAGGCATGTTTACCAGTTTCTTTGGCTCTTCAGTAAAGTACTGCCATCTGGCGCGAGTTACTGGAAATACTTGAGATCTTTGTAACCAAAAACGGACAAGAAAAAGTGTCGCATTACTTAATGAATGCATCTCGTACATGATCGATTTCTGAATACATATTCTTTCGCCAGATCTATATCAATTCGGTGAAACACATCTATGCACTATAGCCAATAACCATCGGTATTCCGCCCTATCGTTTTAACATGTAGATAAAATCACGTAAACTTATGCGATACTTATTTTTACAACACGTATGAAATCCGTGGAACGCACCAACCAAAAATGTACTTCATCTCCGTTACGATAAGTTCTGTTTTTGTTTGTTTACGTCGTTACAGTGTCATAATAATGTTTACTTTTTTGTTAGCTTTGTGTCTAATCAGATCTTATTGTTATCATTATTACTATTATCATTATTAGTCACTTACAGATACAAAAATGACAATTTATTAGAGAGGAAACTTTTCTTTTCCTTTTCCTTACATAACAAGTAGACATTCATCTTTCCAGAAAGCGAGTGAAAGGAGAGTTCAGAACAACATGGAAAATGCAAAACGGTAAGTGAAGTAGTTTCAGTATTGATAAAAATTATTAATTTTCTTGCCTGACGTTAGAAAGTGAAAATAACTACGAAATACACTTACGGAAAAAAATCTCAACACCAAGATGGAGTTGTGCGACATAAACGGAAGTTGGGAGACGTGTTTCTACTTCGGAAAGATGACTACTTTTCAAACTTCCTGCAAGTCGCGTAAGAGGAGGCTCGTAGCGCCACTATGAGGATGCGAATAAAGTTTGGCTGAAAATCGCGCTTTAACGATGGTGAGCGTTAGTTACCTCTGAGACTGAAGGACTGGTTAGTCAAGAATGCCTTTAAGATGACTAAGACGTCACTATCAACAGCTCTGAGTTTGAACGAAGTAGTATAATGAGGCTACGGAAAGCTTGATGTTCCTTCTGTGATACTACAGACATATTTGGCAGGAAAGTTGCCACTGTACATGATAGCTAGCAGCAGTGGTTACGGGAAGCTACGGTCCCAGGAACACCGGGCTACGGACGGCCATGTGATACTACCGAGAATGAAACCCATCGTGTTCGACGTGTGGGTGTGGCGCATCGTACTGCGTTTGTAGCAACAATTTGGGCAGCAGTTGGCACCACAGTGACCCAACGACCTATTACAAGTCGGTTACTTCAAGGACATCACCGAGCTAGAAGCCTTGTGGCTGCGTTCCATTTACCCCAAACCACCACCGTTTGCGACTTCAGTTTTTTCGAGCGAGAGCACATTGGAGTGCCGAATGGAGATCTGCTGTGTTTTTTTGACGAAATCCGGTTCTGTGTCGGTGGTCAGACGTAGGCCAGGTGGACGCCTGCAACCAACTTGTCTGCGTCTTGGCACTCTAGATTTAAGGTCTGGGGTACGATTTCGTATGACAGGAGGAGCACTCTCATGGTTTAACCACGCATCCTGACTGCAAATTTGTGCCTCAGTCTGGTGATTCGACCTGTTGTGTTACCATTCGCAAAAAAAAGGCTATGAGCACTATGGGACTTAACTTCTGAGGTCATCAGTCCCCTAGAACATAGAACTACTTAAACCTAACCAACCTAAGGACATCACACGCCCGAGGCAGGATTCGAACCTGCGACCGTAGCGGTCGCGTGGTTCCGGACTGACACGCCTAGAACCCTTCGGTCACACAGGCCGGCCCGTAAACAGCATACCAGGGGGTGTTTTCAAAAAGGATAACGCTCGTCCATATGCGGCTGTTGCAACCGAACATGCTCTACAGAGTGTCGACATGTTGCCTTGACCTGCTCGATCACCAGACTGTCTTCAGCGTCATCCACAACATCTCTGTATTGACCACATATGTGCAACAGGCATGGAACTCCACAAACTGACATCAAGACCATTGTACGACACAATGCGTGCACGTTTACATAGTTGCATTCAACATTCTGGAGGTTACACCGACGGTTACAAAAGCATTTCTCGTCTGCAATGGCTGTTCTAGTGCTTAAATAAACCTATGATCTTGCAATATTAATTTCTTAAACATATTACATAGACAAATGAATTCCCAAAATTTCATTAGCCACATTTGTATTTCTCGGTGTTGTAGCTTTTTCCGTCAGTGCAAATAAAAATGAACGATGAACCGATGGTAAAACAATGATTCCTGAAAAAACTGGAGAGAAAACGGAAGAATAAATCCAAGAAGTTACCTTTCCAGATTTGACAGAAGAAAGAAGACAAAAGTGGATAGAGGCTAGCCAGTAAATGTTATTAAAATTGACCTGGATTTCAGAAAAAAATTTCGCAAATAAAACATGAAAATGAAATTTGGACAGAGAGTAAATATGAGATTTGTTATTCAGTACTGTTGGGTAGTGTGAAAATGCATTTTCATGGATACAGTACGAATAAGGAAGATTCATGTGAGAAGCAGATAATATTCGCACTGCGCTATCCATTTCTAGCCCCTAAGGCGATGGATAATACAGACTAGTAATAAGCTGTAAAATATTTATTGTTTGTTTAATTAAATGTACAAATTCTTAAGGACTTTATTTTTAGAGGAAAGATATTTGTCCCTAGGTACAAGAGTGCGTGATTCTTTCGATAATATTACAACAGGAAAAACTCAAATCAAAAATCAATTTAAAGGTGTCTCTAAGAAAGAATACAATTCGGAAAAAAAAACTGTCAACAGTGTGATATTTAATTTGACATTTTGGAAATAAAGTTGTAAGATCACGAACAGTGGTGTGGCAGCTCCCAAAGTTGCACTAGTGATTATCCTCGAAATCAAATCGTGAAATAGGACTCATCAAGACATGTGAATATAGACTGCCACATTTACTGAACCCCACCACTGAGTATCACAACAGAAGATCACAGGCCGTAATTATGCAGTTGATCATGAGAGTGCAAAATTGATGGAATCAATATCATTCTACAAGTGAGTCACAGTAGTAATCTAGGTCGACATGTCAGTTATGTTTACGATGGAGTCAAAAACAGAACATTAGTGTATATGTGATGATATAGACCAATGTTGTCTATTACAGAAAACTATAAGGAATAAAAACGCATAGTGCATGTCACTGGATAAGAAAGGTCCCAAATATTTGCACAGCTCCGCTGACGTTTGTTTGTAACAACACGGTGACTGTACCACAAGAGAAATCATTTTGTCAGTTGGAATTTGCGCGAAATCATCTATTGGTCAACCGCATAGTGTATTCCACCGTCAGTTCAGTAAGAAGCGGCATCTGCAAAACTGGCAACAAAATTCTCGGAAGCCGTTTGCATATGCAAAGGAAGAGCACTGATCGGCCACCCACCTCTAATGAAAGAGCCCAGGGTATTGGAGAAGTGTTCCAACGGAGCAATCGGAAGTCTAGAAGATGGGCAGGCCAGGAACTTCAACTTCCTCAAACAACGATATGGCGTGTTCTGAATCAATGCCTGCTTATGAAGCCTTACATGTTGCATTTACTGCAGCAATTGTGTACCGGTGACCGTAACAGAAGATACAAGTTTTGCATTTCTGTTCTCCAGAACATGACAGGGGACACTTTTTCCGAATGACTGATCTTTTCTGACGAATCACCGTTTCATCTGTCGGGTAAGGTACACAGCCATAATGTAAGAATTTGGACGTTAAAAAATCTTGTCGTCGTTGTCGGAAATAAAGAAAAAAATCACCGAAACTGAATGTGTTTTTTGCTATTTCAGTTCTTGAAGTTTACGGACCTTTCTTTCCTACAGAGAAAACTGTGACAGGACTGGACATGCTGGAAAACTGATTGCTTCCTGAACTTCACACGAAGGTTCCAAAAACTTCATATTTATGCATTACGGCGGCCCATTTCACTTTCATCTTGAGATGCGGCGTCATCTTAAAACAACCTTCCCACCACAATGGACTCAAAAAGGTGAAGATCTTGTTCGTTGCTTTTGGTCTCACACCTTGGCATTTTTCTCTGTTGGTGTACACAAAAGAGTCCTTGCTCCACCTACGGCAGCTCTCTTCAAGAGCTGAGAAATCGAATTGTTGAAGTCGTCGATTCAATAAAAGGGACCTGTTAATTCGTGTGTGGGATGAAATGGACTACTATTTCGATTTTTCTCGAGCAATGTATGGTATTCATGTTAAGTGTATGTTGTAGTTTCTGTCCGAACATAAGACTTTGAACCTTCCTCTATCCAGTGACATGTGTGATGTATTTCTATCTTTCACAGTTCGTCTGTAATTAATCATACGATGGTTTTTTCTTTTACCTGTCTTATTTCTCCACACTCTGACTCAGTCACTGCGTTACAAAATTATTCGAATCTGCCCAAACATAAAAGTTAGACAGGAAGTAAATAACTTCCAAAAACACGCACTTTGAGCTGAATTTTGTATGGTGTGCTTCTGATAAAATTTCTAAGACCCGAAATTTCAGTTCACAAAAGTAAAGCAGTTACAATAACGATACTGCGTGTAACAGTGTAGTAGCCGTTATGGTGTGTGGTGGAGGCCTTGGAGTGCTATCGGAGTTCTCAATGGGGCAAAAAACGAGACGGGGGCCCAGAATTTTTCCAACTACTGGAGACACCTGCCTATCAGAACTAGGAAGTGCAGGCGCCAAGGGAAGTACGCCAAATAGAATACACTGAGAGTTTTTATATACTCGTGAGACCTCTCATTGCATCAAAACTTTTACGTAAATTAAGATTTTGCATAACGACGGCCGGCACACTGTGCAGCATGAACGTAGTGATTGGCGCACGAGAACAAAGCAGTGGAATCATCTAGAAAGCAAATGTTACTGACGCAGCTGCAAAAGACTCCAAATCCAATCAACGAATTTTTCTATGACATGTGCTTCTATGTTGTCGTTATGCGAAGATTCCATGGTACAAACTTCTAGTGCCCGAATATTGCGCGTTTCTTCAAAAGTGTAGCGGCAATGGATTGCTGATAAACCGATATTAAGGAAAAAGTATTTAGATTTTTGATACAAGAAGGCTCTTAAAATCAAGCATCGATGTATAAGTAACCACCTATATGTACAGCCGTCGACGAAACCTCGGACGTATGTGGAAGTTTAATTGGCAATCTCGTTGCTGGAAAACTCGACGGAGAAGAACACTTACAGCCATTATAGATTTCCTGCAATATATTGAATGCAGAAATCATTCAACAGTAACTGATTCGTGAAAGATAGTTTTTAGGTACTACTGCCAGAGGGAAATCAGGAAGAAAAAGTTGTTGTGCGTTCGGATGCTGCGGCCTACATGCTGAAAGCGACAACTGCCCTGCACCTATTCTGTCTGTACCAAAGCTACTTTACCCGTCTGGGCCATGCACTGCAACGTACCGCCAACGAAGTGCGCGGCGGCTTCCCTGAAATAAATAAAATAGTTTCATACAACAAGGAATTTTTCTCTAGGTTCCGCATTAGATGTCGCTCTATGAGAACAGCTGTCGAACCTAGCGCTACCGTCTGAGCCTATTGTAACGGTGTCGAATGCGTGGATTGAAACTGCGGGTTTTCGTAAAGACAATTTCAAACCCAGAAATCTGTGCTTGATTCACTACCGAAAGAATCTTCAGTTTCAGTACGAGAGACACAACATTCTTACACTGGCCCTAAAATCGAAAATGTCGGAGCGTACATTCGCAACAACTTCGGATTCCTTGCCAGCGAGCATTAAAGAATTAAAAGCTATCGGTTTGCCCTTGCAGAAATCGTTACAAACTGTTGAGAATTTCAAACGCAAGTTGACTGGCACTAGAAGTGATATTGAACAAATGGTAGATAATACGTCTGACACTGTTTTGGCCAGAATTCCAGATTACTCGACTCATTCTGTTATCTGCAATATTCTCAGCACGGTACAAGAAGACGCTCTATGGACATCTCTTCAGGAATAGCTCCTCTCCTAAAATTTTCACCATCAATGTCCTGTGATATGGAGAGTCTTCCTACCAGTCCACATCGACAACAGAATTACCTGGATGTTTACTACCCTCCAAAATGAAAGGTAAGGTGGGGTGCCTTAAAAACTTAGTTAAAGATGGTCATTTACTAAACGGATGTTGCTGAAAGTATTTTCCTTTATTAGTGCAGTATAGAGATTAAAAATAAAAAACTTAATTACTATAAAATGTACTTCTTAATTTAATTTCTGTATTTCCGGTACATTTAAGTGCATATTAAGATTATACTTTAGGCTATAATTAATGAATAAGTTGATTGCCGGTGAAATTATTGTTCTATGCTAAATACTAATAAAATATTTTGTGATATTACATATTTTTCTTACATATTTTACTCATATCATTATAGTGTATAAATATGTACGTACTTCACGTGCTAATGCTGCACGAAAGACTTGGCCCGATCTATAATGTTTTCATAGTGTTTGTCGGATAATATTTCAGTACGCAAGTAAAAGTAATATCGGCCTCAAGCAACACTTGTATCCAATAGTGATTAAAATCTCCTGCTCTTCTAACTAAAATCTGACGTTGAGGTCTTGCAGTATAAAATGCTTACTTTTAAAAATTGAAGGACGAGTTAAAATTTCTCTCCGATAATCACAAATTGTGATACCCGCATTTCTAATCAGTCCATGAAAAATGTAAGATCTTTCTCGAGTTTTTGTGGCAACCCCAGCGCCGCCAGTAAGTCAAACAGGCATTTCTCAGCTTTTAAGGACTATTCTGGGACGCCGTACTGCCAGTGTACATTTATTTTAAAATATTATTTTATTATTTTGTTGCTCTATCGAGAAGAGATGAGCACGTCAGCTGATACACTTGCTGATGTTTAACACGTCGATTACCATCTTACGTACCTGAGGACTTAAGTGCTGTGAAAGCATTCACCAATAACTAAAAATAATAAATACTTTCGAATGGAAAAAATGAAAGAGAATAAATATGTTTTATTCCACATAATAACTTATTTTATTATTGTTTAGTCATAGTTTTAAACACAGTCTTCCTTATGCCCTTCTAAACACTCTTATTTTAAGACAAAATCGTGAAACTTTTACTTGCTTGAGCTGTAAAATGAAAGTTGAACCCGGCTAACATTTACATAAAATTTTCTTTGTTTTAAACAAAGCGTCGTAGCTGAAGTCCTTTGTCAAAAGGAACTTCCTCATATATTCTCAGCTCTCTTGATGAAATGGTTGTGAAAGAATATAGCTCTATAACTACTATTCTCACCCACAAGTAAAGGACTAATGGTATACGTAGTATTGGGATATTAAATCTTATTTTACCGAGTAATAGAATGTTAGATACAAAGAGGGGTAGACAGAAGAGAGATTATTACCTTACATTTCTGTTGAACGGTACGTTTAACTCCATTTTAAAGTCTTGAAAAATTGTTTAAAGCGACGAGTAAAAGCTGAAATTTATGTTCATATTCCAAGGATCCTAATTCGGCAATCTTTATTACTCATTAGTGAATGTAAACGGCAAAGAGAAAACTAAACATAACTTCGCAGACAGAAAAATTCACATTTATCGTCTATACATATTGCAATATGAGAATAAAAGATCTGTAGTATCACTTGCTACTGTGAGTAGCATAAAGTAAAGTAAGTAAAACATAAAATAGGCAATTTTAAAGTGCGTGTTTTCCATTGATGAAACTAATAACTGGGATTCTCTCCCCTTTCTCTTCTTATCCTCCTCCTCTGTTTTACATACTTTTCGTTTTCAAGGTTTTTACCTTCATTTTGGTATTTTTTTTTGTTCTCTGTTAAAAATAACAAAGTACAGGAGTAAATGGTTCTGAGCACTATGGGACTTAACTTCTGAGGTCATCAGTCCCTTAGAACTTAGAACTACCTAAACCTGACTAACCTAAGGACATCACACACATCCATGCCCGAGGCAGGATTTGAACCTGCGACCGTAGCAGACTAGCGGTCCCGGACTGAAGCGCCTAGAACCGCTCGGCCACCACGGCCGGCACGGGAGTAAATATTACGCTACCTCATTTGACTGTGTAGCATAAGATACCGTGGAAACGCCTTTTGGAGGGAGTGTAAAATGTCTTGTAAATCCTACGTAAAACAACGCATGCTCTCTAATTATACTGAAATTACAAACAACGTCTGTTTAACGTAAGTCATGAACAGTTCTCTGCACAGTGAATGGAATACACCGTCTAGACTACAATTTTTGTTATTGATTATGATCAGTTTCTGAAGATAATCTGCTAATGAGATAGAAACATTATGTCACTAATAAACCTTTGGTCTGAATATAGTCTACTAAGACTGAAACCAGTCACCAGTAATGAAATAAAACATCATTTGCGACCACGTCGAATTACTTTCTTTACGATAACATAAAGATCGCTGATGCCTCAGACATCACTTCAAAAATTATTAATTAACAAAAGAAATAGCGATCCAGATGGCATTTCCTGAGACATGTAGACAATTATGAAATTCCTTGAATCTTCAGTTGAGCGTCGTTTAGAAGAAGATGAAACAGGCCAGAAATAAAAGTATCTCAAAATAAATTGGTCACAACTATTTATTCAATCTTCCGTTAGCTATAAAACGTGAATGCACATCTACAAATAAAAACAAGTAATGTAAACTATTTAGTGAAAGATACATTTCCGTTGCCTTTCTCAAAATTAACCAGTCAGCCGGCCGCAGTGGCCTTGCGGTACTAGGCGCTTCAGTCCGGAACGCGGGACTGCTACGGTCGCAGGATCGAATCCTGCCTCGGGCACGGATGTGTGTGATGTCCTTAGGTTAGTTAGGTTTAAGTAGTTCTAAGTTCTAGGGGACTGATGACCTAAGATGTTAAGTCCCATAGTGCTCAGAGCCATTTGAACCATAACCAGTCAGTTTTTGAACGTGACCGCACATTTGAAGAAGAGGATAATAATTTCTGATAATCGGATTTTTCAGCCTACCAAACAAAATAAAAGGACACAATTAAGACTTGTAAAACATTAAAACATCTCTTATCCATATATTAGTTTATTTGGGCTCCATACAGCACATACACTTGCTTTAGGTACGAATCGTTTGATTACAGGGAACAGAGACAATAGAAATACATCTCAAGACGGAAGCTAAAGGTTAAGTAAATGGAATCGTTCATTTCGTTTCCATCCATTTCATCAGAATGCAACTGTTTGTTAAATTTGAGCGCAAGTATGCATCAACCTGATAGGATAGTGCATGATTTACCGTTATAGTCTCTGATTGCTTATTTTTGGTTTACGCCAACTGGTTTACATTCTACTTTGGTCCAGAAGTTTATAACAACAACTGTCCATCTCAGTGATAACGTCGTCTAACAGCATATAGTCTTCTTAGCTCTACGCCGTACTGAAAATGTGCTTTATTCTTCTGTTACTGAGGTTATACGCATATGCTTACTGTGATACCCAACCCCTTGTTGGAGTATATGTATATTTGTAGCTCCTAACTTTCAAATATAGCTAATGTAGATCTATATTGCACGAAATTTATTTCATAGACTATATTATTCCATCCATCTTCTAACGTAATAGTTTCAGAATCTGTTGTACTATCTTTCAGTATTTTAAGGAACCTCATTTCGTTCGCTTGATTGTGCCTCGATTGTCTGTAACTAGTTTTCGCTTCTTTGTAACTCCGTTATAACAACCATTGTTCCATAAAATGTCATAATTGTTTTCCTTTGTATTTTGTTTCTTAAGTTACTCTGCATCATCATTATCCTGGCCTTCGGCTGTATTTATCTAGTGCATTGTCATATACGTGACACGGAAGCCTGAACTATTTAAGTGGTTAAATTGTTTAATTATCTGTTGTAATTCTTAAGTTATGTTTCCTTCGAGAATTTCTTTAAAAAAGAGTTGTTTTTGATTTTTACGCCTACCTTATATAAATTTTATTAAAAAAATAAATTCCTGTTTGCAGCTTATCTTCATTATCTGACGGAAGAGCATAACATATTAGAGGCATTTTATATATAACTACATACAACCATATGAAGAATGTGTTCCATAGCGAGAAAGACATAGTCTACTAATGCAATGACAACGCGAATGTACAGCCTAACCCAATGTCCTACGTCAGTTTCCAACAGTACATCGTTCCCAGAAATAAATGCTGTGTCGACCAGTTATTGACAATATAATTACAAGTAATCATGAATGAGAAACTATTAGATTTATCTGCGGCATCAGATTTTGTTGAAACATAAATATGTGCTCTTTGGCTGTTAATTAGTAGTTATGTCAAACATTTATCGTACGAAATCGGTAAGGTCTGTTGATATCAGATAGGTACCGCAATTCCCTAACCACAGTCAGTAGGGCGATGTTGGCAGCCAGCCATTCTGAGAAATCCGAAGAGGACACTTGGAAAAGTAATGACCGTCCCAGATTTTTCTAGCCTCCAGCTGAAGGTCACAGCGTACCCGAAAGTTTGTGTTTACACTTCTCGAAACCTACGGGGAACGGCGCAGTGTATTTTTAGCACAGGCTGCAAATGACTGAAAGTAGGAGTTTAAAAGACACAATGACAAAGTGAGCGGTCCTGCTTTACAATCACCTACAACAGGCAAAAAAGCACTGAAATTGAGAGCACTCGTAATTCCCGTTATACGTGTATGGCACGTAATACTAACACAGCAATCAGAGAAATGTAGATTTGTACTGCAAGGTACGTTCTAATTTATGTGTCAACCCAGAAATGAGCTAATAGTATGATTTTTTGTCACGAGAAGTGCGAAAATATAATTCGAGATCACTGTCAGCTATCTGATCCATTCGTCATATAACTAGACTTTACCCTTTTCTTTTAAACATATAAATAAGTTAGTTATTGTTACGGCAACTATTTGAGATGATTCAGTGCACGCAGTTCAGTAATCCACAAACTACTTCATATATGTAGAATCTCTGATTTGTCACTGTAGGCCATCATTAAAGTGGGTACCCTTGTACATCATCTGAGACAACTGAATTTTTCTTCTTCGTGTTCAGAGTTTTTTCGTCCATAAAATAAAGTTCATGACTTATTTGAAAGGGTAGCATCGTATGACACTGAACTAAGAACTATTTTCGATAAGCAGAAGTACGATACGCTTACCCACAAAAATATGGGATTCACGGAATTTGTAACGAAATAAATTTCTCTACTCTTGTCAAGAAGAAAATTCGAACACGTAAATTATGACTCTGCACAAGTTTATTAAGTATATCAGTTACCTGTCTCACATCAAGAAATATTAGCAAGATCGGCTGACCTTGTGGTCGACATCAGAAGGAATCTCAGGTGTTCCAACCTTGGTACGAGACTCCACACTTAATCGCTTTCTCCTTTAAAGCCACAAGGAAAGCTGTACGGATTATCGGAGTGTTGCTATAGAAGAATACCTCATTTAACGGACATCAGGAATTGCCCTGAAGTTTCTGCGAAAAATATTTTTCAGACGACTGAACAGAAACAAATTGTTATTATGACAGCAATTGTTTGAAACGATGAAGACAAGCAAGAAGAAATTAATATATCTTTAAAAGAAAAGTCACCAGTGGTTGTACATAATATTTCATACTATCTGAGTCAATAAATGCTAAGTACATATGAATACGTGGAATCAGAGAGATCTGAAGTCACCTGACGCATGTGAGACATTTAGCGTACGGGATGTTAGGGGAGATGCAGATTTTTTTTGTCAAAGTAAGCGGAAAGGTACTAACACTTACTTCCTATCAGATTTCCTCTTGAATTAAATGACATAATGAATAAAAGCTGCCTTCAGTCGCTAAATCTTTTATTATTATTATTTTTATACATAACACATTTCTAAAACCAGCAGTTCCATCTATACTTGCTGCTTGCAGGAAGAACAGCCTGAAGACTGTATTTCACTATCAAGAGCTGCCTTGATGTCCACTTACAGAAGAAAACAGAGAAGTATGTGAATGATGCCGCGGACATTCTTCACCAGTGATCTGCAGTTGAAGTTCTAATAGTAAGCAGCGTCTCAAGGTAAACATACTTAGGTCAGAAATGCATTATAAAAATATAAAGATGCGAGTGAAGGTGACAACTACGAAACACAGACATTGCAGGCACAGTCAGGGTCATAACCATTTCCACCACGGATAAGATTAAATAATATTAAATCGCATTTTAAAAAACAGTAACGGTTAATTTTTACTTTCCTTTTACCGCCTAACTTTCTAAAGGTATTGGCTACCTTCTGTAGAACTTTCACTCCGTCGGGGAAATAGTGATCATGTATCATCGTTTGATCAGAAAGCATATTCCGGACAGGAAACTGAAAACAGATTACGGTGGTTACTGCCCGTTCCGAGTAAATCTTCAGCGTCTTTGGAATCATGCTCAACTCTACAGTTCGCTGTGTACTGTTCCGTATACAAGTGTGATCAACAAGCGGACGGCTGAGTCCTTTCCGTTAGCATAATGATTTCGGAGAGATCGTCTCTCATTGTCAGAAAAGGTATAACACAGTATCTGATGTAATATTAACTGACGGTACCAAGAAAGTTTTTATGAAAACCTTGTTCTAAACAGACGCCTCATGTATCAGTATATTATATATACCAGATAAATAAAAGAAGGCATCTTAGAGATGGAAAACTTTTAATAAGTCGATTATGTGTTTTGCATGTTTTTATTTTATATTTATAACTTCGTAGAAAGGTCATAATAACAATTATCATTAAAGAGTGAATCATGCTCTAACTGTATACGCTGTGTCAGCATTCGCTTTCTGTAGAAGACTTCTCATCGAAAATGATACATTTGCTGTTCTACGACAAGTAAGCATTTCGTGTAACATGACTATTAGTATAATATTACTCCCTTTTCAGAAGTTAAACCTGTAGATTGATCACCTTTCTACGAAATGTTTTTTGTGCACACATTTTACGCAAACTCGTAACTACATTCTAGGGCAAAAGAACAATTTCCTGTTTTATCTTTACAGGAATGTGAGACACAGACATGAGACCCACCGACATAGTCGTTTCATTAAGATATTGGCAGCCGAACGAAGTAGCCAGTTTCGATATTTCTTCATATAGATCAGAAATTAGGATTCAGCTGTGTTAAGACATTACTGTCTTAAGTCTTCATTGTGAGTTCCTTCTGTGATCAATATTGGGGCGAGACTCCTTCCGAATTAAGTATCCAGAAATATTCTTCCGGTTTACTGTTTATAATTATTCCAGTTCAATGTCTGACATCTTGAAACATACTACATCACTCAGGAACTTAGGTTTTCCTCCGCGGGAAATTTGAACATTGGAAAAGTCACTCACCACGTTTCTAGCTTCATACGCTCCAGTTGTGCTTACTTTGCACTAACTTTGTATACCAGACAGAAGAATATTGAAAAGATGTAAAATGGACGATAAAATGATGACCTTTAAGTTATCGTCGACTACATATCTCGAATTTACGTCGCAGTTTCAGCGAATGTTATACGTTAAAGTTGTTTACATACCATTATATTAAGAGGATATCTGAACAATTATTGTGTTAAATTACAAAATGACGACTGTCAACGTCGAGCAGAGCGTCAGCAGGTTTCCATATAAAGATTAAATTTAAGTGAATCATCGTCTTTAAAGTGGGGCTTACTTCTTTCCAGACGTTCACAATCAAAACAGTGAAAAAATCGCTTTAAAATGAATTGTCGTTGGAAGTAAGAGCAATAATCATATCACCATCTACGCAAGCAAAACATGTTTCATGACACGCACAATGCTGCCAACATTGCAACTACTTTAGCTGTAACCTCAAATGACCCAATTACACTGAACATTTTGTGACTCATTTTCCACGTATTTTGCAACGTAATGTGAATACAATTATGATAGTACTATGTCACATCGTGTTACACGCTTAACGATACGTTGCGTTTCCCCGAACAGTAAAAGCGGAAAATACTTGCAGTAATGGTTCTGCTAAGAATGTTCTAGAAAGAGCAGATGCGTCGCATGCGTTGTATCGCCCCAGTACTGCACTACATTGTGTATAGGTTTTACGATAAACAATGAAAATACAAAATTTCAGAACTGGAATTTCCCATGTAGATACTGAGCCATGGATCACTTCTAGTAGTTTTGTTTGCGCTGTGTAAAAACTTGAAAAATTATTTTTTTAATTTACATACGTTTCTTCGAATTTGTAAAATGATGAGGGAAAAGTCCTAACAGTAAGGTAAGAGAGATGTTACCATGTGGGTCGATCTAATGAGAAACAGTTTTCATCGGTTTCCGTTATCAGACATGGGGCGATACTTTTGGCTGTAGATTGAAATTGATTATTTCGTGTGTTGTGGTGTGCAGGAAAGATTTACTGATGTTATTTAACCACTGCTTGTACCGTGTCTGATAGTGACAGTTTTTAAGACCACTTCATCGCAAAACTTGAATCTACAACTTTTGCCACTAAACCATAAAGTACACTTCTTGACACGTATACGTGTCCCCCTGATATACCGTGCACTCGATACAATAAGTTTATCAATAAGACTGATTTCTTCTGAAGGTTTCAGGAGCATCCTCCCTGTAATTTTAGAAATGGGTTCAGGGTCCTATGGTGGACACATATGATCGGATCAAGTAGTAGCAAAATTTTGTTCCTAACCTTTCGACCGAGTAGTTTCAGTGCCAAACGATGGACTGTGAGTTTTACAGTAAAACTCTATTGCACAAAGCCAACATTCTCACATTACGACTTGTTTTTTGCTCATTAAATCTCCTGGAACATTTTGTAGTGCGACAGTGCTTTTCCATGCTTCTAAGACTCCAGCAACGCACTAAATGACGTAGCACTGATGTGCTGTTTCGGTGAAATACAAGCATGAAAATGTGGTTAGAAGCTCCCTTATTTTTAACATTGCACAGGTTTAGTTTCTAGAAAGCCAGACGAACTCAGCTGTACACAGATCGTAGTGCAGTGCTACAAGTGCTTGGCATTTTATGTTAAGAAAGTAGAAGCGCGTGTGAGAAATGTTTATTGTGGACGCGTTCCTCGTAGTACGTTTCAGTTCGTACCTGGTGGTTATAAGAAGTGCCAGCTGTTTATGTAAGTAGAATCTAAGCGTTCTACTGGTCACCGTTGGTTCTCGGCACCACGGGGTCGAAGTTGACCCTCTTCCGTTGTGTTACATTTTGTTCTTGTAAGTGATACGAGTTTTCAGCTCCTTCCTGTTAACTGAAGTTAATTTCGAATTGATTTTATTTATATTTATTTATTTATTTTACGCACGTGCGAAAAGTGAAATTCTTCAGCTATTCGTGTAATAATTCGAACCACGGGAACGCGTAGCTCACAATGGACATGACGTGACATTTCAGATGCTGTCATAGGAGTTTACTGCTTCTGACACCCTTCAACTTGCCCTCATTTGTCCGTTGTTTGATCCACTTTGTTACCAACTCACGCCGATAATTCTGAACTTCCAGTTTCGTCCAAAGAGTGGAAGTGTTAGTGGCACAAGGATCCTCTTGTCGGAAAGAGGGTGAAACCTGCGCACGTCAGACACAGTAGTCTGTAACACTTCTTAATTTCTCTTTATGCCAGTGTGGACAACTTGCGAAACATTATTATATGGCAAACACATGTTTCATTATTTATTTCTTCGGCTGAGGCTTGGGGGTTTTAGCCTATTCTCTGCCGTAACTTGTGAAGACAATGCAGACAAATTGGACGCTTGTGCTAGAATGGTGGCACCAAATTCGAAGTCCATGTTGTAAAAGAAAATAATTAGTCTACCGAAACTAATGGTAAAACAGTGTGCTTTTCCCATATATCACTTCATGAGCGAAAAAAGTCAAATGGCATAGTACTGCTTGGGATTGTATGTGAATTCTGGACTAGTTTAAGCTCTATTCACTTACAGCCAGCGTTGCTATGTTGCTTCATTCTTCGATGAAGCTGTACTGAGGGTCTAATAGTGATCTACAGCGTGTGTTACTGACAAATTGTGGGTGTGTCGGTAGGCAGCGTGAGCCGTATTTGAAAGAAATAACGACGTTTATTAGCGAGCTGTGAGTGGAGCCGGTTTAGTCCAATGTACATCTTCATTTAGAATTGTTCTGAGTGGGCACGACAGCCTTGATAAATTTTAAGACTGGCGTCGTTTCCAGCAGGCTGTTGCTTTCAGATATTAGTTTCTTAAGCTCTGTTATCTAGTCTGAAGCTTTGCGTAATAGACGTTTATGTGTTTACCCCGTAAGCCAAGTAAAACCAAAGTTAGATGCCAGAGACAGTTACTCACAGCATGGTGGTCAACGCGAACGGCCTAGTAACAGATACCCACAAATTACAGACGGACACACCTGTTTACAATTCAGCGACATGTTTTCAAATACATGCTTTTTTGTGCATGGCATGTCACTTGCTTTGTACAAATTACGAGTACGATTTATCCATATCTGTTTCCCACTTGAGAGTGAAGAAAGCTCACTGGTGGTGCTTGATAAAGAACTATAAAAAAGGTTATGAAGGAAGCGATGTAATTGTTCTTCATTTATGGATGATGCTAGGGGTGAACTATGACACACGGTTGTAAAGCTCCTCTTATCGGAAACTGTGCGTAGTGTTACGCTTTACAGCGGCATTCGTGCCGCACTGTACGTCGGTGAGAAGGTAGTACCCGCTCCCGTCTGACGTCACGCCAGTTGGGCACTTAGGAGCTACGGCAGGACTCACCCGTCTTTTTCTCATGACTGCACCGGGGCCGCAGCGAAGACGCACAAGCGGCTGGAACACGACAGGCAGTAGCTTCCTCGAGGGAAGTGGCAGAAGCGGAGGGCGTGCAGGCGGCGACGGCGGACGTGGGCCGAGCGCACCGAAGAACTGGATGATTGGCAGTCGGAACGGGAGCGCAGCGGCGCGCGGGTCGCGGTCACAGAGGCAGTGGCAGTGCGGGCGGCGTGGGCGCGGGGCTCGCGGCGCGACATGTTAGCTGCGGGCGCGGGGCGGCCTGGCAGCCATGGACGCGCACAGTGGAGCACAGTGGGGCGAGGCAGCTGGCCGGCGGCGCTGGAGACGCAGCCTGGTGCGCACTGGCGCGCAGCCGCCGCCGCCGCCAGCGGCCAGGGACGGGCCAGCGCGGGCGCCGGCGCGCATGTGCACGACGCCGCCGCCGTAGCCATGGAGACACGGCCGCCGTGCCGCTGCCGCTGCCGGCACTTCAACAGGCGGGCCGGCGCGCGGCCGGCGGTCGATACGGTAGGCGCAGCGCCGGCAGACGGCAGCCGGCAGCGGCAACCAGCGGCCGCTGCATGGGTAAGGTCGGGGCGCGGCGCCGCGCTCGTTGCTTCGCCGCTGCCTCTCCGCGCTCCGCCAGTGACACACTTACCTTCTGCGTTCCCATCAGCACAGCAAGTAACTCCACTATCGACATGACCGACAGTACAGAAACCTGGTAGTCAAAAAATGGGTCAAATGGCTCTGAGCACAGTCCCCTAGAACTTAGAACTACTTAAACCTAACTACCCTAAGGACATCACACACATCCATGCCCGAGGCAGCATTAGAACCTGCGACCGTATCGGTCGCGTGGTTCCAGACTGTAGCGCCTAGAACCGCTCGGCCACCCCGGCTGGCAAACCTGGTAGTCGTGGGAAGGCAGGATTCGACTACGTTTGTGGACGGGGCCATAATCAGTTACTACTGGTTGCCTTTTACAGTTACACACAATTTATTTCAGACCAATAATTCCTGACTCAACAATAAATAAGAAATACCACACGTTACTAATTAAGGAATAAATAACTGTGTAAATAGTAGTGTTTTCAGTGAGTTACAATTTAGCATATCACCATTAAATACAGATACAAAAGGTAATGTTTTAAGCCGGCCGCTGTGGCCGAGCGGTTCTAGGTGCTTCAGTCCGGAACCGCGCAACTGCTACGGTCGCAGATTCGAATCCTGCCTCGGGCATGGATGTGTGTGATGTCCTTAGGTTAGTTAGGTTTAAGTAGAGTTCTAGGGGACTGATGACCTCAGCTGTTAAGTCCCGTGGTGCTCAGAGCCATTTGAACAAGATAATGTTTTAAAAGCAAGATACTGTGATCTGGGTAGAAGGCCTTACACGCCAGGAATGGCTATAAATTAAGAATTGTTTAAAATGCGCTGCAACTTACAAATTATAGGTATTGAAATATTAAAAGGCAAGTCTCCACAAACACAGCAGACGGCATCAGACGCCAGGAATGGCACTAAATAAGGTTTGAAAAGCTTACTGCGTGCATAAAAATACCAAATTAGAATTTTAAGACGAATGACCACAATCCCGGCCGAAGGCCTTATACGCCAGGAAAGGCAATAATATAAAACCAATTGAAACCTGCTGTAAAACAGCAAATACAATAGCAAAAGTTAATAAAAGAACAAGCAACTGATCGACCTCTGAGAAAGGTCCGGCAACAAACAATTTTCGCGATCGATGAGATGGCACCCAGGAAAATGGTTCAGATGGCTCTGAGCACTATGGGACTTAACATCTGAGGTCATCAGTCCCCTACGACTTAGAGCTACTTAAACCTAACTAACCTAAGGACATCACACACCCGAGGCAGGATTCGAACCTGCGGCCGTTGCAGTCGCGCGGTTCCCGACTGAAGTGCCTAGAACCGCTTTATTTATCTCATTTAGTTCTAGATTGTTCGTTTGATTTGTTCGTGGTAGACGTCTGATGACACCTGTTCAGGTTCATCGTTGATCCGTTGACCGAACACACTGAGATACCGTGCCGGCGAACCGCTAGGCCACACCGGCCGGCGGCAGCCAAGAGTTGCATTCACTTCACAAGATGGTAACTCATACTAGTGGCAATCTAAAGAATGACTAATAACAATCTTGCGGAAGCTACCTGATGTCCAGTAAACCAAATGCAACGATGTAACAATACGCCAAAGCTGGAACCGGCGGTCTGCACAACGTCCAGAATACTGTGTTTATAGCGCCCGGCACGAGAAAGGAAACATTACCACCAGAGTAGAAGAATCACCAACCGGCCTACAATTAAAAAAGCTTTCAAAACTACACGCCTTACCGGACAACAGCGGCAAGGCGAGGAAATATGCACTGCCGCTGCATATACTAACCTTCGGCGCCGGTAACTAGGGCGGTAGCGGCCACCAGGCAAGAAAAATTACCGCTGGTTGAACTTAACAAATTGTAACAAGTTGAATGCAATAAATAGTAATAAGAGGTCGAGGAAAGCTAATCAGATCCGCCTTCCCAAAGCACTCCACTCGCTGCTCTTCGCCTCGGCGACACTACGAGCAGCAACACGAAAGCAAGTCACAGGAGAATCGCGAGATATCAAAATGGTGGAGGTTTCTCTACTTGGATTGAAATGCACTCATCTTAAAGCTTGCTGGATCCGGTTTGCGACGAAGTCGTGCACCCTCGTGACCACAGCCCTTTCGTCGTGCAGTCCATGCGTGCCGCCAGCGGTCTCGGCGTGTTCCCGCACTGAGCGGAACTGGCTTCTCCTCCGTCCCCAACCGAACTCGCACACTCACACGACCTGGCCAAACAACGATGTCGCCCCAAAGATTGGGAGACAGTTACTGCATATCGACAACCGCCGCTGCTGCCACTAGTGGGCAGGTAACGCTTGCGAAACGGAGTGGAACCAGTCAGCACGAGAAGAAGACAAACAACCGCAGCAATGTCAACTAAACGATACCGACTGGCCTCCAACAGAGGGCGGAAACCTACCAACAGCACCAACGCGAGCCGCAGCACGGCTCAAGTACTATCATCATTATCGAACGCACCCAGTCGCGCAATGACTCTGGTGTACAAAACTTCTGAACGAGAGTAACTCCGCATGCTGCGTCACTACCAATGAACTTAGACTCTGAGACAAGACTAGATAAAAAGCACCACGAAATCGGTAGACGTGGTGGACAGGTACACATGTACAGAGAAAAAAATGATTACGATTTCAGAAAAATGGGATGGTTTATTCATTAGAAAGTGATTTACAATGTGAGCAAGTGAACAATACATAGGTCTATCTCTGGCCCTTATGCAATCAGTATTCGGCTTGTCATTGATTGATAGTGTTGATGGATATTGTGCCAAATTCTGTCCAATTGGCGCGTTAGATCGTCAGAATCCCGAACTGGTTGGAGAGCCCTGCACATAACGCTCCAAACGTTCTCAGTTGGGGAGAGTTCCGGTAAACTTGCTGGCCAACGTTGGGTTTGGTAAGCACGAAAACAAACAGTAGAAACTCTCACGTTATCTTGCTGAAATGTAAGCTCAGGGTGACTTGCCATGGAGGGCAAAAAAAAACGGGGAGTAGAATATCGCCGACGTACCGCCTGTGCTGTGAGGGTGCCGCATAAGACAACCAAAGGGATTCTTGCTATGAAATGAAATGGGACCCCAGTTCACCAGTCCTCGTAGTTGGGTCGTATGGCAGGTGGCAGACAGGTTCGTATCCCACCACTGTCCATGGCCTCTCTAGACACGTCTTCGGTCTGGAATCTTATTCACATGAGTAGAATTGTCTTCAGTGATGATTCTCGCTTATAACTGAGTCCCGATGACCAGTGAAGACGTGTCTGGAGGTACCTCGGACAGCAGTGAGATGACAACCTGACTCTCACCCGCCATATGACCCAACAAGTGGTTCAAATGGCTCTAAGCACAATGGGGCTTAACATCTGAGGTCATCAGTCCCCTAGACTTAGAACTAATTAAACCTAACTAACCTAAGGACATCACACACATCCATGCCTGAGGCAGGATTAGAACCTGCGACCGTGGCAGCAGAGTGGTTCAGGATTGAAGCGCCTAGAACCGCTCCACCACAGCGGCCGTCTACGACCCAACAATCAGGAGTGATGGCCTGGGGTGTCTTTTCTTTTCTTAACCGGACTGTATTTATTTATTTATTGCCAAATTACAGACCTGATGTTTTAAAATAGGTCGTACATCCTGCTGTCTTCATTTTTTACCTCCTTCTATTTTTCTTTATTTTGTTTTTATCTACAGCATTTTACAAAGAATAACACTTTTTAAAATAACAGTAATTTAAAGTTGAAATAGAAATAAAATTTTGTTGTTTTAAGGAGAATATAAAAAATATGATAGGATAGGTAGGAGGTTTGTTAGTGTCAATGATTAAGTCTGGGGTGAATATCTCGGAATGGTTTCTTCGAACTGTTGTCCGTCAGTCACAACAAAAAAGTTTGGAGTTTGGTTGGTAGCACAGAAGTAGCATTGCTAATCCTATGGATTAACTTTAGGTGTTCATACATGTACAGCATTTGGTGATTTCTTGGCTAGATTTTGAGCTCCTTATGCTTATTTACTGTTACATCTCGTCTTCCTCTTCCTGTTTCTCTTCAGTGTCACTGTTTCTGCTGTCACTGAGCGTCGCCGTCCACCCTCTGGAGAATGTCGTCACGTTGCGTATAGGCCTGTCTGTTATGTCGTGCCCATAGGTACTCTTTGTGTGTTGCTTTTGAAATACTGTTTGTCATTGCGTTTACTTGCGCTCATTTTTTTCGTCTGTTATTACTGTATGTACACGTACAACTGTTTCTGTATAGTCCACGTGTAGTCTATGTCTATTGTTCGCGTACTGCCTGCAGAAAAATACAGTGTGTGCTAAGACTCCTTCTCCCTCTCATGTGCATTTAGGTGTCTGTCTCAGACTCGTGCGGTTCGGTTATGAAATGTATCTTACCGCGCCTGGAGTCAATATGTTTCATCCCTCAAGTGGCAGAAAGTCGTGCAGTCTACGTCCATTATCACTTACGTCCCACTCACCTTGTCTCGTATCCAAACGCTAACTTTTAAAGTGACCTGTCGGCTGTAGTGGTACACCAGTTATTGTATTTACTCTGTCTAGTCTCCTCACTTTTAACCAGTGCCTTGAAGCTCTGTATTTGATCGTCATATTTATGGGACGTATTCCGAGCACCATACACAGTGTATCCACTGAGGTGGTGCCGATGGCTCTTGACAGCCTAAACAGGACACTTCTCTGCCCTCGTCTGAAAATAATGCTTTGCTGGTGAGCAGTTTGTGTGTCTACCTGCTGCTGCGAAGCTGAATACTGATTCGAATAGTGCACAGTTTATGTACTTACTATTTTGTCCGTTTTGTCTGTTGTTAGCCTTGTGTGTTCGTGGAAATTCAATTTGTCATCTACATGTACCCCAAGATAGCGCGTAACATGTGCTCATTTGATGGTTATGTTCCCAATTTGTACTGAAGGGTTTCTTTGGATTGATCCTTTCAGCAATGTGTATATTGTTTTGTTTTCGGCTATCCTGAGTTTGTTGTTGTGACTCCATTGTGTAATCGTTTGTAGTATTCCACTGCCTTTCTCTTCTAACAGGGCTCTGCTTTTGCAGTGAATACAACAAGTAGGTCATCGAAGAGGCTACAGTTCCATCTGACCTGTCATCCTGTTGTGTGCATAGTTCCGCGTAGTCAGCGCGTACACAACTTTCCCAATAGAGCGCATCCTGCTAAGCACAACAGCGCAGGCGCAGCGCTCGTCCATCTCCGCACTACGAGATGGCGGTGCCTTAGAGATGGACCAAATTTTGCTTTCGCCGATCCGCGCATTAATATGTAACGCAGCCAATGAGATTGCTGCTAACGTAGAACCTTTTCGCCTCGTGGATCACACTCGCGCAGCGATACCTGAACGCTCGAGATCGAGTGTACAGACCTCCGAATAGTCAGTCTGCATTAGTCTCCATCAGTCTGTAGTCAAGTTTCAGTCTGCACCAAATAAGATTACCATATTCCTGTACATAGCCATGAAGATAAATGAATAGACACTTTGTCAAGTAGCAGAGATATGTGAGAATAAGATTAACGTACCAAGACCAAAGGAACTTCAGATTGTCAATTGTAAATAGCATCCAGAATCAAGTTAAGTAATGTTTATGCTTATTATTATTTTAATAAATGTGTGTAAAAATTAATCAAGTTCAGTTTAAAGTTGGTCACCATCAATCTGCTACTCTAAGCGTGCAAGTGGCATTTATATCATCTGACCTAGTGGCAGAAGATAAACACGCCACGATAAGACCACGAGACATATTGCTGACACTCGCCTACTTTGATAGAGCTGCAAGTCTCGTAATCTGATGGTATGTGTACCGAAGATCTTACAGTACGCACACCACACATCCACATCTGGAAATTGTAGGAGTGGTTCACTTATTATATCCCAGAAGGTGGTGCCCCAGATCGACCCTTCAGGTCATTCTTTGGTAATTCTTTTAATTAATTCTTTTCTATGCATCTGCAACTACCCTGTCTTTACAGTACTCCTGTGTACAGGAAACTGTTGTATGGTGATTGTGGTACCTCCAGATGTCTTAACCTTTGAAACACTGAGGGCCACCAGAGCATGTCGAAAGCCATGGCAATGTCAATCATTAGTGCCATGGCGTATTTCTGTATTGTAATATTAACTATGTGTAGGGCTTGGTTGATGGCATCATCTATTGATTTGCCAGTTCTGAAGCCAAATTGGGTTGGCTCATGCCCCTGAAAGCTCTGTGGGTTTGCAAGCGCTAACACAGTAGCTTCTCCTGAACCTTTACTAGGGTGTTTGTTAGACATATTGGCCTATAAGTCTTTGGATCTGAAGGATCCCTGTCTGCTAACTTCTTAATAAGGACTGGTTTGGAGGTTTCTCATACTGTAAGCACCCTGCCCAGCCGTAAGGCATCTTTCAGTAACGTTTTTAGGAACGGGGTGATCTGCGGTGCCAATTTTTTTCCCAATGTTTCCTAGTGGATATCATCTGATCCAGGTGCTTTCTTGTTTTTGAGCTCTTGGGCAAAAAGGGGGGTGACAATTGCAGTGTTCTGTGGTGTGTGTAGGTTTTCTCTTGGTGTTGTATAACATTGCGTGCCTGTATCGATGACGTCGTCAGGGAGCAGTTTATGCAGCAGGAACTTCGAAGTATTCCTCCTTCCAGTATTCCTCCATCCACTCGTCATCGTGCCGTCAACCTGCCTTATCGTTCCCAGAACTGGTGGGGTTTTATCTTCTCTGTCAGTATCTTGTATGACCCCACCCCCCATGTATTTTTCTCTGTTTATGTTCTTACGAATCATTCCCATTGTTGTTTATGCGTGTTGTATAGGGACTGTCTGTATAAGTCTTGTACATGCCTATATGCTTCAAGTCTCTATCTAGTATCGCCCTTTGATATAATTTTCGTTTTGCCGTCGGTACTGATGTATTCTGTGCAAGTTATATTACCTGTGTCAGCTTGTGTGCTCTGTAATCGATACCTCCATTAATGTTTACTAGATCGCGTTGTTGGATAGTTTCCATTCAGTTGTTCCGGTCTGCTTTGTGGAACAATAACTGTCCGGTGTGTGATTTGGCAGTTGTGTTCTGAGTGTGAGTTAGTATGTATGATATAGCGGTCACTATTGTTTATATTGTCGTGTACTGGTTAATTTGTTACGTATGCCATTTCCTACATAATTTGCAAGCGTAAAGTCGATATTACTTGGCGCCCTCTGTGTTCATTACATGCAGTTGTGTTTCTTGTATTCTGTCGGTGATTATTCGTGGTCTGTCATCACTTCTGCCTGCATTCCAAAGGGTGTTCCTTGAATTAATCACATATCACTAATTTTTTGCCTCTGGCATAAATTGCTAGGTTTCTGGTGTGGTCTGCTAAAGGTTGTATTTGATGGCTGTATTGGGCGTACGTGGATGAAATCACCCATGTAACGTTCACATTGGTAATTTCTATGGTAACTAAATGTTGATTGATAACATTGTTAATGTAATTATGTTATGAGTTCTATATAAAATTACTACTGCAGCCTTACAGTCATTTCTGCCTGTTATTATAGTGGCATGGTTTAGTAGACATATTAGATCCCCATTTCTATTATAAGCCACTTGCAAGCACGTGATGTCTGCATGCAAATCTTGTGCTGTTGTAGGGATTTCCGCGATAACTGTCGTACTGTTTTCTTTTGAAGTATGTTGTACGATCTTCATTTTTTGTCTACGTGTTCTGGGTGTTTTACAGGTACAAAGCGTTTACTGCCTGTCTCTGAGTAATCGAAATATGTTCGACCGTGTGTTCTTACATGATCTGTATGCGAGTAAATGTTGTCCAAGTCGAAAGATTCTGACCTGCGCAGGCAGACCTGGAACATGAGTCGAGCAGCGGCTCTGCTGATGTAGGACAATTCTATGACCTTAGAATGATTCTGCAGTCTGGTCAGTTACTGGAAAACAGAATCACCCTTTGGATTGCACAATCCGAGTATCGATCGTTGCGTGTCTGCTCTATCTCTCTTTTTTTCCGTTTTTCCGTCATCAATCTTCTGACTGGTTCGATATGGCCCGCTACCAATTCCTCTCCTGTCCCAACCTCTTCATCTCAAAGTAGCACCTGGACCTACGTCCTTGCATATTTGCTGGATGTACAATACTGTTCATTAAAATTGCTGCAACAAGAAGAAATACAGATGATAAACGAGTATTCAATGCACAAATATATTATACTAGAACTGACATGTAATTACATTTTCACGCAATTTGGGTGCATAGATCTTGAGACATCACAACCCAGAACAACCATCCATGGCCGTAATGACGGCCTTGATACGTCTGGACATTGAGTCAAACAGAGCTTGGATGGCCTGTACAGGTACAGCTGCCCATGCAGCTTCAACACGATACCACAGTTCATCAAGACTAGTGACTGGCGTATTGTGACGAGCCAGTTGCTCGGCCACCATTGATCAGACGTTTTCAGTTAGTGAGAGATCTGGAGAATGTGCTGGCCAGGGCAGCAGCCGAACATTTTCTGTATCCAGAAAAGGTCCGTACAGGACCTGCAACATGCGGTCGCGCATTACCCTGCTGAAATGTAGGGTTCCGCAGGGATCTAATGAACGGTAGGGCCACGGGTCGTAACATATCTGAAATGTAAAGTCTGCTGTTCAAAGTGCCGTCAATGCGAACAAGAGGCGACCGAGACGTATAACCAATGACACCCCATACGATCACGCCGGGTGATGCGCCAGTACGGCAATGGCGAATACATGCTTCCAATGTGCGTTCACCGCGATGTCGCCAAACACGGATGCGACCATCATGATTCTGTAAACAGAACCCGAATTCATCCGAAAAAATGACGTTTTGCCATTCGTGCACCCAGGTTCGTCGTTGAGTACACCATCGCAGACGCTCCTGTCTCTGATGCTGCGTCAAGGGTAACCGCAGCCATGGTCTCCCAGCTGATAGTCCATGCTGCTGCAAACGTCGTCGAACTGTTCGTGCAGATGGAATAGTATTGCAAAAGTCCTCATCTGTTGGCTCAGGGATCGAGACTTGGTTGCACGATCCGCTACAGCCATGCGGATAAGATGCTTGTCATCTCGACTGCTAGTGATACGAGGCCGTTGGGATCCGGCACGGCGTTCCGTATTACCCTCCTGACCCCATCGATTCCATATTCTGCTAACAGTCATTGGATCTGGGCCAACGCGAGCAGCAATGTCGCTATACGATAAACCCCAATCGCGATAGGCTACAATCCTACCTTTATTAAAGTCGGAAACGTGATGGTTCGCATTCCTCCTCCTTACACGTGGCATCCCAACAACGTGTCACCAGCCAACACCGGTCAACTGCTGTTTGTGTATGAGAAATCGGTTGGAAACTTCCCTCATATCATCACGTTTTAGGTGTCGCCACCGGCGCTAACCTTGTGTGAATGCTCTGAAAATCTAATCATTTGCACATCACAACATCTTCTTCCTGTCGGTAAAATTTAGCTTCTGTAACACGTTGTGTTCGTGGTGTAGCAATTTTAATGGCCAGTAGTGTATTAAAATTTCTGTCTTCCTCTACAGTTTTTGCCCTCCACAACTCCCTCTACGACCAGGGAAGTTATTCCCTGATGTCTTAACAGGTCCTATCGCCATGTCCCTTCCCCTTATCAGTCTTTTCCACATATTCCTTTCCTCCCCAATTCTTCGCAGAGCCTCCTCGTTCTTCATCGTATCAGTCTAGCTAATTTTCAACATTCGTCTATAGTACCGCATCTCAAACGCTTCAATTCTCTTCTCTTCTGGTTTTCCCACAGTCCATGTTTCTCTACCACACAATGTTGTGCTCCAAACGTACTTTCTCAGAAATTTCTTCCTCAAATTAAGGCCTACGTATGATATAGTAGATTTCCCCTGGCCACGAATGCCCTTTTTGCCAATGGTAGCCTCCTTCTGGCGTCCTCCTTGCTCCATTCTTCACTGGTTATTTTGTTTCCAAGGTAGTAGAATTCCTTAACTTTATCTTCTTCGTGACCATCAATCCTAATGCTAAGATTCTCGCTGTTTTCATTTCTGCTATACTTTCGTCTTTCTTAGATTTACTCTCAGTCTATACTCTGTACACATTAGACTGTTCATTCCATTCAGCAGATAATGTAATACTTCTCCACTTCCACTCCGGTTAGCAATGTCGTCAGCGAATCGTATCATTGACATCATTTCACCCTGAGTTTTAATTCCACGCCTGAATCATTTTTATTTTTTTTTTCCATCATTGCTTCTTGGATGCATAGATTGGACAGTAGGGGGCGAAAGACTATATCCCTGTCTTCCCCCTTTTTAATCCAAGCACTTTGTACTTAGGCCTCCTCTCACATTTTTCCCTCTTGGCTCTTGTACATTTTGTACACTCCTGGAAATTGAAATAAGAACACCGTGAATTCATTGTCCCAGGAAGGGGAAACTTTATTGACACATTCCTGGGGTCAGATACATCACATGATCACACTGACAAAACCACAGGCACATAGACACAGGCAACAGAGCATGCACAATGTCGGCACTAGTACAGTGTATATCCACCTTTCGCAGCAATGCAGGCTGCTATTCTCCCATGGAGACGATCGTAGAGATGCTGGATGTAGTCCTGTGGAACGGCTTGCCATGCCATTTCCACCTGGCGCCTCAGTTGGACCAGCGTTCGTGCTGGACGTGCAGACCGTTTGAGACGACGCTTCATCCAGTCGCAAACATGCTCAATGGGGGACAGATCCGGAGATCTTGCTGGCCAGGGTAGTTGACTTACACCTTCTAGAGCACGTTGGGTGGCACGGGATACATGCGGACGTGCATTGTCCTGTTGGAACAGCAAGTTCCCTTGCCGGTCTAGGAATGGTAGAACGATGGGTTCGATGACGGTTTGGATGTACCGTGCACTATTCAGTGTCCCCTCGACGATCACCAGTGGTGTACGGCCAGTGTAGGAGATCGCTCCCCACACCATGATGCCGGGTGTTGGCCCTGTGTGCCTCGGTCGTATGCAGTCCTGATTGTGGCGCTCACCTGCACGGCACCAAACACGCATATGACCATCATTGGCACCAAAGCAGAAGCGACTCTCATCGCTGAAGACGACACGTCTCCATTCGTCCCTCCATTCACGCCTGTCGCGACACCACTGGAGGCGGGCTGCACGATGTTGGGGCGTGAGCGGAAGACGGCCTAACGGTGTGCGGGACCGTAGCCCAGCTTCATGGAGACGGTTGCGAATGGTCCTCGCCGATACCCCAGGAGCAACAGTGTCCCTAATTTGCTGGGAAGTGGTGGTGCGGTCCCCTGCGGCACTGCGTAGGATCCTACGGTCTTGGCGTGCATCCGTGCGTCGCTGCGGTCCGGTCCCAGGTCGACGGGCACGTGCACCTTCCGCCGACCACTGGCGACAACATCGATGTACTGTGGAGACCTCACGCCCCACGTGTTGAGCAATTCGGCGGTACGTCCACCCGGCCTCCCGCATGCCCACTATACGCCCTCGCTCAAAGTCCGTCAACTGCACATACGGTTCACGTCCACGCTGTCGCGGCATGCTACCAGTGTTAAAGACTGCGATGGAGCTCCGTATGCTACGGCAAACTGGCTGACACTGACGGCGGCGGTGCACACACGCTGCGCAGCTAGCGCCATTCGACGGCCAACACCGCGGTTCCTGGTGTGTCCGCTGTGCCGTGCGTGTGATCATTGCTTGTACAGCCTTCTCGCAGTGTCCGGAGCAAGTATGGTGGGTCTGACACACCGGTGTCAATGTGTTCTTTTTTCCATTTCCAGGAGTGTATATTACCCATCCTCTCTATAGCCCCTATTTTCTCAGGATTTCGAACATCTTGCACCATTTTACACTGTCGAATGCTTTTTCAGGTGAACAAAGCCCATGAACGTGTCTCGATTTTTCTTTAGTCTAGCTCCCATTATCAACCTCAACGTCAGAATTGCCTTTGGTGCCTTTGTCTTCCCTAAATAGAAACTGATCATCATATAACACATCCTCAGTTTTCTTTTCCATTCTTCTACGTATTATTCTTGTAAGCAACTTGGATACATGAACTGTTGAGCTCATTGTGCGATAACTCTCGCATTTATCGGTTCTTGCAGTCTTGGGAACTGTGTAAATGATATTTTTCCGAAAGTCAAATGGTATGTCACCTGACTCATACGTTCTACACACCAAATTGAATAGTCGTTTTTCGCCACTTCCATCAATGATTTTAGAAATACTGATGAAAAGTTATATATACCCTCTGCTTTATTTGATATTAAGTCCCCGAAAGCTCTGTTAAATCCTGATTCTAGTACTGAACCCCCTATCCCTTCTATATCGATTCGTTTTTCTCCTTTTATCACACCAGACAAATCTTCCTCCTCATAGAGGCCTTCAATGTACTCTCTCCACCTAATCGCTCTCTCCTCTGCATTTAACATTGGAATTCCCGTTGCGCTCTTGCTTTTCATTTCACCAAAATGTGTTTTGACTTTCCTATATGCAGAGTCAGTACGTCCAACAATCATTTCTTTTTCGATTTCATCACATTTTTCATGCAGCCATTTCGTCTTAGCTTCTCTGCACTTCCTATTTATTTAATTCCTCAGCGACTTGTACTTCTGCATTCCTGAATTTCCCTGAACATTTTTGTACTTTCTTCTGTCATCGATCAACTGAAGTATTCCTTCTGTTCCCTATAGTTTCTTCGCAGTTAACTTCTTTGCACCTACGTTTTCTTTCCAACTTCACTGATTGCCCTTTTGAGAGAAGTCCATTCCTCTTCAACTGTACTACCTACTAGGTTATTTTCTGTTGCTTTATGTATAGCATTAGAGAACCTCAAACATATCTTGCCGTTCCTTAATACTTCCGTATACTATGCGTATTGATTCTTCCTGACTAATCTGTTAAAATTCAACCTGCTCTTCGTCTTTGCTACATTGTTATCTGAGTCTGCATCTGCTCCCGGGTACGTCCTACAATCCAGTATCTGGTTTCGGAATCTCTGTCGGACCATGGTGCAATCTAACTGAAATCTTCCCGTATCAGCTGGCCTTTACCAAGTACTTGATTCTTGAACAGAGTATCCTTTATTACTAGCTGAAATTTATTTTACTCAATTAGTCTTCCTCCTCTCTCATCCCTTGTCCAAAGCCCATTTTCTCCTGTAATCTTTTCTTCTACTCCTGCCTCTACAACTGCCTCCCAGTTTCCCATGACTATTAGATTTCCATATCGCTTTACGTTCTGTATTGCCCTTTTAATATCCTCATACACTCTCTCCACCTCTTCATTTTCAGCTTGCGACGTCGTCATGTATACATGAACTACCGTTGTCGGTTTGCTGTCGATTCCGATAAGAACAACCCTAGTGCTGAACTGTTCACAGTAACACATTCTCTGCCCTACCTTCCTATTCATGACTACTCCTACTCCCGTTATACCATTACCCTATACTCATCTGACCAGAAATCCTTGTTTTCTTTCCATTTCACTTCACTGACCCCTGCTATACCTAGACTGAGCCTTTGCATTTTCCTTTTCAGATTTCCTAGCTTCCCTACGACGTTCTAGTTTCTGACATTCCGAGCCCCGGTTCGTGAAACATATTCCTTTCGTTGGTTATTCAATCTGTTTTTCATGGTCACCTCCCACTTGGCAGTCTCCTCCCCGAGATTCGACAAGGGGACTATACAGGAATCTTTTGACAATGGAGAGATCATCGTCACCCTTTCTCAATTACAGGCCACATTTCCTGTAGATACACGCTATGCGTCTCCAATCCACTGCTTTCCATTGCCTTCTGCATCCTCATGCCGTTGATCACTGCTGATTCTTCCGCCTTTAGAGGCAGATTTCTACCCCAAAAACAAGAGAGTGCCCTGAACCTCTGTCTGCTCCTCCGTCCTTTCTGACAAGGTCGTTGGCAGAACGAGGGTAAGGTGTTATGCCGGAAGTCGTCGATTGCTAATGCTGATTATTAATCAAAAGTTAAACGGTGGCGGGTTTGGAACCCTTGACCGAAGACGCTTTGAACATTTATCAAAAACGCTACCTCCTCTTTCATTATGACCCGGGAGAATGACCGGGGGCAAAGAGGGCAGGGGGTCGTCTTCCGAGGCCTGTCCTCAATGTCCAATTCCCGCCCTCCCAGAGTCAAGGAAGCAAAGGGGTCTGACATGATCAAAAGAGCTTTAGTTGATCCAATTCTATAAATTTTGTTTTCATTTA
Organism: Schistocerca piceifrons; assembly: GCF_021461385.2. Taxonomy (NCBI): domain Eukaryota; kingdom Metazoa; phylum Arthropoda; class Insecta; order Orthoptera; family Acrididae; genus Schistocerca; species Schistocerca piceifrons. Next base: position 827,064,478 of record NC_060139.1, read on the forward strand.
TTTATTTATTTTTGTATTTTTAGGTTTTCTAATTTATTTTTTTTATTTTTTTAACTAGATCCTGTACCGCCACCATAAGCTTCCGTGTCGTCTTCGCGTAATGAATGGAGGCTCTAAACCGTTTACTGAGAGGATCAATCATGTACCGTGAATCATCTTCAGGTGTACCTTCTAGAACTCGGAACGGCCCAATTGGCAGGAGGATCCTCGAGTAATGCGCCTAAATAATTCGATAGTCTTGCCCGGTACAATCCATGGCGGCGGAACCATTCATGAGCCGTCACCAGGTGGAACCACAAGTCGAGAGCGCTCTCGAGGGCGGCTTGCAAAATGTAATACAGCGCCATGCCCTCTCAAAATGTAATACAGCGCCATGCCCTCTCAAAATGTAATACAGCACCGTGCCCTTCAGCCAGTTCAGGACGTTTGATCTGGTAGTAGGAAAGCAAACGGTATGTGGGTGTAGGAGGTCATCGGCGTGATGGACTTTGGCTGTCATACTTTGCATAAGATCCCAGCAGCTGCCTGTCACAGTAAATGTCAAGTGGTGTGCGTCCGTATCGACGACTGCACAGTGCGGGCACAAAGGGTCCTCAGTTAGATGGACGGAATGGAGGCGACGATGTGTGGCTAATTTGCCGTTCACCAGCACATACCACAAGGAACGAGCGTACTTGGGCAGGTATGGGGTGTACACCCTGCATAGTTTTCTTGCGTTGGGTCATCTAGCGTAACGTGAGAGGCTTCATCTAGTACCTGCGTGCCGTGGTTTAGCGACACGTGAAAGATAGTCCCACAAAACTCCATCATTGGCGCCAGTGGTGGTGACGTGTTCCTGTCACGGCAGCGGGCACGCCAAACAGGACAACAGCCAATACTAGATGAGTGGCGTCAGGACTTGCCGTTGTGAGGTGTCATACATTTGGTGGTACACCGCGAGAGTTCGATTCGCGTAAATTTATCACGCATCAGCATGTGATTGGTGATCCTGTGGACTGAAGAAAGTAATTTTTATATGCTATTATTATTGCGTATGTAATTGATTGTTACAAGTTTCATGTGTGCGAGGAAACGGATAACTGGCGATTGACGCTCACACCCATCCAAGCAGAATGATACGCGCCGAAGAGTACGCACCTGGCCGTTGTCGAGTTTCGCGAAGTTGCACATGAACAATACAAATATTGTTAAAAGGATGATGACGCTGGTCTTTTCTTGAGTTCAATGGTTCCGAAAAAGTTTATCATGACTCCAGAGGGAGTACCATTTTTATCGGTCATAAGCAACGAACGAACATGCTCGAAAGAACAGACACCATATCCATATAAATATACAAATTACATATAGCTGACTCGCCTCTATGTGCGGAATGCGAACGGACGAACACCGTCTCAGAGGTGGCGCAGCAGAAGACATATGGCGCTTGGTGCGACAATGTTTGTCGTACTTTCTACGGGTGGCTGCCAAACATATCGCAACTCGGCTTCTACTTTTTCGGAATGAACTGTGTTTCCCGCGTACCGAAACCAATGCAGTCACCTGGGGCCTTAGTCACGCGGTGAGATATTTGTTTCACGATGAACCTAAGGATGTATCGGACTTTTGGAACTACCTACAATAACGTAATTGTAAAATTGTACAGAACCCAAAGTATAGGCAATACTTTTCTTATTCATTAGCGATAGCCCCATGCGACCCTCCACGCAGCTGGACCATTAACAGGTAAGAGAAGGTACCCATTGACCGACTGACAAGAACACGACCGATTACCAGTGGAATAACATACGACATGCGTGAAGACATACCTGGATGATGAAGCGTAAGGAGAGCAGCGGCGCTACCTTCTACATCATGTGCGAAGCACATTTTCCGTATCCTCAAAACATTACCTCGGTATAGTACAGCCCCGAGATTACGTTTTATTTACTTAAAGAACAATGCGGCGCTAGTTACACGTATTTTAGGTGTGGTACAAAAGAAATATGAGTAAAGCAAACATTAAAGAATATCCCACTGATTTTCCCTCATCATTTATAATACCTTGACGGCGAAGGGGACACTATGGCCAGGCCTCGGGTTACGACCCCTGCCCACTCTGCCCTCTCCATACCTTCGAGTGTCCGTCTGGCACACAGTTTTAATCTGCCAGGAATATTTACCTTTGTTATTTTTGTCGATATTTTCCTTTTATTCTCTAGATCTTATTCTTTCATTTTGGAGTTGATTATTCGAGGACTGCTTGCTATTTTGCTTTATTTACCAAACTTTTAATTCTGTTCCTGAATACTTCTCTTGAAATCTGCTATTCCTGTGTGTTTCTATAAGATTTATTTTAAAGTTTAGGCCTATATTTATTGTGAAGGTTTCACTTGTTGCATATTGTTTTTACAACTCTGCTATAAATGAAAGGTACGCAGCAAGGAGCTGGAAGTGGGAGCTGCCAGACCAAATAAAGAATTAGTTCACAAACCAAAATTATTTTATTTCCTCAGGTCAGTACTGTGCTAACGAAATGAAGTGCACTAATTCTGTGCGAAAATGCTTACAATAAAAAAATCACCAACACGAACTTCGCATCAAGCGGACACCAAATATTTGCTCAAAGGTTGAACTCAAGCCATTCAATCCAGAGCTGGCGCCAGTCACAGCCACTGGACGTGCACTCCGCCTGACTCCCTCGCTAAGTTCATGCAGTAACTGGCCATACTGTAACATTCAAAAAACAACTTATTAAAACCTAGCCGTAACTAGTTTGCACAATGGGATATAAAGGGTACCGTATACAAATATTTGAAATTCATAAGTATCAGAGCCTTAAAAGCTTCAAAACATTAACAAGCCTACTGCCCTTCAGAATAGAAATTAATAGGTTTAATAAAACTATCGATCTAACTAATAAAATTCATAAAATTATTGCAGAAACCACAGAGCAAAAGTAAATGAAATTACGACCACGAACTTTAGAAAATTCAAGGTTAAATTAATGCTTTTGTTAAGCTCCAGAAACACATAACAGGTCTGAATCAGACCCCAACCAAAAGAAAGACCAGAACCCAACAGAAAGACTGTTTCTGACACGTAAGACTAGTCCGCACTGCCCCGTCGTTACAGAAGCTCATGAAACTTGGCAACCAAAGAGCACTAGCCACATGTCCGAAAGAACGGATACCATCGGTGACCGTGCAGCTCGTTAGAATGAAATTACAATTAAGACAATACATTGAATGAATGCACTTACCTGCATACACGTCAATGGGGACAGTTGAAAATGTGTGTCCCGCCCAGAACTCGAACCGGGGATCTCCAACTTACATGGCAGATGCTCTATCCATCTGAGCCACCGAGGACACAGAGAATAGTGCCACTGCAGGAACTTATCTCTGGCACGCCTCCCGTGAGACCCACATTCGCAACTTATTGTCCCTCACAATATTCATAATATTCATAGTGCCCCTGCCCATTATACTCATTACTCGCGGCTTTACCGATTCCCGTAAGAGTTCGGGCATTGTTCGTGCATCCGCACAGAAGATGGTCAAATGGCCGGTGAGCCTTAACTAATATATATATATAGTATCCGTTCTTTCGGACAGTGCCCGAACTCTCACTGGAATCGGTAAAGCCGCGAGTAATGAGTGTAATGGGCAGGGGCACTACGAATATAGTGCGGGACAGTAAGTTGGGAATGTGGGTCTCACGGGAGGCAAGCCACAGATTAAGACCCTGCAGTTACACTATGCTCTGTGTCCTCGGTGGTTCAGATGTATAGAGCGTCTGTCATGTAAGCAGGAGATCCCGGGTCCGGGTCCCCGTCGGGCCACATACTTTCAACTGACCCCAGTGACGCATATCAATTCCTGTATGTAGCTAAGGTTATTCATTTCAGTGTATTCATTTAATTGTAATGTCATGAAATCTTTGAAGACGAATAATCAGAAACGTTCCCACCAATTTTAATTTCATGGTGACCTGTTGTCCGTCCAGCCTCTGCCTGCCTCTAGCCCGTGTTCTCTGGCTACGGCATGTCCTCGTAGAATATATTCCAGCCAGCGCATCACTTTCCACGTGCGAATCTGAATGTCTAAGGGTCACGGACCACGGCGCTCGGCGAGCGTCGCTCTGCACTTGTCGGCTGCGGTCCGAATTCCAAAAATTACAAAACATAATGAACGTCAGCTTGTGCGTCGAGCTCTGTAAAATATCGCAGGCCGATAGCTTGCACACTCTGGTGGGATGCGACCGCACAACTTGTCAGGTGACTGCTACAGACAATATAGGACAACTTGTATCGATATGAGTCGGTAGGACGCAGTGAATTAATCGTGTATGCTGATAAGAATGGTATATCCTCTCACAAGATTCATTTGCTTCCAGTCCTGAGCCTATGTAACCGCTGAGTCTAATGTACCAACAGAGAACCAAACACAGGCATCTCCATATCCAGCAGGATTAGGTCCTACAGAACTGTTGCTCAACACAGTCCAATCCGAATACGCCTGTCCCCTTAGGCGTCCACAAATCTTTATCGAGAGGGAGGGGGGAGCTTGGGAAGAGGCTGTTTAGGATCGTAAATGACATCCTCGAGCGATTCAATCTAACGTGTCCAACTAGTCAGGCAACAGAGCAAGAAAATATTCAGAAAAGATATTTTTCTTCGTATACCAATAATAATGAGCATATTTTTCTGTTTCTTCCAGTACAATGAGCAACCTTCCCTTAGGTTCTGTTGCACAACTTCCATATTACGCTTAATAGCTTGCACGGGATGCACTTCTGTTTCAAAATTTCTATCTGCTTGTTTATATCGTTCTGATATAAAGGTAAACGCAAGAGAAGATGGATCATAGGCTTCCAAATATCCTTTCTTATAGCTTTCTTGGATAAAGCACGTGCCTGAAAAGGTCACAGGTTGGACTTCCGGACGGAACGCAGTTTGAATCTGTCAGGAAGGCACAAATCAGCGTACACTCCGCTGCAGAGTGAAACTTCATTCCGGAAACACAATTGCCTTTCTTCCAGAACCGATTGTCCCATAAGGTGCGCAGGAGAACTCCTGTGCAGTCTGGAAGGTAGGAGATGAGATGCTGGTGGAGGTAAACGTTTGACGACAAGTCGTGTCTCGTGCTTCGTCAGCTCAGTCGGCAGAGCAGTTTCCAGCGAATTACGAAGTTCCCAGGATCGAGTGCCGGTCGGGCACGCATTTTGAATCTGCCACGAAGTTTCAGATGAGCACACACTTCGCCGCAGACTGAAAATTCATTCTATAAAATCTTTCATGGAGCAGTGACTATTGTCAAACCCTGTAAATCAAATTAAGCCCTCGAAGAGTCGTCAGCGTTATACAATCACAGAGCCATGACTAACAACGGTTGGAAATACACTTTAAAACTAAAAACGACACACCCCGAAGGAATTGTCCGAATGGGACGGAAATCGGTAGATAGTACTTGTACAGACAAAACAAATTACTACAGTTTGAGAAAAATTTGGTGATTTATTCAAGAGAAAGGACTTCACAAATTGAACAAGTCAATAACGCATTAGTCCACCTGTGGCCCTTAATCAAGCTGTTATTCGGCTTCGCATTGATTGACAGAGCTGTTGTATTTTCCCCTGAGGAATTTCTTGTAAAATTCTATCCAACTGACGCGTTAAATCATCAATGTCCCGATCTGGTTGGAGGGTGCTGCTCATAATGCTCCACACTTTCTCAATTGGGAACAGATGCGGCAACCTCGCTGGCCAAGGTAGGGTGTGGGAAGTACGATGCAAGCAGTAGAAACAGTTGCCGTGTGCAGCTGGCATTACCTTGCTCAAATGTAAGCCCAGAATCGCTTGCCATGAAGGGCAATGAAACGGGTCATAGAATATCGCCACGTACCGCTGTGCCGTAAGGGTGTCGTGGAAGACAACCAAAGGGGTCCTGGTATTAAATGAAATAGTACCCCGGACCATCACTCCTCGATGACGGGCAGTATGGCGGGAGACAGTCAAGTTGGTATGCCACCGCTGTCCGGGGCTTCTCAAGACACATATTCACTGATCTTCGGAGCTCGGCTAGAAGTGGGACTCATCACTGTAGGTAGTTCAACGAGATTCCAGGCCGAATGTACTCGACACCACAGCAAAAGGGTTTGCTGATGTACAGAGGTCAGTGGTAGTTGGCGCAATCTGACCGTATAGGGTGCCTTTCACTTCATACCAGGACCCCTTTGGTTCCCATCCGCGGGTACCTTAGAGCACAGCGGTACGTTGACGATATTCTAAGACCCGTTTTGTTACCCTTGATGGCAATCCATCCTGGGATGTGTGACGGTACGTCACATAAATGGACATTTGGAGAAAGGGACTTTTTGTTATGAGACGTGTGAATTATAAATTATTTTCAAGACTGTGTACGTGTGCTCGACGTATAACAAATAGTAAAGATCGTATATTATTATTATCAAAACACAAATATCGATATAATTAACAAAACCACAGATTTTTTGGTATAGTCTCTGTGTAACATAGGCCATAAAGATCAGAGACAATGCTTTGATTGAACTAGCTCTCGAGTTTTGTTTCGTCTAGCGGTAGACCGCCATTGTAGTGCTGTCTGATAATTAACGTAAGTTTTATCTGTATTTTGAAAAATATAGTAGAAATTGTTACTAGAAACTGTGTATTATTGACTTAGTTGTCACCTCTCATGATAGCAATCATTAATTATAATTAACAAAGTTTTTACAGAACTTCGCAGTACAGGGAGCTCATCTCCCCTAGCAGGATTTAGTCGGCCATTACTGTATTGTTTAATTAAAATATCATGTCATAATATTAAATGTAAACGCGAGAGACTTCTCAATTTTGATCCTTCATTAATTTCAAAGTTAAAGAGAGTCAAAATAGATTTCGTTTATTAATATTTAGAATACTGAGTGAGTTCAGTATGTTTCATTTTGACCTCCTAACGGCAGACGAGATTCTCTCCAATTTTGCCTTGCAAATAATGAAAAATAAATATTAAAAATCATTACATTACGCAATATCTCAGTTAATCTTTGTGTAATTTGGTACATAAATAACCAGTAGCCCCTGAGACCCATATTAATAATTACAGTTTGCGTAAGAATACGCATATTTTCTTTTCTAAATAGCAGCGCTCACGCAAACTGTTTATTAGAAGGCGGTGAGTCGCGCGTTGTGTTTAAAAAAATACTATATCGTACGTACTTCGGGGCAGCCGATGTCTGTACGAGTGTTATCGCCGTATAAGTTAATTAAAAGTCTCATGCTAGCCCACAATATTTAAAGCCACAACAACCAAAATCGTAAAATATATAATTATAAAAATAAAAAATATACACTTATACCGTGATAAGTTGACCGTATGGGATGCCTTTCACTTCATACCAGGACCGCTTTGGTTGTCATCCGCGGGTACCTTACAGCACAGCGGTACGTTGACGATATTGTAAGACCCGTTTTGTTGCCCTTGATGGCAATCCATCCTGGGACGACATTTCAGTAAGATAATAACCGACCGCACGTGGCGAGAGTTTCTACTGCTTTTCTTCATGCTTTTCTAAATCCTACTGTGGCCACCAGAGTCGGTGGATCTCTCCCAATTGAGAATGTTTGGCGTATTATGGGCTAGGCCCTCCAACCAGCACGGGATTTTGATAATCTAACGCGCCAGCTGGACAGAATTCGGAACGTTATCGCTCAGGAGGCAAACCAACAACTCTGTCAATGACTTGATCAGTTTGTGAAACTCTTTCTCTTGAATAACTCATACTTTTTGCGAAACTGTAATCTTTTTTATCTCTACATGTACATGAAGCCTATTGAGCCGTGGCGGCTGGTACTAGGGTGTTCGACTTGCATCGCTGATATCGATATTCGGCTGTCTTGCTATATTTGACTGCTCCCCAGGCGGGTTTTCCGGATGAACGTGTGACGAGTGAGTCTCCGGTCGGCGTTCAACGAGCCAACTTGTGTTGAAAACAATCCCGCGTCCGTAACCGTGGTGCATGGGCCTCGCCGTGCTCGCCGCCCTTGTCTTTTGGCGCGCGCCGGATGTACGGTGCCGGTCATTGGGCGCCTTGACGTGCAAAACTGTGGTGGGTTCGTCGTCTCATGGTGAACGGCTTCCCAGCTCGTAATTTGCAAGCTCCAAGTTACTTATGACCTTTATTCTGTGTTTAACTAAGAAGATTGTTGAAACTTATTGGGGCATGGGTAACTACCAAAGATGATTCTGAACCTGGTTCCACAGTGGCTATTTTAAGGAGGCTGATGTTCCTCATTCCGTTTTGATCAACCCTGAAGTGTGTGTTTTAAGTGGTTTTTATGCAAATTTTAACTTGTTTTAGGACATATTGTCTGCTTTGGGACTGGCTGCGATTGTGTACGTACCCAGCAGCCGTGGAGTTAATGGTGTAATCATCTGTCACGGCATTTGGTATGTTTATTTAATGTTGAAAGTGCCTTATGGCAACTGAAAGTAATCTCTAAGTTTCCTGCTAATTTACTGGGAGACGGGTTATGTTAGAGTATTTCTCCTTAAGAATTTGGGAGGCGTGCTTATTATATATTTCAGTGTGGCTGTGATAAGACTTTGTTTCCATTGCAATCTATTTGTGCTGCAAGACATTTGTTAAGACTGCTCGTTCCCTGGCGTCGGCGCGTTCATGGATTCTTGTCAGGACCGCTCATTGTGGGACCGGTCGGATTATATACAAATATATAACGCCTGCTGTGTGACCGTGTGCACAAGCCGTGGAGAGTGAACGCTCGTATTGCCTGCCGGCCCTTGCGTTATTGCTTCCAACACTGGTATGGGCCTTAACGCTGTTCTCTAAAATTAAGTGCAATTTGGGAATCATTCTGAGTCATTATGTCCGTCAATTAAGTGAGGCCACCTCGTTAATATTGGCGTTTCTGTTAGTCATATTATTGACTGAGTTGTTACTGGCCCTTCTTATTTAACACTTATGTTAATCATTTGTGTATCTTTAAGGAACGTGCAGCTTGCCATTATTCCTGTGTGAAAGTTTTGCGACCTTGGTTGGCCCACTTTTTATTTTTAGTATAAGCATTTCAGGTTTATTATGCTTTAAGATCTCTTTGTTCTTTATGAAGTTATAGTATTATGTTGCCATGTAACTTTGGTTGGAAGTGTATAATGTTATTAGTCTCTTGAGACACGGTTAAACAATAACGATTGTTTGTGATTGACTATTCACCGTGCCTACTGTCAATGATTTTGGTTGCGGACGCAAAATAATATGATTCTTATTCATGTTTATGTAATATAATCAAAGTGAAGATTTCTTTATTGTATCAGTTAGAGTTGATAACAAGGTCTGTTTTGTGTCATATTAAAATTGTAAAACAATGACAAGCTTGTCCATCACCAGTGATCCCGAGCATCCTATTTCCTTTAAATAACTGTGATGAGATTGTAAATTTGATTTTCTAAAGAGCTGGGTAGTACCACGGTTCACCTATATTTACAGTTTTCCTTCCAGCTCGGATAGTTCCTTCGTGGCGAGTTTTACTTTTCTTTTTTTAAAAAAAAGAACATGTTTAGGTAATGTACTTCAATGACTTTGAGTTTAAACAGTTCCTAGCAGATATCACTTGGAAAGAATGCGTTTTCGAAACAATCGTTTACCAACAGTAAGTTCGAGCAGTCATATTGTTGCAGTCTCTATGGCCATTTTCGGTGTCCAGGTAAATAAATTACAGAAGATAGTGTAGGTAGCAACGGAAAGTCTTCACCAGACAAGTGAATGCTGATGTAATGGACATGAATTTGGAGGAAACATAGTTTAGATTATTACCAATCCACTCCGATGTTTCACCTAAGTACCCCAAATAATCTTTGCACCGTCAAAATTGTTCATTATACAATGCTACAACATATTCCGTTAAATTACTGAAAAATTTCTTCTTTTTTATGTACGTTGGTGTCCTCCCGAGGCAGTCTCTGTCGGTGAGCTCGGGCCCTGCCCTAGAAACTATAACTTCTTCGTCTGGAGAAGACGCGAAATTTCTCAGCGTCGTCTCCAGCGATGCTCTCTATCGGCAAGATCTACCTGTTAGCGTATGTAAGAGCACTCAGAGTCAAGACGATGAAGGGAGAAGCGTAACTCTGTCATCTCCTGGAACACTGCCATATGTAACAAACTCCTGCATTCAAAGGATCGCCTCTGTGTTGCTTTTGACACTGAGAAGACTGCTACACAAACGTAGGTGTTTCTATTTGTTAAAGTGCCTCTTCCTTATTGGATACCAATACAGTTGCGTTGGTCCGAAAGTGCGCTACAGTTCTTACGTAAATTCACTGTGAATAATTTTATAAGTGCTATGCGAATAACCCGTCTTTCACTATCTGCGTCGTTTACCCATCATTGACAGATGTTCTTTTTTTTTCTTTCCTTACATGTTCAGTAGCCTAACCTACTTCTTCTGTTTATTTCAGGTAGTGAATTGTTTCTCCCAGGCTATTATCCGATTTTTTTTTCATTACGTGAATTATTTATTTATTGCTTATTTAGTCTGACTAGAACGGGGGCGTATAGTAAATATGAATGAAATCTTAAAATACCATTACTACAATCTTTACGGTAAGTTCTTTACTTTTTTCAGCCCACCGAACGCTTTCCGAAAAAGCTTCGATCATTACACACTTTCCGCACAATAATTCGATGGCCACAGTCTTAATCCAAGAATACCGTGTTACCGAAGTTTGCAAGGATATGGAGAGACGTCATGGAAGATCAAATGAATTTGTGCTCCAACTGGTGAATTTGTAAGAGCACTGATATAAATAATCAGGCACCTGCGTTAAAATTCCAGCTGGTTCACAATTTTACTCCCACAGTTAATGTTTAGTTCTTAATTGAACTGAAAAAGGATAGTTTTAAAATTACTTTATTAAAAGGTATTGACAGTATTTTTGTCATTATCAAATGTTGATTAACAAATATATATTTCAAAATTACAGTATTTTTAGTGAAAGGACTAAACTTTGGTAGCGACACTACTTTCTTCAGTATTTTCGTCAGATAGCAGAGCGCATTAGAGGTGTACCGAGTGAAAAACAGCAACAGAAAAAAAACACCTTATACTCGCTAAGTAAACTGACTTGTACTCCATGTCGAAAAAGTTGTAAGGGTCAAAGCTATATTTATAAGCAGACTAATTTTGCTTTTAATTAATTTAGAACTGTCTTTTTGAAACAAGTTTTTAAGAACTCTTGATCCTATTACGCCTTTCCATCGCAGCTTTGCGAGTGTTGCCTGGACGACGGCGAGTGCCCATAAACGGCTTCGAAATTTTCTTTAGAAAAAACCGCCCCCAGACCTCATCAACGCCCACCGGTGGATGGTACCGCCCCGGCTGAGAACCACTGACTTCTTGTAGACCACCCCTCCCCCAACATAGTGGCTAATTGTGGGAACAGTACTGAATAACTACCTTTCTAGCTCTCTTAATCCTTACGTTATCATAAACAGTCGAACATTCTCTTTGTACTTTACACCTGTGGCAAATCTAGCGGCTTCACCAGACGTTGTGTCATCTTGATGAGAACGTTGGCCCCGTATTAGGAAGGTAGGGATTCCAACTATACTATCTCAAAGAGAATGAGTTTAGTTTTATGAATCAAGTTTAAATATCTTGACAAGTTATTGGTTTGAGTTGTTTCCAAATTAACTAGTCTGCCTCTGATCAACTAAGTCTTAATAAATTCTTCACACAAGTGGTAATTTAAAACGATTAATCCACAGGATGACGAACGTCTCGTCAAGATTTATTTCAGTGAAAGTGGCAGTAAGAATAATGGTGTGACTGTAGTTCCCCTAGAGCAGAAAAGTGTTTATTATCGATGTTCTGAATGCTGAAGAATCTAGAGGCAGTTCTCTTGGTTGAAGCAGCAGATCTCAACGACAATGAAACCTTAAATTGAGCGAAAAACTTTGGAGCTCCTCAAGAACAGCACGATCTCCGATGTGGTTGCTAAGAGACTACGTACAAAGGCGCCCGTACCTCCCAGGCTATACGGATTGCCCAAAATTCACAAGGATAATGTGCCACTGCGGCCTATTGTGAGTAATATTGGGGCACCAATGTATAGTCTTGCGAAACATCTGGCAGCGCAACAGAGCCCTTTAGTAGAAAAGTGTGAGCATCATATCCGTAACTCACCAGACTTTATTCGTCGGCTCAAGAACTTACGACTCGCACCATCACATATACTCGTGAGTTTTGACGTAGTCTCACTTTTTACTCGAGTACCATTGCAGGAATCGTTGTTGCTCATTAGCGAGAAGCTGGATGGGGAACTTTTAGACTTATTCCAACATGTGCTCACCTCAACGTATTTTTTATTCAATGGACAATATTTTGAACAGACTGACGGCGTCGCAACCGGTAGCCCTTGTCACCCATTGTGGCTAATCTCTTTATGGAAGACTTCGAGGAGAGAGCACTCCAGTCGTCGGATTTGAAGCCTACGTGTTTTTGGCGATATGTGGACGACACCTTTGTTATCTGGCCTCACGGCACTGTATCGCTGAATGTATTTCTTGAGCATCTTAACTCGCTTCATCCCAACATCAAGTTTACTATGGAGATGGAGAAAAACGGCGAACTTCCATTCCTGGATGTGTTGGTACGGAGAAAAGAAGATGGCACATTAGGTCACGCAGTGTACCGTAAACCAACACACACGGACTTATACTTACAGGCCACCAGCTGTTACCATCCTTCGCAACGAAGTGGCGTAGTGAGGACATTGGTTCACAGAGCACGAGCCATATCAGACTCAGACAGCTTATCCAATGAGCTACTCCATCTGCGTACCACTTTCCAACAAAATGGATACTCCGAACGGGAGATTCGCCGTGCCTTACACCCGACGCTGGTTACCCAACGTGAGGAACTGGAAGAAGGCGAAGAACAAAGGGAATGGTCATCTTGCCATACATCGGCGGTGTATCTTCAAATATAGGAAGATTATTGAAAAGGCTTAAAGTTAAATGTGTCTTTCGTCCGCCGGCAAAACTCAGAGCTCTCTTGGGCTCATCTAAGGACAGCCTTGGCCTAAGAAGACTCGGTGTTTACGAGATTCCTTGTAGCTGCGGCATGTCGTACATCGGACAAACTTGTTGCACTGTACAAGAGAGATGTACTGAACACCGACGCTACACTCGTCTGCAGCAAGCAGAGAAGTCTGCAGTGGCCGAGCATTTTCTCAGTACTGGCCATTCTATGAATTATCAACACCAAATTTCTCGCGTCGACGATTTCGTACTGGAACAGTGTTATTAAGGAAGCAGTGGAAACACGTAGCTCGACAAATCTTGTAAACAGAGACACGGGCTTTCAGCTCAGTACAGCTTGGATTCCAGCAGTGGCCATTTTGAAGTCGCATCGAGCAGAGAGGAGTACTGTTGGTCATACGAAGGATGACGATTCGCCAGCAACATAAATATTCTGTTGACAGCGGGAGGATAGTCACGCGCCTACGCGGACGCGCATCTTTGCTTGCTGCTTCCGACAGAGGTCGCTGGGGCGGCCGATGGCAGCGCAGAGCAGCAGCGGCAGCCTCCGCGCGTGCGCCGAAGTCTTGCAGATGTCGTTGCTGTCCTTCCAGCTATCGGTTGATATCGTCGCTATTGGCCATCGAATTCGACGCCTCCACGCATGCGCACTTCCTGCCTAAGACTGGCATAAATAGGGGGCTCTTGTCATGTCTTAGTACTGTTCACGCGTACCATCGCCATCATCCCTGTTTTGTGCGCCGTGTCGACTAGTGTCAGTGTTGTTTTCTCGTCAGGCGTGAACGGCTCCGTGTTTTTTGTTTTTTGGTGTCCACATTGTTTTGCCCGCCATTTTTGATTGTATACTCTGTGTCCCCTCTATTTATTACTTTTTGTAAATCTCAAGGCTGAAGAGCAGCGTACTCAGCTGCTGACAGCCCGCCTGGTGTAAGGTGATAAAAATTACAATAAAGAAAAAAAAAACATGTCTTAGGAATGTGTTCGTCGCACCTGAAGATGTTGGCCAGTTGCGCTGATGAAATATTGTGGAGTTTTCACTGTGACATCCGACGTCTTGCCCGAGAACCATATACACAACATGTCCGTCGGGAAAGCCTCAAGCAACACAAACCTTAATAGTCATTATTTTTCTCGCATTAGATCCTTGTACAGTGACAGTATCTTAATGAGAAATGATTGGAAGTCCGATAAATTTCTGCATTCAAGACAAGAGAATGACTCGACTATTGTAATAGTCGTGACCGCGGTCAGGCTCTTCCATCAAATCAGACCACATAAATTCCGAAGAACCTAAGCAACAACGTACTGCTGCTCACGTGAAAAATCGTTGAAAATCGATGAATAAACAAAATTCCTATTTCCGAATCTTCTACTATATTTTCTAGACAACAATTTCCTACTATAGCCTTTACTAGTAATTAATTCTCTAGATAATGTAATGACTTGATCTTTCCTGAGATAAGAATGACTGTCTTCAACAATGTACCAAGTAATGAAGACTCGCTATCAGAAAACTGGACTATCTCGAGCACAGGTTCGAGTACAAGTGAATACCATTACGAGATTAAGTATACACTACTGGCCATTAAAATTGCTACACCAACAAGAAATGCAGATGATAAACGGGTATTCATTGGACAAATATATTATACTAGAACTAACGTGTGATTACATTTTCACGCAATTTGGATGCATAGTTCCTGAGAAATCAGTACCCAGAACAACAACCTCTGGCCGTTATAACGGCCTTGATACGCCTGGGCATTGAGTCAAACAGAGCTTGGATGGCGTGTACAGGTACAGCGGCCAATATAGCTTCAACACGATACCACAGTTCATCAAGAGTAGTGACTGGCGTATTGTGACGAGCCACCATTGAAGAGACGTTTTAATTGGTGAGAAATCTGGAGAATGTGCTGGCCAGACAGCCGTCGAACATTTTCTGTATCCAGAAAGGCCCGTACAGGACCTGCAACATGCGGTCGTGCATTATCCTACTGAAATGTAGGGGTTTCGCAGGGATCGAATGAAGGGTGGAGCCACGGGTCTAACACATCTGAAATTTAACGTCCACTGTTCAAAGTGCCGTCAATGCGAACAAGAGGTGATCGAGACGTGTAACCAATGGCACCCCATACCATCACGCATGGTGATACGCCAGTATGGCGAAGACGAATACACGCTTCCAATGTGCGTTCACCGCGATGTCGCCAAACACGGATGCGACCATCATGATGCTAAAACAGAACCTGGAGTCATCCGAAAAAATGACGTTTTGCCATTCGTGCACCCAGGTTCGTCGTTGAGTACACCATCGCAGGTGCTCCTGTCTGTGATGCAGCGTCAAGGGTAACCGCTGCCATGGTCTCCGAGCTGATAGTCCATGCTGTTGCGAACGACGTCGAACTGTTCGTGCAGATGGTTGTTGTCTTGCAAACGTCCCCATCTGTTGACTCAGAGATCGAGACGTGACTGCACCATCCTTTACAGCCATGCGGATAAGATGCCTGTCATCTCGACTGCTCGTGATACGAGGCCCTTGGGATCCAGCACGGCGTTCCGTATTGCCCCCATGAACCCACCGATTCCATATTCTGCTAACAGTAATTGTATCTCGACCAAGGCGAGCAGCAATGTTGCGATACGAAAAACCGCAATCGCGATAGGCTATAATCCCATTTTTATCAAATTCGGAAACGTGATGGTACGCATTTCTCCTCCTTACACGAGGCATCACAACAACGTTTCACCAGGCAACTGCTTTTTGTGTATGAGAAGTCGGTTGGAAACCTTCCTCATGTCAGCAAGTTGTATGTGTCGCCACCGGCGCCAATCTTGCGTGAAGCTCTGAAAGGCTAATCTTTTACATATCACAGCTTCTTCTTCCAGTCGGTTAAATTTTGCGTTTGTAGCACGTCATTTCATGGTGTACCACTTTTAACGGCCAACAGTGTATATCACGGAACAGCTACGTAAAAGGAGGGATGAATATTACTATTTAACCACTCAATAATGACAAGCGCGTTGGTGTCGGTGCATGAACAGGAATCTGGAAATAATTGGGAAGGACATTGACAGTGCTTTTATATTTATTCCTTCTAAATGAGTATCGGCAGTTCTACATCTACATCCATTCTCTGCAAACCACTGTGAAGTGCTTGGGAGAGGTCACGTACCATCAACCAGTTCGCGCACTTCTGTAGTGAGCATTTATGGGAATGCTTGAAGAACGCCGAAACCACTTTAGGCGACAATGTGTTAGACGTCCACGTCTCATCACCGAACGTGGATATCTGTGATTTGCCTGCTCAATATAACAGGGTAGGTGACGATTTTCGACAGCTGGCGCAGGCGTAAGTG
This sequence comes from Schistocerca piceifrons, assembly GCF_021461385.2. Taxonomy (NCBI): domain Eukaryota; kingdom Metazoa; phylum Arthropoda; class Insecta; order Orthoptera; family Acrididae; genus Schistocerca; species Schistocerca piceifrons. Next base: position 827,080,893 of record NC_060139.1, read on the forward strand.
TTTCACTGTAGGTTGTTGAACATGTAGCTTCGTAGCAAACGACCCCATAGTGTTTCCACGTTTAGCCAACGACATTGACAATTACGACTGCTTTGGGCACGGGGTCATCGAGATTGGAATGTGGATCATTGGAAATGTGGCACCTGGTCGGACGAAACACGGATACACCGTCATCTAGGCGAACGGCTGCTCGAAACAAGCACCGCGTCATAGATGCACTACGGGAGAAGTACGTCATTAGGAACGGAACACAAGGTCGGATTGTGTCAAAGATGGAGAAGGAAATCAGCCGTGCCTTTTCAAAGGAACGATGCAGGCACCTGCCTGGAGAGATTTAGGGTAACCACGGAAAATCTAAATCTGAATGACCGGACGCTGGTGTGTAACGTCGTCTAGCGACAATCCGTATCACATTATTAGAGGAGCATGATATTAAAGTCAAATTGACATCTTAGCCACCAGATTTGCCCCGTCTGAACTCTTTGGAACACGTCTGAGACACTATTAGTGCCAGCTCCCCACCTGCGAACCACAGGTCCGTAATTTATGGAAAATGCGTGACCTGAGACTGGAAATCTGGTACCTCGTACCTGCGGAAACCTACCAAGTACTTGTCGAATCAGTGCCACGCAGGACTGTTGCTAAATGGAGTAGTACGCTATTAAGCATGCGCTCATAATGTTTTGACTCACCTGTCTCCAGGTATACGGGACGACCCAGAACTCCATCAAGTCTTCATAAACTGTTCAGGGACACCTACTGAGTATTTTCGTATGAGAATCCCACGACCTCCAAAGGTTCGTAACAAAGTTATTGAATTTCGCGTGCCTTCTTGCCACATTTAGCTCTGTTTCTGTATTGCACTGAAAATCGTGCACGACAGTGCATAAGTCGACGATATGCATTGCGTCTCTTGTCTGGAAACAAACGTGGTCCACTGACACACAGTATTTGACGTTGACAACAATAATACCCAATTTACTCTTTGCTTTCGAGTTTTCATTCAGTACTGCACTGTCTATCTAGGAGTAGTTTTTTCGGTAATGTTAGTAATACGTAAACAGTGATACAAAGCAGCATGGATAGATTTGCTGATGAAGAGTTGACCGATATGCACTTCGTGTATAGTTTCAGGGAATGTAGTGGAGAAGCAGCAAAACGACGCCTGCGATGAACTTTCGCCTCAGTGACGACAACCACGTCAAGTCCTTTTGCCTCTGTACACATACTTCTACGAGGAACCATTTGTGTCCTAAGTTTTGGTGATCGCATATCACTGCAACTTCAAAACAAAATCGCGTGGAATTTTTGATGTAAGTACCATGACCACTTAACCTCATTTATTTGTTTACCCTGTATTTCATCGTTTGGATGTTATTTATGTTCACATAGGGCGCTTCTAACACTGTTTTCTAGCGTAGGGCACCAACACACCAAGAATATTTCGCCACAGTGGAAGAATAAAAGTCGAGAACTGACGACTATGTAAAGTGTATCTTGCAAATCTTGTGAACAGTCGTCTGATGATGACCTTGCAGTTCGAAACCGGTTACGGCGCTATTTACTTAAATAAATAGCAGTATTAATAGTGGCTGGTTGCTGTCTTCTTCTTTGTAAGAATCAACCTACATTCACAGTGTTTTTCATTGTTTTGATGGTATTCGCACAGAAACGAACGTGACTGGATTAAGAAACTGAATAGATCATAATTACAGTGATACTTTATAACCTGCCAGCGAAGACCATGGGTCACTCACACCAAAATACTCAGAAGGCATCCCTGAACAACCTATAAAAGACTGTCGGTGAATTTCTGCTTCACGCTGCATACGTTGTTGATAGTCTCCTTCATTAACAGAGCTTATTTCTAATACGATCCGCATTTATTTCATGTGTCTCTTTAATGCTTCCCGTATTTTTTATGGTTACCAACTCAAAGAATGGGTTCAGCATGTTGAGCTACTCTTTCCATCGTTGCTATATGTCCCAGCTTTGCACCACGCTCAGAGATCGTGAGAAGGAACCTATTCTCTAATTTGTCTAGCTGTTCTGCACAGAATCAATTAAAAGTTGTAATTTCACAGCGACGAAGTTGCAGACGAATGGTAATTACCTTTAAGCGATCGTTTCGTTACGGTCCACCTATCCCGTGTTGTGATAATTGGCTTAGGGCACTTCTCCAGTATAATGCTAACTATCAGGTTTCTGATTTATAGGTGTACACAGCTGCCGCAGTCTGCTTAGGTGTAAAGAGGTCAGAAATTTCTTATTCAGATCTCATGAGTAGAGATAACTGAATATCACACAGGATAGCTTATATTTCCTCAGTCTTGTAACTCTACTAAGGGCAATGAAGACTTTCGCAGAAAGCGCTTTTACTGGCACAGATCTACTTTTTAATTACGTACCTGATAAAAAAGTGTTACTAACTGTGAGTGTCCCCCGCCCCCCTCCCCGTGTGCATGACTCATGCGTTTTGGTTTTTCTATTTTGAGAACTTTTGTAAACCAGATTGTCTTTATATGTTGCAGACAAGCTGTACTTCAGTGAGAGAAAATTAAGGAATAGAAGAAACGGGTTAACAAATACCTCGTTTATTTCGAAAATAAGCAAGGTATTTGTTAACCGGTTTCTTCTATTCCTTAATTTTCTCTCATTGAAGTACAGCGTGTTCCAGAGAGATTCATCTACTTCCTTCTATATTAATGAAGTTACAGACTTCGGGTAGACTTTGACTTACGCAACGAAACTGAAAGTTTGCTCCAGTTGTGCGTCATCGTTTCATGTAGTTGCTGTTTTGCGTTTACCTGGTTGCAGCTAATCTCCTCGTTCGTTCGTTTATCATTCAGTGTGCGACGAGTCGAGATGTAGACGCAGCAAAAAAGGCGCTTCATTTATTTATTTAACCTGGCAAGATAAGAGCCGACAGGCAATCTCTTACATCTAACCAGGCATTGTACATAATTTGCACTACATCCGCTATGTAAGGTGTCTACACTGTTTTAAATTCGGTTTACTAGAGTAAGTACAGCCCAGCATGCCCGAGTTTGTGCAAGCTATGTTCTATAATGGATAAAGTAATGATCCAAGTGATGAATTAATTAACGCAGTCTGACAGTAACAGGACTAACGAAAGTTAACTGAGCAGAACATACAGAGCTTGTACAAAAATATGGAAGCACCAGAAACACAAGACATTATCATGTTTAATAGGGTGTAAAAGCCGTGTTGGCATTCAAAACAGCTTCAAACCCTCTGGGAATGGAAAAATACAGGTCCTATGTGATTTATAGGCAATCTTATGCCATTCTTCTTGCAAAATACACTATTGGCCATTAAAAATGCTACACCACGAAGATGACGTGCTACAGACGCGAAATTTAACCGACAGGAAAAATATGGTGTGTTATGCAAATGATTAGCTTTTCAGTGCATTCACACAACGTGCTGACATGAGGAATGTTTCCAACCGATTTCTCATACACAAACAGCAGTTGACCGGCGTTGGCTGGTGAAACGTTGTTGTGATGCCTCGTGTAAGGAGGAGAAATGCGTACCATCACGTTTGCGACTTTGATAAAGGTCGGATTGTAGCCTATCGCGATTGCGGTTTATCGTATCGTAACATTGCTGCTCGCGTTGGTCGAGATCCAATGACTGTTAGCAGAATATGGAATCGGTGGGTTCAGGAATGTAATACGGATTCACGAGCAGTCGAGATGACAGGCATCTTATCCGCATTGCTGTAACGGATCGTGCAGCGACGTCTCGATCTCTGAGTCAACAGATGGGGACGTTTGCAAGACAACAACCATCTGCACGAACAGTTCGACGACGTTTGCAGCAGCATGGACTATCAGCTCGGAGACCATGGCTGCGGTTACCCTTGACGCTGCATCATAGACAGGAGCGCCTGCGATGTTGTACTCTACGACGAACCTGGGTGCATCGAATGCCTAAAAGTCATTTTTCCGGATGAATCCAGGTTCTGTTTTAGCATCATTATGGTCACATCCGTGTTTGGCGACATCGCGGTGAACGCACATTGCAAGCGTTTATTCGTCATCGCCATACTGGCGTATCACCCGGCGTGATGGTATGGGGTGCCATTGGTTACACGTATGGGTCACCTCTTGTTCGCATTGACAGCATTTTGAACAGTGGACGTTACATTTCAGATGTGTTAGACCCGTGGCTCTACCCTTCATTCGATCCTTGCGAAACCCTACATTTCAGCAGGATAATGCACGACCGCATTTTGCAGGTGTATGGACCTTTCTGGATACAGAACACGTTCGACTGTTGCCCTGGCCAGCACATTCTCAGATCTCTCACCGATTCAAGACGTCTGGTCAATGGTGGCCGAGCAACTGGTTCGTCACAATACGCCAGTCACTACTCTTGATGAACTGTGGTATCGTGTTGAAGCTGTATGGGCAGATGTACCTGTACACGTCATCAAAGCTTTCTTTACTGAATGCCCAGGCGTATCAAGGCCGTTATTACGGCCAGAGGTTGTTGTTCCGGGTACTGATTTCTCAGGATCCATGCACCCAAATTGCGTGAAAATGTAATCACATGTCAGTTGTAGTATAAAATATTTGTCCAATGAATACCCGTTTATCATCTGCATTTCTTCTTGGTGTACCAATTTTAGTGACCAGTAGTGTATTACCAGCTGCAGGAAGATGATAGAGCGGGATAGCGACCTCACACCCTTCTCTCGAAAGTAGTCAACAAAAGCTCTCTAATATTGAGATCTCTTGGCTGTGGGGGCCAGAGGAGATATGACGACTCATCCTGGTGCTCACAAAACCAGACCAGAACGATGCGAAGTGTGCGAACAGGGGGCCCCGTCGTCTCGGAACAGAGCATCAACATTGGGGAACAAAGACTCCATCATTGGGTGTACATGATCAGCCAAAATGGTCACATAATCCTTGACAGTAACCCGACCTTGCAGAGTAACCGCGTGGCCCATAGAACACCACGATATGGCTGCCAAAATCATCACCGAAGCCTCGTCATGTTTCACTCCCGGGGCATAAATTGGGATAAAAGTCAGAAACAGTGTGAAACAAAACTCATCCGGCCAAGTTATTTTCTCCTTTTGCTCCACGTTTTACTGAAACGGGCGTTCAGCTCTGCTTTAGCTTTCGCAGCTGTAGTACTCATTTTTTTGTCACAGTCTTCTCCAGCGACCATTCGTCAAGATCACTCAACACATACTTTCGGCTACGTTGTGACTTAGCGAATGATTAATCTCTTCATTCTCAGTATGCGGTGTAAATATTCGATGCGGTGCCTCTTTAAACACCAAAACGTCAGCTACCTAGGTTACAGATGCACCCACCATAAGAGCACCGACTATCTGCACGGTCGTATTCACTTAGCTCCAACACAATGCATCCACAACTACACAGAACTATGTTCTGAACACGACTGATACTTCCAGCGTAGTGACGACATTGTAGAGATGCCGGTCGTTGTAAAATACATCAGCACAACATGCAGGCTGCTCTAGGATCTGCATTAATGTTTAAGCACCTATTGCTCACACAGTTTACATTTTTGCTTTCAATCCCCGTACGTTAATACTGTAACCGTAAAACAGCTGGCATAGCACTAGTAAATTGGACACAAGTAACATGAAGAAGTACATTAAGTTTCCAGCAATAGTGAATGTGTTTAACAACTCTACTTGTAGGCAGCTACAGTGTTACAGTGATGTAAACCCCACTAGTCAAATATAAAACAGTGAACATGCTCTCTTCTGGGCCTCTCCAAGATGCAGCTGCCTGACGACCTTATGTGCCGTCATAATATGCAGAGAACTGGAACATGTAGTATTTTCAATAGAGGTTGCAGTTTGTGATGTTAAATACTAGGAAAAATTCTGAAATGGTCCCATTAACAGAGACTTTGTATTTCACAAAACTTGGTCCTGTAATGGCAGGAGACTACAGATAAAGCCAATTTTCTAATTAAATATCAAGTGAATGATTGAGAAATTGAAATGAGAAAGAATATTTACGTTCGACGGATATTTCAGTCAGAAATCGAGGGAACAAGTAACACAAGACCTCTTAGCAACACAAAGATACTTGGTGAGTAAGCCAGATGACCGCTCCCGGTAGCTGAGTGGAAGCCGGCACGGTAGCTCAGCGTGTTCGGTCAGAGATCTGGTTGGCCTCTGTAATAAAAAAACTGAGTGGAAGGATCAACAAACGCACTTGAACGATGTCATATGACGTCCGCAATGACCAAACACAATGATCAACAAGAAACAAAATGAAAAAAAAGGGGTCAGCGCGACAGAATGTCAATTGTAAGGACCCGGGTTCGATTCCCGGCTGGGTCGGAGAAATTCTCCTCTCAGGGACTGGGTGTTGTGTTGTCCTTATGATCATCATTTTCATCCGCATCGACGAGCAAGTCACCAAAGTGGCGTCACATCGAAAGACTTGCACCCGCCGAACGGTCTACCCGACGGGAGGCCCTACTCACACGACATTTACGTTTTAGTAAGCCAGATACACGAAGTTCACAGGAACAACGTTCTACACACGGCTAAAAGTATTTCAGAAGCTAATCTGAATATAATATTTGGTTGACTATGCTATTCCTCAGATTAAATATCTAAATTCGGATTCTTTAATAAACCCTGTCGCTACTGACCTGCCATGCAGAACATAATTCCATTTGCGGTATTCGTAACAACTTCGCTATGTGAATCAGAGAAAATGTCACCATGAACGCAAGACCCTCATTAATGTTCAATGAAATAAATTTCCAGATAGGCAACGCCTACGAGTGACCTCAATGAGGCAAACACCCTCATCAAGCAGCAAACACAGAGACCGGCTGCATCCACCCAGCACATCTCAACTGCACGACGACCAGCACAAGGCAACTTATTCACACCTTAACGCAGAGATGCTCGCTCGGAGGGGAGCGATACAATTAGCATCCTGAACACATGCGTTCCCGTAAACTTCGAATACTACACAAGCTAACCAAAAGTTCGCAGTCGATTCTTTACAATACTTCAACATTACGTGATTCGCGAAATAAATATACACTCCTGGAAATGGAAAAAAGAACACATTGTCACCGGTGTGTCAGACCCACCATACTTGCTCCGGACACTGCGAGAGGGCTGTACAAGCAATGATCACACGCACGGCACAGCGGCACACCAGGAACCGCGGTGTTGGCCGTCGAATGGCGCTAGCTGCGCAGCATTTGTGCACCGCCGCCGTCAGTGTCAGCCAGTTTGCCGTGGCATACGGAGCTCCATCGCAGTCTTTAACACTGGTAGCATGCCGCGACAGCGTGGACGTGAACCGTATGTGCAGTTGACGGACTTTGAGCGAGGGCGTATAGTGGGCATGCGGGAGGCCGGGTGGACGTACCGCCGAATTGCTCAACACGTGGGGCGTGAGGTCTCCACAGTACATCGATGTTGTCGCCAGTGGTCGGCGGAAGGTGCACGTGCCCGTCGACCTGGGACCGGACCGCAGCGACGCACGGATGCACGCCAAGACCGTAGGATCCTACGCAGTGCCGTAGGGGACCGCACCGCCACTTCCCAGCAAATTAGGGACACTGTTGCTCCTGGGGTATCGGCGAGGACCATTCGCAACCGTCTCCATGAAGGTGGGCTACGGTCCCGCACACCGTTAGGCCGTCTTCCGCTCACGCCCCAACATCGTGCAGCCCGCCTCCAATGGTGTCGCGACAGGCGTGAATGGAGGGACGAATGGAGACGTGTCGTCTTCAGCGATGAGAGTCGCTTCTGCCTTGGTGCCAATGATGGTCGTATGCGTGTTTGGCGCCGTGCAGGTGAGCGCCACAATCAGGACTGCATACGACCGAGGCATCATGGTGTGGGGAGCGATCTCCTACACTGGCCGTACACCACTGGTGATCGTCGAGGGGACACTGAATAGTGCACGGTACATCCAAACCGTCATCGAACCCTTCGTTCTACCATTCCTAGACCGGCAAGGGAACTTGCTGTTCCAACAGGACAATGCACGTCCGCATGTATCCCGTGCCACCCAACGTGCTCTAGAAGGTGTAAGACAACTACCCTGGCCAGCATGATCTCCGGATCTGTCCCCAATTGAGCATGTTTGGGACTGGATGAAGCGTCGTCTCACGAGGTCTGAACGTCCAGCACGAACGCTGGTCCAACTGAGGCGCCAGGTGGAAATGGCATGGCAAGCCGTTCCACAGGACTACATCCAGCATCTCTACGATCGTCTCCATGGGAGAATAGCAGCCTGCATTGCTGCGAAAGGTGGATATACACTGTACTAGTGCCGATATTGTGCATGCTCTGTTGCCTGTGTCTATGTGCCTGTGGTTCTGTCAGTGTGATCATGTGACGTATCTGACCCCAGGAATGTGTCAATAAAGTTTCCCCTTCCTGGGACAATGAATTCACGGTGTTCTTATTTCAATTTCCAGGAGTGTATAATGGTGTGCGACACTTACGGAAGAAAGTGAGCCGTGGCTGGCTCGAGTCATGTTTGCCGCGCGGGATTAGCCGAGCGCTCTAAGGCGCTGCAGTTATGGACTGTGCGGCTGGTCCTGGTGGAGGGTTCGAGTCTTCCCTCGGGCATGGGTGCGTGTGTTTGTCCTTAGGATAATTTAGTTTAAGTAGTGTGTAAGCTAAGGGACTGATGACCTTAGCAGTTAAGTCCCATAAGATTTCACACACATTTGAACATTTTTTCGAGTCATGTTTGTCTTGGGTTTAACCTTGGTTGCAGTCCTGTGGTTTTATTTCTCCTGCGCTCATCGCGAAATGTTGCTGTCCTTTACGTGAGTGGCAGCAGTAGCGTGTATCGATACTAATACTGCTGTACTATCTTTGGTGCGGTGGATATAGTTTCCGGCTGGGTTGGTTGGAGCAGCAAGGAAGTCCCCGTCGCGCGTCCTCTGGCTGGGACCGCTGACGGTGTGCACGCGAGATTGGAGTGTGAGATGCTGCTTGCGAGTGCTACGAGGTTTGTCACCCACCATTCTTGGACATTAAAATTGAGTCCTCACTCAAGCTACTGTCGAGCCTCAACTGTTTACATTTCTACGTTTGATAATGGATGTAACATTGGGGACATTCCCGCGAGCAACAACGTGTGTGTATTCAAGTCGGATAAGATTCCAGCCGTGTTCCAGTGGAGTTTTACTTAATTTATTGCCCGTTATTAAAGTTGCCCAGCGGATTCTTCTACCTTCTGGCCGTTGACGTTCCGATTACCTTCCCTGCTCGTTGACGTAATTTTCGGCGGTGTATTTTCCTCGTCGTGTTGTTGCTGTCCAGCGCAGAGTGTAGTTCGACAGTTGAGGTGGTGTTGGTCGTTGTGGGCGCCAATATTCCGTGTATCGTTGTATTGGAATCTCGTGGTCATTTTGCTGATTTTGTGGAGTGGAACTGATTTTTTGATTGGTCGGTCGGCTGATTGTCGGTTGGGTTGCCTTCAGATTAAAAAGTCGTTGGACAGGCTGCCTGTCTCACCTAAACGGGCGTTAGTGTTGCAATCCCAGGCCGATGTGACGGTACGTCACATAAATGGACATTTGGAGAAAGGGAAAGGAAATTTTTGTTATGAGACGTGTGAATTATAAATTATTTCAAGACTGTGTACGTGTGCGCGATGTATAACAAATAGTAAAGAACTTAAGTCATTATTATCAAAACACAAATATCGATGTAATTAACAAAACACAGTTTTTTTGGCATAATCTCTGTGTACCATAGGCCATGAAGATCAGAGACAATGCTTTGATTGAACTAGCTCTCCTGTTTTGTTTCGTCTAGCGGTAGGCCGCCATTGTAGTGCTGTATGATAATTAACGTAAGTTTTATCTGTATTTTTGAAAAATGCAATAGAAATTGCTATTGGAAAGTGTGTATTATTGACTTAGTTGTCACCTCACATGATCGCCACCATTAATTATAATTAACAAAATTTTTACAGAACTTCATAGTGCAGGGAGCTCGTCTCCCCTTGCAGGATTTAGTCGGCCATTACGCTGACAGTATTATTTAACTAAAATTTCATATCATAATATTAAATGTAAATGCGAGAGACTTCGCAGTTTTGATCTTTCATAAATTTCTAAATTAAAATTAACTTCAGTTACCGAAATTCACAGCAATGAATGAGTTCAGTATGTTTCATTTTGGCCGCCTAACGGCAGACGAGATTCTCTCCAGTTTTGCCTTGCAAATAATGAATAAGAAATATTAAAAATCATTACATTCCGCAATATCTCAGTTAATCTTTATGTAATTTGGTACATAAATAACCAGTAGCCCCTGAGACCCATAATAATAATTACAGTTTGCGTAAGAATACGCATATTTTCTTTTCTAAATAGCAGCGCTCACGTAAACTATTTATTAGAAGGCGGGGAGTCGCGCGCTGTGTTTAAAAAATATTATATCGTGTGTACTTCGGGGCAACCGACGTCCGTACGAGTGTTATCGCGGTATAAGTTAATTAAAAGTCTCATGCTAGCCCACAATATTTAAAGTCACCCCAACCAAAATCATAAAATACATAATTATAAAAATAAAAATATGCACTTATACCGTGATACCGACCCATGGGAACTTTTTAGCGCCGTTGCTTGTGTGGTACGTAGTAATTTCCCTGTCAGGGTTTTATTATTTGGTTGATGTGTGACCTTCACCCCAACCAAAATCATAAAATACATAATTATAAAAATAAAAATATGCACTTATACCGTGATACCGACCCTCGGGAACTTTTGAGCGCCGTTGCTTGTGTGGTACATAGTAATTTCCCTGTCTGGGTTTTATTATTTGGTTGATGTGCGACCTTCAGCCGAGTATCAATATCTCTTAAATTAATGTTCTTGTCTTGCCTCTAAGGCCTAACATTGTTATGCTTTTGTATGGGGCCTTCAGCCGAATTTTGCATGAAATGTTTTAAGATAAGGCCTTCTGCCTTTTGATTGAAACTCTTCTTATTGCTTAATATGCAGCCTCCAGGTACGTTCCATTAAAATTAAGTTACTAAGGCTTTCAGCCTGTTTAGATTGAAAATTTAGAAAATATTTTTGGGTGAAACCTCTAGAAGAACCTTGTATTTCAATTTCTTGCTTAGGCCTTGTGTCTTGGATTTTGACTGTGGCCTACAGCCGATCTAAAGTTAATCAAAGGAGGTCGATAAAGTTTTGAGAGTTTTGTATCCTTATTTAATATTGTGTGTTAATAAATAAAGATTGTGTGTTGAGTGCAACTGACAGCAACGTATTTTCCAGAACCTAATCCGCTCTGTCCTGCTAGTCCAGGAATTTCAGTAATTTTCCCCTATGTGTCCATGTGTACATGGTGAGTACATGGAAAGAACGCTGCCATGTAGGGGACAAGGCAACTTAAAGAAGTGTCCAATGAGACCAACAGAAATGACACTTTCATTCAATGCAGTAATGACACAGAAATCATCCCGATTCATGATGTTTCGCTAGACGTTACAAACTGCAGGACATGGTTCTTAATAGGACGTGTGTTGACCGCAGACGACAGTACATTCTCTTTAACGTGTTCCCACGCTGCACAGAAGGTTGTTAATTTCTTGTGGTAGGACGTTTCGTGCGCACACCAGCGCGGTTGTCTACTGTTGTATGGTCCTTGGTGCGTGTGGACGTGCTGCAATACGTCTCGCCAAGGCATCCCACATGAGGCCCAGTTGGGTTTAAGGCGGTCGAATGGGTTGGCCAATCCATCCGCCGGATATCCTCTCGTTCCAAGCGCTCCTCCAGCTGCGCTGTCCGATGCAGTCGAGCAATGACGTCCATAAAAATGAAGTCGGGGCCGGGTGCATCAATGAGACGACGCACATAGGAAAGAAGTTCATTTTCGCAATAACACTGACCGGCGAGTGTACACTTTTACAGTACTATACCTCTCCACACCATAACAACTGGACCACCAAACCGATCATGTTCGGCAATGTTCGATGTACCCTGATATGGTGAAAGGTGGTAGCACAAATTCATGCTGGAACATGGTGGACATGAATGTTTTGATGGGCGTTAGCTTCGTGTCTATTTTGGCTACGATAAGGCGTTTAATATTCTTTTAGTAGTGGCTACAGCATTCTTATTTTCTTATTCTCCATCAGACATGTTTGATTTTCTACTTGTAATCCTGTACTCACCTGACCAGAGGTCTGTCCCACCGAACTTCACTAATTTCCAAAATTTCTATCTTGAATCCACACATTTCCCTTTTTAAACTGCCTAACCTAGCTAACCGATTAGGGGATCTCAAATCCAACATTACGACCCGTAGTACGCTGATTTTGTTTTTCATGAGTAGCCCCCATCTAGCGATTCCACTGCGGACTATTTTTCCTTCTGAATGTTTTGCCATGATGATACAGTCATCAATCAGTCCTACAAAAGAACTGCATGCCGTCAAAAAAAAAGTTGGAAGTTTCTCCTTGCTTTCAACCGTTCTCGGTACCAATAGAGCAAGGCCATTTAGGCCAATGATACAAGGCCAGATCAGTCAATAAAGCAGAGTATTCCCCCGCAACTACTGAAAAGGCTGCTGCCGCTCTTCAAGAACCACGGGTTAGTCTATCCTCACCACAGGTACGCCTGCTTTGTGGTTGCCCTTATGACACGGTTAGCCGTACCGTTGAGACACGTATGGCAACCCACCTCGGTAAGGTCCATGGTTTAGTAGTAAGTATAGAACCAGTTGTTATTGTGTCATGTTACATAAGGTTTCATAGCACTGGTATGCAGGGAACGAACTCATTGTTTCATTGGTAAATGTAATATTTTAACCAGGGGCGGCCAAGATTTTGGCTTGCAGATCGTGCTTTGGAACAAGTGGCATAGCGCTCAGCCACGATAGTATTTCCGGTTGCTTGTCTTTGATTCGAAGTGATGGTGGTGTCCTCTGCGGTCGATGTCGGAGGTGTCGAGCGCGGCGGAAGTGAGTCCGTTTTGGCCGGCCGATGAATAAAGAGGAGAGCCTGGCGGGAACGCGACGTCTTCCTGCGCGGAGCCGAGTGGGGGTTCTCGCGAATGCTTTTTCTGGGACCTGTTGCCTGTCTCGGCACGATGGATGTACTTGGTGTTTTGAAGGCTGAGCATGTCAGGAGTGTGGTGTGCGAGAATTTAAGATGAAGTTTGTTCTTTGGGTTGTGTGGACACGTTCTCGTATCCGTGACAATTTGTATCTGCAGTGAACACAACTGGGAATAAACAGTGCTCGCGCCCAATCTGGTAACAACTATATACCCCGTCTGTACTGTGCCCTTTCTTAAATTTCTTTCGCAGGATGATTCATAATTATATTATAATTATATTAATACCTTCAGCTGCTAACGGGCATTGATGTATATCAAGGTGGACAGGTGAAAATGTGTACCTCGAACGGAACTCGAACCTGGGATCTCCTGCTTACGTGGTAGACGTTCTATCCATCTGAACCACCGAGGGCATAGACGATAGTGCGACTGCAGAGGTTATCTCACTCACGCCTTCCGTCAGACTCACATTCTCACCTTGTATGTCCACACACTACATTCGTAGTGTCCCACCCCAACACACTCATTACTCGTGCAAGACAGTCTTACCAAGTACCGTAATAGTTCGGGGATTATGTGTGCATCCGCACAGAAGAAGAAACTCATGGCTCTTATTGCCAGAACTATATACTCATAGGAATATGGTGTCTGTTCTGTTTTGTGAGAATGTGGGTTGCGTGCGCGAGATAGTCCCTGCGATTGCGCTATCCTCTGTGGTTTAGGTGGCTCAGATGGCTAGAGCCCGTCTGCCATGTAAGTAGGAGATCCCGGGTTCGAGTCCCGGTAGGGGTACAGATTTTTACCTGTCCCCGTTGATATATATCAACGCCCGTTAGCAGCTGAAGGTATTAATATAATTCTAATTTCGTTCTAGACGGTTGCAGGTCATCAATGGTGTCTGCTCTTTCTGACATGTCCGAAAGAACAGACACCATACCCATATAAGTATATGTTTCAGAATTATGTCAGTTGATATTTTGTGGAGGTGGTACCTGAAATTATTTATGAGTTATTGATGCACATATAAGCACCATTCTTGGGTCTTGGTTATTACCTTGTTATAGCAAAATTAAGAGGTAATTGTGGCGACTGAAATGAGTTTTGTGTAAAGGTTTTACATGATTTTTAAGCCCGGTAATTCAAGCTAACATAGCTGTCTGCTACTGGCACTTACATTTTGTACTTGTGTGTGTGTGTGTGTGAAATCTTATGGGACTTAACTGCTAAGGTCATCAGTCCCTAAGCTTACACACTACTTAACCTAAATTATCCTAAGGACAAACACACACACCCATGCCCGAGGGAGGACTCGAACCTCCGCCGGGACCAGCCGCACAGTCCATGACTGCAGCGCCTTTTGTAATTATTTATTTCCTTAGGGAGGAAAGACTGTTGATAACTTGTTTATTTGACGTGCTGCTCATAACGTTTTACGACTCCAAGGTTGCAAGCAGACCGTTTTATTGTCATATCACGTTGATTGATTGTTTGCAGGCTACTTTCAGGTTTCCCACACTGCCGTAAGTTATTGTGTTATTGTGCCTTGTGATATCTCAAGTCCTAAAATAGCATTTTCAGAACGCACTCTGTATTTATAGAACCAAGAGGTATTGGCAAGGCCGGCTCCTTACCCAGCTTGCCCGACGGTATCGAATATGCTTCACTTCACTTCATAGGAGATACTGCCTGCTAGAAATGGTAAATATTTATTGTTATTCACTGTATCAGTGTAACTTAAAAAATGTTTTTCTTGGGGCTTTGATGTTTCACAGTACTAAAAGGTTACAATAACCATACATTTGACATCATTACGATTTATCGTTCTTGTTGTATTAGCCTGGGCTTTGTTTTAAGTTTGGAGCTTCAGAAGTCTGTAACATCCAACACTTGTGACTAGTTATATCACTCTGCCCGGTGGAGTCAGTAATATCGTTTACTTATTTGTTGTTAAGAGATCGGTAATACTCAACCGGAGTACTACGCTTAACCTCGGTCAGTCTTTAATGAAAATTTTCTGTGCTGCAAATACTGTCACTAAACTTGTGTGGGTTGGTTGCGAGTCGGTCGCAGCAGACGTATCCCATCGGTTGGAATTTGCTCTGCATGGGAGCTGGGCTCCTCTGTCGTCGCGGGCAGCTGTTAACCGGCTCGCCTGTTTTGAAGCCTCGTGCATGCGGCGTTCCAAACTAGGCTACGCAGTCTCTCTCTCCTCTCTCTCTCTCTCTCTCTCTCTCTCTCTCTCTCTCCTCCTTTCCTCGCCATTGTTCCGTCGGGCGCTCCGTGCCGTGTTCGCTATTTAAGATAACTTCATTTGACTTTCTTGCGTCCTTCTCACCCGTGACAAGTTCTCAAGCAGTTTTAGTGAGCCAACAAATGTAACCTAGGATCCATTACTTGTTCTCTATTGGTAATTATGTTTTTCTTGGAGCCGTTGTGATCGGCCCTATAGTAAATTTATGTACAGTAGATGTCGAGTCTTGCTATAAATTTAAGTACCTAGAGTTTATTTGTTCTGATCTTCCAACAGTTGTTTAAAAGTGATTCTTGCTGGAACCGCTATACTCGGGTTTTAAGGTAAATTCAAGTACAGTAAATGTTAAGCCTTGCTATAAATGTAAGGGACTTTAGGAGTATTCAAGCTAATCATTTTACTGCTCCTTAAGTTGCATTTTTCTTGGAGCCGTTGTGCACGGACTTAATTGTAAATTTTATGTACAGTAGATATCAAGAGTGGGTATAAGACTTTTATATTACTTATTCTTGTCATTTAACTGCTGGTTGCCAACGGTCTGACGCTGTGGTAACACCGGTATCCGTCAGATCACCAAAGTTAAGCGCTGTCGGATAGGGCTAGCATTTGCATGGATGCCATCCGGTCTGCCGAGAGCAGTTGTCAAGCGCGATGCACTCAGCCCTTTTGAGGTAAACTGAGGAGCTACTTGACTGAGAAATAGCAGCTCCGGTCTCGTAAACTGACAGAACGGCCGGGAGAGCGGTGTGCTGATCACATGCCCCTCCATATCCGTATCCAATGACGCCTATGGGCTGAGGATGACACGGCGGCCGGTCGGTATCGATGGGCATTCATGGCTTGTTCGGGCGAAGCTGGTTAAAACTGAATCTTCTTGTAGCCGTTGTGTTCTGACCTTAGTTATGCCACCAGGTTATAAGTGATAGAAAAATTTACTGAGTATTCCTAAATTCATATTGTCGTCAATGTATTATTGTTCAAATGTATGTAAATAAAAGAGATTGCCTTCCAGTAACTTCCCTTGGGCTCTAGTAAGAATACGTGTATCACCACCACAGCCATAGATCACAAACAAAACAAACTGTCAGTATTACTTGATTATTCTTGCCGTCCTGAAGACACAACATTCATCTGCTACAAACTGTCGGCATACGGGACAGACGCAGACCATTTCACAGATTTTCACACTTAGGTTTCCGCGTAATTGTGACTTATTTAGTTTCATAATCTAAAACAAGACTTTCATGCAAATATCGATCGACATATTGTAGCACTTTTGGAAACTTATTATGGAGACGTGGAAATTCTACCTGAGGAACGCAAGTTTTAACACAAAAGGATTTGCCATTAAAACGGGAGTTCCGTTACAAGCAAATCAGTTACATCTGCATAAGCACAGGAGCGCTTTCAACTCAAAAGGCAAACGATCACGAAAACAGCTCGAAAACAGTTGTAAGGTTGACAGTGTGAAATGGTTCAAATGGCTCTGAGCACTATGGGACTTAACATCTGAGGTCATCAGTCCCTTAGAAAAGAATGGTTCAAATAGCTCTGAGCACTATGGGACTTAACATCAGTGGTCATCAGTCCCCTAGAACTTAGAACTACTTAAACCTAACTAACCTAAGGACATCACACACATCTATGGCCGAGGCAGGATTCGAACCTCCTACCGTAGCGGTCGCGCGGCTCCAGAGTGAAGCGCTTCGAACCGCTCGGCCACTGCGGCAGGCTTGACAGTGTGCTCAGAACGTTTGGGAAACTGTCTTTGTAATTCTTTCGAGGCCAAAAGAAATTCTTCAATCCTCGCGTTATCTTTAACGGGAGTGAGATTAGGACTGTGTTTGTCAAAGTGTGTCCTTTCCACAACACGATTTTCTTTTCAAATTCATCCCCATCAAATGTGTTCCTTACCTTGCAATGTCTAACTGTGGGCTGTGTACAATCAACTCCATTTAGAATGCGATATCTGCAATCCATTCCGGATGTTCTATTTTCCGTTCTTACACTCCTTTTTCCGTGTTTTAACTCGAAAACTCATTCCATGCTTGCTCCTTGACTTAACCAACACGGTTTACAGCAATATATAAAGTCTGCATACTCTTCCTTCAGTTCGATCGAAAACAGTTGCAGCTAACATTCGAATAATGTGTGCGACTTCACAAATTTTACTATTCGCATCACCAATATCTTCACGTGTAGCATGCCTGAAAATTGAGCACAAAGTCCTTTTTGATGTACTGAATAATAAGTCCCATCTGTCGATCTTCCTAATTCTTTGCTCTTTCACTGTCGATTACATCTTTAAATTCGTTCTAAACGACATTGCAATACTGTTTACTAGCAAATTTGGGCAGTACCCGTCTCTTATGCGACTTCATAATATACGTTGAGAATTCTCATCCCTCTCTTCTGTAAATCACATACATTTTTAAGGGCTTGTGATGACGTATTGCTGGACTGCCTCTTTTTGTGTAAACATCCACTGGACCTGTCATCGTCCTTCATACCGCGAACAAACAGTGAAGGCTGTAAGTCACTACCGCCATTAGACTGTTGTTTATTTACAGTGTTATATTTGCACTTACACAATCATGATTTCGGCTTCAAAGTGCCATTATCAAGTGTTGTAAGTGTTATAAATTTCCTAAGATGGCTTACTGTCGTATTAATATACAGTTAAATAAACAACAGTCTAATGGCGGTACTGACTTTAAAGAAATATATTATGATTGTGTCACCACATCATGAAAAAAAATTATTAAATAGTGAAGTGTAAAGAGCGCTGACACCAAGATTCTGCCGAGCTGGAGAGGGTCGTGCCCATAGAGTAAATATCTCTGGAGTGAGCACTCACATGCGCAGAACAGATTTTTTGTTGTCAACATACATTGCCGGCATGGTCACGTGATGTCGGGACGTCGTGTGTTTGTTCATATAGCGCCCTGTATATTTAGAATGTCACTACATCCCTAGTACAGACGGATTCTTTTCGTACGTGTCGTGGATTATTTATATATGTTGTGCAGACATTTTAACAGTATCCATTTGATACCGGGAATAAACCAGCTACGTAACTTTTAAGGGCAAGTGATATTACATTCAGCTTCTTTGCGATAGGTGTCATAGTTCAGATGCACTCGATTTTTGGTAGTTTTTTGGTACGATACCGCACTTTATAGTATTATAGAGCCTGAAGTACATTTTTGCAGTGACAGTCCTGCAAAACGACTTGACTGTACGTTAGTACTTTCGCAAGTGTCCGAAAAACACCGAATTTACCACACATTAGCGATTATATCCCTGCTAATTCGACCTTTTTTCTTGTATTTCTGCGTATTTATTTTCTCGTTTATGCGACCTAAAGTACAATTTTTCTTACTGGTGGCACTTTGAGGTATTTATTCAACGCATTTTAAGTACTTGCTCCCAGTTCATTAAATAAATAGTAGAGTGAGTAATCTATATACATAATTGACAATTCACTGATAAATGCATGGAGGATAGTATTTACTGAAACAACTAACCTTTCCCTTTCCTGTTCCACTAGGAAATTGACGAGAGGAAGCGATTGTTTGTAAGCTTTTGTACGAGCCGTAATATCTATTATATAGTCATAAAATCGTAGAAAAATAGGTCAAGTCTTAATTATAATGCGTCTCGAAATTTTTAAACGTATACAGTGTCTCTTACTAAAATGAAAACTATAATTAGAGCTATATGGAATGTACCCATTAAAAGTTACTATCCCTCCTTTCACATATTTTTCTTTGCATCCGTAGCAACAATGTAATTCACCATCGCTATTACACTATCAACAAACGGTAAAACACAACAAAAACTCCTGGTATTATAAACTTCAAACGCTCCAGAAAGCACACAGGCACAGTGAAGTCCCGAGATCACGTGACAATCCTGGTTTAATGTTGACAACATGCGCAGAACGCAGTGCTCACTCCAGAGATATTTACTCTATGGTCGTGCCGACCGAAACATGCCGCATCGCGGTACTAAATGAAATGTCGCGCTGTACCGAATACGTCCGGCAAGGAACGAGCAAACCCGATAGGCGAAGCACGGGCCGTCCGTGGTTCGCACACTGCCCGTGCTGGCCGACCTGACTTAAATCGTCTGGAAAAGATACACACGTGTGACCAGGTGTGCACAGGGGGCACCGAGGTGACAGACGGCTACTTCCCAGCATAGAGACGCATTCTCTAGCGCAGCAGGCCATGGAACAGCAGCTATAACAATCTTTCGGTTTCCTAATCGTCAATGCATATCGCTACGCCACAACTGGCGTAAACCTTCCCATTCAGTATGAACCATGAACATTTCATCATTATGATGACTGCGGTGTTATAACTGAAGCTTAATTAATAACTATAGCATTGCAACATACCTTCGGTTTGTTAATTCCTAATTTTAGGCATTTAAATAGTTTAAATTTTAAGCAGCTCAAGGAAATTTTACTACTCGGGTGTGATCCACAGAAAGGCGTACATTTCGGCGCTGTGGCGGAATACATAACCTAATTTATTACACAGGCATCCAGCTGTGGAGTAGAGTACTTTTTCTCAGGTTCTTATTCATCGCGTTGAAATCCACTTTGAATCGATGCTACGTTCTATTTTCCATTTCAACTATCACTCTTCTTTTCTAGACAAACGGATGGCGGAAAACGCCTATTATTTTGCAGACACCCTATACTTATTGTCCCCTATTTTTAAACGCTTCGAATGTTTAGTCCCAGCCCCAATCTGAGGCCACCTCCCAGTTAGCTAGAATGAATTTGACGTGTTCTGGGCTATTTGAATGGATTTTATTCAATAAATAATAATGAAGCTGAAGCTCCACCTTTGTTACATACGTAATAACTGACTCAAATCTATTAGAGATATTCAAAACTTATTTAACTAGTGTCTGAACAACACAAATATTTAAGAGAAAACTTCGAACACTGAAGACCATAATGGGAGGAGTATTAAACTTACTGACAGACAGGAGAAATAATTCAAGAGGATTGTCAGCGCCAACAAAATCGCTCCAAAGAAAGTAAAAATCATATAGTTAGTAAATTGCAATTTCGCCTGAACCTGCTGATACTAAGCAATCGTACACCTCGTTTCGAAAAATCCATGGGTTATCAGGCTACTGAAACTAATGCAAAGAAAAGATACCAGCGGTTGATAAGCATCAAACATGGGCTATCAAACAGTGCTCCAACGAGTTGCTGTTTCCTCTTTCTTCAGCTAGTTGTATGTTTACGTAAAATGCAGGAACATCCATACAATCCACACATTTTTTTCATCATGAAGGATAATGTATCCCATTGGGTTTGGCCGTTATTAGAAGTTTTTAGTAATGTTTATGGCCTCACTGAAAACAATTGTAACCACTAAAATCCTCGAAACCAGTTCAGATGATCAAGTTGTGGTCGTTCAAGCCTTATTACCAGCAGAGAATTAAAGACGCTAATGTCCCTTCACACATGCCCGAAAAATCAGCAGTATTTTATGAGATGGAAGATGAAAGAGCAGAATGCAGTAGTATGTCTTTTTCGCCCTCTACAGCTGTTGTATTTGAATAATTATCAAACCATTTTCTTATGTACTGGATATAAAATGAAGTGCTGTTTATACACCTCACAATGAATTCAAAAATTTTCTTTTCTAGACTAACATACAATTTCATTAATCTCCATATGGTGATACGTTAATCGATTCCAGCAGTGTTTATGGTGTCATGGATATCAGAGATAATCTAGCTGAAATGTGCACTAAAAAAGTCCTCAATTTAATTGGTGGTATCTTGAAACCAGACGTGGTTTATTGAAGAAAACGGTCTCTACTACCAAAAAAACTTTTGGTGTTGAAGTTTCTCAGTCACACAGTCTTCCTCCACTATATAAATGGGTTTATTTATTTGTTGGATGCTTATTTAGTCCGACCGGATTGAGGCCTTAAGCCACTTTCTCACATTTGACTAGCAACAACCTTAAAAAAATTTACACAACAATCACAATAATAGTAATTTGCATTATTAATAAAAATAATAATGGGTAGTAACAGTATGAATGGTAACGCTAATAATGATGATAAAATAATGGAGGATTTAAGAATGATATTATTTAGTTATTACATAGCAGATGCAATAATAATAATTTCCATTATTAACAAAATTAATGATTTGCAGTAATAACAATAATAATAGCAGTAAGAATAATAATAAAAAATAATGGAGGCATTGAGAAGAATATTGATTAGTTGGCACTTTTGAAAGCTCGTTTGGTATTACAATGAAGCACCATGAAACTGGTATAGGCATTGGATTGCTTTGAAAATCAGCCTTATGCAAACGCAATTAGTTTATTTTAGAACTTACCTAGACATGTTTCGACACCTATGTATCACCTTCTGTGGGTCAAATTTTATTTCTGTAAAGTGCAATATGAAATTTATAATAATTCAATTGTTGTAGGCCTAAGAATTACAAAAAGTGCAATTTGCGTTGTTTTATTTAGACGCTCATGAAGAAAATTAATGCGTATTTATCAAGAACTGTTCCGCATTAATTTTCTTCATGGCTAGTTTGCAGATGACATACTGTCATAAAACGATGAAAAAAGCACAAAAATCGGTGTATAATAATGCAGTTCATTTAAAGATGTAATTTTAAGGTGAGCGTCTAACAAAACAAAGCAAATTGCACATATTGTAATTCTTAGGCCTACAATATTTAGATTATTATAAATTTCATACTGTACTTTATAGAAATAAAATTTTATCCACAGAAGATGACACATATTGTGTCGAAACTTGTCTGGCTAAATCCGAAAATAGTTTAATTGTGTTTGCACCATGCTGATTTTCAGAACAACCCAATTTAAAATCGCAAGCACGAAAGAACATGAAGAGGAGCTTCAAACCTTAGTAAAAAGGTATGGGCATGCGTATTCAAATACAGAGACATGTAAGCAGGGAGAATAAGGTGATGCGGTTAGCAACGCCTATATAATAGAAATGTCTGGCGCAGATGTTAGATCGGTTACGGCTGCTACAATGGGAGGTTCTCAAGATTTAATGAGTTTGAACGCGGTGTTGTAGCCGGCACACGAACAATGGCACACAGCATCTCCGAGGTAGCGATGAAGTGGGGATTTTCCCGTACGAGCATTTCATTAGTGTACCGTGCATGTCATGAACCCAGTAAAACATCAAATCTCCGACACCGCTGCGGCCGGAAGAAGATCCTGCAAAGACGAGAATAACTACGACTGAAGAGAATTTATCAACGTGACAGAAACCCTTTCGCAACCCTTTTGCAAATTGCTACAGATTTCAACGCTGGGCCATCACCAACTGTCAGCGCTCGAACCATTCAACGAAACATCATCGATAAGGTCTTTCGAAGCTGAAGACCCACTCGTGTACCCTTGATGACTGCATGACACAAAGCCTTACGCATCGGCTGGGCCCATCAACACCGACAATGGACTGCTGATGACTGGAAATATGTTGCCTGGTCAGATGAGTATGGCTCAAATTGTATCGAGTGGATGGACGTGAACGAATATGGAGACAACCTTATGAATCCATGGACTCTGCATGTCAGCAAGAGTCTGTTCATGCTGGTGGAGGCTCTATAATGGTGTGGGGCGTGTGCAGTTGGAATGATATGGCACCCCTGATACGTCTAGATACGACTATGACAGGTGACGCGTATGTAAGCATCATGTCTGAATACCTCCATCCGTTCATGCCCATTGTGCATTCCGACGGCTTGGGCAATTGCAGTAGGACAATGCGACATCCCAGACACCAGAATTGCTACAGAGTGGCTCCAGGAACACTCTTCTGAGTTAAAACACTTGTGCTAGCCATCAAATTCCCCAGACCTGAACATTAATGTGCATATCTGGGATACCTTGCAACGTGCTGTTCAGAAGAGATATCCACCCTTCGCACTCTTCCGAATTTAAGGACAGCCCTGCAGGATTCATTGTGTCATTTCCGACCAGCACTACCCCAGATATTAACTGAGTCCATACCACGCCGTACTGCGGCACTTCAGCATGCTCGCGGGGACCCTACACGATATTAGGCAGTTGCACCTGTTTCTTTGGCTCTACAGTATAGAAGAACTGGAAGGGATAATAAAAGAGGAGAGGGCTGAAAGTGACAATGGTTGCTAGGAAAGAACAGAATTTCAGTAGAGGAACTGTAGGCAATTGGAGGTAAAATTGGTGGGGAGGGAGGATTGATGAGAGTGAGCTGCAAGAAGAGATAGCTGTTGTAATAGAAGGTGCTCAAATGGCTCTAAGCACTATGGGACGTAATATCTGAGGTCATCAGTCCCTAGACGTAGAACTACTTAAACGTAACTAACCTAAGGGCATCACACACATCCATGCCCGAGGCACGATTCGAAACTGTAGCAGCGTGGTTCCGGACTGAAGCGCCTAGAACCGCTCTACCACAGCGGCCGGCAATAGAAGATGGGTTATCAACGACCTTTCCAATTTTGAAAGCATCTGAATGTTTCTAATGTCATGAGGCATGAGGAAGAGTGTTCCAAAATCGGGTTCCTGATACTGAATGGTATTTAGAAACCATGACAGTGTTGAGTAGTGGTACGGAGAGGATTTTACCTTGCTGGTAACGAGTATTTCTGCTAGGCTGTTCAAATAGTAGAGTAAGCGCTGGAGTTAATTAGGAAGGAGTGCAATGATCGAGAAGACGGTACAACAGACACAGGGTATGATAATTTCTACGCTAATCGGCACGTAGCCATGATAATGGTTTTCTAGGAACGAGAGATATTTTCGAAATAGCGAATATCAGAAATTTATCGCACTCAAACATTAATGGCCAGTTCCAGGCAATGTGAGCTTACGAAATCTTCACGACGATAGGATCACCAAATCAGGGATGGGAGGTATTGGTGACCTTAGGACTTTCTTTTTAAGTTAGTAAGGAAAACTCTTTATTATGTTTCTGTAATGAATGAAGTGACGCTGACGCCTTTTTACAGACAGCAGTTGTGCCTTCACTTTTGTCTGAATAAGGGTCCATAATTATCCCCGAATTCTGTGCAGAAGAACAAAAGGTGATTTCTGTACTGCTTAGGATTAAGGGTGGAAGCGATTTTCTGAACTGAGGAATATAAATATTTTGTGAGTGACTAACATTGCTAGCGTTTTATATGGGTTAAGTTTCAAACCTATTTTCTGCGGTCATTCTCATAAAGCAAGTAAATCAGCATTTACTTTCTGGATGGCTGTTTCTGTGAGATTTGTTGGGCTTGTTCTTAAGTATAACTGAAGGCCATTAGCGTGTAAATGATATTTGCAGTGAGAAATAATAGTCGACACATCATTAACATATAATAAGAGAAATATTAGGTCCAATAGTGATCCTTGGGCGACCCCTGATGCTACATTCTTCCATTGTGACTTTTTTGTTCCGATCAGTACACAAAAAGAACTATTGTACACCACCTGAAGAACAGTTTGGACTTCTGAGTTAAGCAAGTGGAATATCAGAGTCGCTTTTTTAAGAGCAGTTGTCATGCTGCGATTTTTCTGGAAGCTAGATTTCTGTTTCTCCAGAAGGTTATTTGAGGTTAAGTAACAGTTAACATGATAGAGAACTAAGTATTCTAAAGCTTCAGATAATGCTGGTAGAGTGCAAATGGGACTGTTATCAGAAGGTTCTTTTGCAGATTACTTTTTTGGTACACTTTTAATCAGTCCCTTTTTCCAGGTCATTGGATACGTGCTGGAGGGCAGCGAATGGTTAAAAATGTACGTTATTATAGATAGTAATGGATCGATGAGGAAACTGATTATTTGTATCGTGATATTTTCTGTCCTGCAGCTGCAGAACGAATTTTCGAAACTGACTCCCTGACTGTGTTACGGCTTGCCGGCTTTAGAAAAAATGTTTTGTTTGTACCGACAGCAGATACGATGGTTTACATCGTTGTGCATTGGTCGAGCAGAGATGTAGGCGTGGCGAAATACTCATTTAGGTCCTTGATAAGAACTGAAGGTTCAGCCCCATATAGAGAGGTGCTGTTCCTATCCCTTGTAGATTTTTCCACAAGACGGAAGGCCTGTGAACGCCCTTAGTTAATGAATGGACGTAAATGAATTTTTGCATTTCTCACTGACAGGCTAACTTGATTGCATAGTCGCTTGTAGGCGAGATGAATCTCGAAGGGCGGGTACCGTTTACACACACATCAAAAACGTTTTCCATCAGCCCGGTTCCCAGAACTTCTTAAGATATACGTCGGCTGTGGATATTGCATCACAGACACAGTCCATTTGACTGTTCAGAGATGTCACTAAATCCGCTCAAAGATGTAAACAACCATGCATGAGCAGCGCCTATTAGACGGAGGGGCTCCGACAGCCGATCAGTTACAGTCATTCCATCAAGAAGGAGGTAGACGGCTCATGTTGTCTATGGTTCAACCGCCCCTAGACGGTCAATACCGCGGTTCGGTTTCTTCCGCATTGTTACTTTGTGCCAGGAAGGTCTCTCAACAAGGGAAGTGGCCAGTCGTCTCGGAATGAACCATAGCAATGTTTTACGGACGTGCAGGAGATACAGAGAGACAGGAACAGTTGACGACATGCCTCGCTCAGGCCGCGCAAGATCTACTACTGCAGTGGATGACCGCTAACTACGGATTAGGGTTCGGAGGAACCCTGACAACAACGCTACCATATTGAATAATGCTTTTCGTGCAGCCACAGGACGTCGTGTTACGACCCAAACTGTGCGCAGTAGGCAGCATGAAGCGCGACTTCACTCCCAACGCCCACGGCGAGGTCCATCTTTGCAACCACGATACCATGCACCGCGGTACAGATGGGGCCCAACAACATGCCGAATGGACCGTTCAGGATTGGCATCACGTTCTCTTCACCGATCAGTGTCGCATATGGCTTAACCAGACAATCGTCGGGGACGTATTTAGATACAACCTGTTCGGGGTGAACGCCTTAGACATAATGTCCAGCGAGTGCAGCAAGGTGGAGGTCCCCTGCTGTTTTGGTCTGGCATTATGTGGGGCTGACGTACGCCACTGGTGGTCACGGAAGGCGCCCTAACGGCTGTACAATAGGTGAATGCCATCCTCCGACCGATAGTGCAACCATATCGGCAGCATATTGGCGAGGCATTCGCCTTCATCGACTACAAGTCCCGCCCCCATCGTACATATCTTGTGAATGACTTCCTTCAGGAAAACGACACTTGAGTGGCCAGCATGTTCTCCAGACATGAACCCTATCGAACATATCTGGGATAGATTTAAAAGGTCTGTTTATGGACGACGTGACCCACCAACCACTCTGAGGGATCTACGCCGAATCGCCGTTGAGGAGTGGGACAATCTGGACCAACAGTGTCTTGTTGAACTAGTGGATAATATGCCACGACGAATAAAGGCATGCATTTATGCAAGATGACATGCTACTGGGTATTAGAGGTACGGGTGTGCACAGCAATGTGGACCACCTCCTCTGAAGATCTCGCTGTATGGTGGTACAACATGCAATGTCTGGTTTTCATGAGCAATAAAAAGGACTGAAATGATATTATTGTTGATCGCTATTCCAGTTTTCTGTACGGGATCCGGAAACCTCGGAATACAGATGTTGCAAAACTTTTTTTGATCTTTGTATTTCCCGTGTGCTGCTTCTCTGATACTCATAAGGCGTTTACGTTGATGGGTGAGCCATGTTGTAGGTTTTATCCTGATTCTTACAGTTTTTATCCGAGCATGTTTATCTATAAATTATTGCGTCTCTCAGTGAAATTGGATACTTCATAAAGTATGCCAAAGTTCTGTCCTCCCATTCCCTGCCAAGAGATATCATAGGCGTCCGCTGTAATCTCAGGCATATTCAAGAACTTAAAATGTCTAAAAGTGGCCACTTACTGTTCGTTCTTTATATATTACAACGAGTAATTCATTAATATTACCTGTAAGCTCTTGTTTTATTATGTGACACGTTTATCTAACTCGGAACAAGAATATTGTTGGGTCCGTAGTTTGAGTCACGAAATCTGCAAACGAGAAGAATAAACAAAACGCAATGCAACGTTTCTACGGAAGATTATTCGCCAAGTTGTGAGAAAATATTTACGAATACTAATACTTTACCGTCCAGTAGCAATAATATCGCTGAAGTCGACTTTGAATAATCGACTTTCAAGTTACTGGGTGTCTACGAAAATAGGCACGGTAAAATCAGTAGTCTGTTGAACAAAAGCTTCTTTCTTTAAAAAAAATTCGTTGGTTTTTTAAGTCGATCCATTTTAACTCTGTCCTTCTGTCTCCTCCGCTGCGTTTCTGTAAAAAAGAATGAACAGTTGATTATTGCTAATGCACTTCTCACCAGTGCACTTGATGACTTGTCTGATTTATTCATCAGACAGTCACTCAAACAGGTTGAAAAGTTTACAACCCCGACCGATCATAAGAAGTTTGTCCACGCTTAAGCGCGACGACAGCAAGAAACCATCGTACTTGGACGTTATGTGCTTGTAACTTATTCTTTAAATCTCAATTAACAGCTAGACCCTACGCCGTACATCCTAAAGCACAGAATGCGGGTAAGTGAACTATATTTTCTTTAGATATCCTTTTTTACGACTATCTCTGAGTCGTATTTCATCTTTTGTGACACTGCAGTCACCTCCAAACGACCAAAGATTTTACGCGTAGACATAAATCTGTCACAGTAATTCCTTTTACAGTCATCCAGAAAGGTACTTCGCTTATCGGATATCGACACTTCACGACATTTGAGTCCATCTACATTTACTTGAAAGAAGTATTACGTCCTGTCTGTCTTAAACAATCAGTCTTCATTACACTGCTGCAGCAAAATGTTTCAGGCACTAGTAGATGCTACATGGCAACAACATGAACCTTCTCCTCTCCTCATCTGGAGTATATGGTCTGATTTTCTGGTTATAACTGGTCATAGGTCGCATTAATACCCATCCTCGCCAATCCCCAGCATGCAGTCGATCACCTGTTTCAGTGGCTATATTAAATGAATCTTCCCGCTGTAGAAATTATAATGACATCAATTCCACAAACTCCATATATAACTAACTAGAAGTTAATCCCCCAGATTACATAAGATTGCGTTTCTGTTTTTTTCAAGTACAGTACTGGAAACTGGCGTATCAATATTTCATTGTGCTATTAGTTAACATTTCTTTTCTACCAAGTTACCACTTCCTTACGTCACGCAGTCTGAACTGATTTTGCCAAAATGTACATAGTGTTTCATAGAAATTCCTGTCGAATATTATAATTTTTTACAATGTATCACGTTTAGTCCGTAATCAATCGTCATCATCAGTCACTCATATACTGTGTGATAAACGCTTCCTTTCAGAGTTCAGTGCATTACTGTCTGCAACTACGTTCATCCATGTTACTCCTATCTGTTTTCTAATGCAAGCTATGCATCTTCCTCTATGTCGTCTTTCTGATATAGTTTTCTCTCTCAGGATCCATCCACAAATGTTTTGGGTCCATCTGTCTCTCATTCACCTGATTACATGTTGCGCCACCTTAATATTCCTTACAGTCATAACTAAATGTTCCAGTACTGCCCGTACGCTGATTCATTAGTTTATCTCCCTGTAAGTCTTAGCAATTCTCACTATGCTGTTGTCCATATACTTCTGAGCAACAACAACTTTTTGAATGATTTTCGCATTAAAATTCAATGTCTAACTGCCATAAATGAAAATGAGTAGATAAACACTGTCAGTAAACTTCCCATTGCAAACACGTTGTAGTCTTCGTTTTCAAACGCAATCCTTGCAAAATTTTACTGTCCTCTCCAGTACCGTCCAGACATTATCAGCTCAGAGTAATACAAAGACTATTCAAACTGCAGTAAGACTTTGTTTTTAATTTGTGCGTTTTTTTCGGTCCATTCACTGCACATTATTTTAGACTTACAATAGTTCTCACGTTTACTTTTAGCCTCTGTCTATTTATCTCATTAGTTAAAAAATTTTGTCTGTACTTGAGGCATACCATACAATATCATCAGGGAAACGGTCACCCCCGCTAGCTGAGTGGTGCCGGCACGATAGCTCAGCGAGTTCGGTCAGAGGGTTAGCTCCCTCTGTAATAAAAAAACTGAGTTCACCGATCAATAACGAACTTAAACGGATGTCTTACGACGTCCGCCCCGAGCAGATGCAACGAACAAAGTCGAACAAAATGAGATTAAAAAAAAAAATGGTCAGCGCAAAAGAATGTCAATCGTAAGGGTCCGGGTTCGATTCCCGGCTAGGTCAGAGATTTTCTCCGCTCAGGGACTGGGTGTTGTGTTGTCCTAATCATCATCCTTTAATCCCCATCGACGCGCAAGTCGCCGAAGTGGCGTCAAATCGAAAAACTTGCACCCGGCGAACGGTCTACCCGATGGGAGTCTCTAGTAACACGAGATTTACATTTATCAGGGAAACGACGACACTTCAAGTATATAGCAGTAATATAAATTGCTTCTTCTGTATCCTAGTTCACGGGTTCGACTTTCCCCTAACATATGGAGTCGTGTATACCGGTACTGTGTTAGGGACATGTAGAAATTGTTGGT
This sequence comes from Schistocerca piceifrons, assembly GCF_021461385.2. NCBI lineage: Eukaryota > Metazoa > Arthropoda > Insecta > Orthoptera > Acrididae > Schistocerca > Schistocerca piceifrons. The sequence continues at coordinate 827,110,879 of NC_060139.1, forward strand.
TTATAGCTCAAGAAACGACCAGTTTGCTTCATCAGTATACTGACCAGTTTCGTTAGAGCAGTCCGATTTCCTGTGTCATGCTAACTTCACTTTAACGCTCGGACTCTTCAAGTATTTTTTGTGTACATTATATTCTCTGATACTGTTGGGCCTTCCGAGGTTTGTTCGCAATTTTATTACAGTCTCTAAAGAGCCGTTAAAGCCTCGCAAGGCATACTATAGATTATTATTATTCACCGGGTCACTATGAAAACAATACTTCACAGAATGTTGGAGAACATAGTTCTATGTGGAGCTGAGATGTGGCGACCAACAAGCAAAGTTACGGAGAAAATTAGAGCACTGGAAATGGGATGTATGAGAAGGTGTTTGTACTTAACGAGGCAAGACAGGATATGAAATGAGGAGCTACGGAGGAAAATGGAGGTACCATGTTGCGTAACAAAAACTTCAGATAATAAAGCGCTTACACGGACACCTACAAACGCACAACCATAGCGGGCCAAAGAAGATTTTAAGCAGAAAGCCACCTGCAAGAAGAAGGCCTACGCTAAGATGAGAAAAATTAATGCAGCAATGAATGGAAGGCAGAAATCTATGGGACAAATACATACAGTGGCCAACGGAAAACAGAAATCTAGGACAGGAAGACTGGAACGAATGGTCCGTATCGAGGATCGATAAATTCTAGGTGGAAACGTTGAAGAAGAAGAAGAAGAAGAAAAAGGAGAAGGAGAAGCATAAGAAGAAGAAAAGATTATACTCTTTCTTTACGTACAGTTATTATCCTCTGCAGTTCTCGGGCGTCATGCAATAATTTTCTTAACCCATAAAATCCAACCCTCTGATTTTCATGTCCTACAGGTGTACAAAACTTCTTTTACAGTTCAAGCCTATATGTTCAATACTAGTAGACGTATTGTAACAATAAATACGCTCTTCGCATGTCCAACTATGCTGCTTGTGCCCTTAATGCCATGTCCTCCTTTTGCTGTTTTGATTCCAGGGTAAGAGAATCCATTTCTGGTCATGCAAATCCAGTTTCGATTTCATAGCAATATTCAATTAGCTGAGTGAGAAAGAGTTCATTAGACATATAGTCTCTTTTCAAACCTTTATTAAATACAAAGAAACCGATACAAACTTAGCGTTTTAGAATGAAACTTTCCAGCAATATGGTGTAATGGTCAGTAAAACGGGTCAGCACACTGGCTTCGTATTCTGGAGGACAATGTTTCATATCCCCTTCCGACCATCTGGATATAGGTTTCCCGTGATTTCTCGAAATCGTTTAAGGCAAATGATGGTTTCTTTGAAAGGATACCACCGATTTCCCTTCCCATCCTTCCTTAACGCAAACTTGCACTGCGTCTCTAACAACCGTGCTGTTAACGGGGACGTTAAACACTAATGCATCTTCCTTGTTAACTTCCTTTAGGATGGAAAAATACTAATTTATGCTGCCAGTGTCATAGTTCTAGAAGAGACAACTTCAATGGCGTTTCACTCTTCCAAACCATTTCCGGAGTTCAAAATGGTTAAAATGGCTCTGAGCACTATGGGACTTAACATCTGAGGTCATCAGTCCCCTAGAACTTAGAACTACTTACACCTAACTAACGCAAGGACATCACACACATCCATGCCCGAGGCAGAATGCGAACCTGCGACCGTAGCAGTCGCGCGGTTCCGGACTGAAGCGCCTAGAACCGCTCGGCCACCGTGGCCGGCAGTTCCGGGGTGATTCGAATATTAAGAACTAGGACCTCTCTGTTTTGTGCATGAAACCGATTATACCCTAATAAGAAAATACGGCATTTCGGATAAGGGGGAAAGAGTCTTGCATGGCTGCGGTACCAGTATGTAAGGGGCACAGGAGAAACGAAGCTTTCATTCCTTCTTTGTCGTTTACGTGTATCGAGTACAGTACTGATTATTTTGAAAAAATAAATGTCCTTCATAGTTTAAGAGAAAATAGATATGCTGCTTCTTCACAGAGAGAACACGGAAGGAAAGCGAAGAGAATAATTGAGTTATATGCACAAAGATAAAAATGGCTCTGAGCACTATGGGACTTAACATCTATGGTCATCAGTCCCCTAGAACTTAGAACTACTTGAACCTAACTAACCTAAGGACACCACTCAACACCCAGTCATCACGAGGCAGAGAAAATCCCTGACCCCGCCGGGAATCGAACCCGGGAACCCGGGTGCACAAAGATATCCCGCCAGGCGGCGTTCCATAGTAATGACCATAATGAAAGTGCTTCACTGAGGAAGATCGCACTGAAATTCTTCCTTTAATCGACTCACGAACATCAAAATGAAAGTTATCCAATAGAATGGGGTAGAATAGCAACTGAAATGGCTCAACAGAGGAAAGGCCTCTATATTCTACACAAAGTATGCAAAAGAACTTGCTCACCATCTTTCAGCAGTGCATCATAGGTCGCTGGAAGAGAAGTGTTCCTAACGATTGGAAAAAGCACGGTTCATTCCCGTTTTCAAGAAGGATCATTGAACATACGCTTATCTCTTGACATCAGTCTGTTGTAGAATTTTGGAACCTTTTTTTAAGCCAGCGTATTATGACATTTCTGGAGACCAAAAATCTCCTGTGTACAAATTAATATCGGTTCCGGAAACATCGATTGTGTGCAACCTATCTCGCGCTGTTCATCCACGAGACCTAGAAAGCAGGAGATACAGGGGTCCAGGTAGATGCCGCGTTCCTTGCCTAATGAACAAAATACGAGCGTATTATATCAGACCAGCTGCGTGATCGGACTGGAGAGTATCTACCAAACACAACACAACGCGTCATTCTCTATGGAGAGAAATCTTCAGCCGTAAAAGTTATTCAAGCGCACCTAGATTGAGTATTATAAGGACACTAATTTTCTCAACGTTGTTATAAATGATTGAACCTATTCACTGTCGCTACATTATTGACATATTGTCACAAAACTCAACACTCATATAGAAAGTTTTGTATCATTACAGCCGCACTACAGATTTCTGCCGCGAGAGTGGAGCAATGAGGGCTTAAGCAAGATGGCGACGGTCGCCGAGAAGACGTATATTGTCCTTGTAATGCAATAACATGCCCATAACACAACTGGAGGCCGACAGTGTGGACATCATGTACCAACAGAGTTTTACTTTACCTCCCTTCCGTCATGATGTTCATGAATTCATAAACAGGAAATTTAGAAAACTATGTATCGGTCATGTTGGGGTTGACGATCAGCAGTTCATGTCATGGCCTCCGCGCTCTTCTCACCTACTCGCGTGCGCATTTTTGTGTGAGATTATGTGAAAGATTCACTTTTCATGCCTTTTCCTCCAACAAACGTTCCAGAATTACGAGCTCACATTAACAGTACTTTTGAACAGCTTGGTGCGACTAACATGAGAAGAATTTGATTATCGATGTGATATCTGCAGAATCAGTAGGGGGCAGACATGCAGCACTTGCAGTACGTCAGAAACAGCTTTTTGAATTTTTCTAGTTGTGTCAGAGAATGTCAAATAATATAGCTCAGCAAACCTCTGAAATCGCTTCAGTCATTTGTAATAACCTTGTTTGTGTGAGTAACCAAGTAGATAACGTCGAAAGTTCTATGAGGGTTTTCAAGGACGATGTTGTTGTATTCAGACAAGTAGCTGCACTAGACAACTGTAGCGAAATGTAGCTGAGCCGTGCGCGGCTCGTGTTCGTGCCGTTTATTACTTGACATCTTGTCTTTGTGGTACTGCCGTCCCGTTTCTTATTCGATTTACTGGTGTCACTAAGTTGCTGGCTTGCCTGCCCGTGAGTGGCAGCAGCAGCGCTTATCGATAAGAGCACTGTCGTACTATCTTTAGAGTGACCGCTAGTATATCCGGGTCGTCATGCGTCGGGAGTTCAGTCGGAATGGAGCTCCAGTAAGGTCTGCACAGCCAGTACTCGGCGACCGCTGGCGACACACATGCACTGTACGGCGCAAGGAGACTTGTGCTGGGAAGACCGTTGGTTGGTCGTTCGGTCGGTCGCCTCATCGGACGACGTGTATTTGGTCGCCGACCGCTTCTGGGTTCTCCGTGTGTGTCGACTTGCGTTTCGTGCTTGTAGTTCCACAGTCACTGGTTTTAGTATTGTTCGAGTTGTTTGTGGAAGTGTTTCGTGGAACCGTGTGTGGCTTGTGTGGTTTCACTGAGCAGCTATTTTAATGGTGTCTGCGGGCTGCAGGAGGTCAGTCGGTTGGGACGGAGCAGTGAGGAAGTCTTCGCGGCGGAGCCCAGGCCCGGACCGCTGGCGGCTTGCACGCGCTGTCGGATCGTGAGGCTCTAGCTGTGAGAGTGATAAAAGCTCGTTGCCCACTGAACCTGGAAGTTGAAGGTGAGTAATCAGTTAACCTGTTATGAAACCTCAACTATTGTGACATCTCTTCATTCATTTGCGGGTTGTTGCTCCCTGGGCTGTTTTTAGACGCCAATTTCTGAAAACAGTGCTGTTCGTGTCCTCGACCGATATTTTCCTTCGTTGTGCCGTTGGTCGGACGGAAGGGAATAGGTTAAATTGTTGGTCTGTCCTTGGGCCGTACCTAGTTTGAATTGTCATTCGATTATTTAACTTCAGTTCTTGGCTGCCTGCTTCACCTCACCTTACGTTAGAGCTACCTCCTCAGACCGACCCTCGGAACATTTCTGAACACCATCGTTATGTTGGTTTTAGATTGTGATTTTCTTTTAGTCTCAAGTACTGTGCGAGGCCTTCAGCCGTCTATTAGTTTAGTTTGTTTTAATTTTAAAATAAGGCCTTCAGCCAACTTAAATTAAAATTGAAAATTCACTTGTTTGAAACTTCTTAAAGTTTTCTTCTCTATCTGAAATTCTTGTTATCCAGGCTACAAGCATGGCGTTGTTCCGTGTTCAGTTGCGGCCTTTAGCCGAATCTTTATGTGAAATATTTTAAGACAAGGCCTTCATCCGTCTTAAATTAAAATTGAAAATTCACTTGTTTAAAACCTTTTTTAAAATTTTCTTCTTTATCCGAAATTCTTGTTTTCCAGGCCTTTAGCCCTGAGTTCTTCTATGTCCTTTGTGGCCTTCAGCCGAGAAATTACGTTTTCTTCTTCTTCGTCAAGTAGTGCCTTCAGCCGTTTGTATTCCTTAAAGCAATTGTAATAACTTGTGTTCGGGCTTTCAGCCGTACTGTTTTGAATCCTTTTAAGGGCATGTGTGATTAAGTGTTTTCAGGAAAATAAAGTTTGTGTGTTTTGTCCAACTGACAATAACTCATTCTGGCTACTTTCCACAACTATAACCTCATCCGCTCTGTCCTGCGAAACCAGATTACAAAAATGGTTCAAATGGCTCTGAGCCCTATGGGACTTAACATCTGAGGTCATCAGTCCCCTAGAACTTAGAACTACTTAAACCTAAGTAACCTAAGGACGTCACACACATCCATGCCCGAGGCAGAATTCGTTTTTTGTTTTTTTTTGTTTTTTAAATCTCATTTTGTTCGCTTCCGTTCGTTGCATTGGCTCAGGGCGGACGCCGTAAGACATCCGTTTCAGTTCGTTGTTGATCGGTGAACTCAGTTTTTTTTTATTACAGAGGGCAGCTAACCCTCTGACCCAACACGCTGAGCTACCGTGCCGGCTGAATCGCTCGGCCACAGCGGTAAGCACCAGATTTCAGTAACAAGACTTGCATAGGATTGACGCTTGGCGCAGGGAGCGGCAATTGACCTTCAGCGTAAACAAACGCAGCGCACCACATGCAAATGGCCTGAAAATCCTATTACTGAATGATTCTGCAAGAAGAACTATCGCTTGAATCAGTCACATCCACAAAATATCCAGGATTATGCGCGTGGGGAGATTTAAGGTGGGTCCACAACATAGAACTAACTGCAGGTAAGGGAGATGCCAGACTACGTTTCATTGGAAGATTACTCAGGAAATGCATTCTGTCCACAAAGGAGGTTATTTACAAAACCCTTGTTCGACCAATACTCGACTACTGATGGTCACTCTGAGATCCGTACCAAATAGAATTCCTAGAGGAATTAGAGAAGATTCAAACAGGAGCAGCACGTTTCGTTACAGATTTATTTAATAAGCGCTTAAGTGTCAAGGAGATGCTAAGCCAGCTCCAGTGGCAGACGCTGCAAGAAAGGCATTCTGAATCAAAGTATGGTTTAAAGCTTCCGAGAGCGTACATTTCTAGAAGAGTCAACCGAAACAATGCTTCCTACTACGTATATCTCGCTAAAAGAATATGAAGGTAAGAATAGAGAGTATCGAGTTCACGGGAGGCATATACATATTTATACGATGGACGTTCAGAAAGGGAAGCAACACTTTTTCCTGAAAGGAGGTTCGTATTATTCACGATTCCAATACACCATATTGTTGCCCTCTCTTTTGGCTAGAAAACCCTATTTTTCAACATTGTCGCCTTTCACTTCGACGGCCCTACACCACGTTGCTGGGAGGGCCTTTAAGCCCGCATGGTACCACTCTACTGATCCATGTCGGAGACAACGCCTTGCTACATCAGTAACCTCACCCACGTACTGCTTCCCACGGAGTACACCCTCCTTTGAGCCAACCAAAAGGAAGTTGAAAGGTGCGAGATCTGGACTGTAGGATGGATGCGAAAGAACAGTCCAATGAAGTTTTGTGAGCTCTTTGTTGTGACTTGGCAAGACAGCCAAGCCACTATGAGGTAGCCGAAAGGCACGCGTTTAAGCTCACGCAGGCTGGCGTGAGGTCTGGAACAGTTAAAGGAGTTGAGTCTAGTAAAAAAAGTACGTAGCTTCTGGAATACTTAACTTTAATCCATAATTGCTAAACATCGGTCTGACGGTACATGCATCACAAGATAAATAGCAAATGATAATGGCGCCTTGCTAGGTCGTAGCAAATGACGTAGCTGAAGGCTATGCTAACTATCGTCTCGGCAAATGAGAGCGCAATTTGTCAGTGAACCATCGCTAGCAAAGTCGGCTGTACAACTGGGGCGAGTGCTAGGAAGTCTCTCTATACCTGCCGTGTGGCGGCGCTCGGTCTGCAATCACTGACAGTGGCGACACGCGGGTCCTACGCATGCTAACGGACCGCGGCCGATTTAAAGGCTACCACCTAGCCAAGTGTGGTGTCTGGCGGTGGCACCACACTCTTCTCGGTTGTGCAGCCTTGTGTGAGGTCTCCCGCTGTCATGAAGAAAGATAAGTTCGTTTGCAATTTTGAGACGACAAACACGCTGAAGTCGTTTCTTCAATTTCCTGAGGGTAGCACAATACACTACAGAGATGATTGTTGTACCACGAGAGAGGAGATCATAATAACCCCTTCAGAGTCCCAGACGATCGTCGCCGAAAATTTGTCGTCTGAGGGTGCGGATTTGAACTTTTTCTTCGAAGGAGAGATGGTGTGGCACCTCTCTATGAATTGCCGTTTTGTTTCCAGTTCGAATTGATGAAGCTCATGTTTCATCGGCTGTGACGGTGTTCGACAAAAAATTGTCACGATCAGCCTCGCGAAGCACAAGCAGAGACAGTTCTTTCTTGCTCTTTACGATGTTCTGGTAGGTGGCAGGTACTCAGCGGGCACACACACCTTTGAGTACCCCAACAGGTGGACGCAAATGTCATCACTACTAACAGTGACGTGTCCAATTAACAAGTGAGGTGTTCGATTATAGTCCATCGATCACCACAAATGAGATTTACCGCACGCTCCAACGTTTCAGTAGTCACAGCTGTCCCGGGGTGCGGGAGATAGGACCGATTGGCACGACCTTGTTGCGAAGATACAGACACCTCACTCAACAACTCACCATGCTTTTGTTCATTTCGAGATCTCATTAGATAGTTCTGAAAGCGCGTATCAACATCTGCGATGCTCTGGTTTTCCGCCAAAGCAAACAATGGCAGCTCTCTGCTTGAAACGCATCTCCGTCAAAGGTATAATCATGAAGACTATGAGTAGCGCCGCCACCAACCAGAACTTCATGAAATTATAGAAGCTGAAGTAGGAAAATTCCACAATATCTCACAACAAATTTCACATTTTTTGAAGGAAAATTGGCCGAGAAAAAATCTGTCTCATTAATTATTGAACGCCCCTCATACATATTTACACAGCTGGAAAAGAATTAGTGCACTTCGAAAGACGACGTACATTTTGATCCAATGACGACAGATGCTACATAGAGGATAGCAGATGTACTGCTAATGGTTTCAACATCGTCCGCCAACAGATAGCGTATTGGCATAGCTACCGTCCGCCATCTGTGTCTGTCCTTCAATACGGAATGGTCAAAGCTAGAAGTCTCAATGTAGTGTAGACGTGTGAAGCAAGCAGGCAATCATGTCACAAATACACAGTTATACTTCTTACAGCCAGATGAGTAAGTTGGAAAGGGGTAAAACTGTGGCCTTCCGAGTGGCGGGATGGTCATTTCGGAGAATTGCCACACAATGTGGACGTGCTGCGTCAGTTGTGGAACGATGCTGACAGCAGTGGTCATGCGAACTTTGTAGACGACGTTCTGAACGCCCACACAGCACAGACGCCCGCCAGGATCGTCGTATTGTAAGGCCAGCAGTGGCAGATCGCACAGATACCACATCATGGATAAGACGGATTGTGAGCCCAGACGTGTCAACGCGAACTGTTTGGAACCGATTGTTAGTAGTGGAACTAAGGACACACAACCTCTAACCTGTCTTCCGCTCACGCCACAGCATCGACATGCACTGCTCGCCTGGGACCGCCAGAGGATCACTTGGGAGATGAAATGCCAAACCGTGGTCTTCAGCAATGAAAGCAGATTCTGCCTGCACGCAGGTGATGGTCGTAGCGCGTCTGACGTAGACCTGGCAAGCACTGTCTGATAGGGTGCAGACAGACTAACTCCAACACAAGCGTTATTGTCTGCGGTTTGATAAGCTACAATTCTCGTCCGGCTGTGGTGTGTCAGGGGCGGACGCTAACCCGCTCTCGGTACGTCCAGAATGTCGTTCGACGCGTTCTTTTGCCGTTCTTGCAACCGGAAGGTGATGTGTTCTTCCAACAGGATAATACTCGCCCGCATACTGCCTGTTAAACTCAACGCTCAACCTGCTCTGAAAGACATGCAGTAACGTCTATGGCTACTCGATGTACAGACTTGTCTCCAATCCAACGTGTGTGGGATGTGCTGTAACGAGAAATGACTCGTGCGACTCGTCAGCCAACAACTCTTACGAAACAACCTGAACAGGTCGAGCAGGTGTGGCTTAACGTATCTCATGACAGTATTCACCATCTGTATGATGGACTGAATGCAAGAGTCAGCGCCTGCATTTCCGCCCACGGAGGCTACACCACGTACTAATACAGGTATTTCAGCGTGAGTAGAGTACTGGTTCCTCCAAAGCGCTTGCGCTATCGATCTGTAAATGTAATCATTTCATGTACTCAACATACACTATTCCAACAATAAATCTTTAGTGAATTTGAAACCTCTAAAAGTGTGTCCTATTTTTTTTATCCGACAGTGTAAAACGACACATGCACATTAAAATAACGTGAGTATACAGTACGTTGCCAAATTCCCTCGTACCGGTCCATGCTATTTTTTTGCAGGGGAATCTAGCGAGATGTTGTGTATCGACTTTCCCTTAATGCAATTTTGATGAAGGCCTAAGCTGAAACGCGATAACGTGTGTCATTTGTAGAATAAGAAAGTGATCAAGATGGAAAATGACATTAACTCATTTCTAAACACAAATAAACGTTTAACATTACCCATTAGGGATGTGAGGTAACGGCTGTTATCTTTTTACAGAAATAATTGGTAGAATTCCTGCGTACAATGCAGAAATACGGTCGTGTAGTTGTGTAATTTAGGGACATACTTATTACTTACCTTTATCTTTCTTTTTAAACAGATAATCTGATGATGAATTGCCAAAAAGTCGAAATCGTTTGCATGATTTGAGCTTCTGAAATAAATAAACGAATTTTGTAACAAGACTCTCTGCTACTAGTTGTAGAGAAGTACTACGAGATAGTCTTATAAACGAACGTAAATCCGGAAACGATACTCAAAAATCGATGCAAAATTAATATTTGTTTGCTAATTATAGATATCTTTGGATGTCAATGTGGCCGGCCAGAGTGGCCGAGCGGTTCTAGGCGCTTCAGTCTGGAACCGCGCCACCGCTACGGTCGCAGCTTCGAATCCTGCCTCGGGCATGGATATGTGTGATGTCCTTCGGTTAGTTAGGTTTAAGTGGTTCTAAATTCTAGGGGACTAATGGCCTCAGCTGTTAAGTCCCATAGTGCTCAGAGCCATTTGAACCGTTTTTGATGTCTATGTGTTCAGTACGCAATGTTTAATATGTTACTTTGTAAACAAGGTTTATATCGCTTCTTCCAGTCTGCAGTGTTAGTTTGTGTAAAACATGCCGGTCCCTGAATGGGAAAGACATTCAACCTATCTTTCTGCCATTACAGGAATGGATATGTTATTCTGTATTTAAAAAAAGTTTCAGATATCATGGAATTTATAACAGTATTCTTCAGTGCAGTAGCAGTACATTGGTTAGTCCGAACATACGCTGATGACCCAAAACGTTATGATCACCTTCCACCGCGAGACTGAATTCCACCTGGTGGGCTAGCGTAAACATAAAGCGGTAAGGAAAGACTTCGAAATCATTCTAGCGACGATACTGGCCGCAAATGGGAAAAACCGCTGTCGCAAGTGACGGACAAAAGAGCGAATTGTTAGTGCCCGGCGCCTAGTAACGAACACATCGAAAACGGCGAAGCTGATCAGCTGTTGCTGTGCTAGTGTCGTAACTACAAGAAGTGATTGAAAGACGTTGAAACCACGAGTTAGCAACAAGGTGTTGGACTTCCGCGGCTCATCACTGAACGTGCTGGTCGCAGGCTTGTCCGCTGTCTGGAGCAGAACTGGTAGCGGTCTGGGGCAAATCTGACGACAGAGTACGATGCTTGTGCAGACACAAGTGTTTAGGAGCACATTGTTCGGCGCACATGTCTGAATATGCGGCTCGGCAACATACGTCCCCTACATGTTCCCATGTTGACCCAATAACACCGCCAATTACGACTGCAGCAGAGTGAACCGTGGATCAACGGAAACGTGTCAAGTTTCTTATCACAGCTGGGTGATAATCATGCCCGGATAAGCAGTCATCCAGGAACACGGCTATTCGAAACATATTCTGCGCTGCAGACACAGGCCATGGGACAGTACCATGTTACTCGTGACATTCACCTGCGCTTCACTGGGGCAGTGATAATAACCGAAGTTGCACGACAGCTGTGGACTCTCTGAACGTTAGTGTGCATAATCTGCATACATGTCTTCCCCAGAGGCGACGGCATCTTCCAGCAGGATAACTGTCACTCGTAGCAAGGCCAGAATCGTGCTGCAGTGGTTTGATGAGTATGATAGTGAAGCCACGTTTACGTCTTCAGCACCAAATTCGCCTGACTTGAACGCCACGGAAAACGCCTGGGGCGAAATCGAGCACCAGCTCCGGTTTCACAAGCCAGCGACCTCTGCTTTACGGCAACTCCGCCAAGTGTGCGCAGACATCTTGTGCCATATAACTCCAGAAACCTATTAAGAACGAATCGGATTGAAGCCACGAAAAACCACTTTCGCGTTGCTTTCCAAATGTGCTCCAACAGAACCATAGTACACTAGGGGCCATTACAATTGCTACACCAAGAAGAAATGCAGATGATAAACGGGTATTAATTGGACAAATATATTACTACAACTGACATGTGATTACATTTTCACGCAATTTGGGTGCATACATTCTGATGAATCAGTTCCCAGAACAACCACCTAAGGCCGTAATAACGGCCTTGATACCCCTGGGCATTGAGTCAAACAGAGCTTGGATGGCGTGTACAGGTACACCTGCCCATGCAGCTTCAACACGATACCAAAGTTCATCAAGAGTAGTGACTAGCGTATTGTGACGAGCCAGTTGCTCAGCCATCATTGACCAAACGTTTTCAGTTGGTGAGAGATCTGGAGAATGTGCTGGCCAGGGCAGCAGTCGAACATTTTCAGTATCCAGAAAGGCCCGTACAGGACCTGCAACATGCGGTCGTGCATTATCCTGCTGAAATGCAGAGTTTCGCAGGAATGGACTGAAGAGTAGAGCCACGGGTGATAACACATCCGAAATGTAACGTCCACTGTCCAAAGTGCCGTCAATGCGAACAAGAGGTGATCGACACATGTAACAAATGGCGCCCCACACCATCACGCCGGGTTATACGCCAGTATGGCGATGACGAATACACGCTTTCAATTAGCGCCACACACGGATGCGACCATCATGATGCTGTAAACAGAACCTGGATTCATCCGAAAAATGACATTTTGCCATTCGTGTACCCATGTTCGTTGTTGTTTACACAATCGCAGACGCTCCTGTCTGTGATGCAGCGCCAAGGCTAACCGCAGCCATGGTCTCCGAGCTGATAGTCCATGCTACTGCAAACGTCGTCGAACCGTTAGAGCCAAGCGGATAAGATCCCTGTCATTTCGACTGCTAGTGATACGAGGCCGTTGGGATCCAGCACGGCGTTCCGTATTACCCTCCTGAACCCACCGATTCCATATTCTGCTAACAGTCATTGGATCTCGACCAACTCGAGCAGCAATGTCGCGATATGATAAACCGCAATCGCGATAGGCTATAATCCGATTTTTATCAAAGTCGGAAACGTGATGGTACGCATTTCTCCCCCTTACACGAGGCATCACAACAACGTACACCAGGTAAAGCCCGTCAACTCCTGTTTGTGTATGAGAAATCGGTTGGAAACTTTCCTCACGTCAGCGCGTTGTAGGTGTCGCCACCGGCGCCAACTTTCTGTGAATTCTCTGAAAAGCTACTTATTTGCATATCACAGCATCTTCTTCCTGTCGGTTAAATTTCGCGTCTGTAGCACGTCATCTTCTTGGTGAAGCAATTTTAGTGGCCAGTAGTGTATTTTGTCTCACAGGTGTTGCATTCCGAAAAGAAACGTACTCTACACTTAATAAAGAGATTTGTAAAAATCGGCGGTTGTGGAACGAAACCTCACAAACAAATTTGAAGGAAGATTAGCGTTTATAGCCGCGTTGACTGTGAGATCGATGGAGACCGTTAGCTCAGGTTGGGGAAGAAGGGAGATTGATACTGACCGTTTCTTTTTCAGGGGAACTAATTAGACAAACCATCGAAAATATCAGACAGTACAACAGGATCTGGCCTTTGAGCCGCTATTATTTTGAACGTGAGACCACTGCCTTAACAGGGTATGTCAAAAACGGGATCTGCAGGACGTATTCAGTAGTTGTGCTACTGGCGTTCTGAAGGGTTGTATCTGCCTGCTTACCACTGTGCCAGCACCAGCTACTGTGCCCTACTGGACATTGTTACATGCTCTAGAGCCGAATAGTATATGAAACCCTAAAAACATTTTTTAAAATGCAGTCGCGTCAACACTGTAACTATACTAACTTAGTGAGGTTCGAGAACAAGTGCATTCTGATCTGTGTGGTGTAGCCATTGTACTAGTAACTGCTGTACACAAGATTTAACAACTAGTAGTGTTACTGTCCAAAATATCTTCAATGAGATTTGTCAGATGACCGTCCGCGTAATCCACCCACTGTTGAAAACTTTCCTGTAGCCTTTGCTGCAAAGGGGGCAAAGTTGCTGATCACCACTCTTCGCCTCAATATCCAAGATTCAGTTTCAAAGCTTTCCACAATATTTCAGGAATTATGAGCATGCGACATCGTTGATGGTGAGCTGTCAGTTGGATGGAGACATTAAGCTCAGCGGGACCCTTGGCGTTATTCGAGGGGAGTAAGCCATGTGCTGGTACCCAGATTTCAGCCCTTCTCTCATCATTATCCAACACATGACAGCACACACAACACACACCATTACTGTCACCCACACCTGACAGTTACCCTTAACCAGCGTACAGCACTGACACTTCGCGAAGGAAAGGCGCCTATGGGTGCAAAGAATAAAAATACTTGTCAAATTCAGGCGGTTAACCTGTCCCTCGTTGGTCTCAAAGCCAATGATGCCATACGACTTAAAATTTCCATGGTTTATTTTCAGGTAATTTTCTGTGTTGAGGTAGAGAAATTTTGTACACATATACATCACCTCTGGCAGCAACAATACCTCTAACACTACTAAGCATCCAGCCGAAACGAACTTGGATGGCTGAAACGAGCACGTCATTCGTGACGCTTCAGATTTGCCCAAGTTAGTCAATGACAGTCTGTCAGCAACCCGCGACCGGATGTTTTTAGTTAGTGAGAGATGTGGTGAATCTTCTGGTCATGGGAACAGTCTAACTCCCTTGCTATCAGAGAGGTAAAGATAGCGTGGGCAGTGGGCGGTGGAGAGTTATCTTACTGAACGATAATGAAGACCTCAAAGATGTGGCACATTTGGCGGACATGACACTTAACGCTTTCTGTCCAAATTAACGGCTACGTGAAATAGAGATAATCGTGGTATGTACCCAGCGGGACCCGTGTTATCACTAAACTTTCCTTGTACGACGACGACAAATGCTGTCTACACATATAGTTTGTCGTATATGTCCACGATGAGGCTACACGAAATATCAGGTCTTGTCTTTTCAGACCTGAAAAGACGACGGGCTGCCACTCTTGCCTCCTGCTTGTCGTTGGGTACTCCATTCCCAATGCGCCTCCCTCTACTGCCGTGTAAATGAAGCCACACTAATGGCCTTCCTGCTGTGTCCGTGGTGTCTGAGAGAGCGTCTCACTGAATATGTGCATACTTGTCCTTCTCCAGACAAAACCATTTCGTGACCTAAGATAAATAATGTAGCTGTACAGATCTGCATGTCCAACAGACAGTTTGCCCATCCTCTCAAGTGCCACTGAGGCACCACTGAGATTCTCCACAGAGTTTAGAGATGCCTTCATGAACCAATCATTTCCGAATTCTCATACCAATCGCTTTGTGCGGACTAACGCAACAATACCATGGAACGGTAAACCACAGTCTCTGTAGATCAAGATCATGCCAATGTCAGTGCTGGTAGACATTTGTCTGGCACTTGTCTCGCGGGGCCACTGTGTCTACGTGGCGTTAAGAATGGCCTTCGCTAAGTCTCTGCTGCTAGTCTCGTGGGACTGTTGAGGTTCTGTAGCTGCACTCTGAACCCATCAATTCCGTGTTCTCATAATAATCGCAGTAATATTTTGGATCAATAAATTGTAGTTGAGACCTTGTGGTCAAGGAAGGCAGGATTCGGTTGAAATTGTGGACAGGGCCGTAATCAGTTACTGCTGGTTGGCTTTTCTTTTAATCATACACAATTTATTTAAAATCAACAACAAATTAAAATAATGGCAATAATTTAATAATTGTTTCACGGCTGAAGGCCTTAATGGCAATAAATTAAGAACTGTTTCATGGATGAAGGCCTTAATTGCAATAAATTAAGAATTGTTCAACTTGTTGCAACTTAAAAACTTCATTTATTAAAATATTGAAAACAAATCACCAAGGTCTTAAAGGTTAATTGCTAAAATACAATTGCCACATTAGAATTTTAAGACAAGTAGCGAAAGTCGCGACTGAAGGTCTTTAATGCCAAGAATGGCAATTATTAAAAAAATTTAACAAACATACTGTCAAACAGCAAGGCAATAGCAAAAGTTAATTCAAAATACAGGCGACTGATCACCAAACACGTGAGACAAAATGATAGTAAACTTGGTAACACAAGCGTTTAAACTTGATGTAACACCAAGAATGGCAATTATATATAAAAATTTAGAAACATACAATAACCGATCACCAAACAGGTGATACAAATGATGGTAACTTGATAATACAATAATAAAATAATAACACAATAATAAAACATAAACTTTCGCGAGCGATTAGAAAGGCAGCCAAGAGTTTGCATTCGCTTCACAAAATGGTAACTCAGACTAGTGGCAGTCTAACGAATGACTAATCATAATCTGCTGAAGCTACCTAACGTCCGATAACCAATGCAACGATGGAACACCACTCCAAACCCGGAACCGGTGGTCAGCACTACGTCCTCAGAAAGCTGTGTTCAGAGCGTCTGAAAAGAGAAAGGAGCCACTACTACCAGAGTAGAAGAAACACCAACCGACCTACAAATCAAGGAAACTCAAAACTACACGCCTTTCACGAGAGCAGCGGCAAGCCGAGGAAACGTACACTGCCGTTACGTGAACTTGCCTCCAGGGCAGGCCACTGGGCGTTAGGAGCCACGAGGCAGGGAAAATGCCGCTGGTTGAACTTAACAAATAGCAACACATAGAATGCAGCAATTAGTAACAAGAAGTCGAGGAGAGCTAATTAGATCCGCCTTTCCCAAGCACTCCACTCACTGCGAGCAGCAACAAGAACCCAAGTCATTGGAGAATCGCGAGATGTCACAATGGTGGGGGTTTCACTGCTAGAATTAAAAGCCACTCAAAGCTTGCTGGATCCGGGTGACGACTAGGTCTTGTACCCTCGCGATCATAGCCCTTCCATCCGGCAGTTCATGCATGCCACCAGCGGTCCCGGCTGTTCTCGCACTACCCTCTCGGTTATTCTGGGCTCCCCAACCGAACTGCTCACTCACACCACCTGGAAGAACAACGACGTCACCCCAAAGATAGGGCCACAGTTACTACATACCGATAAGGCCGCTGCTGCCACTAACGGACAGGCAACGTTTGCGAAATCAACTGGCGCCAGTCGACTCAAGAAGAATACAAACAACGACAACCATTTCAACTAAGCGATACACTCTGGCCTCCAACAGAGGACAGAAACCTACAACAGCACCAATGCTAGTCGCAGCACAGCTCAGTAGTCTCTGTAGATCATGATACATCCACTGTCAGTGCTGGTAGACATTTCTCATTCTTATTCTTTGGCGCTTGTATCGTGATGCCATTGACATTATGCATGATGTTGGAAATAGTCTTCCTGGACCAGTCAATTCTATATTCTCATAACAATCGTTTCATCCCGACTAATGCAACAGTGCGCTGAAATGACAAAATGCAGTTGCTATAGATCAAGATCCTGCCATTGGCGGTGCTGGTAGACATTCTCCTTCTTCCTCTCTGGCGCTAGTCTCTTGGAGCCATTGAGATTCTGCAAGGCGTTGACCATGGCATTCTCGAACCTGTCAATTTCGTATTCTCATAACAATTGCTTCATCCCGAGTAATGCAACAGTATCGGGAACGATAAACTGCAATTTCTATAAACGACGTTCCTGCCACTGGCGGTGCTGGCAAGCATTTCTCCTTCATATTCGAGGCATAACACAACCTTCTCACAAGCAGCCAACATTCAGTTGGAACAGTTGAATATGAGACTTGCTGTGTAATCTACACTTGCATAGAAACCGTGTATGGCGTTACTTACGTATCCTTGGTGCTGATGTGTTGGAGTGGTAATCGGTGGCCTATCTAAGCGCGTAGTTCACTCCATGTCAGCACGCGCGGTGCCTTCATACTATTGGAATTTTAAAAGTCAATAGCGTATACCCAGGCAGGTAGATGAAACGAAAATGAAAAAACGACTAGCCTGGACTGCTAGCCGTACGAAGCCGCCGCTGAGAAGAACGGAGTCATCGGTGTGAGCACACGTGTTCCTCGGCAGGCAGCGAGCAGGATGGCTCCTGGAACAAGTCGCCCGAGGGCGGCCGCAGAAAGGGCCGGCCGCGACGTCAATAGCGCGCCGTATCAGCGCTCTTTATCGACTTGTGGGTCCATGATGTCGATACGCTGTGCCCGAGAGGCGGCTCCGCCGGAGAACGATAACGGCGCAGCCACTGTGAGTGACGCGTGCCCCGCCCGCTGCCCGTGACAAAAGACTGCGCGGCTGGCGGCGCGCCGCGGCGTGGCGGCAAGTTGGCCGCCTACCTGCTTCTGCGAACCGCGCCTCGCCAGCTGCGCGAGCCCAGGGGAAGCAATCACTCTGTAGCAGATCACGGAAAATTTCGACAACGTAAAAGAAGTACGAGATTTGGTCTTTGTTCCTCATCATGCTCTTCCGATTTACAGAAACAATAGCCAAAACTTCCTCAAATCAGAGGGGCACTACAATCGTTAAAGTTCACTGTGGCTGTTGTAACCGGCAGGAGTTACGTTTACGTTAACAGTCTGTTACTTCCCTCCCCTCAGATAATATACACTGAAGAGCCTGCCTAAATATCGTGTAGGGCCCCCGCGAGCACCCAGAACCGCCGTAACACGACGTGGCATGGACACGACTAATGCCTAAAGTAGCGCTGGAGAGAATTGACAACATGAATCCTGCACAGCTGTCCATAAATACATAAGAATACGACGTAGTTGAGATCTCTTCTGAACAGCACGTTGCAAGGCATCCCAGGCATGCTCAATAATTTTCATAGCTGGGGAGTTTGGTGGCCAGCGGAAGTGTTTAAACTCAGAAGAATGTTCCTGGAGCCACTCTGTAGCAATTCTGGGCGTGCGGGGCGTCGTTTTGTCTTGCTGGAATTGCCCAAGTGAGTCGGAATGCACAATGGACATGAATGGATGCAGGTGCTCATACTGGATGCTTACGAACGCGTCACCTGTCAGAGTCGACTCTAGACGTATTAGGTATCCCATATCACTCCATCTGCACACGCCCCACACTATTGGTTCCGGACTGAAGCGCCTAGAACCGCTCGACCACAGCGGCCGGTAGGGTGAGTATTATCCTGTTGGAAGAAGACATCATCTTCCTGTTGATGGATTCATGAGGTTATCTCAATACCCGCACATGTCCATCCTCTCAATATAATTTGAAACGAGACTCGTCCGACCAGGCAACGTGTTTCCAATTATCTACAATCCAATGTCAGTGTTGAAGGGCTCAGGCAAGCGTAAAGCTTTGTATCGTGCAGTCATCTGGGGTACACGAGTGGGCCTTCGGTTTCTGAAGCCCATTTGTTGAATGGTTGGCACGCTGACATTTGTTGATGGTGCAGCATCGTTGGCCCCGTTCTTGCAGGATCTTTTTCCTGCCTACCTCGGAGATACTGTGTCCCATCGTCCGTGCGTCGACTATAACACTACGTTCAGACTCACATAAGTCTTGATAACCTGCCAATGTAGCAAAAAAAAAAAAAAAAAAAAAAAAAAAAAACAGGCTGTGAGCACTATGGGACTTAACTTCTGGGGTCATCAGTCCAACAGAACTTAGAACTACGTAAACCTAACTAACCTAAGGATATCACACACATCCATGCCTGAGGCAGGATTCGAACCTGCGATCGTAGCGGTCATGCAGTTCCAGACTGTAGCGCCTAGAACCACTCGGCCACCCCGGCCGGCATTGTAGCAGCAGTAACCGATCTAACAACAGCTGCAGACACTTTTCTTATATAGGCATTGTCAACCGCGGCGCCATATTCTGCCTCCTTTTTGCCTCTGTATTTGAACACACATGTCTATACCAGTTTCTTTGGCGCCTCAGTGTAACTCCCCCGACTACTAATGTGCCACATATGTCTTTGATTTTACCAGTAATAACAATAAACACGGAAAATGTTTTGATATAATAATAAATTGTTTAATAACTACGTGGTATAAAAAATTATAATAGCAAGACTAACTATTTCCTTAAAATACAGCATACAAGAATATCGTTAATCCGGACTACCGAAAATCTGACAATTCTGAAACGTAATAGATTTTTCTGTGTAGGCGTTTGATGTTCTGTACTTCCTCTGTAGTCATTATCAGGAATTAGTATCGTACCAATAGGATGTGTGTATGTATACGGTTGAATTACGACATGGAGACGTCACACGAAGTCTCGAAGCTCCCATACGCTACGAAAGATTAAGTCGACGTCTCTGATGGAGGGACGCTGGTAGCAATGGAAATTCCATTAGAAGGTAGGTAACTCTCCGAAGCCTTTCTGCATCGGAAGTCGGTTTCCATGCACCACTTCGGATATGGTAGCTGTGGTGACTAAAGTTGCTGATTCTAGAAGAAGGTTCAAATGGGTCAAATGGCTCTGAACACAATGGGACTTAACTTCTGAGGTCATCAGTTTTGTGTTAGCAGAAGAGCCAACACTGTGTTATGAGTGGAGGCCGAAATGCAAGCGTCTTACCTCACGCAGGCTGGCGTGAGGAGGGAAGAGCGATACTGACGTGAGGTCTGGAACATGACAAGGAATGAGAATTCAGGAAGCGGACGTAATTAGTTTGATACTTAACTTTAATCCATTAATGATGAACGCCACTCTTGACGGTACATGATTCACAATATTATCTGTTCAGAATAAATTCTTGAAGATAGTAATTATAGCAACTGAATATGGCGCCTTGCTAGGTCGTAGCAAATGACGTAGCTGAAGGCTATGCTAAACTGTCGTCTCTGCAAATAAGAGCGTATGTAGACAGTGAACCAACGCTAGCAAAGTCGGCTGTACAAGTGGGGCGAGTGCTAGGGAGTCTCTCTAGTCTCTGGCACATGTGGCGGCGCTCGGTCTGCAATCACTGATTGTGGCGACACGCAGGTCCGACGTATACTAACGGACCGCGGCCGATTTAAAGGCTTCCACCTAGCACGTGTGGTGTGTGGCGGTGACACCACAATCAGTCCCCTAGAACTTAGAACTACTTAAACCTAACTAACCTAAGGACATCACACACACACCCATGCCCGAGGCAGGATTCTAACCTGCGACTGTAGCGGTCATGCAGTTCCAGACTGTATCGCCTAGAACCGCTCGGCCACCGCGGCCGGCCTAGAAGGAGGAACAAGGTGTGAACTTCTCGTCGACATGGAGGTCGTTATAGACTGTGGTTGATTCGACACCTTTGGGACATCAAGCAACTGTAACAAAACAAACGTTTATATAGTTCCGTAAAGGATTCAGTACGTTCTTCACACGGTATTAGTCTACCAGCTTGACTGTGAGTGTAGACTAATGTTCATTGTAGAGACGATTGAACTGTAATCACACCAATCGAAGAGCACGACAGCCACGTACTGCTTGGTTGACAAACGAAATCATATAGGTTTGTGGTGAACAAAACTGAAGATGCTCGTCAGGTCTAAAAAATGAATTCGAGGAGGTCCCATCAGATAGCAGGCCTTCAAAATATCAAAATAATGACTTTTAAGTGAGCTAGAATACACGCTTTCAATGTTCTGGAGGCCATTGATGACTTGCTATGGAGCTGATTTAGTTTGGGGAGCTAAACCATCCATCTCGTAGTGAACACCGTACTAGGAGAAACAAGAAACTCTAACTGGTTGCAGATGCCATTGTGTGAAACTTCAGCAGCACTACGTCACGGATGGGAGCCTTTTCCGGATTCGTCGAGACGAGCCGGCAACCATTGCAATCTAACACTTCCTGCAAAAGTCAATTAATTTGTTTCCCCGTTAATTCTGTCATGAAATTAGCATGTAGAATGCCAAGACGCCCTTTCTTGTGCTTGAAGAGCACGATGCCATGTTGGTGTTGGTGCCTATGGCATAATAGAAAAGTGATATTACTTGTAATAGCCAGCATGCGTATTTCTTCTCTAAAATACCAACCGAACAGCTGTGCTTGCTGACTGTAAACGACGGATGAAAGAACGTCGTAACTATCATATGACCTCTTTCATTTGAAAAGAGATTCTGAATTTATGGCAAGAAACTGAGGTGCAGTGTCATGACTCAGAGCTGTACAGGACGAATTGTGATCCCCTTGACGGCTACATACTAATTACGAAATTCTACTTTTCGAATTTGCTACATATGGGTTCTAGGCCACCACATCATCAGCTCGCAGCAACCTCGGCTACCTGCAGCTTTCTTATTGCTACAGAGACGCTTCAACCTCCCTATCTGTTCTCGTGATAGCATGCACTGCTACGTCTGTTCACTGTAGGGTGAAGGGAGGTGGGCGAGTAAGGAAGACATCTAACGGCATATTTTTGCTCTGGAGGTCCTTGTAGCATAAACCACAGAATATTCTTGAATGTCAGCCACATCGTTTTGTTGCCGACCACTCCAATGCAGAGACTTCTGTCGAGTTTTTCTAAAATCGCCTTCAGCAAATAAAATAAATCATAAGCCACCATTATGGATTAATACTTGGTTCATAAAACACCCTTGAAACTTAATAAAGTGCTCTCAAACATCTTGCCATTTCTCCTGTTGTTCAATAGAGCGCTCAGAAGATATAAAAACCTTATGCATTATGTAGCGTCGCTTCCCTGGCCACTTGAATGTACGGTATGATTCTTGTAGCGAAGACTTGTCGTCGCAGAGAAACTGTGCCTAACCTGAAAACTCAGAGGAAGAATCAATACACGACTGCTGTAGAACGTCTCTTTAGCGGGAAGTACCGTAAAACTAGCCATAATGACTACCAATATTTTGGTTTCTCCATATTTTTCTGTGCCTAAATGCTCAAAATGGTTCAAATGGCTCTACGCACTATGGAACTTAACATCTGAGGTCATTAGTCCCCTACACTTAGAACTACTTAAACCTAACTAACCTAAGGACATCACACATATCCATGCCCGAGGCATGATTCGAACCTGCGACAGTAGCAGCAGCGCGGTTCCGGACTGAAGCGCCTAGAACCGCTCTGCCACAGTGACCGGCTAAGTCGAGCTCACAGTAGCTCGTAAAAGTACTTAGACACATAGAATTCGCCAATAAATGTACACAATTACTACATCTCCCTGAATGCTTTTAATTTGCATAAGTAATCGAATTATTAGGCAACAAGTAGCATAAATTTGGAATGAAGCGGAATGGAGCATGGATTCCACTCCAGGCTGACCCTACAAACTGTCCAGCAAGCTGAAAAATGTGTGTGAAATCTCATGGGACAACTGCTAAGGTGATCAGTCCCTAAGCTTACACACTACTTAACCTAAATTAGCCAAAGGACAAACACACACACACCCATGCCCGAGGGAGGACTCGAACCTCCTTCGGGGCCAGCCGCTCAGTCTATGACTGCAACGCCCTAGACCGCTCGGTAATCCCGCGCGGCTCAGCAAGCCGACCAGAAAGGGTGCAACCTGTGCAGGTTGCAAAACCTTTGAACACTCTTCTTGTGGTCCTCATCGCACCAATACTGTCTTTATCTAGAATCGTCGGACTATGGATGATTTAGCTCCAATTTTATTTTAACAGAGATGCATTCAAATCTTGCTATATTTCATTTCCGCTGTTACTAACAAAAATCGCTCGCATGACATGTAACACCAGTAAGTACTTAATTCTGGAGAGCACAGAATCTCGCAGAAATTATATAGTCATATGTCGATAATTTATTGATATCCTACAAAGAATATGCCAGAAAGTGGACTGCTAGTTAGAAATTCTTCATACAGCGTCATTACGCAAATGCGAGAGAAAACGTGATATTCAACCGTAGCACACGCAGTTACAGATAACTAGCATTCGAGAGAATGGATTATGTGGTGCGGGCTTAATTGGCATGCTAACACACAACATTACTCTATCGTCATGAATCACGTTATACGAAACAGGCCACACGGGGGTTCTCGTAAAACGTGCCGCAAATAGCTCAACTGTTAGTACATTACAAACCAAACAGTTTACTGGAAACAGCTGGTAATAGGGGTCAGTAATGTAACTGTATCGACTTACAAAGAGCGAAACATAGCAGCTTAGCTTGTTGTGGTATAATACCATGTTGACAATAATTTAAGAAAAGGAGAGAAAGAAGAGATTGATTCAGACGCTACGTTGGGAACCGCATTATCAATGCTCTTTCTAAATGTTCTAATGATGAAAGGGCTATTTTTTTAAATTTTCTGTGCTTCAGACAAATTACCGTGCTCTCGAAAGAGAAATTAATATGTTACTATAATAAGTTTAATGTTACCGCAGCAAAGGTAAAAAATGTTGCCAAAGTCTACGGTATCACATGGTTGTCCGTTTCCAGAAAGTCGATTGGAAGTCATAATCAACACAATGTAACAGTTCCTCTTAAGCTAGTAAACCATTTTATGTCGGAGGGCCTTTTGAAATACTGTCTAATACAGCATCGATTAGATGTCGTCTTGGTTTTGAGCGAACTGAGGGCTCACGCACCTATCCCATCGCACCACATTGTTGCTGGATGGCATCGCCCAGCATAATTGTCGTGTCAAAAGGCCAGAATCGTGCTGCAGTAGTGTGATGAGTATGACTCTGAACTCACGCTGCTGTCTTGGCCATCGAATTCCCCTGATCTGAACTAGATTCAAGATGTCTGGGAAGCTGTCGGTCGTCAGCATACAAAAGAAACTGGCTCATAATTTACGGGAACCTTGTAGGCACCTGATGGCACGTATTTCTGGAAAACTTCCAAGGCAGTGTCGAATCGATGCCATGCAGAATCTCTGCAGTATTGCCAACCAACACGCTCTTAAGTGGGTCGTGACAACCTTTTGGCTGGTCAGTGAGAATTCTACATCTACATATACATGGATATTCTGAAAATCACATTTAAGCGCCTGGCAGAGGTTCCATCGAACCACCTTCACAATTGTTTATTATTCCAATCCCGAATAGCGCGGGATCTATATCTTTCTGTACAAGTCCAGATTTCTCTTGTTTTATCATGGTGATCGTTTCTCCCTATGCAGGTTGGCGTCAACAAAATATTTTCGCATTCGGCGGAGAAAGTTGCTGATTGGAATTTCGTGAGAAGATCGGTTCGGGACGAAAAACGCCTTTGCTTTATTGATGTCCATCCCAAATCTTGTATTATTTCAGTGACACTTTCTCCCATATTTCACGATAATACAAAACGTGCTGCCCTTAATTGAACTTTTTCGATGTACTCCGTCAATCCTTTCTGGTAAGGATCCCACACTGCGCACCAGCATTCTAAAAGAGGACGGACAAAAGTAGTGTAGGCAGTCTCCTTAATAGATCTGTTACATTTTCTAAGTGTCACGCTAATAAAACGCAGTCTTTGGTTTGCTTCCCCACAACATTCTCTATGTGTTCCTTCCAGTTAAAGTTGTTCGTAATTGCAATTACTAGGTATTTAGTTGAATTTACAGTCTTTAGATTTGACTGATTTATCTCCCGCCAGGGTAGCCGAGAGCGCTAACGCGCTGCTTCCTGGACTCGGCTAGGCGCGCCGGTCCCGGATCGAATCCACCCGTCGGATTAACGACGAGGGCCGGTGTCCCAGCCAGCCTGGGTGTGGCTTTTAGGCGGTTTTCCACATCCCGCTACGTGAATACCGGGCTGGCCCCCACGTTCCGCCTCAGTTACACGTGTCACAGACATTTGAAACACGTCCGCACTATTTCACGATTTACACTGGACGCAGACAGATGGGGTACACTAATTCCTTCCGGGGGGGGGGGGGGGGTACAGGGTGACGGTAGGAAGGGCATGCAGCCATCCCTAACACTAACATTGCCAAATCCGTTGTGACCACGCCGACCCTGCGATCGCTGCGGGACTATGGCGAAAGCGAAAGAGATTTGACTGATTTATCGTGCAACCTAATTGTAACGGATTCCTTTTACCACACATTCGGATGATCTCACACTTTTCGTTCCTTAGGGACAATTCCTAGTTTTTACATCACACAGATATCTTTTCTAAATCTTTTTGCAATTTGTTTTGATCTTCTGATGACATAACTAGTCTCTAAAAAACAGCATCACCTGCAAACAACCAAAAACGGTTGCTCGGATTGTCTCCTAAATAGTTTATATAGATAAAGGAGCAGCAAAGAGCCAATGACACTACAGTGGAGAACGCCAGAAATCACTCCTGTTTTACTCGATGACTTTCCGTCAATTACTACAAACTGAGACCTCTCTGACACTAAATCGCGAATCCAGTCACATAACTGAGACGATATTCCATAAGCATGCAATTTCACTACAAGCCACTTGTGTGGCACAGTGTCAAAAGCCTTCTGGAAATTCGGAAATATCGAATCAATTTGAAATCCTTTGACAATAGCACTCAACACTTCATGCGAGTAAAGAGCTAGTTGTGTTTCATGACTACAATGTTTTCTAAATTCGTGTTGACTGTTTGTCAATGGACCGTTCTCTTCGAGGTAATTTATAATGTTCGAATACATATATGTTCTAAAATGTTGCTGCATATTTACGTTGATGACATGGGCCTGTGCCGGCCGGGGTGGCCGAGCGGTTCTAGGCGTTACAGTCTGGAACCGCGCAACCGATACGGTCACAGGTTCGAATCCCGCCTCGGGCATGTATGTGTGTGATGTCCTTAGGTTAGTTAGGTTTAATTAGTTCTAAGTTCTAGGGGACTGATGACCTTAGAAGTTAAGTCCCATAGGGGTCAGAACCAATTGAACCAAGAAATAATTTCATATCGCGTTTGCCCCACTAAGCTGTGATTTTTTTGTGAGGCAATACCGAAGCCTGCACGAGTGAAAAAGCCACTGCTGAAATTGAAGATCTCGTTAGGAAGTTCTGCCTTATGCCCTATTTAGCCTTGACTTTACGCTATCAGATAACCAACTGTTGAGGGCGTTACAGACAGACAATTTTGGTCGTCCATAAAAGGCGTGGAGAATGAAAAATTCGGTTCTGAAAGAGCTGAGGAACTGTGAAAGTCGTTTTTAACGCTCCGGAAACGATGTTTCTCTCAAACGTCGTGAAGAGCTATTATATAAGGTCATTCTAAAAAGCAAGCACTTACTCGCAAAGTTTATGACTTATCTGTGTAATTTTAACTTTTGAAAAATTGTGATTTGGCGCTATAGTTGTGGCGTACCTTTATAAAGTTCCAGTTTTGGGCAAATAGCAGACCATTCTCATGTAAGAAAAAACGACTTTAATTACAAACGATTCGTCTAGTCATGGTCATGTGTATGTAGAGGAACATTAACTTTGATCAAGTTAAAAAACATGATCGGATGCATGTGCCATGATTAATGAGTTTTTTTTCTTCCTGAGGATGGTTTGTTGCTTGCCCAAAGCTGTTACTTTTAACAAAGAGGCACTATGCATGTTGTGCGAAAGTACGTTTCGCCCAAATATTTAAAAACTGTAAATCATTGTCTGCTTAAGGTAATAACTTTCCCTTCTTTCCCTTGTGTGTCATCTTTACTGTCTGGCACGGCTCTCGAAAGCCGAAGAGACGTAAATGAAAGGAAACTTGCCCCAGTTTTCGGGCAAGCCAAAATATTGACAGAATGGACAGGGTTTCAGGTTGATTTCTGCTCCAGTATCCGACCATGTAAGGCATCAACTAACTTCCTACTGGTAGTGGGCCATTGATTTGTTTGGATACTAAGGAAAGGTGATAGAAATTTGCAACACTAATTAGAAAATAATTATAAGTAATAAAAAACACAGGTACCTCCTGAAGTCAGGATATTATGATTATTAAGAAGATGACAGCCATCACTAGCAAACACAAATCACAAAGAACCAGTATTTTCACTGTAGCTATATGCACGCAACTAATAACAAATCTGAGAGATAATGTTGAACCATGAGGAGCAAATCTAGGTGACAGAGAGGGGGGGGCGGACACTTGAATGAATTTTACAACGTGGCTGGCACCGCTGCTCTGCCGTCATATCAAATATCGCGAAGTACTCACGATCACCAAGCGAAGAAACGGCGATCGGAATCGAGCAACATTGCTAAGCTCTGTTCATAGTAATGAGCAGGTAACTACACTCGTACTGCTGCGTCGTGACGGATACCTGTACCAAAGACGCGCTGTCGCGAATGGTGACGAGCTACTGCTCGGTTCCGGAAGATTTGACAGAATACGACAGACGTGGAGACGGCCAGAGCTTTTGAAGACTGACTGGCGCCACACTACAGTATGCTTACGACTTCAGAAAGTAGCGCCAGTGCGAACAGTGTGGTAAGGCAAGCAGCTGGTGGTCGCTAGCTTGGTCATAGAAACTGTCCGCCTTCTTTTTGCCCCAGAGGTCCCCCTACCTTGGCACAGTCTCAACCGCTGGAATGTACTCACACTCACGAACAAGAAGACGTACTTCTTCTTCTTCCCAACAATGATTTGGCTTTAGTGATGTGTTCCAGCTTCACAGGGGTCATTCCATTCTTTTCTTTCGTTTTCCATCACTCCTGCTTCCGACTGTCTTGTGTTTACTTGCAGTCTTCTTTCCCTAATACGTTCTAGATGGACTTTCCATTTTTTGTTCTTTAATTGTACTTTATCGTTTAGGTAATATATTTGCCACTCTTCTCTAATTTCTTCATTTCTAAATCGATATCGTTTACAACATCCTTTATAGAACTTCATTTCCGCTGTTTCTACGCTGCTTTTATCTCTTTTTCTCATTATCCATGACTCGCTTCCATAAAATAGGTTAAGGGTAATCATTACATAATAGAACCTAGGCTGAGTGCCCTTCCGGGTTTTGTTTTTTAATATTCCCCTTGTGATCTCGTTTATTATTTGGAACTTATTTAATTTAATGTCTGTGCCTCTGTTATCGTTAAAAGATATATTGTATCTACGTAGCCAAAATTAGAGTCTTGTTAAATTAGTTTCTTATTGATCATTGTTTTGGATGTTAGGGTGTACCTGCATAAGAGAGTCATAACCTTTGTTTTTGTTTATAGAAATGTTTGGATTATATTGCGATGACCACTGTTGTAAGTTACGTAATGCTCCTTGCAATATATCTTCTGTGGTATCTATAAACAGCAAATAGCAACGAACCTATCAAACATGAATTGTTTTGAAAGGTCGTCACATCCATTTGTAAAACTTTTCGAAATTATGGTTCCATTTTTCGTCGTTAGTATATCATGAATTTGTCTCTGAAATTTTTTTAATTGTTAAATTCTTGATTTAATTTTTAAGTACCTCTAAATAGGGCTGATATGTTGACTGTGAATACTCTAGGGAGTTGTTTATCATGATAGGTTCCTGAATATGCCATATGATTTATCACTTACTGATTTCTACTCGAGTATCCTTAGTTTTCGGCCTTGTGCGGCAGGATACAGCAAGCAACAAAGTATATGGTGGTCTTGGGAGGGTTCGCATCGCGTGGTGTTTGAATTACAAGACAAATAAATAGACGGCAGCAGTTTGTGATGTTTCCTAAATGTCTGCGTGACAGTTGAGTCACAGTGCCAAATTGCTTGGATATCCTACAAAATCGAGAATCCCAACGGAAACTGAATTTATTGGCAGTGTCTCGAAAATCTCAAGCAGTTCTAAAAAAACTATGGGAGAAGTTGATCTTTTCGTGTAACAGTGGCTCTGAGCACTACGGGACTTAACATCTGAGGTCATCAGTCCCCTAGAAATTAGAACTAATTAAACCTAACCAACCTAAGGACATCAGACACACCCATTCCTGAGGCAGGATTCGAACCTGCGACCGTAGCGGTCGCGCGGTTCCAGACTGAAGCTCCTAGAACCGCTCGGACACACTGGCCGGCTCGTGTAACAGTCTAAGAAGTATTGTTTCCGTCTCTACCGCAAAGTATGTTTATTGAAGTACAGCCGGTTTCAATACCTTATGTACCAATATGAAACACAAAAGTGAGAGACCAAAGAGATCAGATCCCAAGGGGAAACGGAAGAATATTCGACATATTGAACACAGTGAAACGCGAATAGTATGAGAATACACACGACTCCCATCAAATGTTTGGCAACGAATACCACATCAGTGTGATCTGTAGACTAATGTCTGCGAAAGTCTCCTGAGATGAGGACACCTAAGACAGACGCAGCTAGATATCGCACTCCTAGTCCCAGTAACAAAACGGATACTACACGTGACACCGTAGGAAGGCCATGTGTGAAGTAAATAAGGCACTACACGATGATGATTACAGGGCGTCATATTTGTGCCTACGTCCGCAGCTCGTGGTCGTGCGGTAGCGTTCTCGCTTCCCGCGCCCGGGTTCCCGGGTTCGATTCCCGGCGGGGTCAGGGATTTTCTCTGCCTCGTGATGACGGGGTGTTGTGTGATGTCCTTAGGATAGTTAGGTTTAAGTAGTTCTAAGTTCTAGGGGACTGATGACCATAGATGTTAAGTCCCATAGTGCTCAGAGCCATTTGGACCATTTGGAGCCATATTTGTTCCAAGCACTAAAAATAAATATTGGAAAAATAGACAAGGTTCAAAAATTTTAGTATCTCTATGAAATCATTCAAATCAATGGACTTACTAAAGAATCAACTTCAAATTCCAGAAGACGGCGTATCAACCCTCCAAGACCACTTCCAATAAAGAAACATTAGTACGAAAAGTAGACCCTGTGAAACAGTTTTCAAGCGCAAGAGCCCTTTGTAGCAGAGTGCTTTGGCACATTCAGAATAGCACAAACAGAAAAATGGAAAGAAAAGACCGGCGAATCCTTCAGAGGGCTCTGGTATCCTTCGTAGATGAAAACTAGAAAGCAACAAAAACTATATAAAAAATTTCCAATCCAGGGAAGACGGGTCAGTTTCATTGGACATATGGAATGGAAGACAACAGATTAACTAAAAGAAACTGACAGTACTTCAGTAACGAAAAGAACAAAAATCAGTGGTTCAAGGATACTCGGAAAGACTTAGAAGAGATGAATACAACTGAAGAAGACACACAAATCACAAAAATATTTCAGAACACAATTCAAAAAACTTCAGGTTTCAAAGAAAACGTAATGCGGAAGTATCCTCTGCCAAAAGAAAAAAAGAAAGAAAATACAGCACACCGAGAGACTGTAATATTACTGGGATGATATGATGAAGAACCTCATTCAGAAGGATAACTCCTCTGATAAAAAAGTTCCACAATTGGCTGGTTCCGATTCAAGATGACCGTTGGGAGGCTCTCGCAACTCTTAGTCGGCTGTTTAGGATGCTGCACTTCACCTGTAAAGGACACTGCATCTAGGACACAGGTGCGAACTATTCTTGAGTAATGCTCTTTGTGATCCGTACCAGGTTGGATTGAAGAAAGACATCGAAGCAATTCAGAAGCGGCCTGCTAGGTTTGTTACCGGTGTCTTCGAAAAAACTCAAATGGAAATTCCTGGAGGGAAGGCGACGTTCTTTTCGGGAAACAATACTGGCAAAATTTAGAGAACCGGTATTTGAAGCTGTCTGCCGAACGATTCCACTGCCGCCAACACTGACTGTGCCTAGGGACCACGAAGATTACATACAAGAAATTATGGCACATACGGAGGCATATAGAGAGTCAGTTTCCCTCGCTCTATTTGCGAGTGGAACAGGAAAGGAAATGACTAGTGGTACAGGGTATCCTCCGGAGGGCACCGTACGGTGGTTTGCGGAATTTCTCCGTAGATGTAGATGGAGACATGGATGTGCGGTTCATAATCAAGTTACGCAATGCGCAGACTGCTTATCAACCAAGGCAGTTGCTGGACATCTGGACCGGAGTCAAAGTGATGGGGTGCGGACATCGAACCGGTTTCCATTTACAGGTGGTGTTGAGGACTTACGCCGCACTACTCGTCCACCATCGACAGGTTCACACGATCATCAATATCTACGATTTTTACTCAAAGGAAGCATGGGCTCAATACTCAGGAACTAACTAGGCGTTTGAAGAGGCTACAGAACGTCATGTATCGCAACAGACTGCTAGGAGACGATTCCATGACGAGTATCTCCATTCCCGACGACCATGGCGAACACCATGTCATATGCCACTACAACATGGACTCAATCACATGTAGGCAAGAAATCATGCTGAATGGGCGCCATAGGATTGGCGTCATGTATTGTCTACGGACGAAACTCTGAGCTGAATGTACCCTAGTAATTGGAGACAACGCGCTTAGAAACAACCCGATAATATGGAACGCTTCCAACACTGTGGATTGTTGTTCTGGGATGACATTACACAGGGGCCCCGTACGCCTCTTGTGATTGTTGAGGGCGGTCTAATTGCTCTACAATACACGTACGCGTTTCTGCGACCATGAGTGGGACTGCATCGCCAACATGTCGCAGACAGTTTCATCGTGATGGATGATAACTCGGGTCATCATCGTGTTGTTCTATTGAAAATGTCCATAAAGCGTGCTAGGATCAACAGAATGGAGTGGCCACCCAAGCCCCCGGAGATGAACCCGGTCGACAACGTGTGAAATCATTTGAAACGAGCTGTTTTTGGGAGCATACAACGACCACATACTCTCCGCGACTTATGCAGAATCGCATTGGAGAGTAGAACAATTTGGACCAGAGCTGGCGTTTTGGTCTCATCAGCGGTTTGCGTCGATGGACTCAAGCCTTTATCCGTGGAAGGGGACGTTGCACTAAGTACTGACGTTGCTCAGGAGTGCTGAGAGAAATACCCCAAGGAAAACTGGCGATTTTGTCTGTACACGAATGTACTTTTTTGTGATCTGGACACATTGCAAATGGATATATTCACATACTCAGAGAAAAGTTTTGTTTTATGTGCCATGAATTTCGAAATAAAGGGGAATGCAAAAGTTTTGTTGGTGCATGTAGATTACTTGCTTGCTACGTTAAATATCATTTGTTCTTCTACTTTCTGAGCGTTTTCTACGTCTTGCTGTCTCTCTGAGAGCATCCAACTTTCCATCTCCTTCTGCTTTGCCAGTCCTCTTCTTGCATGCCTCTGTCCTTCATCGCACGCCTCACTCCATGGTTCCATTGTTGGTGGGACTTCCTCTTTGTGTAGTAGAGGTCTACACTGCCATATTTTAGAGAGCCATCTTTCCTCGGGCAGTCTACGATGGCCATACCTTGTTAGGCGTGTTTGTCAATTGTGTCTATCAATTTATTTCTTATTCTGTCTATTCTTGTTACGTCACGATTTCGTTTCGGAAATTCCATTTCGAATGCTTTTAATTTCTTCTGATTGGCCCTGGAGGCTACCCACTGTTCAATGCCATGCAGAGCAATGCCTTCAACTATAGTTTCGTATATCTACCATGCAGAGCAATGCTCTCAACTATAGTTTTATATATCCTCGTTCTCCAATTTTTTTATGAAGTTTTATTCCAAGTAATGGAATGAAGTGCTTGGTTGCCATCTTTCCTTCTCTGGTTTATTGCCTCGCTGTTTCCACTTCCATCCAAAGTGATTCCTTTCCTTTGGGCCTTAGTCCCGCTTGACGCAGGGTCGGCCGTGTTATTACTGATTTGTCAATGGTAGTGGCACTGGGTGGCCGGATACCCTTCCTGCCGCCACCCCAATCCACCCGGGACGGATTAAGTATCCCCCAACTGTCTGCGTCTAGTGTAAGCCATAAAATAGTGCGAACGTAATTTTATCCACAGTGATTACCCCTAAATATTTATGCCTGTACAAATAACAACCAAATATTTGCTCTTTGTGAACTTAATTTTTTTGCCCCGCTCCTCATACTCTTGTTTCAGCTTTCTTAACGTCTAAGATACATCCTGTTCTTCGTCCGCAAAGATGACCTGATAATCAGTGAAACTAAACTAGGACAGGATGCCATCGCCCTAGTCTAATTACTATATTTTTACGCGTCCTTTTCCAGTTTTTCAGTGCTTCCTCCAAAAATAATTTAAAGAGGGTAGGTGATAAGCAGCACCCTTGTCTCAGTATTTTGCTAACCTCAAGTTCCCTTAATGGCAACTTCCCAACTTAAACACGACAAGTATTATCTGAATAAAGCTTTCTAATGGTTCGTATTCTACATTTATGATGTTCTTGTTATTCATTGCTTCCCATATCCTTGAAAGTGGTACACTGTCATGGGCCTTCTGCAAGTCTATGACAACGATGTGTGTCCCCAAATTGTGTACCATTTCCTTCAGTCATCTTTCTAATGCTTCATATGTTACCGATACAAGTCCTTCCTGCACGAAAGCCGCTCTGTTCTTCTACTTCATCGATTTCTCTCTCAGTTATAGCTTTCAGGATCTTACCATATGGACTCGATATACAAGTGAGAACTGAAACGGCTCGATTAAATTAGTGTACTAAAACTTACTGGCTCATACTACCAAAACTGAGTCAGAAAAATTTTGCATGTCAACCTAAAAACCTCAGGAAACTCTTCTGACAAAACAAAGAAGCCCTCCTGAACTACGGTATTCACACCTGCAGTGGACAGAATGTGGTGCGTGTTGGAAAGTTGTCGTTGTCGAACCAGACGGCGCAGCGGGAGCGTGGAGAGGCCAGTCGCGCAGGTCCTGTCCGCGGCGATCACATTGCCATCCATCACGCGGCCCGGCGCGCCCTCATTAGCAGTCCCCTAATGCCGCCACACTAACCCCAATTAGGACCGCGACCCCACCTAACAAACTGCGCGAGGGGAACACCAGGCGCCCTTTGCTGTGCTGTTTCCTGCCTCCATCGCTTGCGTTACGTAAAGCGTGTTAAGGATACTAGCACGTCTACGACAGTCTTCTAAATTAGTGCCTTTTCTAGGAGCGTTCTTGAACCATTACCAAGCCGGCTGTGGTATTTCTAAACCACTACGCATTTCGTGTTATGAATTGACCAATTCTGTGAGGACCATCTCTCAAAAGTAACTGCAGTGTAGGACTACCACAGAATTGCGACATGAAACATCTACAAGATCAAACAAAATTTAACCTTTTCTCTGCAGTCCGAAAACAAAGGAAGTAGGTTACAGCACACTTGTTGGCCGACTGCTTGAATATTGCTCACCAGTGTGGGATCCGTACCAGATAGGTTTGATAGAAGAGATACAGAAGATCAACGGAGAGCAGCGCGCTTCGTTACAGGATCATTTAGTAATCGCGAAAGCGTTACGGAGATGATAAACGCCAGTGGAAGATTCTGCAAGAGAGACGCTCACTAGCTAGGTACGGGCTTTTGTTGAAGTTTCGAGAACATACCTTCACCGAGGAGTCGAGAGACCATGAGGATAAAATCAGAGAGATTAGAGCCCACACAGAGGCATACAGACAATCCTTCTTTCCACGAACAATACGAGACTGGAGTAGAAGGGAGAAACGATAGGGGTACTCAAAGCACCCTTCGCCACACACCGTCAGGTGGTTTGCGGAGTATGGATGTAGATGTAGATGTAGATGAAGATCTAGTATTCAGTATACTACATACATGAAACGATATTAACACACCGCTAAGCGAGTCGAGACTCAAGCTCTTGTGTCGTTATCAGTGTTTCAATAATCAATCAGACGTACTTGAACACTCAAAGTAGCAGTCATAAAACAAATGCGTTTGGACGAAAAAGGTCGTCGTCTTTCTTTAGCTCTGCTATCACAGACAAACTGCAAGAAGAAATAGAAAGGAAAAGACATCATAAAACTATAGAAATGTTCTTCTCCTTCACTGTCTTGAATGAATTTAGCAGCAAGAAAGGGGGTCAATGTACTTGTGAAACTATGATTGAGCTTTAAGCTCACCCTGTATGTTATGAAAATCTGAACCTAGTAAAATTTGCAGTGAACAGACAGCTCCCCATAAGATGTGGAAACAAGTTGCACAATGAATAACTATAGGAGACATCAGAATTTACACAAAAGTGGGCCAATCATATACGAAATATGGGTACCATACTACAGAAAGATGCAATGAGTAGGGTTTCACCTAGTTACGGTTTGAAACCAATAAAGTGTTATTTATTGCTAAGATGTTCAAAAGTTCAAATGTGTGTGAAATCCTATGGGACTTAACTGCTAAGGTCATCAGTCCCTAGGCTTACACACTACTTAACCTAAATTACCCTGAGTACAAACACACACACTAATGCCCAAGGAAGGACTCGAACCTCCACCGGGACCAGCCGCCTGGTTCATGTCTGCAGCGCAATAGACCGCTCGGCTAATCCCGCGCGGCTTGCTAAGAGGCATGGACTTGACTTGACGTATTAAAGAGATACAAGTAGCTACCGCACAGTGCTTCAAACGGATTATTAAGCATATGCGATGATACCTTGGCACAGGCTGGTGGAATTTAAAAGAAAAACATGTTAATAATATACAATTAGCTGCATCTATGTAAGCCCACCGGTGAGTGCTGAGGCAGCTGACAGAATATAAGAAAGACCCATAAAAGTAAATATGAGCACCAGTTCCCTTGCCTAAGTGCATGTTGAGTGCATGAATTAATTCAGAAAAGCAAAACGCTAACTCGAAACAAATGACTCTCGTGTGCAAATGCTGCACACGCTTACCATCGTCCTGAAACACAACTGTATCACCTGTGATCTGCTCTGACACAGAGTCTCAAAAATGACCGTCAGCTAAAGCGTTGTCTACCGGAAGCGCAAACGAAGGTGGAGTTCCAGCTCTCTGGAGCCCTAAAATGAAGTCCCTACATGCTCGCCTTCCAAAAATATTGTTGTTTCTGCCAGCAATGGATTTTCGTTTTCCAATTGCTGTGGACCTTCTGAATTCCGTCCAATGAAATCAAGAGGGACCAAAATAAAGATGTATAAAAACATTATCAGATCAGTATTGCTATTTGGGGCAGAAATATGGGAAATAGAGAAATACACCAAGAGGAAGATAAAGGTTTTCTTAATTAAAACATTTCATTCACAACTTTTGAAAAGAGAATGCGAACTTAACTCATACTGAAATGGATACGATTAACATCGGCAACTCTAAACTCAAATTTCGTTGTCGGTCTGGTCAGGCAATGGAAGAAAGGACACGTTTTGTTTTAATACTGACATGCGTTACGTCGAGACAACGTGGCCATTATTCATTTTGTTCAATGCCGTGCCTTCTCATGTGGCATATTTTAGGAAGCCAAATCTCGCTGTTTGCAATGAACCGTAGCAATATCAACTCATTTTCCTCATCCAGTTTCGTTACTGGCATCCTTTTTCAAAATATTCGAAAAAGTAATGTGCTTAAGAGTAGCCAATAAACTTACGTGGAGACAATTTACTTCGCGTATCACAGTTTAGATTTCAGAAACGTTGCTCGGCTGACAATACTACTTATACATTCACTCATCAAATAGTACAAGCCTTAAAGAATAGTTACCACCTGTTGGAATTTTTTGTCGGCTCTCCGAGGCCTTCGATTGTGTAGAACATGATACTCTCGTAGAAGAACTCCGGTTTTAAGGAATTGATGGCTTTACACACAGCTGACAGCTGGTGAATCATACTCAAAAAACAGAATGCAAAAGGTTGTACTGAATAATTCAGACAACCTCAAAAAGGTAAGAAATTTTAGTCACTGAGGTAAAAATCACAAAGAGTCCTACAGGGTTCAATTTTGGGTCCACTACTATTCCTTATCCTATATGTGGATGACCTCGCACTTAAGGTTGAACAAGCAAAACTGACACATTTTGCTGATTATACTAGTGTTATAATAAATCCCATTAGAAAGAAAGAAACCGGAAGAGTTAGTAAATGAACTTTTTCAAATAATTATTGAGTAGTTCTCTACAAATGGACTCTACCTAAATAAAAAAAAAACACTACACTGGTTCTGCAAAACATATAGTCACATCAACAGTTGCAGCGCATTCGTGGGAGTCAGTAAGTAGGGTAGCACACCCCAATTTTTGGGTGTACAAACTGATGAAAATTTGAAGTGGAAGAAGCATATTGCTAATCTTGGAAACAAACTATCAAACTCCTGACACGTTTTGCATATTTCCACTGAATAACACCGTACAGAATAATTTTCTAGGGCAAGTCATCACTTAGAAAGAAAGTACTGATTTCACAAATCAGAGCAGTAAGAATAATATGTGGTGTTCACCCATAGAAGCCATGTAGCGCCTCTCCAAGGAATTAGGCACTTTAACTGCGCCATCACAATACACATTTTCGCTTATGAAATTCGTCATAAATAATCCATCACAATTTGAGAAGAACAGTGATCTACATACCCAGAACACTAAAGTGAAAAATGACATTTATTACCGATTGTTAAACCTGGTAGTGTCGCAAAGGAATTCCATATGCACCAATAAAAATTTTAATCGTTTTCCCAATAGTATAAAACGTCTGGCAGGTAGCGAAGCAAGGTTTAAATCTCCTTTTTTAAAAAATCTTGTTTTCAAGCGTAGATCCACGAGTAGGAATAAAAAGATAATGTGATCATTGATGTTAAGACTAATCGTGTATACATGTCCTACAAACCGACTTGTTTCACATCATTTCAGTAAAAGAATCGTTCATATGATCTATGGAACATGGAATTAAGTTACAAGCACATTACCTAGAGGTGGGGGTGATGGAGAGGTATTTCAAGTCCTCCTTAAAAAAGACTCTAAAGATACAAAATTCGTTAACCTCTGGGTAATTTATATTAACAACATTCATTTTAAAGAGGTACTGATGTTTAAATAGGATACAGAACATGGAAATATCTTTTAGCAAGATCCTCTTAGCAATATTTATACAGTTTCGATAAGGTGTAATACCAACATGGGGGCATTTATGATCACCACAGAAAATTAGAAAATGCAAATTTCCTTAATTGTTGTTGATTTTTACTTACAAAATACTTTTTAAAGAGAAACTGATGTGTAAGTATGGTCCTGAACATGATTTTTGTGCTGCAACACGTGTTAAATATAGTCATCAGCTGTTTAGGAAACCTGATCCAGTTGCTGTAGAGACCTTCGTAAACCTTATCAAGGAACAAGAGTGGCAAGGTGTTTATAGCGCTGATACAGTAGACGATAAATATAATGCTCTTCTAAAGACTTTCCTCGTGCTCGTCGAAAGTTGCTTTCCGTTAGAACGTTCAATACAGGTTACTAGCAAAAACAGGTAGCCTGGGTGGCTGACTAGAGGGATAAGAATATCTTGTAGAACAAAGTGGCAATTATATCAAAACGTTAGAAACAGCCAAAATCAAAATGCAGCAGCCCATTACAAACAGTACTGTAAGGTGCTTAAAAATGTTATTAGGAAGGCAAAAAGTATGTGGTATGCAGATAGAATAGCTAAGTCTCAGGATAAAATTAAAACCATATGGTCAGTCGTAAAGGAAGTGGCTGGTCTGCAGAGACAGGTTGAGGATATAGAATCAGTGTGTAGTGGGAATGTCCGTGTTACTGATAAGTCGCATATATGTACAGTATTTAATAATCACTTTCTGAATATAGCAGGTGAACTAAATAGAAACCTAGTCCCAACAGGGAATCATATAGTGCTCTTCGAAAAAAGTGATCCGAGACTGTTACCTGAAATGCTCCTCCATGATACTGACAAGAGGGAGATTGAGTTAATAATTAAATCACTAAAGACCAAGAACTCTCATGGATATGACGGGGTATCTAGCAGAATATTCAAGCATTGTTCTATGTATGTTAGCCCAGTACTTAGCCATATCTGTAACTTTTCCTTTAGGAGTGGTCGCTTTCCTGACCGATTAAAGTACTCGGTAGTGAAGCCACTTCATAAAAAGGGAGACATTGATAATGTTGACAATTTCAGACATATTTCTATGCCATCGATGTTTGCTAAAGTTATCAAGAAGGTTGTATATACAAGGTTACTGGAGCATTTAAATTCACATAATTTGCTGTCAAATGTTCAGTTTGGTTTTAGAAATGGTTTAACAACTGAAAATGCTATATTCTCTTTTCTTGGTGAGGTTTGGATGGATTAAATAAAAGGTTGCGAACGCTAGGTGTTTTCTTTGATTTAACGAAGGCTTTTGATTGTGTTGACCACAAAATATTACTGCAGAAGTTGGACCATTATGGAGTAAGGGGAGTAGCTTACAATTGGTTCGCCTCTTACTTTAAGAACAGAAAGCAGAAGGTAATTCTCCGCAACATTGAGAGTGGTAGTGATGTTCAGTCCCAATGGGGCACTGTGAAGTGGGGCATTCCCCAAGGGTCGGTGCTGGGGCCACTGCTGTTTCTTATTTATGTAAATGATATGCCTCCTAGTATTAAAGGTGATCAAAAATATTTCTGTTTGCTGATGACACCAGCTTGGTAGTGAAGGATCTTGTGTGTAATATTGAAACAGTATCAAATAATGTAGTTCATGAAATAAGTACGTGGTTTGTGGAAAATAATTTGATGCTAAATCACAGTAAGACTCAGTTTTTACAATTTCTAACTCACAATTCAACAAGAACCGATATTTTGATCAGACAGAATGGGCATATTATAAGCGAGACGGAACAGTTCAAGTTCCTAGGCGTTCGGATAGATAGTAAGCTGTTGTGGAAAGCCCATGTCCAGGGTCTTGTTCAGAAACTAAATGCTGCTTCATTTACCATTAGAACAGTATCTGAAATAAGTGACACTTCAACACGAAAAGTAGTCTACTTCGCATATTCTCATACACTTATGTCGTAGGGTATTATTTTTTGGGGTAATTCTTCTGATTCAAAAAGGGTATTTTTGGCTCAAAAACGGGCTGTTCGAGCTATATGTGGTGTAAGTTCGAGAACCTCTTGTCGACCCCTATTCAATAGTCTGGGAATTCTGACATTGCCATCACAGTATATATTTTCTCTAATGTCGTTTGTTGTTAGCAATATTAGCCTATTCCCAAGAGTTAGCAGCTTTCACTCAGTTAATACTAGGCAGAAATCAAATCTGCATGTGAAATGCACTTCCTTGACTCTTGTGCAGAAAGGAGTGCAGTATTTGGTTGCATCCATTTTCAATAAGCTACCACATGAACTCAAAAATCTTAGCAGTAGCCCACACTCTTTTAAGTCCAAACTGAAGAGTTTCCTCATGGCTCACTCCTTCTATTCTGTAGACGAGCTCCTGAAAGAGCTAAAAAATTAAGCAAATTTCAATGTTACATTGTTGATTTTCTTTATTTAAACTTACGACTTGTCACCTGAATATGTTTTTTTTTATTTTATTTTATCTGTTTCTAATATTGTGTTATAATTTCATGTATTGACTCGTTCCATGACCATGGAGACTTCTCCTTAATTTGGTCCCACTGAACAATAAATAAGCAAAAAATATTAAATTCGACATTCCTTGTGGAAAGTGACTTCACTAGCAAGACTTTTGGTTGATTTGAACATTTATGGTATCCAATAGAAGAATTCATTAAAACAATTGTTTTAAAAAAAATTTCAAATTTAAAATAACAGACTAAATTGCAATATTTTCGAAATGTGGGCATAAAGGACTACTGCGCCCCACTCTTCTTGGTATTACAAAGGTTAAGCTTCGCGATGGGAGATGTTGCTGACACTGCATAGGAGTATCCAGTGTTTGCACTCAACCATGCTCACTCAAACTTCAAATTCAAAGGACGTACCACCAATCATTCTCTTGCTCCTTAGCTGGTAGTTTATGTTTTAGTATTAATTAAAATGAGTCACAGTCAGAGAAGAATAAGTTGTTCTCGGTAACTGAAACTCATGGAAGTTAAGGCAATAAAGAAAGAGGAATATCTGAGAAAGAGTGCAAAATCCGATATGTTATTTAAAAAGGAGACAAGCCAGCTTGCTCCATTTTAAGCTCGTATCTAGAAAGAAAAAAATGTAATAATGAGCAGTGTAATAATGTGGTGAACAGTATCGAAAACAGCAGAGTGTGTGGTTTATCTGAGTCACGTGGAAACAATCATTTCATCCAACCCAATGAAACACACAAAACGATTGATGATGGTGATTCAATTTGTGATGATCTGCGAACAAGATAATAAATGAATTTCTTCATAATCATACCACAGACATGGTCATGTGGCACAGAATATGGAGTGTGATTTCAGTAATTCCTGGAGTCAATATACTGACTTTCTGAGATACTTAAATAGAGGTTTGTTTTATAGAACCATGAACAACGACGAGAAGAACAAAGACTATTTTTAGTAAACTCTCAAAGCAAATGTAGTGTATTTTGTGTCCCAAGTTTGTTTTCAATGGAATATAAAATTTTTTGCAAAACGTAATGAGGAATTTAATAACTCGAAATACTGTCAGTGCCAGTTAAAAATTCAGCCGAACATAGGAAAAGTGAATTAACTTTAAAAGTTAGACGACAAATCACAGAGAGAATAGATAAGAAACTAACATCACAGCTAAAGAGAGAAGTAAAGTTTAGAGGCATGAGTTAGA
Organism: Schistocerca piceifrons; assembly: GCF_021461385.2. Taxonomy (NCBI): domain Eukaryota; kingdom Metazoa; phylum Arthropoda; class Insecta; order Orthoptera; family Acrididae; genus Schistocerca; species Schistocerca piceifrons. Next base: position 827,152,930 of record NC_060139.1, read on the forward strand.
ACGGATTGTTGCTGTGAACAAAAACTTTCAGGGGCCACAACTACGGGTTTAGGTCAGCACATTGCGGAAATTTCAAGACAGAGCTACAGCCAATAAGAGAATTCGATCGTTTTCTAGCTAAATATATAGAACTTTATGGAAACAAGGGAAAAGTGGGCATATCATATCTTTCTTTTCAAGTGTTTGAAGAGTTTATATCAATTCAAACAGAAAGGATGGTGAAGTGTATTGTAGATGAACTGAAGGAAACTAAATATTTTTCCATCAACGGAGAAATGACACAGCTAACTGGTTGAACATTAATTTATTTAGTACACTGACCTAGGTTTCGACTCCTCTAAGGGTGCCTTCATCAGAACGAAATTTTAAAAGCCTTTAAAATCTAATTCCGATTGAGACATCCTTAGAGGTGTCGAAACCTAGGTCAGTGTACTTAAAAATTATTTGCAACAAGTTTACTGTGTTATTTTGCAAGAGTGCACTGGACTTGCAGGGTGATTTGAAAGGTTACAGGCGACTATGAGTTTACACCCTAACAGCAAACACTTTAACTAGTAAGCCTTCCGCTTGAATACTTGGCCTATGCGTCTGCCAAACTGATTTTTCCGTTTGACCTGTTGTTGTTAGCCTGCATTAGAGGGTATCACGTTTATCGGAATCTAAATGAACTTGAATGCTGAAATAATTTAATGAAATGGTGGCTCTGGCATTATTGTAGTCATGTGTTGATGGGTTATTAATGTATCACTGTTCGCCCTAACAAACCAGAGCAGCAATATTGCACCCCTTTCTCGATATGTGGCACTATCTCAGGACCCAGTGGTGGTTAAAACGTCTGTCAAGCAGCAATGTGCAGCGCCTACAATTAGTTACAGTGGTCACGAAATATGTAAATTCGTGACTGGCGATCTGTTAGATGGATTTCAGTCATTCTATAACGAAGCCCTGAAATGTCAGCAGATTCTAGAATGTGATGCTTTCAGTCGTCATACTATGGATCAACTTGACTCAGTTATACAGCAGAGCGCGCAAGGGGATCAAATGTATAGGCGGAACGCCTGACATGTATAAGATTGCCTTCAGCACAATGAGTTGTCCCAGACGACTGGAATGCTGAGCAGTCTGCAGAGTCTGTGGTAATGACAACTTTTTGAACTTTTTAGGCAGTGATATTGAACAGATTTAATGCTACACGTAAATTATTGCAAAGTGTTAATGCAGATATTGGGACTGCAATACAGTTTTATGATTCTTTAATAGAATACATTTGAGAGAACCGTTTGTAAATTACAGTACACAACACTGTGTTATGAGCTACCAAAAGACTATAAAATGTAAAAGAAGTTATCAACTTCGGTCATCTAGTCAGATGTTTTGTAGTATTTCTTGCAGTTCGAATCGATTTTAAAAGCCACTCTGATTAATATCATCAGATTATCTCTGAAATAAGTTGAGCAAGATTGATTAGGTGCAGTTTGTCTCCAGGAGAACAACCACACGGACGAGTACGATGAATGGATTTTCAGAATCCGTGAAGTGATGATAATTTTTCGATCAATGGAGCACCCTAAATTCGGAAACTTGTAAGCAACGTATCCTTAGAGTCAGGTTACATATGGAATTATTACCCTCAAGCCTTTAATTTCCCCAATTATGTTTCAACGGTAGCAACTTCTAGCCTCATTTTACTATGCTTAATGCTATCTGAGGACTGTGTAACAGGATGATATTCCATTTCATTTAAGAATAGAACGTCCCTAAAATTAACGCTGCTCAAGAAGCCAAAGAGTCGGCAAAGCTTCCCTCCTTTCTGCATTGTCAGTTTTTCCACATATCAAGAGAGAAATGCGGCGCTGAAAGCGAGTTTTACTTACCCCAAGGACGCAATATTTACTGGGAGCCAAGATTAACGCCTGGGATCATCACAGCCATCAGCATTCGTGGGGGCCAAGAAAACCAAACAAGCAAGTGATGAAACTTCAGGTTCACAAGGCGTGATGAGTCAGTCGAGGTTGCTCGTACAAAGTAACTTACTGCAGTTACTAATTTTCTGGACGATAAATAGAATCTCGCAGTTAAAGAAATAACTGTTCCCATACGGAAATTGTTAGTACTTTCATACGTACCTGTATGGAATATGTCGGCTTAAGATGTCCGAAAAATGGTAACTGCCAGACAATCTGCAACAAATGTTCCATAAGTATCAATATGCAATAAAGATCAGTGACATCCTAGAGAGTATATCTCACTAAAATAGCAATGCGTTCGTCATTAGGCCAAAATAAAAGATTAGATGTACAAAACACAAAGATCTGGTGGAAAGATACCAGACTTCTGCGTTAAGAACATTCGGGAAGTAGCATTATCTACAAGACACCAGTCCATGATCACACTGATGGGGAGATGATACCATCTTTATTTTTTCTTTATTTCCACAACTGTTCACAAATCATTCCAGGTAGGTACTCTGAGAGTTCTTGCAAGAAAACCATGAACTATACCTTTCCTGCTCGTTGATCATTACTAAGTTTTGAAAATTGATACAGTGGTAACATTTAACGTGTACTGGAATAAAAATACATACTGTACTATACTTCTCACTTTTCTTTAAAAATTTCTCGGAATTTAAAATAATTATTGTTGATACTACATAAACGAGTAAGTCCAACGGGATGAAACAATAATTAAAGGAAAATAAATAATCTGAGAACCCTTTCTGCAAGGTAACTTAAACTACTAATTTCGTGTTCTAAACAGTGGCTAACTACACTACTGGCCATTAAAATTGCTACACCACTAAGAAGACGTGATACAGACGCGAAATTTAACCGACAGGAAGAAGATGCTGTGATATGCAAATGATTAGCTTTTCAGAGCTTTCACACAAGGTTGGCGCCGGTGGCGACACCTACAACGTGCTGATATGAGGAAAGTTTCAACCGATTTCTCATATGCAAACAGCAGTTGACCGGCGTTGCCTGGTGAAACGTTGTTGTGATGCCTCATGTAAGGAGGAGAAATGCGTAGCATCACGTTTCCGACTGATAAAGATCGGATTGTAGCCTATCGCGATTGCGGTTTATCGTATCGCGACATTGCTGCTCGCGTTGGTCGAGATCCAATGACTGTTAGCAGAATATGGAATCTATGGGTTCAGGAGGGTAATACGGAACGCCATGCTGGATCCCAACGGCGTCGTATTACTAGCAGTGGAGATAAGAGGCATCTTATCCGCATGTCTGTAACGGATCGTGCAGCCATGTCTCGATCCCTGAGTCAACAGATGGGAACGTTTGCAAGACAACAACCATCTGCACGAACAGTTCGACTACGTTTGCAACAGCATGGACTATCAGCTCGGAGACCATGGCTGCGGTTACCCTTGATGCTACATCACAGACAGGAGCACCTGCGATGGTGTACTCAACGACGAACCTGGGTGCATGAATGGCAAAACGTCATTTTTTCGGATGAATCCTGGTTCTGTTTTAGCATCGTGATAGTCGCATCCGTGTTTGGCGACATCGCGGTGAACGCACATTGGAAGCGTGTATTCGTCTTCGCATTACTGGCGTATCACCATGCGTGATGGTGTGGGGTGCCATTGGTTACACGTCTGGGTCAACTCTTGTTCGCATTGACGGCACTTTGAACAGTGGACGTTACATTTCAGATGTGTTACGAACAGTGTTAGTTCTGAAAGTATTTATATGGAGTGTAGCCATGTATGGAAGTGAAACATGGACGGTAAATAGTTTGGACAAGAAGAGAATAGAAGCTTTTGAAATGTGGTGCTACAGAAGAATGCTGAAGATTAGATGGGTAGATCACATAACTAGTGAGGAAGTATTGAATAGGCACAACTTGACCAGAAGAAGGAATCGGTTGGTAGGACATGTTCTGAGGCATCAAGGGATCACCAATTTAGTATTGGAGGGCAGCGTGGAGGGTAAAAATCATAGGGGGAGACCAAGAGATGAATACACCAAGCAGATTCAGAAGGATGTAGGTTGCAGTAGGTACTGGGAGATGAAGAAGCTTGCACAGGATAGAGTAGCATGGAGAGCTGCATCAAACCAGTCTCAGGACTGAAGACCACAACAACAACAACACGAACTGTGGCTCTACCCTTCATTCGATGCCTGCGAAACCCTACATTTCAGCAGGATAATGCACGACCGCATGTTGCAGGTCCTGTACGGGTCTTTCTGGATACACAAAACGTTTGACTGCTGCCCTGGCCATCACATTATCCAGATTTCTCACCAACTGAAGACGTCTGATCAATGGTGGCCGAGCAACTGGTTCGTCACAATACGCCAGTCACTCTTGATGACCTGTGGTATCGTGTTGAAGCTGCATACACAGCTGTACCTGTACACGCCATCCAAGCTCTGTTTGACTGAATGCCCAGGCGTATCAAGGCCGCTATTACGGCCATATATGGTTCTTCTGGGTACTGATTTCTCAGAGTCTATGCACCCAAATTACGTGCAAATGTGATCACATGTCAGTTCTAGTATAATATATTTGGCCAATGAATACCCGTTAATCATCTGCATTTCTTCTTGGTGTACCAATTTTAGTGGCCAGTAGTGTGCAATGTAGGGCTTATACACTGTGTAGCACCGCTACCAGGTTCAGGGACACAACAGCCGCCTTCCGATAACGCAGTGGGCGATTCGCGTTCTGCTCGCCTTGGCCAACCGAATGCCGTCATTCATGGAAGAGGGTCTTCCTCTGCAAGATTTCAGCACGCGTCGCTGACCTAGGTGCTGTGACTCACGCAACAAAACCGCGGACCCGGCGCTAAGCGTAGGCGTCGGCAAACCAGCGTGCCAGCTAGACGGGCACTAGCAGCCGGCCGACCGACTAGCGGCCCACCTCTGTGGGGCAGCAGCGTGAACACCTCCACACCACGCCATAGAAACAATGCAAAAGATGAAAATAAAATGTTACTTTTGATAGCCGCTGCTTCGTGCGCATCATTGGCCTTCCAGCCTGTCACATCCCTCGGCCACTCGGCCTCCTGGTAATGTAGCCGCACCACGCCACTCTCTGGGTTGGCGATAATCGACATATAAGCGAACAGAAACACTTCCTTCTTTCTTTTCATTTTGTCTCTCCTCATACTTTTTTGGTCACTTCAGGTCAGAGAACTCTGTCTCACACTCTTCCACTCATTAGTTCCCCCAGTTTCTTGCAAAATACAGTGTTAGTCTATGTGATCATACAAGAAAAATGCCACAATTTCTTGTAAAGAACATGGCCTGTTTTCTCCCAGAGATCATGCTGATGCCACGTTTATAATAATGTTGAAAACCCCAATCTCACTTATTTCCTTACATGATACAAGTCTGTTTAGATGCTGTGATCATTTGACATTCTGATTACGGTTATCATTATGTCATGTATCTGATGCTTTGAAAGAAAATCGCCTAAAGATTCAGTAACATTGTTTAGCATACAACACATTTTGTTCTGCTAATAGAGGTAATAGAAATTGGAAGTAATATTATGTATATTCTATGATACTTAACATAAAATATTATCTTTATATATGACGACATTATTACAAACTTATGCCGGGAAAATATTTGGAATATAATGAATGGATGATTTAGGCATAAGTCGATACATCATTATTCGTGGGAAGAACAGACTTGTCAGGTAAAGTCAGTAACTACGTGATAACACGGAAGAAAACAAGTGCTTACTAAGAACATGAGAGTTTAACAGGGCCTCGAACGTCGATCGGTCCATTATTTACTGGTGTCAAGAATCTACTTTCCCTTTAGACTCAGAGAAGTAGCAGGTGATAAGTTGGCAAGTGTGAAGTTGTAGGAAATCCTATATAAGCTGTTAAGTCTGCATGAGGTTCCAATATGATTCCTCAGTCAACTTAGACTGGCAGCCAAGGCATAACTATAGAGAATGTGTATCAGACTTTTAAAGCAAATGATACATGAAGCAGCCTTTGAAGCGCTCTGGAGAAAACAAAATTCGGAAAAGAAAAGAAGGACTCCAAGGTGGAATAAGGAAATAGAGAAATTTGTGAAGAAGGAAAAGGAGGCCTATAAGATTTGGATGACCATTCAGCTTGATGAAGACCGTAAAAGATACGACTCTCAACGGAAAGAAATATAAAGAGCCATTACTAAAGCAAAAAATGAGCCGTGGCATAAAGTCGGTGAGCATGTAGAAGTAAGTTGGTACTAGAGAGTGGAAGATATTGAAGACGATGAGAGTTGAAAATAAAGATAGTGCTAGGATAACTCTGATTAGCTCGGAGGAGTGGGTAATGTATTACCTAGCCCAGCTCGCGGAGAAGAGGAAAGAACTGGTACAACAGACGTGAAATTCGACAGCAGATGACGAACATCCATGTCTACGACAGATAAACTCGTAAGAAATTGGTAAAGCTGTGAAGCAGATAAAAAATGGGATATCAGCGGGTCCGGGTGGAATAAACATATAATTAACAAAGACAGTTCCTACTATTGTGTATAAAATCTTAGCCCAGTTTATACATTACTGGCCATTAAAATTTCTACACGAAGAAGAAATGCAGATGATAAACGGATATTTATTCGACAAATATATCATACTAGAACGGACATGTGAATACATTTTCGCGCAATTTGGGTGCATAGATCCTGAGAAATCAGTACCCAGAACAACCATCTCTGGCCGCAATAACGGCCTTGTTACGCCTAGGCATTGAGTCCAACAGAGCTTGGATCGCGTGTACAGGTACAGCTGCCGATGCAGCTTCAACACGATACCACAGTTCATCAAGAGTAGTGACTGGCGTATTGTGACGAGCCACTTGCTCGGCCACCATTGACCAGACGTTCCCAATTGGTGAGAGATCTGGCTAATGTGCTAGCCATGGCAGCAGTAGAACATTTTCTGTATCCAGAAAGGACCGTACAGGACTTGCAACATGCGGTCATGCATTATCCTGCTGAAATTTAGGGTTTCGCAGGGATCGAATAAAGGGTAGATGGTTCAAATGGCTCTGAGCACTATGGGACTCAACATCTGAGGTCATCAGTCCCCTAGAACTTAGAACTACTTAAACCTAACTCACCTAAGGACATCACACACATCCATGCCCGAGGCAGGATTCGAACCTGCGACCGTAGTGGTCGCGCGATTCCAGACTGTAGCGCCTAGAACCGCTCGGCCACGTCGGCCGGCTGAAGGGTAGAGTCACGGGTCGTAACATATCTGAAATGTAACGTCCACAGTTCAAAGTGCCGTCAATGTGAACAAGAGGTGATCGAGACGTGTAACCAATGGCACCCCATACCATAACGCCGGGTGATACGCCAGTATGGCGATGACGAATACACACTTCCAATATACGTTCACCGTGATGTCGCCAAACACGGATGCGACCATCATGGTGCTGTAAACAGAACCTGGATTCATTCGAAAATATGAAGTTTTGTCATTCGTGCACTCAGGTTCGTCGTTGAGTACACCATTGCAGGCCCTCCTGTCTGTGATGCAGCGTCAAGGGTAACCGCAGCCATGGTCTCCGAGCTGATAGTCCATGCTGCTGCAAACGTTGTCGAACTGTTCGTGCAGATGGTTGTTGTCTTGCAAACGTCCCCATCTGTTGACTCAGTGATCGAGACGTGGCAGCACGATCCGTTACAGCCATGCGGATAAGATGCCTCTCATCTCCACTGCTGTTTATACCAGGCCGTTGAGATCCGTATTACCCTCCTGAACCCACCGATTCCATATTCTGCTAACAGCCATTGGATCTCGACCAACTCGAGCAGCAATGTCGCGATATGATAAACCGCAATCGCGATAGGCTATAATCCGACCTTTATCAACGTCGGGAACGTGATGGTACGCATTTCTCCTCCTTACACGAGGCATCACAACAACGTTTCACCAGGCAACGCCGGTCAACTGCTGTTTGTGTATGAGAAATCGGTTGGAAACTTTCCTCATACCAGCACGTTGTAGGTGTCGCCACCGGCGCAAGCCTTGTGTGAATGCTCTGAAAAGCTAATCATTTTCATATCACAGCATCTTCTTCCTATCGGCTAAATTCCCCATCTGTATCACGTCATCTTCGTGGTGTAGCAATTTTAATGGCCAGTAGTGTAGTACGTGTTTGTAAGGGGTCTAAGTAGCCAAGATATGGAAAAAGTCTATTATTACTTCAGGCTATAAGAAGGGGAATAGGCAGGAATGTGGAAATCACCGGAACATAAGTGCGATGTCATTAGTAGCGCGATTATAAGGGAGAATCTTAAAAGAAAGATTAACTGAAAGCCATGATATAAAAGGAACAGAATTATTTTCGACCAGAGTGCTGATGCATCGATGGAATCTTCACTTTACAGGATCTAACAGAGAAGAGAATTGCCAGAGGGATGGAGACCCATTTAGTAAATGATGACTAACTGAAACCCTCAGCTGCCGACAGGTGTTGTTGGTATACCTCGATGTGGACAGCTGAAAATGTGTGCCCCGACGGGGAGTCGAACCCGGAATCTGCTGCTTACATGGGAGACGCTCTATCCATGCTGGGGACCCGTGGTCTAGGGGTAGCGTCTTTGATTCATAATCAAAACGTCTTCGATCCTCGCCACTGCCTACATTTTGATGATTAATCAGCATTTGGGGACGAAGACTTCCGGCATAAGAAGTCAACCTCATTCTGCCAATGGCCTTGTCAAAGAGGGCGGAGGAGCGTATAGAGGTTCAGGGCACTCTCTTGTCCTAGGGGTGGGAAATTGCCCCTAAAGGCGGAAGAATCAGCAATGATCAACGACATGAGGATGCAGAAGGCAATGGAAACCACTGAATTAAAGACACGTAACGTGTATCCACAGGACATGTGGCCTGTATTTGAAGAAGTGTCATGATGATCTCTCCATTGGCAAAAGATTCCGGAATAGTCCCCCATTCGGATCTCCGGGAGGGGACTGCCAAGGGGGAGGTTACCGTGAGTAAAAGATTGAATAATCAACGAAAGGAAAACGTTCTACGAGTCGGGGCGTGGAATGTCAGAAGCTTGAACGTGGTAGGGAAACTAGAAAATCTGAAAAGGGAAATGCAAAGGCTCAGTCTAGATATAGTATGGGTCAGTGAAGTGAAGTGGAAGGAAGACAAGGATTTCTGGTTGTTGTTGTTGTAGTTGCTTTTGGGGATGGAGACCAGACAGCGAGGTCATCGGTCACATCGGATTAGGGAAGGAAGTTGGCCGTGCTCTTTCAGAGGAACCATCCCGGCATTTGCCTGGAGTGATTTAGGGAAATCACGGAAAACCTAAATCAGGATGGCCGGACGCGGGATTGAACCGTCGTCCTCCCGAATACGAGTCCAGTGTCTAACCACGATTTCTGGTCAGATGAGTGACGGGTAATATCAACAGCAGCAGAAAATGGTATAACAGGTGTAGGATTCGTTATGAATAGGAAGGTAGGCCAGAGGGTGTGTTACTGTGAACAGTTCAGTGACCGGGTTGTTCTAATCAGAATCGACAGCAGACCAACACCGACAACGATGGTTCAGGTATACATGCCGACGTCACAAGCTGAAGATGAACAGATAGAGAAAGTGTATCAGGATATTGAAAGAGTAATGCAGTATGTAAAAGGGGACGAAAATCTAATAGTCATGGGCGACTGAAATACAGTTGTGGGGGAAGGAGTAGAAGAAAAGATTACAGGAGAATGTGGGCTTGGGACAAGAAATGAAAGAGGAGAAAGACTAATTGATGGTTCAAAAGGCTCTGAGCACTATGGGACTCAACTGCTGTGGTCATAAGTCCCCTAGAACTTAGAACTACTTAAACCTAACTAACCTAAGGACAACACACAACACCCAGCCATCACGAGGCAGAGAAAATTCCTGACCCCGCCGGGAATCGAACCTGGGAACCCGGGTGTGGGAAGCGAGAACGCTACCGCACGACCACGAGATGCGGGCAAAGACTAATTGAGTTCTGTAACAAGTTTCAGATAGTAATAGCGAATACCCTGTTCAAGAATCACAAGAGGAGGAGGTATACTTGGAAAAGGCCGGGAGATACGGGAAGATTTCAATTAGATTACATCATGGTCAGACAGAGATTCCGAAATCAGATACTGGATTGTAAGGCGTACCCAGGAGCAGATATAGACTCAGATCACAATATAGTAGTGATAAAGAGTAGGCTGAAGTTCAAGACATTAGTCAGGAAGAATGAACACGCAAAGAAGTGGGATACGGAAGAACTAAGGAATGACGAGATACGTTTGAAGTTCTCTAACGCTATAGATACAGCAATAAGGAATAGCGCAGTAGGCAGTACAGTTGAAGAGGAATGGACATCTCTAAAAAGGGCCATCATAGAAGTTGGGAAGTAAAACATAGGTACAAAGAAGGTAGCTGCGAAGAAACCATGGGTAACAGAAGAAATACTTCAGTTGATTGATGAAAGGAGGAAGTACAAACATGTTCCGGGAAAATCGGGAATACAGAAATACAAGTAGCTGAGGAATGAAATAAATAGGAAGCGCAGGGAAGCTAAGACGAAATGGCTGCAGGAAAAATGTGAAGACTTCGAAAAAGATATGATTGTCGGGAGGACAGACTCAGCATACAGGAAAGTCAAAACAACCTTTGGTGACATTAAAAGCAACGGTGGTAACATTAAGAGTGCAACGGGAATTCCATTGTTAAATGCAGAGGAGAGAGCACATAGGTGGAAAGAATACATTGAAAGCCTCTATGAGGGTGAAGATTTGTCTGACGTGATACAAGAAAACACAGGAGTCGATTTAGAAGAGATAGGGGATCCAGTATTAGAATCGGAATTTAAAAGAGCTTTCGAGGACTTACGGTCAAATAAGGCAGAAGGGATAGATAACATTCCATCAGAATTTCTAAAATCATTGGGGGAAGTGGCAACAAAACGACTATTCACGTTGGTGTGTAGAATATATGAGTCTGGCGGTATACCATCTGACTTTCGTAAAAGCATCATACACACAATTCCGAAGACGACAAGAGCTGACAATTGCGAGAATTATCGCACAATCAGCTTAACAGCTCATGCATCGAAGCTGCTTACAAGAATAATATACAGAAGAATGGAAAAGAAAATTGAGAATGCGCTAGGTGACGATCAGTTTGGCCTTAGGAAAAGTAAAGGGACGAGAGAGGCAATTCTGACGTTACGGCTAATAATGGCAGCAAGGCTAAAGAAAAAGCAAGACACTTTCATAGGATTTGTCGACCTGGAAAAAGCGTTCGACAATATAAAATGGTGCAAGCTGTTCGAGATTCTGAAAAAAGTAGGGGTAAGCTATAGGGAGAGACGGGTCATATACAATATGTACAACAACAAAGAGGGAATAATAAGAGTAGACGATCAAGAACGAAGTGTTCGTATTAAGAAGGGTGTAACACAAGGCTGTAGCCTTCCGCCCCTACTCTTCAATCTGTACATCGAGGAAGCAATGATGGAAATTAAAGAAAGGTTCAGGGTTGGAATTAAAATACAAGGTGAAAGGATGTCAATGATACGATTCGCTGATGACATTGGTATCCTGACTGAAAGTGAATAAGAATTAAATGATCTGCTGAACGGAATGAACAGTCTAATGACTACACAGTATGGTTTGAGAGTAAATCGGAGAAAGACGAAGGTAATGAGAAGTAGTAGAAATGAGAACAGTGAGAAACTTAACATCAGGATTGATGGTCACGAAGTCAATGAAGTTAAGGAATTCTGCTACCTAGGCAGTAAAATAACCAATGACGGACGGAGCAAGGAGGACATCAAAAGCAGATTCGCTATGGCAAAAAAGGCATTTCTGGCCAAGAGAGGTCTACTAATATCAAATACCGGCCTTAATTTGAGGAAGAAATTTCTGAGGATGTACGTCTGGAGTACAGGATTGAATGGTAGTGAAACATGGACTGTGGGAAAACCGGAACAGAAGAGAATCGAAGCGTTTGAGATGTGGTGCTATAGACGAATGTTGAAAATTTTTTGGACTGATAAGGTAAAGCAAATAATTGAAGACGTAGGTTGCAAGTGCTACTCTGAGATGAAGAGGTTGGCACAGGAAGGGAATTCGTGGCGGGCCGCATCAAACCAGTCAGTAGACTGTTGACCAAAAAAAAAAAATGTACCTTATAGACATTTGCCCATTCACTCATTACTCGCACACGCTTTGGCGATTCCCGTAAGAGTTTGGGCAACCTGTGCGCATTCGCACAGACGAAGGTCAATGGCTGGCTAGCCTTTAACTATATATATGAAGATAGTAACTGTTCTCGAAAGAACAGAATCCTGTTGATGACCGTGCAGCTTTTCCCTGGAATAAATGATGACTAACTGAAACCCTCAGCTGTCGACAGGTGTTGTTGATATACCTCGATGTGGACAGCTGAAAATGTGTGCCCCGACCGGGACTCGAACCCGGGATCTCCTCCTTACATGGCAGATGCTCTATCCATCTGAGGCACCGAGGACGCAGATGAACAGCGCGACTGCAGGGACTTATCCCTTGCACGCTTCCCGTGAGACTCACGTTCCCAACTGTCCACAATTCTACATATGTAATGTACCTTATAGACATTTGCCCATTCACTCATTACTCGCGCACGCTTTGGCGATTCCCGTAAGAGCTGTACACATCGAGGTATATCAACAACACCTGTCGGCAGCTGAGCGTTTCAGTTAGTCATCATTTATTCCAGGGAATAGCTGCACGGTCATCAACAGAATTTTGTTCTTTCGAGAACAGTTACTATCTTCACATATATAAACCCATTTAGTGTTCGTGGATTTGCGGGAAGGTCTGTGACATGGTACAAAAGAAAGTTGTGAAAACAGTGGCGTGTGAACTGTTTACATCAAAGCACTTCGTTAGGTGTAACGTACACTTTCCGGGTCGCTACGCGTCAGAATGGGTAATGGAAATGGTGAATGAGAGGACTGAATCACACCGGGCGTGCAGACAAGCAGCGGTAATATTGACGACTGTTTAGTCAAGCATCCTGAAACAGCACTTCGGCCACCCTCACGGCCTCACTGTGCAGTTGCAAACGCAGCCGATTGCGCAATGCGCTGACGCCCCCGATCCGTCAATGACGTCCGTGATCTTGAGTCGCGGGCTGTAGCAGACCACAAGCGAGACCTCACCCCTTCTTCCCCCCCTCCATCCCTAGGGATAGATCAGAGCGATGGCCAATGACGTCTAGCTGTCTAGGAGGCTGCGAGGTTCCGCAACCCCATTTCGGATCATACGCAGTTTGCAGCCCATCGGCGGAATTCCTCAGAGGGCGGACGGTGGCCGTAAACAAACTCGCCACGTCGGAGAAGTTCTCAAGTTCCTCGGCCGCTTCACCACAGGTAGGCAGGCACGCTGCCTCATCGGAACTCGATGAGTCAATCAGCGGCCAGGTAGTCAACCGATCCTCGTCACCAAGGCTGGATCGTGGTTTCTCTGAAACTCAAAAGCCCGTCGTTCTCTCCGGTTCGAGGCACCGACGGAATGGAGCACGACTGAACGCTTTGAGCTCCTAAGCTCGATTATTCACACCCTTATAGCTATGCTTATGACTTAGTCCTACAGAAGGGAGAGCAATTTTAGTTCCTATTACTTGTCCTGACAGCTTTTCCTACTACATGTCCCACCAGCTTTTCCCAGCCTCGTTTAAATCTGAAACGTGTGAGTTTCTCTGTAGCACTCAAGTGCCCGAATTACAAAATATTACTTTGTTCTCGGTCATAACGAGTTAGCTGTTCCATGCCCTCGACCGTTCATCGGTTTCACAGACACAGGTCTGCCGGCAGTGTTTTGTCGTAATGTTAACAGTACCGTCCAGTGGCTTACTTAATTAGCACACTGGCCGGGCTGGCCTTTACTGCCTGGCCGCGGTAGGAGTAAAACTTTAAAAATCCACAAATCGTGCTCCGAACTTCTCCAGGGTGGAGGAGTACATTTTTCCTGTATAGAATGCGTAACGAGCAGAAAATTTCTAGGAATGAATAGCGATTTTCAACAGAAGTGGCGTGAACACACAGTGATAGAAACCTATTCAGCTCGCCGCTCTTTTCATAAATCCCAATTCAACTGTGAGCACTCGATATATTCCAAATTGATTGCTTCACATGAAAACTGCTTTTTAAAGCTTAACCCAAAAAGCTAAGTAATACATATTGATTTCGATGTTACGTAAGACACGTTCGACCAACACACAAAACTGCTGCCCGCCGAAGTGGCCGTGCGGTTAAAGGCGCTGCAGTCTGGAACCGCAAGACCGCTACGGTCGCAGGTTCGAATCCTGCCTCGGGCATGGATGTTTGTGATGTCCTTAGGTTAGTTAGGTTTAACTAGTTCTACGTTCTAGGGGACTAATGACCTCAGCAGTTGAGTCCCATAGTGCTCAGAGCCATTTGAACCAACAAAACTGCTTCGGAACCGCGCGACTGCTACGGTCTCAGGTTCGAATCCTGCCTCGGGCATGGATGTGTGTGATGTCCTTAGGTTAGTTAGGTTTAAGTAGTTCTAAGTTCTAGGGGACTGATGACCACAGATGTTAAGTCCCATAGTGCTCAGAGCCATTTTTGAACAAAACTGCTTCAAATTATTCGTTCTTTTCCATATGACTTCACTTGTTTTTTACACTGTCAGTTTTCTTCGTGTGGTTTAACTTTCCGTATTTGGTTTATCTTTCAGAAACTATCCTCAGCTTTAATAAAATGTACTGGTAGTGGGAACCGCACCCTCATTGCAGTGACAGAAAAGGGTTTTTGGCGTACAGCTCCCGTTAAGTTACGGTACAAAATGAGTCTCTTTTGATGAACACAGATTATCCCCGAGCATTCCGGTGAAAGACTGTGTAGATGCTGTGTCGCCGGCCGCGGTGGCAGAGCGGTTCTAGGCGCTCCAGTCCGGAACCGCGCGACTGCTACGGTCACAGGTTCGAATCCTGCCTCGGGCATGGATGTGTGTGATGTCCTTAGGTTAGTTAGGTTTAAGTAGTTCTAAGTTCTAAGGGACCGATGACCTCAGACGTTAAGTCCCATAGTGCTCAGAGCCATTTGAACCATACTGTGTCACTGTCATTGTATTTGCACCACATTAAGCCAGAAGAAAACCAGAGTACAGTTAATACAATTGAACTTGCTTAAATCAATATTATATCTGCTTTCAAGGGAGCTAAAATTGTAAGCTAGCCGTTGATCTGGAAATTTCCTCGCCATTATCCACTTTGCTTTCAAAAATGTTCACAGACGAATGGGACATTACTTTTGATAAGTCTGAGCCACTGGGAACACATGTTTTGTATTGGTACAGACATGTCGATGATATTATCTGTATTTGGAAAGATTGTACTGGCCAATTCGAGAAGTTCATGGAAATTATGAAGCAGTGGCATACTGACAAAGAGCTTATTACGAAGTTAGCGGACTGCACCATTAATTTCCTAGACATCAGCTTATAGATAGAATATGCTGACGGAAAACATCGCAACACCAATAAGGAGTTGTGCAACATAAACGAAAGTTGTTAGGCGTGTTTCTGCATCTGAAAGATGTGGTCTATTCAAATTTATCGCCAGTCGAATGAGAGTGGCGCTAGTAGCGCCAGTATGAGAATGCAAATCAGGTTTCCTTTAAATACACGCTGCAACGCTCGTGAGTGTTAGTTACCTTTGAATTTGGACGTGGCCGGTTGATGCTAGTAAAGAATGCCTTTAAGGCTACCAAGAACCCACTATAAACACCTCAATGACTTTGTACGAGGTAGAGTAATAGGGCTACGAGAAGATACTGCGATACTGCAGAAAGACTTGGCGGGAATGTAGCCACTGTACATGATTGCTAGCAGCGGCGATCACGAGAATGTACTGTCGGGAGGAGACCCGGCTCCAGACGGCAGCTCGGCGCTACCGAGATGGAAGACCATCGTGTTCGGCGTATGGCTCTGGCGCATAATACTGCATCTGCAGCAGCAACACGGGCCTGATAACAATCTGTTTGTGTGCTAGACACTCTGGAACCACACCTGGAGCTATGGTCTAGGAAGCGATTTCGTATGACAGCAAGAGCACTCTCGTGGTTATCTGATGCACCTTGACTGCAAATATGTATGCCAGTCTGATGATTCGACCCGTTGTGCTGCCATTCATGCACAGCATTCCAGGGGGTGCTTTCCAACAGGCTGACGATCGCCTGCGTATCGTTGTGGTAATCCAACATGCTCTACAGAGTGTCGACATGTCATCTTCACCGGCTAAAATACCAGATCTGTCTCCAATCGAGCACATATGGGATATCAACGGACGACACCTCCAGCGTCATCCACAAGCAGCATCAATCGTCACTGTATTGAGCGACCACGTGCAACAGGACAGGCACGGAACGCCATCTCACTAATTGACATCCGGCACCTGTACGACACAGTGCATGCACGTTTGCGTGCCTGCATTCAGCATTCTGGCAGTTATACTGGTTATTACTATAGCAGCATTGCACATTTGCAGTGGCTTATCCTTACGCTTACAAACAATTAATATTGCAGTGTTAATCCCTTAAATATGTTACCTATACGAATGTATTTCCGAAGTGACAATACTGTACACTAACTTATTTTTGGTGCTCGGAATTTCTTCCGTCAGTGTAGCAACCATAATCTTAGAATCTACGGAAAAGAACCCTTTACTGACACATTCATCCCAGATTCCTCTCAGCATCAAACAGTTTACAAACATGCAGCATTCCATAGCTCCCTCTCTTCTCTAGTCCCACATCACAAGAACTATGTGACAAGAAAATAACTTTAATAAAAATACTTGTTACTATACAAATAATGAAACTCAATACAGTTTTTCTGACAAAATTCTCATCAAAAAAAAACAAAGGCAATCCACATCCGTATTGCACTCAGAGAACAATTAGAAAACCTGAAAAGGAAATGGTGCAGTTTACCTTTCACAGGTAAAATTTCTAATAGTACAACCCACATTTTAAAGGATAGGGTTACTTTGTACTTTCCTGTGTTCCACAGAAGTTATATATATATATATATATATATATATATATATATATATATATATATATATATATATATATATATTACTAACGTTCAAAAGATGAGTAACTGCCCATCATGACAGCTGGGGTTTCTAAGATCATCTGCATATAATGTTCTACAATGACGGACTGACTGGAAGGCCAGTCTGTACTAGATTCAAAGGATATCACAGAAGATGGAGATTAAAGAAGCCAGATTGGCGAACATTCCTTAAACCAAAACCGCAAATATGTAACGGATTTAGAATCTGCGATCAGGGAAAGGGTGCAACACTCACTCAGACAGAAATGTTATAAATTAAAATCAGATGTGCGTATCCGCAGTTCTGATAGAGAATGAGGAAATATAGTTCAATTATT
The DNA here is from genome assembly GCF_021461385.2 of Schistocerca piceifrons. NCBI lineage: Eukaryota > Metazoa > Arthropoda > Insecta > Orthoptera > Acrididae > Schistocerca > Schistocerca piceifrons. The sequence continues at coordinate 827,170,361 of NC_060139.1, forward strand.
TACCCATTTTAGAGATCGTTACATCCTCCATATAAGAGGAAAATAACCCTCTTTACCCCCTTTCATAAATGTGACACAAAATTCTGTGCACAAAGCTTTACTACAGAGTATGTGATTATATCGTAAATATAAACCAGTTTGTGTGATCGCTCTAAGCTTGTGGTTATAGTCCATACCAGTGCCTATCAATTTGAATTGTATATGACAGCACTGAGGATGGTCACTAAGTGACCGATAATCGATTTTGCTGACAATAAAACAACAAAATACGACCAATGCTGATTTTCCTTCCAATTCTATCCACTATTTGGTCGTGGTGCACACAACACGCCATGGAGTCGCCAATCAATAAGACTCGATATATTAAGAAGTGGACATATTTATATTTGACTGGCGTAACTTGGGAAGGAGGGAAGAATAATGAGAGCGGTACCGGTAGACCCTCCTGAACGAGAAGACCTAGGACGCAGCGCCCAGACGGCGGGAGAAAGGACGTTGCACCTGGACCGCGCGCGGGGCACGGACCGCACCGACTCATAGGAAGCGCCTGCCCACCGCGGGTCAGTACATCAGCGCACCTGATTAAGGCAACGTGGTCGATTGCAGAAATATTGTATCCTATGCACACTCATACCAGGCTGTTCACCCGAGATTTATTTCGTCATGGAATATATTTGTAGGGGACGGAGTAGAAGAAAAGGTTACAGGAGAATATGAGCTTGAGACAAGGAAGGAGAGAGGAGTAGGACTAATTGAGTTCTGTGATTAATTTTACATGGTAATAGCGAATATTCTGTTCAAGAATCACAGGAGAGAAGGTATACTTGGAAAATGCTGAGTGATACTGGAAGATTTCAATTACATTACATCATGGTCAGGCAGCGGTTCCGAAATCAGGTACTGGATTGTAGGGCGTGCCCAGGAGCAGTCATAGACTCAGATCAAATCTAGAAATGATGATGAGTAGGCTGAAGTTTAAGACATTACTCAGGAAGAATCAATACGCAAGGAGGTGGGATACGGAAGTACTAGGGAATGACGATATACGCTTGAAGTTCTAAGGCTGTAGGTGCATCAATAAATAATAGGTCAGCAGGCAGTACAGTTGAAGATGAATGGACATCTTTAAATAGGGATGCCACAGAAGTTCGAAAGAAAAACATAGGTACAAAGAAGGTAACTGCGAAGAAACCTTGGACAATAGAAAAAATACTTCATCTAATCAATGAAAGGAAGTAGAAAAATGTTTCGTGAAAGTCAGGAATATAGAAATACAACTCGCTGATGAACGAAATAAATAGGAAGTTCAGGAAAGCTAAGACGAAATGGCTGCAGTAAAATGTGAAGAAATCGGAAAAGAAATTGTCGGGAGGACAGACTCAACATTCAAGAAAGTCAAAACAACCTTCGGTGACATTAAAAGCAACGGTGGTAACATTAAGAGTGCAAGGGGAATTCCACTGTTAAAAGCAGAGGAGTGAGTGGATATGTGAAAAGAATACAATGGAAGCCTGTATGAGGGGGAAGATTTGTATGTTGTAATAGAAGAAGAGACAGGAGTCGATTTAAAACAGATAGGGGACCCAGTATTAGAATCAGAATTTAAAAGAGTTTTGGAGGACTTAAGATCAAATAAAGCAGAAGGGATATATAACATTCCATCATAATTTCTAAGATCATTGGGGGGAGTGGCAACAAAACGACTATTTACGTTGGTATGTGGAATGTATTAGTTTGGTGACATACTATCTGATTTTCGGGAAAACAAGTGCGAGAATTACGGCACAATCAGTCTAGTAGCTCGTGCATCCAAGTTGCTGACAATAATAATATACGGAAGAATGGAAAAGAAAATTGAGGTTGTGTTAGTTGACGATCAGTTTGGAGTTAGGAAAGGTAAAGGCACCAGAGAGGCAATTCTGACGTTGCGGTTGATAATGGAAAAGATCAAGACACGTTCATTGGATTTGTCGACCTGGAAAAGCGTTCGACAATGTAAAATGGTGCAAGATGTTCGAAATTCTGAGAAATGTAGGGGTAAGTTATAGGGAGAGACGGGTAATAGACAATGTGTACAAGAACCAAGAGCGAATAATAAGAGTGGACTCTGTTGTTCAATCTGTACATCAAAGAATCACGATGGAACTAAAAGAAAGGTTCATTGGTGGGATTAAAATTCAATATGAAGGGATATCAATGATATGATTCGCTGATGACATCGCTATCCCGAGTGAAAGTTAAGAAGAATTACATGATCTGCCGAAAGGAACGAGCAGTCTAATGTGTACAAAATATGAACTTTGAATAAATCGAGGAAATACAAAAGTATTGAGAAGTAGCAGAACTGAGAACAACGAGAAACTTAACATAAGGATTGATGGTCTTGAAGAAGATGAAGTTAAGGAATTCTGCTACGTAGGCAGTAAAATAACCAATTATGGACGGAGTAAGGAGGACATCAAAAGAAAAATAGCAATCACAAAAAGAGCTTTCCTGGCCAAGAGAAGTCTAGTAATATGAAACTTTCGGCCTCATTTGAGGAAGAAATTTTTTGAGAATTTACGTCTGGAGTACAGAATTGTGTGGTAGTGAAACATGAACTGTGGGAAAACCGGAACAGAAGAGAATCGAAGCATCTGAGATGTGGTTCTACAGACTAATGTTGCAAATTAGGTGGACTGATAAGGTAAGGAATGAGGAGGTTCTGTGCAGAATCGGAGAAGACAGGAATATGCGGAAAACACTGATAAGGAGAAGGGACAGGATGATAGGACAACTGTTAAGACATGCGGGAATAATCTCCATGGTACTAAAGGGACCTGTAGAGGGCAAAAACTGTAGAGGAAGACAGATATTGGAACACATTCAGCAAATAGTTGAGGACGTAGGTTGGAAGTGCTATTCTGAGATTAAGAGGTTGGCATAGAAGAGGAATTCGTGGCGGTCAGAAGACTAATGACACACACAAAAAAAAAAAAAAAAAAAAAAAAATGTTTTCCGGGACAGTTTCTGTTCTGTTTCACAAAGAGGAAACTAACGCTACATGATTACGGTATTCAATACAACCTTTTTCAAATTTATCAACGGAACTTCAATTAATCATGAGCTTTACATTGCGATTGAACTGTATGTGACTTCGCGTTTGCATTTGCAAACGTAACTCTCCAATCAGGTACCACATCGGCGATAGTGCATTACATTACAATCCCTCCGTGAAAGGTTACGTAGTTGGTTCCTTCTCAAACGTTGTGGAGCAGGTAATGTGTTTAACAATGACGGAGCATATCTGCAACTGTTATATTCTAAGTCAATTACAGTTCGGATCCCAGGAGGACTTCACAACTGAACATGCCACCTACCACTTCCTTGACCATGTATTAAAACATCCGAATTACAACATTTTACCTTCTGGCATTTTAATATGTAAATAGCAACATTATTTTGTACAAACGTACAGCTTATGTCTTTCGAGGAAATGAATAAACGGTGTACTTCAAATTTAACTGATAGGAGTAGAAGTTCTTACTAGGTAGCTCATGCATTTCTCATTATGAATCTTCTGAGTGGAGACAAATTACTACTGGCATTCCCCAGGGTTAAATCGTGGGACCACTCCTGTTGTTGCTATCGACATATGAACTTCGGCCATTTATAAAGCAAAAATAGTACTTGATGCAAGTATCATAATCAAGTCCAACCAAGCTGCCACAACGGGAGCATAAATGAAATACTCTGAAGTATTATTGATTAGCTTCTTAACTCAGAAAAAAAAACAGTTCATCCATTTTTGTTCAGGCCGGAATATATTATAAACAGCAAATATACAGAGCTTCGAAAAGGAAATAAGTGAAACTGTGCGATCACAATTACTGGACGTACATATTTGTCAGTTTGTGACTTGGAAATAACGTATCATAAACTCTCGTAAATGCATAAATGCGTCTTATGTGTCTTATATGTGAACCTACAGACACACGCTACACCATGGTCAGCTGCCGCGAATATCATTTACGGAACGTGCTAATAACTAAAGTAAAAAGTAAGTCACCAATAAAATACCGAGTAACATGACACTCTCTAATAAATATTTTCATTCACATTTAAAGTCTTCTCCGGTGATTATGATTTTTTAATTCACCTGAGGGCGTACGCCAGAATAATCCATTCCCTATATCACCTACTTTTTACTAATGTCCTAGATTTTCTTTTTTTGCAACGATCTAAACTCTCAAGAAGTTTACTTTTCAAGTATGCAGCTAATAACGTCACATTATGCAGGAAAGATTGTCACTATACATTACAATTAGTAGTAGAAGTGAGAATGCATATCCTGAATCGGCAACACGAGGTGACTTTGTGAGCGTATTGAAGGTCGGTGGATAATAGTTCATACATTATCTTGATTAGAAAAAAAACACATTAGCATCTATTTTCATAATTTCTGCAACGTCACGAATCCTACTTCTCAGGGGAACGAAGGGCAAAGCGTGTTCCATACTCCTCTGCCAGCTCTATTGAACAGAGTAATGAATAACTAAATAACAGCGTAAACGTGGGTAGCACCATGTGAATGCCGGATATTTAATGATATTTATACGTTTATAACCCGATATATGACACTTCACTCACAACAACCAATGTCAAAGACTTTATATAGATATTACAAATTACTGCGGAGAACTGTAGACATCTGCTGTTTGTGTTTGCAGAGACCAAAAGTTCAGTACCTTCAAAAGGGTGCGTTTTAGAACTCTATATATTTAGGTTTTCCTGATTTCACCATCTTTGTAAGGGTCCTTGACCTTTTGTGAAACACAATGTTAACCGCAATGTTAAACGTGTGTTGTTTGTTGGTAATCCTCACCCTCTCACGCACGTAAGTCAAGCTTTCTCGAGAGAAATTTGAGACAGCTAAATGTTCAATGTTGAAGTGCTGTTATGAAGTGGTCAGCTACAGAGTACTACTAGATTTATAACTTCCGCAACTAAAAACTATTGCCATTCATGGTAAACTGTGGAAAGATATTGGCGAAAGTCTTACATCAACTCAAAACATGTATGTGGTGTCACCGCCAGACACCACACTTGCTAGGTGGTAGCCTTTAAATCGGCCGCGGTCCGTTAGTGTACGTCGGACCCGCGTGTCACCACTATCAGTGATTGCAGACCGAGCGCCGCCACACGGCAGGTCTAGAGAGACTTCCTAGCACTCGCTCCAGTTGTACAACCGACTTTGCTAGCGATGGTTCACTGACAAAATAAGCTCTCATTTGCCGAGACGATAGTTAGCATAGCCTTCAGCTACGTCATTTGCTACGACCTAGCAAAGCGCCATTACCAGTTACTATTGATACTGAATCATGTACCATCAAGAGCGACGTTCACCATTAATGTATTAAAGTTAAGTATTCCACCAGCTACGTCCGTTTTTTCTAAATTCTAATTTCGTTGTCCTGTTCCAGACCTCACGCCAGCCTGCGTGAGCTAAAACGCGTGCCTTTCGGCTTCCTCTAGTAACACGGTGTTGGCTCTCCTGTCAACCACAACAATGTACATGACTAGTTCAAACGATATAGCACGACCCACAGCGGTGGAAGACTATAGTCCTGTCTCTTAAGTTACGATAGTTGCATTATAAGACTCAATCTCAAGGAAATTCCCACTTGTCCTCTTCTTCAAACATGGAGATTCTAACACAGATTGAAAATATTGCTTTTGCCGAGGCTAATATCAGTTTGAAGAGTAAATTTGAGAATTTATGCTTTGAGCACAGTTTTGTATGAAAGTGAATCAGCCGGCCGAAGTGGCCGTGCGGTTAAAGGCGCTGCAGTCTGGAACCGCAAGACCGCTACGGTCGCAGGTTCGAATCCTGCCTCGGGCATGAATGTTTGTGATGTCCTTAGGTTAGTTAGGTTTAACTAGTTCTAAGTTCTAGGGGACTAATGACCTCAGCTGTTGAGTCCCATAGTGCTCAGAGCCATTTGAACCATTTGAAAGTGAATCGTGGATTGAGAGAAAACTGTAAAATAACAGAATCGAATAGTTTGACATATTATGCTGTAGAAAGATGCTGAAAACAAGGACAAGTAAGATAAAAAAAGAAGAAATTCTTCGCAGAATCAGCAATGCAAGTAATATTGTGGTAAATACTAACAAGAAGAATAGAAAAATAGTACACAAAGCAAATAAATAGGAAGTAATTGATTTCGTTATCTGTGACGAAGAATGTAAACGGAATGCGAGAACTGAGTATAGTGTGACCACACTATTTATGCCGTGCTGTTAGTGATGGTGACTTTAATTTTCAAAAAGCGTACTCTTTTTAAAAATCATCTCACTGAGTCATAAAGATCTGAGAAGCATGAATTACGAAGAAAACAAGCCTTCCAAAACCATCTTACACATTACGGTACTGTAGTCGGAAAATTCATTTGAGGTACAATATCCTGTGCAATCGAGAGAAGTCAGTGTATAAGATGAAACAGACATCCACACTGGTGTTCAAATCTTTTCCTGAAAAGGGCGTCTAAGGGCTCCAGCTAGTAAAACAGCATGTTTAGCATTTTGCAGAGTCCCAATCATTGATTAATAAAGTGCTAACGCAGCAGGCACGTATAAATAAAACAGAACTGGAAAGCATATTTCATAGCAGCAACAACAAATAACGAAAATTTTGTTTTTCAGTGTCTGCCAAGCATGTTTTGCGGCAACCTCTCTGTGTTAGCTGTTTGAAGACTATGATTGTAAGCCTAGAAAATTCTGGAATGAGAACTGTGTTGCTACCTTATTTCGCGTATAGTTAGGACCATTTGTCACCCAGTTGTGGAGAGATTACTCTTCGATGACCTGCTGTTGGCCTGCAACGGGCATTTCATGTGCGTCGAAAATATCGCCAAAGACTCCTGAGGCCGTGATTTCTGAACTTCTTGAAAGTCTCCGATGATCGTACTGTCTCATGTAGAAAAAAATGGCTTCTTTGTAGCGTTACACCACCTCTAATTTTACCCAGAGTCTCCGTTCTGTTCCCAATTAAAGTGAAAACACGGCTTAAGCAGCACGATGACAATGCACAATTTTGCGCTATATTTTCATCACACGCCCTTTACAACGAGATCGACTTAGGGAACTACAGAAAACTTATTTCCATATGTTGGCGGGGATTTTAACTCATTTTCTCTAGAATTTGAGGCAACGCTATTAACGTCTGTGCCTTTCCTCTCTGTATTTTTGGTGGAACCATTAGCATCAGCTGATGCCGATCATGCCACTGTGCTGATGGTTTTCAGAAGCAACACATCTCACTCACATCATTTAATGCAAACTTGTAACAATATTAGTCTGTCAGTATAGCCGACATATTCGTCTCGAGAGAATGAAAAGCTACATTAATATTTAAAATAATTCTATTGTTCTAAGTCTGTACTATTAATATTTTATCGTGAATATTTACGCAGTTTTATTTCTTATACTTTCAGAGTAAGACGTTTTGGTTTTACCCTTTCAAAGTTACTCACTTTCAATATTTTAAGAGACTAACATAATTAAAATTTTATCACATTTTACAGTTTTACACGTCTATTGGTCCACGCTCTTACTATTTTAAAAGTAGATTTTTTAGATGACAGACTTCTTGTGATTTTAGTATAAAACCCTCTTTTGTTGCAACCATAGCATCCCTGCCATTATCCCTCCCTCCCTCCACCCCCTCCTTGCCTTCTTTTACCGCTTTCAGTCCCCCTCACTCCTTTATATAAACTTACAATTTTACGCCGTTTACAGTTTACATTCAAATTGTTTAAAATTTTACATGCCTGTACTTTCTAATTTTAGCAAGAGCCCTCTCGTTAAGCTTATAACATCCCCCCAACACTTCCCGTCACTGCTTTCTTACCCCTCCCCGAATCATTCTCACTCCATTTTCCCCTTCCCATCCCTTTTTTTCCCCTTCGCTCTCCCTCTCCCCTACCTCCGCCGGATACCTGTTTAAACACTGACCACAGTTGCAGAACGAAGTACCGTGATATGAAGTTCTGAATAGACCAGATGGGTTCCTGATGCAACTATTTAGGTAAATTTTACATTTATATACATTTCTTTTTACTAGTAATTGTAAAACATTAGATGCTATACGTTTAGTTTTTCTTTGTTTTAGATATAAAGATGCACCAGAGTTCGAAGAGTATCACGTATTTAAATATGTGCAACCGAGAGTGAATAATAAACAAGGATTACTTTGAATATACACCTCTGTCGCCTTCTCCTCATCAGTCAATTTGTATGACGCAAATGCAAAATTTTAGTTCTTCTGTTTATCAAAATTTTGAACTATCCTCTGCCGGCCGAAGTGGCCGTGCGGTTAAAGGCGCTGCACTCTGGAACCGCAAGACCGCTACGGTCGCAGGTTCAAATCCTGCCTCGGGCATGGATGTTTGTGATGTCCTTAGGTTAGTTAGGTTTAACTAGTTCTAAGTTCTAGGGGACTAATGACCTCAGCAGTTGAGTCCCATAGTGCTCAGAGCCATTTGAACCATTTTTGAACTATCCTCTGATTTTCAGAGACAATTGGACAATTGCCGATTTTGTTGTAATATTTTTTACACTTTCGTGATGTTTGTCATTATACTTGATGACAGTCCGCCAAAACCTAAAGCCAGAACGCACAGCCAGGAAGCAGAGCATCATGAAAAGCTTGACTTTGGTCTTAAACTGTTCTGACCAGTCTTAAGTACCTTTCGTACTCATACCTGATCTGCGGGCTTGTATGAATACCACAAGCGTGCCGGCCGAAGTGGCCGCGCGGTTCTGGCGCTGCAGTCTGGCACCGCGAGACCGCTACGGTCGCAGGTTCGAATCCTGCCTCGGGCATGGATGTGTATGATGTCCTTAGGTTAGTTAGGTTTAACTAGTTCTAAGGTCTAGGGGACTAATGACCTCAGCAGTTGCGTCCCATAGTGCTCAGAGCCATTTGAACCATTTGAACCACAAGCGTCAGCGCTGTTGCTACATGGCAGTGTGAGTTTCCAAGTTACTTCATTCAGTCTGACCACAGAAGACAAATCTGCTTCACCGTCTCATGCACATTCGTATGCAGGTATTTGCAACACACGTCGGTTTTAAGACATCGCTACAGTTTCTGAACTTTGTTCACCTACTTTGCACTTCAGCTATTTTTCGTGTTCCCTGGAAGATACTTAACTATTTAATTCATTAATTCCATACAATTTCTTGCTTAAGCAGTTATTCGGCAGTTCCTGAAGAGCTTGACGGTCGTTTTAGGGATAGGTAATTTCTCCTATGGGTGGCTCATTTTGTGCTTAGTGGCGTGTGAGAACACATTACACCCCTGGCAGCTGGGGCGGTTGTTAACCGCCAAATTCAGAAATGCAGCGATTTGCGAGTTTATGGCGGCGTGCAGGGCAGCGCGGTGTGCGGTGTATGGCGTGGACTGCTTTAAGCACGTTCGTTCATTCACGCACACGCTACGCCAGCGGCCGATCAATACGGCCACGCGCTGGTGGCCCGCATTTGGACTAGAGTCGAGAGTCTTCCCTCTATCGACAGCGAAATGAGTTCTATTTATGGCATCCAAAGCAGCGACATCGCGTTCCCTGGTCGTCTGTTGAAAGCAGATGCTTCTAGTGTTGCCTGGAAACGTCGGCGCTAAGGTGCGTGGCTCACCGAGGGGCTGACAGCTAGCGAGAAACTTCACGTTTCCAGACATGTAAAGTTCTGGTGACTGCAATATGTTTTCAGTATTAGTTAATGTTAAACCAAAATTTATCTATACATGTTTCTAAAGTTTTCGCTTGGTGTACACGAGTGCCTCGAAGATCCGAAATTAAACGAAGGGTAGCAACTTCAAGTTTTTATTGGATGATGTAGCCACGTCACGTCGTAAGTTGTGGTGAAGCAGAAGATAGATCCACGTATACAGAAAGGTGTCTCTTAGCTGTTTTTCATTAAATCATTCACAACCATTTCAAAGTGCTCCCTGCCGCCGTTGGATAAGCAGCTGCAGCAGAAAGTCGTATACTCCTAGCTCACTCATTTGTTACATAGTTTAATTCTTAATTTCTTTGCGTGTTTTTGGTACGTTCATTGTCTAATTCATAAATTTCGGGCGTATTATAGTATTTGAAAGTTGTAACATCGCGTTTTAGTACCTGAATAGTGTAAAATCGCGTAGTCTCCTTCCGCCGCCGAGCAGTGTGTCAGCAGTGCGCAAGTAGCAGCATTACTGCATTTACTGCATTTACTAGGCAATCTTGTATTTTAATAACCGTTTAAATTTTGTGTCGAATTGTTTGCGCTCTCTGTAGATTAGTTCAGACGTTCTTTGCACAACAGTTTTTAGCATGGATAGGGACTGCAACTGCTGTGTTCGGATGCAGGCTGAGTTGGCATCCCTTCGCTCCCAGCTTCAGGCAGTGTTGGCTTCGGTCACACAGCTTGAGGCTGTTGCCAATGGGTATCACTGTGGGAGTCCGGATGGGGTTTGTCGGAGACAGCCAGCTCGTCCCACGCATCCCCCGATCGGACTACGACTCTGGTTGCCCGGGATACTGCCTGCATTGAGGCTGATCCCTCACCTGTGGTAGAATGGGAGGTCGTCTCAAGGTGTGGCAGGGGGCGAAAGACATTCCGGAGGGCTGAACGCAAGGCCTCTCCAGTTTGTCTGACGAACCGGTTTCAGGCTCTTTCTCGGGCTGATACTGGTCTTCGGCCTGACATAGCTGCTTGTCCTGTTCCAGAGGTTGCCCCTCAGTCTACAAGATCCGGGCGGTCGCAGAGGGTGGGCTTACTGGTAGTTCGGGGCTCCAACGTCAGGCGTGTAATGGGGCCGCTTAGGGATATGGCAGCAAGAGAGGGGACGAAAACCAATGTGCACTCCGTGTGCATACCGGGGGGAGTCATTCCAGATGTGGAAAGGGTCCTTCCGGATGCCATGAAGGGTACAGGGTGCACCCATCTGCAGGTGATCGCTCGTGTCGGCACCAATGATGTGTGTCGCTATGGATCGGAGGAAATCCACTCTGGCTTCCGGCGGCTATCTGATTTGGTGAAGACTGCCAGTCTCGCTAGCGGGATGAAAGCAGAGCTCACCATCTGCAGCATCGTCGACAGGACTGACTGCGGACCTTTGGTACAGAGCCGAGTGGAGGGTCTGAATCAGAGGCTGAGACGGTTCTGCGACCGTGTGGGCTGCAGATTCCTCGACTTGCGCCATAGGATGGTGGGGTTTCGGGTTCCGCTGGATAGGTCAGGAGTCCACTACACGCAACAAGCGGCTACACGGGTAGCAGGGGTTGTGTGGCGTGGCCTGGGCGGTTTTTTAGGTTAGATGGCCTTGGGCAAGTACAGAAAGGGCAACAGCCTCAACGGGTGCGGGGCAAAGTCAGGACATGCGGGGACCAAGCAGCAATCGGAATTGTAATTGTCAACTGTTAAAGCTGCGTTGGTAAAGTACCAGAACTTCAAGCGCTGATAGAAAGCACCGAAGCTGAAATCGTTATAGGTACAGAAAGCTGGCTGAAGCCAGAGATAAATTCTGCCGAAATTTTTACAAAGGTACAGACGGTGTTTAGAAAGGATAGATTGCATGCAACCGGTGGTGGAGTGTTCGTCGCTGTTAGTAGTAGTTTATCTTGTAGTGAAGTAGAAGTGGATAGTTCCTGTGAATTATTATGGGTGGAGGCTACACTCAACAACCGAGCTAGGTTAATAATTGGCTCCTTTTGCCGACCTCCCGACTCAGCAGCATTAGTGGCAGAACAACTGAGAGAAAATTTGGAATACATTTCACATAAATTTTCTCAGCATGTTATAGTCTTAGGTGGAGATTTCAATTTACCAGATATAGACTGGGACACTCAGATGTTTAGGACGGGTGGTAGGGACAGAGCATCGAGTGACATTATACTGAGTGCACTATCCGAAAATTACCTCGAGCAATTAAACAGAGAACCGACTCGTGGAGATAGCATCTTGGACCTACTGATAACAAACAGACCCGAACTTTTCGACTCTCTATGTGCAGAACAGGGAATCAGTGATCATAAGGCCGTTGCAGCATCCCTGAATATGGAAGTTAATAGGAATATAAAAAAAGGGAGGAAGATTTATCTGTTTAGCAAGAGTAATAGAAGGCAGATTTCAGACTACCTAACAGATCAAAAGGAAAATTTCTGTTCCGACACTGACAATCTTGAGAGTTTATGGAAAAGTTCAAGGCAATCGTAAAATGCGTTTTAGACAGGTACGTGCCGAGTAAAACTGTGAGGGACGGGAAAAACCCACCGTGGTACAACAACAAAGTTATGAAACTACAGCGAAAGCAAAGAGAGCTTCACTCCAAGTTTAAACGCAGCCAAAACCTTTCAGACAAACAGAAGCTAAACGATGTCAAAGTTAGCGTAAGGAGGGCTATGCGTGAAGCGTTCAGTGATTTCGAAAGTAAAATTCTATGTACCGATTGACAGAAAATCCTAGGAAGTTCTGGTCTTACGTTAAATCAGTAAGTGGCTCGAAACAGCATATCAAGACACTCCGGGATGATGATGGCATTGAAACAGAGGATGACACGCGTAAAGCTGAAATACTAAACACCTTTCTTCAAAGCTGTTTCACAGAGGAAGACCGCACTGCAGTTCCTTCTCTAAATCCTCGCACAAACGAAAAAATGGCTGACAACGAAATAAGTGTTCAAGGAATAGAAAAGCAACCGGAATCACTCAACAGAGGAAAGTCCACTGGACCTGACGGGATACCAATTCGATTCTACACAGAGTACGCGAAAGAACTTGCCCCCCTTCTAACAGCCGTGTACCGCAAATCTCTAGAGGAACGGAAGGTTCCAAATGATTGGAAAAGAGCACGGGTAGTGCCAGTCTTCAAGAAGGGTCGTCGAGCAGATGCGCAAAACTATAGACCTATATCTCTGACGTCGATCTGTTGTAGAATTTTAGAACATGTTTTTTGCTCGAGTATCATGTCGTTTTTGGAAACCCAGTAACTACTATGTAGGAATCAACATGGATTCCGGAAGCAGCGATCGTGTGAGACCCAACTCGCTTTATTTGTTCATGAGACCCAGAAAATATTAGATACAGGCTCCCAGGTAGATGCTATTTTTCTTGACTTCCGGAAGGCGTTCGATACAGTTCCGCACTGTCGCCTGATAAACAAAGTAAGAGCCTACGGAATATCAGACCAGCTGTGTGGCTGGATTGAAGAGTTTTTAGCAAACAGAGCACAGCATGTTGTTATCAATGGAGAGACGTCTACAGACGTTAAAGTAACCTCTGGCGTGCCACAGGGGAGCGTTATGAGACCATTGCTTTTCACAATATATATAAATGACCTAGTAGATAGTGTCGGAAGTTCCATGCGGCTTTTCGCGGATGATGCTGTAGTATACAGAGAAGTTGCAGCATTAGAAAATTGTTGCGAAATGCAGGAAGATCTGCAGCGAATAGGCACTTGGTGCAGGGAGTGGCAACTGACTCTTAACATAGACAAATGTAATGAATTTCGAATACATAGAAAGAAGGGTCCTTTGTTGTACGATCATATGATAGCGGAACAAACACTGGTAGCAGTTACTTCTCTAAAATAACTGGGAGTATGCGTGCGGAACGATTTGAAGTGGAATGATCATATAAAATTATTTGTTGGTAAGGCGGGTACCAGGTTGAGATTCATTGGGAGAGTCCTTAGAAAATGTAGTCCATCAACAAAGGAGGTGGCTTACAAAACACTCGTTCGACCTGTACTTGAGTATTGCTCATCAGTGTGGGATCCGTACCAGATCGGGTTGACGGAGGAGATAGAGAAGATCCAAAGAAGAGCGGCGCGTTTCGTCACAGGGTTATTTGGTAACCGTAATAGCGTTACGGAGATGTTTAACAAACTCAAGTGGCAGACTCTGCAAGAGAGGCGCTCTGCATCGCGGTGTAGCTTGCTGTCCAGGTCTCGAGAGGGTGCGTTTCTGGATGAGGTATCGAATATATTGCTTCCCCCTACTTACACCTCCCGAGGAGATCACGAATGTAAAATTAGAGAGATTAGAGCGCGCACGGAGGCTTTCAGACAGTCGTTCTTCCCGCGAACCATACGCGACTGGAACTGGAAAGGGAGGTAATGACAGTGGCACGTAAAGTGCCCTCCGCCACACACCGTTGGGTGGCTTGCGGAGTATAAATGTAGATGTAGATGTAGAAACTGATCTTTGCACTAAGGAACTTCGCCCGTTGTTACGAATGGGAGATTTATAAGTCTAATAGCTAACAAACCCGGCATTGCCTAGGTATTCATTTTTGCCAATTTTCTACAAGAAATGAAAATAAAAAGTAAACTGTGTTTGTAGTGAAGTATTGAAACAATTTCATCTCCACGTATTCGTGAAAACACCTTTGAAATTATGAAAGAGTCGCGCAAAGAAATGTTCATAATGTACAAATGTATAAGTACTGCATACAAATTAAAAAACAAGATCCCAGGCAATTTCTGTACGCTGGGCGTAGCTGCTTCGCGTGCTTACAACGAGATTTTCTAAAGATCACTATGGCAACGCCTCTTCGCAGTTCTATACAAGACTATGATTTTGGCCTAATGCCTTTGGGTCAATTCTGTTGTCTGATACCACCCGTCGGCTTTGAGCAATGACGTAATGTGTGATGTTGTTTTGTTTGTGCCTCAGATTGCTGTCGATGAACGTTAAATGATTTCTCTGGATTTGCTCGTTACGCGCGGATATTAAAAATTCGATGTAGATTGTTTTGTTTTCATCTCGTAATTTGTTTTCGGCATCTTTTGTTAATGAAACTAGTCGTGATTTATAAGTAGACGTGATTTATATGGTTTTGATTCCTCACGTTGTTCGGTATGGATGAGTCAGTTGTTTTTATTGCGAAAATTCTGTTTCAGAAAATGAGTGACCGTAAATCAACTATAAAATTTTTGCAGTCTCTGGGCGTGATTGCTGAATTTTGCAAGTGCAGTGTCTGTGTAAATTATATGGTTTTGACGAAGGTTGCTTTATCACGAACTTCTGACGAATACATGTGGAGGTGCAGAAAAAATAACATATGGAGATCCATTCGCAGGGGGAAGTGGTTCGAAAGATAGAGGCTGGATTTAGAAGCAATTGTCATGCTAACCTAATATTTTTGCTATGAATATTCTTGCAAATCTGTCATGCATGAAGAAGGGGTTTCATGTGGCACTGTAGTCAACTTGTTCTCGTTTTGTAGAGTAGTATGGTGGGGGCGGGGGAGGGGGGGGGAGAGCAGGGGTTATAGTTGAAGTAGATGAGTTGTTGGGCTTTGGGTTTTCGAGTTTCTGGAGGAGATTGTGCTGATGTTGTATTTAGGGTTGTATCAAATCGTACAAAGGAAGTCTTGACATCTTTAATAGAAGAATATATGGAAGTAGGTTCTGTAGTCATGTCGGATGGGTTTGCTTCGTACAAGGGGTTGGGTGAAAGGGGTTATCACAGTTTTCAGTTTAAAGATTATAAGACGGGGGCATGTACTAATACTATCGAGGGTTATTGGGGGGCTGTAAAATCTGTTGTCGGGCGGGAAAGAGAGACGGATTTCAGTGTTGCAAGGCCATTTAGATGAATACTGTTGGACGAAGAATATTCCTAAAGCTTATTGTTTATCTCTTGCATTTATGAAAGTAGTCAGCAAAATGTACAAGCCTCGTTTTAGTAGTTAGGTGTTGGTGGGTCTGATACTTTTTTCTTGTTTTACGTTGCGTTTTTTTTATGTTACTGTATTGTGCGAGGGCTACTTTTTCGTTTCTCTGGAGAGAGGTTTTCCTGTCGTTTTAATATTTTCTGGTTACAATGGTGGGCCGAGGGGTATTGCTGTGTCTTTGCCACAGGGTTATGTGATTGACTCGTGGTTTCACTCTTTTTTATTATTTTAAAATTTTGCGTCTAACTGAGGGCGTGTGATAGGGAAGAATTGATTCGGGTGGTACCTCATTCGTGCCTGGCAGTTTGTGTTTCTTATTATTTTTTCATTTGTTATTCTGGATTTTGCTTCTTTCGTTACAGTTTGAGCTTCTAACATTATTATTTCTTGTTATGTCCTTATTTCGTTCTTGTCAGCCTCGATCTTTGACTCCTTTGGAATTTCATATGCGGTAAGTTTCTTTTAATGTAGCCACTTTTACGTTTTCCTTTTCGATGTTTCTGTTACATTTCTCTTATTTTTACTGTCACTCCTGGTGTGTCGATTGTACTGAGTGTTATTAGGAGCTGCTGTAGCTGGTGTGACAACGTGTAGTATCTGTTGCAAGGTTTGGTCATTTTTGCGTTTTATTTCTTTGCGTGTGCAGTAATGTGTGTAAAGATTTTCATTTTTTGAAAGTCTAGTCGTATTCTGTAGTTCACAAACAAGATCATTTTTAAGCACGTTTCTGATATAACAATTTTGCGCAACGAACAGCAATATTGGATTCTGTAACTAGAAATGACCTCCTACACAGGTTGCTTCTAGTTACCGATTCCAGCTATTCGACGGTTCATTATTTACATCGTTTTTGCAGTACGTGTGGAAAATATAGTATATGCACTCTTAATTGGTCTCGTGTTCTTATTTATTTCAGTCATCTTCAACTCGTTTAAAGCAAATTCGCGTGTAAATAATAGTCGCGTTAAATGGCATGCTACATTTGTTTGTTTACGAGTATGATTCGTTTCATTCATAGATTGTCTATTGCAGTATCTTTGCCTTACGTATGACGTCATTGGTCAAAGCCGACGAGTGGTATCGGACACTAGAATTTATCCATGCCTTTTGCGCTTCGCTGTTGAAAGCTGTCAAAAGCCCTGCCACCTATCAGAGATTTCCTTACGTTGACTCGGTTGTACGGGTGTCTTAGTAGCAAAGAATAACTGTATTAAAATTTCTTGCATAATGCGGCATTCTTAGGTCAATTCTAGTGTCCGGTTTCACTCGTCAGCTTTGAGCAATGACGTCATACCTTAGTCAGAGACGCTATGTAGAGGCAATCTTGGAAAGCAGCCCATCATATTCGTAAAAAAACGAATGTAGCATACCATAAAACTACAATCACAGTTCACGTGGTTAATTAACTAGCCATAAATTATACTGAAAAGAACTGAACGTAACGAAACTAAGTAAGAATAAAAAAGAAATAAATTATTATCGTGATTTATGCGAGGAGGGAAAACACAGAGAACCTTTAAATCCATTACAGTGTAGGGCACGATGAAGTTATAGTACTGTGAAATAGCGTGAATTTTTTATAATAATTATTAAATCTTACGGATCTAGCACACAAGTAACAAAAATTCACAAAAAGTAGCGCTTAACAAAGGTTGAAATCGGTAGCTAGAATTAAGTTCTAGTTACCGATTCCACCCATTCCATGGTACATAATGTAACTCGTTCTTCCAGTGTTGCACTGAAAAGCAATAGGATTTCTGCATTTGTAATTGCTCTCTCAACTTCTTCAGAAAAATGACATTATTGAAATCGGTTACAAGAACTAAGCTCAATTCTAGTTATCGATTCCATTTTTTGTTTTTTCACCGCAGTAGCTTTAGAGAGCAATTACAAATGTAGAAAAGCGATTGTGTTTCAGTGCATACAATTTTTGCAAAATTATTTACAATCAAACGATGGAACGGTTGGAATCGGTGGCTGGAATTCACCTATATAAGTTGATTCTAGTTATCGATTCCAGTGTTCGTTATTTTTTGTGTATTTTCCTTAGTTGTGTACTGACTTTTCTTTTAGAATTTAGTGTTACGGTTTCTCGAAATTTCATGCTACTGTTTCGTATTTGTTGTCATTCATTTCATTTTCGCGTTTTTCTGCTACTTTTTACTTTCTCCCCGCCCAAAATCAAGTAGTTGACAGTAAAATGATTTCTAATCTGCAAGTCTGGGTGATATCTTTGTTTAGATCAATGTCCTGGCGATAAGAACGCCTCTCAATCAAATAATTACGTAACTGTAAGAGTGTATAAGTTTCGGAAGGCGTATTTGTTTTCTTAAGTTTCACTGTCTGCAATATCCAGCATTTATGCGCCTTTCGTATATATTTTCTTACTTTCGTTATAGCCGGCCAAATGGACCCAGTTGTATGGTCTCATGTTCCTATTGTGGTTGGGGGGAGTGGGCGGGGGACGTGTACTGCCTGCCATTCATTTGTATTCCGTGTGTATTTTTTAGAATTTGTCGAACAATTATCTAGGAGGTCGGCCGAAATTGTGCCGTAATTGTAATTGCGTAATTCATGTGCTCTGTGCCTTTCAGCCGCTCGAAGTTTTGTTGGTCGTAAAACTGGCTGGTAATGCCGTCAGTCTGCTTCATAGACGTGTACATTATTTTAAATTTTCTGATTTCGGTTATCATGCATATTAATGAAATAAAATTCCCTTTGGCTGCTTCACAGCGGAGTATGTAAAGTTTAAAAAAATATTTTTTAACTAAATTTCTCATCGATGTGCTTGATATTTGTTGACCTAAAGTCTGTTTCACAGACGTGGGCATTTAACATTTTCTACTTTCCCTGACTGTGCAAAATATTGAGACAGCAATACCCTGTGGTTGCTTTACAGTTATCCATGTAAATTGTCTTAAATGTTTACTCTCTACACGCTTTAGTAGTTGTTGATGTTTCAGTCTGCCCTGTCTGCTTCTCATACGCATATACTATTTCAGGTGTTGAGCACCCAATAATGCATACTACAGAGATTGTTGTTGAAAGGGAATAAGTAATTTTTTTCATTACTTTAAAAACTGTGCATGTTAGCAGGATAACAATTCCCGGTGACTGTTCCACAGTGATGTATGTAATATACTACTGTTAATTCTTTCACCGATGTGTTTTGTTCTTTATGGATGTTACTGCCTATTCCGTCTGCTTCACAGGCATAAAAATGAGTTCCAGTGTCAGCCACCTGTTGATGTGTAGTACAGAAATTGTTGTTTGAGAAAATTTTTGATAAACTATTGGGTATTTCTCAGTATCTAGTGATTTGTTTTAGAACTTGACATCTGTGCTAAGCAAGTATTTCTTGCTTTTGTTATTTTAGTATGGTTTTCTGTGGTAAATAAATAAATAATTTTCTTTCACCCATTGTTTCATTTTCACTCAGCACCTTGCTAATCCTAGCTCCCCATCAGTTTTGAAAATGAAAGTGACGTTATTAACTGCATTTAAATGTTTTAACTGTGTGTGTTGTTTCACTGGGACGAAATCACATGAAAAAAAGCGATTTCGAGATTGGAGATTTTCACCTTATTTCGATCAGTGGCTGAATGAATCCTAATCCCCGCGTGTGTGTTTTTGCTCTGAGAAGATATATATGCCGAATTTATTTCAGGTTAGGAAATTGTAAAACAGACAGGTGTACGCATAAGTCCGCTTTGAACGCTTGTATTTTGGGCATCGCTGTTATCATTCTAGATACTGTAAAATTTGTTTTAGGTACGAGATGGCATTCAGCCCACGTTAACACACGTAGATGTGTCAGTCCCGGTGGACTTTGGGTGCTCCAGCATAACACATGGGTCAGTGAAACATCTATATAGAAGTTAGTAGGAACTTCTAGTTTCAGTCATAGATAAGCATCATGTGCAAGAAATGATCACAAGATTCAATTTGCAAACAGAACAGCAATAATTAGACCAGCTAATTTCATCTACATACAGCCTGCACCGTCTGCACGTTTCAGTCCCGTTTTATGCAAAGCGTAGCTTTCGGAGTAATCCTGACTAAGTTTAATTGTCCACTGCGGCAGAGTATAAGATATATAGGAGTTTTTCGGCCTAAAACAGTTCAGGAACCCTTAGAAACACACTACAAAATTGGAAAGCCGCAAAACAGCCACAGATTCACAAATAATACGTATTTTCAAACACTCCGTACACACACACACACACACACACACACACACACACACACACACACACACACAAAGAAGAGAGAGAGAAAGAGATAGAGAGACTAAGAACAAACAGTGTAAAACCAGGAAAAAGTGCGTTCAGCTGCAAGCAACTGTTAGTTCAACTAGACTGTGTGGAGTTGATGTTGACAGAATCGGCAGCGAATTCGCAATCGGGTTCGAGCTCTGCACCTCCGCCCACAGGTTTTTCTCTTAGTTATTATTTAAAATTGTGCACCACTAGGACGATAGCATTTAGTGTTTGCAGGTACCTACGTAGTTGCGAAAACTCCAGTAACTGAAGGCACCCGCCGCGGTGGTGTAGTGGTTCTTATGCGCTCAGTCTGGAACCGCGCGACTGCTACGGTCGCAGGTTCGAATTCTGCCTCTGGCATGGATGGGTGTAATGCCCTTAGGTTAGTTAGGTTTAATTAGTTCTACGTCCTAGGGGACTGATGACCACAGATGTTAAGTCCCATAGTGCTCAGAGCCATTTGAACCATTTGAACTGAAGGCACAATATAGTGCTTATTCTATTTTCCGCTCTCATTTTCAGCTACGATTATGTGAATGTGTTAATTTTCCATGTCGAAGGCGGACGACGTTCTTTCTCTCTCGAAGCTATCCGTATAGGTAGCAGTCATTACATTTAGGAATATAAAATAACATAAAAAACTCAATACGTTAAAGCTTCAAAATATCTCATGAATTGCTAAGAATTAGTGTAATATTACAGCCTGCTCGAAACCATCTCCTGGCGTATGGTCACAATGAACAACTTACGTTGGCGGCCGCTCCACCTAGTCTTCACAAAAGCATAGGTGTGTAGTGAGACAAGGGGGTGTCAAGACACGCCGCATTGTTGCCAGATTTATTCAAGATGGCGGTGATGACGTCATCCAAGATGGCGGCATGTAGACTTGGCAACAGCACATGACATCATCCAAGATGGCAGATTTTGGCGGGAAAATAGGCCAATTGTGCTATGTCCACTAACGTAAACTCAAGATAAAATGACGGGAATTTTGAATTTTGGCGGGAAAATACCCCAATTGTGCGATGTCTAAGCCTCCAGAAAAAAAAGGTGGGAAGTTTCAGTTACAACAGGACAATGCATGCAAAACTGCACCTGTCTTTATTATTATTGTTGATTATCATTTATTAACATTAATTATCATTTATTATTATTTATTATCATTTATTACTATTTATTATCATTTATTATTATTTACTATCATTTATTTTTATTTATTGTTATTGACCTGCCTCCACTAGAAAATCCCCTCCAAATTCAAATTCCAACACAATAATGGCTGCAAAACCTTTCTTTTGATTTTTATTATTCATTATCATTTATTAACATTCAGTATCATTCATTGTCATTTATTATCATTCATTATCATTTATTATTATTCATTATCATTTATTATTATCTGTTATCATACGCCTACCTCCACTAGAAAATTGCGCCAAATTCCAACACGATAATGTCTCGAAAACTGTACATCTATTTATTATTATCTTTATTATTCATTCAAGATGTCCGATTTTCTCAGGGAGAAAGCCATTTTCCCTACATCCATAACAAAAATCTATCACAAGTACAATTCCCAACACCATAATTGATCACACGTACGAACTTTCTCCATCACTTATCTTTTTTCACTGGTAACCTATCATAATCGCATCAAATAATAAACTGCACGTATAGTAACGTAAGTCATGTCCTTTGATTTTGCAGGGGGGAAGGGACTGAGGACTTTATTTCTAGCAGTACGGTCATCACTTGTTCTCCAACACAGGCAGCACACACATCTTTGATATCGCAGTGCAGTCGCCACGACTTCCGTGCTCCAACTGAATTACTTCAAATCCTCGCCACCCCCTGGCCAGCGCGCAGAGACACTGCCAACGCCTGTCACGTGAGGCGGCCACCCGGACTGGACTGCCAGTACGCTGGGGGCGAGCCTAGCGATCACTCCCACGTCGTAAACATGTTTTCGCTGGACACGCTGGAACTTGCTGAGTTTGATGTCACAGCGGTCCCTTGCCTGCTCACCACGTGTATTAGACGCCTCCACATGTTTCCTGCCAAAATTGTTTGCCTCGGAGCTGAATCACACAACCGTCGGCCGTTCCCTGCCACACTTTTGGCTTTACTGGGCACCTTCAAACCTGTCGATGCCGACCGCTCACCATCCACCATGTGCCCTTGTGCGAGTGAGAACGCAGTGCTACACTTTTGGCGGCAAAGTTTGCTCGACACTGGAACACTGACTATATAACAGCACGTTTGCTCCGCACTACAACGCTCGCTAATTGACTCTCTCTCTCGCGCGCGTAATAACTGTACCATTGTTGCGCCACCGCCCTGCTTACGTCACACACCCTCCATACACGTGACGGGCGTAGTCTCCTGTAAATACCTAAGTACTTAATTCCATTTCGTTTTTAATAATATTAAATAATTCAATTTAGAATTTCATATACGTATGCAAAGGTGTTCAACTACCTAATTTCAACTACTTTTCGAGGACCAGACAGCCACCTCTCCCTAGGAACCAGCGCCAAGTTTGAAATCTGCCAGTAAACAAAGCTCACTTGCGCTCTCCCCACCAACCTAAGAAAATTGTTGCAAACGAAGCACATCACCACTAAACTAAGTCACCAGCACTCAAACTCTTCCTACACATTTTGGGTAAAACGACTCAGCTGCACGAGGTCCATGGATGGAGGAACCAATTTACTTTTTGAAACTTTTGCATCTCATAGGTTTCGATATGTAAGGCTGACATAAGGCAGTTTCTGAACTCCAGTAGTGCACTACACGTGGCAACACAACCACACCCACCAAGATATTCATTCCAATCCAGACCTCTAACTCCTCTACAGATGAATTTGTCCAGTTATTTGTTGTCTCACTCACAGTCTGACCAGACTGCAGTTTTCGGGCAGGAAGCACTAAGAACTGCACTATGCTGCTCGGGGCAATAAGGAAGGGCTGCACTCTATTTATTTTGAGCCCTTTTATTTAGTCGTGGAGTATATTTGTCACAAAATACCCACACTGATCTGACTATGGTCATCTGACACAGGCCACAAACACGTAAACAACTCCTCATTTCACCACACAATAGCAAACAGCTATTAAATAACGCAGTACACAATATCAGCAGACGAGCTCTGTACTCTTAAACTCCCCAAATAAAGTACCACACAGTGTACAGACATGCTCGCAAAATAGTGCAACAGACGCACCCAAACACCCCCAGCTGCCAAACCGACCAAAAGTCTTTGCTCGGCCTCCCGCAAACATGACCTGAACACAGCTGCATTCGCACCTAACACCGGAAAAATTGATATCGCCTATGCGCCTTAGATTACGCTCCAAGGTAGGCTGCGTACGCGTGCGGTCGGCGGGGAAGGGGGTTCCAGAGTCTCCAGCGAAGTTCAGCTTCCGAGCGCTCGTGACAGCCGACACATGTGAAAGCTGCATTGTTCTTCTCATGTATACCCCCAGCGTCTCAGGTCTGGACCTGCCTTCAAGTCTATTGTCAGAATAGCTCATAGCTCGTTGACACACACGATTGACACGGCCCGGAAAACATTTACTACTCGCATGCAACCGAGATGGTGACGGAAAATCGATCACTCTGATCTGCGCTGCAGGCGCGTGTAATCATTGAGTACACTCTATTTCTTCGAACAACTTATTTAACCATACAGTGAATCTATCACGCTATCACAAAACACCAATCCCAGATGTGCCCTGGGCCATGTTGGTTCAAATGGCTCTGAGCACTATGGGACTTAACTTCTAAGGTCATCAGTCCCCTAGAACTTAGAACTACTTAAACCTAACTAACCTAAGGACATCACACACATCCATGCCCGAGGCAGGATTCGAACCTGCGACCGTAGCAGTCGCGCAGTTCCGGACCGAAGCGCCTAGAACCGCTTGACCACCGCGGCCGGCCTGGGCCATGTTGCACAGCCCAAAGACACACAAAAAATGTGTGTGAAATCTTATGGGACTTAACTGCTAAGGTCATCAGTCCCTAAGGTTACACACTACTTAACCTAAATTATCCTAAGGACAAACACACACAACCATGCCCGAGGGAGGACTCGAACCTCCGCCAGGACCAGCCGCACAGTCCATGACTGCAGCGCCTTAAAGCGCTCGGCTGATCCCGGGCGGCCACAGACACACACCCAATCATAATTACAGTACACACTATAGCAAACTGCAACTAAATAATACCTCACACAGATGTGTAAATACGCTCAGTACTCGTAAACTCTCTTAATAACGCATAGCAGAGCCTGCACTTCCGCTCGCAAAATAACTTAGCAGACGTGTGCAGGTAACCCCCACTCCGCATCCTGCCCACAGGATCGTGAAGTCACCCACCCGTCTGATTTCAGACCTCCCAAAGCCCCTGCTCTGCTTCTGCAAGCGTGAGTTGGCGCGGTCAATGCGCTTGTCAGTGGTCAAAGCACACACATACACCCGTCCAGGACCGCGATCCCTCACAATCCCGAGCCATGACCACCGAACGGCGGTGAAAGTCAACTTTATATCAATGTAGCATAATTCCAAAGCACACCTCTCCATATGCTAGACACATCATGGCAGCACATGTCTTCACCTCCTATGACACACTGCGCATTGCTCCTCACACGACATAACACGGCCCTTTAACTAATCATAACTACACATCCCTGCTCTCGCCTCGTCGCTTGACCAGCCATCTAAAATCTTCTCAATATTATTCTTACCTTACAACATATTTTAAAAAAAATAAGGTCTAATTTACACCTCCCACCGCACCTAATCTCACACACGTCCCACCATCAGCATACGCAAACGGCCTCAACCCTATCTTGACACTCATATATATCACCCCATAAACTATGTCCATCAATCAATTTACCATTCTCAGCCCCTCTTTTCGAATTACAAACGTATCCTCTATCTGAACACCAATCAACTCACCTTTCTCGCACTTTCAACAGTAAAATTAATTTTACACACACCCAGAAATACCAAACGCAATTAAAGGGTCAAACCTTTATACAGAGCATCAAGCACATACGACACTCACACCAATGTTCAAGGCTGGGCCATGTTCACCACCTCCACCTTGATTTAAATATTATTACCATTGCCACAACATCTGCCAGCGCTCGATTTGTACCTATTTTTCCGCTCTTAACTGTTGTCACTAGCGGTCGAATATCCCTATCTATAGATTGCATATATTTCCACACAAAAATCTCGCCCCGCCGTTTAGAGACTCCTTTATCCGAACACATAACATCATTCAACTATCATCTGCTCTTATCTAATAACTCATCCATCAGACCTGGGGGCAAGGTCACCCCTTTCTTTCTTTCTTTCTTTCAGCATTAGACAGCTATTTCTTTTTTTTTTTTTTTTTTACAGTTGTAGCTAAATTGCGCCATCAACTTAACATCACCATTCGCGAAACGTATCTTCAAATACATAAACACACTTACTCAATTACACAGCGGCCCCGCTGAGGACATGACCTTCAATATTACAGTTCTTAATCCAATAACCACTGAAACAAGTACTAAATGCTCAAACTAATCCTATAGCACCTTACAAAGCGAGTGTCCGAGCGCCGCCGGCGGCATGTCAAAGCCACATAGCTGTCCATCTAAACAGCCGTTCACTCAGCCCCAGGACCAGAATGCTGAAGTGGGCTCTTCCTAAACCTGCTCTCCAGCTATTGTCTAACGACATACAGTGCACAAATGGATTCCTGAATAGCGCAGATCTCTATCCCCCCCTTGCATCTCCAACAGGACAAGTAAACAGTGTCTCCCCCAGCCAGTGAACCTGACGTCATTCAGCCTTCGCTGACAATTTCCACTTGCATACATAAAACCATATTCACTCCGGGTAAAACTCACTTAGTAATAAAAAAGCATTCTCCCTTTCTAAGCATAGATGAGTATGCATTTATCTTCACCCATCTGATCTCTGCACTTTAAGTCGGAGAAAAACATACCTGTTACCTTCTGCAACCTGTCTATAAACAGAACGATCTCAGTTACTACAACAGGACCTTGTTTTGTCCATTCGCCGGAAATGCTCGCAATGTTGTAGGCCTCAAACTAGGTACAAGTAAAACAGATCCTCAACACCCTATCGTCTTTATCCTCTACCATCAAACAGTGAAAAAGTCACGAAGGCACCAATGCGATCCACCTCCAGCCCGGACAAACGGAATTCACAATACTCCCCCCGAATAACTCAGAGTGCGACCATCCAAGAATTCCTAACAGCTCGCCAAGTCCAACACCTCAAACTACAGATGCCTATATGAACAAGATCATATTAAATAGACACACGCTGCAGAGACCCCTTTAAAGTTTGATCACCCATACTCTAAGCGAATAAGAAGCTGCCTCTGGCCCTTGTTCAAACAGTGTTTTCTAACACACTTTTGCACACTGCTGAGCATTTAGTCTTTCTGCCGCGATTTCGAAGTCATTGGCTGATTCTAAACAGACATTAACACGGACTGATGCACGGCCTCTCACAGGAAACTATACCTTGCACCTTGTAAATCATATTCTTACAGTCGATAGCATAACATTGAATGATTTTAAATAAAGGACAGCCACAACACACGGAAACTAGAAGAGCTTGCTGGCGTTGTAGCGACTTCCCTCGAAAGTGATTGACCACCTCTACATATGTCTTTCTCCGACTTAAATTGCAGAGATCATATGGGTGAAGATAAATAAAATGCATACTCATCTATGCTTAGAAAGGGAGAATGCTTTTTTTACTATTAAGTGAGTTTTGCCAGGAGTGAATATGGTTTTATATATGCGAGTGGAAATTGTCAGCGAAGGATGAATGACGTCGGGTTCGCTGGCTGGGGGAGACACTGTTTCTATGTCCTGTTGGAGATGCAAGAGGGAGATAGAGATCTGCGCTATTCAAGAATCCATTTGTTCACTGTATGTCGTTAGACAATAGCTGGAGATCAGGTTTAGGGAGAGTCCACTTCAGCATTCTGCACCTGGGGCTGAGTGGACGGCTGTTTAGATGGACAGCTATGTGGCTTTGACATGCCGCCGCCGGCGCTCGGACACTCGCTTTGTAAGGGGCTATGGGATTAGGTTGAGCATTTAGTACTTGTTTCGGTGATTATTGGATTAAGAACTGTAATATTGAGGGTCATGTCCTCAGTGGGACCGCTATGTAATTGAGTAAGTGTGTTTATGTATTTGAATATACGTTTCGCGAATGGTGATGTTAAGTTGATGGCGCAATTTAGCTACAACTGTAAAAAAAAAAAACAAAAGAAAATAGCTATCTGATGCTGAAAGAAAGAAAGAAAGAAAGGGGTGACCTTGCCCCCAGGTCTGATGGATGAGTTGTTAGATAAGTGCAAGTGATAATTGAATGATGTTATGTGTTCGGATATAGGAGTCTCTAAACGGCGGGGCGGGATTTCTTTTGTGTGGAAATTTATGCAATCGATAGATAGTGATATTCGATCGCTAGTGACAACAGTTAAGAGCGGAAAAATAGGTACAAATCGAGCGCTGGCAGAATGTTGCGGCAATGGTAATAATATTTAATTCAAGGTGGAGGTGGTGAATATGGACCAGCCTTGAACATTGGTGTGAGTGTCGCATGTGCTTGATGCTCTGTATAAAGGTTTGACCCTTCAATTGCGTTTGGTATTTCTGGGTGTGTGTAAAATTAATTTTACTGTTGAAAGTGCGAGAAAGGTGAGTTGATTGGTGTTCAGATAGAGGATACGTTTGTAATTCGAAAAGAGGGGCTGAGAATGGTAAATTGATTGATGGACATGGTTTGTGGGGTGATATATGTGAGTGTCAAGATAGAGTTGAGGCCGTTTGCGTATGTTGATGGTGGGACGTGTGTGAGATTAGGTGCGGTGGTAGGTGAAAATTAGATCTTATTTTTATAAAAAATGTTGTAAAGTAAGAATAATATTGAGAAGTTTTTAGATGGCTGGTCACGCAACGAGGCGAGAGCAGGGATGCGTAGTTACGATTAGTTAAAGAGCCGTAAAATGTCGTGTGAGGAACAATGCGCAGTGTATCATAGGTGGTGAAGACATGAGCTGCTATGATGTGTCTAGCGTATGGAGGCTGCGCTTGGGAATTATGCTACGTTGATATAAAGTTGAATTTCACCCGCGTTCAGTGGTCGCGGCTCGGGATTGTGTGGGATCGCGGTCCTGGACTGACGTATTTGTGTGCTTTGACCACTGACAAGCGCGTTGACCGCGCCATCTCACGCTTGCGGAAGCCGAGCAGGGGCTGTGCGAGGTCTGAAATCAGGCGGATGGGTGACTTTACGATTCTGTGGGCAGGATGCGGAGTGGGTGGGGTGGGGGGGGGGGTGGTACCTGCGCACGTCTGCTGAGTTATTTTGCAAGCGAAACTGCAGTCCCTGCTATGAGTTATTAGGATAGTTTACAAGTACTGAGCGTATCTACACATCTATGTGAGGTATTATTTAGTATCAGTTTGCTATAGTGTGTACTGAAATTATGATTGGGTGTTTGTCTGTGAGCTTTGCAACATGGCCCAGGGCACAACTAGGATTGGTGTTTTGTGATAGCGTGATAGATACACTGTATGGTTAAATAAGTTGTTCGAAAATATAAATAGAGTGTACTCAATGATTACACACGCCTGCAGTGCAGATCAGAGTAATTGATTTTCCGTCACCATCTCGGTTTCATGCGGGTAGAAAATGTTTTCCCGGCCGTGTTAATCGTGTGTGTCAATGAGCTATGAGCTATTCTGACAATAGACGTGAAGGCAAGTCCAGACCTGAGACGCCGGCGGTATACATGAGAAGAACAATGCAGCTTTCACGTGTGTCGGCTGTCACGAGCGCTCGGAAGCTGAACTTGGCTGGAGACTCTGGAACCCCCCTTCCCCGCCGACCGCACGCGCAGCAGCCTGCCTTGGAGCGTAATCTAAGGCGCATAGACGATATCAATTTCTCCGGTGTTAGGTGCGAATGCGGCTGTGTTGAGGTCATGTTTGGGGGAGGCCGAGCAGAGACTTTTGGTCGGTTTGGCAGCTGGGGGTGTTTGGGCACGTCTGTTGCACTATTTTGCGAGCATGTCTGTGCACTGTGTGGTCTTTATTTGGAAAGTTTAAGAGTACAGAGCTCGCCTGCTGATATTGTGTATTGCATTATTTAATAGCTGTTTGCTGTGGTGTGGTGAAATTAGAAATTGTTTACGTGTTTGAGGCCTGTGTCAGGTGACCGGAGTCGGATCAGTGCGGGTGTTTTGTGACAAATATACTCCACGACTAAATAAAAGGGCTCCAAATAAAATAGAGTGCAGCCCTTCCTTACTTCCCCGAGCAGCACAGCGCAGTCTGAGTGGATTTTGCGCAAAAACTTCAATCTGGTCAGACTGTGAGTGAGTCAACAAATAACTGGACAAATTCATCTGTAGAGGAGTTAGAGGTCTGGACTGGAATGAATATCTTGATTGGTGTGGTTGTGTTGCCACGTGTAGTGCACTACTGGAGTTCAGAAACTGCCTTATGTCAGCCGTACATATCGAAACCGAGGAGATGCAAAAGTTTCAAGAAGATATGTCCCAAATAAATAAAGTACACTCTTTCCAGCTTCGATTAGCTTATGTACTAAAATTAAATCCGAAAATTAGTTGTTGTTTGGCATTTGGACGTAAATGTTTTGCATTATTTATGCGCGTTTCGGATGTCTGTAGGCTGTGCTATGAGTTATTTTTAACTGTTTACAATTAGTGTGTGTCTAGAGCATTATAAATGAGTTGTGTAGGAGTGTTTTGCAGGTCTGTATGGTGTGGAACATGTCGGTGTGATACGTACACTCCATTCCTAAATAAAGTAAATTGGTTCCTCCATCCATGGGCCTAGTGCAGCTGAGTCCTTTTACCCAAAATGTGTAGGAAGAGTTTGAGTGCTGGTGATTTAGTTTAGTGGTGAGGAGCTTCGTTTGCAACAATTTTCTTAGGTTGGTGGAGGGGGAGCGCAAGTGATCTCTGTTTACTGGCAGATTTCAAACTTGGCGCTGGTTCCTAGGGAGAGGTCTGGTCCTCGAAAAGTAGTTGAAATTAGGTAGTTGAACACCTTTGCATACGTATATGATATTCTAGATTGAATTGTTTAATATTATTAAAAACTAAATGGAATTAAGTACTTAGGTATTTACAGAAGACTTTGTCCGTCGCGTGTATGGAGGGTGTGTGACGTAAGTGGGAAGGCGGCGCAACAATTGTACAGTTATTACGTGCATGCGAGAGTGAGTCAATTAGCGAGCGTTGTAGTGCGGATCAAACGTGCTGTTATATAGTCATGGCGGATTCCACTGTGGCTAATGGTTCAAATGGCTCTGAGCACTATGGGACTCAACTGCTGAGGTCATTAGTCCCCTAGAACTTAGAACTAGTTAAACCTAACTAACCTAAGGACATCACAAACATCCATGACCGAGGCAGGATTCGAACCTGCGACTGTAGCGGTCTTGCGGTTCCAGACTGCAGCGCCTTTGACCTCACGGCCACTTCGGCCGGCGATTCCACTGTCGAGCAAACTTTGCCGCCAAAAGTGTAGCACTGCATTCTCGCTCGCACAAGGGCACATGGTGGATGGTGAGCGGTCGGCATCGACAGGTTTGAACGTGCCCAGTAAAGCAACTTTGACGCCAAAAGTGTGGCAGGGAATGGCCGACCGTTATCTGATTCAGCTCCGAGGCAAACAATTTTGGCAGGAAACGTGCGGAGGCGACTAATACACGTGGTGAGCAGACAAGGGACCGCTGTGACATCAAACTCAGCAAGTTCCAGCGTGTCCAGCGAAAACATGTTTACGACGTGAGAGTGATCGTTGGGCTGGCCCCCAGCGTACCGGCAGTCCAGTCCGGGTGGCCGCCTCACGTGACAGGCGTTAGCAGTGTCTCTACGCGCTGGCCAGGGGGTGGCGAGGATTTGAAGTAATTCAGTTGGAGCACGGACGTCGTGGCGATTGCACTGCGATATCAAAGATGTGTGTGCTGACTGTGTTGGAGAACAAGTGATGACCGTACTGCTTGAAATAAAGTCTTCAGTCCCTTCCCCCGTGCAAAATCAAAAGACATGACTTACGTTACGCCGGCCAAAGTGGCCATGCGGTTAAAGGCGCTGCAGTCTGGAACCGCAAGACCGCTACGGTCGCAGGTTCGAATCCTGCCTCGGGCGTGGATGTTTGTGATGTCCTTAGGTTAGTTAGGTTTAGCTAGTTCTAAGTTCTAGGGGACTAATGACCTCAGCAGTTGAGTCCCATAGCGCTCAGAGCCGTTTGAACCATTTTTGAACTTACGTTACTATAAGTGCAGTTTATTATTTGACGCGATTATTATAGGCGACCAGTGAAAAAAGATAAGTGACGTAGAAATTTCATACATGTGATCAATTATGGTATTGGGATTTGAACTTATGATAGATTTCTGTTATGGATGTAAGGAAAATGGCTTTCTCCCTGAGAAAATCGGACATCTTGAATAAATAATAAATGATAATAATAAATAGAAGTACAGTTTTCGAGACATTATTGTGTTGGAATTTGGCGCAATTTTCAAGTGGAGGTAGGCCTATAATAATAAATGATAATGAATAGTAATAAATGATAATGAGTGATAATAAATGACAATGAATGATACTGAATGTTAATAAATGATAATGAATAATAATAAACAAAAGAAAGGTTTTGCACCCATTATCGTGTTGCAATTTGAATTTGGTAGGGATTTTCTAGTGGAGGCTGATCAATAACAATAAATAATAATAAATGATAATAAATAATAATAAATGATAATAAATGTTAATAAATGACAATCAACAATAATAATAAAGGCAAGTACGGTTCTGCATGCATTATCCTGTTGGAATTCAAACTTCCCGCAATTTTTTTTCTTCTGCAGGCTTAGGTTAGTAGACATCGCACAATTGGGCTATTTTCCCGCAAAAATTCAAAATTCCCACAATTTTTTCTTGAGATTAGGTTAGTGGACATAGCACAATTGGCCTATTTTCCCCCCAAAAGCCACTATCTTGGATGACGTCATGCACTGTTGCCGCGTCTACATTCCGCCATGTTGGATGACGTCATCACCGCCATCTTGAATAAATTTGGCAACAATGCAGCGTGTCTTGACACCCCACCCCCCCTTGTCCCACTACTTATGAGCACTTGCAGTGGTAGCCAGTCGTTTGTTATGGAGACGCTGCTCAAACTTCCTTTCAGCAGTGCTGCTTACAATTAAACCTCGACCCATCAGTCAAGATTTATCGAGCCAGTGCCATTTTATCGATGAATGCAAAGCAATCTGGTGAATGGCTCTGCCTTTATGTCACACATTCCTTTTTGGACAAATCGTACAACCGTAGTATTGGACCCATTAATCGCCATTACATGAAGAAGCCAAGAAATTTTTCAGGAACAGTGAGGTGTAATCGTATGCTGCGGAGTTGGGGGTGATCATTTCACTGAGCGCGAAGCAGTCTAGAGGTATAAACTTACAACCATACGGCATCCATAGGCGCCGACTTATGAAAATATTGGGGTATTCTCATCATGTTACGCTTCGAAACTCTTAATTACCCCCTATATTATTACTGTAAATGTAATGGTACAAAAACTACTTAACATACATGATCACTCACCTAAAGAGCGAGAGACTGGAACGCGCCCCTTCTGACAGTTGTTTTGCTGATAAATTAGAGGTTCTGGGTTCTTTTCTTTTGCGAGGTCGGAATGGATGTTCAATAATGCTGGATGATTTAATCCGCATTGCTTCGTGATGCCTCTGGTGTACGTTTTCAGACTTAGAAGTGCAGAAAACGAATGTTCTGAAGTACACGTGAATACAGGCATCGTTAAAAGACGTCAAAATAATTTTACATATTCTGGTATGACGTTCTTCAGAGCTGCACCCTTGCTACTCCTCTGTCCTACTCAAGTATTCCACAACACTTTCAAAGCTATCTAGTGCAACATTATGCTACAACAAAATACCTCCTTGAAGAGTCTGTCATACACACACAGTTCTTGCCTAATAACAACTGTTCTATTTTGACCATATGGGACATTGTTTCGGTCGGTAATCTGCTTGTACAGCTTACCAGTAGTAGCGACAGGGATTTCATTGTCACAAGCTACCTAAGATGGATCACTTTATTGCTACACGCTGTGGATTCGATATCACCATCACGATTATCAGTCGCAGTGCTTTTTTATTTCAGTATGTACTTATCCATTTAGACGATTCTGACACTCAAGACATAATTCCAAGCACAGTTGACAGAGGTCAACAGAACACAATCTAACGCCAAGCGGTCTACACGTCCTGACTTCTACATCGTACGTCGTCCAATTTTTGACGTCTGGAAATTCAGATTCAGTATAAGTTACACCAAATAGAACACGACTGCACAAGACAATAAAAATCTCTAGCTGGCTGTTGCGTTTCATTATTGCTGCAGAGCTGCTAATTAAAGCACATAGAACATTGCCAGTTTGTCATGTGTTCTAGCTATTTACTGAATGTTTTAGCTGGGAGGGATGAGGCAGTCTTCGTAGCAGGTATGTCGGCTCTCTGGTCACATATGTGGTTGTGTCAAAAGGTTATCTCAAAATAAACCATTAATTAAATTCGTACTTCGTAGTGTAATCATTTTCATCAAATCGTACTTAGCCGGCATCATTTCTAGTTATTTAATACAATAATAATAATTAAAAGTTATCGCTTTTAGTTTACATTATTGACTTAACAAGAGGAATTCCCTTAATATTCGGACTTCTTAGTCACTTAGATGTCAAAGAGCATTTTAACTCCTACAAATTCAAGTAGCCTTTGTCGATTTTAATTATGGACAAGAAGCAAACCTTTATAGTGGCGGTTGCGTACGATTTTACAGAATAGTAACATAAAGAAAAAATAATATTATAATTTTCAGTGAGGTATACCCACTCAAATTATGGGATTTTCTTGAGCCACGGAGCATACTCGTTGTCGGCGCCTATGGTGGCATCCCATATAACAGAATGTGAAAACATAACAGCTACGGTCGCAGGTTTGAATCGTGCCTCGGGCATGGACGTGTGTGATGTCCTTAGGTTAGTTAGGTTTAATTAGTTCTAAGTTCTGGGGGACTGATGACCTTAGAAGTTAAGTCCCATATTGCTCAGAGCCATAATTAACAAAAAAATTTGATGAGCGAAAACAAATGACGAAAACGGAACGCTCGTTATTAATTTGTTATAAATTAAGACTTTTCACGTTTTCGTGTAACGTTGCTGCCGCTTCTCGACTCTTGCCAAATATTACGGTTTTAGGTCAACTGTTTCTTTGAGACAAGAATCCCTTCATGTTCGTACTTCGTTCACAGGAGCACCTGCTCCTACAAAAAAAGGTAATGCAAAGCATATTCCCCGTTGGTAGATCCCGATGTCACACTGCCTTTACCTAGTCTTCATGTCCACTTCCTTTTGTGTATGTTATTTGCATCTGAGGTCGTTTGCAATATTAATTTAAGAGCAGCAATATTTATTTCATTGTATCTCCTAGGTCTGACGAAGGAGCAAATGCCTGTAAACTATGGATAAAACTAAACTGAAACTGGGAAGTAGCCCTCTTGCTTATATACAGTGTGTCCGAGGTCCATTAGGACTGTATTCAAAATGTTGACCCTCGGTTTCAATAGAAAGCTGAAATTGTTTTAAAAGTGTTTTGAAACAGTCACTGAAGTCCTTCATTGGAATCGCATTTAGTATTGCAGTAGAATTTTCTTGAATGTTCTTCATTGCATTGTAACAGGGTCCTTTCATCGCCAGCTTCAATTTGGGGAACAACCGAAAGTTGGCTGGGCCGAAATTCGTAGAATACGGTGGCTGATCCGGGACTGTGATCCGTTGGGTGGCCAAAAACCGATACACGTTTTTCACTTTGTGAACTGGGACGTTCTCGTGGAGGAGCAATCATAAACCTGCCTCTCAGAATTTGGTCAAATTCGATGCATTCTTGTCAAAAAAGACAAAACTTAGCATAAAAGATGACGTTGCCTTGCTACTCCACCGCCATTCTCCAACGAGTGGCCGGCACGTACTATTACATACCCATCCAGGACGCCTGCTGCAGCGTCTATAACCGTCTATATGGCTGTTGTTGACACTTCACGGATCGTAACGCCACAACTCGCCATGAGATAGCATTACAGGGTGGAATTTCACACAAGCAGTCTTATGGAACTGGGACACGTTGTGTGTTGAATGTCAGTAAAGAGTGGGAAAGCCATATAATAAACGATCGATCTATCGCATGATTGTTTCACTTGTTAACTTATCATGACTCGATATTTCTACAACAAAGTACTCATTCTCCAAAACCATTCAGATCACAATTACGCCTCACACGTTGCTATGAATATCAAACATCTCAGTGTCAAAACCGCAACAAAATGTTCAAAAATTCCATCACATAGAATCATAGAATTTCTGGGATAATATTTTACGGAGAGTGAAAAAATTAACTTCATTGTTTCTCGTTCCCCATTACCCATACTGATTTGAAGTGGATGTTCGATGGTGTTAATAAGCTGTAAGATATCCCGTATTGTATATAGTCTGTTTAGCTAATGTTTCGAAAAAGACCGATTAATACAGTTCCTGCAAAGATACCGATTAATAGCTCACTGATGATTAAAATGTTAACTACGTTTTTGAATTCATAGCCAGTGAAATCTTTGTTTAGCGAATGCCATAAACGAATTAATAATATTGCGTAACCATCGATCCTCTTCACAACGCGCTGTGTAGTTTTTTATTACTTTTTCTAGAGTTGTTTTAATCAGTAAAAGCCGGCCGTGATGACCGAGCGGTTCTAGGCGCTCAGTCCGGAACCGCGCGACTGCTACGGTCGCAGGCTCGAATCCTGCCTCGGGCATGGATGTGTGTGATGTCCTTAGGTTTAACTAGTTCTAAGTTCTAGGGGACTGATGACCATAGAAGTTAAGTCCCATAGTGCTCAGAGCCATTTTTTTTTCTAATCAGTAAACATTTTCAGTTCACTTCCGAAGTACTCGTATTATAATCGAATATGTAAACAAGTGTAGATAAGGCGAGTAATGCAACAGGAACTACTTTCATAAGCAATAAATTCGAGATAGCTACCGACGTGAAAAACAATGCCGAATAGTATAGGACACTGTTACGTGTGGTTTATAGTTTTGTGCAAACTAACACTTTCGGTGGCTTCCATGTCTTGTATTTTAAGTTTAACTATTTTAATGAAATTGTTTGTTATGTGTGATGTGCCGTGCCTATGTTGTTCATGATG
Source organism: Schistocerca piceifrons (assembly GCF_021461385.2). Classification (NCBI taxonomy): domain Eukaryota; kingdom Metazoa; phylum Arthropoda; class Insecta; order Orthoptera; family Acrididae; genus Schistocerca; species Schistocerca piceifrons. The sequence continues at coordinate 827,206,692 of NC_060139.1, forward strand.
TTTCTTGAGAAAGAGAAGATGTGAGAGATCTATGCTGTTTAACCCCTCATACAACTGAATACTATGTAACCCGCCAGGGTAGCCGAGAGTGCGCCTCTCCACTTTGTTCCATTTGCCACCTCGTGGATGACGATGTCCATCAACTGACTTGTGCTGCCACCAGTGACGTCTGAAAACTTGCCCGACAGTTCGTTGCCTGTTACCTCCGCGTTCCGCCAGACTCGATTGACCCATGGACTTTTATACATCCTAAGAATACTTATTTCCCTGCCACCAAAAATCATGCGATTTTATGGGTCAAGGGATGGACGATCACCTACATGTATAATGATGGCGACAAATCAAGCCTTGATTTCTGGCAGTACTTACAAACCGCCCACAGTGAAGTCGAACACCGACCGCGCTACCGCGCCTTATTCGCCACAATTACCTACATGCGATCTTTACGTCACCGCTGCTCAGTTGGATGGTGCCACACGCCGACAGCACTCTCGCCCCCCCTGCTGACATCTGAAACTCCCCACGCTACTTTCTATACTGTAACCCACAGTGGAGTAGGCGCATGGACACGCGCCCATAAAGATCTTTATTCATTTACCCTTTTCCTGGTAAAAAAATAATAAGAAAATAAAATGACAATAAATCAAAAAGCTTCCTTAAAAAAAAAAAGAGTGCTAACGTGGTGCTTCTAGGACTCGGGTAGGCACGTCGGCCCCAGATCGAATCCGCCCGGTGGATTAACGACAAGGGCCAGTGAGCCGGCCAACCTGGATGTGGTTTTTTGGTGGTTTTCCACATCCCGCTAGGTGAATACCGGGCTGGTCCCCCATATCCGACTCTCAGACATTTGAAAACGTTCGCACTATTTCATGACTTACACTAGACGCAGCCAGCTGGGTTACACTACTTCCGTCCCGGGGGGTTCGGGGTGGCGGCAGGAAGGGCATCCGGTGGCCTCCCCTCTGCAATTAACACTGCCAAATCCGTCATAACAAAACCGACCCCGCGTTGGAGTGGGACAAAGGCCCAAGAAAGAAAGAAGCAACTGAATACGTGTCTTAGACGTATGTTTTAGTTATTATTTTCCGACAATATATTCACATTTTCGTCAATGCTTCACGCCTAATAAAACGTTGATACTATTTACATTCCTCTATATGTAGGTCATACATACTACTTCTCGATATAAGGTTCGACAAAACTTTCAACTTCTGCTAAATCATTTATTCACTTAAAGCATACTATATTCAGAACTACTTACTCTGAGCCGTCTTCAATGACTAGTATCTTTTATTGCAAGAAAACATAAAATTAAATATCAATACTGATTTATGACGTCATTGAAAGATGGTAAATAATGCATATCCGACGAACATTTTCAGAGAATTCCTCCTGGTTCGCACACAATTCCCAGCAAACGTGGGCGACCACTTGTCGGTTATTCACCATACTCTAACGTTGGTCGCGCACGATACTCGGCTCCGGTGCACAGACAGAGAGACTTTAAAAATTACCATTGGACCAGGGTATCAGCTTCCAAAGTCAATGATTCGTTGTAACAGCTGGTCTGCCTCATTTACCAAGTCGACGTCAAGGATTTGCCTCCGTACAGGGATGAAATCCGACTACATTCCGAAGTCTGTTGCTCCAGAATAATACCAAAGGGCAGGAACACTCTCTCGCTCCGTTAGACAATGAGGAGCACTATGAAATTTATCCACGACACTGCTGCAAGATATGGTTATCACGAACTTCGTGCCACAATCGCATCAACATTTACACCCAAATATATGTATACCGTTCAAACCACTCTGAAATCCCAGAGGATACTTCCACTTCTGTCATTTACGAGTCGATAACTTCTGATGAACATATCTTGCACAACCAGGATGCAATTGGCTCCTGTAACAGCGTCTACGAGAGACGCTCATTAAGTAACACAATACTTTTTTTCTGAAAGCAGAATGGTTTTATTCAGGGTTCCGATGCACTTTATTATTCCCCGCTCTTTTGGCTACAAAACCCTTTTTCTCAACATTATCTCCGTTCAGTGCTATGACCTTACGCCACGTAACTGAGGGCCTTTATGCTCACATAATTAGTATCACTCTACTACCCGGTGTCGGAGGCAACATGTTTCGGCATGAAAAACCTCTTCACCATCCACGTACAGCTTTCTGAAGAGTGCAGCCTTCATTAGGCCAAACAGATGGAAGTCGGAAGGTGCGAGATCCGGGCTGAAGGGTGGATGAGATAAAACCGTCCAATCAAGTTTAATGAATTCCTTGTGTGAGACTTTGCGTTGTCATGGAGAACGAGAGGTTTGTTTGCATTTTTGTGACGACGAACACCCTGAAGTCGTTTCTTCAGTTTCCTGAGGGTAGCACAAACACTTTGCACCATGAGTGAGGACATCAAACAGAATAACCCCTACAGAGTCCCAGAAGACGATCGCCATGATTTTAGCAGCTGCGGGTCAAGCTTTGAACATTTTCTCCGAAGGAGAGGTGGCGTTCTGTCGCTCCATGGATTGCCGTCTTCTTCCCATTCGAAGTGATGAACCGATTTTTGATCACCTGTGACGATGATCAAGAAAAAGTTGGCACGATCAGCATCGTAACGTGCAAGCAATTCCGCACAAATGGTTGTTCTGTGCTCTTTATAGTCTTCTGTTATGCAGCGAGAAAACCAGTGGGCACGTGCCTGTTAGTACTAGAGCTGGTGGTCGGGTGTCTCAGTACTGTCAATAGAGACGACCACTTTACCAACGAGATGTTTGTTGTGAATCGTCGATCACTTCAAATGAGACTGTCCGCATGTTCCAACATTTCAGGAGTCAAGCTGTGAGAAAATCAATGACAGTTCTTGGTATGGAACGCAACTCCGTTATAGACACCATGTTGAAGGCTCCGTGCAGCGCCACCACACATCGGAACCTCATCAGATAATAGGAGCTGAAGAAGGAATATTCCATGATGCCCCATTACAAATTCTGCATTTTTTCGATCGAAACTGGCTGAGAGAAAAGGTGTTGCATTACTTATTCCACGCCCCTCGTATTAACGAACTCCTCGACATCACGAGTTCAGTTTACCGCCAAAGAGTTACGAAATGTCATGCCACTACGGTAACCACATTCCGGGACAGTGAACACCTGCATGGTCAAGGTGTTGGTTCTCACCACAGCATTGCGTAACCGGTTATAGGCAGTAATTGATCGACTAACTATCTGACCTACTTCGTTTCTACACTATAAATCGATTCCAAGCAGTTGTCAGAAATTTTTTCCTAGGTTCGTTTCTGACAGTTCATAACCTCAAAATATAGATGTACACTTTCGTAGCTCACGATGTTAGTCAAAAACACATACAAACATCTAGACGTACCCAGTATGCTAAATCTCGGTTCGTTTGTACTTCCGAGAAACCGACGCGAAAGTTAACGATGTTCCCACCACAATACTGCGCCGAAAATCCTTGTTTACTATGCTCAACATTCTGCAATTTCTCCTTAACATGTTTAATCTCTGGGTACTTAGTATAATTCCTTTATTTCTGTAGCGATTAATTCGAGGGAAGTCACAAAAATGTTGTTATACTGTCGTCCCTTTGTCAAAAATACTTTTTGATAAATTTTATACCACAAACTGATGACGAAGTTTGTTTCAGGATTGGAAACTTGATGCAGTATGTTAGTTGAAAAGTGTTTCAAATTTATTCCAAGACCGAATGGATGATGATCCCAGTGCGAAATGTAATTGTGCTTCTGTGTACAGCACTGATGAATCTAGAAACGTTTAGCAGTTATCCCCATTAAATGTTGTGAAGTTGACGATACGTCCAAAACCATCCCTACCAATTATAGGTTTTAGTTTCTGACTCTACCCATGGTTCCCTATTGTGCACTGTCGTGACTGTGTGGGGGTAACACTTTTGCATGGTAATTCTTCTATATTGGTCTATTTATTGCAGTTAAGTGACTGACTCACAATCAAAGAGTATATGAGCAACCGAATGCACCGCTTTCAGGACTGCGATAATATCTGGAGATAGCAGCATATAAAGACGCAAGCACGAGTTGCAACGTTCACAATTGTGATACTCAGGTTTGCATTAAATTGTACCATCTTTATTTTGCAAACACTCAAAAGTTAAGCAAATATACCTGCTTTCCTAATACGAGTTTTATAGAGAGCTAAAATATTTTGTACGTTATCTTCAGACCTCCAGAAAAGTATTACAATCGTACTATTGATGAAGAGTATTGTTCAGTGAACAGTGTGGTAAATTTATTTCAACGAAAGATTTCCTGGAGATTTGCAAGTTAAGTTATCCAAGTTGAAATTCCAAAATGGTGCAAATGGCTCTGAGCACTATGGGACTTAACATCTTAGGTCATGAGTCCCCTAGAACTTAGGACTACTTAAACCTAACTAACCTAAGGACATTACACAACACCCATACATCACGAGGCAGAGAAAATCCCTGACCCCGCCGGGAATCGAATCCGGGAACCCGGGCGTGGGAAGCGAGAACGCTACCGCACGACCACGAGATGCGAGCTGAAATTCCAAGTTTCTCTGAATCAAATTACTATGCTTATTATTATTTTGACTGACAGCAAGCTTTACTTTACTAGTTTTCTTGGATGCAAATTAGATTTCGTGACTTTCCGTATCACTTATTACTGATGTTTATGCCAAGTTCATATAAGATTGAAAACAAGATGTATACGAAACTAATGATCATATTTTTTCATGAAATAACGTTCAGTCATAATACCTCGTAACGTCAATGGCGTTGCCACAGTGGTAACTCCGGCTCACGTCAGGTCACCGATGTTAAGCACTGGTAGGACTTGGCTATCACTTCGATGGACGAACGTCCGAGTCTGCCGAGCGCTGTTCGTATTTGGGGTGCACTCAGCCTTTGTGAGGAAAATTGGGGAGCTACTTGATTTGGAAGTAGGGACTCCGATCTCGTAAACCGACAACGGCCAGGAGAGCGGTTTGCTGACCTCGTGCCTCCCCCCCCCCCCCCCCCCCCTCCCACATTTGCATCCAGTGATGCCATTGGTATGATAATCACACGTCGACTGGCTGGAACCGTTGGGCTTTCAACGCCGGTTTGGCTGTGTTTACTTTTCAATACTTGGTAACACAGCTACTGCAGATAAACTGAAAATGTGAATTTCATCATTACTGTTGTCCGTCACAATTCTGGACCATGCCGAGTCATTTCGAGATAACCTCGAGTATATTTAAGATTCTATTAGGAACATGCTTCGTACAGTCTTTGATACAACGACACAACCTACGCCCTGCACTATAACCAACGCGATAATGTCGGCAAAATATTACTTTGCATCTAAATTAGTAAAAGAAGGACCAAAGATTCAGAATATGCGTGATAAAATGTGGATCCGAATTTATACATTATTTTAAATTAAAAAGGAGGAAGAAAAGCATATTTATTTCAGTGTGAATAACAGATAAACACCTTAGTCACATATTTTCAAGAGTACGTTACACTCCGTCGCACTTACAAATAAGCAATGCGAAACGGACCGGGAGCCCGAAAACCGGAAGACAGTAACGGAGATTCCAGAGGACGGGAATCACGGCACAGACAGCCGTGGCTAAACAATAATCATTTTAACAATTCAGTGGACTTCTTCACGCTCCCTTACGCAGTTCCACAACCAGCTGCTTCCATAGCAGAATCTCATACTGATTTGTAACTAAGTGGCTACAGTTCTTTCCAGCAACGAACAGTTCCCTTCCGCACAGAGATTCTCAGAACCCCTGAATATTTCATAATTTCCTTTCAGACTTCCCTGAGATTTCCCTGGCTTTTCCAGTTCTGATATCCAGGTTTATCAGATAAGTCGTCTCTCTGATAAAGTCCGGATGTCACAAATAATTAAAGTCAATTAGGTACATAATGTACCACAACATTGTCAATTCAGTACTGTCTGATTTCTCGAAGCCCATAGCTGCTAATGTATTTCGTTGTAGCAGTATACTCCTAAGCAAATTACTCAGAGCAGCTGTTTTGGACACGAGGCACTCACATATTCTCCCATGTAAAGACTACTCCGGTACTGGCGAGCAGAATAGTTTGGCGCATAACGTGACTTACTACCATCGCTCCACAAGTTGTCATTCGTCAAACAGGTGAGGGGCACAGTAAAACAAAAGCGTCCTGTGCACATGCACAACACGACTAGCAAAGGCCTAACGGCAAACATCGGCATCGTTAGGGTGATGTGAATGTATGTTGGTAGGTTAAGTTGTACTTATCTGACAGGACTGCAGGCTTCTGTGACTTCTTCTGTTCCTCCGTATAAAACGTTGTCCGAGTTGTAATAGTCCAGAACGACATGCGCAAGATTCACAAAAAGCGCGATACCAGCTCATTTTGTCAGAATCAGATTTTATATGCCCACTTAACGGAGACTCCGACACTGTCGTCGGAATGACACTGGGCTTTGCTGGTGCCATCGTATAAAGATTGTGCTCTGACCACTAAGACTTGGAACAAAACTCCTTTGTTCTAGTTATAGCAAAAACGTGTTCATCAAAGTGGTTACTGTCAACTCTCTTGGATTGTAACAGATAACAAGGAAGGAAACGTCCAGTCGATGCCGAGGTCGTTAGAAATGGAGAACAATCTTGCATTTAGGAACCAATGTAAACATCAATTTACATGATTTAGGCAAATTAAACAAACCTAAATCTGTATGGACCAATGGGAATTCGAATCGCTCAGCAGCAGTCAGACGACCTGCAGTGAAAAGTAATTCATGAACATTTCGAAACACCTCTTGGCAACGAGGCAATGAAACCCTCACATAAGTAAGTCTGATCATCACATGTCACGTGATGAAGGTAAGTATTTGGAGCAGAAGCTTTGCCATTAGATGCTAAAAGCATGGAAATAGACCCTATGGGTCATGCTACACATTCATAGTAGAGATAGTTGATCCACTTCTGAACTGATTCAAAGAGCAAGGAGCTGTCTTGGTGGCCCCTGCGATCGTTCACTACAAGAGATGATGCTCTGCAGAGACTCACCTTCCTCCTCTGACTCAGTATGGAGAGGATCACAAGTGATGCATGAGCCACTGCACCCTTGGCTCACTCACTGTTTCAGCTCCTGGCAGCCACTCACTGCTTCTGACTCCACACGGAGTGTACTGCGATGTGACTCTGTAGACATCCTGCTCCTTGTGCTCTTGGCTCACTCACTGATTCAGCTTGCAGAACTCCTGGCTCATTCAATGGTTTGCTCATAGTTGCAATTAAATCTTTGACTCACCATTTCCCAATCGAATTCGGCTCACTGTAGATCTTGTTCGTTCTAATAGTAATGGTGTAAATATATATTCATTTGTTCCTAGTCTAATTTTTTACTGCTTAAAATGTGCATCTACATAGTAGGTATTTTAATTTTTCCATGTGTCATATTTTTCAAAGCTGCAGGAAGTAAGTCAATGACATTGGGATTGCATAAAAGACTTTCAAGTGATACATGGTATCATTTTGCCATAAAAATGGAAAATGCCATTACTAGTAGCAATACTCTCCTGTTCTTTTCACTTCTCCTAGAACCTGAAGATACATCCAAAATTATGCATAAGTAGTTCCTATGGAATGGAGTGGGTAAGGAAGCCATACAGATTGTTATCAACCAGATACCATCCGCAAAATTAGAGAAATTGTTTCTGGCAAATCATCCTCGCTGATGTCAGCTTCCACTTCAGTTGAAGCTCTCAACCCTAGAAATCAAATTGAGTCTTAATCTATTTCTTCCATTGCCATTTTATCCCAAAAAGATTATGATTTAGTTTCCATTGTAAAAACCTTACTTCCAACCAGTTTTTGGTTTCAACAACATATTAAGTGTGGTGTCACCGCCAGACATCACACTTGCTAGGTGGTAGGCTTTAAATCGGCCACGGTCCATTAGTATAAGTCGGACCCGCGTGTCGCCACTGTCAGTGATAGCAGACCGAGCGCCACCACACGGCAGGTCTAGAGAGACGTACTAGCACTCGCCCCAGTTGTACAGCCGACTTTGTTAGCGAAGCTACACTCACCGATACGGTCTCATTTGCCGAGACGATAGTTAGCATAGCCTTCAGCTACATTTGCTACGACCTAGCAAGGCGCCGTATTCAATTGATAATTAATATTATGAAGCATGTACCGTAACGAGAGATGTTCTACAATTGTGTATTAAAGTTAAGAATTACATCATCTACGTACTTTATTTACAATTCTCAAGATATTGTCCTGTTCCAGACCTCACGCCAGTCAGCGTGTAATTAAACGCGTGCATTTCGGCCTCCTCTAGAAAAAGTGTTGGCTCTTCTGCCAACACTACAAAATTAAGTACAATTATTAATTTCCAGTGCTATGAGTCAACAGCTTCCACAATTTTTTAAAATGACGTCATATTAGCTGTCATCTGTCACTGTTTTTATTTCACAATTGAAATTCTGCATTTATGCCTTTTTCAAGCCTCTGCAAAGCACAGTACAATGTAATGAGAGAACAATGAAATCAACAGTACTTACAACCAATTTTTATAGTTTGTTAACATTCATATACTTACAATATTTGATGTCATGTCATAGAAATAGGTTATAATTAACGTTATTATAGAGCTGTACCCCCCAAGAACCATGGACCTTGCCGTTGGTGGGGAGGATTGCGTGCCTCAGCGATGCAGATAGCCGTACCGTAGGTGCAACCACAACGGAGGGGTATCTGTTGAGAGGCCAGACAAACGCTTGGTTCCTGAAGAGGGGCAGCAGCCTTTTCAGTAGTTGCAGGGGCAACAGTCTGGATGATTGACTAATCTGGCCTTGTAAAACTAGCCTAAACGGCCTTGTTGAGCTGGTACTGCGAACGGCTGAAAGCAAGGGGAAACTACGGCCGTAATTTTTCCCGAGGGCATGCAGCTTTACTGTATGATTAAATGATGATGGCGTCCTCTCGGCTAAAATATACCGGAGGTAAAATAGTCCCCCATTCGGATCTCCAGGCGGGGACTACTCAAGAGGACGTCGTTATCACGAGAAAGAAAACTGGCTTTCTACGGATAGGAGCGTGGAATGTCAGATCCCTTAATCGGACAGGTAGGTTAGAAAATTTAAAAAGGGAAATGGATAGGTTAAAGTTAGATATAGTGGGAATTAGTGAAGTTCGGTGGCAGCAGGAACAAGACTTTTGGTCAGGTGAATACAGGGTTATAAATACAAAATCAAATAGGGGTAATGCAGGAGTCGGTTTAATAATGAATAAAAAAAATAGGAGTGCGGATAAGCTGCTACAAAAAGCATAGTGAACGCATTATTGTGGCCAAGATAGACACGAAGCCCACGCCTACTACAGTAGTACAAGTTTATATGCCAACTAGCTCTGCAGATGACGAAGAAATTGAAGAAATGTGTGATGAAATAAAAGAAATTATTCAGATAGTGAAGGGAGACGAAAATTTTATAGTTGTGGGTGACTGGAATTCGGTGGTAGGAAAAAATGGTTCAAATGGCTCTGAGCACTATGGGACTCAACTGCTGAGGTCATTAGTCCCCTAGAACTTAGAACTAGTTAAACCTAACTAACCTAAGGACATCACAAACATCCATGCCCGAGGCAGGATTCGAACCTGCGACCGTAGCGGTCTTGCGGTTCCAGACTGCAGCGCCTTTAACCGCACGGCCACTTCGGCCGGCTTGGTAGGAAAAGGCAGAGAAGGAAACGTAGTTGGTGAATATGGATTTGGGCTAAGAAATGAAAGAGGAAGCCGCCTAATAGAATTTTGCACAGAGCACAACTTAATCATAGCTAACACTTGGTTCAAGAATCATAAAAGAAGGTTGCATACATGGAAGAAGCCTGGAGATACTGACATGTTTCAGATAGATTACGTAATAGTAAGACAGAGATTTAGGAACCAGGTTTTAAATTGTAAGACATTTCCAGGAGCAGATGTGGACTCTGACCACAATCTATTGGTTATGAACTGTAGATTAAAACTGAAGAAACTGCAAAAAGATGGGAATTTAAGGAGATGGGACCTGGATAAACTGAAAGAACAATAGGTTTTACAGAGTTTCAGGGAGAGCATAAGGAAACAATTGACAGGAATGGGGGAAAGAAATACAGTTGAAGAAGAATGGGTAGCTTTGAGGGATGAAGTAGTGAAGGCAGCAGAGGACCTAGTAGGTAAAAAGATGAGGGCTATTAGAAATCCTTGGGTAACAGATGAAATACTCAATTTAATTGATGAAAGGAGAAAATATAAAAATGCAGTAAATGAAGCAGGCAAAATGAAATACAAACGTCTCAAAAATGAGTTTGACAGAAAGTGCAAAATGGCTAAGCAGGGATGGCTATAGGACAAATGTAAGGATGTAGAGGCTTATCTCACTAGGGGTAAGATAGATACTACCTACAGGAAAATTAATGAGACCTTTGGAGAAAAGAGAACCACTTGTATGAATATCAAGAGCTCAGATGGAAACCCAGTTCTAAGCAAAGAAGGGAAAGCAGAAAGGTGGAAGGAGTATATACAGGGTCTGTACAAGGGCAATGTACTTGAGGACAATATTATGGAAATGGAAGAGGATGTAGATGAAGATGAAATGGTAGATACGATACTGCGTAAAGAGTTTGACAGAGCACTGAATGAACTGTGTAGAAACAAGGCCCCAGGTGTACATAACATTTCATTAGAACTACTGACGGCCTTGGGAGAGCCAGTTCTGTCAAAACTGTACCATCTGGTGAGCAAGATGTATGAGACAGGCGAAATACCCTCAGACTTCAAGAAGAATATAATAATTCCGACCCCAAAGAAAGAAGGTGCTGATAGATGTGAAAATTACCGAACAATCAGTTTAATAAGTCACGGATGCAAAATAGTAACGCGTATTCTCTACAGACGAATGGAAAAACTAGTAGAAGCTGACCTCGGGGAAGATCAGTTTGGATTCCGTAGAAATGTTGGAACACGTGAGGCAATACTGACCCTACGACTTATCTTAGAAAATAGATTAAGGAAAGGCAAACCTACGTTTCTAACATTTGTAGACTTAGAGAAAGCTTTTGACAATGTTGACTGGAATACTCTCTTCCAAATTCTGAAGGTGGCAGGGGTAAAATACAGGGAGCGAAAAGCTATTTACAATTTGTACAGAAACCAGATAGCAGTTATAAGAATCGAGGGGCATGAAAGGGAAGCAGTGGTCGGAAAGGGAGTGAGACAAGGTTGTAGCGGATCCCCGATGTTATTCAATCTCTATATATTGCAAGCAGTAAAGGAAACAAAAGAAAATTTCGGAGTAGGTATTAAAATCCATGGAGAAGAAATAAAAACTTTGAGGTTCGCCGATGACATTGTAACTCTGTCAGAGACAGCAAAGGACTTGGAAGAGCAGTTGAACGGAATGGACAGTGTCATGAAAGGAGGGTATAAGATGAACATAAACAAGCAAATCGTGGATAATGGAATGAGGTCGAATTAAGTCGTGTGATGCTGAGGAAATTAGATTAGGAATTGAGACACTTAAAGTAGTAAAGGAGTTTTGCTATTTGGGGAGCAAAATAACTGGTGATGGTCGATGTAGAGAGGATATCAGATGTGGACTGGCAATGGCAAGGAAAGCGTTTCTGAAGAAGAGAAATTTGTTAACATCGACTATAGATTTAAGTGTCAGGAAGTCGTTTCTGAAAGTATTTGTATGGAGCGTAGCCATGTATGGAAGTGAAACATGGACAATAACTAGTTTTGACAAGAAGAGAATAGAAGCTTTCGAAATGTGGTGCTACAGAAGAATGCTGAAGATTACATGGGTAGATCATATAACTAATGAGGAGGTATTGAATAGGATTGGGGAGAAGAGAAGTTTGCGGCACAACTTGACTAGAAGAAGAGATCGATTGGTAGGACATGTTCTGAGGCATCTAGGGATCACCAATTTAGTGCTGGAGGGCAGCGTGGAGGGTAAAAATCGTAGAGGGAGACCAAGAGATGAATACACTAAACAGATTCAGAAGGATGTAGGTTTCAGTAGGTACTGGGAGATGAAGAAGCTTGCACAGGATAGAGTAACGTGGAGAGCTGCATCAAACCAGTCTCAGGACTGAAGATCACAACAACAACAATAGAACTGTGTTACTTTTAATGGTAATATAGTGAATGGTTGCTGAAAATAATATTAGTATATTTTTTACGACTGTCTTATGAAATGTGGACAACTATAAACAATATTTATTTGTATGCACTCATGCCACATTTTTTAGCTGATAAGATTGAATTAAAGTCATACATTTTGCAGTGATTCAAATCTGAAGAAAAGTACACTACGGAAAATATTTCATATTGGGTGAAGGCTATTGTGACGAAATATAGTTTCAAATTTAAAATCACTGTCATAATAACAGAAAATACTTCAAATATGAAGTCAGCTGCCATGATCTTGAACCTTCTGTATGTCCTCATGTTTTTCACATTCTTTATATCGCATTGCCAAAGTGAAACACGTAAGTCAATAGAGAAAAATGGTTATGAGGTCAAAAGAGCAGTGATGTTTTCAGTAGAGTGCTCACATCTTAAAAGAACTTGCTGAAATACAAGGAAGTTAAAAGAAAGACCTATTACCATCCAATCACTTCCATAAAGGATGGAAATTGTTCAATTTGGAAGGTGGCTGATGGCACCAAGTGTCATCTCCAATGAAGGCACTGCAGTGACTGTTAAACAAGAAGTATATTGATGTGTTAATTGTAAATGACAACTGCAGAATTTTGTCAGGAGGTAGAAACTTCATTCCAGTCATATAACAGTTCTTATATTACATTTTGTTTTTAATAGAACTATGAAAACATAACAAGAATGAGTTATTTTCACAGTTTACCAAACCCTTATTCAGAATTTTGTGCCAATACAAGTACTTTCAATTGCACTGAAGAAGAAATGTAGGACTTTCTTAAATCTTAAAACTACAAGGAACATAATGGAAAATTATTTATCTTCTCCCTACATTCTTTCAAGAAAGGTTAAAATAAAGCAAAAGTATGGCTACAGTGACCTTGAACTGAAAAGGAAAGGTGCGTTTCTTTTATTTATTTTAGTAAGTGAATGGTGAATGGTGATTCATGAAAAGATGTAGTTCATTCCAGAGTCTGGGCACATCTGATCTGATTCTTGATAAGAATTTTTTTCCCCACCTCTGATTCACAGACTTCAATTGTGTGGTACAAGTGTGGCAAAGACCACACGAGCTTGCTAAATGGGTACCAATTACGCTGATGGTGGAGCGATTATCCTTGTGTGTGGGTGCTCAGATGTGATGAAACACAGGAAACTACATTGTGGAAGTGTATACAAATTTATTTACTTCCAGAATTCCACAGCCGGTCTGTACCTCCTGTAAGACTATGATCCATCACACAACGTTATATGTAAGAATGAGTTCAGAAACATTCCATGGAATCAGAAGTGCTACTATGGCTCTCCATGGCATCAGATCTCACTCCTATGCAGCCCAATCAGGACGCCATGGTGCGTGATGTGGGTGTCTTGAACCCGGACCTGTTCTCTCTCCACAAGATAGTGGCAGTAGTTGACCATACATCAGATCAGGACAGGTTCCCAATGCAATCGTTGTCTCTTTGAATCCGTGCTACAGTGCATTAGCACAACCAAGATGACCCACTATCCAGTAATGTAGGTGTGAAATGTTTCTTACGGATTTATTACTCTGGCTACAGCCAAGCACTACTAGTCCACATCAGAAGTCATAGAGCTCTCTTGACATCCAACGACTACTATAACAGCACACCAAGGTCATCTCACCGTCCTACAGCATTGCCTGTTAATGATAATTTCAAATATCATTAAAAATTTAAAAAAAAGTATTAGACATCTCTATATTTAGTCCAAAATGTGATGGAGTACTTTCCAAACGGAAGTTACTATCAGCTACTACGAAAAAAGAACCTAACGTAACAACAAATTTTGAATATATATATATATATATATATATATATATATATATATATATATATATATATATATGTCAGTGGTACTGTTTTTTTCTGCAGGTCGAAGCAATATATATATATATATATATATATATATATATATATACATATTGCTTCGACCTGCAGAAAAAAACAGTACCACTGACATATTTGACTGAAAATGATATATGAACATTCTAAAAGTTTATAGATGCATGTGATACATATTTTATGTTAAAAACGAAAAAGTATTCCGAGATAAAAATAGAATAAGGTAAGACTTGTGAACCGGTTCCGCCCGTCCTTGCAGATGAATTCGCGTTCTGTTGGACGTTGTAGAAGTTCTAGCGTCTAAGGAAGACTACGAAGTTAATTTTGGTAAATGTGAGATGTCATTAAGTTATTGTGTCACATATGGACTACAAGGCAATTGTCTTCAGCATTCAGTAAGTGCATTTTACACAAAAGTTCGTTCTTGCTGCTGCAATGCCACTTTATTCTATTATTTTTTTCCATCTTCATCCTTTCTGAAATAAAAATGTGAGCGGTGAAGGCAAAGAACGGAGGTTGGTGAGTCAAAATACACTGAAGATCCAAAGAAACTGGTATAGGCAAGTGTATTCAAATAAAGAGGTACAAAAACGGGCAGGATACGGCGCTGCCTTCGGCAATCCCTATAGAAGACAACAAGTGTCTGGCGCAGTTGTTAGATCGGTTCCTGGCAAGTTAGCGAGATTTAAGTGAGTTTGAACGTGTTGTTACAGTTGGCGCACGAGCGATGGGACACGACATTTCCGAGGTAGCGATGAACTGGGGTTTTTCCGTACGACCGTTTCACGAGTGTACCGTGAATATCAGGTATCCGGTAAAACATCAAATGTCGGACATCGCTGCGGCCGGAAAAAGATCCTGCAAGAACGAAACCAACGACGACTGAAGAGAATTGTTCAACTTGTGCCAAATTTATATTACTGCTGGCTTCTGAGGTACATTCGATACGACAGTTTTAGATTGTTTCCGTATGTATTTTCGCGCATTAAGCAAGGCGACTAGACTAGCACTGCACAAGGGTACCTGCTCCTGCATTTCGGGCACTACTAACCTCATATCAGTTGACCGTCTGTACTGTTTCTCCTAGGTGGACTTGGGTTTAAAAAAAATGTAAACTAAATATTACGATAGATTTTATAAATAATCGACAAGTACGCCAAAGAAGAAGAGACAGAACTACAATGGACATGTTATTCCATGGACTCTTGCACTTCTGTGCATGAGCTATCATTCCTTTGTCATTCGCTTATCTTATCTGCTTGGATTCGGATCTAAAAGGACGTTCTTGCTGTACCAGCTGATAATGTAAGTTGTATTTAAAACCCTAAAAATATAATGGTTATTTTGTGAAAAGAATTTTGTGTATGTGGTCAATTAATTGATCGTGTGATATCTAGATTGTCTTAAGTAGATTTGGGTCTTAACAAGGAACTTTCATTGTTAGGCGCCATCTTAGAAAAATCTTTAACATTTTTCTTTTAGCTCAACTACGAGACGTGCCGTCGGTTAGGACAATTAACTTAATTTCAGATCCCACGAGACCGGAGGCAGCTACTAATAATTTAACAATTTCATTTACAGATTTTCTTTATATAACGAAATAACATCCCAGGCAGAAAAGGTCTGGTCACAGGATTCCAGTTTCATTATAGGATTTCATTTGTAGATGCTACTCTTGGCCGGCCGCTGGTAGCCGAGCGGTTCTAGGCGCTTCAGTCTGGAACCGCGCTGCTGCTACGGTCGCAGGTTCGAATCCTGCCCCGGGCACGGATGTGTGTGATGTCCTTAGGTTAGTTAGGTTTAAGTAGTTCTAAGTTCTAGGGGACTGATGACCTCAGATGTTAAGTCCCATAGTGCTCAGAGCCATTTGAACCATTTGCTACTCTTGTCGTCTTATAGTGGGGAATCGAGAGGAGACCACGACATTAAGTTAAGTATTACATTAGTGTACATCGAACAGCCTTTATAAATATTCTCTTGTGCTGGATAAATAAGAAAAGGACAATTAATTATAGACGATTACGTAACTACAATGAGAACTGAGCTAGTTTACTGAGTGCTTATACACGTCGGGCTAAATTAAACAACGTATTACACTGTTAATAATATTCCTACATTAGTTATTTCTCTTTTATGGTGACATTGCACTAATGTGTGTTTCTTTTTTTATATAAGTGACGGCTCATATTTCATTACGTAACACTAATAGTCACAAAACAAATAAAAATTTTTATTTTAGTACATTACATTGGCGCCTAGCGTGGGGCTCGAACCCACGACCCTGAGATTAAGAGTTTCATGCTATACCGACTTTTTTTTTAATCTCATTTTGTTCGCTTTCGTACGTTGCATCTGCCCGTGGCGGACGTCTTAAGACATCCGTTTAAGTCCGTCGTTGATCGGTTAACTCAGTTTTTTTTATTTTTTTATTTTTTATTTTTTTTATTACAGAGGGCACCTAACCTTGTGACCGAACACATTGAGCTACCGTGCCAGCACCGACTGAGCTAGTTCGCATACGTCCCATAGAAGACTGAAACCACATGTGAATACACTATATCGCACGGGAACACAGAACATCCAGCTGGCGCTGGCTTCAGTCACTGTTAAGTGCAAGCAATGAGGCGGGCGAATCACAGCGCTTGGCGTCTCTAGACTTTAGGCATGGGTGTGACCTTGATGTGTCTAATTTCGTGACGGCCACTCTAGTCCACGTCAGAAGTAATTCTCCTGAGAGCGCCGTTCTGCCGTTACTGCTTCTCTCCTGATATAGAATTATCCCTGTCTTCTCTTGCACTGGCGGTTCTGCTTCTAGTGACATCTAGTAGTCAGTTCCGAATTATATCGGGTTGTCCGGATGCTTTTGGTCAGATAGTGTACGCGGATGAATTACGGCCTGAGGAGACGGACCGACCAGACGGCTAGCGGTCTGCAGCGGTTGTCGGGCGTCCCGCGGGAGCCGCCGCTGCCGGGACGGGGGCCGCGCCGCTGGCCGCCAGCTGTATTACGGCGCTGTTTAAATAATGATGGATTCCTCGGGCGGCGCGTCGCGGCGGCGTCGGTCGATAGCGCGGGCGTCGGGGGCGGCTGCGGGGGGCGGGGGGCGCGGAGGCGGGAAGGCAGCGACGCGGCGGCCGACGGCGGTCAACACGACACCACGTGCCGGCGCCGTGTACACAAACACCGCGGCCGCTCGTTCGCGAGTTATTAGCCGACAAAGCGAACTGAAGACCTGGCTACGGCGGCGGCGCCATCTCCTTCACTAAGCCCGAGAAGCGGGGAGTTAGCAGTAACGGCGTCCACTTCAAGCACGATGGACTTAAAAATCAGGAAAAGAAGAGCAATGTATTGGTTAACGGAATACAGTCAAACGGAGGTACGAAGGATCTACATCTACATCTACGTGATTACTCTGCTATTCACAATAAAGTGCCTGGCAGAGGGTTCAAAGAACCACCTTCCAACTGTCTCTCTACCGTTCCACTCTCGAACGGCACGCGGGAAAAATGAGCACTTAAATTATTCTGTTCGAGTCCTGATTTGTCTTTTTTGTCGTGATGATCACTTCTCCCTACGTAGGTGGGTGCCAACAGAATGTTTTCGCAATCGGAGGGGAAAATTGGTGGTTGAAATTTCATGAGAAGATCCCGTCGCAACGAGAAACGCCTTTGTTTTAATGATTGCCAGTCCAATTGGAGTACCATGTCTGTGACACTGCCGGCCGGAGTGGCCGTGCGGTTCTAGGCGCTACAGTCTGGAACCACGCTGCCGCTACGGTCCCAGGTTCGAATCCTGCCTCGGGCATGGATGTGTGTGATGTCCTTAGGTTAGTTAGGTTTAAGTAGTTCTAAGTTCTAGAGGACTGATGACCTCAGAAGTTAAGTCTCATAGTGCTCAGAGCCATTTGAACCATTTTTTTTTCTACCCTATCTCTCGATAATACAAAACGAGCTGCCCTTCCTTGTACTTTTTCGGTGTCATCGCACACCGCACATCAATATTCCAGAATAGAGCGGACAAGCGTGGTGTAAGCAGTCTCTTTAGCAGACCTGGTGCACCTTCTAAGTGTTCTCCAATGAATCGCTGTCTTTGGTTTGCTCTACCCACAATATTATCTATGTGATCGTTACAATTTAGGTTATTTGTAATTGCAATCCCTAAGTATTTAGTAGAATTTACAGCTTTTTGTGTGACTTATCGCGTAAGCGTAATTTAGATGATTCTTTTAGTACTCATGTGAATAACTTGACACTTTTCCTTATTTAGGGTCAATTGCACCATACAGATGTCTTATCTAAATCATTTTGCAAGCCGTTTTGATCATCTGATGACTTCACAAGACAGTAAATGACAGTATCACCTGCAAACGATCTAAGATGGCTACTCAGATTGTCTCCTATGCCGTTAATATAGATCACGAACAATAGAGAGCCTATAACACTTCCTTGGGGAACGCCGGACATTACTCCCGTTTTACTCGATGACTTTCCGTGTATTACTACGAACTGCGACCTTTCTGACAGGAAATCACGAATCCAGTCGCACAACTGAGGCGTTACTCCGTAGGCACGCAGTTTGGTTAGAAGACGCTTGTGAGGAATGGTGTCGAAAGCCTTCTGGAAATCTAAAAATATGCCATCAATTTGACGTCCCCTGTCGACAGCACTTATTACTTCATGAGTATAAAGAGCAAATTGAGTTTGACAAGAACGGTATTTTCTGAAACCGTGCTGACTATTTGTCAATAAATCGTTGTCGTAGAGGTACTTCATAATGTTCGAATACAGTATATGTTCCAAAACCCTACTGCAAATCGAGGTTAGTGATATAGGTCTGTAATTCAGCGGATTACTCCTACTTCCCTTTTTAAGTATTGCTGTGACTTGATAAATTTTCCAGTCTTTAGGTACGGATCTTTCTGTGAGCGAGTGGTTGTATATAATTGTTCTTCTTCGTCTTCCTCTTCTTTTCTTCCTAGGCTAAAGCCTGTTTCCTCTAGTACCCTTCAATCTACCCTGAAGATTTCGGTCCATCTTCTCCTTGGACGGCCCCTTTTTTCTTTTAGCAGCAGGTGGTTTATTTCTTATGATTTTCAGAATCCTCTGGTCATCCACTCTATGTGTTGGGTCCATTCATCCTTTCTCCCATGTACCCACTCACTAATGGAGTCCACTTAAGAGCCTTTTCTAATGATTTGACTTCTCTGTCTCTCATTAGGAGAACACGGCAAGTGCCTTAACTCGATTTCCGAGAAACTTCATTCGGTGCAAGAGAAGCCAAGAAAGTGAACACGCGTCTCGGCTTACCTGCACATAGCCGACCGTTCCTGGAAAAAAAAAAAAAAAAAAAAAAGGACGGTCAATTTTTTTACAGGGGTTTTCCAGGTCCTTTATGAATCTTGTAACGCACAGTATATTGAGACGTAGTGATGACACAGTTGTTAGTGTCCCGGTTCCTCAGCTTTGCACCCCGTGTTCGAAACCTGATTATTTGTTTTATTTTTGGTTTTCATTTATATACCCATGTCGGCAGAACATTACTACACGAATGTATCCCAGCGAATACTGATATAACGTTGTACTTACTGATCTACTAATTGTGTGTCAGATGAGTGAAACGAAAAAAAATTGTGTATAATTATTGAATCTTCTTTGGTGAAATTTCTGTAGGGCGTCTTGATTCACAATCAACTACAAGCACAAGTATTCGGGAAAGTGATCTGTTATGTCTGCTTTGTCGCGAAATTATTGTCAACGCGCGAAATCTTCACTAGTGGTAACCATATTTCTCTTCCGACCGAGATTCATACGTAGAAATGTCACTGTGGAAAACCTACCTCCGTGCAATTCTCAGGTGTTCGGAATGTATGTGCTTCGAACGTTTCTACCATAGTTATCATCCAAGCGAATGCACAAATCTTCCTGAAGAAATAACATATGAATAAAATATAAGAATTAATATAAGAATTGATATGAGGATCCCGAATCAGAATATGAGAATTAAAAAAAAAAATTAACCCTTCAACATATCATACACGCGTATATTATATAATAAATGTGTGACAGTTATTGTAAAATCCGGTTGTAGTTTCACAGTTAGAATTACACCCTTGTATCCCCTAATTTGATGAGAAACATTCGTGATGTAACTTTCCCTAGGCATTGGTACATAAATTAAAACAATAAAAATAAAATGAAGTAAACAAAAACCATAATCGGTTTTCGAATAAAGGCCTAAAATTTAATAAAAAGCCTCTACACTGCCCACTTTTTAAATTTATTTTATGAAAGAGCGAACACAGCTTCAGGCAGGGAGAAGAATAGATCGGCAGGGGTCGCAACCCGAGGCCTGGCCACGATGCCTCCTCCCCCTCCCCTGCCTGTCCCTGTACTGGTCCCTCACATGGACGAGGTCCTATTTTGGTTTTTTTCATGTTGACTTACTATTTTTATCATTTTCATTATTTCTTAATTTTTCTTTACTTCTGTTTTCATTTTTTTATCAAAATAAACCCTGACAAACATAAATTCCGGGACTCAAAAGAGCACAAAATTTTTTCTAGGAAGAGCACAGTGAGAGATTGCTCCAGAACAAGGAAAAAAATAAAGCTATCAAATCACTTGACGAATGAAGACAAGGTGCAACATATTTGCAAATTAAGTACGTAACGTGGAAGCCTGTGCCACATCCAACGAGCCTTCACCATATATTGGCAAAAAAACGGATGGGTCGGGTCGTTGTCACACCCAGCTACATAGTGGACGTAGTGTCCGAGGAGCCATACTATCGAATTAGTCTTCCTCCTAGGGAACTCGGGAGAGACCGGCCGCAGAAGAAGGTCCACAGAGAAAGCAGCTTCAGTCTGATGGCATGCGTTGCAAAGATCAGTCGCACTAAGACCAATTTGATGAAGGCATTCGCTGATCAGTATCAGATTGTTATTTTGACATTTTACCTCGATGAAGTGACTTTCATCGGGAGGATAGGAAGACTAACGTGAAACCACACTGTTTTCCAGGATACCAATCGCGCCTCCTTTTCAGTTGTGGAGGGGGATGACTGTACTTCCTAACGAGAAAGCAATGATCTGATGGTAAGGTGCGTCATCAATAAAAGGTCGGCTTCCAGAAATCTTGTTATAATATAAAAGTCACGTACGTGCCGTAATTTAGAGTTGGTATGGCCAACATCGCCTCGGGGAGTTAGACCGGCCAGCAGAAGACACGTGCATAAGAGAGAAGTAATAGAACGAGTAGCTCGATACATGTTAAAAAGCTACGTCATATAAACAATACTGAACCCTTCACTTTGATACTGGGAAGTCCCAACCCTCCAAGGGGACGGGACCTCGTAACTATTTCATACCGAATTAGAAAAATATTACTTTCTCAAAAGAAATGATCGGACAATTGTATCAATTGGCGTGCCATCACCCCGGGGAGCGGGAATATTTGTGCAGTATGTATTCTTTGCTGAAAATGTATGAATCTAAGATCCGCACTTTGTGAAGGGGACTAAGGGAACGGCGTTCATGTTCACGAATTGTCCCTTGAATTGGATTCGTCACCCCCCGCCAATTGACTGCAGCCATTTTCATCGGGCAGTGATCCATGATAATCCCCAACGACTTGTGGCGAGCAACCATTGATGCCCATGGAATGGCAACGTGTTGAAAACCCTGCAGTGGTAAAAGGGTACATTCGCGTTCATTAACGTGGGCCCCAGAGAGAGAACGAAAGGAATCCAAAATGTCCTTGAGCAAGGATATGTCATCGACACGACGTATCACCCACATACAACAGTACCGAGAAGTTTTCTCCTAATATTTTTCAGCCACATAATTGATCAGCAATACGGCGAAAAAGACTTTCTAAGGACAAGACAAAAATCGATCTGGAGAGGGAGCTCCCCTGCAGTAAGCCCCTTCGGATGCTGATCTGCTGAGTAAGTTGCCTATTCACTACGATACAGGGGTGAATACTAGTAAAGAGATCGGATAATACCTGACACGCAGTAAGATTGAGATCCGTCGTCTTGAGAACCTGCATCAAGAAACCGTGACTGACCCGGTCAAATGCCTTGCTAAAATCAATAAAAACCAAGGCTCCGAAGACATAAGTCGCTGCAGCCATCGAGACAACGTCCGGGCATTCGACTACAGAAGTCAGAATCGTACGCCCACGCACAAAGGTTGGTGAACAGCCAGAATTTTTCTGCCTGTATCGACAAACGGCTATTAACCCGCCTACGCGACATTTTTTGTTATCGAAATTAAGTAGTATGATCGGACGGAATATATCAGTGTATGAACGTCCTGTTGTCTTCCTAATTAGAACGATTTTACCAGCCTTGAAGGGACCGGGAATCAAACCCGCCGCCCCCGCCCCCGGATCATCTCATTTACCAGTGACGTAATGGTGGCACCTACAAGATGCCGAAAATGTACATAAAATTCCTTAGGAATACCGCCTACTCCCTGCGATTTTTGCTATATATATCAGTAAAGTCACTTAGAAATTTGTCATTTAGTGCGTCGGTAACCACGCAATCCACGAGAAGAAAAAACGCAGCAAGTACAATCGTATCAGTAGCAGGGACATCAAAAAGAGCAGTAAAGTAATTATAGATCCCTCTCGTAATGTTAGTTTGGTATGTAAGTACGTGACCATGGGTGTGAGCTCTATCTGCAACAGCATTGAAGCACTATGCCTCGTCGACGTGTTTATCGTCAACGCCGCCACCGCATGCCTGTCTACAAACACATAATAAGCCTCCAAAATAAACTTGGCACACAAGACGTGATACATGCTCTTTTTCGATGCGTCGGCAACCGGATAAGGTGATATAAGGAGGTCCGTTTATTCTGTAGGAAGGACCAGGATTTTGATCGCACCATGAGTTCTTCCATTTGTTGTCTCTTTAACTGAAGAAGGTTCGCCTTAACATGGCGCACATCCTTAATCCGTTACGGAGCCATGTCATATGGTTGTGGCAAGACGGAATAATAAACTCCTGGGTCCGACAGAGATCGCTCGCCCACTCAGCGGCGTAACGCATTAACGCTTTCCGGAGCAAAGGTTTGGCACGCCCTGACCACCATTCCATAAGAGAAGGATAACTGTAATGCGAACGCAAGCTACGAACGATAATCTCAAGGGAAGGATCCTTTAGGAGCGATGTGTTCGACACCCAGAAGAGGCGATACAGTTTTATTGGTTGAAGAACACGATTTAAAGTTACGGCTACGGCACAGTGATCAATGAAACAAATGGGTATCACGTCTATCGCTAACAGCTGTCCTCATAAATAATCACAAAGATAAAAGCGATCCAGTCTGTGAAAGTGGAATTAGGGGTCTGTTCTACAGGACGCAAAATAATAAAAATCTCCGCTTAACAGAAGTTTCTGCGGAGCTTTATTAAATAAATGATCTATATCCTCTTTACAAAAACGCGCACGAGCTCTGGAACGGCCCTATCCTGAAGGGGAGTAAAGAAGAATTAAAGTATGGTCACAAGAAGTGCAGCCTATTCCTCGGCCGTTATCAAGAACTTCGAAATAGTCAGTGCTGTTCGCTTTGTGTAAAATAACGCACTAACATTAGATAGTTCAGGAGCCGCATTAAGAAAAGTAAAAAAATGGTCAAATAACAATTTTTGCAAAAATATGACGCCTGCACTTGAATCGTAAATAAATTTTCGTAGCGCCACAAGCTCAGAACTAACTATGTTCACTTTCAACGTGAGAAGGGTATACTACCAAAACTATGCAGGTGATTACATGCAAGTGACCTTTAAAGTCGCGTATCACAGCCCGTGGCAGAGTCAGCGGATGAATCCGAATGTAAAGATATAAGATATGTATCCCTCACTAGCACCTTATTTTTTTTCCCCCCCCTCGCGATTCCGCGCGCTCAGGGTACGTTTTTTATCGGCACCACATGTTCGACTGGCACAGATGTTCCCATTGGGTTCTGATCAGCATTTCCCTGTGGCACGCTTCCCCCATCCGGGTGCGCAGAGGAAGGGTGGGAAGCCGTTACAGACTCTGGAATGTGTGGTAAGTCCGTTGACATAGTACGGAACTCCGGAACAGGTCTCTCGAGAGTCACATCACATGGGGCGCTGGATGTTTTCGTATATTGAACCGCAGCCGTTATGTTACCATCCGGTCTGAACTCGGGGTCGGGAGATACCTCCTCCGAAGGAATCTGTTCAGTAGAGCGGAGAATAGAAGAGGAATCGTCTGACGCTTCACCATCTTGCGTCCGTCTACGCTTCTGTTGAAGTGTAAATAGTGGCGGCACGGAAGCTGCAGTGGCAGAGTCACTACGCGTGATTAATGGTGGAAACGCGTTAGAACTATCAGTCAATGGCTCGCGTTGCTCCTCAGGAAGTTGATTAGGCACAATGTCTGTCACTTGAGCAACCAGAAAATGCTGAAGTTAGCCTTTTATGTTGTTCATGAGTGTATTTTAAAATCGTGATACGATGCGGGCAATTTGTGCGGAGGTGTCCACTCTCATTACGTATAAGACTATCTACTTCGTGTGTTGTGTATATTATATGTATCCGGTATGTACACACCTGCAAATGAGAAGGGATATTCTGTTTAACCATCATGTCCACGGATCAAAGTTCACTATAAACTTGTTAACAATGTTGGGTGCATCAAAGATCCCGCCGCATATTCCGTATCAAACGGAAGCAGGACGGTCTTGAGGAAACAGTTATCAACCTCAGACGGAAATTTAACCTATCTAACCTTCATATATTCCACCTCTGCGTTCAGTAGTATAACCATACTATTAGAGCCATCGTGATCAGTGAAAGGATTCAAATGGTTCAAATGGCTCTGAGCACTATGCGACTTAACTTCTGAGGTCATCAGTCGCCTAGAGCTTAGAACTAATTAAACCTAACTAAACTAAGGACATCACACACATCCATGCCCGAGGCAGGATTCGAACCTGCGACCGTAGCGGTCACGCGGTTCCAGACTGAAGCGCCTTTAACCGCACCGCCACACCGGCGGCGAGTGAAAGGAACTTGTGTGTGTCGAAAAAAGCAGACTGTCAACCTCAAGCTGGTCTAGAATCTTGACACGCAACACATACGATTTAGAATCGAAGTAAGCCATGTGAACCTGTTATGAAGTGACCTTGATCGTATCTACAAGCCAATCATGAATTTCTAACGAACTTGGCTGTACATGCCGCGTGGATTTGTCAAAACTAGAACTGACGGTTCATGTGCGTCGAACGTTTCTGGGAGCCATGGACGACATCATGACGCAAGATAATGCCGCGTCAGAAGTGAATCACAAACACGAGATGCCCAGAAACAAACAACGACACGGAGCACACAAAGACTCACACGACACTGACGACAAACAAGAAAACTTTCGCAGTGCTACGATAGAGCCGGAACAGGCAGAGACTACTGGCCCGGCGTGCGAGTCGGAAATACGCCCTCAGCCACCACTTAGTCTCAACATATCGCGCAGTAAAAGGCACAAAATACCTCAGAAATACCTCTAAAAGCTGGACCATCGTTTTTTCAGAAACGGGTCACATACCTATGCATGAGCCGAATCACGTCTTCGTTTATTTTGACTCCTACTGAGCGAAATACCTGGAAAATCGGGTGATGACATTTGCCATGTTCTCGTCGTCAGTATATTCCCTGTAATCCTTCTCAGAATTTTTATTTCCATGGTTCCCAAAAGTCTTTTCGTTTTTGATGTTTCCAGTCTTATCTCTCTTGTATATATCATAGTTGGTCTCACTGTAGTTTTCGATATTCTTGCCTTTGAGTGTATTGCTATATTCTTGTTTTTTTCCGAATAGTGTTATTTAAACAGCCTGACACTTTGTTCGTTCTTCAACTTCCTTTTCAACATTTCAACTGTTCCACATTTCAATACCAAATTATTTGAATGTCATTTCCTGTTGAATAATTTTTCCATCCACTTCCAGTTTGCATATAATTCTTTATCACCTCATCCATTGCTATATTAAACACTAATGGGCTTAAACAGTCACATTGTTTAATACCACTATTAATGGCTATGCGGCTAGTTAACCCCGAAACAGTTTTCGCCTGGATGTTGTTGTTGGAATAAATGTCTTAAATTCTTTTTATTAAGTTGGAAGGAATTCCCATGGTCTAGAGCAGGTTTAAAACATATGTTAACTGAATCCTATCAAAAGCCTACTGTAAATCAAAACCCAGAGATAAATTGGTATGTAGTATTCAATGGACTTCTCCGCAAATTGCATGTGTGCACGACCTATCGGATCTAAAACCACACAGCCCCTCTGCAAGGGTTGTAACGATTTTTATTTTATGATTTCTTGTATTTTTTATGAGTCTGTAAAGTGAGATCAGTAGATTTATTCCTCTGTAGTTGCATGGAGCTTTTTTTTCTGCATGTGAGAGTTGTAGTACTAGTTCTTGATCAGTTTGGATCTTTATTACCAGTTATAACATTGTGAACCAAGTTGGTTAACTACACAGATATCCACCATACTTCAGTAATTCATTGGTAATCCTATCTTTCCCTGCATAATTAATATTTCTTAGAAGATTTTCAACTTTTTCTAGCATGTGAAGCAGTTACATCATCATTTACTTGCATACTGATCTCTCATTTCTTTTCTTTGCTGGTGAATTTATTCCGTGATTTTATACCTTTTTACAAATCTGATAACTATTTAACCCATGATTCCTCATTTATGTCGTTCAATCTCAAAATTTCATTTAATTAACATTATCAATTTTTCAGATGTGAGGTAGTGATTGTCATACGAGGGTCCTTCAATAAGTAATGCCCCACTTTTTTTTCTCAGGACATTGTCAAGAGTCAGACTTTGGTGACAATATACATCAACATGTCTTGTCCATGTCCTATTTTTATACGTTGTCTCTATCACGTTCTATGGCCGTACGCCAACGTTGTGGAAGAGCATGTACCCCGTGCTGGTAAAAGCTCTTGTCCTGTAGGCGTAGACATGTTTTCACTGCATGACTCACACTCTCGTCATCTTCAAACTGTGTTTCCCGTATAGAATCTTTAAGCATCCCGTGGGTGCCAGGTTTGGACTGTAGGGTGGATGAGGCATTCGTGGAACCCATCGTGAGCACCTCTTTGAATACCCGAGAGTCTCGAACATTGCAGACGCACTTCCAATGAAATGAGCGTGTGGCAGTGTTGGCCAGGAGGCCCCATCCGTGGAAGTTCGGCCGCCAAGCGCAAGTCTTATTTCAATCGACGCCACATTGGGCGACGTGCGTGCCGGTAATGAGGATGAAATGATGATGAGGACAACACAACAAGCAGTCCACGAGCGGAGAAAATCTCCAATCTGGCCGGGAATCGAAATCGGGATATCTTGCATGGGAGGCAGGCACATTACCACCGAGCTAAGCAGGCGGGCGCACTTCCATTGCTAACCGACAACTGTAGAGCCAACTGTCGAGTTGTGATGCGCCGATCGGCACGAATAATGGCATCCGCACGCTTAAGCATGTCTGGAGAAGTGGCTGTGACAGGACGCCCCGAATGTTGCTGATCATGGAGCTCTGTTTCTGCATTTCCTGAGGCTGTAACATTCTTTACCCACCGCCCAACTGTACTCCTATCAACTGCAGCATCGCTATACACTGCACACAAAGATTTATGGATGTTCATCACGGTTTGTTTTTCTGCGCACGAGAATTCAACAACAGCGCGCTGCTTGTAACGTTAGTCGTATGTAGACGCCATTTTGCCGCTGTACTATGGCTCTGCCATCTGTCAGAACGGTTGGAAACATCACCGACGCACAGAACAAAATGTTCAAATGTGGGACTTAACTGCTAAGGTCACCAGTCCCTAAGCTTACACACTACTTAACCTAAATTATCCTAAGGACAAACACACACACCCACGCCCGAGGGAGGACTCGAACCTCTGCCGGGATGAGCCGCACAGTCCATGACTGCAGCGCCCTGGACCGCTCGGCTAATCCCGCGCGGCCGCGCAGAACAAACATCAACTGTGAAGCACCATCAAGGACATTTGTCTACGTATATTAAAGGCTTTTTTTTTTAAATGTGGGGCGTTACTTATTGAACGACCCTCGTAGCATGGCTTGTGAGACGTCAGGCTGTGTCAGGTCGCCCTCTCACAGTTTTATTAGGGTTTAAATAATGATCTGCTTATTCATGCCTATCGTTCGGTTTAGACGATATTTTGCTTTCAAATAATTTTCGCGCTTAACTACTTGAGTGGTCAGTTGCAGTAATGAACTATCATTTCAACTCTATTCTGGTACTGAAAAACTGTGATTACTTCACTTCACAAGACGTTCCATACCTCGTTTCCTCCCGCTCACGGGAGCCTCAAACTCCGGGAACGAATCAGCTTTTCCCACGGAGCGGACATGCTAACGGCAACTCAGAAATAGTGTTCACAGCACAGACAGGATAAACAAGAGTCTGCCCTGCCAGTCTAATCCGCGACTCGGGCAGCACAAGGGAGTTCCGCTGGACAGGTAGGCTGAGCGTTCAGTTCATACAATCCGGGACGGAAAGCTTTGGAATATGTAGAGGCGGAAACCTCTTAAGTTCCTAACCTGCTACAGGGGAGCTGGGCGACCACTTGCTGGAACTAGAATTTTGCCCTTTTGATGAACAGCGTACAAAATTCTGATATACTGCCAGAGATGCACCGGAGAAAATTTCCACTTCCTGTTTCTCTCGGAAATCTGAATAATACTTAAATTCTTAAGCAATACTTGCCGTGACCTGAGAAAACGTTTTCGGGTCTTTCCAGGTGCGGGAACACGTTCCTCATTGGCGTTCTGGCATATAAATTGTTGATGGGACACATCAGGCTCGATTGCAGTCCCGTCATTCGAGGCCTTTTTGGTGACTGGCCGAACAAAGTGTGTTGCGTGGGGACACCGACGCTTGGAAGGAAACGAGAGGTGTTTCGGTGATGAAACTCATGGGGCCTACGCTCTGGGCGCTACTCTTAGGACCGCCGGCGACTTTGATGAGTAGATTTGGACTTCGGCTTTTTGTCAAGTCGCCGGAGTCTGATTTAACAGTTCTTGGGACTTACAAGGGAGTTAGAAAAGTTTTCGTTTGCATGTTAGAGTTTCACATGTACATTACAAATGTGCACCAAATACACTCCTGGAAATTGAAATAAGAACACCGTGAATTCATTGTCCCAGGAAGGGGAAACATTATTGACACATTCCTGGGGTCAGATACATCACATGATCACACTGACAGAACCACAGGCACATAGACACAGGCAACAGAGCATGCACAATGTCGGCACTAGTACAGTGTATATCCACCTTTCGCAGCAATGCAGGCTGCTATTCTCCCATGGAGACGATCGTAGAGATGCTGGATGTAGTCCTGTGGAACGGCTTGCCATGCCATTTCCACCTGGCGCCTCAGTTGGACCAGCGTTCGTGCTGGACGTGCAGACCGCGTGAGACGATGCTTCATCCAGTCCCAAACATGCTCAATGGGGGACAGATCCGGAGATCTTGCTGGCCAGGGTAGTTGACTTACACCTTCTAGAGCACGTTGGGTGGCACGGGATACATGCGGACGTGCATTGTCCTGTTGGAACAGCAAGTTCCCTTGCCGGTCTAGGAATGGTAGAACGAGGGGTTCGATGACGGTTTGGATGTACCGTGCACTATTCAGTGTCCCCTCGACGATCACCAGTTGTGTACGGCCAGTGTAGGAGATCGCTCCCCACACCATGATGCCGGGTGTTGGCCCTGTGTGCCTCGGTCGTATGCAGTCCTGATTCTGGCGCCCACCTGCACGGCGCCAAACACGCATACGACCATCATTGGCACCAAAGCAGAAGCGACTCTCATCGCTGAAGACGACACGTCTCCATTCGTCCCTCCATTCACGCCTGTCGCGACACCACTGGAGGCGGGCTGCACGATGTTGGGGCGTGGGCGGAAGACGGCCTAACGGTGTGCGGGACCGTAGCCCAGCTTCATGGAGACGGTTGCGAATGGTCCTCGCCGATACCCCAGGAGCAACAGTGTCCCTAATTTGCTGGGAAGTGGCGGTGCGGTCCCCTACGGCACTGCGTAGGATCCTACGGTCTTGGCGTGCATCCGTGCGTCGCTGCGGTCCGGTCCCAGGTCGACGGGCACGTGCACCTTCCGCCGACCACTGGCGACAACATCGATGTACTGTGGAGACCTCACGCCCCACGTGTTGAGCAGTTCGGTGGTACGTCCACCCGGCCTCCCGCATGCCTACTATACGCCCTCGCTCAAAGTCCGTCAACTGCACATACGGTTCACGTCCACGCTGTCGCGGCATGCTACCAGTGTTAAAGACTG
This sequence comes from Schistocerca piceifrons, assembly GCF_021461385.2. NCBI lineage: Eukaryota > Metazoa > Arthropoda > Insecta > Orthoptera > Acrididae > Schistocerca > Schistocerca piceifrons. The sequence continues at coordinate 827,237,153 of NC_060139.1, forward strand.
CGATGGAGCTCCGTATGCCAAGGCAAACTGGCTGACACTGACGGCGGCGGTGCACAAATGCTGCGCAGCTAGCGCCATTCGACGGCCAACACCGCGGTTCCTGGTGTGTCCGCTGTGCCGTGCGTGTGATCATTGCTTGTACAGCCCTCTCGCAGTGTCCGGAGCAGGTATGGTGGGTCTGACACACCGGTGTCAATGTGTTCTTTTTTCCATTTCCAGGAGTGTATTTGCCATCGACAAGTATACTTTACTTGACAATCATGTGCATGTTCAGTCACAACGTTCAAAAAATAGGTTGTAGGTAGCTCTCGCTAAAGGTTACGAGAATTAACATAACCACAGAGTATAAAGTGCCGGAAACAGAGTTGCTTATCACGGTAGGAGCACTTAACGAGCGCTTGCGTGAAACAGTCTTCCGAATCACATTGCGCTTGAACGTCAAAAATAGGTTCGGATTTTTTTTGAAACCCCTCTGGGCCTAAGTCATCCTACCCAGCTACAGTCCAATGTCGTTGTAGACGCACCCAGACGAGGCGAGCTTTGTGTCGTGCACGCGAGTGGGCCTTCGGCTCCGAAAGCCCATATCGACAGTTTCGTCGATTGGTTCTCGCGCTGACTCGTGTTGATGGCCCAGCACTGAATTCTGAAGCAATTTGCGGAAGGGATGGTTGCACTTCTGTTATGTCGAACGATTCTCTTCAGTCGCCTTTGGTCCCGTTCTTGGAGGATCTTTTTCCGGCCGCAGCAATGTCGGAGATTTGATGTTTTTAAAAATGTGTGTGAAATCTTGTGGGACTTAACTGCTAAGGTCATCAGTCCCTAAGCTTACACACTACTTAACCTAAATTATCATAAGGACAAACACACACACCCATGCCCGAGGGAGGACTCGAACCTCCGCCGGGATCAGCCGCACAGTCCATGACTGCAGCGCCTGAGACCGCTCGGCTAATCCTGCGCTTTGTTGTTTTACCGGATTCCTGATATTCACGGTACACTTGTGAATGGTAGTACGGGAAAATCCTCAGGTCATCGCTACCTCTTAGATGCTGTGAACCATCACCCGTGTGCCAACTATAACATCACGTTTAAACTCACATGTATCTTTATAACCTGTCATTGTAGCAGCAGTAACCGGTCTAACGATTTCGCCAGACATTTGTTGTCTTATATATGCATTGTCGACCACAAGTGCCTTATTCTGCCTGTTTACGTATCTCTGTATTTCAGTACACACACCTACGCCAGTTTCTTTGGCGCTTCATTGTACATTAGAAGCAGGAACACTGTTTGCAGTGGCTACTGTCACGAAAGTCGCGATACCGTGTTAGGTGTGGTCCACTGTGAGTGAAATATCGCATCTTCGTAGCTTACATTGCAATTGGCGAAGGCACTAGTTTATACATATTGCAATCAGCACCTCAAACAACTCAACTGCAGCGTCTATCGCGACTTGCGTTAACTCCCTTGTTAGACTAATTTCTCGTGATCACGCGTGAGACAAACAGTGCACCCAATGGCCGCTGCCACAGCAGGCTGCCCTACGCCAGCCACCACTACCCTTAACAACAGCATAGCACACGGCGACATAGCGCAGATTCACTGCAGACACTGTGAGACAGAGATACATTGGGTTTGTTAGAGGAAGACAGAGACCGCATACATGCACGTAATAATTGAGGACGTAAGATGCAAGTAGTGCTCTGAAGTTAAGAGATTGGCACAGGAATGTAATACATGACGGGCAGCATCAAGTCAAAGGACCGATGATACAAAAAAAAGTGACTTTTTATGGTATTCAACCACTTACCACAATTCGAGAAATTTAGTTTCCGATTCTGTGCATCTTGATTCTAAGAGAATAAAAATTTTTCAGTGTTTTATTGATTTCTAGTTTATTACAGGATATAATAGGAATAAAAGACTAGAAATCGGTTTGTTCAGAAACCGCTGCTTTTAAATGGTTTTAACAGTCAGGTTAAACTGGTATGGAAAAAAAATTATATAACCGGAAACTGATCGTTTCGACGATAACCATCATTCCTATTGTTCCTCTCCGAAACATTGGAAGACTGGGACTTCTCCATAGGTCATCGCCACACACACACCGACGGAAGTCGTCAAAGGTAGTACAGAAATGCGATTCATAACTAAACAAAATGCGACGCCATTCATCAGCAGTCCATGCATCCTAGTCGCGACACCACTCGGTTTGAGCTGTGGTGTTAACGGCGGCGTCTGCACTGAACGATTGAACGATAATTCGCTAATCCGGCAGCTGCTGGTCTGCGACCAGTGGTGCGGGTTGACAATACGGCGGTTGGCCGGCTTAGACATAAAGAGGTTACGATGTGCTGGGCGCACAACACGGCACTCCTCTCTTTTGAGAGTCGGACGAGTGTGCCTACTCTCGCCTTGCTACGTCGTCCAACATCAGCCTACTGTCACCTCTGAATGTACTACATATCTGGATATTGCACGATTCCGCCAGCTGGGCAAATGGAGACCACTGATTAAAACGATTTTCAAGACTGTCCATCGCGTTACTGCATGTTTATTATGAAACTGAGGATTCTAAGAAGTTACAGTGAATCGTAGAATCTGTTGTGATAGTGGGGACGCTGATGACGAACTGCCGTAAGCCCAAGAAAATCAGCGCAGAATGTCTGTTGACCGTATTAGTTCGGGAGCGTTCCAGTAACGGAAATAAGCTTCTAGAGTTTAGACGTACTCTAATGAATGAACAAAAACAGAACTGTACAAATTTCATTCATAGAATCTGCAGTACCAGTGGTAATTCTTAAAGGGTCAACAGTAGTTATCTAGTGATAGAAAACAGGTTTTCTCCTGTTTCTTTGTTGATCTCTTGCAGGATTACCATTTTTGTCCTTAGCAGTATTTGTAAGAGCCAGCTACAAAGGCCTGTGACCATCAAGGCACTTTTCATGCTATTCTGCTCAACCGTATATTTCCAGAGTTACCGAAAATGTTTTCATACCTTTTGACACACATTAAGTCAAATTATATACGAAGACTTTGTAAATGGACTTAATCCCTTAGTCTTAACATTAAATGTTCTGTATTTGTCACCAATCTTATTCTACGGGGGTCGCTGCATTTCCTTTATGACTCTCTTTGCATGTACATTTTGCTGTTGTTGTTTACAGATCTATATATTCTCTATGTAATTTGTAAATTTGTAAGTTTTATAAGATCCAGCTACCAACTAAGTTTTTACTGAAAAATTTTAAACAGTTTTTTAACGTATATTCCAATACAGGGCATTAAAGGTCCTCCAAGATGCATATTCATGCCGTCTGCAATGCATGTAAGCAAAGGCCTCAATTTTGTGTCAGTCACTTAAAGGGTTATGTCATTTATTAGTGTTTTATATCTCATACACGTTGGGACCTTTGTAACTGGTATGTTACTGCAATATACCTACTTATATAGAGTCCTGCAGCTGGATGTCATACATGTTTGTATATGTTATTCATTCTGCCTGTCGTTGTACTTTTAACATCGATGTTCGCTATGTAGTAGTCGAAACCTAGATAGGTCCCATTAAAATATTTGTAACTGATTGTGATTACTCGTTTAAAACTGCTATATTATTATAATCGTTTCTTATTTTACACAAAATGTTAGTTGTATGGCTTACGCCATGTTTCCTGATGACTGCCTATAATTGTGAATAATAAATAAATGAACTCCAGCATTCTTAGAAGTGAGACACTCTGCACGTCCATACGGCAATGCCGTGTGCACTACAGCAGTTCAACAGTTACTGGCGCTTCTGTTTGCTAACACTTCTTGCACATTACGATGTTTATTCACCACGTAACGTGGATGAACCAAAATTTCGTTTGAACAAGACACTGGCCTTTCTTATTCTCATGCTTCATTTTTTCATAACAGTTTAATTTAATATTCCTTTCCAAAACCGTGTCATATGGCTCACACAGACACACACACACACACACACACACACACACACACACACACGCACGCACACACACGAATATGAAGACTTGGTATTTTCTTCTATGGTTCATAATATTACATAACTTGCACTCTAATAACGTATTTACCCATAACTTCAATGGGATATTTATTGCATGCATTTCTCTTCTTCCTCTTCTTCTTCTTCTTCCACATCTTCTTCTTCTTCTTCTTCCACATCTTCTTCTTTTCATCCTCTTCTTCTTCGATGTATATATCTGACTCCCACTTCACTCGCATCGTATCACTTCTATTGTAATTTGCACACCGTCGATTCATACAACTTTTAACATTTTGCTCGCACGTTCTGCCGTCTTTGAAGTAAGCATTAACAGAACTTCTCAGTCTCATAGTCCGTAAACTATAAGCAGTGTTGAAATGAAAACCTACGAAATGTCGTAACAACCAAACGGATCGAGATTTAAAAACATCTCAAAGGGAAGAGCTTCAACCAGGATGACGAACTGAAGAACACAGTGGAGGACTGGCTCCTGTCACAGCCAAAAAGAGTTCTGGGAACAGAGAATCCTTTCGCTAGTGAAACAGTGGGACAGCTGTACTCACGCCTCTGGTGATTACATTTGAGTAAAGACTTCGATTATACCCACAGTGTTATTTCATACCTTTTCTTTTGAACACCCCTTATATAGGGCATTTGCAGAAAGGTGTCCCAGCTGCCCACGAACGCATTTTCTGCAACCACTTTCCACGCTTGCATAGTAAGGTCATAATGTATGGTATTTTGAATTCAAAACGGCTTTACCTAATCACATGAGGTAATTATTTCCCATTCCATTTGGGCCTACGGGCCAAATTTCCGAGTAACAGGTTTTTGGCGCAATCTGTATTACTAAGCAACTAACCCAGTGTACGGTCACCCAATTCCATTTGCAGGCTGCCTATTTAGTTGCTTCCATGCGCCAAAAAAACTGTGATTTCCATTATTTCATGTACCTACTGACTGAACGTAAAAATTTTAAGTGCTGTCATAATCTACTCATAAATAGCTATAACTTGATGTTAAAGATTTAACTGAGTAAGTCAAGCATTACTCTTTGCAACTGTGTATATAGTCTGATTCCATGATGGTGTTACAAACTCTCAGCGATGATGGAGAAGGGTAAATGCAATGGCAGCCGATAACATGTGCTACTGTACTACAGCACACTGTAAACATTCGGCTTCGAATGTAGGCCAGAAATCGCACTACAATTACGCCAATTCTCTTCAAATGCGAGCTGGAATCGCCCTAAAATTTCGCTATTTCTCTTAGATTGTTTGCTGGTATACAGATAAAATGGACAAAAGCATTTTCTGTAGTGCTTCCTCCACCATAACTAGAAACCAGTGTGGATTGCGGAAATGACATTCAACTGCGCTACAATTACCTCGAAGAAGCGACACAGCTGTCACTTTGCTACTGCACGTGGTGTCACCCTATCTGGTACTTCGAGTGCTACATAGATCACAACACCACGTCAGTACTTTTCTTTAGAACTGCATCTAATGGAGAATCATGTACCAGAGCTATAGAACCAAGAACATGATCGAATAGAATAAGAGCGGAAAAAAACCAGCCGACTAAAGGAATCTAAAAGTTCATTCCTCCCCAAATAGTGATGGTTTTCAGAATGCATGAAAAATTTGCAACAAGGTGTGTCCCAGAAAACACAACCCGCAACAGTGATAAATTCGGATGAACGACACACGACTGCCAGGGATTCAGACTGAAACAAGAATAAAGAAGGTGGAGAAGATCTACGTCGGAGGGAAAGGAGGCGAATATCTCAAGAAAACATAGACGCATGTCAAAGTCAGCAACAGAACGTGATCCAAACACGATGAACGATTTTCATTACAAAATGTATTTCAGTTAGTGTCAAATCGAATGAAAACAAGAGAGCGAAATAATCAGATTAAGAGAAGAACGATAAATTCACGCAAAAACCCTAAAAACTTGGAAAACAGAACAGGTAAACTTGGACACAATGTCACTGAACAATTTAATGGAATCAAGTTTCGAGCCTGCAGGAAAAAGAAGCCCAAGTTGCAATATCTGAGGTAAATATGTGAAACCCTTAAGAGGTCACTGGACAAAAGAAGTAGCAAAGACTTAAAAATGTTATTTCGTAGAGAAAGACAAAAACACAATTCAGATTCCACAAATAAGGTCCGTTCCTAATATCACAAGAAGATACATACTGTGAAACATGGACATGCAGCAGCAGTTCATTATCTCACATAAGAAGCGTTGTATGGCCCCATAACCAAGTTGTGAACTGTGCTCTCAAAAGGTAAGGCTGAACACAAAATACAGAGAGATCTGCAAAGGATCGGCGCTTAGTGCTGCTGAGACTAGCATTGTGCTCCCAATATCAACATAATGTTTTTTTTTTCAATTAATATGCGTAATCCTTAATTAGCAACCCACCATCATACTTTAGTTGTTATCCTCATAAGTGCAATTAATATCACACTATTTCATAACGTGCAGATTACTCCCGTTGTATTTAGCGATATTCCTTCCCCTGCCAGCCCACTGCTACTTCCATAACCGTTGCAGACCTCGCTGACCTTGGCCGCAGATCCCGTTGTCTCCCCGGGGACCTACCCCCTCCCGGCCGCTTTCACTGCACAGAACTGGGAGGACACTCCCTCACCCGCCTCTCCTTCACACGCTTTCCGCATTCCTCATGCCAGACCCTCTTGTCACCGCCAACCACGACCCGCAAACATCGGTCGGCAGCCTCCTCGGGCAATCAACACCCGAACGCACCAAGCTCCATATTGCACATGCAAATGTCCAGTCTCTGCCAGCTCACTTCGACGAGTTCAAATATATATTTCAAACTGCTGATATACACGTAATACTTTTGTCAGAAACTTGGCTCAAACCAAGTATTCCTACAACTTCCGTAAACCTAGATGGCTATATCTTTCTCAGGCACGACAGATGCAACAGACGAGGGGGCGGAGTAGGGGCGTACATACGCTCTGATTTGTCACCTACAGTACTACACACATCCGACAACAATGTAGATAAACAAGTGGAATATATGTTCATAGAGATCAAATCACTTAACAGAAAGTGCTTAATATGTGTCCTTTACAAACCTCCTAAAGTAGGTGGGTTCGCCTGCTTCGAAACTGCCCTCTCTAGTCTCGAATCGTCATATGAACATGTAATTATAGCTGGAGACACTAACATTAATTTTCTGTGCAATAGTCCTTCCACTGGGAAATTTAAGAGGATGCTTTCTTCCTCAAATATGACGCTACTTCAGCTGGCACCTACTCATCACACGACTACCAGTCACACTTTCATAGATATATTCGCAACGAAATCTCCGAACAGAATAATCCGCACCTCTCAAATATCTGCGCCTGGCATGTCTGCCCATGACATCATTTCCATGACGTATTCACTAGAATGTCCTAGAAAGAAACAAAAACTGTCTACATACCGAGACCTCAAACGCATAAATTTGCCTGAACTCGAAACTGAGGCACAAAAAATAGTTTGGGGGATGACCTCTACTCCCCTCATGGACATAAACGACAAACTCCACGATTTCACTAACAAAATTACTCAGCTATATGACAAATATGCTCCAATAAAGACCAGAAAAGTAAAAAGGCAACCTGCACCTTGGCTGACTGATGAACTAAAACAGCTCATGAATCTCAGAGATGCTGCACATCGAGCATACAAGATACACCCTACACCTGAAAATCACGCTGTATACAAGCAGAAACGAAACAAAGTCAGTCAAGCGGTGAGAAACGCTAAGCTCAGACATGCCCGTACATTAGCTGACAATAGATGTAGACCAGCTATCCTGTGGAAAAATCTCCGTAGTCTCGGTTTAGGCAAAATAAAAGTTGCAGAAAATCCCATGGTCCCAGCTGAAGAACTAAACCGATTCTTCACATTACCTGCAACCAAATTGATCCGCAAAAAAAACAGAGAATCATTGATTACTTCATTGGGATGAACGACTGTAGCAAAGAAAAATTCTATCTACAGCACGTCACTTGCAGTACTGTCAAGAAAGCCATAATGCGGATTAGATCAGCATCTACTGGACATGATGGTATCACTATCCAGATGGTAAAACTTATTATTGACCAACTACTGCCCTTTATAACAGACATTTTCAACGATTCATTAATCAGAAGTGTTTTCCCTGAGGCCTGGAAACTGGGACAAATTAAGCCACTGCCTAAAAAGGACATCGCCACAGCAGCCTCTGACTACCGCCCCATCTGCCTTCTTCCTGCACTATCAAAGGCCTTAGAATATATAGTTCATGACCAGCTCACCAACTACCTAACTACTAACAACCTACTAGACGAATACCAATCAGGTTTCCGTAAACATCGAAGCACAACATCCGCTCTGATAAAGATGACAGATGGCCTGAAACTTGCCATGGACAGACAAGAAGCGACTATTATTTGCTTCTTAGATTTCAGCAAAGCATTTGATACTGTCGACTTCGACATCTTACTAGCCAAACTTAGCGGTCTAAATTTCTCACAAAGCGCAATGCAATGGTTTCGCTCATACATGATGTCTCGTCAGCAACGCGTCCTGTCTGGGGATATAAAATCACAATGGCGGCAGGTAGTGTCAGGCGTTCCCCAAGGCTCAGTATTAGGTCCTATACTCTTCTCTCTTTATGTCAATGATGTGTCATCGGTCCTGACCTATTACAAATACCATATGTATGCTGATGACCTTCAGTTGTATCTAAGTGCGAAACCAAGCAATCTCAAGAAAGCTATTGAAAATTTCAATACTGACCTCGATGCGCTGTCAAACTGGGCACAGGACATAGGTCTAAAACTAAACCCATCTAGAACCCAAGCGGTACTTGTTGGTCACTCTAAGCTCATTAGCCCAAAACATCGGGAATCCGTACCACCTCTTATCCTAAATGGAACAAATATTAACTTTTCGCCATCAGCAAAGAGTTTGGGAGTAATAATTGATGAAAATCTAAATTGGACAGAGCACGTAACTGCAGTGTGCAAAAAAGCATCAGCATCCCTTCATGTCCTACAAAAATGTAAAAAACTCTTCCCTTTCGATCTGAAAAAGAAATTAGTACAAACGCTTATACTCCCAATCATTGATTAGTACAAACGCTTATACTCCCAATCATTGACTACAGCGATATTATCCTACAAGGCCTCTCTCAGGAAAATTCCCGACGTCTAGAACTGGTCACGAATGCCTGCGTCCGATATATCTGTGACGTTCGACTTTTTGATCACATTTCACCAGCATATGCAAAATTGTCCTGGCTGCGTGCAGACAAACGCAGAGATTTCCATACACTCTGTCTCATCTACTGCCTTATAAATGTACACTGTCCCTCATATCTCTCCTCTTCCCTAACACTCATGTCGGAACAACATGACAGAAACACACGTTCCCATCATAATAAAATCCTCTCCGTTCCACTGCATCGTTCAGTCACCTTCTCCAAGTCCTTTACAGTAGCGGGAACCCGACTCTGGAATAACCTCCCTCGTTATGTTAGAGAACTTAAAAACATGACCGGCTTCAAAAAACAGTTAATGACGTATCTACTTAAGCAACAGTAATGCCTTCCTCTGTACATGAGTGCACTTCACCTCATTACTTCCCTCTCTACCCCTCCTTAAACCTCCCTTACCCAAAACTCGCTATACTAGTAAACATCTACTTTACACACCAATACATTAATGTACATCTGCACAAACCTTCATTATTATTGCCACTCTTTCTCATGTTTGTCATTATTATTTGATTTTTTTTACTGTTATTATTATTGCTTTCACCATAATCTGTATGTATAGCACCTGATGTAAAAATACTGCCAGCATTTACTTTATTAGGTCTTAGTCACATTCATCATTATTATTTGATTTTTTGTTTTACTGTTATTATTATTGCTTTTATCATAATCTGTATCTATAGCAACTGTTGTAAAAATACTTCCGCATTTACTTTATTAGGTCTTAGTCACTACTCTTTATTCATATTGTCACTAGAGTAAGCTAATTTTCTCATTTAAACTATGTTCATGATGTAACTCTGATGTGTGAAATGCTGCATGTGTGAAACACTGGTCCGATGTAAGAGAGGGCCTGATGGCCCTAATCTGATCAGGTTAAATAAATAAATAAATAAATAAATAAAATAAAGTCATTCCTGATATTTTGCGTAACTGGTATCTATCACTAGAAACAGGCGCACATGAACCACGCAAATTGATCATGGTGCTAAAAATCACAAAATTTACATTTTATACAGTGGCATACAATCATTCTTGTCGCAAACTGTAAGCGAACGGAACAGATATCAGGAAAGAAAAGCAATGTACAAAGTTCCCTGCTTTCAGAGCAAACATGCAGTCCACAGAAATGAATGATAGAGCCACATACTATTTTATGAATGAATAAATATAATAATGCACCGTTAACATCCAGGAAAAGGATCTATTGAGATGTTAAATAGAAAATTGACCTTGCCGGTGCAGAATTTAAACTGCGATGTACCATAAGGTCTACCACTTGATGAAAGAAGAAGAAAGAAAAGAAGAAAATTTAAGGAATTAAATCACATATTCATACGTAAATTAAAAGAAAATTGAAAACAGTTTAAGTTAAAAGTTTACTGAACGATCATCAAAATAATTGAAAGATAAACTAGAAATGTTAGTATGTAATCTATCAAAATTATTAGACAAATTATAAAAATTAGTGTGGAAACTACAAAAGTAATTTATAGGGGAATTATTTTATAGATTTAACAGAAAAATAAAGAAATAAAGCATAAATATCTTGGCAAAATTATACAAAAAAATGACTACAATGATTGTGAATAGAGGAAAAACTCAGAGTACCAGAGAGACAATAAATTTAAACAGTAATATCGGTAATAATAAACATATTGCTAGAAATACAATACACCCTGCACTGTAGTGGTTGGGTCAGAATATTTATTTTCACTTGCGTGGTTAACAGCAATCTATAAATTTTTAATACGCATTTACAAGAAAAGTCATGGGGGCATCGCAGAAAAATGATAAATGGTAATGCGAAGTACTGATAAATGTACTGAAGTATACGGAAGACGAAGCTAGAATGAAAAATAGGAGGTTAATTGTCTTCGGATACTATCAAAGAATTAGTGAAACTAATAATAAAGAAGTACAGTATATCTATCAGTATTTTTACAAAATGTAGTTGAACACGTGCTAGAATGCTACACCATAGAAAACAATACATTATCTGCAAACGAAAAAACGACAGAATCTGCATTAACAGAGAGAAGATCATTTAAAGATCTAATTTGGTAAGGTACATGTGTGTAATACTTATATCGGGAGATTATGAAGGAAAGAGAGGAACACAAATGGTAAAGCGTAATACAAGTAGGATGCTATAAATGTAAAGACTATAAAGTTCTTGCATGGTCCTGGTTACTGTACACGGGAATGTAAAAACAAAGACATAAGCGTCAGAAACTTTGTTCATGAAGATAATGTGCCACATAAAATACTACACAGCACAAAACTGAAGTAACAGTTCAGGGTGAATGGCTACTAATAATATAACGGAAAAAGTTAAATCTTCGTCAACAGTTACATAAGGAAACAAAAACTCACACAATTTGAAAATATAAATTTAGCACTTACAGATTTCCGATATGAGTTTCCAAAAACGTATTTGATGCATCAAAAAAGTTCAACTAATACTCAGTTACGACATCAAACGGCATTTAAAATGAGTATCGCTGATTGTCATGTTAAACATTACGATTAAAACTGGCAGTCTCACTTAAGGAAAGCATTATAAATAATCAAATACAAGTCTTAGAGAAAACCTCATCGTACAAGTCTCCTCTTAATTTAGCTTTCCTGTACAATTTTACAAGATAGCCAATACAGATCCTTCCAAAAAAAAAAAAAAAAATGCCGCTGTTAATATCCTGCCATGTCGTTGCGAACTAATGTTCCTTTACTAGTGACCTCAACGCTACACAGACTTCCAGGAAAAATAAAACTAAATACGGTTAAAATAGGCTGAATCATGGTGATAATGATGATGAAGTGCTTCTTTACAGCAACACAGAAAATTTTCTCATTCGTTTCAGTCGTACTCTCCGCTTCCAAATACAGCTGTTGCGGGGAAAAATACAGAGTTTGTCAGTCATTGCGTAGAAACGTCCTGAATGATTATATATTTGTAGCGGATCCCAACTTGAACCTCAAACTTGAACCTCTGCATCTAGAAAGGTAAATGTCACAGTTCAGCAGAACCGGCGTGCGGAGAAGTTCCATTATGGCAAACTGAATAATACATTCTGTTTCCGCTGTATTGGTTCTATAAGAGCAGTGAAACGTATCTGACAGCATGTATCTGTAAGACCTGAACGAGTAATAGTACCACAGAGTAATGGCACTTTAGGGATCCACACCTCATTTAGTGAAAACAGGATCACTTTCTTGTCCGTCCGTCTCTCTGTTCGACTGTTTAGACCATATTTTTTCAGGAACGGATAGGTTATCAGGTTCCAATCTATGTCACGTACTAATGTCTACGTTCGCTTCACGATGTAAACAATATAAATTTGTAAACGAATGGAATCAAAAGATAATGCCATTTATAACACACATTTTTATAATCGCAGACACACTCATTAAAACCTCTTAGGTCTTTCCAGAATGAGATTTTCACTCTGCAGCGGAGTGTGCGCTGATATGAAACTTCCTGGCAGATTAAAACTATGTGCCGGACCGAGACTCGAACTCGGGACCTTTGCCTTTCGCGGGAAAGTGCTCTCGTAGCCATTAATCATTAAATTTGGCAAGAAGCAAGGTTTCACAGAACAAACAAAGCAAAACAATACGAACATTGTTAATTTGTAATTGCACCACGTGAAAAAATATTTTTTGTCATTTGTTATCCGTCCGTTCGTCACATTTGTTAAGAGCACTTTTTCTTAGGAACAGCTAGAGACATCAAGTTCAAATTTACGTCACGTACTGAAAAGTGAATGCAACCAAAAGGTATGGCCATTTATGTCATACGATTTGATAGTCGCAAATTCACTCACAAAACCTTTGGAGTACTTCCGTTGACTACAGCCAGGAAATTTTGCAGGAAGCAAGGTTTTGCCGGGACAGATATCTTGCCAACAGGCAAAAATCGCCAAAATTCTTGATTCCCAGGATGGTGAAATACCTACACACATAATTAAGTTTGCAAGGAACTCTTAGTGTTCGGATCACACTCGCACATACCCGGATATTTTTCCTCTAACGGCGCTTTTTTTTCAATTTTGGTGCTATTTTTTTGACAAATTTTCCTTTTGCCTGATTTGGTGACACTTTTCTGCGACATTCACTTTTATTTTCATTCATGGACTTTTTTCTCAATTTCAGTGCTACTTTTTTTGCCAGTTTTGGATGCTATTTTTGACGTCACGTCATATTTATTCTGGAAATGATCTACATTTTAATATTGTAAACGAACTTCAGCCTTGGGGATTAACAACTCAAAATACAATTTATTAATTAAGAACTACCAGTTATGAACATTGATAGACTGCCATTCTCATATCTGTAACATTTTTCATACGGGGAATACGACAAATTTCGTGAAATTTCGTACAGATAATCGATTTCACGATATTTCGTAAAAATTTCCATATTTGCGATGTTCGCTAAAAACCGCCAATTTCGCGCAATTTTTTTTTCTTTTCCCACAAAATCGTTTTTCTGGGAGGGCGAGAGCACAGTGGACGATGCAACATATTTTCAAGATACCAGTACTTTATAGAGGGTGTATCATAAGAGCGAAAACTAACACGTGATAGTAAAGCATAACAGAAGGAAAACTTTTCACGAAACATGTGTCCGCAAACTATCCTTTTGCGAAATGATAACAAATATGTGGTACGAGACACCACTGGCTGAAGTAGGAAGTACTGCCCTAGTTAGCACGAATCTGATTTAAATGTATACTTTTCTATTAAACCTCCATATAACTGGGCTCAAATGTCACCCATGATCTTCCCTGACAACAAATACAATGTTACTTGAGCGTGTCTAGTGTTAAAATTTATTGGACACTCGTACCTGAGATAGGCGTTCCACGTGTCTTCCTCACCTTGGGATGGAATTCTGCACTCTAATGCAATTCTGCACTCACGCAGTTCTGCTCTCTGCTTCTGTGAGGTACGAATTCTTTCAAATACTCCAGTTCATATCTAAAAAAAATCACAAAACCGTACAGTTTGTTGCCACCGTTATCCAAACGCGTCAAAGGAGCTGCTGTACACCTAACCTTTAAGATGACAACACACAGAGCAATCCAGAGGACTGAAGTCAAACGACGCTGCTGGCCAGGGTACAGGCCCTGCTTGATCTGTTCAACCTCGAACACTTTTGTGGGTTAGATATCGTGTATATCAAAAGCAAAATTTACCCCTGCCCCAATCATACATCATATTGAAATTTTAGCCCAATTAGATGGATATTTAAGGGGCTCCGGAACGCCCTATACTTGCAATGTTAAAGTAACGCTTATAAATTACATCTTTCCTCACAAAGTATTTGAGGTAGGAAGTTGAACATTTTACAGATTATTTATTGGAATATGGGCTACAACTTAACACAGGTATTTTACAAAATTTTATTTCAGTTATTAAAGATGATTTTTTTTCAATTGTAATGAAAATTCACAACATTTTTTTGCAATTTTTTATTTACATATTCAAAAATATACAGTTTTTTGGAAAAAGGCTGTGTTAAATTATGCAGAAGGTACTGTGTAACATTTACTGAAAGTTTGAAACAAATATGTTTGCAAGATCCTTAGAAAACATGTAATTAGTATGAGAAAATAAACGTTTTGGGAATCGAGCGACAAAGATTGGATTAACTTTTTAGTGCATTCCCGGTCCATAGGATGGATTATCTTCATCCTCTGCAAACTCCTCCTCCAGCTTCCTCTTGTTCCTCCTCCTGTTTACTCTTTCTTGTATTTCTAGACTCTTTACAGCCCTGTCTGCAGCCCGAAGGCGTTCCTTGTCTAAAGCAAGCATCGCTCGTTGTTGTGTTCGTAGATTTTGCTACCATTTTCTTCAGTTGCAGTTACTGCAACACTGTTCCAAAAGGTGGTCATGTATGAACACTTATCACATTTCAGTTGTATTTCACTAGCAAGTCCTACGTGCTTTATTATGGAGAGTTCCAGACCAACTTCACTACAATGAATACATCTTACACAGTTTGAAAAACTTCCTTTGAGACCCGACATATCAAGTATTTCATTCACATCCGATTCGCCCATAAAACATTCATAGTTTTCACTCATTGAACCAAGCTTCTTCTGTGAAGTATTTTCTTTCCCACTTTGACTGCTATGGGCAGGTGTACTTGAGAGGTTAGGTTCACTCACTTGGTTATCGTCTTTATTGTTTACAGTAATAACACATACCTTTGGCTTTCCAACATTTCTCCTTTTCTTAAAAGCCTTCAGAGGATTTCTAATAACTTTACTTTTACTCATTATTATACTTCAACAAAACAGAGACTCAAGAAACAGAATTAATTACGAATATTTTCGAGATAACGACAGAATAAATAAACATGAAACAATCGACAATCACACCAGCGATATATATTGAACCATCACAGGTTAGCCACAACACATACTTTATCTCACATCACTAAAATGTACCTGATGAACACGGACGTTAATAATATCACCATTTGACAGCAGTTAACAGCGTCACAGTGGGTCACGCCCATGTAGAACACATTTCAAAAAAAATTTAAAAGTAGTTGTAGTCTTCGGAATTGAATAAATTATATATCTATTAAAAGGTAATAGTCTGCAGAGTCAGAAAACGCAAAAAAGTAAAAATTGAACTTTTCATTATTTTGAGCCTTTCCGGAGCCCCTTAATTGAAAAAATTAGGCTTCATACAAATATTTATAAATTAGCACATTATTTAATACTGAAGTCAGTAGCGGCTTGTAAGCGCTCATGCACAGTTTGAGTATCCCACGAACAGCTAGTTTGCATACTCTTGTATACTGGGTCGTTTTTGCTACGGTTGGCCTCTATACACTGCGCAGCCACACTTATGAGGCCACCTGTCACAAGCCTGAATAATCAGCTTTTGTAGCTCGGAACGCTGCAAGACGTGCAGGGAGAAGTCAGTGATGTTCTGGGATATGGAGCCCTATCGACTTTAGTGCCGTGGACAGATGCGCTGTATTTCTCGGTTGAGGATCCATGGTGCAAACAATCCGATCGTGGCCGTCCAACAGATTCTAGATTGCGTTTAAATCGTAGAAGTTTGGTTGCCAGTGGAGTACGGTAAATGCTTCCCGATACTCTTCGAACCACGTATGTACACTGCGAAGTGTTTGACACTTTGTATTGTCCTGGTGGTACATGTCGTCGTGCCGAGGAAAATAAACCAAATGTAGGGGTGGACATGGCCCCCAAGGATACCTGTACACTTTTGTCGATCCATTGTGCCTTCGAGATTGATGAGATCATCCATGGGATGACACGAAAACATTCCCCAGACCGTATCGCTATCTCCTCTGCCCGCGACCCTTCCGATGATTGATAGGAGATGCTGTTAGTAGCCCCTTTTTTCAACTGGGCGGTCAGTTGTTCAACTGTTGCACGTCTATTCCCCCGTGTACATCTCCGCAATCGTCGTTCGTGCCTATCATCTACGGCCCATGGTGCACTGTATTTGTCTCTGCGCCAGAGGCGTGAATACTAGTAAAGGCCGGCCGCTGTGGCCGAGCGGTTCTAGGCGCTTGAGTCCGGAACCGCGCTACTGCTACGGTCGCAGGTTCGAATCCTACCTCGGGCATGGATGTGTGTGATGTCCTTAGGTTAGTTAGGTTTAAGTTGTTCTAAGTTCTAGGGGACTGATGACCACAGAAGTTAAGTCCCATAGTGCTCAGAGCCATTTGAACCATTTTTTGTTAATTCCAATAGTGCACAGAGCCATTTCAATCATTTGAACGGTAAATATGCAGTGAGTTCTGACACACGCACACACACACACACACACACACACACACACACACACACACCACACGCACCGCCCACAGAACGAATGGGGGGGGGGGGGGGGGCAGAACAAAACTGATATGCAACACGATGCGGAGTGAAGAGTCATTCTGCAGACAAACTTAATTGCGGTTAGCCATTCTTCGCCATTCCTTCTATTCTGATGTTGGACTAAAACGCCTACAAGCTATACAGGAGAAACTTCCTTTGGTTTTAAACGTAGAATAGAAGTCCAAACAGGTTGAAGACGACGTAGCTGTGAATAATAGCTCTACTTGCGGGAAACAAGTTTCACATTTCGAGACTCATAATTTACGGAAATTTCTCATGCATGATCACAAATGCGTATTCTTGATTATGTAAAGAAACTATACAAGGTGTCCGGAAATGTTCCGATATACCTCGAGGGACTGTAGAATGTGTCTTGAGGAACAAATCGATGGTAAGAACAAGTGTCCAGAAACATTTTCCGACGACACTATAGAGCGTCGGAGCTATAGACACCGGATCCTCCCACTAGGCCACATCTTCGGTAGCAAACGTAACTTTGTGCACTGACGGACTGTAAGTGGAACTTCTCGCAATGTTATTCGTAATTCAGTCGTCGCGACTGATTACCACGGTCGCCAGTGGACAAGACGGAGCAAGCTGCTGCGTAGGAAGTCATTGTCTGTTAAAGTGCAATGACCGGTTGCCTTGGTGGATGTCTGTTTGGGACATGGGTTTCCTTCCACGGTTTATTTTTCACCTGGAGCCATCTGAAATTTCCAACGTTTTCCGGTATACAGGAGAAAAATAAACTGCAGATGGAAACACGTGTACGAAACTATCACCCACCAAGGCAAAAGAGCATCGCATTCATAGGAGACAGGGCCTTTTTGTCCAGCAACTAGCTCCATCTCCTCCACTGGCGATCGTGACAATCAGTCGTTTTCACTGAATAACAAGCAACGATGAGAGGCGCTCTGCCTATCGTCTGTCAGCGTGCAAAGTCAGGTTTTCTGGCGAAGGAGTGGCGTGGTGACAGTTGGCAGCGCCCATCATTTCTACGCACTGTAGCGTCGTTGGATGACGTTTCAGGACGAGAGTTCCTATCCTCGACTTGTTCCTCATGGCACCCCCCACAACCCATCGAAGTTTGTCGCAATATTTCTGGAACATCCTGTAAATTTTATGAACAACAGTCAGTGGACAGTATTTAGCAGCTGTTATTTTTCTTATTGCCGAAGCTTTTCCATATTAAGATGGTTGAAGATTTACCCTGCTACCGTTTCGTCATGAGCTGGTGAAGTAGTCACACCTGGAGGTGTTCCAAATGGTTCAAATGGTTGTGAGCGCTATGGGACTCAACTTCTGAGGTCATCAGTCTCCTAGAACTTAGAACTACTTAAACCTAACTAACCTAACGACATCACACACATCCATGCCCGAGGCAGGATTCGAACCTGCGACCGTAGCGGTCGCGCGGTTCCAGACTGTAGCGCCTAGAACCGCTCGGTCACCCCAGCCGGCCCTGGAGGTGTTCTTATGTAAAAAGCGAACTACAGCGCCGTAAAATACCTACGTATTGTGAGACTCTGGTTCACTGATAGCCTACAGTGAAACGGGATAGAACAATAATTAAAGAAAAATAAATAAACTGAGAACCCTTTCTGCAAGGTAACTTGAAAACTAATAATCTCGTGTTCTAAACAGTGGCTGACTACACTACTGGCTATTAAAATTGCTACACCACGAAGATGACGTGATACAGATGCGAAATTTAACCGACAGGAAGAAGATTCTGCGATATGCAAATGATTAGCTTTTCAGAGCATTCACACAAGGTTGGCGCCGGTGGCGACACCTACAACGAGCTGACATGAAGAAAGTTTCCAACCGATTTCTCATACACAAACAGGAGTTGACCGGCGTTGCCTGGTGAAACGTTGTTGTGATGCCTCGTGTAAGAAGGAGAAATGCGTACCATCACGTTTTCGACTTTGATAAAGGTCGGATTGCAGCCTATCGCTATTGTGGTTTGTCGTATCGCGACATTGCTGCTCGCGTTGGTCGAGATCCAATGACTGTTAGCAAAATATGGAATCGGTGGGTTCAGGAGGGTAATACGGAACGGCGTGCTGGATCTCAAAGGCCTTGTATCACTAGCAGTCGAGATGACAGGCGTCTTATCCGCATGGATGAAACGAATCGTGCAGCCACGTCTCGATCATTAAGTCAACAGATGGGGACGTTTGCAAGACAACAACCATCTGCACGAACAGTTCGACAACGTTTGCAGCAGCATCGATTATCAGCTCGGAGACCATGGTTGCGGTTGCCCTTGATGCTGCATCACAGACTGGAGCGCCTGCGATGGTTTACTCAACGACGAACCTGGGTGCACGAATGGCAAAACGTCATTTTTTCGGATGAATCCAGGTTCTGTTTACAGCATCATGATGGTCGCATCCGTGTTTGGCGACATCGCGGTGAATGCACATGGGAAGCGTGTATTCGTCATCGCCATACTGGCGTATCGCCTGGCGTGACGGTATGGGGTGTCATTGGTTTCACGTCTCGGTCACTTCTTGTCCGCATTTACTGCACTTTGAACAGTGGACGTTATATTTCAGATGTGTTGCGACCCATGGCTCTACCCTACATTCGATCCCTGCGAAACCGCACATTTCAGCAGGATAATGCACGACCGCATGTTGCAGGTCCTGAACGGGCCTTTGTGAATACAGAAAATGTTCGACTGCTGCCCTGGCCAGCACATTCTCCACATCTCTCACCAATTGAAAACGTCTGGTCAATGGTGGCCGAACAACTGGCTCTTCACAATACACCAGTCACTACTCTTGATGAACTGTGGTATCGTGTTGAAGCTGCATGGGCGGCTGTACCTGTACACGCCATCCAAGCTCTGTTTGACTCAATGCCCAGGCGTATCAAGGCCGTTATTACGGCCAGAGTTGGTTGTTCTGGGTACTGATTTCTCAGGATCTATGCACCCAAATTGCGTGAAAATGTAATCACATGTCAGTTCTAGTATAATATATTTGTCTAATGAATACCCGTTTATCATCTGCATTTCTTCTTGGTGTAGCAGTCTTAATGGCCAGTAGTGTACATTGGACGAAAAAGATTTGTGTCATTGTTTAATTTTCTTACTGCTACGGAAAAGTAAATACATCATAATGAAAAGAGGTGCAGAGTGAACTTTTTTTTTTGGTTGATTATACGATTTTTCTAGAATCAGAAGTGGAAAAGAAATACGAGCTTACAACAGGTCAGATACTTCAACGCATTGCGGTTCTCTTCACTGAGATATCTGCATCCTCAGAGGTGGGTAGAGATCAGAACACGTAGGCCCCTTTTTCCAAGTTCTTGCGAATGCGATGTGGCCTCTAGGTTAGTCGTCATTTCAAGATTAATCTTCATTTGGCGCCTGCATATTGGGGTGACTTCAACGCAAATTTTCTTCAAAAATTCTAAATTTTCCAGGATGTCCTGTTTCCTGCTTTTCTTTTGTATATGTAGCATCTGTAGGTCGGTTTCAGTATTATCAAAAACGTGTACATTTTTAGGCAGATGGACTGTTATTCTTTAGTTACTGATCGTTAAAGACAAAAAGAATCATTCTGTAATTCCTGCCACTTCAACCTGGATAATGGTCATAGTTTTGGCAGTAGATCTTATATAGTTTGGTTGTGTTTAACATTTGGAGGGATAGTCTATTGTATGTACAAAAAATGTACAGAAGTTTTTGAAACGCTTGCTGTTTTGTGTGACGGGTTGCCTTAAATAATGCTGATGGAATACATATCGTAAATAAATATCTAATGAAAGGAAATACTGAGAGTCGGTGGACTTTCGCTTATAAAATGTATATATTCCACCGTCCCTACATACTATGTGAAACGGTTACGTATTCATTAAAGATGATTCTTCTGCGTCTTCCACTTAACACGATTACGTTAAGAACAGCATCCGAGAGAATCGTAGTTCTAGAGCTCACGAGAACATTATTTGTGAATTCGCAGCATATTGGGAATCCTGATTTCTTCCGTTATATGAAGCGTACATCTTGGAACAGGGAATATTACTCAGCCAACATCCTGTACGCTTACTTAGGAGGTTGTAACAGGTGATCACTACAATTCTAGCGAGAACGTATCAGTTCAGTTGAGTGTGAGATGCTCCATAAACTACCTCCTATGCTCTCATACTCGTACGTCGTCAAGGATCCATGGACGCCCTTCCGTGAAGCAGAATGTGTAAACTGAAGCACAACAAGATTTACAGCCGATGCCCGCCGCTGTTAGCGCTTTTGAGGTGGCGGAAGACGCAATAGCAGTCTCGAGAGGGCCATTAAGTCCAGTGAAGCGTATAAACACCTCGTCCAACGCTACACGTAAGCTAACATCGTGGTGAACGCACAGCAGCGTCTGGAGTCCCAGTAGCGCTCTCGCATGCAAGCCAAGCCTTTATTGCTTCGTAAAATTCGCCTCACCAAGTCGTGCGCTATCTTAGACACCACGGTTGTTGGAAATCTGTGAACAACGGGATAGTATGACGCAGGTGTGGTTTATGTACGAAACTTTTGCAGCGTATTTGAGAACGTCAACTTAAGAAACATGTTTGTTAATTCTTCGAATTGTCTAAATGAATCAGAACTACTTCTCACGCTAAGCAACGTACAAATAGCCGACTCGTGATTAGTTGTACTTCATTTAAGTCTTCCCTGTGTCTAGCCAATTAATATTAACATTACAACTTTGGGGTTCTGTATAGACTGTGGGTTGCTTGAGCTCTTTGAGAAGATTATATGTTACAATTACGTGGAGGTCAATGGGAGCGACGCCCACTGTAGATACGAGCTTCTCTTTCGTAACAGGTATCTCGAACAGAATTCTACCTTTTTTACGCTTTATCAATGCATTCGAGAAGCAGTGACCCACCAACCACTCTGAGGGATCCACGCCGAATCGCCGCTGAGCGGTGGGACAATCTGGACCAACAGTGCCTTGACGAACTTGTGGATAGTATGCCACGACGAATATTGGCATGCATCAATGCAAGATGAAGTGCTACTATGTATTAGAGGTACCGGTGTGTACAGCATTCTGGACAACCACCTCTGAAGGTCTCGCTGTATGGTGGTACAACATGCAATGTGTGGTTTTCATTAGCAATAAAAAGGGAGGGAATAATGTTTATGTTGATCTCTATTCCAATTTTCTGTACAGCTTCCGGAACTCTCGGGACCGAGGTGATGCAAAACTTTTTTTAAGATATGTGTATTTATTGCAGTCTACTGTTAGTCTAACCCCCCCCCCCCCTTTCCCCTCTGTCCATCTCTTTCTCCTCTCACTCTCACTCCATCTCCTCCTGCCCTCCTCTCCATCCAGCTGCTGACATCGTCTCTCTGTCCAATACCTCTTCCCCCCCCCCCTCTATATGTCCATTTATTTCCCCCTCTAAGTTCACCTCCTCACGCCCTCTAAGTCATTCTCCTTTTCCTCTTATCCCTGTCCATCTCCTTCCCACTCTCTCCGTCCATGTCATCCTCTTTCTCTCTCTCTCAGTCCGTCTCTTCCTCCCCCTCTCTCTTTCCACCTCCTCCTACCTTATATCTGTTGCCATCTCCTCCTTCCCCTATCTGTCCATCTCTTCCTCTCAACCTTCTCTTTCCATCATCAACATATCATTTCCACCTCAATAGCAGGCTGGTGGTTCTTACCCCCACACTATTCCTTTACAGATAGTAGGTAATATACATACGGAGTTTGGCTGAAGTTGATTCCATGGTTTAGGAGATGCTTCTTAGCCACAGTTTTCCTAGAGTACGCACAAGCCACAAATATTTCGCGTGTTTAAGCAAGTTCGCACATATTTGTACACATGTTTCACCTACATCTGTAGCGAATTTCTCCCATGCAGTGGCCTACGTGGATGCGATGTGTGAAGTTTTTTGCAAATAGAATGAGTAACGAAGAAGTAAGTTGTTTAAACACAATGCATGATTTGGCATTTTTTCATCCTTTTTACGGTTTATGACGCCGTATCTCCTGAACTATGTGTCACAGAATGATATAATTTTGAAGGTACATTCAGTGGTATTTGTGAATACTGTCTACAAAAGTTTTCACGAACAAAGTTAGTTGTAAAGAAGTACTAAATGCAAACGTCATGCAAAAATGGGGCAGTTTTACTACATTTTGTGGGTGTTTGTCAGCGAGAAAAAATTTCGTAAAGGTTTGAAATTATGTGTAAACTTTGCTGCAAATCACTAAATGCTCTCTTTCTCAAATATTGGGCGAATAAAATCTGGACTACAGTGATTTTTCACCTCCACCTATTTCGTAGATAGGTGGTTTTTAGCTCACAGCGGTTCTTTCCAGGCAATAATTGATATGTGTACCAAACATGCCAAATTTAAACAGCCACAAAATCCCGAAGATTGGCGATCCTTTACAGAAGCTCGAAAAATAGCGCGGAGTTCAATGCGAGACGCCTATAACAGTTTCCACAATGAAACTTTTGTCTCGAAACCTGGCAGAAAATCCAAAGAGATTCTGGTCGTATGTGAAGCATGTTAGCGGCAAGAAACAATCAATGCCTTCTCTGCGCGATAACAATGGCGATACTATCGAAGACAGTGCTGCCAAAGCAGATTTACTAAACACAGCCTTCCGAAATGCCTTCACAAAAAAAGAAGAAGTAAATATTCCAGAATTCGAATCCAGAACAGCTGCCAACATGAGTAACGTAGAAGTAAATATCCTCGGAGCAGTGAAGCAACTCAAATCACTTAATAAAAGCAAGTCTTTTGCTCCAGACTGTACACCAATTAGGTTCCTTTCCGAGTATGCTGATGCATAGCTCCATACTTAAAAATCATACACAACCGTTTGCTCGACGAAAGATCCGTACCCAAATACTGGAAAGTTGCACAGGTCACACCAATATTCAAGAAAGGTAGTAGGAGTACTCCACTAAATTATAGGCCCATATCGCTAACGTCGACATTCAGCAGGATTTTAGAACATGTATTGTGTTCGAACATCATAAATTACCTCGAAGGAAACGGTCTATTGACACACAGTCAACATAGGTTTAGAAAACACTGTTCCTCTGAAACACAACTAGCTCTTTGCTATTGACAAGGGATTTCAGATCGATTCCGTATTCCTGGATTTCCGGAAGGCATTGGACACTGTACCACACAAGCGGCTCGTAGTAAAATTGCGTGCTTGTGGAATATCGTCTCAGTTATGTGACTGGATTTGCAATTTCCTGTCAGAGAGGTCACACAGCTCGTAGTAATTGACGGAAAGCCAGCGAGTAAAACAGAAGTGATTTCTGGCGTTCCACAATGTAGTGCTATGGGCCCTTTGCTGTTCCTTATACTACATAAACGATTTGGGAGACAATTTGAGCAGCCGTCTTCGGTTATTTGCAGATGACGATTTCGTTTATCGACTACTAAAGTCATCAGACGATTTAGAAAAAATATCTGAATGGTGCGAAAAGTGGCAGTTGATTCTAAATTACGAAAAGTGTGAGGTCATCCACATGAGTGCTAAAAGGAACTCGTAAAAACTTCGGTTATACGATAAAGCAGTCTAATCTAAAAGCCGTAAATTCAACTAAATACCTAGGTATTACAATTACGAACAACTTAAATTGGAAAGAACACATAGAAAATGTTGTGGGGAGGGCTAACCAAAGGCTGCGTTTTACTGGCAGGACACTTAGAAAATGTAACAGACGTACTAAGGAGGCTGCCTACACTACGCTTGTCCGTCCTTTTTTAGAATACTGCTGCGCGGTGTGAGATCCTTACCAGGTAGGACTGACGGAGTACATCGAAAAAGTTCAAAGAAAGGCAGCACGTTTTGTATTATCGCGGAATATGGGAGAGAGTATCACAGAAATGATACTGCATTTGGGCTGGAAATCATTAAAAGAAAGGCGTTTCTCGTTGCGACGGAATCTTCTAGCGAAATTCCAATCGCCAACTTTCTCCTCCGAATGCGAAAATATTTTGATGACACCGACCTACATAGGGCGAAACGATCACCACGATAAAATAAGGGAAATCAGAGCTCATACGGAAAGATATAGGTGTTCATTCTTTCCGCGCGCTATACGAGATTGGAATAATAGAGAATCGTGGGGGGGGGGGGGGAGGGGGGCGGTTTGATGAACCTTTTCCAGGCACTTAAATGTGATTTGCAGAGTATCCATGTAGATGTAGATGCAGATGTACCAAGTCGAGTTGAAATCGGTCTAGTGGTTGATGAGGAAATGTGGAACATAGATACATCCATTTTTATAATACTCGAATGTATGTACCTACATAGTGTATAAAGATGGCATACTATATTAGAATATGTCTACACTCTCACCAAAATGCAAAGACATCAATTGTGATTTCGATTATGTGCACGACTATTGGTTTTATTACATACCTTTTCAAAACTCTCAGTCTAGTGGGATTTCGTTAATAATTTAATAAATAGACACTATAGAACCAACTAAGCGTATTAATTTATACCAAGCTGAACACATACTATTATCTCTGAATATTCGTAGCAATATACGTCATATACGTATTTGGATAGTTAAATCTCCGCATCAACAGATTTGGCTTCGATGCTAACTACAAAATATAACAAGTAGCTTTGTTTAAAGAACACGAAGCTGAATTTTATTGGTCGCTAAGTTTTACACAGTATGCTGACATAGAGCTCCTGTGGTATCCACAGACCTACTCTGGGCCCTACATAAACAAACAAATAAATAAAAGATTGATATTCGAGCGCCAGCTGATTTCTAATTGAAATTATACTGAAGGGAGTCTCGAATAAGCAATTAAAGTAACTGAGTGTTCAGTCGTTCGAATGATGTTTAGTGGTTCCAGTAATACACTACGAACGTAACAAGTTTGACTCGTCATATCTTTATAAGGGCGGAATGTCCGTAAGCAGACAATTAAAGCAGTTTGGATCAGTAGCCCCTATCACCCTACGTCTCGCGATCGAATCTACTCTGAACATCAGATGCAAGCTGTAACGAACTCCAACCCACCAAAAGACGGAATCCAACCACTTCGAATGTGGTCACTTGCAGACATCAAGTACTTACACTATGCGATCAAAAGTATCTGGACATCGCCAAAACATACGTTTTTCATATTAGGTGCATTGCGCTGCCACTCGCTGCCAGGGACTACATATCAGCGATCTCAGTAGTCATTAGACATCGTGAGAGATCAGAATGGGGTGCTCCGCGCAACTCAGACTTCGAACGTGGTCAGGTGACTGGGTGTCACTTGTGTCATACTCCTAAACATCCCTAGGTCCACTATTTCCGATGTGATAGTGAAGTGGAAACGTGAAGGGACACGTATAGCACAAAAGCGTACAGGCCGACCTCGTCTGTTGACTGACAGAGACCGCCGACAATTGAAGAGGGTCGTAATGTGTAATAGGCTGGACCATCACACAGGAATTCCTAACTGCATCAGCATCCATTGCAAGTACTATGACAGTTAGGCGGGAGATGAGAAAAACTTGGATGTCATGGTCGAGCGGCTACTCATAAGCCACACATTACGCCGGTAAATGCCAAACGACGCCTCGCTTGATGTAAGGAGCGTAAACATTCGACGATTGAACAGTGGAAAAACGCTGTGTGGAGTGACGAATCACGGTACACAATGTGGCAATCCGATGACATGGTGTTACTGTGGCGAATGCCCGGTGAACGTCATCTGTCAGCGTGTGTAGTCTCAACAGTAAAATTTGGAGGCGATTGGTGTTATGTTATGGACGTGTTTTTCATGGAGGGGGCTTTCCCGTGGCACTATCACAGCACAGGTCTACATTGATGTTTTAAGCACCTTCTTGCTCCCAACTGTTGAAGAGCAATTCGGGGATGGCGATTGCATCTTTCAATACGGTCGAGCACCTTTTCATAATGCACGGACTGTGGTGGAGTGGTTACACGACAATATAATTCCTGTAATGGACTGGCCTGCACGCAGTACTGGCCTGAATCTTATAGAACACTTTTGGGTTGTTTTGGAACATCGACTTCGTGCCAGGCTTCACCGACCAACATCGATACCTCTCCTCAGTGCAGCACTCCTGAAGAATGGGCTGCCATTCCCCAAGAGACTTTCCTGCAACTGATTGAAGATATACCTGCGAGAGTGGAAACAGTCATCAAGGCTAAGGGTGGGCCAACGTCATGTTGAATTACAGCATTACCGATGGAGGACGCCACGAAATTCTAAGTTATTTTCAGCCAGGTGTCCAGATACTTCTGATCACGTAGTGTATCTCTTGTACTCAGTCGAAACTCAGTCCAACACCAAAGAGACCTAAATTCTACCATAGTCCAATGTAAAAGCATAAAGCACAAAGCTACTTAAAACAGATCTAGGATCTCTAAACAAAATTCCAATACCTCTACTAATCGCCAAGTCCAACCCAATATGGCTTCACAACCACGTACTATTATTAGAACCAAATGTTCCGTTAAGAACCTGCCTGTCAAATTCAATCTTAACCTCATTAAGATTTACGACCTCTGATATCGCCTGGATATTAACTGTGGACGACCTTCCTTAAAGTACAGGATCAACTAACATATGTTCACTCAAGATATGACTCACAGCCACCGCCTGGGCGCCATGGGGTTTCTACATACGGTTCTGCTTGTCACCCCATCAACTATAAGTTCTCCTTCCACCACAATATATTAGACACATCAGTCAACAACAAAGAAAATCCAGTTTACAAAACGACGGACATGTTGTTATTTAAACTTAGCATACAAGTGATTAGTACCTAAGTCTGGGTGACAAATTTTGTCGTGACGCCAACTACACAGTATTTTGGAACGTAAGATAGTTTGATGATACTGCAGAAAATAAGGGACATATCAAAATCTTCAAAAGGTGTAGGCACTAAGAGCACCATAAGTCGGACCTCACCTTTTCAATTGTTTTCTTCATTGAAATAATAATTACACGACATTAAGTCTGTGAGCAATTCATTTATGGATCCCCGTATTTGAATAAAAAGTCGGAATGGTACGAGATGAAGTGGTGAACGCAGCAGGGGATCACACAAGTAAACAGACTAGAGGTTGGAAATACCGCTTCAGTCGTAAATTTCTTTTATTATCACGACCAGTTTCGGGCTCTCATGAGCCCATCCTCAGGTGTCGCAACTGTGCTGTGGCCACCGAGCGCCGCGGTGGACGTGTACTAGGCGTTGTTTGCTACCTATGCGCAGAACGGGGAGTAGGTAGCAAACATCACCTAGTACACGTCCACCGCGGCGCTCGGTGGCCACAGCACAGTTGCAACACCTGAGGATGGGCTTATGAAAACCCGAAACCGGTCATGATAATAAAAGAAATTTACAACTGAAGCGGTATTTTCAACCTCTAGTATATTGCTCAGTTTCGGATGTTCGTCCAACAGGATTGTTTACAGGTAAAAAGAGAAAAAGAAAGCTCCGCCGCTATGGTCTCAGATGGGTCAATCGGGACCGACCAATCCCTGGATCATCTTCTGCCAATGACGCCAATTGGTGGCGTGTGGTCAGCACACCACTCTTCCGGCCGTTGCAGGCTTTTCATGTCTTAGAGCCGCTACTTCTCTGTCAAGCAGCTTCTCAACTGGCATGACGAGGCTTAGTGGGCTCTTTTCCAGTCCTCCAAGGACAAAAATACACGTCCTAGCAGAAATCCTTGGACAATACAGAGGATATTGAATTTATTTGACGAAAAGAGAAAATATAAAAATGCAGTACACGAAGCAGGCGAAAGCAGACACAAACGCCTAAAAATTATATTGACAGGAAATGCAAAATGGCTAAGCAGACGTGGCTTCAAGAGAAAAGCAAGGCCGTAGAAGTATCCAAGACTAGGGTAAGATAGAAGTTATCTACAAGGAAATGAAAGAGACCTTTAAAGAAAAGAGTAATAGCTATACGAATATCAAGAGCTCAGATGAAAAGTCTGTACTAAACAAACAAGGAAAGCTGAAAGGTATGAGATATATGTAGATGTACAAGGGAAACAAACTTGAGGATAGTATTATAAAAAGAGAAGAGGATGTAGGTGAAGATGAGGTGGGAGATGTAACACTGCGAGAAGGGTTTGGTTGGTTGGTTGATTTGGGGAAGGGCACCAAACAGTGAGGTCGTCGGTCCCATTGGAATAGGGAAAGATGAGGCAGGAAATTGGCTGCACCCTGTCAAAGGGACCATCCCAGAATTTGCCTGAAGCGATTTAGGGGAATCACGGAAAACCTAAATCTGAATGGACGGACGTGGGTCTGAACCGTCATCCTCCCGAATGCGAGTCCAGTGTGCGAGAAGGGTTTGACAGAGCATGAAACACGTGGGAACGAAAGCCCTAGAGTAGACGACAAGCCCTCATAATGATTGAGATCCTTCGCAAAAACAGCAATGACAATTTTTTTCCACATATTGTGCAAGATATATGAGACAGAGGAAATACTCTCAGACTTCAGGAAGAAAGCAATAATTCCAATTCCAGAGAAGACAGTGCCGGGATGCGTGAATACTACCGACCCTTCACACCTGGTTCTATGAAAATCCATATGCAATTGCCGTTAAATGTCAGCAACCAATCTTGTAAGTCTCTTACTTCAGACAGAACACTTAATTGGAGCGGTTGAGAAATTATTTGGCACCGGTACAGTATCACTATCTCTTCACAGCAAGCTGTGATCCTACCATCGCACAGCCGCAGCTTGGAACGTGTCAGAAGAGTGGTGTTAAGTATGTTCTCGTCTTCAAAACTTTGTGGCTGTTTTTTGCACACAACTTATAAATGGCAAGTGCAAACGTATAAGTTCCTTTAATATGTGATGTTTCTTTCTTCACTGCTATCCAAACTAGATGACTGACATCACAAAATTAAACTCCTTATCAATCTTCTTTCCCTCTCATCTGAAATGCCTACTCAGCAATTCGCCCCCCCCCCCCCCCCCCCGCCTCCCTGTTTCCAGGAATGTTACAACAAGCAAAAAAGCGATAAGTAGTTCCAAGGAATCATCTCCCCCATCACTTGCTGATTCAGCAGGAATTCATATGAGATAAGGAACTCTGGAAAATCACCTCTGCACCACTTGCTGACTCATCTGGTGAATAGTTCCATAGTTCTGAGTGCTATCCGACAGTCCTTTAACCTTTTAAACACTTACTACTTTTCCAGCTTGTATTTACCATAGTAAAAGAGAATAAGTAAACTGAAAACATTTAAACCATCCTCCATCAAAGAAAATTGCTTCTGTAAGTGCAATTTATTTATAACGCTTATGCGGCAGAAAACTGGGAGTGTTGGAGATCTGAGAAGTCAGATTACGAAAACTGGAGTATCTGACGAAAACAATTGTCATAACGAAAGAATATGAATCGCTGTTGGCAGAATAAGAAGGTACTGCAGATGTACAAGCAAGTTTTACGTGCTACTACAAACAGAGCATATGGAAAAATCTGCGTACTCTCGGAATACTAGACAACAGCATTTACTGTAAATACCAATAGACGATGATCATGCAAGGGATGGTAGGAAGAATATTATGTCACAAAATAATGATGAAATCATAGAAAAGAGTATCAACATCATTGACAAGGGTAATGACATCACTGATAAGGGGGCAGGGCTTGTGACGTCATTGGTTGTAAAGTACAGTGTTTCCAGCCCAGTGTGCCTTTCAAGGTCATCTTTGATCCAGGTGCCGTGTTGTACACCTACTCAACACATTTTTTGCTAATTATTCGGAAAACCCAATTCATAATCTCAAATTACCGATGTAGCTACTTCATGCTGTTAAATAGCAACGCAATGTTATGCATTTGTAATGCAATTTACGTAAGAGATGACTGGTAATCCAGTTTGTGTAAAGATTGACGCTCACGTTCAGGCTTCTTGTATCTTATCAGTGGTGTTTCATTTCATTTCGTCTCACTTTCCACATATTTTTCATAGTTTGTGAGTGAATACTTCAGCTTGTTAATAATTCACGCTTAAGCAGTACATGGCTGCGTATTTGACATTGTGGTCTCACATATTGACCATGTGTACTGAAAGTAATAAGTACATTGGACCTCTCTTACCCTTACTTTATGGTGACTTAAGCTAGAATTTAAAAAAATCATTAATGGTAGATCTTTATAAACCAAGTTTCATACACATTGATTCCCCTCCTCTGTTCCAATGTAGCAATTGCACCACCTTCCAATTACGTTATGACCAGAGTTAGGACTTTAAGGTGCCAACATTTTTTGTTAGTGTTAATAATACCTCTTTGGGGAGATACCACAATGCACAATTTTGCCTGTAGTTGCAGAAAGGCACATTTTTTCATTTCACTTTTTCTCTTTGTTGGGAACTTTACCCGTTTTTCCTCCAAGCATGTCCACGATAACATTTTTTTCTCTTTTTTTTCTTGTACTGTAGATTTTCAGTAATCCTCCTGTGCGTAATTTATTATTTATGGGAGAATTGACTTGCAAATTTAATTCCATTTTTATATGGTTTCGAGTGAATATCAAATATTTAAGTTTCAATTAACGTTTCCTCAGCTTGCAGAGAATACGAGAATAGTAAGTTTACCTCTTTCAGTAAATACAGGTTTGAGAGCACACCTAAGACAATGGAAAATAATTTTTTCTCTATAAATCCTCTTTCTCTCACTTTGTACGGCTATAAATAGGCTGCAACAATGCAAATAACAATGAGTGCATTTAATATCATCAGACTCATAAAATGAATCGGAACGTCGTAAAGAAAAGAAAATTAATTAACTAAATTGACCTTTGACTTTGCGCAGGTAAGATACGTACTGGATTTAAACTCTCTTTTGATTCTTTTTCCTAAATGCATACACACTCAGATTTCACCTGTCTAAGATGTAAATGTAAATGTCGTGTGACTAGGGCCTTCCCTGGGGTAGACCGTTCGCCGGGTAGAAGTCATTTACAAATGATGATAGTCAGGACAAAACAACACCCTGTTGCTGAGCGGAGAAAATCTCCGACCCAGCCGGAAATCGAATCCGGGCCCTTAGGATTGACATTCTGTACCGCTGACCACTAACCGGGGGCGGACACTTGTCTAACAAGGGGACCCTCCATACCCTAAATCACGGATTTTGATGAGCTTCAAATATGTTGTAGAGGCAATTACCCTGAGTACCTGGCTATCCGCTTTTTTTAGCGACGGGCCTTGGTTTTAGAGAACATCGAATTTGAAGTTCATTGCTTGCTTTGTATACACATAACTTTACAATCATTTCGAGCAAGTCAGCGTAGCGCAGCGGTGAAGGTTAACGGCTACCGCGCTGGAGATACCGTGATCGAATCCTGCTCGTGTACTTTTTTTTCCCATATCGACCGAATTTTTCAATTTTATTTCAAAGAATATCAACAAACAGTGTAATGCGTGCGAAACTACAAAGAAATATTCAGTTATTAATTTTTTCAAATATTCGTTCTGTTAGTAGTATGTATATGTAATGTTACGGGTATACAAAGCACGCAATGATCTTCACAATCGATTTTCTCAAAAACCAAGACCCGTCGTTAAAATACCGGATAGCCAGATACTCAGGGTAAGTGCCTCTACAATATATTTGAAGCACATCAAAATCCGTGATTTACAGTATGGAGGGTACCCTTGTAAGATAAAAATCTGTGGAAAAATTTTTTGGTTTATACATGATTACGTTTTCTTCATGGTTGGCTGCCGGCCGAAGTGGCCGAGCGGTTCTCGGCGCTTCAGTCTGGAACCACGCGACTGCTATGGTCTCAGTTTCGAATCCTGCCTCGGGCATGGATGTGTGTGATGTCCTTAGGTTAGTTAGGTTTAAGTAGTTCTAAGTTCTAGGGGACTGATGACCTCAGATGTTAAGTCCCATAGTGCTCAGAGCCATTTGAGCGATTTTTCTTCGTGGCTGTTGTAAGGAGAGAACGGGTTAGGTACAGGACGAGTTGGCACTCGGAGATTTCCGCTTCTCTGGTTCTCAAAGACCGCCAGGCAAAGTTGGAGAAAACTGCTACAACTCGCGATGAAGACTCCGTCTCTCTTGGCAGCAGGAATATTCACAGTCGCCGTTAAGATCTCTTGTAAAACACTTTCAGAATGAGGAGGTTGAACAACAGTGGCGGTATGATATCTTCTAACAAAGTGGTCTTGAACACACAAGCTGACGGTGAAATATTGCACGTTGTTCGGACCGTGATAGCAGCAGATTCGCCCAGTATTGTTAATTCGCGAAGAAATCACTATGCACTGTATTGCTAACCACATTAATTGTTTTTATGAAGGTCCGGGGAACCAACATAGAATAAAAGTTCATAGTCGAAACAAGGCCCCGGGAGTAGAACTACTGGCGGCCATGGGAGAGCCAGTCCTGTCAAAACTCTACCATCTGGTGTGCAAGATGTACGAGACAGGCGAAATACCCTCTGACTTCAGAAGAATATGATAATTCCAATCCCAAAGAAAGCAGGTGTTGACAGATGTGAAAATTACCGAACTATCAGTTTAATAAGCCACAGCTGCAAAATATTAACGCGAATTATTTACAGACGAATGGAAAAACTGGTGGAAGCCGACCTCGGGGAAGATCAGTTTGGATTCCGTAGAAATGTTGGAACACGTGAGGCAATACTGACCCTACGACTTATCTTAGAAGAAAGATTAAGGAATGGCAAACCTACGTTTCTAGCATTTGTAGACTTAGAGAAAGCTTTTGACAGTGTTGACTGGAATATTCTCTTTCAAATTCTGAAGGTGGCAGGGGTAAAATACAGAAACCAGATGGCAGTTATAAGAGTCGAGGGACATGAAAGGGAAGCAGTGGTTGGGAAGGGAGTGAGACAGGGTTGTAGCCTCTCCCCGATGTTATTCAATCTGTGTATTGAGCAAGCAGTAAAGGAAACAAAAGAAGAATATAGGGTAGGTATTAAAATCCAGGGAGAAGAAATAAAAACTTTGAGGTTCGCCGATGACATAGTAATTCTGTCAGAGACAGCAAAGGACTTGGAAGAGCAGTTGAACGGAATGGACAGTGTCTTGAAAGGAAGATATAAGATGAACATCAACAAAAGTAAAACGAGGATAATGGAATGTAGTCGAATTAAGTCGTGTGATGCTGAGGGAATTAGATTAGGAATTGAGACACTTAAAGTAGTAAAGGAGTTTTGCTATTTGGGGAACAAAGTAACTGATGATGGTCGATGTAGAGAGGATATAAAATGTAGACTGGCAATGGCGAGGAAAGCGTTACTGAAGAAGAGAAATTTGTTAACATCGAGTACAGATTTAAGTGTCAGGAAGTCGTTTCTGAAAGTATTTGTATGGAGTGTAACCAGGTATGAAAGTGAAACATGGACGATGAATAGTTTGGACAAGAAGAGAATAGAAGCTTTCGAAATGTGGTGCTACAGAAAAATGTTGAAGATTAGGTGGGTAGATCACGTGACTAATGAGGAGGTATTGAATAGGATTGGGGAGAAGAGAAGTTTGTGGCACAACTTGACTAGAAGAAGGGATCGGTTGGTAGGACATGTCCTGAGGCATCAAGAGATCACAAATATAGCATTGGAGGGCAGCGTGGAGGGTAAAAATCGTAGAGGGAGACCAAGAGATGAATACACTAAGCAGATTCAGAATGATGTAGGTTGCAGTAGGTACTGGGAGATGAAGGAGCTTGCACAGGATAGATTAGCATGGAGACCTGCATCAAACCAGTCTCAGGACTGAAGACCCCAACAACAGTCGATATTTACCTTTTTTTCATAAAAGAATTTTTTTATTATTGATAATTGCGATTATAAGTTTTATCTCCTATGCACTTCAAAATTAATTCTATTTGCAAACTTATCTGACCTCAAAAAAAACAAACTTAATGTCCAATCGGCATTACTTATCTCCGAACAATAACAAAAAACAGAGATGCTTTTTTTCACTGCAAATAGCGTTGCGTCACAGCAAAGAAAGTTGTCGTCTGAATTACAGTTCTGCATCATTGCTGGTACTCGCAGCCGGAATATTACAACAATATTAGATTATGTAGGGACATTTCACACTGTACAGTTGTAATTAAGGAAAGTATTATTATGAATCAGTGGGAAGGAGATGTCCAGTGCCAATTGTTTTTCCGGCTTTTGAATTAAGGTAAGATTTCATTTAAATCTGATGGTAACGGTCATGTGGTCTGAAATTTTGTTAGTCTGAATACACCAGAATGATTGCATGTAACAACACATTTCCAGCTCTGAGCATCAAAAGAAGATTCTTCGGACACACAAATCATGACAAGCCCTGTCTGTAATGCATTTGAATAGTGTTCTATAAGCCAAAATGCGAAGGAATTCAACAACGATTTGTAATCACCTTCTAATGAATAGGAAATCCACTCAATAAGGTGAACATCCCAGCCTTCAAAAATACATAGAGATGTTAATGCCCGATGAGAGTACTTTAACAAAAAATTGTATGAAGTCTTTTTACCAAGTAAAATCGAGGAAAAAGCGTCTGATAGCAATGTGGGAATCATTTTGGATGAAACGATAAACTCAATGGAATGACACGTTTCGAAGATTTTAGTTTTTCTTTTAGCAGGAGAAATGTTAAGATCATGTTGTTACGAGTTGCAGAAAGCCAACGCCAGTACAGTATCATGCAGTCAGTCATGGACATCTGTCAAAAGCTGTGAGCTACTGACACCAGGCTTGAAAAAGTTCTTCTAGTGTTTACTGACTAGGCCCCATACATGGTTTCAGCTGTTAGCCAATTGAAAGCTTTGCTCCCTAAGTTGAAGCATGTGACACGCTTGGTCCACGTCCTTCACAGGGTTTGCGAACCCTTAAGAAAGGAATTGCGACATCCAGAATCGATTCATCTCTGCCCTGAAGAAGATTCTACTGAAAGCCCGCAGTCGTGTTGTCGCCTGCAAGAATATAAATAGCCTGCCCCTTCCAAACTGCCGGTCTTTACTCGATGGAGACCCGAGTTTTGATAAGAGTAAAGAGTTCCTGCATTGGATCGAGCCGACACAGGTTCAATTTCCAAGGCACATCAACTTTCGCTGCCGGAGAACATACATAATTAGCAAACGGAGGTGTATTTTATCCATAGTTAAAGAATCTCACTACAGCTGTTAAACGATTAGAAGAAGACTATCTTGGAAAGGAAAAAATCAAAAGGATGGTTTTACTTCGGTAAAGAAGCAGTTAACATGGCTTTGCAAAAGGCAAACTTGAGTCTAGCCTTCAGAGCAATTTGCCGTATCTGTAGAGTTGCCATTCAGAGTGAATACAAAGTTTGCTCCACCCTTTTCTGTGAATGTCGAACGAAGCTTTAACATCTGCAATGTCATTTTATCTTGTAACAGAAACAAATATACTTTTAAAAATGTTCAGCTGCTTAATGTCTTGGAGTGCAACAGGTCCGTTTTCTTTTTTTCTTCTTCTATTGGATGATTATTTGACGTACTAGTTTGTAACTCACTAAACTAGAATAGGAGAAAGAGAATTTGTTGAATTTTTAATCAGCACCTGTTTGTCCCTATTTTTTACCTTACCGTAGCAACCTCTCCCTTCCCTTTTTTATCTGTAATTTGCAGCCAAAAATCCTAAGCCAGGTTTTGATGAATCTGTTTTAAACATGTACAGGATGTTTCCCTTAAGAGTCGTCAGGTGCATTTTCTCTTTGTGAATATGAGTTAAGTTTTGAAGTTTTTTAATGCTTTTGTTTTTAGGGTTTCTGTGGTGCCTATCGAAATTTCACTTTCGTGGCCAACACATGTACTGTATTTATGGAGCCGGCCTGAGTGGCCGAGCGGCTCTAGGCGCTACAGTCTGGAACCGCGCGACCGCTACGGTCGCAGGTTGGAATCCTGCTTCGGACATGGATGTGTGTGAGGTCCTTAGGTTAGCTAGGTTTAAGTAGTTCTAAGTTCTAGGAGACTGATGACCACAGCAGTTAAGTCCCATAGTGCTCAAAGCCATTTGAACCATTTTTTTGTATTTATGGTTATTTACAAGTGGCTACAGAGGTTAGTTGTGGTATGGTTGCTGTGGTGTTACTTGCAAATTTTCCGGTGTGTGGTACTGGAATGGTTGTGTGGACCGGTTGGTCTGGATACTAAACGAACACTTCCGGTTTTTAAGTGGTGTGAGTATGTCGTTTGTATGCCCTTTCCTTACTTTGTGTTGGTTTGTACAGCTTTTGGTTGTGACTTTGTTGCGATTCATGTATGCAATATACTGAATGACTTCAACTGCCACTTTTATTTTTGTTTTAAATGTGTGGTTGTGACCGGTTCATTAGTAACTGGGAGTACCTTTTGGACGCACAGTTTGGTTACACTGGTGTACCGCTACCATAGTGCAGTTTAAGTGTGCAGAGGTATAAGACACAAATTATGCGTTTCGTCTGTGACGTATATGGATGCGCTCGAAGTTTGTCACGTTGGAGTAAGTTATTACCTAGGTTCCCACTACTATGGAATCTTCGGAGTTCTTTGTCTTGTTGTTATGGTTTAATATATATGCATGTTCTTGGTTTTACTCTACCGGGTTTCCATGTTTGCGATTATAAGTTCATGATCCGATATGTGTAGTCGCACATATGTGGCTACTGGTTTTACTGATTGACTTTTACTAAATTACTCTTTATAGCAGATTCTACATGTAAATAGCGGATTTGTCACATGAGATGTTCCTCGGCAATAGTTTGTCGACATATATCGTGTATGCTACTTTTAACCCTGTGGGTATACAGGGTGGTCCGTTGATCGTGACCGGGCCAAATATCTCACGAAATAAGCGTCAAACGAAAAAACTACAGAGAACGAAACTTGTCTAGCTTGAAGGGGGAAACCAGATGGCACTATGGTTGGCGCGCTAGATGGCGCTGCCATAGGTCAAATGGATATCAACTACGTTTTTTAAGATAGGAACCCTCATTTTTTATTACATATTCGTGTAGTACGTAAAGAAATATGAATGTTTTAGTTGGACCACATTTTCGCTTTATGATAGATGGCGCTGTAATACTCTTCAGCTAGAACTTCAGACTGGAAATCAGAAAGCGGAAAATAAAATCATTTAATTAGATTGTGGCCATGTACAGTGTGAAACTTAAATATCGGAGAAACAACAGGGAAGACTGCTAGAAGCCCTGGAGATCTGGTGCTGCAAAAGGATGAGGGGAGATGAAGTTGCCAATGAACAGGTGCTGAGAAGAGTACAGAAAACCAGTTCTCTCTGGAGACACATCCAAGCAAGAAAAGACAAACTCGTAGGACATCTTTAAGACAAAATAACATCATTGAAACTACAGAAGTAGGAGATGTTTAGGGAAGGAATCGCCAGGGACGATCAAGGACTTCATATGTGCAGCATGATGTGGGATGTGTTACATATGCGGAAATGGAAAGGAAGGTAGAAAGACGAGGCGCGGACAGCTGCAAACCAGCCTCAGGGTTGAAAATAGTGAGCAAGAATCGTTTTAGTTCAGTTCGGTGCTTGAAAGTTAGGATAATTCTCAGAACAGTCGTAAATAACTTTTTAGATTCTAGTTTGTTAGGTAGACAAATGTTAGACAGCATTCATTTCCTTTGCAGAAACGAAATTTTGTGCGATTTTACACCGAAATCTTGTTTATGAAGTCAATGTCGGTTCGCATTTCACGTCAAATCAGCTGTACGACCAATTTCATTATTATTATTATTATTATTATTATTATTATTATTATCGTTTCCCACGGAGGCTCCATATTTTTTCCCTTGCAGGAATCGCCATAGGAGAACGTAGTTAATTATAATAACGTTCATAACATCAGTTCTACTAAGCTCAATCTGTGGTCGATGACAGGAATTTAATCCCAAGATAGCAATTTTAGCAGTTTACTAGGGGAAAATAAAAAAAAATCTTTCTGCAAGAGTGAAAATGTCATTATAGCAGGTCCTCACCCAAAAGCGAACAGTGTGGCACGTGGTAAAACACCAAACTCATATTCGTGAGGAGAGTGGGGCTCCCTTCGGTCAATCTCGTTTCGATTTCCCACAGCTAATGGAAATTATTCCAGAAGTATTCGCGAATTTTTTCTTTCATAAAAGCATTTCTCGACGTACCCATCTCGAAGAAACTATTGTTTCTCTTATAATAGTGGTGATGGCAACGAGAATAAAACGCTGCCCTACCTCTCTTTTCTTACTAGCAAACATAATACAGTGCAGTTACTCGGCAAAGTAGATTACAACA
Source organism: Schistocerca piceifrons (assembly GCF_021461385.2). Taxonomy (NCBI): domain Eukaryota; kingdom Metazoa; phylum Arthropoda; class Insecta; order Orthoptera; family Acrididae; genus Schistocerca; species Schistocerca piceifrons. The sequence continues at coordinate 827,276,575 of NC_060139.1, forward strand.
TTTCATTTGTATGAGTAATTAATAATCTCGTAGCTACATACAAACAATTATTCGTAAACTGTGACTTAAGTGTTGCTTCAGCATCCTCACATAATTATTGATTAGTTTGTCATCGTTTTATCATTGAACGGTGAATATTTTCCAATGACATTGCAGAACGTACTGCAGACTTCCAGAATCAACTCGTCGAACATAAACATTGAAGGTCACTAGTGGACACATTCGTCTATTAGTGATCATTTTATTACTTCAGCACTAGAAAATTATTCTTCTGAATATCCCAGACAAAAACAAGTAATTTGAAGAGCCGTTGGGAGATGATCAGTCCGTTTGTAGTAAAGATGTTGTATTCGAGAAATAGGTCGGGCTCGGATTTAGGAATTGTAAGAAAAATTAAGATATACTACGATAAACTAGTAACACTAATGAACCTAACTAAAGCATCCGCCATTATAGAAGAGCATACGTGGAATAATCAGAGTTCAGATGACCATAAGGAGATCAGTGCTAAGTGTAAAAGAATCAATTATTAGAGTGAAAGAAAAGTTAAGAGCATGAATAATATTTCAGAAAGGTCAGATAGTAAATCTGCGACATTTCTGCCTGAAGTAAAAGGGGATCTAGAAGTAATAGTTAACGGAATATCTGTGTACTCATCGGAAAATTATGCGTAAGTACAAATAACAGCAATACAGATGTCAGGATCGATAAAAGGCGTCAAGTAACTATCTGAACTAGGAAAGAAACAGTAAAATAAAAAGTAAACTTTTCCATTTAGCAAACAACGTCAGACAGAGAATTTGAAGCAAGAGAGTCGTAAGTAGCAGACTAGAACAGTCGACAATGGCCATCTTCGTTGACAGAGCCCGGGTGACATGACAGAGGATGATCAGAAGCACTTTGGAAAGCTTGTAAGGGCACTGAGGGATAGGCTGTGTTGAGAAGTATTTATTAAGACAAAAATTCGTTACTTTGCGCCGTTTCTGCGGTAATTAGCGTTGGAGTTAGCGCAAATTCAAGCGGCTCGCCGTATACTACTAATGACAGTTGTCTCATAGCAGAGGTTCAAGTCCTTCCTTGGGCATGGGTGTGTGTGTGTTTGTCCTTAGGATAATTTAGGTTAAGTAGTGTGTAAGCATAGGGAGTGATGACCTTAGCAGTTAAGTCCCGTTACATTTCACACACATTTGAACATTTGTGTCTCATAGCAGAGAAGATAGCGCACGGGAATGCTCAGACTTTGGCTCAGGTTCGAACCTAACTACAGTTTTTGTATCGCTCTCTTTTTCGGTTTTAGGAAACCAATGCACGTTTGGCAACACTGTGTCTGGCAGTCCGCTAGAATTTGTGCGACCAATGGCCGGATTGCCAGCTTCTGTTCTAATTAACTTGCAAACTGCGCAATATAGCGAATGTTTTTCTTAACATTTATTCCTCAGCACAACCTAGCCTGCAACACTCTCACAAGCTTTACACACTGTTTCGGAGTACCACGTACATGCTTCTAAACTGCAGTAGAATTTTATTATAACATTTTCTAGGACTATGAAATTATGTGGAAGTTAGGCATGGATTATGGATAAAACTAGAAAAGATACGTGAAAAAATTAAACGGATGGTAAATAATGACAGTAAAATTTAAGTAGAGGGGGGAGGGGGTAAAATATGCAAAGAAGAAATATTTCGAGAAAAAGTGGCAAAATTAATTGCGTGAGGAATTCGAAGCTGAAGAACAAGCGACAGTTGCCTCGGCAAAATGTTATGACATTTGCAAAAAGCAAAAACGAGGGGAGGACGATGTTGCAGTGGTAGAAAATCACAACAATACCTGACATAAATTATTAATGATGTTGTGATAACGAAGCACGCAGATGCTGTAACCTCCCCGCAGAAATAAAAGAAATGACAATATTTAAATGTTAGTGGGAATAGAGCCAAGTGTAACCTTCCCACAAAAAAAAGAAAGAAAACTCAATGATAATGAAAACGTGCCAAAATGTTAAGTCCCCACAAAATTAACGTTCATGTGAACCTGATAAACTTTATAAGGGCAGCTGCGCTGGCCTTAAGCCCTGTGCAATAATTAATCTGATAAATTGATTCTGGGAGGAAAACCATAGGAAATATTGTTTCAATTGTAATGATTCTTTTCTTAAAAACGATTGCTTTGAAAACAAAATTATTATTGGGGCATTTCTTGAACAAATTAATTACAATTAACAGATGTTATTGGCTGAGCGCAATGCTGCTTCATTACCTTATTTAACAATATACCTCGTCCCGAACCGTGACCAGAGACCCATGTCGACGCCCGCCGACAACTCACACACTACTTCCGACTGAGTCCAACTCACAACTGAATCCAACTCGCAACTGAACCCTCGCGTGGTCAAGCGCAGTCTAGCAACGATAAATAACTCTCTGGTCAGAGATTCTGTCATGCCTCGCCATCGCTGGTACTGAATAGATACGCGTTTCATATAACCCTCCACTGGGGGGGGGGGGGGGGGGCAAAAATTTGCAGCGATGGTGAGTCATTTGGACTTGCCATGAGCAACAAATTTTTTCATAATTAATTACTTTACAATTACAGAATATACAGATGTAGAACATGAAGTATATGTGGTGCACATGCACCGAGTACAAAACATATTAGACAATAACAAAATGTGAGTACAAAACATATTAACAAATGACATAAGTGCACACGCACTGTAAAACTCTTTAGCATTTTCACAACAAATAAACATAATGGCAAATAAATCATGTTGACAAGTGACATAAGTGCACATGCACTGTAGTTCAGAATATATCAGCAAATCACAAAATGTATGTACAATAAGTAGAAATCATGTTAGAAAAGTGATAAAAGTGCACAAGCACTGTAGTTCAGAATATATCGAAAAAATGTGTAGGCCATGAATACAAATGATGTTAGCAAAAAAATGATTTTCACTATGTTACTAGAATTAGGATAGGAAAGGGAAGGTTTGCATCATGGTTATAGCACTTTAGGTTGCACGCAGCTGCACTGAAAGTCTATATTTTTCCACAGAAGTAGAACACCAAGTGAGACAATCTGAAGTTCTTTTCCCAGAAGTATTTATCAGCGTACCCAAGACACTGAAATGTCGTAGTAATATTCCATGTCATCATTTTGGCAGTACATCAGGTACACCAAACAGTGGGACCATAATAACGTCTCCATCGCTCACGGTGGTGGACAGCATGTCGTGTCAACACCACGCTCTTACAAGGCACACCAACGTAGAATTAGTGCAAAAACCAAATATAGTGCTCCATGATCAAGAGGATATACAGGACAAATGGATATTGCAGTAATTCAGGGTAGTTAGGTCAGAAGGTGAATGACATTAAGTCACATACTAATCTTCATTGGGAATTATATTAGTAGTTTGCGGCATTCATAGCCCAGTTATTGAACAATTCTGTACCATGTATGTAATATTACAGAAAAATGTTCATTAATTGTTTTACAGAGAACATTGGCATTCATGGCCTAATTATAAATCATAGAAGTCATTCGTTTTACAGAGAATATTGAAATTCGTTGCCTAATTACAAATCATCAGAAGTCATTAGTTTACCAGAGAACATTGAAATTCGTTGCCTAATTACAAATCATCAGAAGTCATTACTTAAAACAGGAGGTAGTCAGTAACATAGTATTACAGAATAATGTTGATAATTAATCATTGGTCATCCCAATACAGTAATCAGTAGCATTCATTTCCCAGTTACAAAGCATTATTAATTAATCAGTAGCATTTATTTCCCAGTTACAAAGCATTATTAATTAATCATTGGTCATCCCAATACAGTAATTAGTAGCATTAGCATTCATTTCTCAGTTACAAAGCATTATTGATTAATCATTGGTCATCTCAATACAGTAATCAGTAGCATTCATTTCCCAGTTACAAAGCATTATTAATTAATCATTGGTCATCCCAATACAGTAATCAGTAGCATTCACTTCCCAGTTACAAAGCATTATTAATTAATCATTGGTCATCTCAATACAGTAATCAGTAGCATTCATTTCCCAGTTACAAAGCATTATTAATTAATCATTGGTCATCCCAATACAGTAATCAGTAGCATTCATTTATGCATTCATTGTTCAAGTGACGTACTATTCAGAGCTAATCAGAATTACTCAGAACTCTCTTAAACTGGTATCATTATTTGGGACTGGTAATACATTTTTTGTTAACAATGCATTGCTTTGGGTATTTATAGGGGAAAGCAAGAAGAGAAAAAAAAGAAAAAATTTGCTTCTGGGTTGTTCCTGTAAATGAAAATGTGTAACGTCATTTGTCATGAGTCAGCTATAGCAAGGTTATGAAACAAGTAGAGTATATGTAATCACATTCATAAATGACATAGATTTAATGAACAACTGCTTATAGCACATTAATTTCATAAATAATTTCTCCTGCAAAAATATATAAAAACATGGATTATTAAGCTGAAAGAAGAAACGCATTTTATGTTGAAAAGTAGTGAACTTCGAATTAACAGGTAGTGAAATGTGTATAAAAATGTGTTCCATAGCTGTCCTTTCCAAAACCTTCAGTCATTATACTATGCAATATAACACCTGCTGTCAAAGCGAACTGCAACAAATACTTAAATAACTACATAGCATGAATACATAACTTCCACATTATCCTCATCTGTAAAGAAAAAACTTCATTATGCATAATTTCGTTATCTATATTATCATAACTCCATTATTATCACCACCTGTAAAGAAAAACTTCATTATCCATAGTAGCATATTCTTCATCATTATTCATCAGCATTCATTATCATCTGCAAAAAAATCACTTCATTACTCATTACATAACTATTCCTTATCTCTAGTATATTCCATCACTAAAACTAAGATGTGTAGTTCTGTCTGACAGCGTGCATCAATCGCCTTGTATTCTGAAAGAAAAAATTAGTTAAGACTGCTATTCTACGATGTGTATAGTATATTCTTGTTAATGCTTGTTAATCCTGATCCATTTACTCTTCCTCACGATGTTTGCATCTTCTTTCGATCATTCCGAAGGTGAAATTCCCATTTCTGTTTAATTTATTTCTTTCACGCATCATTTCTTTCTGAAATTGATCAACAGAGATTAATGTCTTGCATTTAAATTATATACTCACTAAATAATGATTGGTTTATGGTAACATAATTAAGCATACAGCATAACATGACAGAAAACGTAATATGTGAAAAACTTATATAGTGGTCAGAGGCAAAAATGTACTCAGTGTAACACAATGTAACAGTAAAGTAGTCACGATGTTGAGATATCATATGGCAAAATGTCAAAGTCAACTGGTGTTTGCTATATCTTAACTATTTCATAGTGCATACAAACAAAACATGAAACAATCGTATATACCTAAGAAAGACAAAAAATGTGATGTTCGTTGTGTTCAGCTTGTATGTTGTATTGTTAATAGAGGCGAGAATTAAAGACTTTAATGGAGAGAAAATTAATATGTCACTAGATAGCATTGCATAATTATTCATAAGATACGTAAGTTTCTCTGGAAAAAAATGTGCACAGTGTGATATGTAACGACAAGAAGAGCGACCTGCTAACCTTACCTTGCCGGGCACTTGCCAAGAAAAAATACGATAATCATCAGTAAAGTAGTCATGTGAATATAATTGCATAGGTGATCATAAAAATTAGCAAATGGCATTATAGCATGTTAAATCACAAAGTGTCTTCATTCAATAAAAGGTTTGATGGTTGACCAATGGTGGTTGCCTTTGGATTTTCTGGTTCTCAAAGTTTCGACGTGTACAACATTGGGGTGAGGAATGCTGCGAATCCGATATGGACCTGCGTATAAAAGATCAAATTTACTGCACCTACCTTTTCCTTTGTTGGATAAATAGTGTGTACGTACTAATATTTTCTGTCCAATGTGAAAGTCACGGCGTGTACAAACCCGTTTTTGCTGTCTTCTCCGGCGCTCTGCGGCACGTTTGGTGTTGTTCACCGCAATGTCGATTGTTTCGTGGTGTCGTATTCGACGAGATGTAGGAAAGGTTACTAATTCTTTAATTTTGTTAGGTGGTTCAACATTTTTCAGTATAACAGACGGAGATAGCATAGTGGATTCATTTGGAATGGAATTAATTACATCCTGGAATTAGTGTATGTGTGTGTCCCAATCAATATGTCTTTTGTGGCAGTATATTCTACACAGTTTACCAATTTCTTTCATTAATCGTTCACAAGGGTTCGAAGAAGCTTGGTACTTGGATATATAGATCGGAGAAATGTTTCTAGCTCGTAACATGCGTGTCCATATAGCAGAACGAAATTGTGATCCATTATAGGAAATTACTTTCAACACATCCCCTACATGAAATAGAAAATGTTTTACAAATGCTTTCGAAACAGTTTTAGCAGTAGCTTTGCGTAACGGAGTGAAGGTAACAAAATTTGAAGTGAGTTCAACAGCGACAAAGATGTAGCAAAAGCCTCTATTAGTTCTGGGAATCGGACCAAAAATGTCTACAGCGGCCATATGTCTTGATTTACAGGTACAATGGGATATAATGGAGGAATATGTGAAGTTGTGTCTGACTTAGCTTTCTGGCAGATTTTACATGACGCTAAAACTCGTCGTATATGTTTCTCCATGTTGGCAAAATAACAGTTCTGTCTCAGTATAAGAAAACATTTTCTAGCTCCGTAATGTGCGTAACTTAAATGAGTATACCAGATTAATTTGTCAACAAGCTCGTCAGGAATGCATAATAACCAATTGTTGCTGTCAGGATCAGAGCGGCGAAATAGAATGTCATTGCGTACAGTGTAATGGTTTCTAATCGTAACATTATTCCTATCTTGCCAGAGGTGTTTAATTTCTTTCCACACATTGTCTTTACTCTGCTCTTGTGCTATGTCCTGTATTGATGACGAAATAAAATTTTCGAATGCAACTTGTTGAATGTACATGACGCTGAAATTTGCTTTACAGAAGTTGGTTGCGATGTCTTGCTGATTGTTGCTGAGAGAACGAGATAGTGCCGGGAATGTGAACAATTGTGAAATTAAATTCCTGTAAATAAAGCTTCCATCTGCTTAATCTGTCGTGTGAAAATTTAGCTGAAAGTAAAAATTGTATCGCTCTGTGATCTGTGTATACGGTGGTATGTCTGCCATAAAGAAAATGTCGAAATCTCGTAAAAGCCCATACAACACATAACGTTTCCAGTTCTGTGACAGAATAATTACGTTCAGCAGGTGATAGAATGCGACTTGCAAATGCGATGTTTTTAATTATTGTAGAGCCATCTTCTTCAATTTCCTGGAAAATATGTACGCCTAAAGCGGTGTTGGAACTGTCGGTGGCAATGGAAAAATTTCTGGTAAGATCTGGGTGCGATAAAAGTGGTGCATTCAACAAAGCATGTTTCAAATAACATTCTCGTAAACAAGATTCTGCGTGTCAAAATTATTGCTTACGTTACTGGAATATACAACCTGTACTGTATCTGGTCAAATTCTATTGTACGTGCTGTTATTTACGGGAGGATGCTGTGGCATATCCACTATTTGAACTGTTCTGTTATTTCTTCCAGACGTATTACGCTCTGGATGATACCTACTGTCTGGTTCATTCATGATAATATTTTGTTGCTGATGCTCTTGCTGCTGAAAAGATCGTTATTAAATGTACGCTGAAAAATTGTGCTCATTACTTTTACGTCTGTCGTAATATTAAAATGTGGTTTGCTATTGCTGATAATTTTACACATACTGATGATTACGATTTTATCTGTTATTAAAGTTACGGCAATAGTTGTCATTTCGGGAGTGTCTAAAGAGAACTGTCACTTTCGGTAAAACTTGTCACATCGGATTTTCTTTACTACGTTTCTTAATTGTAGATAGAGCAATAGTTAAAGAGCTGTTTTGATAGATATGAAGGATAGTAGAAGAGAAGGCAGCAGTGCAGAAAACTAAAGATGAAACAGCACTACTATAGCTCGGGGCCCTATTCACGCTACGGCACATATTCATTAAAGCGTAATGAATCCCCTGAGGTCGATTACGCACTGCAAATAAATTTTCGCTTTTGCGTTGCAGGCAATGCCGGTAAAAATCCAAAAGCAAATTGTTGTTTTCTTGCTAATTCCAATTTCTGCATTATAGGCAATGCTGATGAAAGTACAATAGCAAATTGTCGTATCCAGTTTAAAGCTAGTTTCTGCATTACAGGTAATAGCGGTGAAAGTACAAAAATAAATTGTCGTATACGGTGCAAATCGTGTATCTGTGCTCTGTCATTATTAAATTCCTTAGATTTTCTTACGGATAAAAATTGCTCGTAATCTACGTTCTCGTCTCTGAATTTGAGAACACGTTCAGGTTTGTGTGAAAATCTGTTTGTCTGTGTCATTTCGTACTTCAAGTTGCGTAGCTTTTCAGATTTTAAGTCGCGTAGTCTCTGTAAATTGTTTGAGTTGCACTGGCTGTACGAGTGTGAGAAATGTTCGCAACGTGGCGTATTCTGTGACGTATTGGTGACTGATATAGTTTTCAATTCTGTTACTTTAATACTTTCGTCAATTTGGTTGTTGGTCGTTCACTTTTATTATCGACTTCCGTATTCAGAGTGTGTGAAACTTCCAGTGACTCTAAATTAAACTCGTCGCGTATCTGTACTGCGTTTTTAGAACATTGTTCAGTGACTACATTAATTTCGTCTTTATGTGATTCTGTTGTGCCTACACGTGTACTACGTAATTCTTGTGCAACAGTGCCAACTTCTTCATTACTGTTATTAGCACAAGCCTTAGTATCCTCACGTAATTGTACTTTAGTGTCATGACATTGCACGGTAACCGCTGTAATCTGTTCCCTAACTTGTTTGTTCTGTTCGTTAAGGTTGTCTTGTTTTTCGTTCGTCAGTTCGAAACTTTCATCAATTGTTTCGCTAAGTTGTTTGAAATGGTTGTCGAAACTTTCATTAAGTTTGTCGTATGTTTCATTCGTCTGTTTGAAACTTTCATTAATTGTTTCGCTAAGTTGTTTGTGTAAGTCGTCTTGTTTTTTAATTAATTGTTTGAAACTTTCATTACGTTGTTCGCACGATTCAAGAACTTGTAGCAATAATGCTATAATTTGATCCTCAGTAACATTACCTACTCTATTCTCTGTGTTATTTGATGACGTACCTGCAATCGTCACGTTTTGTGTATCCATTCGTATATTCTGTAATTTTTGAAAATGTTTGGCAATCGGATGTACACTGTTAGTACACTACACCGGAATTAAATGAATCTGTCGTACTCTGATTACACTGTTCTTTTTCATTAGAGAAATTTGTATGTTCATTACGCACATTTTGCAAACCGTGTGTGTTAAGCTGGGCAGCGCTCATTACAATAGAGCACCCCGCGTCATCAATTGTCGTTAAATTAAGAGATGACGCAATTGAATTTATCTGTTCATCAATAAGATCAAAATCAACATTGGTGGTCGGTACACACTGATTGTCACTAAATGGAGGATTGTCATCATTACATTTCGTGTCACAATTACTATCGGTCAAGTTGTTTAATGCGGTTATTTCACTCAGTATACCTCGCGATGCACTATTAATAGTCTTTCGCGGCATTTTTACACAAGTCACAATTATTCACAAATGAAACAAAGACAATACAAAAAGCAACAAACACAAATACAACAAAGAGCAACGAATTGCCGATGATCTGAGGAAAGAAAGTCACAAAATTAGTAAAAGCGTTGCGCTAAAACGCTAATTATATTTTAGTAAATAAGAGCAGATATCTGACTACTTTTCAGAAGCTTCTCAAAGAAATACGATCCTGGCAGGGTCGCCAAGTGTAACCTCCCCGCAGAAATAAAAGAAATGACAATATTTAAATGTTAATGGGAATAGAGCCAAGTGTAACCTTCCCACAAAAAAAATGAAAGAAAACTCAATGATAATGAAAACGTGCCAAAATGTTAAGTCCCCACAAAATTAACGTTAATGTGAACCTGATAAACTTTAGAAGGGCAGCTGTGCTGACCTTAGGCCCTGTGCAATAATTAATCTGATAAATTGATTCTGGGAGGAAAACCATAGCAAATATTGTTTCAATTGTAATGAGTCTTTTCTTAAAAACGATTGCTTTGAAAACATACAATTAACAGATGTATTGGCTGAGCGCAATGCTGCTTCATTACCTTATTTAACAATATACCTCGTCCCGAACCGTGACCAGAGACCCATGTCGACGCCCGCCGACACCTCACACACTACTTCCGACTGAGTCCAACTCACAACTGAATCCAACTCGCAACTGAACTCTCGCGCGGTCAAGCGCAGACTAACAACGATAAATAACTCTCTGGTCAGATATTCTGTCATGCCTCGCCATCGCTGGTACTGAATACATACGCGTTTCAATGTGAGGAAAATAGCCAAGGATATGGACAGCTACTGGTCGGCAGCAAATAGACTGACGGAAAAAAATCGCAACGCCAAGAAGGAGCTGTGCGACATAAGCGTAAGTCTATATCTGAAACATGACGTGTATCCAAGTAGCGCCATTAAGAGGATGTAAGGTTTGCTTTAAACACATATTGTTGGTTACTTTTCCTCTTGAACGTTCATGTTAGTCAAGAATGTCTTTAAAGTAGTAATGACTCCATTATCAGGACGTCACTGAGTCTGGACGAGGTCGTCCCATAGGGACACGAGCAGCTGAATGTTCCTTCGGCGTTGTTACAGAAATATTTGGCAATAATGTAGCCACTGTACATGATTGCGGGCAGGGGTGGTCACGAGAATGGACTGACGCAAGAAGTCCGGGCATCGGGTGGCCACGTGGAACTGCCGAGAGGAATGAACATCGTATTCGGCGTACGGCTCTGGCGCATCGTACTGCTTATGCAGCAGCAATCTTAGCAGCACGTGTCCCCACAGTAACACAACGAACTGTTACAAATCGGTTACTTAAAGAACAGCTCCAAGACCGGCACCCTGTAGTGTCATTCCATTGACCCCAAACCACCGTCGTTTACGAATTCAGTTGTGTCAAGTGAGACCTCATGGAGGAGGGCAGGGTGTACATCTCCTGTGTTCTCTCTTGAAAGATGTTCCACCTCGAAACCAGTGATGGTCGTGTGTTGATTAAGAAGATACCAGTTGAGGGCCTGTAACCAAACTGTCTGCGTGGTAGATTGACTGGACCTACACGGGAGTTATGGTCTGGGGTAAGCAGGAGCACTCTCGTGGTTATCCCACTTCCACTGACTGCAAAATTGTACGTCAGTCTGGCCATTCGGGCTGTTTTTCTGCCATTCATGAACAGCATTCCAGGATAACGCTTGCCCACATACCACTGTGTCAATCCAACATGCTCTATAGAGTTTTGTTGCCTTGGCCTGCTCGATTACCATATTTGCCAGATCTGTCTCCAGCCGAGCACCTATGGCACACTGTCGGACGCCGATTGCAGCATCATCCACAAACAGCCTCCACTTCTTCTATACTGACCGACCAAAAGCAAAAGGCATGCAACTTCACAGCACAAACTGATATCCGGCACTTGGACAAAGCAACACATGCACGTCTGCATGCTTTCATTCAACTTTCTGGCGTTTACACCGCTTATTAGTGTACCAGCATTTCACATTTGCAATGGCTTATCTCGCGGTTACATTAACTTTGATCTTGCAATGTAAATCACTTAAATATGTTACTTAGATAAATGTATTCCCGAAGTTTCGTTACTCTTTAAAATTACTTTTTCGTGTTGTGATTTTTTTCGTCATAGAAATATAAATATCATTCTAGAGATAGATAAAAAGGATTAGTTAGGCAATGAAGTGTTTGCGAGGTCGTGCGAGTGCTGCGTCTTTCGCCAAAATACCAAACCCCTTCAAAAATAGTAAGCTCGTCTGGAGCGCAATGCTATAAGATACTACTGACAGTTTTTCCACGTTTTAACTGAAAAAAGTTTCAGTTACATGTAACTAGGTAACATTATGGGTATCATCAAGAAGCAAGCTGTGAAAGCCGAAAGTTAGTTTCATCTTGCCTCCTACACGATTCTTGTTGCTGGCTCCCTTAAAGGCCATCAAGCCCAGAAGTTTAGAGGTGACCATTACCTTTGTGAAATTCAACCTGTCCTTGATGTGGTGTCACAGTTGGCCACCACTGGCGTTAGCCCCACCCCAATGAATCAACAGCAATGTCGCACCACAAGGTAGGTCTCCATTTCACTGCATTATCGACCGGGACTTCAAAGGAAATTTAGCACGCTTCATTTCAGGCAGCTCTTTTTGCAACAAGGGCTCGCCGCAGAAGACTAACTCTGCTGAAATGCCCCTCCCCCTCCTCCACCCTCCTGCAAAGAGTACTCGTTTTCCATGTCGTCTCTCTGTCGCTCACAGCAAGATGACCTGTACGTGAGGGTCCGCATTCTGTTCTTTTATTTGTCATGAAGACCTATAATGGCTCATTTTACATATGTAAACGCTTCTTCAATGGTTTTCTCGACTTCTTTTTCAGAGCCCAACATTTAGAGGGAGGCCCTCCCTCACTTTTTATTTCTCACACTAGTTTTCGCTTTTTCATCCTGTATCTCTATATACGGTTCCAACTATTAAAGACATGTAACTCCTCAAATACTGCTTATTATTTTAGGCTAACAATGTCACGAGCATCTCCTGATACTGTCAGAAGAAGCTGCGTAATGCGAAATGAATCACAAAGAAGCGTTCAAAGTAATGTACATGGAATATTTTTGAAATGCGCTCTATTAAAAGCATCCTCTTGCCCTCAATAAACAACGTCTCGTCAAGGAAGTACCTTGATCTGTAATTAGCGATCTACAAGAAAGCCGAGAAAAATGTCTTTACTTAACTGGCAACATTAACCAAAATTCTATTGTTAATGTTGTCACTCAAGTTGGAGCTAAAAGTGAATATGTTTGTAATTTGTCTATTTTCAGCGTTTGAGTTGGCATTTTAGTTGACTGTTCCACATAAACATAACCTGATAATCAAAGACAGCTGTTTATAATTCATTCCAGACTAAAGAGAAGAAGTAATTACTTTACAAAAAATGGTATATCACTGACGTCTCTACAACAAAATGGAAGATCGGAGATACTTACGTTTGGTGCAGAAACGCATTTCTTGAACAGAGAGCACCGGCCGTTGATAGGAAAGCACCCACATAATCACAAATATTTTTAAGAGATTAATGCCTTGACTGGTTTCATGCTGACCATCTGTGCTAATTTTGTAGAAGTCTTTCCATTTCCACATCAGTACTACAACCAACACCCTCGGTGCCTTGTCGTTCTTCTTAGTCTGCCCCTAATATTTTCCCCTTTGCTGTAGCATCCAGAACCAAGTAAACTATTCCCGAATGCTGAAGTGGGTGTTCCATTGATCTGTACTTTCTTCTGGTAATTTTTTCCTCACCTCTTCTTACCAGTACCTCCTCTTTACTTCATCAGCACCCTAAATTAAAAGTAAAAAATTTTCAAACAAATTTCAAGGAACACATTCAGGAAGTATTTGTGAGTTTCTTCAATAAACATCATCATGAGGTTTTCGACATCCACTATTGGACAGTGGCCTCCTTCAGGCTTCTCAGCGTACAGTTATATGCATACCTGTGACTTGAAAGTTTTCTAATGTCATACACCTATATTCTATGACTGTCTCTGTCTTTTATCTCTTCTAACTCTCCAAAGTTGGTGAATTTACTATCCGTTTGTCTATCAACAATTCCCATGCACTTCTATCTATGTCGTTCTTCTTTTGCTGTTCTCTGACCCATGTGTCTGTACTTCTGACTCTTAGTATGTCCCATAATTCATTTCCTTTCTCCTTGCCACGTAACCGATAGTTTAAGAGCAATTTTCACAACTAAAGTCTCTGGTTCACTTTCAAAATTTAGAGGCTTAGCATAGTTCACACAGATTGTACACTTTTCTTGATTATGAAATGCACACCCAAATCTGTACAGATCTTGTTTAATTTTCTGTTATTTTTTTAACCAGTCCATCGAGTCGTTCTCAGAACTGCCTAAATTCCAGAAACAGACAATCGATTCTTAATTTTTAATTTGCATCATATATTTCCGATGCGTTGAAAAGTATTGTTGTAATTAGTTTCTGGCCTGCTTTGAAAAGAAGGAAGGAAGATTAAGCTTCATCGTCGCATGAACGATGAGATCGCAATTGGAAACAAGCTCAGATATAGAAAAAGTGAAATAACAAATTGCCATGTCCTTTCAAAAGGCCATCCAGGTATGTTTCTTGAGGAGTATAAGACAATCACGGTAAATCTAAATATCCATAGCCGGATAGGGAAATGAACTGCAGTCCTCCTGTCTGTAAATCCAGGGACTTAACCAGTGCACCACGTCGTTCGGTTAAACTGTGGTAACTAAGGTGTTGTTACACCAATCCGCATGTCTCCTATTCCCCAACATAAAAATCTAAGGGCGTCTTTGAGGGATACTCACAGTTGTGTCGGCGAAATGGAAACTCCTTCCTCAAGTCCTTTTGCGATTCTGAGTTTCCCACTACCCTAACGAGTTTCTATTGAACCTGCCGCAGTGCATACATTATTCAGTACCTTAGCATTAGTTGAATCATATCTACTTCTACATGTCTACTTCGCAATTTGCAATTACTTTATGTGATCAAAAGAATCCGGACACCCCCAAAAACACACGTTTTCCATATTAGGTGCATTGTGCTGACACATACTGCCACGTACTCCATATCAGAGACATCAGTAGTAATTAGACATTGTGAGAGAGCAGAATGGGAACTCACTGACATCGAACGTGGTCACTTGTAACATACGTCTGTAGGTCCACTGTTTCTGATGTGATAGTGAAGTGGAAACGTGAAAGGACACATACAGCACAAAAGCGTACAGGCCGGACTCCTCTGTTGACCGATAGAGACCGCCGGCGACTGAAGAGGGTCGTAAAATGTAATAGGCAGACATCTGTCCAGACGATCACACAGGAATTCCTAACTGTATCAGCACACACCGCAAGTACTATGATAGTTAAGCGGGAGGTGAAAAAACGAGTTCCATTGTCGAGCGGCAGCTCATAAGCCACGCATCACGCCCGTAAATCCCAAACGACGCCTCGCTTGGTGTAAGGAGCGTAAACATTGGAAGACTGAACAGTGGAAAAACGTTGTGTGGAGTGACGAATCACGATGCATAATGTGGCGATCCGATGGCATGGTGTGGGTATGGCGAATTCCCGGTGAATGTCATCTGCCAGCGCGTGTAGTGCCAACAGTAAAATTTGGAGGCGGTGGTGTTTTCGTGTGGTCATATTTCCCATGGAGGGGGCTTGCATCTGTTTTTGTTTTGCATGGCACTATCACAGCACAGCCCTATATTGACGTTTTAAGCACGTTCTTGCTTCCTACTGTTGAAGAGAAATTCGGAGATGGTGACTGCATCTTTCAACACGATCGAAAACTTGTTCATAATGCACGGCCTGTGGCGGAGTGGTTACGCAACAATAACATCCCTGTAACGGACTGGGATGCACAGAGTCCTGACCTGAATCCTATAGAACACCTTTGGGATGATCCATTAAATTTCGGGCATGCAGCC
This sequence comes from Schistocerca piceifrons, assembly GCF_021461385.2. Lineage (NCBI taxonomy): Eukaryota > Metazoa > Arthropoda > Insecta > Orthoptera > Acrididae > Schistocerca > Schistocerca piceifrons. The sequence continues at coordinate 827,292,249 of NC_060139.1, forward strand.
GCGCAAATAAAATTTCTTCTACTGATATTTCGGCCGCGTATCGTCCGGCCATCTTCAGAGCGAGTCACAAGACTGATGACAAGGTGCCAAGCGCGGCCTTATATGGTCCACCGCGGCGGTACTGCGCATGCGGGTCACAGATGCTGCGCCGCCTGTGGCGAAAGCGTACGGACGTTCGATGTGCTTATCGATGTTTGATCGGCGGCGATGACACGGTGATGACTTCTCTGCAATTTAATTAGTCCAAGAGCCGGATTCCATGCTTTGTCCAAATAGAAACCTTTATCTCTGTTTATTAAATTGTTGGCTAATCGAATTTCTATGGCTTCCTTGAATACAGAATCCCAAAAAGAAGAGGTGGATGTTAAAATCTTCACATCACTGTAATTCATGGAATGACCCGTATCAATACAATGTTCGGCCACAGCTGACTTGTCTGGTTGTAATAGGCGTGTGTATCTTCGGTGCTCCACACACCTTTCATGAACGGTGCGTGTTGTTTGACCTATGTATGACTGCTCACAATTTCCGCAAGGAATCTGGTACACACCCGCCTTACGAAGCAATAAATCGTCCTTTACAGAGCCGAGTAAAGCCGCAATCTTCGTGGGGGGCCGGAAGATCACCTTAACACTGTGTTTTTCTAGAATACGGCCTATCTTTGAAGAAAGAGCACCCACATAAGGCAGAAACGCCCTAGATCTGAAGAAATTACTATCTTCTTCCGCATCGTATACCTTCTTTTTAGGTTTTACATCGAATGCTCTACGAATTTGTTGCGGAGAATATCCATTCGATTTAAAAATACTCTTGAGGTATGTTAGCTCTCCTTGTAAATTGTCTTCATCGGATACACAGTACGCCCGATGCACTAAGGTCTTAAGGACACCCATGCTCTGAGAAGGGTGATGGCAGCTACTGGCATGAAGGTATAGATTTGTATGCGTTGGTTTCCGATGTACGGCATGTCCTAATGTGCCATCACTTTTACGGCGAACGACAACATCCAGAAAGGGGAGGCACCCGTCTTTTTCTATTTCCATGGTAAATTTAATGCTAGCATGGATAGAATTCAAATGCTGAAGAAATCGATGTAATTCATCCATACCATGGGGCCATACCACGAATGTGTCGTCCACGTACCTCCAGAAGACCGTGGGTTTAAAACATGCTGAGTCCAGTGCCTTGTCCTCGAAGTCTTCCATGAATAAATTAGCTACCAGAGGGGAGAGGGGACTTCCCATGGCAACACCGTCAATTTGCTCATAAAATTCACCATCAAACTGAAAATAAGATGATAAAAGCACATGTTCAAATAAGGCCGTAATGTTCTTATCAAAATGTTGGTTGATAAGAGCTAAAGAGTCCTTTAAAGGTACCTTGGTGTATAATGATACTACGTCAAAACTAACAAGAACATCCATACTATTTAGCCTGACATTGCTAAGTCTCTGAATAAAATCCATAGAATTACGAATGTGGTGACTACATTTTCCTACCAATGGTTTTAATAAGGAAGCTAAAAATTTGGCAGAAAAATATGTTGGTGAACCAATAGTGCTCGTTATAGGTCTCATAGACAAGTCCTCTAGACGCTCATCCTTACCCATCTTGTGAACTTTAGGAAGACCATAAAATCTCGGTGGTACTGCACCTCGTACTTTTAAACTTCTTATGACTTCCTTCGGTAGTGATGAAGCGTTCAGCAAGGCAGCAGTCCTTATTGTCACCTTGTTAGTAGGATCTTTGTTAATCTTCCGGTATGCACCAGAACTAAGTAGACCACATATCTTTTCCTTGTAGACTTCCTGAGGCAAAAGGACGGTAGCATTACCTTTATCAGCACGCAGGACGACTGTATCAGTATCCTCACACAGCTTTCGTATCGCACGTCTTTCTTCCTTGGAAACGTTGCTTCTTTGTGGACGATGCTTCGTGATTGCTTGACAGGTTTCTCGTCTGATTTCTTCCGCAGAATCCTCTGATAGTGGTCGGACAGCTTCTTCAATGGCACTGATGAAAGATGATATCGGCAAAGTCTTGGGAGTAGGGGCAAAATTTAGCCCTTTACTTAAGACAGACAACGTAGCTTCGTCCAATTCCTTACCCGTCAAATTTATGACAGGGCGTCGAATAACTGAGTCCACCTGAGAAGGCTGGTCCAATCGGCTATACTTGGTAATCTGCCTTTTCGTGGCCACTTCGCGAACCCAGTCAGACTTAGCCCATGTCGTGCCATCGATCCAGTCCCAGGAGTCAGGAGATAAAACAGCTGCAACCTTCAGATGCAGATGATACAGATGTTCAGAAACATTGTCCAACTTCCGACGAGTAAAACGAATTCTTTCTCTGACAATAGCGGAACCAGCTCTATGTAAAATTCTATTTACTGCAGCATTCTTAACAAAGTGAACCAACCTTGCAAATTTTGGGACAACTCCATGGTCGCGGCACTTCAGTAAGAAACTCAAGGAGCTCAATAGTCTTGCTCTCTGGTGTCTTAATTTGTCCAAACTATGGACCCATGAAACCATCTCCTCCCCGAAGAGGTACTTGATGTGCATTTTCAACTTCTCGCGGCGTAATGAATAATCCATTAAATTTCGGGCATGCAGCCGCGCAAATAAAATTTCTTCTACTGATATTTCGGCCGCGTATCGTCGGAAGTTGGACAATGTTTCTGAACATCTGTATCATCTGCATCTGAAGGTTGCAGCTGTTTTATCTCCTGACTCCTGGGACTGGATCGATGGCACGACATGGGCTAAGTCTGACTGGGTTCGCGAAGTGGCCACGAAAAGGCAGATTACCAAGTATAGCCGATTGGACCAGCCTTCTCAGGTGGACTCAGTTATTCGACGCCCTGTCATAAATTTGACGGGTAAGGAATTGGACGAAGCTACGTTGTCTGTCTTAAGTAAAGGGCTAAATTTTGCCCCTACTCCCAAGACTTTGCCGATATCATCTTTCATCAGTGCCATTGAAGAAGCTGTCCGACCACTATCAGAGGATTCTGCGGAAGAAATCAGACGAGAAACCTGTCAAGCAATCACGAAGCATCGTCCACAAAGAAGCAACGTTTCCAAGGAAGAAAGACGTGCGATACGAAAGCTGTGTGAGGATACTGATACAGTCGTCCTGCGTGCTGATAAAGGTAATGCTACCGTCCTTTTGCCTCAGGAAGTCTACAAGGAAAAGATATGTGGTCTACTTAGTTCTGGTGCATACTGGAAGATTAACAAAGATCCTACTAACAAGGTGACAATAAGGACTGCTGCCTTGCTGAACGCTTCATCACTACCGAAGGAAGTCATAAGAAGTTTAAAAGTACGAGGTGCAGTACCACCGAGATTTTATGGTCTTCCTAAAGTTCACAAGATGGGTAAGGATGAGCGTCTAGAGGACTTGTCTATGAGACCTATAACGAGCACTATTGGTTCACCAACATATTTTTCTGCCAAATTTTTAGCTTCCTTATTAAAACCATTGGTAGGAAAATGTAGTCACCACATTCGTAATTCTATGGATTTTATTCAGAGACTTAGCAATGTCAGGCTAAATAGTATGGATGTTCTTGTTAGTTTTGACGTAGTATCATTATACACCAAGGTACCTTTAAAGGACTCTTTAGCTCTTATCAACCAACATTTTGATAAGAACATTACGGCCTTATTTGAACATGTGCTTTTATCATCTTATTTTCAGTTTGATGGTGAATTTTATGAGCAAATTGACGGTGTTGCCATGGGAAGTCCCCTCTCCCCTCTGGTAGCTAATTTATTCATGGAAGACTTCGAGGACAAGGCACTGGACTCAGCATGTTTTAAACCCACGGTCTTCTGGAGGTACGTGGACGACACATTCGTGGTATGGCCCCATGGTATGGATGAATTACATCGATTTCTTCAGCATTTGAATTCTATCCATGCTAGCATTAAATTTACCATGGAAATAGAAAAAGACGGGTGCCTCCCCTTTCTGGATGTTGTCGTTCGCCGTAAAAGTGATGGCACATTAGGACATGCCGTACATCGGAAACCAACGCATACAAATCTATACCTTCATGCCAGTAGCTGCCATCACCCTTCTCAGAGCATGGGTGTCCTTAAGACCTTAGTGCATCGGGCGTACTGTGTATCCGATGAAGACAATTTACAAGGAGAGCTAACATACCTCAAGAGTATTTTTAAATCGAATGGATATTCTCCGCAACAAATTCGTAGAGCATTCGATGTAAAACCTAAAAAGAAGGTATACGATGCGGAAGAAGATAGTAATTTCTTCAGATCTAGGGCGTTTCTGCCTTATGTGGGTGCTCTTTCTTCAAAGATAGGCCGTATTCTAGAAAAACACAGTGTTAAGGTGATCTTCCGGCCCCCCACGAAGATTGCGGCTTTACTCGGCTCTGTAAAGGACGATTTATTGCTTCGTAAGGCGGGTGTGTACCAGATTCCTTGCGGAAATTGTGAGCAGTCATACATAGGTCAAACAACACGCACCGTTCATGAAAGGTGTGTGGAGCACCGAAGATACACACGCCTATTACAACCAGACAAGTCAGCTGTGGCCGAACATTGTATTGATACGGGTCATTCCATGAATTACAGTGATGTGAAGATTTTAACATCCACCTCTTCTTTTTGGGATTCTGTATTCAAGGAAGCCATAGAAATTCGATTAGCCAACAATTTAATAAACAGAGATAAAGGTTTCTATTTGGACAAAGCATGGAATCCGGCTCTTGGACTAATTAAATTGCAGAGAAGTCGTCACCGTGTCATCGCCGCCGATCAAACATCGATAAGCACATCGAACGTCCGTACGCTTTCGCCACAGGCGGCGCAGCATCTGTGACCCGCATGCGCAGTACCGCCGCGGTGGACCATATAAGGCCGCGCTTGGCACCTTGTCATCAGTCTTGTGACTCGCTCTGAAGATGGCCGGACGATACGCGGCCGAAATATCAGTAGAAGAAATTTTATTTGCGCGGCTGCATGCCCGAAATTTAATGGATTATTCATTACGCCGCGAGAAGTTGAAAATGCACACCTTTGGGATGGTTTGGAACGCTGGCTTCGTACCATGCCTCACCGACTGACATCGATACCTCTCCTCAGTGCAGCACTCCGTGAATAATGGGCTGCCATTCCCCAAGAAACATACCAGCACCTGATTGAACTGCGATAGTGGAAGCTATCATCAAGGCTAAGGGTGGGCCAACACCACATTGAATCCCAGCATTACCGATGGATGGCGCCACGAACTTGCAAGCCATTTACAGCCAGGTGTCCGGATACTTTTGACCACATAGTGTAAGGGTCTGGCAGAGAATTCATAGAACCAATTTCTCGACCGTTCCATTGTCGAATAGCACACAGAAAAAGTGAGCATTTAATTCTTTTTGTGCGATCCCCAATTTCTCACATTTTAGATTAGAGAAGGTAAACTTCCTTCCAAAGATTGCTAATAATAACCTTATTCTCATAACCAGTTTCGGTAATCAGTGTTACGATCGTTCTTAAAATATTTCTTAAAATATAATTGAGGAAATATAATAAAGGAAACAAAAGAAAATTTCGGAGTAGGTATTAAAATCCATGGAGAAGAAATAAAAACTTTGAGGTTCGCCGATGACATAGTAATTCTGTCAGACAGCAAAGGACTTGGAAGAGCAGTTGAACGGAATGGACAGTCTCTTGAAAGGAGGATATAAGATGAACATCAACAAAAGTAAAACAAGGATAATGGAATTTAGCCGAATTAAGTCGGGTGCTGCTTAGGGAATTAGATTAGGAAATGAGACACTTAAAGTAGTAAAGGAGTTTTGCTATTTGGGGAACAAAGTAACTGATGATGGTCGAAGTAGAGAGGATATAAAATGTAGACTGGCAATGGCAAGGAAAGCGTTTCTGAAGAAGAGAAATTTGTTAACATCGAGTACAGATTTAAGTGTCAGGAAGTCTTTTCTGAAAGTATTTGTATGGAGTGTAGCCATGTATGGAAGTGAAACATGGACGATAAATAGTTTAGACAAGAAGAGAATAGAAGCTTTCGAAATGTGGTGCTACAGAAGAATGCTGAAGATAAGGTGGGTAGATCACGTAACTAATGAGGAGGTATTGAATAGGATTGGGGAGAAGAGAAGTTTGTGGCACAACTTGACCAGAAGAAGGGATCGGTTGGTAGGACATGTTCTGAGGCATCAAGGGATCACCAATTTAGTATTGGAGGGCAGCGTGGAGGGTAAAAATTGTAGAGGGAGACCAATTGAATACACTAAGCAGATTCAGAAGGATGTAGGTTGCAGTAGGTACTGGGACATGAAGAAGCTTGCACAGGATAGAGTAGCATGGAGAGCTGCATCAAACCAGTCTCAGGACTGAAGACCACAACAACAACAGTAGCATGGAGAGCTGCATCAAACCAGTCTCAGGACTGAAGACCACAACAACAACAGCAACAACAACAACAACAACATAATGGATTCGCCTCAGTGGGGAATAAATCCACCAGCTTCAGTGCGGATGCACAAGTACGTTCTACCTCCTGCTTGAATCTCAAAGCAGCGAGCATGGAGAACATGGACGGGGACTGAAGGTAGATGGCGCTATGTAGGAATGTGGACTGGCCGGGGAGCGCCCCGAAATAGTACGCACTAGTGTCATAAATGCTATGTTAGAATGGCACAATGGTTAACACAACTGCCTACTAAATAGGATAATAAATAGGAAACCCCAGAATCGAATCCTGGTCCCGCATATATTTTCACTCGTCATCGCAGATTCCTCATGAAGACCTGATGCAACTGACATTGATTCACACATCAAAAAAAGTTTTACATCACTCCATTTCCCAGAACTTCTGAAGACAGACGTGGATACTGTACCCCCACACACAGTCCCTTTGACTGTTCAGAGATGTCACTAAACCCGCCCAAAGATGTAAACAACCATGCGTGAGTATTAGACGCGTGGGGGGGGGGGGGGGGGGGGGTCCGACAGGCGATCACTTTCTGTCATTTCACCAGGAAGGAGGTACACGGCTCTTGTTGTCTGTAGTTTAACCACGCCTAGACGCGTCCGCATTGTTACTTTGTACCAGGAAGGCTGTGGATGACCACTACCTACGGATTATGGCTAGGACGAACCCTGACAGCGACGAAACCATATTGAATATTGCTTTTCGTGTAGCCACAGGACGTCGTGTCACGACTCAAACTGTGCACAATAGGCTGCATGATGCGCACCTTCTCTCCCGACGTCTATGTCGAGGACCATCGTTGTAACCACGACACCATGCAGCGCGGTGCCGATGGACCCAACAACATGCCGAATGGACCGCTCAAGATTGGCATCACGTTCTCTTCACCGATGAGTGTCGCATATGCCTTCAACCAGACAATCGTCGGAGACGTGTTCGGAGGCAACCTGGTCAGGCTGAACGCCTTAGACACACTGTCTAGCGAGTGCAGGAATGTGGAGGTTCCCTGCTGTTTTGGGGTGCATTATGTGGGGCCGAAGTACGCTCCTGGTGGTCATGAAAGGCGCCCTAATGGCTGTACGATACGTCAATGCTATCCTCCGACCGATAGTGCAACCGTATCTGCAGCATATTGGCGAGGCATTCGTCTTCATGGACGACAATTCGCGCCCCCATCATGCACACCTTGTGAATGACTTCCTTCCGTACAACGACATCGCTCCACTAGAGTGGACAACATGTTCTCCAGGCATGAACCCTATCGAACGTGCCTGGGATGGATTGAAAAGGTCTGTTTATGGACGACGTGACCCACCCACCACTCTGAGGGATCTACGCCTAATCGCCGTTGAGGAGTGGGACAATCTGGACCAACAGTGCCTTGATGAACTTGTGGATGGTATGCCACGATGAATACATTCCTGCATCAGTGCAAGAGTACGTGCTACTGGGTATAGGTACCGGTGTGTACAGCAATCTGGACCACCACCTTGAAGGTCTTGCTGTATGGTGGTACAACATGCAATGTGTGGTTTTCATGAGCAACGAAAAGGGTGGAATGATGCTTATGTTGATCTCTTTTCCAATTTTCTGGACAAGTTCCGGAATTCTCGAAACCGAGGTGATGCAAAACTTTTTTTTATATGTATAGTTCACTTCCTTTCATTTCTCCCCCTCCACCTTCAATTACCGCAATAATCGAAATTTAAGAGATTTGTTTTTGCGCTAATGTGCGTGACGTCATACTTTTCATTATTTACCGTCAGTTGCCACTTTCGCATCACGTATAAATCTTATCTAACACATTTTGCAACCTTTTTTGTCTACCGTCACTTCACTAGACGGTAAACGACAGCATCATCTATCTGCAAACAATCAAAGCTGCCTGCTCAGAGCCTAATAAATCGTTTATTATTAGGAACAGGAGACGGCCCATCAACAATTGCTTAGAGAGCCAAGAACATCACTTGTTTTTCACTTGATGACTTTCCGTCAGAAACTTCGAACTGTGACCTTTCCAACAGAAAATCACAGACACAGACGCACAATTGAGGCGGTACTGCATAGGCATGCACTTTGACCGCTGGTCAGGAACTGTGTTGATGGTCATCTGAAAATCTAAAAATATTTATAGGCCTTCTGTCGACAGTATATATTACTCCTTGTAAATACGAGTCAGTTGTGTTTCACGAAAACAATGTTTTCTGAATCCGTGTTGGTTATGTGGCTATCGAACGTTCCTTTCGAGATAGGGCTGCGTTTCAAAATCCTTCTTCAGACCAATGTCGATAATATGAGTCTTCAACTTATTGGATTACTTCTACTTCCTTTCTTGTGTAATGGCATGGCACGCGCAGCCACCCAAACTTTATGTTCTAATTTTTTGTCGAACGAGTGGATGTATATTATAGCTAAAAACGGAGCCATTTCAACACGATACTCTGATCCGAGGCGCTACTGGACGCACCAACTCCACGAGGGCACCGGGATCCTGCCTCTCTGACACGGGACTCGCGCCATCGCCAAGAAGTTCTACGAGAAAGCAGGCCACTCCCGCAAATGGCTCATCCGAGGACTGGCCCAACGACCTCACCTCTGGCCAACCACGCGTTGACCAGACCTGCTGGGGGATTAAGTTTTACTGATCCCCCATCAGAGTGTGTCTACCTCTTTTACAGGCTCCACCAGCAAGGACAAATCAACAAGAATGGTAATATCTATTCTCTCCCCCGTAGTAACCGCAGGAATGACAACTTTGTCTAAACTGCACTATCTCGAGCCAAGGACAGACTCGTCTTTTCAGCTAAAATTTCGAATGAAAATAATATTGGTCTTCATTCTGGAGCAGAAAACTTGCTGGTCTTAATTGCAAATCGAGGTTATTTACTACATCGTCTTCGGTGAAGGCATTTCGGAAAACTGTGTAGTAACTCGGCTTTAGTGTCGCTAGTATCGATAACGTTATCATATCTATCGCACAATCAACAGTGAAGCTGTTGATTGTTTTTCTTGTAGAAACTCTTAAAAGCATGTTGCACTGAAGTTCGCACTATGTTTAGAGCTTCTGTAAACGTTCGCAAATCTTGAAGACCTTGTCTTTCTTTTCATTTTCTTTTCTTCTTTCTTTCCCTTTCTTGTAATCTGGAGGTCTTTTTCGTTGCTTCCGTAACAGTGATCTGATCTGTCTTGTTGGTGGCGTAGCTGTTTCACTGAATTTAGGCCATATGTAGCTGACTCTTCGACAGTTGGTTTTGAATGAATGGATACGGTCTCTTAGGATGGTTCAAACGAATTTAGATTTTCTTTTTCAATTAGATATACACTGACGGATAAAAATCCAACACCAAGGAGTTGTGCAACATAAACAGAAGTTGGTAACCGTGTTTCTACATCTGAAAAATGATATATAGTCACATTTCGCGCCAGTCGCATAAGAGTGGCGCTAGCAGCACCACTATGAGGCTGCAAATCAGGTATGATTTAAATACACATTGTAGCGGTCGTAAAAATGATACCTTTGAGAATGTACGTGGTGAGTTGATGTTAGTCAAGAACGACTTTGAGGTGACAAAGACGCCATTATCAACAGCTCACCAAGTTTTATCGAGGTCGTTCAACAACGCTAAGAGATGCTGCTTGTCTCCTCTGTGCTATTGCAGAAAGCTTGGTAGGAATGTAGCCACTTTATATAATTGCTAGCAGCGGTGGTTCCGGGCAGCCACGTACCACTATCGAGAGGAAACACCATCGTGTACGGCCTATGGATCTGGCGCATCGTGCTGCATCTGCAGCAGAAATTTGAGGAGCAATTAGCACCACAGTGACACAACGAAATCGGTTACTTCAAGGACAGTTCCGAGCCAGACGGCCTGCAGCGTGCATTGCACTGGCCCCCATCCACCGCTATTTGCGACTTCAGTGGTCTCCAGCGAGAGCTCATTGGTGGGCAGTGTGGAGATCTGTTGTTTTTTTCTGATGAAAGCTGGTTCCGTCTCGGTGCTAGTGATGACAGGGTGTTGGTTGGAAGGATGCTAACTGAGAGTCTGCAACCAACCTTTCTCCGTGCTAAACAAAGTGTGCCTACACCTGCAGTGATGGTCTAGGGTGCAATTTCATATGGCAGCAGGAGCATTCTTCTAATTATCCCACATACCCTGATTGCAAATATGTACGTCTGTCTGGTAATTCGAGCTGTTGTGTTGCTATTCGTGAACAGCATTCAAGGGAGTGTTTTCCAACAAGATAACGCTCGCCCACATACCGATGTTGTAAAACAACACGTCCTATAGAGTGCATGCATGTTGCCTTGGCCTGGTCGATAACGTCTGTCTCCAGCCGAGCACGTATGATACATCATCGGACGATAATTTCAGCATTATCCACAAACAATATTAACCGTCCCTGTATTGACTGTATTGACCGACCAAGTGCAACTTCATCCCCCAAACTGACATCCGCCACCTGTGCAACACAATGCATGTACGTCTGCATGCCTGCTTTCAACATTCTAGCGGTTACATCCATTACTAATGTACCAGCGTTTCACTTTTGGAATGACTTACTTCGTGCTTACGTTAATCTCTGATGTTGTAATGTTAATCACTTCAATATTTTACCTAGAAAAATGTATTCCCAAAATTTGGTTATTCTATATTAATTATTTTTTAGTGTTGCAATTATTTTTTCCATCAGCATGTTTTGCTTTTATTTTTGGTTGATTTAGCAGTAACAGCACTCAGTCTACAACGTCCTTGTTAGTACTACCCTTACCCGTCATGACGGTCATTGTTTCCTCAGAGTTATTGCTGAGAGGTACAGTATTTTATAGCATGCGTTTACACTTTGTGTAGACTCTTGATGTAACACTTCGGGAAAAGCATTTAGAACAATTCAGTTCGAAGTTTTATTCCTACCACTGACTTTAGACATGTATTTTCGCTAACATATCGCGGATCGATAGAAATCAATACGATCTACAAGTATTACGAGTTGGGTATGTATTCGAAATGAAATATTTTACAGCGACTTCTTCTCAACTGCTTTTAGCAAAGCACAAAAATCTATGAAATACAGACAAAGCGATAATCTATACGCATTCGACCGCTGTATGATTTCAGCCACGACACACAGATCGTCCGTTACGCTACTTTCAGACGCAGATTGCTCTTTTGCTTACGGGTATTAATTGTAACGACTGTTTCGCGCATTACAGAGAGGAGCGGAATTGGTTACGTTATATAGTTTTCTATCTGTTTTCTGTCTCATTTCTTGTGAAGTAGGAAAATTTGGCTAATCTTTCTTTGCAGACGTTTTGTAAATAAAGTTCATTTGTGTTAGTCTGCCTACTGCTTTCAACATTTGTTCTGAAACACAGTCACTTCTATGCGTATTTCTTTTCTTAATGTATCATGGCTTTCAGAAAGTACATAATGTTACTGTATTTATCTCTTGAACTACGTAAACATCTAAAGCAGCCGTGGAATCCTTTGTTTTCCTAGTACATCCAATATGTTTTCCTAATTTCATTAGCACATTTGTTAAATATAAATATCTTTCGTCTCTATGATTATGGCCTAATATACATTTCCTACTAAACAGAAATCTCTTGCTAATTTAATTTTTGTTAACTTATTTATTTTAAAATACATAGTAGTATTACGAGGTACGAGAGAATGTGGAGTTCATAAGGATAACGCTATCTTGTCAACGGCTGATATATTAGGAACTGTCGCTGTGTTACACTTATAAGGTATATAATTTAAGCAGTAACTATTAAAAAGTGTGGTTTAGGAAAGTTTATTTAAGTCAAACCATTACCCGTTTCGGATTTATTGCAAATCCACCTTCTCCTACAGAAGTCCTTGCTGTGTTGTTGTTTCGTTCTACACTCGTTACTGCTTTGCTGCACTGAGATGAACGACAATGTCTTCTTTTCACTTAAATAAGATCTTATCTATTTTTTTTTTCCTTTGCAGACACAGTCATGAAATTATTTTAAATTGAATAATACACGAAATGTGGCGAAAAGTTACATCGAGTATATTTCTGCGCGACGAATTCGCCCTGTATTTGTGTTATGTATTTTAAAGTTAACACATTTCTGCCCATGCACTTACAAGGGAACCTCCCCATCGCACCCCCCTCAGATTTAGTTATAAGTTGGCACAGTGGATAGGCCTTGAAAAACTGAATACAGATCAATCGAGAAAACAGGAAGAAGTTGAGTGGAAATATGAAAAAATAAGCAAAATATACAAACTGAGTAGTCCATGCGAAGATAGGCAACATAAAGGATAATCTGAGCTGAGGAGCGCCGTGGTCTCGTCGTTAGTGTGAGAAGCAGCGGAACGAGAGGTCCTTGGTTCAAGTCTCCCCTCGAGCGAAAAGTTTTTCTTTATTTTCGCAAACTTATGATCTGTCCATTCGTTCATTGACGTCTCTGTTCACTGTAATAAGTTTAGTGTGTGTGTTTTGCGACCGCACCGCAAAACCGTGCGATTAGTAGACGAAAGGACGTGCCTCTCCAATGGGAACCGAAAACATTTGATCGCAAGGTCATAGGTCGACCGATTCCTCCACGTCTGATATATTCTATACGACACTGGTGACGACATGTGCGTCACATGACAGGAATATTTTGTCGACCCACCTAACTTGTACACTTGGCGAATGGGTAAAAAGATTCTTCTACGTTGCCCAATTTAGGTTTTCTTGTGGATGTGATAATTACTCCCAAAAAAGTGATGAAAACATAAGAGTTTGTCACATAAACTGCAACAAATGAATGCAACAGTTTCACAGTCGCACACTTTCCCCTGTGCTCTGTCAAAACATATGTTTTTAACGTTTTCAAATTTTTCCGTGTGTAGACCGTCAAATCCTGCATATGTCCAAGCAAATCTGAACATGTCCTGGAATTTTGGAGAGCGAAGTTGATTATGTGTAAGTGCCTGAACTTTGATAATTGACTGAAAATAAAAATTAAACTCTTCGCTCGGAGGAAGTCTTTAACCAAGGACCTCTCGTTCCGCAGCTGCTCACGCTAACCACGGGACCACGACGCTCCTGAGTTCAGTCTACCCTTGATGTTGCCTATCTTGCGCATGGACTACTCAGTTTGCATATTTTGCTTATTTTTTTATAGTTCCACACAATTTCTTCCTGTTTTCTCGACTGATCTGTGTTCAGTTTTTCAAGGCCTATCCACTGTGCAACTTATAACTAAATCTAAGGGGGGGGGGGGGGGGGGGGTGCGATGGGGAGGTTCCCTTGTTAGTAAGACTGATTTAGTGAAAACATAGAAAATCACGAAAAGATACCTGTTAGAGAAAGTGAATCCAAATTATGTTGAAGTCAAATGCAAAAGAAAAGCAGCTACGTCAGCAAAAGCAAAATTTGAACTATTTGGTTAAAAACTGAAATCAATTTGCAATTTAAGAACAAATGAAAGCTAAATAAATCTACGTATATTTAGGAAATTGCTCCTTACCTTTACAGTTCACATACCTACTCTACCTTATAGACCTTGTTCTTTGTAAAGAACAACGGAATATTTCCATCAGGCATAAGAAGTTAGGATCCTCCATTAAACTGCAAGTCAATGATTGTCAAACAAATGCAGTGCAGCAGCACACGTTCTACAACATAGTGATAAAGGTAAGTAATAACTCTTTCAGTTCTAATGAATTTGATCTTTTAAGCAAAGAACTCAAGCATAATATTGCTCTACATATTAGTAACAAAAGCGTAAAAGACCTCAATGCAACTAAAAAATTTGCATCAAATTCACAGCTGAACAGGGAAATAAACAATAGCATTAGCTTCCTATACCTTAAAATACCCAACGTAAGTAATAAACATCTCTTTGACATTTTTTGGAAGCCAACAAACGCAGACGTTACCATCAGTAACACATACTGCAGTGCAAACTAGCATAATATGTCGAATTTGTTAATTCTTCACTGTATGCACAAAATCCTGCCACTGAACAACAAAAAGATATCAACGCAATTAAATTAGTAGCTCTAATAATGGCTATGAAGTTTCAATAACAGATAAGCTCTCTCCGAAAATAAAATAAAAAATGATAATCAATATATCCCTGCAACTAGCAACATCTACAGCAACTGAGAAGGACACAAAATGTACGACGTACGAAGACATACCATATATGGGACCACTTTCTTATAAAATTTCCAACATATTCAACAAGAAGAAGAATATCAAAATAAGCTTTACCAACAGTAATAAACTTCAACAAAGTGTTGCACAGAAACGTCTACACGTTAGTGTCCCGCTAAAACGACAAGAAATTTATAAATTGAACCGTAATAACTGCCCCAAACTGTGCATTGGCCAAACACGTAATACTTTTCAAACAAAATTTGAGGAACAGCTTGATTCCCTGTGACTGAATAACTTATGCAAATCAGCCTTTGCTACCCATCTTGCAGAAAATAGTCGTTCTTTATTACTGACTCTTTTCTCAATACAGAATTTTTTTACAATATAACAGTAAATTTGTAACTTATTACAATCAGTGTTACTTATTACAAATTCTTCTTACAAGTATCTTTTACCACTAATTATTACGATGCGTATTACACAACTATTCAAACACTATCAGATCAAGATGGTTCTTCAGATATTTCAAGGTTGCTCATGCTCCTCTTCATTGTCATCTGCATCTTTTGGAGCCAGTCAGTCACTGCTCGTCCTGCTCTTCTTCTTCTCTTCTCTCAGTTTCCCACCGCAGTATGAGTTGGTACTTTTGTTTCGTCCAATCTTTTTACGTATCTGTATCACTGTAATTTTCTTCGACCCATAACATCACATAATCCTTCTTCCACTTCTATTACATTTATCACTTAGGTGTTCACTGCGTGGCCTTTTCTGGAAAAACGTGTTATTCTTCTCCAGTAAACCATCTCTAATACTTTCAAGCTATTTATATATCTCTGACTAGCTGCACACGTCTCTACTACATGGAAGACTACACTCTGTAATGTCGACTTCAATACCGTTCTTTTTATTCTGTTCATCACGTTCCTGTTGCATAAGATTGAATTGAGAATCTCAATGACATTGCTTCCATTATGAATTCTTTTATTTATTTCTAAGTATGAATTTCCTTCGTTTTCGAAAATAGACACGAGGTAGCAAAATTTGTTGAGCTTTTTGATTTTTTCTACGTATAGCTCATCCATACCGTTTTTCGATATTGGAATCTATATTACTGAACTGCTAAAATGGTCATGGTTCACCGATCCGATATCAGAGTTGCCTATCTCACGGCTTTCAGGGACAAAAGAAATTACTTTCCAGCTTACTTCTTATAATTAATGACGGAATATAAAAATTTAAAATGCTGTCACCGACTTATGTTGTCAAAATCAATTATTTACGCTAGAAACTGTTTGTACGTCTTGAGGCAGTGTACCTCATAGCGCGCAGGTAACCGAGACTACATTCATCCAATATTTGAGAATGAGAATTTAAGAAATATTCACGTTTTTCAAGTCATTTTACCTATACATGAAGAAAACAAATGAAGCTTACAATGTAAATAATTTACGGAAAGTGTCATTTTTGTTTAGGAATAAGTATAGAGTATGGAGTTAGCGCTCATGATTTGTTTCATTTTTACAATGTATAAGCCACCCATTATCATAGCATTATCTTATCTGGTCTGATCTTATGCTGATCTGTACGGCTGCCGCATTTGTTCTGATGAATATAAGTGTAACTTTTCATTGAAATAATAATTACTGCACGGATTCAACAAACCTTCTTTACGTTAATTCCTATTGTTTACTATCATGCAGTACCTTAAGTTAAATGTGGCCACCGTAATAGTACTGACGGAAGTTAATGTGGTTTTGCGTAGTGATATTACATTATTTTCAGTTTTAATAGTCATTATTTGTATCTTCCGTTTAACACAACCTGCACAGAGTGAGTCTGATATTTTATTAGGTTACGCTGTGTAGATTACTCAACCGCACAAACTGAAGCTACCAAGTAACTTTGGCTTGACCGGAAATTACTCTGTTTCTCTAAGGAGAGAAGTTAATGAATTTTAATATGAGTGAAAAACAAACTGTTACATGCTGTCTTTGCCCATGATTCAGGGAAGCGTAGAGATATTGTTTAACGCTGGCTAACGTTTCTCTGTGTTGCAACGAATTTATAATTGATGCTCATGAAATATTAATACAATCCAGAAAATAAAGATTAGATAATCTCCTTGTTTTGAAATCAATTGGTATAATATTAGATGTTAGTTATAAACCTTACACGAAATTTCAAACCATTTCCAAAGTTCTTCTTGCTGACGTCGCCCCCCTCCTTCCACCTACAAAATAATGAAATAATTTTCGATGTTCATGCAGTAAAACTTCAGCATCAGGTAGGACAAAAAATAATAATTTATTACTGTTTTACTACTATCTCAGTTTGAAACTCATTTTTCAGGCAGTTACACATATGCCACTGAATATACTTGCAAAATTATATCATTATACGACACATAGTTGACGTACGCACGAAAAACTAGGGTTTCCTAAAATGGAGCTCAAATTACGCAGATGTCTGGAACTGCTTTGTATGCGGATGTTCGACTCTTGAGAAAATCGTACTAATTAATCAGATGAGTTTTGAGATATTTGCAAATGAAGTACAGTTTGCTGATGTTGTTGGCAGTATGGAGAGAAACAGAGATTTGTCACCCAGGTTCAAGGTTGCCTCCAGATCTCGTGAACTCTCCTCCGATTTGGCGAGCTTCTGCTCACAAGTGCTGAGAAGGCAGCAGACAGGCTCTTGGAGCAGGGGGGAAACAATAAGACACCGTGCAGCCGGTGGCAAAGCTCGTCTGGGACGCGAGACGCGATCCGTTCTTAATCGGCAGCACATGCTCGCCCGCCGTCAGCCGGGACCGCGCACGGCGCGAGCTGCATCCCAAGCAGCACCACGGCGCCGTTCCTCAATCTCTCACACCCTTCTCCCCGTCTGTTGTCACAGCTGCTCCTCCCCAAATAAGACCAGAGGCAGACTAACAGCCGCTATTTCCACTGTTTTCCAACCGCGTGCTTGTGTTCTCCATGGGTCCTCTTATACGTAAAACACACATTGTCAACCACTAATTTATTTACTGTATATATATATGAAGACAGTGACTGTTCTCGAAAGAACAGGTACCATTGATGACCGTGCAGCATCTCTTAAATAAATGATAATTAATTAAAACCCTCAGCTGCCGACAGGTGTTGTTGATATACCTCGATGGGGACAGTTGAAAATGTGTGCCCCGACCGGGACTCGAACCCGGGATCTCCTGCTCACATGGCAGATGCTCTATCCATCAGAGCACAGGTTGCACGAACTCTTACGGGAATCGTCACCATAGGGTGCGCGAGTAATGAGTGGATGGGCAAATATATATTAGGTACATTACGTATGCAGATTGTGGACAGTTGGGAATGTGGGTCTTACAGGGAGCGTGCAAGGGATGAGGCCTCGCAGCCGCGCCATTCATCTGTGTCCTCGGTGGCACTGATCGATAGAGCGTCTGTCATGTAAGCAGGAGATCCCGGATTCGAGTCCCGCTCGGGGCACACATTTTCAGCTGTCCCCATCGAGGTATGTCAACAACACCTGTCAGCAGATGAGGGTTTCATTTAACTATTATTTAATAAATTTATATGTTTATTTACTACTACTATGTACTAAACCTGCAGTCTCCTTAGCTGCAGCAGGTCGTACAATGCAAATTGCAGTTGTGACAAATATTAGAGTGTGATTGACACTGCCGGAAAGAAAATTAGTGTACCCCTTTGGGGGTTTCTAATTCACTCAAGATTTATCGTTGCAACAGTGCATATGTACATGAAATGACTATATTTACTGACCAATAGCACAAGCGATGCAGAAGTACCACTTATCGATCCAGGCTGAACCACGAATATTCGTGCAGTCTCCACTAGCGGCAATGCAGGCGCTGTTCTAGTATAAGTCGATAGTATATAGGGTGTTACAAAAAGGTACGGCCAAACTTTCAGGAAACATTCCTCACACACAAATAAAGAAAAGATGTGGGCAAGTGTCCGGAAACGCTTAATTTCCATGTTAGAGCTCAATTTAGTTTCGTCAGAATGTACTGTACTTCCTCGATTCACCGCCAGTTGGCCCAATTGAAGGAAGGTAATATTGACTTCGGTCCTTGTGTTGACATGCGAGTCATTTCTCTACAGAACTAGCATCAAGCACATCAGTACGTAGCATCAACAGGTTAGTGTTCATCACGAACGTGGTTTTGCAGTCAGTGCAATGTTTACAAATGCGGACTTGGCAGATGCCCATTTGATGTATGGTATAGCATGGGGCAATAGCTGTGGCGCGGTACGTTTGTATCGAGACAGATTTCCAGAACGAAGGTGTCCTGACAGGAAGACGTTCGAAGCAATTGATCGGCGTCTTAGGGAGCACGGAACATTCCAGCCTATGACTCGCGACTGGAGAAGACCTATAACGACGAGGACACCTGCAATGGACGAGGCAATTCTTCATGCAGTTAACGATAACCCTAATGTCAGCGTCAGAGAAGTTGCTGCTGTACAAGTTAACGTTGACCACGTCACTGTATGGAGAGTGCTACGGGAGAACCAGTTGTTTCCGTACCATGTACAGCGTGTGCAGGCACTATCAGCAGCTGATTGGCCTCCACGGGTACACTTCTGCGAATGGTTCATCCAACAATGTGTCAGTCCTCATTTCAGTGCAAATGTTCTGTTTACGGATGCAGATTCATTCCAACGAGATCAAATTGTAAATTTTCATAGTCAACATGTGTGGGCTGACGAGAATCCGCACGCAATTGTGCAATCACGTCATCAACACAGATTTTCTGTGAACGTTTGGGCAGGCATTGTTGGTGATGTCTTGATTGGGCCCCATGTTCTTCCACCTACGCTCAATGGAGCACGTTATCATGATTTCATACGGGATACTCTACCTGTGCTGCTAGAACATGTGCCTTTACAAGTACGACACAACACGTGGTTCATGCACGATGGAGCTCCTGCACATTTCAATCACAACAGATTCGGTGACCGATGGATTGGTAGAGGCAGACCAATTCCATGGCCTCCACGCTCTCCTGACCTCAACCCTCTTGTCTTTCATTTATGGAGGCATTTGAAAACTCTTGTCTACTCAACCCCGGTGCCAAATGTAGAGACTCTTCGTGCTCGTATTGTGGAAGGCTGTGATACAATACGCCATTCTCCAGGGCTGCATCAACGCATCAGGGATTCCATGCGACGGAGAGTGGATGCATCTATCCTCACTAATGGAGGACATTTTGAACATTTCCTGTAACAAAGTGTTTGAAGTCACGCTGGTACGTTCTGTTGCCGTGTGTTTCCATTCCATGAGTAATGTGGTTTGAAGAGAAGTAATAAAATGAGCTCTAAGATGGAAAGTAAGCGTTTCCGGACACATGTCCACTTAACATATTTTCTTTCTTAGTGTGTGAGGAATGTTTCCTGAAAGTTTGGCCGTACCTTTTTGTAACACCCTGTAGATGGAGGATGCTGTCCTGTGATGTGTTATTCCACGCCTGCTCGACCTGTTCACGTTGTTCTGTAAGAGTTGTTGGTTAATGATTGGCACGAGTCACGCCTCGCCCCATCGTATCCCACACCTCCTCTACTGGAGATAAGTCCTTAGACTGTGCTGGCCAGAGAAGTTTCTACATGTCTTTCAGAACACGTTGAGTTTCACAGGCAGTGTGTGGGCGAACATTGGCCTGTTGCAACACAGCACATCACCATTTTGTTTCAAGAACGGCAGAAGAACGGGTCTAACAACATTCGGCACGCACCGAGTGCTGGTTAGCGTGCCGCCAGAAACACCAAAGGTGAAAAAGGCTTGTAGCTTTTCACGTCCCAGGCCGCAGCCTGGGGTGGGGCCAGTGTGTCTTGGAATAACGCACTCTACGAGACAGCACTCAGATGGTCTTACGCGTGAATGTCCGTCATTTGCGAACAGGCAGAATCTGCTTTCATTGCTGAAGACCACGGTGCGCCTTTCTGTCTCCCAAGTGGTCCTCTGTCGGCACCGATCGAGCCGTGCACGACGATGCTGTGAATGAGTGGTAGACGTACTGGAGATGTGGGTGCCCATATTCCCTCTGCTAGAAACCGGTTCGCAACAAATCATGTTGACATATTTGGATTCACAATCTCTCTTATCTGTGCTGTGGTAGCTGTGAGATCTGCCACCGCTGCCCTTACAATACGATCCTGGCGGACGTCTGCGCTGTGTGGACGTCCACAACCTCGTCTAAGGCTGTGGGAGAGTTCACGTGACCACTGATACCAACATCTTTGCACAACTGCCGCAGCACGTCCAAGTAGTGCGATTATTCTCCAAAAAGACCATCCCACCGCTCGGCACAATTTGACCCCTTTGAAACTCGCTTAGTTGGCTGCAGGAAGCACGAGTGCGTTTTCGTGGCATGGTTGCCTGCTTGCTTCACACGTCCGGCACCACACACGGCCTTCTTGCTGTGAACAGCTTGTTAAAGGGTACACACAGATGGCGCTCTAGTAGCTATGGTACTACGCTATGTGTTGGCGGACGATGTTGAAACTATTACCTTTACATCTACTATCCCGCAGGTGGCACACGCCCTCATCGGATCAATATCACCGTCGTCTTTCAGGCAGTGTATATTTCATTTCATTTTTATATTTCGTGAGACACTTCAGTCTGCTCCCCTTACCAGTCAATTGGATTCTAGGTAACCCCTTAATAGCTGAATAAATTTCCACTTGAAAGAAAAAAATCAAAAATCACTTTGTGATCAGTAATTAAGTGTTATAGAGTATATAATATCAAATCTCTGTAATGCATATTGCGACAATAGGCATTTAGAAATAGAACGCTTTCACTGCACTTAATTATTTTAATTACGATTTTAATGACACACTGACAGGATTTAGATGAGATTTACATGATTAAAATTGAAAAATACACGGTGGCATATATTTCAAATATTTCTGTATAATACAACATAGAATTATTCTAAAATTCTCGGGAACAGTTTATTCTTTTGTTTAGCCACAGATGAATGTTACTCTCACTACATATAAATACTGTCTACTCTTCACAATTTGGTGTTTTAAATTTTTGCTTTGTGTCTGTAACGTGAGTCCAGTGACCTAACGCATCAGTTCGGACAGACTTACCTGGAAGCTATTTTGCTGGATCCTAATGCTTCATCCATACTGGCTGAAAACCTGTCTTTTTTATTTGTTATGTCTTTTCTCCGCTTGCAGAGTGTCTCTTCTATTTTGTATTTGAAATCTAGTACAAAATTTTGTTTATTGCGACTAATTTTGAAACTGTCACAGTCGTCTCCGCAGTTGTGCTCCCTGCCGCCGTTGGATAAGCAGCTGCAGCAGCAAGTCGTATACTCTTAGCTCCCTTATTTGTTACATAGTTTAATTCTTAATTTCTTGGCGTGTTTTTGGTACTTGCATTGGTTAATTAATAAATTTCGGGCGTATTATAGTATTTGAGAGTGTAGCATCGTGTTTTAGTACCTGAATAGTGTAAAATCGCGTAGTCTCCTTCGCCGCCGAGCAGTGTGTCAGCAGTGCCCAAGTAGCAGCATTACTGCATTTACTAGGCAATCTTGTATTTTAATAACCGTTTAAATTTTGTGTCGATTTGTTTGCGCTCTCTGTAGATTAGTTCAGACGTTCTTTGCACAACATTTTTTAGTATGGATAGGGACTGTAACTGCTGTGTTCGGATGCAGGCTGAGTTGGCATCCCTTCGCTCCCAGCTTCAGGCAGTGTTGGCTTCGGTCACACGGCTTGAGGCTGTTGCCAATGGGCATCACTGTGGGGGTCTGGATGGGGGTTTGTCGGGGACGGCCAGCTCGTCCCATGCATCCCCCGATCGGACTACGACTGTGGCTGCCCGGGATACTGCCCACATTGAGGCTGATCCCTCACCTGTGGTAGAGTGGGAGGTCGTCTCGAGGTGTGGCAGGGGGCGAAAGACATTCCGGAGGGCTGAACGGAAGGCCTCTCCAGTTTGTCTGACGAACTGGTTTCAGGCTCTGTCTCAGGCTGATACTGATCTTCGGCCGGATATGGCTGTTTGTCCTGTTCCAGAGGTTGCCCCTCAGTCTACAAGATCCGGGCGGTCGCAGAGGGTGGGCTTACTGGTAGTTGGGAGCTCCAACGTCAGGCGCGTAATGGGGCCCCTTAGGGAAATGGCAGCAAGAGAGGGGAAGAAAACCAATATGCATTCCGTGTGCATACCGGGGGGAGTCATTCCAGATGTGGAAAAGGTCCTTCCGGATGCCATGAAGGGTACAGAGTGCATTCATCTGCAGGTGGTCGCTCATGTCGGCACCAATGATGTGTGTCGCTATGGATCGGAGGAAATCCTATCTGGCTTCCGGCGGCTATCTGGTGAAGACTGCCAGTCTCGCTAGCGGGATGAAAGCAGAGCTCACCATCTGCAGCATCGTCGACAGGACTGACTGCGGACCTTTCGTACAGAACCGAGTGGAGGGTCTGAATCAGAGGCTGAGACGGTTCTACGACCGTGTGGGCTGCAGATTCCTCGTTGCGCCATAGGGTGGTGGGGTTTCGGGTTCCTCTGGATGGGTCAGGAGTCCACTACACGCAGCAAGCGGCTACACGGGTAGCAGGGGTTGTGTGGCGTGGACTGGGCGGTTTTTGAGGTTAGATGGCCTCGGGCAAGTACAGAAAGGGCAACAGCCACAAAGGGTGCGGGAAAAAGCCAGGACATGCGGGGACCATGCAGCAATCGGTATTGTAATTGTAAACTGTCGAAGCTGCGTTGGTAAAGTACCGGAACTTCAAGCGCACATAGAATGCACCGAAGCTGAAATCGTTATAGGTACAGAAAGCTGACTGAAGCTAGAGATAAATTCTGCCGAAATTTTTACAAAGGCACAGACGGTGTTTAGAAGGGATAGATTGCATGCAACCGGTGGTGGAGTGTTCATCGCTGTTAGTAGTAGTTTATCCTGTAGTGAAGTAGAAGTGGATAGTTCCTGTGAATTATTATGGGTGGAGGTTACACTCAACAACCGAGCTAGGATAATAATTGGCTCCTTTTACCGACCTCCCGACTCAGCAGCATTAGTGGCAGAACAACTGAGAGAAAATTTGGAACACATTTCACATAAATTTTCTCAGCATGTTATAGTCTTAGGTGGAGATTTCAATTTACCAGATATAGACTGGGACACTCAGATGTTTAGGACGCGTGGTAGGGACAGAGCATCGATTGACATTATACTGGGTGCACTATCCGAAAATTATCTCGAGTGCCGGCCGAAGTGGCCGTGCGGTTAATGGCGTTGCAGTCTGGAACCGCAAGACCGCTACGGTCGCAGGTTCGAATCCTGCCTCAGGCATGGATGTTTGTGATGTCCTTAGGATAGTTAGGTTTAACTAGTTCTAAGTTTTAGGGGACTAATGACCTCAGCAGTTGAGTCCCATAGTGCTCAGAGCCATTTGAACCATTTGAACCAATTACCTCGAGCAATTAAACAGAGAAACAGAGAACCGACTCGTGGAGATAACACCTTGGACCTACTGATAACAAACAGACCCGAACTTTTCGACTCTGTAAGTGCAGAACAGGGGATCAGTGATCATAAGGCCGTTGCAGCATCTCTGAATATGGAGTTAATAGGAATATAAAAAAAGGGAGGAAGGTTTATCTGTTTAGCAAGAGTAATAGAAGGCAGATTTCAGAATACCTAGCATATCAAAAGGAAAATTTCTGTTCCGACACTGACAATGTTGAGTGTTTATGGAAAAAGTTCAAGGTAATCGTAAAATGCGTTGTAGGCAGGTACGTGCCGAGTAAAACTGTGAGGGACGGGAAAAACCCACCGTGGTTCAACAACAAAGTTAGGAAACTGCTGCGAAAGCAAAGAGAGCTTCACTTCAAGTTTAAACGCAGCCGAAACCTCTCAGACAAACAGAAGCTAAACGATGTCAAAGTTAGCGAAAGGAGGGCTATGCGTGAAGCGTTCAGTGAATTCGAAAGTAAAATTCTAGGTACCGACTTGACAGAAAATCCTAGGAAGTTCTGGTCATACGTTAAATCAGTAAGTGGCTCGAAACAGTTTATACAGATACTCCGGGATTATGATGGCATTGAAACAGAGGATGACACGCGTAAAGCTGAAATACTAAACACCTTTTTCCAAAGCTGTTTCACAGAGGAAGACCGCACTGCAGTTCCTTCTCTAAATCCTCGCACAAACGAAAAAATGGCTGACATCGAAATAAGTGTCCAAAGAATAGAAAAGCAATTGGAATCACTCAACAGAGAAAAGTCCACTGGACCTGACGGGACACCCATTCGATTCTACACAGAGTACGCGAAAGAACTTGCCCCCCTTCTAACAGCCATGTACCACAAGTCTCGAGAGGAACGGAAGGCTCCAAATGATTGGAAAAGAGCACAGGTAGTCCCTGTCTTCAAGAAGGGTCGTCGAGCAGATGTGCAAAACTATAGACCTATATCTCTGACGTCGATCTGTTTTAGAATTTTAGAACATGTTTATTGCTCGCGTATAATGTCGTTTTTGGAAACCCAGAATCTACTCTGTAGGAATCAACATGGATTTCGGAAGCAGCGATCGTGTGAGACCCAACTCGCTTTATTTGTTCATGAGACCCAGAAAATATTAGATACAGGTTCCCAGGTAGATGCTATTTTCCTTGACTTCCGGAAGGCGTTCGATACAGTTCCGCACTTTCGCCTGATAAACAAAGAAAGAGCCTACGGAATATCAGACCAGCTGTGTGGCTGGATTGAAGAGTTTTGAGCAAATAGAACACAGCATGTGGTTTTCAATGGAGAGACGTCCACAGACGTTACGGTAACCTCTGGCGTGCCACAGGGGAGTGTTATGGGACCATTGCTTTTCACAACATATATAAATGACCTAGTAGATAGTGTCGGAAGTTCCATGCGGCTTTTCGCGGATGATGCTGTAATATACAGAGAAGTTGCAGCATTAGAGAATTGTAGCGAAATGCAGGAAGATCTGCAGCGGATAGGCACTTGGTGCAGGGAGTGGCAACTGACCCTTAACATAGATATATGTAATGTATTGTGAATACATAGAAAGAAGGATCCTTTACTGTATGATTATATGATAGCGGAACAAACACTGGTAGCAGTTACTTCTGTAAAATATCTGGGAGTATGCGTGCGGAACGATTTGAAGTGGAATGATCACATAAAATTAACTGTTGGTAAGGCGGGTACCACGTTGAGATTCATTGGGAGAGTCCTTAGAAAATGTAGTCCATCAACAAAGGAGGTGGCTTACAAAACACTCGTTCGACCTACACTTGAGTACTGCTCATCAGTGAGGGATCCGTACCATATCGGGTTGACGGAGGAAATAGAGAAGATCCAAAGAAGAGCGGCGCGTTTCGTCACAGGGTTATTTGGTAACCATGTTAGCGTTACGGAGATGTTTACCAAACTCAAGTGGTAGACTCTGCAAGAGAGGCGTTCTGCATCGCGGTGTAGCTTGCTCGCCAGGTTTCGAGAGGGTGCTTTTCTGGATGAGGTATAGAATATATTGCTTCCCCCTACTTAAGCCTCCCGAGGAGATCACGATTGTAAAATTAGAGAGATTCGAGCGCGCACGGAGGCTTTCAGACAGTCGTTCTTCCCGCGAACCATACGCGACTGGAACAGAAAACGTAGGTAATGACAGTGGCACGTAAAGTGCCCTCCGTCACACACCGTTGGGTGGCTTGCGGAGTATAAATGTAGATATAGATGTCGATGTAGATGATTGGAGATCTCCATCTGCATTTCATGATGCATAAAGCCTCGGAGATCCATCTTCAATAAAATAAAAGCTTCAGAGTATTAGCATTTCATTAGAATTTCCAAATGGCAATGAAGGTGAAATATAATCTCTCAAGATAGCGTTAGGATCAGATGTTTAAATGAATAATTGCAAACTTGTAATAAATTAAAATGTATATACGAAAATAATGAACGCAATTGGTCACCGAACTATCCTAGTGCTACAAATCAACGGAAAAATTTGTTTTCATTTTATATGATTTCATCTCTTGCGTGCGCCCACAAAGTTTCACAAACACCTAATCATGCATAACTCATACAAAGAATATTTTCGTATCCACTTGTACGTGCAGCTAGTTGATTGCACAGAGTGTGATTTGCGTCAAGTTACAAATTACTTACCACAAATTTCCAAAATATTTTACTAAATGTAGTGTAACTGTTCTATTTCTCAAATATCTGTTGTCGCAAATATGCGTCACACCCAGTGATAATTGTCATGTATAATTTTACTTAGATTTGACGTTGTGTACTCCATAACACTTATTTAGTGATCACAAAATCAGGTATTAAGGGGTTAATGTTATCTGTTCAACATTTATCTTGCATCTGTAATGACGTCCCATGCCAGTGACGGGAGCTGTGAACGACCACCTGCCCCGTCTACCCGATTGCAGTGCCAATACAGCGTGGTCTGCCCAACCACAAAGGATTTTGGCACGAGGTACGGCTACTTACTGGCTACCCAACTCAAGCAGTGCGGCTTACGAAGCTTCCTGGCAGATTGAAACTTGTGCCGGACCGAGACTCGAACTCGGGAACTTTTGACTTTCGCAGGCAAGTGCTCTACCATCTGATCTACCCAAGCAGGACTGACGGCCCTATCTCACAGCTTCACTTCTGCCGGTATCTCGCCTCCTACCTTGCAAACTTCACAGAAGCTCTCCTGCGAACGTTGCAGAATTAGCACTCCGGCACATAGTTTTAATCTGCCAGGAAGCTTCATGTCAGCGAGCACTCCGCTGCAGAGTGATAATGTCATTCTGGAACCATCCCCCAGGCTGTGTTTAAGCCATGTCCCCGCAGTATACTTTCTTCCAGGAGTGCTAGTTCTGAAAGGTTCGCAGGAGAGCTTCTGTGAAGTTTGGAAGGCAGGAGGCGAGATACTAGCAGAAGTGAAGCTGTGAGGACGAGGCGTGAGTCGTACTTGGGTAGCTCAGATGGTAGAGCACTTGCCCACGAAAGGCAAAGTTCCTGAGTTCAAGTCTCGCTCCGGCACACAGTTTCAATCTGCCAGGAAGCTTCATACCAGCGCAACTCCGCTGCAGAGTGCAAATCTCATTCCAGTGCGACTTAAGTTTTCTGTGTGACATTCTCTTGCCGTTACCTCCATACCCGTTAAACAATAACTCTATACCGAAAAATCTCTTGTGATCAACTTACTATCTGATACGTCTTGAATCACAAGTCATTTAGGAAGTCGAGCAGTAGCTCACGCAGTAGCAATAACTAGCATCAACCTGGTACTTCAGTCGGGCGTCCTTATGATCATCTCCTGTGTCCACAGACCTTCCTCATTAATCACTCTATTTAATAGTGGAAACAATATCAAAACCCCTACAGCAGTTTCGAGATCAGCCTTCACATAGAGATAGATAAACGTGGCAGGGGAAATTCATAATATATATGTGAAACGGCAAGGCAGCGGTTAGGGGAGTGGTAAGAGGCTAGCGCAAACAACTAACAACAAAACCTTTATTTAAACAATTTCCAAAAAAGATTGAAAATTTCCCTGTTATATATGTTTTTTGTCGGGTATAAACAATTTTATAAAAACATTAAATGATGTCTTTAATCAATACATTAATCATACCAGACAGATCATTGGCCTAAATACCTCAAAGATGACTATACACAAATATTCCAGAGCACAGAAGGACACGTGTATCCCTTAAAAAATTGAGCATTTACTATAACAGAATAAAATCCTTAAACAAAGTGCGTATTTACTTTAACAGCTTAAAAGTAAGTAAATTTAACAAAACGTGGCGTATTTCACTTTGTAGAAAAATAAGATTTTAGTTACACTGAATCAAAGATACCAGATAGCCATATGTGAAATATGTCAGTCTTAAGAAACAGGAGTTGCTTAAACAGAACCAAGAGAGACAACGTTACTAAGCGAAACGCATGTCACTTTTAAGAAAACAGAAATTTACTTAAACTGAATAAAAAGGTGTAAGGTAGCTTAGACTTGGCTTACGTCACCCCAGGGCTTAGAGAGACACAGCACCTTTAATCATACTGATCTCAAGTTAGACATAAATTGACCGTGAGGTGCGGTGCCATTAAAAAGAGTACGTTTTCCCTCCTTATTCTTACTTCAGCAATTTTTGACACGTGTGGAAAATAGTGCAACACCGCCTGCGCATCAATAGGATAGAACAAGAAATCTTTAACAGCCAAGGCCGTCTATAAGACACGCAACCCCCAATGTCAAATACAAGGAAAACATTAAAGCACTGCTCCAAAATTTTGGAATAATAACCATTCCACAAGGGAGCCTTAGCAGTAAAGAATTAATGGCAATTTCTTCAGTGGCGTAGTAAAACATCAGAACAGGTTATGATTGAGGCGTGAGTTTTAACTCGGACGGCACAAAGCCTTCTGCTAAAGTGATGTTATTTAGGCTTAAAACAAGATATTAAAACCTCATGAATTTGCTATTCAAGGAGCTGAAATACTCATTGGGTCAGCTGGACCGTATCCTCAACAAGCCTATACCCAGGCACCTTAATTACAGTACCAGCGACGAGAAAACTCGCCGCACTGCAAGGTAGAATGGCACGGACGATACACAAATTTAAGGTGAGCCAACGACCAACCGTCTCCTGCACTCTACTGACACTTGTTAACTTACAAATGTGCTTTCGCACGTATGCAGCAGAACGCAGCAAATTACAGTAATTAAGTAAAATATAAGGAACAGATTACAGTCACTTTAGGACCACTAAGTACAATATAATGAACAAATTTCAGACATTTTAGCACCAAGTATTGACGTCAGTGGACACAGTCCTGCAGTACTACAGTCACTGCAAGTGCTTCTGAACGTTAAAAAATTTCGTGCGAACAACAGGTCCATAAATCTAGTACAGGCCAATGACTCGTGCGTTTTCGGACCGAGTTAAACAATCGTCTCTTGAAACTTACAACGACAGTTAGATACAGCCACAAAATATTTTAACTCTAAACCGTTATCTAGAAACGCCTCCAAAGGCAATATTTAATACGACTTATTCAGATACTAGAAATGACTGGTGCTGTGCACGAGCAAAGATTTCACTTATCTAGGTTAATGAACACTACTAGCACTACAGCGTGTCTCAGAATATCTGACCACACACACTCAGGCAATAAAAGTACATTAACCACACTGGCAAATGCACTTACACTAGGCAGTCCTCACAACTGTGACGCGGGTAGTAAGCAGAGAGGCAAGCGAAAGCCATAGATATTACACTATTTTTTTGGGGGGGGGGGTAATCATGAGTCTTCTGACTGGTTTGATGCGGCCCGCCACGAATCCTCTCTTGTGCCAATCTCTTAATCTCCGCAATTATTAGCTGTATGTATTCCAATCTCTGTCTTCCTCTACAGTTTTACCCTCTACAGCTCCCTCTAGTACCATGGAAGTCATTTCCTGGTATCTTAACAGATGTCCTATAATCCCGTCCCTTCTACTTGTCAATGTTTTCCACATCTTCCTCTCCTCTCCGATCCTTTGCAGAACCTCCTCATTCCTTACCTTATCAGTTCACCTGACTTTCAACATTCGCCTGTAGCACCACATCTCAAATGCTTCGATTCTCTTCTGTGCCGGTTTCCCCAAGGTCCATGTTTCACTACCATACAATGCTGTACTCCAAACGTTCATTCGCAGAAACTTCTTCCTCATATATTTTTGATACAAGCAGACTTCTCTTCGCCGGAAATACCTTCTTGCCATTGCTAGTCTGCTTTTGATGTCCTCCTTGCTTCGTCCGTCATTGGTTATTTTGCTGCCCAGGTAGCAGAATTCCTTAATTTTATGTACTTGCTCTCCGTTCTCATTCACCCACTTCTCATTATTTATCGTCTTTCTTCGATTTACTCTCAATACAAATTCTGTACTCATTAGATTGTTCACTCCATTCAGTATACAATGTAATTCTTCATCACTTTCACACAGGATAGCAATGCCATCAGCGAATCGAATCATTGATATCCTTCCACCTTGAATTTTAATTCCACTTCTGAAGTTTTCTTTTATTTCCATCATTGCTTCTTCGATGTACAGATTGAACAGTAGGGAGGAAAAACTGCATCCCTGTCTTAAACTCTTTTTAATCCGAGCACTTCGTTCTTGGTCGTCCACTCTTATTATTCCTTCTTGGCTCCTGTACAAGTTGTATGTTACCCGTCTCTCCCTATAGCTTACCCCTATTTTTCTCAGAAATTTAATATGGAATTCAATTAGTCTTTCTCCTCTCTCATTACTTCTGCCAAGCCCATATTCACCCGTAACCTTTTCTTCTACTCCTCCCCCTACAACTGCATTCCAATCCCCCACGACTATTGGATTTTCGTCTCTCTTTATGTATTGTGTTACCCTTTCAGTATCCTCATATACTTTCTCTATCTCGTTTATCTTCCGCTCGCGACGTCGTCTGACAAAAAAAACACCCTATCACTGAACTGCTCACTATAGCACACTCGCTTCCCTACCTTCCAATTCATAACGAAGCCTACAATCATTATATCATTTTCTTCTGCTGTTGATATCACACTATACTCATCTCACCAGAAATTCTTCGTCACTGACTCCTATCTATATCTAGACTGAGCCTTTTCCAATTTCCTTTTCAGATTTTCTAGGTTCCCTACCACATTCAAGCTTCTGACATTCCACGCCCCGACTCGTAGAACGTTATCCTACTTGACACTTATGCATTTCCAAAAGCGTGCTTGCAAATCCACAAGTGCAGTAGCGAGTAGCAAAGACTGGTTTCAGTTTCTGTCTATACTAATAGAACTAAGCCTGCCTCTACCCCGTGCCGACCAAACATCGGCTACCGCCGCCAGCACTCATCAGCCCACGTTACTCCAACAGCTAACAGCCACAGTGTGACTGGCTGTCACCTCCCCACTCCGTACTCTCACACTCCTCAAAGCCTCTCTGGCATCAGCTGGTCTCTAGAGAATCCTTCATAGCTTGTAGCCTCAGGTCTGTCGATAAACAAGAAACCATCGATATACCAGGTGCACTGCATAGTGATTAGCCGAAACACAGAGAGGGAAACGACGGTGGGAGACCTTAATTTAATCAGGATGAGCCACAACTCCATCGAGAAACTCTCAGAAGTGGTTCAGGCATATCTTCTGAGTATTTTAGCAAAAGAGACTCCTGATCCCAGGCAGCTCATTGCACACTGATAGCGTAATTATGGTTTATTACCACAACTGTCATTGTTTCTATGAAAAATACCTTCACAGCACTGAAAGAAGGGTATACAATGTTCCTCACCTAAATACACAATATGATACACATGGTAACGCGACAACCCTCGGATGCAGAAGTGCTGCAATGTTGCCGTCACTGTCGCCACTGTTCAGCATAATGTCACAGTCTCTATTTCATCGCAGTCTGTGAACCCGTTTACAGTGTGCACGTCAGGCAACTCTTCATCAGTATATCAATGCACAGCGGTGCTGTGTTTCATTGTTAACACCCAATTAAAACTACCAGGAGACGAAACCGCGAAGCAGTACTGAATGCAAATGAGGGAAATGAGTTAAAAGGCATTACTGATGTCAACAGCAATAGGTTATCAGTGCTGGTAGAAGGCGAGATAATGATCTTAAGCTCATTGATAAGGATTTCCAGTGTCAGGTTACACACTTTGGTAGCCCCTCCCCTCCCTAAGGAACCACTGGTAATTGATCAAGGTCATACAGGGGAACCCCCAACCCTCCACCGCCCCCTCCCCAATCCTTTCCCCGAGACCAATGAGAGTCATCTTTTATAATTAGGACACTTCAGTGGGCGGTTTCACTCTGGAGCTACACACCATAGCGAGAGAATCACCATGTTTCTATTTTTAATAAGAAATTGTAATTACTTTAAATCACATCGGTGGAGATCTATTTGTTGATAATAAATTAATATTACGTGATTTTTACCATTCGAGGCACCAGTAGAAACAACACCCATGCAAATATCTAAGTACGCTAATTTTTCCTCGATTTTACGTATTTTCACAAAATGTCTCCCATTTTCCACAATTTTATTCAGTGACGTTAGGTTCGTCCCACTGCTCTTGATGTCATCTGAAGATTGCGTTGCATCACTTCACATCAAGGCGATGTCACGTAAATGTCGTATCGATGTCACGATGCTCTCAGCCTATCACAGTGCAGCAGCATGTGACCAAAAGTATCGCAGTTACTAAGCCATCGTTTCTTCACTAGTGTGTGTGGGTGTGTGTGTGTGTGTGAGTGAGTGTGTGTACGTTTGTGACGTCATAGTGCACGACAGTGTTAGAAACGAAATCACTGGTAGGAATAATAGTGCCCTATCAAATTCGACAAGCACTGCAGTTTTATCAATTTCGAACCCAAAACACTGTATGTATAAGAAATACCACAATGCGACAGCGGTAGGTAAGCACGTTTTAAGCCACCGCTACGTTACTGGATTGCGTGACGTCAAAGTTGATGTGTTAAAACTAAGGCATTGTTGGAAATAAAGTCGTCGCATTAAATTCATGGCATCGTACAGTAGAAAAATTCTGAGATTCACTCATTTCCAGCCTGAGATACTGTATGTACAAGGATTACTGCAGTCTGCAAAATAATCACCTAGGGAGAGCTGTCCAATATCTGCCACTACGCCAGCGAAAAGTATGTCACCCATACGGTAGATAGCCGCTCCACCATTGACGCGTCGAGTGCTGCGACCGCGAACACCATGCTTGCAACGACCGAGAAATTTGCAGTATTTTAGATGTAATCTAGTCCTGCCTGATTGCTTGCACAGAAGAGACTGCTGCTACGTCAAGCGAAGAGGTTCCCAGCCACGATAATAATGGTAAACAGGTTCCAGCGCACCAGTGGAAATAAGTTCGCTACACTGCAGATAAATGTATCCCCTCCTTTCTTCCCCTCTCTGGATCAATCACAATTAATTTCCCAACCAGCCTGCTTTCAAAACTCCGACATTTCCAGGTGCAATGAAGATGCTTTGGATGAAAGGGTTCCTCTTGAGCTGCGCCTTGCTCTCGTGATACCAGGCCAGGACAGGTGCAAGTGCTGTGTTTCGCACCGAAAGAGGTCTACGAACTGTTTTTCTCTCATAAAAGATCAGGGTGACATAATACACTGGCACATTACACATGTTGCTTTGTCAGTATGACGCTGGCCACTTTAGTGGGCGCTCTCTACCAACTGGCTGAAAATTTCTATATTGACAGTTGGTCATAGTTTGGTACGTGATAGATACTGGGTGTTTCAAAAATGACCGGTGTATTTGAAACGGCAATAAAAACTAAACGAGCAGCGATAGAAATACACCGTTTGTTGCAATATGCTTGGGACAACAGTACATTTTCAGGCAGACAAACTTTCGAAATTACAGTAGTTACAATTTTCAACAACAGATGGCGCTGCGTTCTGGGAAACTCTATAATACGATATTTTCCACATATCCACCATGCGTAGCAATAATATGGCGTAGTCTCTGAATGAAATTACCCGAAACCTTTGACAACGTGTCTGGCGGAATGGCTTCACATGCAGATGAGATGTACTGCTTCAGCTGTTCAATTGTTTCTGGATTCTGGCGGTACACCTGGTCTTTCAAGTGTCCCCACAGAAAGAAGTCACAGGGGTTCATGTCTGGCGAATAGGGAGGCCAATCCACGCCGCCTCCTGTATGTTTCGGATAGCACAAAGCAATCGCACGATCATCGAAATATTCATTCAGGAAATTAAAGACGTCGGCCGTGTGATGTGGCCGGGCACCATCTTGCATAAACCACGAGGTGTTCGCAGTGTCGTCTAAGGCAGTTTGTACCGCCACAAATTCATGAAGATTGTCCAGATAGCGTGATGCAGTAATCGTTTTGGATCTGAAAAATGGGCCAATGATTCCTTTGGAAGAAATGGCGGCCCAGACCAGTACTTTTTGAGGATGCAGGGACGATGGGACTGCAACATGGGGCTTTTCAGTTCCCCATATGCGCCAGTTCTGTTTATTGACGAAGCCGTCCAGGTAAAAATAAGCTTCGTCAGTAAACCAAATGCTGCCCACATGCATATCGCCGTCATCAATCCTGTGCACTATATCGTTAGCGAATGTCTCTCGTGCAGCAATGGTAGCGGCGCTGGGGGGTTGCCGCGTTTGAATTTTGTATGGATAGAGGTGTAAACTCTGGCGCATGAGACGATACGTGGACGTTGGCGTCATTTGGACTGCAGCTGCAACACGGCGAACGGAAACCCGAGGCCGCTGTTGGATCACCTGCTGCACTAGCTGCGCGTTGCCCTCTGTGGTTGCCGTACGCGGTCGCCCTACCTTTCCAGCACGTTCATCCGTCACGTTCCCAGTCCGTTGAAATTTTTCAAACAGATTCTTTATTGTATCGCTTTTCGGTCCTTTGGTTACATTAAACCTCCGTTGAAAACTTCGTCTTGTTGCAACAACACTGTGTTCTAGGCGGTGGAATTCCAACACCAGAAAAATCCTCTGTTCTAAGGAATAAACCATGTTGTCTACAGCACACTTGCACGTTGTGAACAGCACACACTTACAGCAGAAAGACGACGTACAGAATGGCGCACCCACAGACTGCGTTGTCTTCTATATCTTTCACATCACTTGCAGCGCCATCTGTTGTTGAAAATTGTAACTACTGTAATTTCGTAAGATTGTCTCCCTGAAAATGTACTGTTGTCCCAAGCATATTGCAACAAACGGTGTATTTCTATCGCTGCTCGTTTAGTTTTTATTGCCGTTTCAAATATACCTGTCATTTTTGAAACACCTTGTATTTACGAAACTACGATCATTAGTTGTAGTGACAGACGCATCCTTAATATATCACAGAAACATTGTAATTGCACATTAGATGTTGTAAGAGGTTAAGAATCTTCACGTTGAAGATATCATACCTTGCTTTCGGATTCTTTCTGTCAAAACTTTCAGAGTCTGAATTTGGATTCTGAATGCATGTCAGCCGTTTTTCGTACTGTTTTCAGACTTTAAGTTTGATCCCTGCATTTGGCTGATCTTCGACGTCATTTCGTGAAATCCTCCGTTTCCATTCTACTTCAAATAATTTTTACTTCAGTCCGATGTCTGAACATTTAAAGATTCCGCTATGTTACAGCCATCTAACACCCAACGACGAATACCATCGTGTCGCGAGATAAAATGTTTTATCCACTCTCCCTCACATGCCCAAATTCCGAATCATACCTACGCCCTGTCAAACTGACTGTGAGAGTTTTATGACAATCACTTGTGCATAATGATAATGAATTTCTCCTTCTTTTATTAACTTGAATTTATTATATTTTGCTATCCAATGTGAGACCATCCATTCAATTTGCGTTCCGTTTCCATTTTACTTATATTTACCACAGGTTTGGCGCCCAGTGTAGAACTATTTGTATTCCATACCATTCCATTTGTAGACAATAGTGTGCATTTGCACAATAGTTGCACATAACCGTTTCTGTAAATTTACTTTTATTATTGTTGTCTCATCAGTTACGACAAAATATGGGCAGAAATACCAGTCTTCATGATGCCTGATGAAGACTGAAACCGTTAACATACACTGTTTTGCAGCTCATGGTGTTATATAAAAATGGCTCCATGTAGTGTTTATTCGCTTTAAAAATTTTTCCTTTGAAATCTTTCTTCAAGTTGTAATACAAGTTTTACTTTCCGATTCTATCAACATCGAGATACAGCTCTAAGGGGGACGACATATTTCTTCGTGGTCGCTCCATAAAAAATTATAAATATTCCATCTATTTTTCACGAAATATTTATGAATTCCTCCTGAAGAATTTTTTTTTTTTTTATCATCTTGTTTCTGGTTCTCCTAACGTAACAAAATTATTTTGAAAGGTTTCTGAGATATAAATGGAAATCTCTGTAAGTAGTTATTCAGTTGCGCAGTTGTCAAATATTTTAATCCAGGCTATAATGTTGACTATCTGTATAATACTCTGGAATCATAAATCATCTCTCCTGTTTACCATCCTTCCACAGCTGTTAGTTACGTCATCTGTCATTTTGTACTGGATTATTTCGTTAATTTTCCCTGTCCGTTGACTATAAGGAGACTTGTCTCTTCCGTCAAGAGTTGTAGCAGACTGAACTTTTCAATTCTGTCTCTTTTACTGTTCTCAGACGTCATTTTTTACTGTGACATCTTCTTGCAATACTTGACGACACAATGTTTGGTTTCTGCACTTTATTTTTTTTTTCAATTATTATTTAGTTTTCATCGTTTTGCAACAAATATGTGTCACTGTGTTTATCTACCTTACATCGTTCAGTATTTAAACCCCTAATGTTGACATATTTGAGTCATTGTAATTCAGAATCAACCTAGATCAAAACTTTTACAAGTGGTCTCTCAGTATGGTGCTGTAATAATTACAAAATTACAATCATTGCGGCATTCGAAGCATTTGCATGGCAGCAAGGTTCAGTTATGCATGTGAGTGTTCTCTTTTTTAGCGACAGAAACCGTTATATCATCATGTGAACGAATATCATCAACAACGCACAGTATAGCACGTGGCCAGCTGGAAAGCTCGTAGGGAATACTGTATTTCAGCCGCTCTGTGGTGGAGTGCTGCTGCTCACAGTACTCGCAAAGCGTTTGCTGTGTTGGCGTAGCTCTGCAAAGAAGAATGGCGTTCGTTTCCTATAGAATTCACCCGACACCGTTATTAAAGGTCACCACGCTACTGTAGGGGTTATATTGCTGCAAGGGAATCTCGCACCTCGAACAAAGAGAAATGAAAAGTTCTCGATATGTCGCAGATATATCGATTGAATTCTGTGCCGTATTTTGTTACATAATGCACAATGACCTAAGTCAAATGCTAATTCTACATCTACATCTATATGGGTACTCTGCAAATCACATTTAAGTGCCTGGCAGAGGGCTGTGGAATAGTCTTGTTTATACGGAAATTTTAGGAGTAGCTCTGCGTCTGTTTCTTTCAGATTTATAGCTTTAAGTGCAGTGGTGTCATAATTTGTTTTCTTTTTTTTGGGAAGGGGGAGGGAGGGTGCAGATAACAGAACTCTTCCAAACGTAGTAAAGGCTCCATTATTATCAAAACTTACGAAAGGGCCCCATTTCTTTTTAAGGTGATCCACGCTACGTACCCCCTAAAACTACAATCCGGCAATAAAATATTTTAAAGTATTGGGCGATCGACAGTTTATTAGAGTAGATAGGTCACATGAAGAACTGACTATGAGCCTGTGTATCACTGCAGATCCGACTGGAAGGCTGCATCACTTTAAGCCACGAGGCTAAAAGCAGTCAAACCAAGCGGATGTCCACTGAAATAAATGCGAAGTTATGTCAGAGTTTATTACGATGCAAAAGAAACTATTTGCATAGACTACTTTTGAAAGGCTCAAACAATGGGAGTTTTTGTGAAGAAATGACTGAAAAAATTGGTAGAAAATTCTAGAATTAAAGAATAATAATAATTAAAGAGAAATAATACGAAGGCTTTTTTTTCCAAACGCTTAGTATAGAACCTACGCGTACGGCAGAAAGTGGACATGCGCTGTAAGCTACTGCGCAACTCTCGCACTACACACTCCGCTATTGCCGACCCCAAGGCATCAGTCTGCGTTGCATTACAGCCACGTGAACATGGCTGCTCCCGCAAACTGTGAGTTACGAAGTGTAATTCGGTTTCTGCAAGCAGAAGAGAATACTGCAGCAGAAATTCATCGGAGAGTGAGCCGAATGTACAGCGATAACTTCATGACTGATAGTGTTGTGCTCGAATGGTGCCGAAAGTTTAAAGATGGCTGAAATGACGTGGATGATGAAGGGGGCCAAGGACGGAAGTCTGTCTTTACAGTCGACAATGTTGAACGAGTTGACAGAATGGTTAGAGAAAATCGTAGGTTAACCATAACTGCTTTGTCTATGGACATTCCGGAAGTTTCAAGATCTGTCGTACATTCTATCGTTACTGAACATTTAGGCTACAAAAACCTTTGTGCTCACTGGGTTCCAAAAATGTTGACGGACGCCCACAAAAGTCACCGAATTGCGTCAGCTTTGAATTTCCTTGACCATTATCACGATGAAGGAGATAACTTTTTCAAGTCAGTTGTTACTGGAGATGAAACTTGGGCCCAATACGACACACCGGAAACAAAACGACAATCACAAAAATGGATGCATCCGAATTCACCAAAACAAAATTCATACAAACATTCAACAACAGAAAGGTTTTGGTTACCATGTTTTGGGACCAAAACGGCGTGTTGCTTGTAAGTTTTACGCAGCCCGGAACCACTATCAATGCAGCTGCTTATTGCGAATCTTTACGATGTTTACAGAGAGCCATTCAGAACAATCGAAGAGGAATGCTGACTTCAGGAATTTTGTTGATCCATGACAACGCTCGTCCACACACTTCTGGCATAACCCAACGGCTCCTTGAACAATTTCAGTGTGACATCTGCTGTACAGTCCTGACCTGGCACCCAGCGACTTTCACCTTTCCCCTGAACTGAAGATGTGGCTAGGAGGGCAGCAGTTTCAAACCAACGAAGATCTCCAAAACAACGTCAATGCTCATTTGAAATCATGGGCGGCAACATTTTTTGTAGAGGGTATTGCAAAGCTTGTCCACAAGAACGATAAATGTCCCAATCCTTTCGGTGATTATGTTGAAAAATAGCCATAAGTGAACAATAACTGTTTTTTATTATAGCCTAACGGAGGAAAATAAAAACTTCCCTCGTAAATAATGCAGTGGTGCTCAAAACGTAAGGATGAAAACCGCTTTCGCATGATGTTGCTCTGCCAAGTAACACAGATCGATGAAACTTGGCCCGTACACAGAAAGAACTGCTAAACTATAGTGGAGAAGATATGCGTAATGTGGTGAACAAGAATGACATTTTTTTCCAAAGACAATAATCACACTAAAGTCACGGCAGTTTATGATTGTCCCCCGGTTATTACGAGTGGCGGGACATGATTCTCTACAGCGCGTATGATCACCAATAAGGGCAACGCATGCTCTACAGACTGGCCACAAAGTTCCTCCGACTTAAGTCCCAACGAGCACTTGTGGGATGCATTGGGGAGACGTTTTGAAATACGTCCACATGCACAAACGACTGTCCAGCAGTTGACACCCGCGTTGGTAGAGGACTGAAATGCCCTACCATAAGTTCTTATCGATCTTGTGGTCAGCATGGGAGCATGTTGCAGAGCAATCACTGCCATACCACGTGATCACACGTGCTATTAAGAACCAAGACCAGCTTTCTGTAATGTCTGTAATGTCCAGGATGTTCTGATAATACGAAACTTCAAGGATTATTTCTTCCTATGCCCACACATAAAGAGTTACGTGGCTGGAGAAAGTTTTCCGCCTGGTGCAGCCTCAGATGTAACTATTATTCTGTACATGTCAACTAATAAACTATCTAAATTGATGAACTACCTAAATTGACTTAAATGGGAAAACGTCAAAAAAGAATAAAAACACAGTCTTTAACTCTGAAGTTGGGAACTTTTCAGCTTTCCCATTTACTGAGATACATCAAAATGGTTCAAATGGCTCTGAGCACTACGGGACTTAAAATCTGAGGTCATCAGTCCACTAGAACTTAGAACGACTTAAACCTAACTAACCTAAGGACATCACACACATCCATGCCCGAGGTAGCCGTAGCGGTCGCGCGGTTCCAGACTGAAGCGCCTAGAACCGCTCGGCCACACCGGTACATCAAGCCGACAACTATTTTCTACATATCTACGTTATACCAGCCCCCCCTTTCATTTCCACTTCTCCTTTTTCATTTCTCGTTTTACCCTGGTCAT
Organism: Schistocerca piceifrons; assembly: GCF_021461385.2. NCBI lineage: Eukaryota > Metazoa > Arthropoda > Insecta > Orthoptera > Acrididae > Schistocerca > Schistocerca piceifrons. Next base: position 827,332,781 of record NC_060139.1, read on the forward strand.
TGCTTGTTACATTTCCCACGATTTCCTCGACCTTCCAGATTTCGACTTCGAGTGGCTTATATTTTTACAGGATACTTTCTCGCTACCTCAACTTATTTCCTTCTATCTTTTACACTGCGTATGTTTTTTTCTGATATCAACATTTCTGATTCTTTACCCTCTGGTACTTCCTAGAATACGTATTGTGAATATATGTTTCTTGCATCTTGTTTACCACCCACTCCATATTATAGTGCTTGTAGAGCAACATTTTTACAAGTCTTTATCTCGTATGTAGGAGATTTTCAGACATCTGCTAATTTTTCCGTAAACAAATCTAAATAGTGTGCTATAACACATCTAAGATATCTGGAGTATTTGACTTCTTCTCTTATTTTATTATTAACTACAATTCTAAGTCTTAGTTGGGATTTTACATTTAAAAGCCATGGTTTTTGTCTTCTGCGTGGAAGTCTTCAGGTTACATCCGTTAGACATTTTATAAAATGAAATCAGTCTAAGTTACTATACATAACGAAGTATTTTAATATTGCCAGATCACTCAGCTGTGCCTCATTGTTTACTACAAAAATCCATCAACTGCGATGCAACAAATACCTTGTCTGAACCCTTTTTCGTGTGTCATTTACCCCATTTCACGTGTTCTTCACTTTTGCTAAATTCCAATGTCACCGATCCTATCACAGGCATCGAAAGATAGCATCTTGAAAACACGTACAATGCTGTTTTTAAACCAAAAAGGCTACATCGGTGAGCCTGTGAGCTCCTATAAATTATAAGTAAAATTCAGTTGTCTTCTTTTCTTGGGAGAGACTAAATAAACTGCGCAATAAAATAGAAAATGCCGAGATCAAGGGAAGGAATGGACAAATACTAAAATTTCAGTAGAGCGGGAAGCTTCAGAGGCTCTACGACGTCGACGTCAAAGAAACATCAAAAAAGGATCGAATTACTGGAACGACGCTATGGATTTATAACTAGACAGAATAAGAGGAAAAAAGGGGGCTATATGTAATAGAGAACAGGACGGCTGAAAATAGAAATATAAAATACTAGCTAAAGAAAGTAAAGAATTATCTTAGAAAACTAGCCATTTCGGAACTGTAGAACGATGTCCATGGCAGACAGAAATTTGCTTATAAAATGAAGAACTTGAACAAAAATATGAAATAGAACAGAAGAAATAAGACACAATGACTGGACTACCGCAAATAACTTTGGACAACAGAGGACGATCTAAATAAAAACCTGAACGAAAATGATATGTGCGAAAAAGAGGAACGACAATAGTAGTTAGAATAGAAATGAAAGACTTTAAAGATGCAGTGTGTAAAATAAAAAATAGAAAAATAGCGATAGGTGATGGAATTAACAGAGAATCGATTAAATATGCATCTCCCACACTGAGATCCACATTTCTCAACTTTATTAACAGATGTTGGACAAATAAGAAAATTCCAGAAGAGTGGAATTTAACTATAATAATGCTTACATAAAAGAAATGAGACCTATAGGGCCCCTCTATGCTAAATGAGGGTATGAAATATATTCTAAAATAGTTACACAGACAGTAGCAGCAGTATATTGTTGAAAATATGCTGCCAGTAGAGCAAACGGGCACATCATGCATAGACAAAACGTTTGCTGCTAGACAAGTCACTGTGAAACTTAGAGAGTTCAAGAGAGAGACACATTTATCATTCACAGACTATTTGTGCGCTTTCGATAAAGTGATTAGAGGAGAGCTATGATAAATATTGAACAAAAGAGGAATCACTTTTAAGATAGTAAATTCACCAAGGATCAGAAATCGCCATTGGAGCAAATGGAAATCTAAGAGCGCTTCATATTTGAGAGTAAGACAAGGATGAAGTCTGTCCATGATTCCTTTTAATATTTACAATGACGATATGCTCAGGCATTGGATAAGTAAACTGAGCTTTTATACTTACAACTTCAACGAAAAGTATTGTTTTATGTCACTACTCGTTTTTGATGACCAAATTGTGATTGTTGATGCTGAGAAACACACTACAGAGTTGCTCATATGGGCGCATGCTCAAAAGTAATGCCTTAAATTGATTATGTGAAAACTCTTAAGGCTTTTTAAATAAAATAAACTTTTTTGACATTCTTCATCTTTATTCTTCATCTGCATATAGTTATTTCTCAACTTAGTCACTCTAGTGACGAACACATTTCTCCCAATGACAGACAAGTTTGTTGACCCTGTAACTATAGAATGTTCGTCACTGTTAACGTAGTCACAACCTCACGTCTTCCTGCACCGCTTCATCACTATCAAAATAAAGTCTTCGAAGATGTTCTCTAAGTCTTACAAAAGAGATGAAAATCGGATGGGGCTAAGTCGGGACTGTATGGAAAATGATCGATGACAGTGAACCCAAGGCGTCCGATTGTCGCTCATGTCGTAGCGCTCGTGTGTGGTCTGGCATCATCATGCTGAAGAAGAGGTTGCTCCATGAGTGGACGAACTCTTCGGATCCAAAACTCAATTGCAGCACTCTGTTACTCACATGCCGACATAGTTACGTTACACAGAGCCATGTTACACGCTATGGTTCGGATCCCTCTAGCTGCAGAGGGCTGCAACTACAGGGCGACAATTATTGAATTATATGAAATAAAATCCTCAGAACTTCTTAATGGTTTGCGCTGGACGTTCAAACTGCACGGTTGGCCAAGAGTATGATGGGAAATAGTATATGAAGATGATTTGGTTTAGTGACAAAGCCCACTTTCATTTGGGTGGGTTCGTCAATAAGCCAAATTGGCGGATTTGGGGGACTGAGAATCCGTATTTTGCGATCGAGAAGTCCATTCACCCTAACGGGTGACTCTGTGGTGTGCAATGTCCAGTCACCATATAACCGGTGCGATATTTCTTGATGGAATGGTAACTACCGAGCAATATGTGAAGATTTTGGAAGATGATTTCATCCCCATTATCCAAAGTGGTTTTGACAATATGTGGATCATGCAAGACGGAGCTCGGCCCCATCGAAGCAAGAGAGTGTTTGATGTCCTGGCGGAGCACTTTGGGGACAGCATTCTGACTCTCGGGTACCCAAAGGCCACTGGCATGAGCTTCGATTGGCCGCCATATTCTCCGGATCTGAACACATGAGACTCCTTTTTGTGGGGCTATAGTCAAGACAAGGTGTACAGCAATAACTCAAAAGCATTTCTGAGCTGAAAACAGCAATTCAGGAGGTCATCGACAGCATCGATGTTCCTACACTTCAGCGGGTCAGGCAGAATTCCGCTATTCGTCTGAGCCACAACATTGCCATTGATGTCACAAGCTAAATCCGAATGTCTGTAGTGACGTTTTCATGTTGAGTGAAGTGTGTGCACGCCGTTGTTTGCAACTAACTTACGTTGTATTTCTTATATAGTTCAATAATTGTCACCCTTTATGTGGATATGAAGAATAAGGATAAGCCAATTCCTAACAAAATAATATTAAATCATCAGAAAATATAAACAAGAAACATTTAATTACATTAACGAAATAATCTGTAGAAAGGAAACTCTACTTGTATTCTGCAAAACAATGTCAGTACCAACCATGACATATGAAAATGAGTCGTGGACTGTAACAAAAAGAAATGAACAAACAATACAAGCATTGTAGATATGGTTCCTGGGAAAAGTAACTGGGTACACAATATCTGGCAGTAGGGATGCTGGCATCAGAGAAGGCTGGAAGCGAAATGCTTAAACGAGCAGCGTAAGGAATACAGAAACACCTAAACGTACCACGTCACAAGAATGGAAGACTACAGAGTATCAAAATTAATGACGAATTATTACCCAGTGAGACCGACGGAAAGGTGGAGAGTCAACGGTTTGAAACAAGTGGAAGTAACAAGAAAATGCCTAATACATGAAGAAAGTAGAAGAAGAAGGTTCGTCCTGTGGACCTAGTGCAGCTACAAGAATTACACAGAGCTTCAATAAATGCAGCAGCTACAGTTTTACCACAATTACTGATTTACCTAAGATAACGCTAGCTGTGTGTAAAATTACTTAAAGAAATGCGGCAGACGCTCAATATTAATTTAATACAGCTTTGCTTATGCATATTAGTACAGCTTCATATATACTGTATATACAGGGTGTTACAAAAAGGTACGGCCAAACTTTCAGGAAACATTCCTCACACACAAATAAAGAAAAGATGTTATGTGGACATGTGTCCGTAAACGCTTAATTTCCATGTTACAGCTCATTTTAGTTTCGTCAGTATGTACTGTACTTTCTCGATTCATCGCCAGTTGGCGGTAAAATGGTTCAAATGGCTCTGAGCACTATGGGACTCAACTGCTGAGGTCATTAGTCCCCTAGAACTTAGAACTAGTTAAACCTAACTAACCTAAGGACATCACAAACATCCATGCCCGAGGCAGGATTCGAACCTGCGACCGTAGCGGTCTTGCGGTTCCAGACTGCAGCGCCTTTAACCGCAGGGCCACTTCGGCCGGCAGTTGGCGGTAAATTTTCACAATCAACATGTGTGGGCTGACGAGAATCCGCACGCAATTTTGCAATCACGTCATCAACACAGATTTTCTATGAACATTTGGGCAGGCATTGATGGTGATGTCTTGTTTGGGCCCCATGTTCTTCCACCTACGCTCAATGGAGCACGTTATCATGATTTCATACGGGATACTCTACCTGTGCTGCAAGAACATGTGCCTTTACAACTACGACACAACATGTGGTTCATGCACGATGGAGCTCCTGCACATTTCAGTCGAACTTATCGTACGCTTCTCAACAATAGATTCGGTGACCCATGGATTGGTAGAGGAGGACCAATTCTATGGCCCCCACTCTCTCCTGATCTCAACCCTCTTGACTTTCATTTATGGGGGCATTTGAAAGCTCTTGTCTACGCATATTGTGGACGGCTGTGATACAATACGCCATTCTTCAGGGGTGCATCAGCGCATCAGGGATTCCATGAGACGGAGGGTTGATGCATGTATCCTCGCTAACGGAGGACATTTTGAACATTTCCTGTAACAAAGTGTTTGAAGTCACGCTGGTACGCTCTGTTGCTGTGTGTTTCCATTCCTTGATTAATGTGACTTGGAGAGAAGTAATAAAATGAACTCTATCATGGAAAGTAAGCGTTTCCGGACACATGTCCACATAACATATTTTCTTTCTTTGTGTGTGAGGAATGTTTCCTGAAAGCTTGGCCGTATCTTTTTGTAACACCCTGTATATATATACACCCTGTATATATATACAGGGTGTTACAAAAAGATACGGCCAAGCTTTCAGGAAACATATATATATATATATATATATATATATATATATATATATATATATATATATATATATATGAGTTGAAGATCAGTGAGAATTACAATAGAACCATCTGTAGTTGCACTTCATCTACCAGTATAAAGAACGGACCAGTTAGTAGCCTTGTGATATCCCGTTTCGCAGGAATCCTACTTAGCTTTCTTAATAATCTACATCCTTCCGATTTCCTCGGGCATTAATTAAGAGGATCATGCTTTCACTACATTCTCCATAAATGAGAATATGAATGTAGGGAGTGCTTTGATTATGGGTACAAAGAGAACATTTCTAGAAGTTTACTTTCCTTAAAGAAAACAACTTTTTTCTTAATTTGCTCTTTCTGCATGTTCAACCTAACTTCACATAAATATATAACATAACTTTTCACATTTTTATTCAATTTAACTAAAAATAAACTTCCGTGGCCTAAGCAATGAAAACAAACATACTAAGGCAAATGTTTCTAAAGTTTAAGGTACTTCTACCGAGGCCCTACGGTTCTGTCATAGCAGTGTGAACAACAGCAGTTGTGAAGACACTGGAATTTCTCTACAATATAATGCTGCTTTGAATTCACGGAAGTAGCGAAAAATTAACGAAATACGAAATTTCGTCTCATTCTTCGTCTTTCGAGTGTCTTTCTTAACCACTGCAGCATTTTGCTAGGACTGGCGAGATGAAACTCAGTATCATCTTATCCTAAATCAGCCTACCTGACGATAATACTTGTCTGCTGCAGTAGTTTTGACTGAGGAAGGTGGTTGTTCACATCCTCAATAATTCATAAACACATGAACGCTTCGAGCTGCCGACGCTGAGTACTATAGTGTGATTTTTCAATCCTCCGTGAACAATGCTCTAATTATTAGGAAGTTGCCGCTGTCTTATAAACTAATAAAAGAAGTATCACCTATCAAGAACTGTAAGAAGTATTTCTTCTTTGCAATTTTTTTACTTGGCGTCAGGTGATAGTACTGGTTATGTGCTTAGTAACTAAGCCACTCTCCCTTCATTAAACTCACAAGTTTTGCAAGCTAGTACCAGAAATTTTGTGCTTAAGCAAATTTTTCTCTGAAAGACTTTTGTTTCACACTTCTATAATCCCAAAACTAGGCACGACTGTTTGTGAAGATGAGTTAGTAAAAAGTATTTCATCCTCTTTCCCAACACACATCACGTAACTGTTGATTACGGTATACTGTCAAAACCATACAAGGGAGTGCTGAAAAATTCCGAATTTCTTAACTGACAAATCTTATAGCTTTTTAAATCAAACAAACGTTATTAACATTCTACATCTTTATTCTTGAGGTTCTATATATTTGCAGCCCTCTGCAGCCTGAGGCCTCCGAATTCTTTCACGTAACATAGAGGTGTGTAACTTAACTATATCAGTGCGTGAGAAACTGCGTGCTGTAATATGCTTCCGAATTCGAAGAGTTCGTTCACATATGGAGCACCCTCTGCTTCAGCATGAGAAAGCCATACTACACAGGAATGTTGCAACATCTGAAACAATCCGACGCCTTGGGTTCATCATCCCCCACACCTTCCCGACTTGGTCTCACCCGATTTTCATCAGTTTCCGAAACTTAAAGAACACTTTTGAGGACTTCTATTTCATAGTGCTGAAGTGGTGCAAGCAGAGGTGAGGTTTTGGCCTGGTTAACAAAGTCAAACATTCTGCAGTGACTCAAAATATGTGTTCTTCGGTAGGGTGACTATCTTGAGAAATAAATATGCAAACATGAAGAATAAAGATGCAGAATGTTAATAACTTTTGTTTTACTCAAAAAGGTTTAAGATTCTTCGTGATAAAAATTCGGAGGCATAGCTTTTCAGTACGCCATCGTATTAATATGCGAAGACAACGCTGCTCAGTCTCAATTTTTCTCTAGTTTCTATGTGTCAAATTTTCAACTGTTATATTGCAGTTGAAATGTTGCTCAGGAAACCGAAAAGGAATTATTAAATCGCCTACTGATGCAATAACTTCTTTAAAATTATTCACTGAGTTATGGCATCGCAGCTTATCAGCAACTAAACTTCGGTTTTAGTTACATGAAGAAACACAATATGTAGCTGAAATTAAGGAAACATCTTCACGGTATGCCATAAGCATTTAGGGCTGCAAGGAAAGGACTCTGTAATTTTTTCCACACTAGTACATTAAAAATAGCGAAAATTGTCCCGATTCTCAACGTAGATGATAACTCCCCCCGTGATATAAATGAGTCAATAATTAATGCGCAATCGATCTACTCCTGAAGATAACGACAGAAGAAATCATCGGATACTCGAGTTTACGTACAAATCTTATATGGCACGAAAATCGTGAAACACATGGTGGAGAATGAGATTTTCACTCTGGAGCGGAGTGTGCGCTGATATGAAACTTCCTGGTAGAATAAAGCTGTATGCCGGACCGAGACTCGAACTCAGGACCTTTGCCTTTAGCGGACAAGTTCTCTACCAACTGAGCTACGTAAGCACGACTCACGACCCGTCCTCACAGCTGGCAGAGCATTTGCCCGCGAAAGGCAAAGGTCCCGAGTTCGAGTCGCGTTCTGGCACACAGTTTTACTCTGCCAGGAAGTTTCATACATCGTGGAGTTTTGTGAGTCGTATTATTCCACATTTTGTAAATTGAGCCAAAACTCTAACACAAAAATAAACATTCTTTCTGAGTTTAAATTATTAACTACTTAAGAAATACGAATCTTAGAGGGAGAGTTAAAAACTGAAAAATGGAACGGACAATTTTGAAAAAATGTTGCTGCGAAAAACTGTCTAGTAAGTACGGATTACAACTTCCCGAACTCTGCAATAGCAAATGTGTTGCACCTTGTATTTGACATTATACTTCTTATGTTCGTCTCTAAACATTGCGTCTGTAAAAAAAGGGAGGAAAGTTTAATTGTAACGGCCTTTTACTAGACGCTGACGTTGAAGGTAAAAATTTCAGTGCTTGAAAGACATTCTGTTAGACGTGAAACCAGTTGGTTCAGTAAGAACTACAGTTCGGGGAAATAAAATAGAAATACCTACAAAAAAGTGAAATAGTTTAAGGGAATCGCACTTGCAGAAGCTAGTAGCTAAAGAACGTTTAAATGCTATGCTGTTGCTTCCAGCATATATCTTGCTTGAGACCAGACTAATAAAGTAAAGGAGTCTACTTACAGACGTCTACAGACTGTCACCATTTCTGCTACTACGGATTAATACTTTTTCTGTGCACCAGTACAATGGGCTTCAAAGTATTTATGAAGGTACAAAAGCACTTTGCACGCACGAGTAACAAATGAAATAGCGTTCCACTCAAGTCGAGTAGACTCACGCACGGGTGACGCATTCTAATAGAAATGAGGTGTGTAAATGCCCCAGTGGGTGCTCGCTAATGAGTTTCTCGCCTCAATGCCCACTGCTCTGCTCGGCGCTTTTTTTCGCCCTGACGTTGATTTTCTTGTATTTTTGCCTGTTTCTATTTAAGAACTTGCTGTCATCCTCGTAATTTACAAAATAACTGTGGACAGAACATGGATACATATATAACTACTATTTCATTCCTTGAACGTCGTGCGGAAGGTAGATCATGTCATTAGTAATAGGCATCAGAGATTTTTGTGAAGTTTCACATGGATACTCCAACACTGAAATTACGCAAGTTGGTTGCCCACACCCTCGACATAACACTGTTTATTCAACGTAGCGAAATTGACAGCAGATTACTTCAGACAGTAAACAGAATTCGAGTACGAGAGTGAACAACAGAATCTTGCTATCCTATACAGCATCATGCGAATTCAAAAGCCGCCCGCTGTGGCCGAGTGGTTCTAGGCGCTACGGTCTAGGTGCTACGGTCGCAGGTTCGAATCCTGCCTAAGGCATGGATGTGTGTGATGTCCATTGGTTAGTTAGGCTTAAGTAGTTCTAAGTTCTAGGGGACTGATGACGTCAGATGTTAAGTCCCATAGTGCTCAGAGCCATTTGAACCATTTTTGGAATTCAAAATACGTTTTCAGAACGGCGTAAAAAACTGCTGTTGGGGGGACACCGTTGACGAGCTATGAATATTATGAGTTACGGAAAAAAATAAAAACTGTACTGATGGGAATGATGGGAAAAAGGCTTACTGCTTTCGACATTACAGCACGGCAGAATCTTCCTTTTATTCGAATGTAATCAAGTTGAACAAATAAATAAAGTAAAATAAATTGTTTTGACGCCCGTTTCCACAACCGCCCAACAGAGAGTCTCCATGTTCTGCGCTCATAGGTGTCACACCGCGCCTAGTACAGTCCACCGCGGCTCTCGGAGGCGACAACACAGTTGCGACATCTGAGGATGGGCTCATGAGAGCCCGAAACCGGTCGTGATAATAAAAGAAATTTACAACTGAAGCGGTATTATCAACCTCTGGTTCTTGCAAATGGATTAATACATAAACGAGACTCGCACAAAACAGTTAACATTAAACTACAATCTACTTCTTGCCATTTACAAGTCCGCTCAAAATACACCCTAAAACAAAAACAAAAAAAAAACGCACCACGAAGAAACTATCGGAATAGGATGGAAATAGATGAATATGATGAACATGTACAGACACACAAATGATTACAATTACAGAAAAATTCCATGATTTATTCAAGAGAGAGAAATTCTCGAACGGAGCATGTCAATAACGCGTTTGATCTACCTCTGACCCCTATGAAAGAAGTTATTCAGCTTGACATTGATTCATAGCACTGTTAGATGTCCTCCTAAGGGATATCATTCCACATTCCAATGGCCGAGTTAAATCGTCAAAACATCGAGATGATTGAAGGACACTGCCCATTATGCTCCGAACGTTCTAGCTGGGGAGAGATCCTTACTGGCCAAGGTAGGTCGGCAAGCACGAACACAGCATCAGAAACTCTCGCCGTGTGCATTATCTTGCTGAAATATAAGCCCAGGATGACTTACCATGAAGGACAACAAAACGGGGCATAGAATATCAACGTCGTACCGTTGTGCTCCAAGGTTGCCACGGATGACAACCAAAGGGGTCGTATATGAAGAGATATGCCACCCCTGGCCATCACTCCTGGTTGTCGATTTGATGGCGAGAGAAAAGCTAGTATCCCACTGCTGTCCAGGGTGTCTCCGGATACATTTTTTGGCTGGTTGTCTGGTCTCGGTTCGAAGAGAGACTCGTCACTGAAGCCAATTCCGCTTTGGTAAATGAGATTCCACGCCGAAGATGTTTCTGGAGACATCCTGGACGGCGGATTCATATGTTTCAGGTGGACACTGAATAACAGTCAACCAGTGCCAAGCAGAATAACTGCTCGCTTAAGAGCCATGGGTGGAACAGCGCGTTATTGACTTGCACAATGTCTGAAGCGCTTTTTTTTCTTGAATAAACCAACCAATTTTTCTGAAATTGTAATAATTTGTTTGTCTGTACATGTACAGTGGTGCTCAAAAGCATTCGAACGACTTGAATTGCTTTTCGCCTGAGTCGCATACAATCCTCATTACGCAGCTGTCTAGCAGGTCCTCCAATCGTTCCTCGGTACAGTCGTTTGACTATTGAAAATGGTTCCAACGCATCACCACTAGAAATCACTGCTCTGTATCGCAATAACTCAAGATGTAAAGTAATACCACGATTCCACAAATATCAGGGAACACCTATTCACAGTTAAGACTGTCCTTAAGGCTTGTAAGATCACATTTATAACAATAAATGACATACCTGAAATGTTACCACTCTCATTATTACGTCAGACAGGTAATGCACGTAGTGTGTCCGTCGTATTCATGATTTCCTCTTCAAAGTAACACACCGTACTTATTATTCAACACAAAATGACATTAAAAATTTAACTTTTTCACGAGCTGCTAGTTGAGAAGATGTATGAACTTCAAATGACACGATGAACCGTCTCGTTCTGCATATGGATTCAAACCCATGTCATTCAGAATAAGCAAAGATTTCCTGACTGACGGAAACTTACAGTCATTCCTGACTAGGCATACAGAGAGTGATATAACTCGATTTTAGACAGTATCAGTCAGGAAATATCAACTTTAAATTACACAAAGTAAACATTTTATTGCCGGGCCATGATTCGAACCCATTCACGCGCAATATGTGGAGATGTTGAGGAATCTGCAGTTTTGAACAAACAACAAATTGTAGTCGAGCTGTATTGTCACGAAGGGATTAAATTCCGCGTTAAGGCGGTCTGAGTTGCAGTGCCAGTTCAGAACCAATTTTATCGACATACAAAAACTCAAATAAAAGATGGAATAAGTGTCCTCTGACCCTACATAGTGTTCGTTTCGACGCTCAAAATAAATACCTAGTATAAGAAAGGTTACTGGTGACAGAGTTTCTACATGCGCCTCACTTTACTGTGGTTCAACCTAATGTCTACTTGGTAGAGAGAGAATATCATGTTTAATGTGAATATCAGGCCACAATGCCATTCTACCTTCTTCACTTGGCGTGGCCAGAAGAGAATGGAATCTGTCTCTCCCTATCAAAAACCATCGGCAGAAGTTCGAATCGAACCCAGAGCATGAGTGTACTAATCTATCAGCAATCCAACAGCCACCGAATCCTCGACTCTGTTGCTAATTTTTCTATTGTTACGCCGTTGCGCCACACTGGATGAGAATTCTGACACACAGGCTCCCTGTAGTGGTTTGCAGCATGTTCAGTACATTCATTTACTTGGCTGACCGAATCGCCACGAACTATCTCTCTCAGCTACCCAGTGCATACATTCGACTGTATTTTGTAATCACCGAAATAAAATCACGTAACTGCCACATACACAGAACTGCCAACAGTTTAGGATGCAGAAATTTAAATAGGAAGTGTTCCTTTCCACTCGAGCTACTCTATTGCGCTATCTGTTTGTTGAAAATGTCGTCAGTGCAAAAGAGAAATTGTAACTATCTGTCTCTCAGAAGTCTACAATTCGGCCATATGCATTATCTCACAACACTGTGGAATGCGGAAGTTCTGGGGGAATTGTTGTTGACTTCTGGAGCTGCTGTAGTTATGGCTGAGCACTATAGGACTTAACATCTTAGGTCATCAGTCCCCTAGAACTTAGAACTACTTAAACCTAACTAACCTAAGGACATCACACACATCCATGCCCGAGGCAGGATTCGAACCTGCGACCGTAGCAGTCCCGCGATTCCTGACTGAGCGCCTAGAACCGCTAGACCACCGCGGCCAGCTGTTAACTAAGTAAAATCAAATCTAATGTATCGGTTTTTCTTACCAGCTGCTAGGTGTTGGAATCTAAAATAAGAATAAAAATTTTTGTGCCTGAGCGACAATCGAACCGCACACCTACTGTCCTTTATCATCCACGAATATAGCTTAAGTATCAATTAGTTACTCACCAACAGTAAGATGTGTGCGTGTTTGACAAGATATAACGACACCTATTGTGAATGTTGGCAACACATGAACAGACATGAAAAAAGCATGTTAATTTTCACTAGCAGGCCGGTGTGCACGTGATAGGCCGCGAAATAAAATTATGAATATTTTTGTACTGGATCAGGAAAAACAACAGTGAGGTTGTCAGTAAAAGCACATTACGGATGCCAGTGTGATGTTGCACTGCCCAGGGCCTGTAACGATAAAGGGCCCGTTTAGATCAGGCATATTGTATACAGAAGTGGAAGAGAGAACACCACTAAATTCTACAATCCGTATGTATTGTATACACACAGAAATTACTGTTACAGTGTACTTATGGAGCCAAATGGGTTAATTGCGTATTTTCCGGTGAGAAAGAGCACTATCAAACGGTCTTCGCTTCATTAGGTTACTTAAACTGGTGTCACTCTGAGTGTCAATGGGTCGGATGCGGGTTTTGCGACTGTGAAATACTTTCCCACATTCCAGAAGCAAATATTAAATTTAAACTAATATTGCCAAAATTTTGAACTTGGATAGCGTAGAATGAAAATCTATATGTTGATTGCAAAGGAAAACAATTGCTTTTCTAAAACATTCTGTGCCATACACAACTTGAAACAGGTCACGTCGACCAAATCATATGGAAGACCTGACAGCGACGTATATCGGAGGGCAGTAAGATCCCTTGGCTTTTGGTTTGGCAGTATTCGACAGCTATTTCTAGGTGCAGGTAAATGAAGAAAGACAGCGCGTTTTTGTTATCGAGTGATGTCTTCATCAATTACTTCAGTTTTAATGTAATCTACGACTAACTGCTGATGTTTGATATTAACATGGAAAGAATTCTGTAGAGATGGAAAAAACCTGTTCTTGGGCAAGTACTTCTATAAAGACCAAAAAGCATTAAATGATGTTCAAGCAAATGTGTTCCAGCAGCGGTATGAAGAAAATGATAATAATAATGACGATAATAATCGAATTATCCGGTAACTTCACACATCACAGTGGATTTTCTCGAACTAACAAATTTGCTGAATTAGTGAAAATTTCAAAATGGCTTCACATCGAGGCTATGATGCCTAGAAGATTCTTTACATCCTGCTGACATGAGAACAGCATAATCTCCGCGTCAGAAGCTTGCTTCTACTTAACCATTTAGTAGACTCGCATTGTTTCCACCGTGACTAATTTTGTAAGCATATGATCCGTTACAGCACACTCCTGGGGCTGGGAAAAGTGGCCACAATGGTCTACTGGAACGAACTATCACAGGTGCAATGCGTTGGTTCAGGCATTTACTTTTAAGAGGCACAAACAGATTTACTTTACCTCTGGTAACCTCAAGAGAACGACGCTGTAATTCCGAATCCGCATTAAACATCACGTTCCCTCATTACCAGCTGGGCAGAGCCGGTTTACGTTGGGAAATGACATAGGCGTAAGCCATGGTAAACAGAAATACTGTCGCCAGTAAACTTGTATTAGAAAATTTTATTTTATTTGATGAACCAATAGCTATTTAAAGGAACAGAGCTCTTATTTTACTTGTACTTGATAGAACTACAGACGCTGAAATATTTGGTGCTGGACTGTGATTTGAATTCGTATCTCCTCTCTTGAGGATCTGAATCTCTCGGAACAGTATAGTTCAGTCATTTCGTTCCTTTCCCCAAGACTGCTGTCTTCTCTAGGTCTCCTCCAAAGGTAAGTATGTGGGCCCGAATACTGATCCAGTACAAAAATATTCATAATTTCATTTCACGGCCTATCACGGGCACACCGGCCTGCTAGTGAAAATTAACATGCTTTTCTCATGTCTGTTCATGTGTTGCCAACATTCGCAATAGGTGTCGTTATTTCTTGTCAAACACGCACACATCTTACTGTTGGTGAGTAACCAATTGATACTTAAGCTATATTCATGGATGATAAAGGACAGTAGGTGTGCGGTTCGATTGTCGCTCAGGCATAAAAATTTTTATTCTTATTTTAGATTCAAACACCTAGCAGCTGGTAAGAAAAACCGATACATAAGATTTGATTTTACTTAGTTAACAAACCGATCACGTGTTGGGTTCGTATCTCTGTCACAGGACTTCTCATCATGCACTTCATCTCTAAATGAATGCACCCTTTGTTACTTCTGAATGGAGGTATATCAGACATCTTTCGTAAGTTAACAGAGACGAAAGAGTCTTGATAGGAGTCATGGTTCATTACCAAAATTGTGGTCTTTTATTTTCAATTTTAGATTTGGTTACTGAAATTGGTTAAACTTTCGCTAATTCATGACTCTTCAGGGCTAGGCAGCAATATGATTAGATTAAATTAGATTAGGGTACATTAGATTAATATTTGTTCCATTGATCATAATATAAAATTTCGTAACGATGTAGAACGTATCATTTTAGTGAAAGATTTCTTTATGTACCATGATGCAATATCTTTACAACAATTATTTATTCTCTCTCTCATTCTTTTTTATATTTATCTCTCTCTGTCTCTCTCTCTCTCTCTCTCTCTCTCTCTCTCTCTCTCTCTCACACACACACACACACACACACACACACGCTCACACTCACACTCACACTCACCCCCCCCCCCCCACACACACACACACACACACACACACACACACACACACCACCACCACCACCACCACCACCCCCCTACTCATTACACACACACACACACACACACACACACACACACACACACACACACAAATATACTGATTTCTATTTGTTTGTTGTGGTCTGCTATCGGCCAGTCACGAAAAGGTCCATTAATGAGTTTGTTAGTTTTGAGTACACTTACGAAAGAAATATAAAAACAACTATGGGAGTTACTGATTTATGATGCTTAGTTTACAGACAGTTCTGAGTATTATTAGTAACTACGCTCCAGTACCTAAACATAGTTACAGAAATGCGAATCAGACGCATTACGTATTCCAGGCCGTGCCAGCCGCGTCTTTGAGATGCCAGCTATGGTCACTTCCCAGCCCTCTGTAGGAACACATCGGTTCGTCTTCTTCCTGCTGGTACTGTAACAGATATGGTAACAAGGCAAGGTATGTTTGGCAACTCTGGTGTGCACGGAATTAAGCCTCAAAGTTCATTTGATTTTTCCTGTCATTTCCATTGAATTATCTGAGTTATTATCGCTTGAGGTGTAACAAAAGGTTGTAAATTTACGGTCTTCAGCCCAGGAAAGTCGTTGCGCGTGGAAATCGCAACTAATCTTGTCCTTTAAATAGCGATTTTCGAGTTCTAGTCACTATTGACCTCGTAACAGTAATCCGATACATATGTCTTCGGTAGCTCTGTCGTAACGTGCTGACCTATAAAAAAAAACGTCTCTTGTAGTTCGCGGTTCTAGTCTCGCTGACTGGGCGGTTTTTAACCCTTCTGTGAAAAAGCTACAAGCAGTCAGATCAAAAATCGATAAGGAAAACGCAGGAATATACTTCTGGCTCATAGTGCAATGGTGAAAAAACTTACAATTCTGCACAACTGGTAAAGCCTCTTTCTGTTGCTGACATGCAAATTTTTGGTTTCTACGAATACATAACTTTATTTATGAAATGCTACATTTGCATACCTCTTGAGTATGACACAGCAAATCAATTAAACACAGACCCAATCGAAATCTAAGTGAGTAGTATTTTACTAATTCGGTTCGGTGTACAGATACTCAGCTTTATTAACACAGACTCTCGTCGTAAGGTTATCGAGGGTAGTTTTATTTTATTTCTTATACTACAGAGCACAATTTTCGTAGGGGTTCTTTTAGTGTTGTTTAAACAGTAGTAAACATGAGAGAGAAATTAATCATCAACGATATATGCAAATTCTCTGATGTTATCTATAATAGTCTGACAATGCACATGCAGTTTATTGATTACATGCATGTAGAAAACTTGTTCTGAGTTAAGGCTGTCAAACAAGGTTCGAAGAAGGGTAAAATACCACTACCACACGACAGCTAATGTAGAAAATACTTTTCCGACGTACTTTGGCATGATGCGCTCTCCCCATACATAATACAAAAGTTTCGAGATGCATCTGCTGCCTGGCCGTCTATTAAACGTGAAAAGAACAAAATGTCGCAGTAGTTGGCCCTTTATCCACATGCGACTATTTTGGGTTGAGAAGTGAAGGGAATTATGTTCGAAGTTACATTAGATTGATAACTTCAGCAGACAGCAGAATTGCACTTTAAAGAACATAGCAGTGAATGTATTTGAAAGCGCGACATTTCGTCTACGGTGCACTACACTTACTGTTATACTACTAGCTGAACCATAACTACAGCAGCCGGCCGCGGTGGGCGTGTGGTTCTAGGCGCTGCAGTCCGGAACCGCGGGACTGCTACGGTCGCAGGTTCGAATCCTGCCTCGGGCATGGATGTGTGTGATGTCCTTAGGTTAGTTAGGTTTAAGTAGTTCTAAGTTCTAGGGGACTGATGACCTAAGATGTTAAGTCCTATAGTGCTCAGCCGTAACTACAGCAGCTCCAGAAGTCAACAACAATTCCCCCAGAACTTCCGCATTCCACAGTGTTGTGAGATAATGCATGTGGCCGAATTGTAGACTTCTGAGAGACAGATAGTTACAGTTTTTCTTTTGCACTGACGACATTTTCAACAAACAGATAGCGCAATAGAGTAGCTCGAGTGGAAAGGAACACTTCGTATTTAAATTTCTGCATCCTACACTGTTGGCAGTTCTGTGTATGTGGCAGTTACGTGATTTTATTTCGGTGATTACAAAATACAGTCGAATGTATGCACTGGGTAGCTGAGAGAGATAGTTCGTGGCGATTCGGTCAGCCAAGTAAATGAATGTACTGAACATGCTGCAAACCACTACAGGGAGCCTGTGTGTCAGAATTCTCATCCAGTGTGGCGCAACGGCGTAACAATAGAAAAATTAGCAACAGAGTCGAGGATTCGGTGGCTGTTGGATTGCTGATAGATTAGTACACTCATGCTCTGGGTTCGATTCGAACTTCTGCCGATGGTTTTTGATACGGAGAGACAGATTCCATTCTCTTCTGGCCACGCCAAGTGAAGAAGGTAGAATGGCATTGTGGCCTGATATTCACATTAAACATGATATTCTCTCTCTTCCAAGTAGACATTAGGTTGAACCACAGTAAAGTGAGGCGCATGTAGAAACTCTGTCACCAGTAACCTTTCTTATACTAGTTATTTATTTCTAGTGACGAAACGAACGCTATGTAGGGTCACAGGACACTTATTCGATCTTTTATTTGAGCTTCTGTATGTCGATAAAATTGGTTCTGAACTGGGACTGCAACTCAGACCGCCTTAACGCGGAATTTAATCCCTTCGTGACGATACAGCTCGACTACAATTTGTTGTTTGTTCAAAACTGCAGATTCCTCAACATCTCCACATATTGCGCGTGAATAGGTTCGAATCCTGGCCCGGCACTAAAGTTTTCATTATGTATTATCAAGCTCTAGCATGAGAACACTTATCCCCTGGTGGATAATAATTTTGATTTTTAATGTATTTTCATTCGTTGTCAACACTAACGATATTTGACGTTTTTGACTCCCAGTGAGACACAGAACTATTTGCGAGATCACAATGTTCAAGGATGTTATTCCGAACTGCTGGTGGAGAAAAATTCGGTAGCTGACGTCTGTTTGTGTGTGGTCAAATGGTTCAAATGGCGCTGGGCACTATGGGACTTAACATCTGTGGTCATCAGTCCCCGAGATCTTAGAACTACTTGAACCTAACTAACCTAAGGACATCACACACATCCATGCCCGAGGCAGGATTCGAACCTTCGACTGTAGCGGTCACGCGGTTCCAGACTGAAGCGCCCAGAACCGCACGGCCACACCGGCCGGCTGTGTGTGGTCAACAACGATATGTGTGGGGTTCGATTACCAGTCAGTACTGAACTCTTCGTCTTATATTTCTAGTTCAAACATGCTCACGTGTCGCTGCTGGTGTAAGAAACCCACATTTAACGTTCGTTTTATCTAGAATATAACAGCGATAGGTGGTGGGTTGGAGTCCTGGGAAGGAAAAAATTAATGTTTCGTCTCGTCATTTCAGTTAAAACATCTTGCTACTGCCGTGAAAATCCGATATGTCACTGTTGATTGTGCTTCGATAAGAATCCGATTAGGTTCTGGGTTAGAATCCCCATCCAACACAAAGCCTTACCTCAAGGTATTTCAAGTAAGTTACTTGTGAAGAAGCAATACTTAACATCTTTCGTAGTTCGTCTACAGGGACAATAGATGCTGGGTAGGAATTCGCGTCCGTTAAAAATATTTACGTTATGTAATTTAAACTTGATATTTCCTAACTGATACTGTCTAAAATCGAGGTATATCACTCTCTGAATGCATAGTCAGGAATGACTTAATTTCCGTCAGTCAGGAAATCTTTGCTTAGTCTGAATGACCTGGGTTTGAATCCATATGCAGAACAAGACGGTTCGTCGTGTCATTTGAAGTTCATATATATTCTCAACTAGCAGCTCGTGAAAAAGTTAAATTTTTAATGTCATTTTGTGTTAGATAATAACTAGGGTATGTTAGTTAGATGAGGAAATCATGAATACGACGAACACACTACGTGCATTACCCATCTGACGTAATAATGAGAGTGTCAACATTTCAGGTATGTCATTTATTGTAATAAATGTGAGCTTATCTGTGTGTTCCCTGATATTTGTAGAATCGTGATATTACTTTACATCTTGAGTTATTGCGATACAGAGCAGTATTTTCTAGTGGTGATGTGTTGGAACCATTTTCAGTAGTCAAACGACTGTACCGAGGAGTGATTTGAGGACCTGCTAGACAGCTGTGTTATGGGGGTTGTAAGCGACGCAGGCGAAACGCATTTCAGGTCGTGCGGATACTTTTGAGCACGACTGTACATGTAGATTTTGCGTCTCCTCGGAGTACATACTAGTCATAATATCAGCTGAATTACTGACTGCGACCTACTGAGACAGGTCTTAAATGTGTTGTGTTTAAAGATAACAGGTTAATGTGGGAATGAAGTCGCTACGGCGTACGTCAGTTCGGCGAGCAATGTCCGACCTCCAGAACCTTCTTGCATTGAAGAGACAAAGAGCGATCGTTGTATGCCCAAGATAATCTTTAAAAGCTTGCTGACAGACTGAAAAGTGCCAACAAGCGACGTTGCCCCGTTCCATTCACAACTGGAGACACACTCTGTACGACTAAATTACGGTGAGACGGCTCATTTAGTTTTACCTCAATCACGCAGGTCGCAAGAAGAAATTATTTTCGTTAGCAGTGTGTAGGTAGCTCGCGTTACATGGCTTAGCGTCACTACGTCTATACTGTGGGGTCTGGGTTCTATCTCCAGGCGAAGCTTTCATCGCTCGGAGGCTTGATGCCTGTTGTACCATTTCATTTCATCTTCATCACAAAGATGCGGAAGAGGGCGAAGTGGAGTCGAACAGAAAGATTTACAGCATTCGGCCTAACATCTTAGATGGGGTCTCCTGGCTAACAATACCCTACCATCACTTCTTTTTTGTAATCAGTGTTACGAATATTTTGTTTCCGCTGTATAAATACCTGACTGTGTGCTAGAGAGCGATTAATGAATTCACTATACAGAAAACTTTTGATAAGAAGTTTTCAAAGTCTTGATTGCGTGTAGGTACACTAGATTACTGGTTTCGACGGGGCATCTGCAATGCTAAAACAATTACAAAAATATTTATAGAGTTGTAGCTGAAATCGTAAATTAACGATTTCAGTTAAGTTTTTTTTTATGACGAACCCACAGTGTACAGGTTATGAAATCTTGTTGTGCGATAATCCGTGCGTTTGTTTTCGTACCATCGTAATGGACGGTGAATTTGAAATAATACAATATTACCTTTACGTAAGTTATTACGATAAATAAACGCATTTCAGTCTATGCCTAAGATATCTTCATAATAAAAAGATAGCAGGACATTAAAAATTATGACTGTATCCCCAAGACAAGACAGAACTGTACATGTGTAGCACATCAAGAAGTGCCGCTGCTGGCTACATACTGCCTCGAAACCGGTCCGGCTAGCAGAGGAATATGGAGGAGTACCACCAGATGGCAGCAGTCTCATGAATAAGTGTTTTCTAGGATTTTTTTATAAATATACATGTAACAACATGTGTGAATATGCATTGTAAATCATTTTGAATGGAAAATAATACGTCAGTCATATAAAATGGAAAATACACCAGGTAAAAATATTTCGTCAGCTATTTACGTCTGAAAAATTATTGCCAATTAGATAGTTGACATTAAACATTTGTTACAGGCTAAATGAACGACGAAAGTGGGACACAAAGTAGATAACAGTATGAAAATCTGTTCGCTCAGTAACGACACTATAATTGGAAATTTCAGTATGATGTCTACTGTGAGACATGACATTACAGATTGTATGAGTAGGCATTCTGCCATACTCCTATTAAGTGAACGGTTCTAAAGATTTCTTTACATTTTATTTAGGTCGAAAAACGTACTGATGCGCTCATACCGTCTTCGTCCGAAGAAATGACTATCAAATAGCTTATTCTGTGCACAAAATACTTTAAAGGACAAAAAGAATAAACAGTATGGTGTCTTACTCCTTAAGTGATATTCCTTTTTCCCTGCACAATTATCTATCCTGTTCACTACTGACTTTTAACCTAATAAGAATATCCATCCCATCGGTTAAGGTCTCAGAGATCTTTTAAGTGCTTTGTTCGTTTTCCAATTAGAAGCTTCTCGCAAAACCATCTCATTACTTAAACTGACTTCAGATAACAGTCCTGTTACAATACCATGTTTACTTCAGACATTCCTAATCCTAAACGATGCAGGTACCTCGCCAGGAAACTGAAATACGTAAGAAGATTTCGATGGTTTATTCTTGTGGAAAAGGTGGGAGTTTGCTAGGCCTGAGGCAATGTCTTACGCACACTCATTCATTTCTGTCTGCTTACTGAGTAAACACTTCGGCAGAGAACGATAGCCAGCTGAAGGCTCACAAAGAAATCGCGCCTACACTCCGACGCCGGCTGCAGTAAGTGCCTTAAACACTAGGGTGCCGCCTCTCGCAGAGTTCTAGATTTCACAGCAAACACCAACTTAAAATTATTCACCGCGCAGGGCCCACGGTAAGTAATCCCTCCATGGCTTATTAATTCCGGTGACGGAGAAAGTCGCAAACAAGGAATCTGTAATCGCGGTGCGCGCCGCTATTCTACGCGAGCTGATTTCGTATTCTCTGTATTTATCACAAGGCATGACTTTTAGATGGCTTTTCCTTCTCGGGCTGCATTCGATATGCGCGGCTGACGATCCACCCGCTCGTCCTGCCTGTGTCATAAGAGACATAGGATGGAGAGAACTGACATTCAGCTCACAGACTGTCACGACTGCGTTTGCAAGGCAGAAAAATTTATTTTGTTCTTATATGGTCACCAAGCCTGGACATCGAAGCGTTGCCATCCTACAACCACAACCCGGATTATTCCTGAATTTCGAACAAGTTTCGTAAGAAAAGCAGCGTATAAACTATCCGTTTACGTGTACAGACTTCAGAGCCGAAATATCACTAGCAGAAATATGCTCCTTTCGGGGCGAAAAAAAGATGAATATGTTCCTCTTTAAAAGACTCTAACAGAAAAGTGGAAAAAATACTATCTCAATCCTCATCCCACAAAAATTTTGGCATGCGAACATATCCGCGCTCTTTTAACACTCAACATACCAAACCCTTTTACTCAGTCTCTCTTTGTTGTTAAGACATCATCATATCACATCCCTCTCACTGCCACTGTCTGTATACGTCTCTCTTCCAGTGTCTCCTTTTTCCGCAAAAGTTTATAACATATCCCACTGCCACTGTCTCCTCTCTCACAATGTCTCCATTTGTCTTTCTTTCCCACTACCAGTTTCTCCACCATACCTCATCAGCCAAAAAATTCTCGGATGCCTTCCTATTTTTCCACATGTACCCCCGTGGTCTAGGGGTACTGTCTTTGATTATGCGTAGTATCACCCGCTGACTCTCGCAGTGACGGTGGATCAACCTTCGAACACCCCGCGAAGAGCGTACAGAGTGGCCACAGTCAATAGTAACATGATTCGCAGCACAGTGAAGACACAATTACTCTGAGTCATGATTCGTGCGTCAGATGTCGACCGTACCCTACAAGAGGGTCACATCGCCACGATTCAGGATATTTACGGATACGACTTGTACCCTCTGTTGATGTTAAGGCCAGTTACCATGTGGCGATCCACGTCCGAGAGGGGATACCAGTCACAGACGTGATCGTACTCTCATTCTCACGGGACATGTTCATTACCATGTACGGAATGTGTATCATGACTCTATATGCTGCGCCCGGTACATCAGGCCGACATGAAGGTTCTGGTTTTTACTCTCTTGACGTCATCCCCTATTCCTTGGTCGTTCTGAGCACACTGCAGTCGGAGGCGATTTTAACTGTGTGGGGCATCCGAAAGACCAACAACTCATCTACTGACCATGGCCAGCCCTTTGTACAATGGTAGAAGAACTCACTCTCATTGGCGCATGGGATAAGTTCCACGGCGATGTCCCCGGCCACGCACATCTTACAAGCCTTCTTCCTGCAAGTAGGACAGATCGCAGCTACGTCTCCGACACCCTCCAGTGCGGAGTGTTCCCCATTCGTCTTTTCTGACCACTGCGCGATCAGCTTCCTCCTACTCTTCCACCGCAGCCGTGGGACATGGAAGCTTAACACACCCCTCCTCCGCGACCCACAGCGAGTCGCAGCGATGTGGACTTCCCTGAATGTCGCCTTTCCAGATATCCTTCTGCACTAATGTGGTTGCTCAACTGCACCAGACCAATGACCACGAGGGAGATGTTCCAGTGCACACCTCCATCACCTGAAACCTGCAGGTAATAATAAAACATTAAGGCTAAGGCCAAGCTCCTTTCACTGAGACGCAATAAACTACAGGGTATGGTGGTGGTATCATGCAGATAGGATATCGCGCCAGAGGAAACACCATCTATCCTCCACACCACGTCCGACCATTGTCGTCGTCATCAACAGCTTATCAACATCCTGCTCACGCAAGACGATAGCCGTTGTCCGCTGCTCGTGGTCGTGCGGTAGCGTTCTCACTTCCCGCGCCCGCGTTCCCGGCTTCGATTCCCGGTGGGGTCAGGGATTTTCTCTGCCTCGTGATGACTGGGTGTTGTGTGATGTCCTTAGGTTAGTTAGGTTTATGTAGTCCTAAGGTCTAGGGGACTAATGACCATAGATGTTAAGTCCCATAGTGCTCAGAGCCATTTGTGCCAAGCCGATATCCGTTTTAGTAAACAATCGCCTATTGTCTCCACCTTTGCTGACCACTACCGACAATTTTATGACCACAGTACCGCAGATGATGTGACATCTGAAGACGTTCCTGAAACGTCGTACGTACACAGAGACAACATCCTTGGTGGTGGCCATTACTACGGACTTAGGAACGGACGCTCTCACCAAAGGCGCAACTAACAAATCCCCTCCACCAGACGGCTTTCCGGCTAAATTCTGCAAACGTTTTGTGACCTGATGATCCAGCAGTGGACCGAAATGTTCCAGAAGCTGATCTCTCCCAGCTTCCAAGTGCCAACGGCCTTTGTGGCCGGAATTTTAATTTCGGTGCACAAACCGCCCCAGGTCCGATCACAAACTTTCGTCTGCTTATTCTTCTCCATCCAGGCTATAAGATCTATGTAGGCCTATTGGCGGCACGCATACACATGGTAATGCCCTCAATCCTCTCCGCGGAGTACACTTCACACAGAAGTGCTGCCAATCTACAAACTGTCACTGGGAAATTTCGGAATCTCGTCACACTTGCCGCCTTCGTGCAGCACTGATATTGGACGACTTCGATAGTGCGTTTGAGAGGGACCAACACCAGTTTCTCCTACCCGTGGCGAAGCATATGGATTTCGCATCGCGACTCATCGACGCCCTGAGATGCCTGCTTACAAGTGCCACATCAAGTGTTCAAATCAACAGACAACAGGCGGGACCGATTCCAACACGTCGTTCCATCAGAGAGTTCTGCCCCCTGTCCACTGTGCTGTTCTTCATCGCCCTCGAACCCTTACTGGAGGCCTCATACCGCACCTTAGGGGACTCACTCTACGCAGCCATACCTTCCGTTGCCGAGCACATGCGGTCAACACGGTAAATACACTCTTGCAGTTCACTTATTTGCTTCTGCAAGGGAATAAAAAACAAAGACTAAATCAATTTATAGTATATCACACAAGTGATGCTGCTGCTCTGCTGCGCGTCCTCTCGGCTCGGCGGCTGCTGTGGAGAACAAATGGAAAAAGTTCAAAGGCATCGTTCAATATGCCCTAGACCAGTATGTTCCGAGTAAGGTTTTACAGGAAGGGAAAGATCCCATGGTTTAATAGACATGTTAGAAAAGCGCTACGCAAACAAAGAGCACTTCATCTCAGATTCAAGAGAAGTAAAAACATAGATGACAAACAAAAGCTGAAAGATGGTTGGTTGGTTGTTTGAGGTTAAAGGGACCAAACAGCAAGGTCATCAGTCCCTTGTTTCAAATAGACTCCATTCTGCTAACGGGACATCTCAGTATAGTCAGAAAAATAAAACGGATAAAGGGGAAACGTAAAAGTGCAGTCACGTTGTCATTAGTAAAAACAAATGAGGGAAGTTGGCAAGAGAACGAACCCAACACTATGCTGAAGCAGCATAGGCAAGACCACCTGTGACTTAAAAGGTACAACTGCTATAATGCAGAAAGTACGTACGGGAATAGAAAAACTAACCAAGCCTGAAAAAGAAGGGGTAAAAACAGAGTAAAAGGGAAAGAAAAGAGGATTCCGGTCAGGGAGGTGAATCGGGAATCTCTGAACACTGCCTACAGTGGGAGACACCCAAACACTCACCGCCCTGCCCCAACACCAGAGGGAGATTAAAAACTTTAAAACTGAGAATAAAAACCACTCTCCCGGAGGAAACCTAGAACCAGAGAGACCATCCGGGAATCGTCAGCCAACATCAAAGGTAAAGTGTGGGGGAGTCTGTACTTAGCACGCAGAGCCAAAAGAAGGGGGCATTCAACCAAAATGTGGGCTACTGACTGGAAGGCTCCACAACCACATAGCGGGGGTGGCTCATCACGCAAAAGGAAACCATGGGTCAGCCTGGTATGGCCAATGCGGAGACGACACAGTGTTGTCGAGTCCTTGCGGGAGAGGCTAAAGGAAGAACGCCATGGGCCTGGATTCACCTTAATGGCACGAAGTTTATTAGACAGTGGAGTAGCCTCCCAAGAATTGGCCCATGACTGTGCAAAGTGAGATTTGATGTGAAGCCGTAAATCCGCTGCAGGAGGGGTTACAGAAAATGGGGGGTAAGTAACTGCTCCCCCAGCCAAACGATCAGCGAGCTCATTACCCGGGATACCCACATGGCCCGGGACCCATAGGAAGTCAATGGAACAAGCAGCACGGTGAAGATCAGCGAGATGGTCATGGATGGCAGAGACCAAGGGATGGCGCGAAAAACACCGGTCAATAGCAAGAAGGCCACTCATCGAGTCCGTACATAACAAAACGCGGTTGTGTTGGGATTGTTTAATAAAGGTAAGGGCCCGGGAAATTGCCATCAATTCCGCAGTAAACACCCCACATGAGGGTGGCAGTAGATGATTTTCCGTTCCAACAAAGGACGTGAAGGCATACCCAACATGATCAGCAGATTTAGAACCATCAGTGTAAAAAACAACAGCATCCCGAAACTCCCATAAAATTTGGCGGAAAAAGGAACGGAACACCACCGGGGGGATGGAATCTTTCGGACCGCGGCGGAGATCCATCCGAATTCGAGGCCGAGGAACTAACCAAGGAGGGGTGGAGGGGAGGGAGCGAGGAAGACAGGACAAAGAAGGAAGCCGAAACTCACGGTTAAGAGACGCAAGGCGCAGCCCAACCGGTAAACCCGCCCGAGGGCGGGAGTCAGGCGGGCGACGTCCATGGTCTGGGAATAGGATAGAATAGGAAGGATGAGCGGGAGAAGAACGGATAGTAAGGGCATAAGACACCAGAAGCTGGGACCGCCGAACAGAAAGGGGGGGGGGATCCCAGCTTCAACCAGGAGACTATCAACAGGGCTAGTAGGGAAGGCACCGGTGGCCAAACGGATACCACGATGGTGGACTGGATCCAGCACGTGCAGCGTGGAAGGAGCAGCTGAACCATAAACTTGACAACCATAGTCCAAACGTGACAGAACTAGAGCACGATAAAGACGGAGGAGGAGGGAACGGTCCGCACCCCAGGAGGAGTGGGCAAGGAAGCGAAGGACATTGAGTTTACGGAAACAACCTACCTTCAGGAGTCTGATATGGGGCAGCCAAGTGAGCTTGTTGTCGAAAAGAAGACCTAGGAAACGAAACTGTGGAACCACAGGCAATCTTTGTGCAGCGAGATAGAGCTCTGGATCAGGGTGGACCGTAGTACGGCGACAGAAGTGGACCACCCGCGATTTTAAAGGAGAGAATTGAAACCCGTGTGAGAGGGTCCATGCAGAGGCACGCCGTATAGCCACCTGGAGCTGCCGTTCTGCAGATGGCATCGAGGAGGAACTAACCCAAATGCAGAAATCATCCACATACAGGGCAGGGGCAACCAAGGGACCGACAGAGGCCACAAGTCCATCGATAGCAATGAGGAAAAGAAGGACACTCAAGACAGAACCCTGTGGGATGCCCGTCTCCTGGGTCTGTGGAGAACTAAAAGCAGTACCAACTCGAACTCTGAATGACCGATGGATCAGGAACTGGCGGATAAAAATCGGGAGTGGGCCCCGAAGACCCCACTGATGAAGGGTTAGTAAGATGTGATGGCGCCAGGCCGTGTCATAGGCCTTGCGAAGGTCAAAAAACACTGCAACCAAATGGCGGCGCTGGGAAAAAGCCTGCCGAACTGCGGATTCCAAGCGAAGCAAATGATCGATTGGAGATCGTCCCTCTCGAAAGCCACACTGGTAAGGGGACAATAGATCCCGAGATTCGAGGACCCAAGTGAGCCGACGGGCTACCAGCCGTTCAAGTAACTTACAACCAACATTGGTCAAACTAATCGGCCGATAGCTGTCAACAGATAGGGGGTTCTGACCAGGCTTAAGGACAGGAACCACAATGCTATCCCTCCACTGAGAAGGGAAGTCACCCTGGAGCCAGATACGGTTAAACACCCGAAGAAGATGGTGCCGTTGTGGAGCACTGAGATGTTGAAGCAGCTGGTTATGAATGGAATCTGGGCCAGGGGCCGTATCATGAGAAGAAGATAGAGCAGAAAGAAATTCCCATTCAGTGAAAGGTTCGTTGTAAGATTCTGACACACAAGTGGTGAAACATAAGGTGACAGCTTCAGCCTGCTGTTTTTGATGAAGGAAAGCAGCTGGATAGGAGGCCGACGCTGATGCCACTGCAAAATGGGTCGCAAGATGTTCTGCGAGAACTAATGGGTCCGTACAAATGCCATCTGGGAGGTGAAGGCCTGGGACGGTGGACTGCCGATGGCAACCTTGGAGAGAGCGAAGTGTAGCCCATACCCGTGACAGAGGGACAGTGGAACCAAGGGAAGAAACGAATCGTTCCCAACATATCCGCTTGCTCTGTTTGATTAAATAACGGGCTTTAGCGCGAAGGCGCTTAAAGGTAGAAAGGCTGGCTACAGATGGGTGCCTCTTAAAGTGTTGCAAAGCTCGACGGCGATCACGGATGGCAATGGCAATGGCCGTACTCCACCACGGGACTTGCCGACGACGAAATTGTCCAGATGAGCGCGGGACAGCAAGGTTAGCAGCGCGAACAATCGCGTCAGACACGTCACGTAGGACGTCATCAATACAACCCGACAAAGAGGGAGAAAACTCGACCTGTGCAGTATATAGAGGCCAATCGGCGCGGTGGAAAGACCAACGAGGTAACCTGTCCATCGGGGAGCGGGAAGGGAGCGTGATAATCAACGGGAAATGGTCACTATCACAAAGGTCGTCGTGTGGCGACCAGTGTAATGAAGGGAGGAGAGAGGGAGAAGAAAGAGAAAGATCAATGGCAGAAAAGGTACCATGACCAGCACTGAAATGAGTAGGGGAGCCATCATTAAGAAGGCACAGGTCGTGGTCTGCAATAAATTGGTCTATAAGAAGACCTCGTCTAGATGGAAAGGCACTGCCCCACAAAGGATGATGAGCATTAAAATCCCCAAGGAGGAGGAAGGGAGGAGGAAGTTGCTGAAGAAGGGTGGTTAAGGCAGTAGGTGTAAGAGTCCTGTCAGGAGGGAGATAAAGATTGCATACTGTGACTGCAGAGTCTAAATGGACCCTAACAGCAACCGCTTCCAATGTAGTTTGGAGAGGAATCCACGTGCTAGCAATGTCTGTACGGACCAACGTACAAACGCCACCAGAAGCCCGCAAGGGTCCGACCCGATTTCGACAGAAAACACGGAACCCACGGAGGGTCGGTGAGTGAGCATCAGTAAAATGAGATTCCTGGAGAACCACACAAGCTGCTGAGTAGGACGAAAGAAGGAATTTCAATTCCGGAAGGTGACGATAGTAGCCATTACAATTCCATTGGAGAACCACAGAACGATGGTTTAAATGAGGGCTGAACACGCTAAATCCAGTCATACCGCCGGGTCCCCACCCGTCACCGACAGGGAGGGGGCGACATCCATAAACGACAGGTCAGAATCCGGTTGTGAAGCCGGGGAAGGGACCTCCGGTGACACCAGAGGTTCTTTGTCCCGGGACTTATGTTTCTTCTTCTTTTCAGGCTGAGATCGAGGAGGGCTGTGTGGCATAATGGAGCCAGCTGCAGCAAGATCAGGAACAGAAAGAGACCGGGCGACCTGGGGGCCGATAGACCGCGGCTCTCGCGGTCGCCGCGCTGCAGCAGACCTTTGACCTGGAAGGTGCCGGGAAGGGGCATCCCGGGAGAGGCGCCCTTGACCGGCAGACGCCAAAGGAGTGGGACACTTCTCCGGCTGGGGAGGGGGAGCGGCGCCCAGAGGAGAAGGTGTGGGAGCCGCAGGGGAGGGGGGAAGGTTGGTTGTTGGTTGGTTGGTTGTTTGAGGTTAAAGGGACCAAACAGCAAGGTCATCAGTCCCTTGTTTCAAATAGACTCCATTCTGCTAACGGGACATCTCAGTATAGTCAGAAAAATAAAACGGATAA
Source organism: Schistocerca piceifrons (assembly GCF_021461385.2). Lineage (NCBI taxonomy): Eukaryota > Metazoa > Arthropoda > Insecta > Orthoptera > Acrididae > Schistocerca > Schistocerca piceifrons. The sequence goes on from NC_060139.1 coordinate 827,362,865, forward strand.
AGGGGAAACGTAAAAGGGCAGTCACGTTGTCATTAGTAAAAACAAATGAGGGAAGTTGGCAAGAGAACGAACCCAACACTATGCTGAAACAGCATAGGCAAGACCACCTGTGACTTAAAAGGTATAACTGCTATAATGCAGAAAGTACGTATGGGAATAGAAAAACTAACCAAGCCTTAAAAAGAAGGGGTAAAAACAGAGTAAAAGGGAAAGAAAAGAGGATTCCGGTCAGGGAGGTGAATCGGGGGAGGGGGGAAGGAGAGGGGTCCGGGATGGGGGTAAGGAAGGGGGAGGAAGGGATGAAGAGGCAACCAAGGCGTAACTAGATGTCATGGACACAGGGTGCAATCGTGCATATTTCTTACGGGCCTCTGTGTAGCTTAAACGATCAAGAGACTTATACTCCTGTATCTTTTTTTCTTTCTTATAGACTGGGCAATCTGCTGAACGTGGAGAATGACTACCATGACAATTTACGCATACAGGAGGGGGAACACAGGGACTCCCCTCATGGAGTGGACGTCCACAGTCACCACAGAGAGGGTCCTGGGTACAGCGAGAAGACATGTGGCCAAAACGCAAGCACTTAAAACACCGCATAGGAGGTGGGATGTACGGCTTCACATCACAGCGATAGACCATAATCTTAACTTTCTCAGGAAGGGTATCCCCTTCAAAGGCCAGGATAAAGGCACCAGTATCAATACGATTATCTTTAGGACCCTTCTGAACACGTCGAACAAAGTGAACACCCCGCCGTCCGAGATTGTCCCGAAGTTCCTCATCAGTTTGAAGGATGAGGTCTCTGTGAAAAATCACACCTTGTACAATATTTAGAGACTGGTGAGGGGTAATGGACACGGGAATTGTGCCAAGATGGGTACAGGCACGAAGGGCCGCAGATTGGGCAGCCGAAGCAGTTTTTATCAGTAACGAACCCGACCGCATCTTGCTCAAGGAGTCCACTTCGCCGAACTTGTCTTCAATGTGTTCCACAAAGAATAAAGGTTTGACACTGGTGAAAGTATCTCCATCAGTCCTGGTGCAAACTAGATAACGGGGGAAAGGTTTTGCCCCTAGACGACGGGCCTGACCCTCCTCCCAGGGGGTAGCCACGGAAGGGAAGGCCGAAGGGGCAAGAGAAGCAGCACTTGAGGAATCAGTACCACGCAGAGAGACGGCCGCAGAAGAGCGGCCAGAGTTTTGGACCCGTATGCGTTTCATCTGCATAGCGTCCGCCCTGATACCACCCACTCCGATCAGGGGCTCTCCTCACGGGCGCCACCCAGCCACAGCAAGGGCCGTCTGGCACGGCGGCCATTGCCGGGAGTTCCGATGCTCCAGGATGACGAGCAACCACTCCAAGGCATGCATGAGGAGGTCACAGCTCAGGTATCAGAAGTGTGATCCCTGTGTGTTCAGGGGGCTCAACCAAAAGGGTACATAGTGACCCCACCACACGGGCTGGCTACCGTGCTGGCTATGCACCCTAGCATCAGACAACGACGTAAAAGAAAAGGTGGAATGTACTAGTAGGGCACACGTCGGAGACACTAGGTAAGGTGCTCTTCCCCAAATGGCTCACACTACGGAAGAGAAATTTTGGAATGGAGGTCAAACCCCAGAGGGGGACCAAGGAATGCCAAAAGGAGGAGATGATTACGCAACAAAGCCGGAGTGTAAAACCAACAGAACCAGGAGGATAGCAGGGGCCAACATAAGCAAGGACACCAATAGAGGGAGAGGAGAGGGCGAGGGGAAAGGGGTATGGAGGGGAAAGGAGGGGAAGGGAAAGGAAATGCAGCCCGGGAGAGAAAGAAGGCTGCAATGGCTCGGGGCCCCGTGCTCGCCACGCACGTATCCACGAAAGAGTTGTGGACCCCCTGGGGGGAAAAGCTGAAAGAAGCGAAAATGAGCGTAAGGAGAGCAATGAAAGAAGCGTAGAATGCTTTTGAAAGGAAGACGTTGTCAACCGACCTGAGTAAAAACCCTAAGATATTTTGGTTGTATGTAAAATCAGCAAGTGGGTCAAAATCATCTATTCATTCTCTCAGTGACCACACCGGCACCGAAACGAAAGATAACAGAGAGAAGGCCGAAATACTGAATTCGGTCTTCCGAAGTTGTTTCACCGCGGAAGATCGTAACACTGACCCTCCTTTCACTCGTCCTGCGAACGTCGAAATGGCAGATATTCAATAACCGATCGCTGAATTGAAAAGCGGCTACAATCGCTTAGTAGTGGAAAGGCTTCAGGACCAGATGAGATACCTATAACACTCTATGAATATTAAGTGAAGGAACTTGCTCCCCTTCTAGCAGTAATTTATCGTAGACTGCTTGAGCAACAAAAGGTACCTAACGGTTGGAAAAAAGGGCAAGTCATTCCTGTTTTTAAGAAATGCCATCAGACAGATCCACACAACTATAGACCAATATCGTTGACGTCAGCCTGTTGTAAAATTATGAAAGATGTTACATGCTCAAGAATTATGACGTTTTTGAAAAATGAACATCTCCTCTGTAAGAAACAACATGGATTTCGCAAACAGAGAACCTGCGAAACTCAGTTCGTTCTGTTCCTCCATGAGATCCACAGTGCAGTGGACAACGGAGCTCAGGTTGATGCCGTGTTCCTTGATTTCAGTAAGGCATTTGACATCGTTCCGCATTGCCGTTTAATGAAAAAATACGAGCTTACGGAGTATCGGAGAAGACCTGCGATTCAATTCAAGACTTTCTTGTAGATAGAATTCGACACGTCGCTCTTAAGGGAACTAAATCGGCAGATGTAAAGGTAATATCCGGATTACCACAGGGAAATGTGATAGGACCGTTGCCGTTTACAATATATATAAACGATCTAGCAGAACGTGTCGGATACCCTTTAAGGCTATTCGCAGATGATGCAGTTGTGTATACCAAAGCAGCAACGCCAGAAGATAAGAATTTGTAGAACGACTGCAGAGAATTGATGAATGGTGCAAGCTCTGGCAGTTTACCCTGAACGTAAATAAATGTAAAACATTGCTTATACATAGGACAAGAAATCTACTAAAATACAGCTGCACTGTTGATGACAAACAGCTGGAGACAGTCTCTGCAGTAAAATATCTATGCGTAACAATCCAGAGCGACCTTAAGTGGAATGACCATATAAAACAGATAGTGAGAAAAGCAGACACCAGACTCAGATTCATCGGAAGAATCTTAAGGAAATGTAACTCATCCGGGAAAGAAGTGGCTTATAAGGCGCTTGTTCGCCCGATTCTTTAGTTTCGTTCATGTATCTGGAACCCTATCAGGTAGGACTGCTAGAGGAGATAGAAAAGATCCAACGAATAGCGCCGCGTTTCGTCCCGGGATCTTTCAGCTGACGAGAGAGCGTTAACGAGATGCAAAATAAACTCCACTAGCAGACGTTACAAGAGAGGTGTTGAGCATCACAGAGATATTTGCTATTGAAATTTCGGGACAGCACTTTTGAGGAGGAGTCGGACAACATATTACTTCACCCACATACATCTCGCGTGTTGATCGCGAGGAGAAAATTCGAGAAATTCGAGCCAATACAGAGGCTTAACGACAATCATTCTTCCCACGCACTATTCGCAGGTGGACAGGGTTGGATGGAACAGATAGTGGTACCGAAAGTACCCTCCGCCACACACTATTAGGTGGCACGCGGAGTATGATGTAAATGTAGACATCTTCGTCCTCATCACCGAATATTCTGATGGTTGAGATTCTGAAATATGTATCCTCTCACCCTTGCTGAGCAAATACGTCTTCCTACCTTTCTTAACATTCCCTGTAGGACCCGTCGTCATAGATGCATTCACAGCCTTATAATCACTGATACCTTCCTCTACGTAAACTGAATCGAGAAGCTCAGGCCTGTTGGCTACCAGGAGGTCTAAGACTTTACCTTCACGAGTTAGTTCCCTAACTACCTGCTCAAGCTAATTTTCGGGCAAGATATCCAGAACAACGCCCCACGTATTCCTGTCTCTGTCACCAGTTTTGATGGCATAGCACTACAAATCTTTACCTGGCAAGTTGAAGTCACCACCATATATGGCAGCTCGTGAAACGGCATGTTACCTCCATGTTCCACCAATTACTCTCAGCCAGCAATTCCTTCTCTTTCCGGAAGAGACATTTCCCACCAGCCAAGCACCACAATTTATAACATGGTTCATGTGTATACCTTTTCAGTGACAGGACGCACTCCTAGCTCGAGTTTTGGTAGCATGTTTCAATGTTCACGCCGTACTTGAACGACTCGAGCGAACGCAGTACAACCGCCGCCAATTTTCTGATTACTTACATAGAGTAATTTTCGAGTCCTCAGCCTACTGTACCCGACGCTCGGCGTGCCTGACAACTCACAATACCCTTACGACACCAATTTTCCTAACAGCCTGGTCCTGGCCAGTGAACGGAAAATGCGTGCGCTCGAAGAAGTGCGCGCTACATCTCCCACCTTACCTTTCTTTGTTTTCTCCTTTATTCTTCCTCTATTCTTTGTCATGTCCCTAATGTTTCGCAGCTTTGAGCGGTAGGAAGGTACACCCTTACTGAGCACAGCTAGGATAAAAAAATAATCTCAAAGAAAGTTTTTCGTCGCCCCAGTTCCCATAACTCCTGAAGATAGACGTTGCCAAAGGTGGGGTGCGACAGCCGATCAGTTCCAGTCTTTCCACAAAGGACATACACGGCTCGTGTTGTCTGTAGTTCAACCATGCCTAGACGGTCAATACCGCGGTTCGATCGCGTCCAGATTGTTACTTTGTGTCAGGAAGGGCTCTCAACAAGAGAAGTGTCAAGGCGTCTCGGAGTGAACCAAAGCGATGTTGTTCGGACATGCAGGACATACAGAGAGACAGGAACTGTCGATGACATGCCTCGCTCAGGCAGCCCAAGTGCTACTACTGCAGTGGATGACCGCTACCTACGGATGATGGCTCGGAGGAACACTGACAGCAACGCCATCGTGTTGAATAATGCTTTTCGTGCAACCACAAGACGTCATGTTACGATATAAACTGTGCGCAGTGGGCTGCATGATGCGCAGCTTCACTCCCGATGTCCCAGATGGGCCCAACAACATGTCGAATGGACCACTCAGGACTGGCATCACGTTCGTGTGGAGGCAACCCGGTCAAGCTGAACACATCAGACACACTGTCCAGCGAGTGCAGCGAGGTGGAGGAGATTCCCTGCTGTTTTGAGGTAGCATTATGTGGGGCCGACGTACGCCGCTGGTGGTCATGGAAGGCGCCACAACGGCTGTACGATACGTGATTGCCATCCTCCGACCGCTAGTGCAACCATATCGTCAGTATACTGGCGAGACATTCGTCTTCTTGGACGACAATTCGCGCCCCCATCGTGCACATCTTGTGAATGACTTCCTTCAGGATAACGACATCGCTCGACTACAGTGGCCAGCATGTTAGCCTGATATGAACCCTATCGAACATGCCTGGGATAGATCGAAAAGGGCTGTTTATGGACAACGTGTCCCACCAACCACTCTGAGGGGTCTACGCCGAATCGCCGTTGAGGAGTGGGACACTCTGGACCAACAGTGCCTTGATGAACTTGTGGATAGTATGCCACGACGAACACAGGCATGCATCAATGCAAGAGGACGTGCTACTGGGTAGTAGAGGTACCGGTGTGTACAGCACTCTGGGCCACCACCTCTGAAGCTTGGCTGTATGGTGGTACAACATGCAATCTGTGGTTTTCATGAGCAATAAAAAGGTTGGAAATGATGTTTGTTATGTTGATCTCTAGTCCAATTTTCTGTACAGGTTCCGAATTCTCGGAACTGGAGTGATGCAAAACTTTTTTTATGCGTGTATATAAAATAACAAAAAGTTTGAATTGAAATTAGCAGCAGCGACGGAAGGTTTCCGGCTGAGAAAAATCGCCCATCATTCAGCCAATGATCCTGTCAGAGAGGTACGGGGAGCGACCTGACGTTCAGGACACCCTCTTGCCCTTGGGGTGGGAAACTGCCCCTGACGGCGAAAGAATCAGCAATGGCCAACGGCACGAGGATGCAGGAGGCAATGGAAATCATCGCATTAAAGACACAGGACACTGTAATTGAAAACGACTCATGATGATTTCTCCACGCCGGCCGGAGTGGCCGAGCGGTTCTAGGCGCTTCAGTCTGGAACTGCGCGACTGCTACGGTCGCAGGTTCGAGTCCTGCCTCGGGCTTGGATGTGTGTGATGTCCTTGGGTCAGTTGGGTTTAAGTAGTTCTAGGTTCTAGGGGACTGATGACCTTAGAAGTTAAGTCCCATAGTGCTCAGAGCCATTTGAACCTTTTTTTTTATCTCTCCACTTTCAAAAGATTCCGGAATAGTCCCTCATACGGATCTCCGGGAGGGGATTGGCAGTTGGGTGTACCATAAGAAAAAGACTGAATAACCAACGAAAGGATAACGTTCTACTAGTCGGGGAGTAGAATGTAAGAAGTTTGATAGTATTAGGAAAGCTAGAAAATATGAAAAGGAAAATGCCACGGCTAAATCTAGATATATTCGGGGTCAGTGGATTGAAATGGAAAGAAGACAAGAATTTCTAATCAGATGAGTACAGAATGAACTTCAAACAGCTACAGTAAATGATATAACGGGAGTACAATTCGTTTTGAATAGGGAGATAGACCAGAGAGTGAACTGCTGTGAACAGGATTATTCTCGCCAGAATCTACAGCAAACCAACACCTATAACGATACTTCAGGTATACATTCAGAGGTCGCAAGCAGAAAATAAAGAGATAGAGAAAGTATACGAGGATATTGACAGGATAATACGTAAAGTGAGATGGAAACCTAACATTTATTGGGGATTGGAACGTGGTTGTAGGGGAAGTAGTAGATGAAGCGTTATGGTAGAATATGACCTTGGTACTAGAATTAGAGAGGACAAAGATTAATTGAGTTCTGCAGTGCGTTTTAGTTATTAATAGCGAATATCTAGATTCATAAAAAGAGGAGGAATACTAAGAAGAGGCCGGAAGATACGGAAAGATTTCAGTTAGATTATATCATGGTCAGGCAGAGACTTTGAATTCAGATACTATACTTCAAGGCTTACACAGGAGCAGATGTAGACTCAGATCACAATTTAGTAGCGATAAGGAATATGCTGAAGTTTAAGAGACTAGTCAGGACGAATCAATTTGCAAAATGCGGAAGTACTAAGGAATGAAGAGATACTCTTGAATTTCTCTGAGCCTGCGATAATGAACTGCTAGGTAGGCAATTCAGCTGAAAAGAAATGGACATTTCTAAAAACGGCGTCACACTAGGTACAAAGAAGGTAACTGCAAAGAAACCAGAAGAAATCCTTCAGTTGATCGGTGAAAAAGGAAGTACAAAAATATCTTTGAGATATCAGGAACTGCCTTGAAATATCACTTTAGAGATGGCTGACTTAATGTTCTCCTCTTTCCCAGTGCTGATGATGAATATATCAGTGTGCGGGTTTTCAACTTGCCGCCAGAAGTAGATGAACAGCAACTTCAGGATGCGTTCGGCGAGGTAGCTGGTAAACAATTTCAAGAATCGCGACTTGTGTTTCAGGAGTACGTCTAGTCCTTGGATTACCTCTATCTGTTATTTGTGGACAGTTTCCTGGTATCCCGAAGGCATTGCTCCAGGCAACGAAAAAACACTAAATGAAAAAGCAATGCAACGACACTAACTAATACGAGAATAAGGTTTTAAGCGGCTGGAGTCCCACAATTCATTATCCAAAAATTCAAAATACCTTAAAAGTCTAAGTTTTAAGTGGCTGATAGCGCACTAAACGAAAAGATAGCACAACAACAGTAACTTTCAACAAAATATCCACTTGCCAGAATTAAAACTTACGTATACGGGCTGATGGCCCTTGATTTACATAAAACACAATATTTTTTTTCTTTTAAAGCACTGGCTATAAGAGATTACCAACAGACCATTAACCACCCATGAAAAGGACAGTATAGACAACGGAACTCAGACGCTTCCGGGGGGCTGCCCTCGAAACATTAACGTACACTCAGGTGAGACCGGTGGTTGGCCCAACTACAATGGAGCCGTCCGTAAGCCAACCAAGAGACAGTCACGGACCGACCGAACAAACGACTTGCTAGCCACGAATCAGTACATGAAAACTCAAAGACCTGACTGTTACGGACGTGATTATGCACAATGAAATATGTATTAAGGTGTCAAAACTACACACCGTGTTGGACAGCGACAACAGGTGAGGAAAGGATATTGCCTGAAATTACGTTAGTGGTCAGGGCAGGTAATTGGAACACTAAAGGCCACAAGGCAGAAAATTCCGCTGGTGCACTTGAATTGTAGTGAACCAATATAGTTAATTCCACCGCACGCCAGTTCGATTTCACCACTACAACCACTCGGTGTTGCTCACAGGAAAAGCTCCACAACATCGAACCACGGAAAAGAATGACACAACATGAACGGACGTGGCTTGGGTGCTTAAGACACCACTCAACTTTGACGTCCTGCGTCGGCGAGACACCTAGCACGTAGCTATCCGACAGTTCCACTCACGCTCGGACGCTGCGCAGGGACCGCCAGCGTACCAAGCCGACAGCGCCGTACAGAGATATCCTCCCTAGTCCGCACCAACCGTCGAACTACCCTCAGAATGCCGACAACATCTAAAATAATCGTCAGTGGAAATAACGCAAACTACACACACAACCTGACAAACACTGCACGAAGACCTGAACGATACTCAACAGTAACTAAGCACGCGTGAACACAATCGGGATTACACACACACACACACACACACACACACATACACACGACTCATGAACGACCGGTGAGCCAAAACGCGTCGTCCGGTTGGACGACCGACCGATGATCCACCAAGACCGTGGCCCCGCTCAAGTTATGCGTGGCGGCAATGGTCGGGCGAGCCATGTCGCGCAGACCTCACTGCTCCAACCAGACTGCACTAGTGCCGTATGCAACTCCCGGACTGGCAGGTCCGGACTGTGCTCCAGACACGTTTCAACTGACTGGCAGACGCTAACTCTCAACCTGATCTACCGACTGGAACTGCTACCAACTCCCGACACGAACTGACAATCCGAACTGCGCCCAACTCCTTATCTGGACTGGCAATCCAAACTCTCTGCTACCACAGACCACGACAGGGAAGTAATAGCAGTGGAGCAAAGATACTGCGAGAGGGGATATATCGATACGCGATGCTAGCGCCGCTCACGATTAAGCAAACTCAGTAGTGATTTAAATTAACGTGGTGAGGTGGGAGTAAGTTAGAAACAGGGTGTAAAATACATAATTGGCAGGAACACGAACCATGCACGGCTGAAGGAGATATACTGATACGCGCTGCTAGCGCCGCTCACGGTCAGGCAAAGCAGCAACTCAATCACACCAGTAATTTAAATTAACGTAGTGAGGTGGAAGTACGTTCAAAACAGGGTGTAAAATACATTATGGCGGGAACATGAGCCACGCACGGCTCACTTAGTTTCGCTTTTGACAAGTCCATCTGTATTGCACAGCCAAGTTCTCTCGAAATTTATGATTGGTTAGTGGAAACGTTTGTTTTCTATGTATTGAACTGGGGATCTAGAAACGATGGAGAGGGTTTGTCCGCGACGTAGCCCTCAGTGGTACACAACCCCACAACGTGATACAGCAGTCCACTCACACCACCGCCTCCCTACCCCCCGCTCCTCGGGAACGTCTCATTCCAGACGAGGGTAGCCCCAATGTTTGCGTGGTAGAGTAATTACGGTGTACTCGTACGTGGAAACACTTTTTGCGCAACAATTGCCGACTTAGTGTAACTGATGCGAAAAAAGGGGAACCACCCCGCATTCGCCGAGGCAGATGGAAAACCGCCTTAAAAACCATCCACAAGCTGGCCGGCAGACCGGACCTCGACACTAATCCACCGGGTGGATTCGTGCTGCAGACCGGCACGCATTCCCGCTCGGGAAGCAGTGTGTTAGACCGCTTTTGGTTTGGTTTTTGGTTTGTCGGGCGCTCAACTGCGCGGTTATCAGTGCGTTAGACCGCACAGCTAGCCGCGCGGGCAACGTTTGTGTTACTTTATCAGGTACACACCGCATTGTTTGACACTGAGCTTTACGTCTTTTTTGTAAAATTCATGAACCTCCTCCAAGTAACCAGGTTGTCACTTAAACACGGCAGTCAAGATGGGACAGTTAGTGATGCCCTCCTTGCCAGTGCTGATGACCAATATAACAATCTCCAGGTTTTCAACTCACCGCCGGAAGTAGATGACTAGTAACGTAAGGATGTATTGCTTAAATTTCGTGATGTTAAGGGCATCCATTGAAAACGCTGGTCGACTCAACACCCCCTTCAATGGTATGGCGGTATACTTTCCGTCGGCATGTACATTAAATAGAACACAGCGTCATATCTTTTTTTCCAATCTAATGACTTTCGTGCCGTGCTCATTCACCCATTTCAATAGTGTAATGTCAATTACGACGATACGAACGTAGGGACAACATGACACCCAGTCCCCGAGCGAATAAAATCTCCGACGTAGCCGATACCAAACCCGGGCCCTTTCTCTTAGGAATCCGCCGCGCTGAACATGCAGCTACCGAGGTGGACATCGTCGCATATTTAGATTTGTGGTTATGAAGTCCACGTTACTCATTAGTAGGCAGGTTGGGACATGCTTCTTACATAATGAGAGTGCTCACCACCATCTCAGTTGCCCGCAGCACGATTTTGTTTTCAAAAATTGTCTCGAAGAGCGATATAAACTGAGGGTAGCAGGTCTCGTTCTACCTGGTACTGATTCTAGTGGGAATCCACAGCCCGATTTGAGTTTTCCCACGGGTAAATTCCCCCGTTAAAACCGAAAGCGGATTCTTCCCAGTCTGATATTAAGGTGTTGCAACATGAGCGACGTTGTACCCAGGATGCAGATGTTTCCGATGCGGAATTCTCCATGTTACCCTCCTCTGCGCCAAGTGTCTGTCCTGGTGATACAAACTGAGTAGTAGCCTCCCATCCTCCAATGGAGATTTTGGTAACCACGCCATTGCCTCATCTCACTGAGCTAATGGTACAGCTCCGACACAGCACGAAGTTCATGCTACCTGTTCTTTGTCACACTGTACGCAGTTGAAGCGTTGCCACGGTCTCGATTTTTAAATCGCATTACTATTAAGCCTATCAGGAGTACTACGTTTTGCTACATAGATTTTTGTCTTGAACTGGGATGTGGAACAGCATGCCAGCGTCCAGTTGTGACATTGTTTCTTCACCCTATACAGATAGTACATCTACAGGTCTTGACGAGTGAGTTTGAGAGTGCCTAAGTATGTGACAAATACAGTGGTATCTTCTGATTTCAGAGAGCTAGAAACTTAAATTATTTATACTGACAGGGGATCCTAGTATTTGAGATAAATTTCAGTTTGATACCTCTGTCCGTTCCTGAGTAAAACTGATCTTGACAGGAGGACAGAAAGACAGTCTGACACACAGGTGATCTCATAAGAGTTCCATTTTTAACCAATTGTGGCAAGGATTCCTAAATAAAACCCAGAATTGCCTATTCAATCAGAAATTTCCTTATCAGAACCATAGTGACTGAAGTCTGGAAAACCATCGTGGCGCACAGTAATCATCCTGCAGGAGAGTCGTTTCAACATGCATGGAACAGTTAACTGCAGCAGAAAACTTCCTTGAAACATCACCAAGTGATTAAAAGTCCCTGTGAGCGACTAGCAGGTTTTCACCTACCTCGACGACACTTATGCACACTACATCGGATCAGAACTGACTGGAACAGAAGCGCAGTAGAGCTGCAGCAATAGGGATGGAAGTCCTCTCCTGAACTTGACTGCGGCGAAAGAGTAGGAAATAGTACATTATCTAACATTTGAATGTTCCTTCGGGACATTCAAAGTGACAACGGAACACCCTCACAATTTTTTTAACTGGATTTCAAACCAGGTTTTAAAAATACGACCCATTAGCAACTTGAGAATGTGCATCTGTTTAAAAATGCATATATTTGCTATATTTGCTGTCAATAATTTTCTAGTACTTTCTCCTGACGTTACATGATAAAGTTCTCTGAGATATTTCTATTTTAACACAAATGATCAGAGCTCTAAGAAAAGTAATAACACAAGCAAATTGCAAAACACTATATAAAATATTTTGACTGCAAAACGAGTCCCCTCGTCTAGAACATTATGTAATTCCTCTACTTCACACGAAAAGAAACCGAAAGACATAAAAAACCTTGGAACTATTTGTGTTTTCCGTAATTTTCAAGTTGTGCATTAAAGTTATCACCTAACACGTAGAACGAAAGTAAATGAATCAGATACTTTAGAACTGAAAAGCCATAACCGAAATCAGAGAACCGAGCAAAGAATGCGAACTATAATTTCGTTTGGTATTCGTGGATTTTCAGAAATATCTTTGGTTATTTTCAACAAAATCTGTGATGAGAGCAAACGAAAAAATAAACTGTTGTAATCGATGGCAGTGCACGTATGGGAGATGGCCAAAAATATGGAAACAGCAAAGATGCAACTCAATACCATGCCTAATACACTGTAGGAAAAATCTGGCGTTAAGAATACCTTAGAGTCGTCACGAAATGGACAGATACAGGTGCTGTACGGTCTTTAGCGAAACCTTACACCATTCATTCTGCAAAACAGTGGTGGGCTCAGGTAACGACGACGGAAGTGAACAGCGATCACACATATTCTTCTCTCCGAAGTTCACCACAAATGCTCAGTAATACGGAGATCTAGTGACCCTGGTGTTCAGAGGTATGCGACAGTTCTTCCTCGCGCTCACAAATCCTGTCCTGGACATACGAGCTATATGAACTTGGACTCTGACGTATTAGAACACAGTATCACCACTGGGGAACAAAACATTGTACTGTTCGATGGACTTGATCAGCTAAAATGATCACATAATCCTTTGAAGCAATGCAACCTTGCAGACTGACCATAGGGCCGACGCAATACTACGATATGTCTGCTCAAATCACAACCGAACACCGTCGTGTTTCACTCTTGGGACGTAAACTCTACCAGATGTATAAAATAGTGTGAAACGTATTCGAGCAAATGACATTCTTCCATTGTTCCACACACCAGTTTTTATGGCTTCGGCACCGTGTTTTACCGTTACGGGCATTTGGACTACTGTTGAGTGAAAATCGAATTCCAGCTCGCCCTGCAATTACCAGCTTATGGACGTCCCTTCACGTTTTTTTGGAGCTGACAGAGTTCTCGAGTGCAACATTTAGTTCTGCAATGGCCCTTGCAGCCTTCCGCCTCATTTTTGTCACAGTTCTCTTCAATGGCCCCCCAGCACAATCATTCAACACACACTTTGGTCCCCGTTGTGCATAAGCGGATGATGTTTTTGTGCTTTCCTGCATGGGGTATAATTCTTCGCCTCTTGAAATACTACCTTAGCTACGGAAGCACACACCATACGAGCGACAACAGTTTTCTCGCGTTCTAATTCACATACCTCCCATATAAGGCTCTCACACCTACACAGCACACTGTTCTGACCACGACTGACACTTGCAACGTATTGAGAGGACGCTGCAGAGATATTGTTCGCGGTCTAATACAACATTGAAACCTGCAGGCTCGACTAGTGTCTGCATTTATATTCAAGCATGCTTTCTCGCAACGTCTCCACTCCTGCACATCAATGTCGCAGCTTGTTTTGACTCGATGGTGCAACCAATATCGACAGAATAGTGGCGCAAGGATATCAAATATTATGAAACTATGAAATAATCTCTGAAATTCTTGAGGATATGTCCAAATCCATGAACTAGAGAAAAGAATACTTGTCAAGCTCACTAATCTAAACAGTTTAGACCGAACGAGGTGACGCAGTGGTTAGCACACTGGACTCGCATTCGGGAGGAAGACGGGTTCAAACACGCGTCCGGCCATCCTGAATGATGTTTTGCTAAACCGCTTCAGGCAAATGAGAGGATGGTTCCTTTGCAAGGGCACTAAGGATTTTCTTTCCCATACTTCCCTATTCCGAGCTTGTGCTCCGTCTCTAATGACCTCGTTGTCGACGGAACATAGAACACTAATCTCCTTCTCCTCTACAGTTTCGATTCGTTGATCGCATTGTTCTATTTGTCTCTCTTCGTGATGATCCTGATGGAAGAATGTAATACAATACATTGGAAGGTAAGCCGGAAAATCAGTGATAAACAGTCAAAACCAACGTCCAATAAAAAGACCTGAAATGAAAGAGTAGGAATTAACACTGATATCATAGAACCTGCTAATGGCTTTTTGTACTTACTTCAAAACAATACAACGGCTCGATAGACAACAGATGAAATAAAAAAAGGATTGACATTAGCCTAGAGAGCTTCAACTAAATAAGGTTTAGAAAACTAAGGTTCTAATTTGTCTAAACTGATCGAAGAATAGCCACCAACTCGGAGAACACATTCGTCTGTCCTTAGATTTGATAAAATATTTGGGTCTCACATTCCTGAAACAAGTTTAGGTTATCGGTAGGTGTAGAATAAAACGATGCCTTTAAATGTGCTTAATGCCAGAAATCCAAAAATCCCCATTACAATTTGTGTGAGCTGACGTCGCACGAAAACAAAGAAGAGAGACATTGCCTGTCGCACATGAACTACATGCTTTGTTGATAGACACTACCTGAAAAAAAAAAAAATCAGCACCCAGAATACATGGTCGCATATCAATGTAACTTCGTGTAGATATCTGCATCGACGGATACGTTGATTTTTAGAATGTTAATTCTCTGCGATAGGAAGAACCGCCACCAGAGAACATTAGCGTTGTTCGTGATTTATTGATGTTAGCAGGCATGGGGCATAATCAGTGTCAGATGCTGAGTGATCAAGTATTGAAAGATCGCTGTGAAGGACACGGAGATGCTTTGGACGCGTGTAAAACAGATTTGTGGGGCGTTCAGATGCGACCGTGGCCGAGTGTTATACAACGTGAGGTCGTGAGAGCAGGGAAACTCGTCGTCAAGGTTCCAGTCCACGACTGCTCACCACGACAAAGAAGGAACGCCGTACGGTGTACCAACCACATCGTAACACTTTCATATCTGCGATAGCCATCCGAGACCAAGTAGTGGACTCTCTGAACTGGAGAATTAGGCTTCTGTTAACAACATAACAGAGCCGGCTACGTTTTGATTGGTGCCGTGACCGGGAAACATTGAACTACTGATCAGTGGCGTCGCCATATCTTAAGTGATGACTCGCGATTCTGCACCAGCCCGGATGATCGGCGTCGGCGAGTATGGCGGCGGCCTATGGAGCCGTCACATTTTCCATTGTTCTGGAAAGGTCACGTTTTCCAGTGTTTTGGAGAGGCAGAATGGTGTTACTTCTGGCGACAAGGTGTGGGCTGTTATCAAGTACTATTTCAGATCACGGATAATAGTGACTGAAACAAGTCACGGACATAGTGCATCCCATGTGTTACCCGTCATGCAGCATTATCATAGATCTACAGGACATTGCTCACCCACACATGAAACGTGTCTTTTATCTGCGTGATCCTGAAGTACTCGTCGTCAGAAAGATCCCCAGATTTGTCACCGATAGAGCATGTGTGAGGCCAGTTCGGACGTGAAATCTGTCCCAGTGGGAGTATCCAGGTTATCAAGGAGCAGTTACAACAGCTGTGGGCCAGTTTACTCATGAGACGCTACCATGGATTTATGGCACCCATCCCAACAGAAACAATGCACACATCCGCCCAGAGAGGGTGCATTGTCGTACTGATGCGTACGCTCATCCTGTCCTGTTCTTTAAAACAGACTCGATTTTGTAGTCACCGAAACGACATCACATTTCCACCAAACGCGTCACGTTTCATTTAGTTTCCTCCTCATACTCTAGCTGCTTCACTTTTTTTTTTGTCGGGTAAGTGTTTCGCGTAGGTGAGTCATTTCAGTCATCCTGGCTAACGATGACATGTCGTTTTCGTCCGGTCCAATGAATCATTATGTAAAAAATGTTTAATGTTTCATGGAACATGGTGACAATGACTCGTCATAGCCACTATCATTCAGTTACGTTCGGACAAGTGGTGGTGACCATATCGAAACCCGTCGTTCATAATCAAATCCATATTGCAGCTTTCCAGCAGCGACACCTTCTGTTTTCTTTCACATTTTTTGTGTTTCTCCAGAGTTATTGTCCTTCAATATCGTGACTCATGTGTAACGAAGAAACTGCAGACTAATAGTAGCTACTGATATATTCTGTGAAATAGTGCTGTCCTAAGACTCTGCCTACTGGAGTTCCTGTCAATGGATATCAATACGTTAATACTCTAATGAATATCAGGTCTGATGTTGCCTGCGTGTAAGAATCGAACTCCTTTTCAATGTTTACGTTGTTCGAATAAAATGGAATCATTACTTCTGTTCTGATATCAGAACAACTCCCACAAGCAAATGCGAAATACTTGAAGTAATAAAATGGTGTAGCTGCTACGGTTGATAATTTCGCCACAGAAGGTTGGCTATAACCAAGACGAATCGAATCAATAGTTAACAAGAAGTAAACAATAAGAACTGTGCACTGCACTACACCCAGTAGTGGCCGTCTGACAGCAGTTATTCTCTTAGAATAAGGGAGACTTTTTAAAAATTTTGTTTACCATTGTACCTCACCATTAACTTGCGCTGACCGTTGGTCTCTTTTCCGAGTCGCAATTGCCTTCTATCGTCCTTGATACCAGTCTGCATATCGTTTGAAGACAACCTAAATATCTTTGGCCCTGTGTCAGGGATGGAAAAAACCTACCGATTAAAACCGATACCATTATTTTAGTTCTGAATAACCAGTGTTTTGCGTATTTGTTTGGCCTCGGTTATAACAGGTGTTCTTTTTTATTTTTTACTAGCAACCTGGAAAAAACAGCATATCAGTTTGCCATAGCAGCAGTACTAAAATTTTAAATAATTTTTTTATAATATGAGGCCACAGTCGTAATATATTTCTTCAAAGTCAGCACCGCCATTAGACTGTTTTTTTTTATTTGCAGTGTTATATTTACACGGTCGTGGTTTCGGCTTAAAATGCCATTATCAAGTGTTTTAATGTTATGCAGTGCCTAAGATGGCATACTGTCGTATTGAAAATACACTATTAGACACATTGTCTAAGGGTCAATATTCACCCTTAGACAATGAGTCTAATAGTGTATTTTCAATACGACAGTATGCCATCTTAGGCACTGCATAACATTAAAACACTTGATAATGGCATTTTAAGCCGAAATCATGATCGTCTAATGTAATACTGCAATAAAAAACAGTCTAAAGGCAGTACTGACTTTAAAGAAACTAAAATTTTCGGTTTCTAAATAAAACTATTTAATGGCGAGTAATGTTTATTCGTAAAGTTTCCATTGCTTTGACACATTGGCTTATTATAGAAGCTGGGAGAAGAGATCAGCACTGTATTAATAACGACGGCTACAGTTAGAAATTAGCGACAGACACATGACAACACAATCGGTACAGCATATAAGTGAGCCGCGCGGGATTAGCCGAGCGGTCTATGGGGGGGGGGGGGGGGGGGGGGGAGTCATGGACTGTGCGGCTGGTCCCGGCAGAGATTCGAGTCCTTCCGCGGGCATGGGTGTATGTGTATGTCCTTAGGATAATTTAGGTTAAGTAGTGTGTAAGCTTGGGCACTAATGACCTTATCAGTTAAGTCCCATAAGATTTCACATACATTTGAACATTAAATTGACAATAATGTAGTTGTTGCCGTGTGGCATGGCCTATTAGATGGTACGCGTGTACGTCCAATGTGCAGAACTGGCCCCCACTGGGCCTACTCGGAAGTTTCTCGCTGTCGTCCTGGAACTTTGGTTTCATTGCGCAATGGTACAACCCCCAGTCATATAGTATCAAACGACTTACTGCAGCAATGAAGTAAAATTTCCCATTTGGTTTAAAAGATTAAACATGAGAGGACACACGACAAACTTATGACATCGTATAAGAAGAAAGGCCGGCCGGAGTGGCCGTGCGGTTCTGGGCGCTACAGCCTGGAGCCGAGCGACCGCTACGGTCGCAGGTTCGAATCCTGCCTCGGGCATGGATGTGTGTGATGTCCTTAGGTTAGTTAGGTTTAATTAGTTCTAAGTTCTAGGCGACTGATGACCTCAGAAGTTAAGTCGCATGGTGCTCAGAGCCATTTTTATAAGAAGAAAACATCCAGTATATTCATTGGAGGAGAAGGTAAATTTGACTGATATACCTACAATTTTATTGACGTGCAGTACACATTAGATAATAACTGCATCTGTAATTTTGTTGTTGCTTCGCGGTGAGAAACCATCCAAAAGTGACGTCAGCTTTGTGACTTCTCGCTCTAGCTGTCGCCACGCCCATCTTTTCACCTCAGGCATCTGGAGGCAATCAGACCGGTTTCTGCCGCTGTCGATCGCGATCTGCTGCTTCCTTGTTCTATCCATGCGTTTATTACTGAAAGTAATAGCAATAAAAAGACGAAAATCGGTTATTTCAGAAACCGATTTTGAGCGGTTTTAATAGTCATGATAAACTGAATACGAAAAGAACAGGTGTAACCAGAAACCGATTGTTTCTACGACAACGGCCATCCCTACCCTGTATCACTGACAAAAGACGATCCTCTCTCTGCCGCACGTGACTTGTCCGTCACGCTTCCTGTGATTTCGAATGTTTAATCATGTGCAGCACCTGCGCGTGTATGTTGACGTTGTGTGAAGTAGTGTTTCTCGGAAGAATGTGAACCAAGGCTCTTCTATCGGCCGCTGCTAGTTCTGTTGGCGCCCGGGCAGACAGTTTCGTGTGAGTGGTTGCACTAGCCTCAGCCGGAGGGCTGTCTGGTGGGTCAGGTTTTACGACTGCCGGCTGCAGTGTACAGCCAGCGAGCGGCACGCCACGCCACTTCGGCGGCAGCGACGTCGTCCCGTCACGCCAGAACCGACAGCACGTGACGGCGTTCGGGGAACCTCCATACAGGTCCCAGGTCAGGGAACCCGTCTTTTGCGTCTGCTGCGACCACGACGAGCCTGCATCGATCGCTGCTGCGACAGTCTCTACACACAAATGTCCTTCTGTGTCAACAGCTCTTGCACTAGCGTACCGTACCGGAACTCGAATGCAAACAACAGCGGGAAATGCTCTAGCAACTGTAACACTGGAACTCGCAAAAGGATCGACAGGATAAGTTTCACTCTTAACTGGATCCTTCACATGTACGTGAATCTGTGGTAAATTCATACTCATCTCATCCATTCTGCCAAACGTACTAGTCCCTTAAGTGAATCTGTGGTGAATTCGGACAGGTTGCCTAACGCCAACTACTTGCGACAAAATTCAACTGCGAGAACACCTAGAAAAATCTAACTGCGAGAATTCTAAGTAAATCTGAAACTCATTATTATCACAAAATTTGACTACGAACTTCGATGAAAAACTGCTTTGAAACAAAAATTGGTCACTGTGAAATTTAATTAAAGAAAAAAGTCTGTTTTACGCCATTTGGCTTACCCAAGTCGCACTAACTCCTTGCAAATGCTCTCGTAGCTACAGCACGTCTCGATAACAAAGCTGCAAAAACTAACTACTTAGACGCGCAAAGGTGCGATGCGTTCTCTAAAAACACTGTATCATTTCTCGTTCATAATTTTTGATAATGATTTTAAATAAATTGAATTTTAATTGATTCTTCGGATGTTGACAATGACATTTGGTTAAATGAACTCAACATCAGTCTCATAACATATGATTTAACAACATTTAATGAAACTTTAGTAATAATTAAGCAGTCTCAGAAATAACGTAACTACGATCCAAGAATTATAAAAATTCAACTTCACTGGTGTTCGGCCGTTACCTTTGACTGAGTCTCTGGACAGAGCTGCCCTCTTTGGAGCATGCCAACCTATGTACATGAGGAACAGTGGGCCGCCCCTCCATGGTACCTAACAGTACACTCGCTGCGGCGAGTGACAGATTTGGCAGTAGCGAATGGACTGTCGGTCGGGCGGCTGTCCTTAGCTCGTAGCCGCACGCCATGTAAACGGCAAAGATGTAAATTTTGGTTGTTAACTTACCTATGAATAATAAGTGATTATTTCAAGTCTCGTGTGTCATTACAATCTGAATTGATTGGAACCATTACATAGTCCTCTTCAATTCATGGTCCTCAAGTACATTTACGTTTTCGTCTGCGGACGCTAACAACCGGTATAATCCTTCCTTGAACAAAATTCCAAAACCTAATTCTTAAATCCATTTCTCTCACAATGATCGATAAATCCCATAAAAAAACTGAAAAGTAAAAAGATTCCTGATCTGGATATCCGTAAACTTAATCATTACCTGTAATCCAGTCTTCACAAAATGTATAATTGTACCAACGTAAAAATCAGTTCTTTCCGTAACAAATGTTCCATTAATCTTTAATGGTTCAAATGTCTCTAAACACTATGGGACTTAACTTCTGAGGTCATCAGTCCCCTAAGACTTAGAACTACTTAAACCTAACTGACCTAAGGACACCACACACATCCATGCCCGAGGCAGGATTCCAACCTGTGATTGTAACAGCAGCGCGGTTCCCTACCGAAGCGCCTAGAACCGCTTGGCCACAGCGGCCGGCTAATCTGTAATATAATTCGCCTCTCGCACAATCAAAATTTTCATGGAATTTAAAATTTTTCGTTGAGTAAAATATTCTATGGCAATTCATTATAAAAGCGTTAAAGTAAATATAGCTGTCGTATGTTACAATTACTATTTCATTCACACCGTTCTTGTCTTTTTTTCACGCACCGATACTTACTCGGAGCTGTTTTGTCTCGTGGAGTAGTGAAGGATAGGGCAACTTAAAAGAATGTAAAAGGATAGGGCAACTTAAAAGAATGTATGGCATCCTTATAGGTCATTATCTTCACCAGAGAAAACATTTTACAGTACTCCCATAATAGGTTGGCAACGAATTGTCCTCATTCCGCATCGGCCACACTATATGGCTTTTCAGGCGTTGAACCTCAGCACTCCAGCCCTACCCACGTCCAATATTTATAATAAGTAAAGTGTAAGCTATACCTAGATACAGGAGTCCGCGCCGCATAGTGAAACAACCAAACAACACGACACATCATCTGAATGGAGACAGATGGGCTACAGCAAAAGATGCCGCAGTCAACAAATCAAATAATCGACTAGCGCAGCGCTGTTCTTTCCCATTCAACAAATCATCGTTCACTCTCCCTCTCATGAAATCTCTTAGTCCTTGTTTGAATCTAGGCTACTTCGAATTCCAGTGTGTTCATTTTCGTAATTTGAAGATAGCGTGAAAGACTAATTTTATTACATTTTAATGAGTGTGGAGAAAAATTCCCCAGGTGCACGGTTTCCCCGCTAGGAGTCAATGACCGCATTGACACTAGTGATATGAAGAGGCGGTGTTCAGACCATAGCGTGTTGAATATTGTTTTAGAGATGTTGCTGATCTCCTACGGTTTCCTTTTTGTGGACGAGATGAAGCGTTTGGTGTACGACATACCGATAGACACTTCAGAAGCATTGGTTGCTCGTTTGGCTGAAGCTGCAGGCATTATTCGTGAAATGCCTTGTTAGCACGCAGATGGCCGCTGAGCAATAATGAGCATTTGTGTTCTATATAGTATCACCCTTTCATTATCACTTTTCTCTTCTAGCGCAAAGGTTTATGCGCGACTTCGCAAATGGTCTAATGGATCAAACACTCATTACGACTGCGAACAAGAGAGAGATTATCTCTGACTCGTGATATAAAAATTGTGTGGATATAATGTGGAACATTAGGTGTACTATGAACTTACTTACATCTGATTTAGCAATTGCGGAGAGGAAACGGATGGTATGATTGCAACTGAACTGTAATTATCCGCATTATTGGAAGTTGCCATTCTGAATACGGAACGTAATTTGACTAACTCTGATAACATTTCATCTCAAACAAGAGGATAAAGTATCCTGAAATGTAGTTATGAAGTCCATTTGTGGAAAAACAGTATCTGATAGATGGGGAAGATACTTTAATTCCTTGGTTATTTTAACTTCTCCCTTGTCTGTGTCTCGGAATATTATTTGGTGTGTCGTAACTCGTGAGGAACTTTGTGTGTGGACAAATCAATAGAGCCTACACCACGGTCGTTTATGCTCTCTTTCTGCACTTTTATCGAAATTAATACGCAGCTTGAACAATGATTACCACACTGCAGAGAGAGTATGTCATAGCACCCAAGATGGCTTCCCCACGGCGTACGATTGTGACTATTTTAAGAATTCACAGAGTCGACGATCGCAGGAATTCTGCAAAGTCACAGAAATTTTATTCCACGTGCTGACTTCGACATCTAGAAGCATACATATTATGGTTATGAACTGTTAAACTACTTTTCTACATAGCTTCCGAAATTTTGTAGGCACTTGTCATAACGTGGCACAAGTTTTTGTATGCCTTCTTCATAAAAGGTTGCGGCCTGTGTATTCAACCATGTGGCAAGATTTTATGTGTAAGAAGAGATGAAAGTCACTAGGAGCTAGGTCCGGGCTGTACGGAGGGTGATCAAACGCGTCCTAGTGAAATTCCCGTAGGAGTTGTTTGGTCACATTCGCCGTGTGAGGTAGGGCATTATCGTGGAAAAAAAAGACAACTCCTTCTGACAGTAATCCTCGGCGCTTATTATGTATCGCGCGGCGCAATTTCTTAATGGTCTCGCAGTAACCATGTGCACTGATTGTTTGGCCTCGAGGTAAGAAATCAATCAGCAAAATTCCTTTTCTGTTCCAAAAAACGGTACACATGGCTTTTCGAGATGTCAAGATTTGCTTAGACTTAACCTTCGTTGAGGATGAAGTGTGCCTCCATTCCAGTGATTGCCGTTTTGTTTCACGGGTGTCGTACGATATCCAAGTTTCATCCCCCGTGACAATCTGAGAAAGGAAACCATCCTCATTGTAGCGTGTCAAAAACTGAAGTGCACTGCCTATCCGTTGCTTTTTGTGTTGTTCAGTAAGAATTTTGGATACCCAACGTGAGCAAAGTTTTCGAAATTTCAGCTTTTCAGTAACAATTTCATGAATTAGTGATCGTGTGATTTGCAGAACTCCCATAGCAAGGCACTAAGTATATACTTACGATTGAAATCTTCTCTTCAATTGTGTGAACCAGTTCATCAGTAACCACAGACGGGCGTCCACTTCGGTCTTCATCATGCACTTGATCACGTCTTTCATTGAACAGTGTGACCCATCTTCTAACCATTGAATCACTCACAGCATTTTGCCCGTAAACCTCGCAGATTTGGCGATGAATTTCCTTTGGTTTAAATTTCTTTGCATTTAGAAAACGAATCACAGATCTGATTTCACACGGGGTGGCATTTTCAATTACGGCTGACATTATAAAGAAGCACTACAAAGCACACGTCGGCAGCAGCGATCTGAAAATGGCGTACATGTCGTCTCCTTGAGTCACAATAACTGCAGCTCATGCTCGGAATTGTGGTGCCGCCGATACAAATAGAAACTAACTTACTTTGTGGACGACCCTCGTATATACAGGGTGATTCACGAAGATATGCTGAAACACGTATGTATTCAGTAGCAGCGACGGCGAGGCATGACAGAATCACTGACCAGAGAGTTGTTTATCGTTGCTAGTCTGCGCTTGACCGCGCAAGAGTTCAGTTGTACGTAGCGAGTCGCGAGAGCATGTAGTAGCGCGCGAGAGACAGGCGCAGTTGTGTGTGAGGAGGCAGTTGCATGTAGGGAGTCGGCAGGTGCAGTTGCGGTCGAGTTGCGAGAGAGTTCAGTTGTACGTAGCGAGTCGCGAGAGCATGTAGTAGCGCGCGAGAGACAGTCGCAGTTGTGTGTGAGGAGGCAGTTGCATGTAAAGAGTCGGCAGGTGCAGTTGCGGTCGAGTTGCGAGAGAGTTCAGTTGTACGTAGCGAGTCGCGAGAGCATGTAGTAGCGCGCGAGAGACAGTCGCAGTTGTGTGTGAGGAGGCAGTTGCATGTAGGGAGTCGGCAGGTGCAGTTGCGGTCGAGTTGCGAGAGAGTTCAGTTGTACGTAGCGAGTCGCGAGAGCATGTAGTAGCGCGCGAGAGACAGGCGCAGTTGTGTGTGAGGAGGCAGTTGCATGTAGGGAGTCGGCAGGTGCAGTTGCGGTCGAGTTGCGAGAGAGTTACGTTGTACGTAGCGAGTCGCGAGAGCATGGAGTAGCGCGCGAGAGACAGTCGCAGTTGTGTGTGAGCAGGCAGTTGCATGTAGGGAGTCGGCAGGTGCAGTTGCGGTCGAGTTGCGAGAGAGTTCAGTTGTATGTAGCGAGTCGCGAGAGCATGTAGTAGCGCGCGAGACACAGGCGCAGTTGTGTATGAGGAGGCAGTTGCATGTAGGGAGTCGGCAGGTGCAGTTGCGGTCGAGTTGCGAGAGAGTTCAGTTGTACGTAGCGAGTCGCGAGAGCATGTAGTAGCGCGCGAGAGACAGGCGCAGTTGTGTGTGAGGAGGCAGTTGCATGTAGGGAGTCGGCAGGTGCAGTTGCGGTCGAGTTGCGAGAGAGTTACGTTGTACGTAGCGAGTCGCGAGAGCATGGAGTAGCGCGCGAGAGACAGTCGCAGTTGTGTGTGAGGAGGCAGTTGCATGTAGGGAGTCGGCAGGTGCAGTTGCGGTCGAGTTGCGAGAGAGTTCAGTTGTATGTAGCGAGTCGCGAGAGCATGTAGTAGCGCGCGAGACACAGGCGCAGTTGTGTGTGAGGAGGCAGTTGCATGTAGGGAGTCGGCAGGTGCAGTTGCGGTCGAGTTGCGAGAGAGTTCAGTTGTACGTAGCGAGTCGCGAGAGCATGTAGTAGCGCGCGAGAGACAGTCGCAGTTGTGTGTGAGGAGGCAGTTGCATGTAGGGAGTCGGCAGGTGCAGTTGCGGTCGAGTTGCGAGAGAGTTCAGTTGTACGTAGCGAGTCGCGAGAGCATGTAGTAGCGCGCGAGAGACAGTCGCAGTTGTGTGTGAGGAGGCAGTTGCATGTAGGGAGTCGGCAGGTGCAGTTGCGGTCGAGTTGCGAGAGAGTTCAGTTGTATGTAGCGAGTCGCGAGAGCATGTAGTAGCGCGCGAGAGACAGGCGCAGTTGTGTGTGAGGAGGCAGTTGCATGTAGGGAGTCGGCAGGTGCAGTTGCGGTCGAGTTGCGAGAGAGTTCAGTTGTACGTAGCGAGTCGCGAGAGCATGTAGTAGCGCGCGAGAGACAGGCGCAGTTGTGTGTGAGGAAGCAGTTGCATGTAGGGAGTCGGCAGGTGCAGTTGCGGTCGAGTTGCGAGAGAGTTCAGTTGTACGTAGCGAGTCGCGAGAGAATGTAGTAGCGCGCGAGAGACAGGCGCAGTTGTGTGTGAGGAAGCAGTTGCATGTAGGGAGTCGGCAGGTGCAGTTGCGGTCGAGTTGCGAGAGAGTTCAGTTGTACGTAGCGAGTCGCGAGAGCATGTAGTAGCGCGCGAGAGACAGTCGCAGTTGTGTGTGAGGAGGCAGTTGCATGTAGGGAGTCGGCAGGTGCAGTTGCGGTCGAGTTGCGAGAGAGTTCAGTTGTACGTAGCGAGTCGCGAGAGCATGTAGTAGCGCGCGAGTGACAGTCGCAGTTGTGTGTGAGGAGGCAGTTGCATGTAGGGAGTCGGCAGGTGCAGTTGCGGTCGAGTTGCGAGAGAGTTCAGTTGTACGTAGCGAGTCGCGAGAGCATGTAGTAGCGCGCGAGAGACAGGCGCAGTTGTGTGTGAGGAGGCAGTTGCATGTAGGGAGTCGGCAGGTGCAGTTGCGGTCGAGTTGCGAGAGAGTTCAGTTGTACGTAGCGAGTCGCGAGAGCATGTAGTAGCGCGCGAGAGACAGGCGCAGTTGTGTGTGAGGAGGCAGTTGCATGTAGGGAGTCGGCAGGTGCAGTTGCGGTCGAGTTGCGAGAGAGTTCAGTTGTACGTAGCGAGTCGCGAGAGCATGTAGTAGCGCGCGAGAGACAGTCGCAGTTGTGTGTGAGGAGGCAGTTGCATGTAGGGAGTCGGCAGGTGCAGTTGCGGTCGAGTTGCGAGAGAGTTCAGTTGTACGTAGCGAGTCGCGAGAGCATGTAGTACCGCGCGAGAGACAGGCGCAGTTGTGTGTGAGGAGGCAGTTGCATGTAGGGAGTCGGCAGGTGCAGTTGCGGTCGAGTTGCGAGAGAGTTCAGTTGTACGTAGCGAGTCGCGAGAGCATGTAGTAGCGAGAGAGAGACAGGCGCAGTTGTGTGTGAGGAGGCAGTTGCATGTAGGGAGTCGGCAGGTGCAGTTGCGGTCGAGTTGCGAGAGAGTTCAGTTGTACGTAGCGAGTCGCGAGAGCATGTAGTAGCGCGCAAGAGACAGTCGCAGTTGTGTGTGAGGAGGCAGTTGCATGTAGGGAGTCGGCAGGTGCAGTTGCGGTCGAGTTGCGAGAGAGTTCAGTTGTACGTAGCGAGTCGCGAGAGCATGTAGTAGCGCGCGAGAGACAGGCGCAGTTGTGTGTGAGGAGGCAGTTGCATGTAGGGATTCGGCAGGTGCAGTTGCGGTCGAGTTGCGAGAGAGTTCAGTTGTACGTAGCGAGTCGCGAGAGCATGTAGTAGCGCGCGAGAGACAGGCGCAGTTGTGTGTGAGGAAGCAGTTGCATGTAGGGAGTCGGCAGGTGCAGTTGCGGACGAGTTGCGAGAGAGTTCAGTTGTACGTAGCGAGTCGCGAGAGCATGTAGTAGCGCGCGAGAGACAGTCGCAGTTGTGTGTGAGGAGGCAGTTGCATGTAGGGAGTCGGCAGGTGCAGTTGCGGTCGAGTTGCGAGAGAGTTCAGTTGTACGTAGCGAGTCGCGAGAGCATGTAGTAGCGCGCGAGAGACAGTCGCAGTTGTGTGTGAGGAGGCAGTTGCATGTAGGGAGTCGGCAGGTGCAGTTGCGGTCGAGTTGCGAGAGAGTTCAGTTGTACGTAGCGAGTCCCGAGAGCATGTAGTAGCGCGCGAGAGACAGGCGCAGTTGTGTGTGAGGAGGCAGTTGCATGTAGGGAGTCGGCAGGTGCAGTTGCGGTCGAGTTGCGAGAGAGTTCAGTTGTACGTAGCGAGTCGCGAGAGCATGTAGTAGCGCGCGAGAGACAGGCGCAGTTGTGTGTGAGGAGGCAGTTGCATGTAGGGAGTCGGCAGGTGCAGTTGCGGTCGAGTTGCGAGAGAGTTACGTTGTACGTAGCGAGTCGCGAGAGCATGGAGTAGCGCGTGAGAGACAGTCGCAGTTGTGTGTGAGCAGGCAGTTGCATGTAGGGAGTCGGCAGGTGCAGTTGCGGTCGAGTTGCGAGAGAGTTCAGTTGTATGTAGCGAGTCGCGAGAGCATGTAGTAGCGCGCGAGACACAGGCGCAGTTGTGTATGAGGAGGCAGTTGCATGTAGGGAGTCGGCAGGTGCAGTTGCGGTCGAGTTGCGAGAGAGTTCAGTTGTACGTAGCGAGTCGCGAGAGCATGTAGTAGCGCGCGAGAGACAGGCGCAGTTGTGTGTGAGGAGGCAGTTGCATGTAGGGAGTCGGCAGGTGCAGTTGCGGTCGAGTTGCGAGAGAGTTACGTTGTACGTAGCGAGTCGCGAGAGCATGGAGTAGCGCGCGAGAGACAGTCGCAGTTGTGTGTGAGGAGGCAGTTGCATGTAGGGAGTCGGCAGGTGCAGTTGCGGTCGAGTTGCGAGAGAGTTCAGTTGTATGTAGCGAGTCGCGAGAGCATGTAGTAGCGCGCGAGACACAGGCGCAGTTGTGTGTGAGGAGGCAGTTGCATGTAGGGAGTCGGCAGGTGCAGTTGCGGTCGAGTTGCGAGAGAGTTCAGTTGTACGTAGCGAGTCGCGAGAGCATGTAGTAGCGCGCGAGAGACAGTCGCAGTTGTGTGTGAGGAGGCAGTTGCATGTAGGGAGTCGGCAGGTGCAGTTGCGGTCGAGTTGCGAGAGAGTTCAGTTGTACGTAGCGAGTCGCGAGAGCATGTAGTAGCGCGCGAGAGACAGTCGCAGTTGTGTGTGAGGAGGCAGTTGCATGTAGGGAGTCGGCAGGTGCAGTTGCGGTCGAGTTGCGAGAGAGTTCAGTTGTATGTAGCGAGTCGCGAGAGCATGTAGTAGCGCGCGAGAGACAGGCGCAGTTGTGTGTGAGGAGGCAGTTGCATGTAGGGAGTCGGCAGGTGCAGTTGCGGTCGAGTTGCGAGAGAGTTCAGTTGTACGTAGCGAGTCGCGAGAGCATGTAGTAGCGCGCGAGAGACAGGCGCAGTTGTGTGTGAGGAAGCAGTTGCATGTAGGGAGTCGGCAGGTGCAGTTGCGGTCGAGTTGCGAGAGAGTTCAGTTGTACGTAGCGAGTCGCGAGAGAATGTAGTAGCGCGCGAGAGACAGGCGCAGTTGTGTGTGAGGAAGCAGTTGCATGTAGGGAGTCGGCAGGTGCAGTTGCGGTCGAGTTGCGAGAGAGTTCAGTTGTACGTAGCGAGTCGCGAGAGCATGTAGTAGCGCGCGAGAGACAGTCGCAGTTGTGTGTGAGGAGGCAGTTGCATGTAGGGAGTCGGCATGTGCAGTTGCGGTCGAGTTGCGAGAGAGTTCAGTTGTACGTAGCGAGTCGCGAGAGCATGTAGTAGCGCGCGAGTGACAGTCGCAGTTGTGTGTGAGGAGGCAGTTGCATGTAGGGAGTCGGCAGGTGCAGTTGCGGTCGAGTTGCGAGAGAGTTCAGTTGTACGTAGCGAGTCGCGAGAGCATGTAGTAGCGCGCGAGAGACAGGCGCAGTTGTGTGTGAGGAGGCAGTTGCATGTAGGGAGTCGGCAGGTGCAGTTGCGGTCGAGTTGCGAGAGAGTTCAGTTGTACGTAGCGAGTCGCGAGAGCATGTAGTAGCGCGCGAGAGACAGGCGCAGTTGTGTGTGAGGAGGCAGTTGCATGTAGGGAGTCGGCAGGTGCAGTTGCGGTCGAGTTGCGAGAGAGTTCAGTTGTACGTAGCGAGTCGCGAGAGCATGTAGTAGCGCGCGAGAGACAGTCGCAGTTGTGTGTGAGGAGGCAGTTGCATGTAGGGAGTCGGCAGGTGCAGTTGCGGTCGAGTTGCGAGAGAGTTCAGTTGTACGTAGCGAGTCGCGAGAGCATGTAGTACCGCGCGAGAGACAGGCGCAGTTGTGTGTGAGGAGGCAGTTGCATGTAGGGAGTCGGCAGGTGCAGTTGCGGTCGAGTTGCGAGAGAGTTCAGTTGTACGTAGCGAGTCGCGAGAGCATGTAGTAGCGAGAGAGAGACAGGCGCAGTTGTGTGTGAGGAGGCAGTTGCATGTAGGGAGTCGGCAGGTGCAGTTGCGGTCGAGTTGCGAGAGAGTTCAGTTGTACGTAGCGAGTCGCGAGAGCATGTAGTAGCGCGCAAGAGACAGTCGCAGTTGTGTGTGAGGAGGCAGTTGCATGTAGGGAGTCGGCAGGTGCAGTTGCGGTCGAGTTGCGAGAGAGTTCAGTTGTACGTAGCGAGTCGCGAGAGCATGTAGTAGCGCGCGAGAGACAGGCGCAGTTGTGTGTGAGGAGGCAGTTGCATGTAGGGATTCGGCAGGTGCAGTTGCGGTCGAGTTGCGAGAGAGTTCAGTTGTACGTAGCGAGTCGCGAGAGCATGTAGTAGCGCGCGAGAGACAGGCGCAGTTGTGTGTGAGGAAGCAGTTGCATGTAGGGAGTCGGCAGGTGCAGTTGCGGTCGAGTTGCGAGAGAGTTCAGTTGTACGTAGCGAGTCGCGAGAGCATGTAGTAGCGCGCGAGAGACAGTCGCAGTTGTGTGTGAGGAGGCAGTTGCATGTAGGGAGTCGGCAGGTGCAGTTGCGGTCGAGTTGCGAGAGAGTTCAGTTGTACGTAGCGAGTCGCGAGAGCATGTAGTAGCGCGCGAGAGACAGTCGCAGTTGTGTGTGAGGAGGCAGTTGCATGTAGGGAGTCGGCAGGTGCAGTTGCGGTCGAGTTGCGAGAGAGTTCAGTTGTACGTAGCGAGTCCCGAGAGCATGTAGTAGCGCGCGAGAGACAGGCGCAGTTGTGTGTGAGGAGGCAGTTGCATGTAGGGAGTCGGCAGGTGCAGTTGCGGTCGAGTTGCGAGAGAGTTCAGTTGTACGTAGCGAGTCGCGAGAGCATGTAGTAGCGCGCGAGAGACAGGCGCAGTTGTGTGTGAGGAGGCAGTTGCATGTAGGGAGTCGGCAGGTGCAGTTGCGGTCGAGTTGCGAGAGAGTTCAGTTGTACGTAGCGAGTCGCGAGAGCATGTAGTAGCGCGCGAGAGACAGTCGCAGTTGTGTGTGAGGAGGCAGTTGCATGTAGGGAGTCGGCAGGTGCAGTTGCGGTCGAGTTGCGAGAGAGTTCAGTTGTACGTAGCGAGTCGCGAGAGCATGTAGTAGCGCGCGAGAGACAGGCGCAGTTGTGTGTGAGGAGGCAGTTGCATGTTGGGAGTCGGCAGGTGCAGTTGCGGTCGAGTTGCGAGAGAGTTCAGTTGTACGTAGCGAGTCGCGAGAGCATGTAGTAGCGGGAGAGAGACAGGCGCAGTTGTGTGTGAGGAGGCAGTTGCATGTAGGGAGTCGGCAGGTGCAGTTGCGGTCGAGTTGCGAGAGAGTTCAGTTTACGTAGCGAGTCGCGAGAGCATGTAGTAGCGCGCGAGAGACAGTCGCAGTTGTGTGTGAGGAGGCAGTTGCATGTAGGGAGTCGGCAGGTGCAGTTGCGGTCGAGTTGCGAGAGAGTTCAGTTGTACGTAGCGAGTCGCGAGAGCATGTAGTAGCGCGCGAGAGACAGGCGCAGTTGTGTGTGAGGAGGCAGTTGCATGTAGGGAGTCGGCAGGTGCAGTTGCGGTCGAGTTGCGAGAGAGTTCAGTTGTACATAGCGAGTCGCGAGAGCATGTAGTAGCGCGCGAGAGACAGTCGCAGTTGTGTGTGAGGAGGCAGTTGCATGTAGGGAGTCGGCAGGTGCAGTTGCGGTCGAGTTGCGAGAGAGTTCAGTTGTACATAGCGAGTCGCGAGAGCATGTAGTAGCGCGCGAGAGACAGGCGCAGTTGTGTGTGAGGAGGCAGTTGCATGTAGGGAGTCGGCAGGTGCAGTTGCGGTCGAGTTGCGAGAGAGTTCAGTTGTACGTAGCGAGTCGCGAGAGCATGTAGTAGCGCGCGAGAGACAGTCGCAGTTGTGTGTGAGGAGGCAGTTGCATGTAGGGAGTCGGCAGGTGCAGTTGCGGTCGAGTTGAGAGAGAGTTCAGTTGTACGTAGCGAGTCGCGAGAGCATGTAGTAGCGCGCGAGAGACAGGCGCAGTTGTGTGTGAGGAGGCAGTTGCATGTAGGGAGTCGGCAGGTGCAGTTGCGGTCGAGTTGCGAGAGAGTTCAGTTGTACGTAGCGAGTCGCGAGAGCATGTAGTAGCGCGCGAGAGACAGGCGCAGTTGTGTGTGAGGAGGCAGTTGCATGTAGGGAGTCGGCAGGTGCAGTTGCGGTCGAGTTGCGAGAGAGTTCAGTTGTACGTAGCGAGTCGCGAGGGCATGTAGTAGCGCGCGAGAGACAGGCGCAGTTGTGTGTGAGGAGGCAGTTGCATGTAGGGAGTCAGCAGGTGTAGTTGCGGTCGAGTTGCGAGAGAGTTCAGTTGTACGTAGCGAGTCGCGAGAGCATGTAGTAGCGCGCGAGAGACAGTCGCAGTTGTGTGTGAGGAGGCAGTTGCATGTAGGGAGTCGGCAGGTGCAGTTGCGGTCGAGTTGCGAGAGAGTTCAGTTGTACGTAGCGAGTCGCGAGAGCATGTAGTAGCGCGCGAGAGACACTCGCAGTTGTGTGTGAGGAGGCAGTTGCATGTAGGGAGTCGGCAGGTGCAGTTGCGGTCGAGTTGAGAGAGAGTTCAGTTGTACGTAGCGAGTCGCGAGAGCATGTAGTAGCGCGCGAGAGACAGTCGCAGTTGTGTGTGAGGAGGCAGTTGCATGTAGGGAGTCGGCAGGTGCAGTTGCGGTCGAGTTGCGAGAGAGTTCAGTTTACGTAGCGAGTCGCGAGAGCATGTAGTAGCGCGCGAGAGACAGGCGCAGTTGTGTGTGAGGAGGCAGTTGCATGTAGGGAGTCGGCAGGTGCAGTTGCGGTCGAGTTGCGAGAGAGTTCAGTTGTACGTAGCGAGTCGCGAGAGCATGTAGTAGCGCGCGAGAGACAGGCGCAGTTGTGTGTGAGGAGGCAGTTGCATGTAGGGAGTCGGCAGGTGCAGTTGCGGTCGAGTTGCGAGAGAGTTCAGTTGTACGTAGCGAGTCGCGAGAGCATGTAGTAGCGCGCGAGAGACAGGCGCAGTTGTGTGTGAGGAGGCAGTTGCATGTAGGGAGTCGGCAG
The DNA here is from genome assembly GCF_021461385.2 of Schistocerca piceifrons. NCBI lineage: Eukaryota > Metazoa > Arthropoda > Insecta > Orthoptera > Acrididae > Schistocerca > Schistocerca piceifrons. Next base: position 827,395,291 of record NC_060139.1, read on the forward strand.
GTGCAGTTGCGGTCGAGTTGCGAGAGAGTTCAGTTGTACGTAGCGAGTCGCGAGAGCATGTAGTAGCGCGCGAGAGACAGTCGCAGTTGTGTGTGAGGAGGCAGTTGCATGTAGGGAGTCGGCAGGAGCAGTTGCGGTCGAGTTGCGAGAGAGTTCAGTTGTACGTAGCGAGTCGCGAGAGCATGTAGCAGCGCGCGAGAGACAGGCGCAGTTGTGTGTGAGGAGGCAGTTGCATGTAGGGAGTCGGCAGGTGCAGTTGCGGTCGAGTTGCGAGAGAGTTCAGTTGTACGTAGCGAGTCGCGAGAGCATGTAGTAGCGCGCGAGAGACAGGCGCAGTTGTGTGTGAGGAGGCAGTTGCATGTAGGGAGTCGGCAGGTGCAGTTGCGGTCGAGTTGCGAGAGAGTTACGTTGTACATAGCGAGTCGCGAGAGCATGTAGTAGCGCGAGAGAGACAGGCGCAGTTGTGTGTGAGGAGGCAGTTGCATGTAGGGAGTCGGCAGGTGCAGTTGCGGTCGAGTTGCGAGAGAGTTCAGTTGTACGTAGCGAGTCGCGAGAGCATGTAGTAGCGCGCGAGAGACAGGCGCAGTTGTGTGTGAGGAGGCAGTTGCATGTAGGGAGTCGGCAGGTGCAGTTGCGGTCGAGTTGCGAGAGAGTTCAGTTTACGTAGCGAGTCGCGAGAGCATGTAGTAGCGCGCGAGAGAAAGTCGCAGTTGTGTGTGTGGAGGCAGTCGCATGTAGGGAGTCGGCAGGTGCAGTTGCGGTCGAGTTGCGAGAGAGTTCAGTTGTACGTAGCGAGTCGCGAGAGCATGTAGTAGCGCGCGAGAGACAGGCGCAGTTGTGTGTGAGGAGGCAGTTGCATGTAGGGAGTCGGCAGGTGCAGTTGCGGTCGAGTTGCGAGAGAGTTCAGTTGTACGTAGCGAGTCGCGGGAGCTTGTAGTAGCGCGCGAGAGACAGGCGCAGTAGTGTGTGAGGAGGCAGTTGCATGTAGGGAGTCGGCAGGTGCAGTTGCGGTCGAGTTGCGAGAGAGTTCAGTTGTACGTAGCGAGTCGCGAGAGCATGTAGTAGTGCGCGAGAGACAGTCGCAGTTGTGTGTGAGGAGGCAGTTGCATGTAGGGAGTCGGCAGGTGCAGTTGCGGTCGAGTTGCGAGAGAGTTCAGTTGTACGTAGCGAGTCGCGAGAGCATGTAGTAGCGCGCGAGAGACAGGCGCAGTTGTGTGTGAGGAGGCAGTTGCATGTAGGGAGTCGGCAGGTGCAGTTGCGGTCGAGTTGCGAGAGAGTTCAGTTGTACGTAGCGAGTCGCGAGAGCATGTAGTAGCGCGCGAGAGACAGGCGCAGTTGTGTGTGAGGAGGCAGTTGCATGTAGGGAGTCAGCAGGTGCAGTTGCGGTCGAGTTGCGAGAGAGTTCAGTTGTACGTAGCGAGTCGCGAGAGCATGTAGTAGCGCGCGAGAGACAGTCGCAGTTGTGTGTGAGGAGGCAGTTGCATGTAGGGAGTCGGCAGGTGCAGTTGCGGTCGAGTTGCGAGAGAGTTCAGTTGTACGTAGCGAGTCGCGAGAGCATGTAGTAGCGCGCGAGAGACAGTCGCAGTTGTGTGTGAGGAGGCAGTTGCATGTAGGGAGTCGGCAGGTGCAGTTGCGGTCGAGTTGAGAGAGAGTTCAGTTGTACGTAGCGAGTCGCGAGAGCATGTAGTAGCGCGCGAGAGACAGTCGCAGTTGTGTGTGAGGAGGCAGTTGCATGTAGGGAGTCGGCAGGTGCAGTTGCGGTCGAGTTGCGAGAGAGTTCAGTTTACGTAGCGAGTCGCGAGAGCATGTAGTAGCGCGCGATAGACAGGCGCAGTTGTGTGTGAGGAGGCAGATGCATGTAGGGAGTCGGCAGGTGCAGTTGCGGTCGAGTTGCGAGAGAGTTCAGTTGTACGTAGCGAGTCGCGAGAGCATGTAGTAGCGCGCGAGAGACAGGCGCAGTTGTGTGTGAGGAGGCAGTTGCATGTAGGGAGTCGGCAGGTGCAGTTGCGGTCGAGTTGCGAGAGAGTTCAGTTGTACGTAGCGAGTCGCGAGAGCATGTAGTAGCGCGCGAGAGACAGGCGCAGTTGTGTGTGAGGAGGCAGTTGCATGTAGGGAGTCGGCAGGTGCAGTTGCGGTCGAGTTGCGAGAGAGTTCAGTTGTACGTAGCGAGTCGCGAGAGCATGTAGTAGCGCGCGAGAGACAGTCGCAGTTGTGTGTGAGGAGGCAGTTGCATGTAGGGAGTCGGCAGGTGCAGTTGCGGTCGAGTTGCGAGAGAGTTCAGTTGTACGTAGCGAGTCGCGAGAGCATGTAGCAGCGCGCGAGAGACAGGCGCAGTTGTGCGTGAGGAGGCAGTTGCATGTAGGGAGTCGGCAGGTGCAGTTGCGGTCGAGTTGCGTGAGAGTTCAGTTGTACGTAGCGAGTCGCGAGAGCATGTAGTAGCGCGCGAGAGACAGGCGCAGTTGTGTGTGAGGAGGCAGTTGCATGTAGGGAGTCGGCAGGTGCAGTTGCGATCGAGTTGCGAGAGAGTTACGTTGTACATAGCGAGTCGCGAGAGCATGTAGTAGCGCGCGAGAGACAGTCGCAGTTGTGTGTGAGGAGGCAGTTGCATGTAGGGAGTCGGCAGGTGCAGTTGCGGTCGAGTTGCGAGAGAGTTACGTTGTACGGAGCGAGTCGCGAGAGCATGGAGTAGCGCGCGAGAGACAGTCGCAGTTGTGTGTGAGCAGGCAGTTGCATGTAGGGAGTCGGCAGGTGCAGTTGCGGTCGAGTTGCGAGAGAGTTCAGTTGTATGTAGCGAGTCGCGAGAGCATGTAGTAGCGCGCGAGACACAGGCGCAGTTGTGTGTGAGGAGGCAGTTGCATGTAGGGAGTCGGCAGGTGCAGTTGCGGTCGAGTTGCGAGAGAGTTCAGTTGTACGTAGCGAGTCGCGAGAGCATGTAGTAGCGCGCGAGAGACAGGCGCAGTTGTGTGTGAGGAGGCAGTTGCATGTAGGGAGTCGGCAGGTGCAGTTGCGGTCGAGTTGCGAGAGAGTTACGTTGTACGTAGCGAGTCGCGAGAGCATGGAGTAGCGCGCGAGAGACAGTCGCAGTTGTGTGTGAGGAGGCAGTTGCATGTAGGGAGTCGGCAGGTGCAGTTGCGGTCGAGTTGCGAGAGAGTTCAGTTGTATGTAGCGAGTCGCGAGAGCATGTAGTAGCGCGCGAGACACAGGCGCAGTTGTGTGTGAGGAGGCAGTTGCATGTAGGGAGTCGGCAGGTGCAGTTGCGGTCGAGTTGCGAGAGAGTTCAGTTGTACGTAGCGAGTCGCGAGAGCATGTAGTAGCGCGCGAGAGACAGTCGCAGTTGTGTGTGAGGAGGCAGTTGCATGTAGGGAGTCGGCAGGTGCAGTTGCGGTCGAGTTGCGAGAGAGTTCAGTTGTACGTAGCGAGTCGCGAGAGCATGTAGTAGCGCGCGAGAGACAGTCGCAGTTGTGTGTGAGGAGGCAGTTGCATGTAGGGAGTCGGCAGGTGCAGTTGCGGTCGAGTTGCTAGAGAGTTCAGTTGTATGTAGCGAGTCGCGAGAGCATGTAGTAGCGCGCGAGAGACAGGCGCAGTTGTGTGTGAGGAGGCAGTTGCATGTAGGGAGTCGGCAGGTGCAGTTGCGGTCGAGTTGCGAGAGAGTTCAGTTGTACGTAGCGAGTCGCGAGAGCATGTAGTAGCGCGCGAGAGACAGGCGCAGTTGTGTGTGAGGAGGCAGTTGCATGTAGGGAGTCGGCAGGTGCAGTTGCGGTCGAGTTGCGAGAGAGTTCAGTTGTACGTAGCGAGTCGCGAGAGCATGTAGTAGCGCGCGAGAGACAGGCGCAGTTGTGTGTGAGGAAACAGTTGCATGTAGGGAGTCGGCAGGTGCAGTTGCGGTGGAGTTGCGAGAGAGTTCAGTTGTACGTAGCGAGTCGCGAGAGCATGTAGTAGCGCGCGAGAGACAGTCGCAGTTGTGTGTGAGGAGGCAGTTGCATGTAGGGAGTCGGCAGGTGCAGTTGCGGTCGAGTTGCGAGAGAGTTCAGTTGTACGTAGCGAGTCGCGAGAGCATGTAGTAGCGCGCGAGAGACAGTCGCAGTTGTGTGTGAGGAGGCAGTTGCATGTAGGGAGTCGGCAGGTGCAGTTGCGGTCGAGTTGCGAGAGAGTTCAGTTGTACGTAGCGAGTCGCGAGAGCATGTAGTAGCGCGCGAGAGACAGGCGCAGTTGTGTGTGAGGAGGCAGTTGCATGTAGGGAGTCGGCAGGTGCAGTTGCGGTCGAGTTGCGAGAGAGTTCAGTTGTACGTAGCGAGTCGCGAGAGCATGTAGTAGCGCGCGAGAGACAGGCGCAGTTGTGTGTGAGGAGGCAGTTGCATGTAGGGAGTCGGCAGGTGCAGTTGCGGTCGAGTTGCGAGAGAGTTCAGTTGTACGTAGCGAGTCGCGAGAGCATGTAGTAGCGCGCGAGAGACAGTCGCAGTTGTGTGTGAGGAGGCAGTTGCATGTAGGGAGTCGGCAGGTGCAGTTGCGGTCGAGTTGCGAGAGAGTTCAGTTGTACGTAGCGAGTCGCGAGAGCATGTAGTAGCGCGCGAGAGACAGGCGCAGTTGTGTGTGAGGAGGCAGTTGCATGTAGGGAGTCGGCAGGTGCAGTTGCGGTCGAGTTGCGAGAGAGTTCAGTTGTACGTAGCGAGTCGCGAGAGCATGTAGTAGCGAGAGAGAGACAGGCGCAGTTGTGTGTGAGGAGGCAGTTGCATGTAGGGAGTCGGCAGGTGCAGTTGCGGTCGAGTTGCGAGAGAGTTCAGTTGTACGTAGCGAGTCGCGAGAGCATGTAGTAGCGCGCAAGAGACAGTCGCAGTTGTGTGTGAGGAGGCAGTTGCATGTAGGGAGTCGGCAGGTGCAGTTGCGGTCGAGTTGCGAGAGAGTTCAGTTGTACGTAGCGAGTCGCGAGAGCATGTAGTAGCGCGCGAGAGACAGGCGCAGTTGTGTGTGAGGAGGCAGTTGCATGTAGGGATTCGGCAGGTGCAGTTGCGGTCGAGTTGCGAGAGAGTTCAGTTGTACGTAGCGAGTCGCGAGAGCATGTAGTAGCGCGCGAGAGACAGGCGCAGTTGTGTGTGAGGAAGCAGTTGCATGTAGGGAGTCGGCAGGTGCAGTTGCGGTCGAGTTGCGAGAGAGTTCAGTTGTACGTAGCGAGTCGCGAGAGCATGTAGTAGCGCGCGAGAGACAGTCGCAGTTGTGTGTGAGGAGGCAGTTGCATGTAGGGAGTCGGCAGGTGCAGTTGCGGTCGAGTTGCGAGAGAGTTCAGTTGTACGTAGCGAGTCGCGAGAGCATGTAGTAGCGCGCGAGAGACAGTCGCAGTTGTGTGTGAGGAGGCAGTTGCATGTAGGGAGTCGACAGGTGCAGTTGCGGTCGAGTTGCGAGAGAGGTCAGTTGTACGTAGCGAGTCGCGAGAGCATGTAGTAGCGCGCGAGAGACAGGCGCAGTTGTGTGTGAGGAGGCAGTTGCATGTAGGGAGTCGGCAGGTGCAGTTGCGGTCGAGTTGCGAGAGAGTTCAGTTGTACGTAGCGAGTCGCGAGAGCATGTAGTAGCGCGCGAGAGACAGGCGCAGTTGTGTGTGAGGAGGCAGTTGCATGTAGGGAGTCGGCAGGTGCAGTTGCGGTCGAGTTGCGAGAGAGTTCAGTTGTACGTAGCGAGTCGCGAGAGCATGTAGTAGCGCGCGAGAGACAGTCGCAGTTGTGTGTGAGGAGGCAGTTGCATGTAGGGAGTCGGCAGGTGCAGTTGCGGTCGAGTTGCGAGAGAGTTCAGTTGTACGTAGCGAGTCGCGAGAGCATGTAGTAGCGCGCGAGACACAGGCGCAGTTGTGTGTGAGGAGGCAGTTGCATGTAGGGAGTCGGCAGGTGCAGTTGCGGTCGAGTTGCGAGAGAGTTCAGTTGTACGTAGCGAGTCGCGAGAGCATGTAGTAGCGGGAGAGAGACAGGCGCAGTTGTGTGTGAGGAGGCAGTTGCATGTAGGGAGTCGGCAGGTGCAGTTGCGGTCGAGTTGCGAGAGAGTTCAGTTGTACGTAGCGAGTCGCGAGAGCATGTAGTAGCGCGCGAGAGACAGTCGCTGTTGTGTGTGAGGAGGCAGTTGCATGTAGGGAGTCGGCAGGTGCAGTTGCGGTCGAGTTGCGAGAGAGTTCAGTTGTACGTAGCGAGTCGCGAGAGCATGTAGTAGCGCGCGAGAGACAGGCGCAGTTGTGTGTGAGGAGGCAGTTGCATGTAGGGAGTCGGCAGGTGCAGTTGCGGTCGAGTTGCGAGAGAGTTCAGTTGTACATAGCGAGTCGCGAGAGCATGTAGTAGCGCGCGAGAGACTGTCGCAGTTGTGTGTGAGGAGGCAGTTGCATGTAGGGAGTCGGCAGGTGCAGTTGCGGTCGAGTTGCGAGAGAGTTCAGTTGTACATAGCGAGTCGCGAGAGCATGTAGTAGCGCGCGAGAGACAGGCGCAGTTGTGTGTGAGGAGGCAGTTGCATGTAGGGAGTCGGCAGGTGCAGTTGCGGTCGAGTTGCGAGAGAGTTCAGTTGTACGTAGCGAGTCGCGAGAGCATGTAGTAGCGCGCGAGAGACAGTCGCAGTTGTGTGTGAGGAGGCAGTTGCATGTAGGGAGTTGGCAGGTGCAGTTGCGGTCGAGTTGAGAGAGAGTTCAGTTGTACGTAGCGAGTCGCGAGAGCATGTAGTAGCGCGCGAGAGACAGGCGCAGTTGTGTGTGAGGAGGCAGTTGCATGTAGGGAGTCGGCAGGTGCAGTTGCGGTCGAGTTGCGAGAGAGTTCAGTTGTACGTAGCGAGTCGCGAGAGCATGTAGTAGCGCGCGAGAGACAGGCGCAGTTGTGTGTGAGGAGGCAGTTGCATGTAGGGAGTCGGCAGGTGCAGTTGCGGTCGAGTTGCGAGAGAGTTCAGTTGTACGTAGCGAGTCGCGAGAGCATGTAGTAGCGCGCGAGAGACAGGCGCAGTTGTGTGTGAGGAGGCAGTTGCATGTAGGGAGTCGGCAGGTGCAGTTGCGGTCGAGTTGCGAGAGAGTTCAGTTGTACGTAGCGAGTCGCGAGAGCATGTAGTAGCGCGCGAGAGACAGTCGCAGTTGTGTGTGAGGAGGCAGTTGCATGTAGGGAGTCGGCAGGTGCAGTTGCGGTCGAGTTGCGAGAGAGTTCAGTTGTACGTAGCGAGTCGCGAGAGCATGTAGTAGCGCGCGAGAGACACTCGCAGTTGTGTGTGAGGAGGCAGTTGCATGTAGGGAGTCGGCAGGTGCAGTTGCGGTCGAGTTGAGAGAGAGTTCAGTTGTACGTAGCGAGTCGCGAGAGCATGTAGTAGCGCGCGAGAGACAGTCGCAGTTGTGTGTGAGGAGGCAGTTGCATGTAGGGAGTCGGCAGGTGCAGTTGCGGTCGAGTTGCGAGAGAGTTCAGTTTACGTAGCGAGTCGCGAGAGCATGTAGTAGCGCGCGAGAGACAGGCGCAGTTGTGTGTGAGGAGGCAGTTGCATGTAGGGAGTCGGCAGGTGCAGTTGCGGTAGAGTTGCGAGAGAGTTCAGTTGTACGTAGCGAGTCGCGAGAGCATGTAGTAGCGCGCGAGAGACAGGCGCAGTTGTGTGTGAGGAGGCAGTTGCATGTAGGGAGTCGGCAGGTGCAGTTGCGGTCGAGTTGCGAGAGAGTTCAGTTGTACGTAGCGAGTCGCGAGAGCATGTAGTAGCGCGCGAGAGACAGGCGCAGTTGTGTGTGAGGAGGCAGTTGCATGTAGGGAGTCGGCAGGTGCAGTTGCGGTCGAGTTGCGAGAGAGTTCAGTTGTACGTAGCGAGTCGCGAGAGCATGTAGTAGCGCGCGAGAGACAGTCGCAGTTGTGTGTGAGGAGGCAGTTGCATGTAGGGAGTCGGCAGGTGCAGTTGCGGTCGAGTTGCGAGAGAGTTCAGTTGTACGTAGCGAGTCGCGAGAGCATGTAGCAGCGCGCGAGAGACAGGCGCAGTTGTGTGTGAGGAGGCAGTTGCATGTAGGGAGTCGGCAGGTGCAGTTGCGGTCGAGTTGCGAGAGAGTTCAGTTGTACGTAGCGAGTCGCGAGAGCATGTAGTAGCGCGCGAGAGACAGGCGCAGTTGTGTGTGAGGAGGCAGTTGCATGTAGGGAGTCGGCAAGTGCAGTTGCGGTCGAGTTGCGAGAGAGTTACGTTGTACATAGCGAGTCGCGAGAGCATGTAGTAGCGCGCGAGAGACAGGCGCAGTTGTGTGTGAGGAGGCAGTTGCATGTAGGGAGTCGGCAGGTGCAGTTGCGGTCGAGTTGCGAGAGAGATCAGTTGTACGTAGCGAGTCGCGAGAGCATGTAGTAGCGCGCGAGAGACAGGCGCAGTTGTGTGTGAGGAGGCAGTTGCATGTAGGGAGTCGGCAGGTGCAGTTGCGGTCGAGTTGCGAGAGAGTTCAGTTGTACGTAGCGAGTCGCGAGAGCATGTAGTAGCGCGCGAGAGACAGTCGCAGTTGTGTGTGAGGAGGCAGTTGCATGTAGGGAGTCAGCAGGTGCAGTTGCGGTCGAGTTGCGAGAGAGTTCAGTTGTACGTAGCGAGTCGCGAGAGCATGTAGTAGCGCGCAAGAGACAGGCGCAGTTGTGTGTGAGGAGGCAGTTGCATGTAGGGAGTCGGCAGGTGCAGTTGCGGTCGAGTTGCGAGAGAGTTCAGTTGTACGTAGCGAGTCGCGAGAGCATGTAGTAGCGCGAGAGAGACAGGCGCAGTTGTGTGTGAGGAGGCAGTTGCATGTAGGGAGTCGGCAGGTGCAGTTGCGGTCGAGTTGCGAGAGAGTTCAGTTGTACGTAGCGAGTCGCGAGAGCATGTAGTAGCGCGCGAGAGACAGTCGCAGTTGTGTGTGAGGAGGCAGTTGCATGTAGGGAGTCGGCAGGTGCAGTTGCGGTCGAGTTGCGAGAGAGTTCAGTTGTACGTAGCGAGTCGCGAGAGCATGTAGTAGCGCTCGAGAGACAGTCGCAGTTGTGTGTGAGGAGGCAGTTGCATGTAGGGAGTCGGCAGGTGCAGTTGCGGTCGAGTTGCGAGAGAGTTCAGTTTACGTAGCGAGTCGCGAGAGCATGTAGTAGCGCGCGAGAGAAAGTCGCAGTTGTGTGTGTGGAGGCAGTCGCATATAGGGAGTCGGCAGGTGCAGTTGCGGTCGAGTTGCGAGAGAGTTCAGTTGTACGTAGCGAGTCGCGAGAGCATGTAGTAGCGCGCGAGAGACAGGCGCAGTTGTGTGTGAGGAGGCAGTTGCATGTAGGGAGTCGGCAGGTGCAGTTGCGGTCGAGTTGCGAGAGAGTTCAGTTGTACGTAGCGAGTCGCGAGAGCATGTAGTAGCGCGCGAGAGACAGGCGCAGTTGTGTGTGAGGAGGCAGTTGCATGTAGGGAGTCGGCAGGTGCAGTTGCGGTCGAGTTGCGAGAGAGTTCAGTTGTACGTAGCGAGTCGCGAGAGCATGTAGTAGTGCGCGAGAGACAGTCGCAGTTGTGTGTGAGGAGGCAGTTGCATGTAGGGAGTCGGCAGGTGCAGTTGCGGTCGAGTTGCGAGAGAGTTCAGTTGTACGTAGCGAGTCGCGAGAGCATGTAGTAGCGCGCGAGAGACAGGCGCAGTTGTGTGTGAGGAGGCAGTTGCATGTAGGGAGTCGGCAGGTGCAGTTGCGGTCGAGTTGCGAGAGAGTTCAGTTGTACGTAGCGAGTCGCGAGAGCATGTAGTAGCGCGCGAGAGACAGGTGCAGTTGTGTGTGAGGAGGCAGTTGCATGTAGGGAGTCAGCAGGTGCAGTTGCGGTCGAGTTGCGAGAGAGTTCAGTTGTACGTAGCGAGTCGCGAGAGCATGTAGTAGCGCGCGAGAGACAGTCGCAGTTGTGTGTGAGGAGGCAGTTGCATGTAGGGAGTCGGCAGGTGCAGTTGCGGTCGAGTTGCGAGAGAGTTCAGTTGTACGTAGCGAGTCGCGAGAGCATGTAGTAGCGCGCGAGAGACAGTCGCAGTTGTGTGTGAGGAGGCAGTTGCATGTAGGGAGTCGGCAGGTGCAGTTGCGGTCGAGTTGCGAGAGAGGTCAGTTGTACGTAGCGAGTCGCGAGAGCATGTAGTAGCGCGCGAGAGACAGGCGCAGTTGTGTGTGAGGAGGCAGTTGCATGTAGGGAGTCGGCAGGTGCAGTTGCGGTCGAGTTGCGAGAGAGTTCAGTTGTACGTAGCGAGTCGCGAGAGCATGTAGTAGCGCGCGAGAGACAGGCGCAGTTGTGTGTGAGGAGGCAGTTGCATGTAGGGAGTCGGCAGGTGCAGTTGCGGTCGAGTTGCGAGAGAGTTCAGTTGTACGTAGCGAGTCGCGAGAGCATGTAGTAGCGCGCGAGAGACAGTCGCAGTTGTGTGTGAGGAGGCAGTTGCATGTAGGGAGTCGGCAGGTGCAGTTGCGGTCGAGTTGCGAGAGAGTTCAGTTGTACGTAGCGAGTCGCGAGAGCATGTAGTAGCGCGCGAGAGACAGGCGCAGTTGTGTGTGAGGAGGCAGTTGCATGTAGGGAGTCGGCAGGTGCGGTTGCGGTCGAGTTGCGAGAGAGTTCAGTTTTACGTAGCGAGTCGCGAGAGCATGTAGTAGCGGGAGAGAGACAGGCGCAGTTGTGTGTGAGGAGGCAGTTGCATGTAGGGAGTCGGCAGGTGCAGTTGCGGTCGAGTTGCGAGAGAGTTCAGTTGTACGTAGCGAGTCGCGAGAGCATGTAGTAGCGCGCGAGAGACAGTCGCAGTTGTGTGTGAGGAGGCAGTTGCATGTAGGGAGTCGGCAGGTGCAGTTGCGGTCGAGTTGCGAGAGAGTTCAGTTGTACGTAGCGAGTCGCGAGAGCATGTAGTAGCGCGCGAGAGACAGGCGCAGTTGTGTGTGAGGAGGCAGTTGCATGTAGGGAGTCGGCAGGTGCAGTTGCGGTCGAGTTGCGAGAGAGTTCAGTTGTACATAGCGAGTCGCGAGAGCATGTAGTAGCGCGCGAGAGACAGTCGCAGTTGTGTGTGAGGAGGCAGTTGCATGTAGGGAGTCGGCAGGTGCAGTTGCGGTCGAGTTGCGAGAGAGTTCAGTTGTACATAGCGAGTCGCGAGAGCATGTAGTAGCGCGCGAGAGACAGGCGCAGTTGTGTGTGAGGAGGCAGTTGCATGTAGGGAGTCGGCAGGTGCAGTTGCGGTCGAGTTGCGAGAGAGTTCAGTTGTACGTAGCGAGTCGCGAGAGCATGTAGTAGCGCGCGAGAGACAGTCGCAGTTGTGTGTGAGGAGGCAGTTGCATGTAGGGAGTCGGCAGGTGCAGTTGCGGTCGAGTTGAGAGAGAGTTCAGTTGTACGTAGCGAGTCGCGAGAGCATGTAGTAGCGCGCGAGAGACAGGCGCAGTTGTGTGTGAGGAGGCAGTTGCATGTAGGGAGTCGGCAGGTGCAGTTGCGGTCGAGTTGCGAGAGAGTTCAGTTGTACGTAGCGAGTCGCGAGAGCATGTAGTAGCGCGCGAGAGACAGGCGCAGTTGTGTGTGAGGAGGCAGTTGCATGTAGGGAGTCGGCAGGTGCAGTTGCGGTCGAGTTGCGAGAGAGTTCAGTTGTACGTAGCGAGTCGCGAGAGCATGTAGTAGCGCGAGAGAGACAGGCGCAGTTGTGTGTGAGGAGGCAGTTGCATGTAGGGAGTCAGCAGGTGCAGTTGCGGTCGAGTTGCGAGAGAGTTCAGTTGTACGTAGCGAGTCGCGAGAGCATGTAGTAGCGCGCGAGAGACAGTCGCAGTTGTGTGTGAGGAGGCAGTTGCATGTAGGGAGTCGGCAGGTGCAGTTGCGGTCGAGTTGCGAGAGAGTTCAGTTGTACGTAGCGAGTCGCGAGAGCATGTAGTAGCGCGCGAGAGACACTCGCAGTTGTGTGTGAGGAGGCAGTTGCATGTAGGGAGTCGGCAGGTGCAGTTGCGGTCGAGTTGAGAGAGAGTTCAGTTGTACGTAGCGAGTCGCGAGAGCATGTAGTAGCGCGCGAGAGACAGTCGCAGTTGTGTGTGAGGAGGCAGTTGCATGTAGGGAGTCGGCAGGTGCAGTTGCGGTCGAGTTGCGAGAGAGTTCAGTTTACGTAGCGAGTCGCGAGAGCATGTAGTAGCGCGCGAGAGACAGGCGCAGTTGTGTGTGAGGAGGCAGTTGCATGTAGGGAGTCGGCAGGTGCAGTTGCGGTCGAGTTGCGAGAGAGTTCAGTAGTACGTAGCGAGTCGCGAGAGCATGTAGTAGCGCGCGAGAGACAGGCGCAGTTGTGTGTGAGGAGGCAGTTGCATGTAGGGAGTCGGCAGGTGCAGTTGCGGTCGAGTTGCGAGAGAGTTCAGTTGTACGTAGCGAGTCGCGAGAGCATGTAGTAGCGCGCGAGAGACAGGCGCAGTTGTGTGTGAGGAGGCAGTTGCATGTAGGGAGTCGGCAGGTGCAGTTGCGGTCGAGTTGCGAGAGAGTTCAGTTGTACGTAGCGAGTCGCGAGAGCATGTAGTAGCGCGCGAGAGACAGTCGCAGTTGTGTGTGAGGAGGCAGTTGCATGTAGGGAGTCGGCAGGTGCAGTTGCGGTCGAGTTGCGAGAGAGTTCAGTTGTACGTAGCGAGTCGCGAGAGCATGTAGCAGCGCGCGAGAGACAGGCGCAGTTGTGTGTGAGGAGGCAGTTGCATGTAGGGAGTCGGCAGGTGCAGTTGCGGTCGAGTTGCGAGAGAGTTCAGTTGTACGTAGCGAGTCGCGAGAGCATGTAGTAGCGCGCGAGAGACAGGCGCAGTTGTGTGTGAGGAGGCAGTTGCATGTAGGGAGTCGGCAGGTGCAGTTGCGGTCGAGTTGCGAGAGAGTTCAGTTGTACATAGCGAGTCGCGAGAGCATGTAGTAGCGCGCGAGAGACAGGCGCAGTTGTGTGTGAGGAGGCAGTTGCATGTAGGGAGTCGGCAGGTGCAGTTGCGGTCGAGTTGCGAGAGAGTTCAGTTGTACGTAGCGAGTCGCGAGAGCATGTAGTAGCGCGCGAGAGACAGGCGCAGTTGTGTGTGAGGAGGCAGTTGCATGTAGGGAGTCGGCAGGTGCAGTTGCGGTCGAGTTGCGAGAGAGTTCAGTTGTACGTAGCGAGTCGCGAGAGCATGTAGTAGCGCGCGAGAGACAGTCGCAGTTGTGTGTGAGGAGGCAGTTGCATGTAGGGAGTCAGCAGGTGCAGTTGCGGTCGAGTTGCGAGAGAGTTCAGTTGTACGTAGCGAGTCGCGAGAGCATGTAGTAGCGCGCGAGAGACAGGCGCAGTTGTGTGTGAGGAGGCAGTTGCATGTAGGGAGTCGGCAGGTGCAGTTGCGGTCGAGTTGCGAGAGAGTTCAGTTGTACGTAGCGAGTCGCGAGAGCATGTAGTAGCGCGAGAGAGACAGGCGCAGTTGTGTGTGAGGAGGCAGTTGCATGTAGGGAGTCGGCAGGTGCAGTTGCGGTCGAGTTGCGAGAGAGTTCAGTTGTACGTAGCGAGTCGCGAGAGCATGTAGTAGCGCGCGAGAGACAGTCGCAGTTGTGTGTGAGGAGGCAGTTGCATGTAGGGAGTCGGCAGGTGCAGTTGCGGTCGAGTTGCGAGAGAGTTCAGTTGTACGTAGCGAGTCGCGAGAGCATGTAGTAGCGCTCGAGAGACAGTCGCAGTTGTGTGTGAGGAGGCAGTTGCATGTAGGGAGTCGGCAGGTGCAGTTGCGGTCGAGTTGCGAGAGAGTTCAGTTTACGTAGCGAGTCGCGAGAGCATGTAGTAGCGCGCGAGAGAAAGTCGCAGTTGTGTGTGTGGAGGCAGTCGCATGTAGGGAGTCGGCAGGTGCAGTTGCGGTCGAGTTGCGAGAGAGTTCAGTTGTACGTAGCGAGTCGCGAGAGCATGTAGTAGCGCGCGAGAGACAGGCGCAGTTGTGTGTGAGGAGGCAGTTGCATGTAGGGAGTCGGCAGGTGCAGTTGCGGTCGAGTTGCGAGAGAGTTCAGTTGTACGTAGCGAGTCGCGAGAGCATGTAGTAGTGCGCGAGAGACAGTCGCAGTTGTGTGTGAGGAGGCAGTTGCATGTAGGGAGTCGGCAGGTGCAGTTGCGGTCGAGTTGCGAGAGAGTTCAGTTGTACGTAGCGAGTCGCGAGAGCATGTAGTAGCGCGCGAGAGACAGGCGCAGTTGTGTGTGAGGAGGCAGTTGCATGTAGGGAGTCGGCAGGTGCAGTTGCGGTCGAGTTGCGAGAGAGTTCAGTTGTACGTAGCGAGTCGCGAGAGCATGTAGTAGCGCGCGAGAGACAGGCGCAGTTGTGTGTGAGGAGGCAGTTGCATGTAGGGAGTCAGCAGGTGCAGTTGCGGTCGAGTTGCGAGAGAGTTCAGTTGTACGTAGCGAGTCGCGAGAGCATGTAGTAGCGCGCGAGAGACAGTCGCAGTTGTGTGTGAGGAGGCAGTTGCATGTAGGGAGTCGGCAGGTGCAGTTGCGGTCGAGTTGCGAGAGAGTTCAGTTGTACGTAGCGAGTCGCGAGAGCATGTAGTAGCGCGCGAGAGACACTCGCAGTTGTGTGTGAGGAGGCAGTTGCATGTAGGGAGTCGGCAGGTGCAGTTGCGGTCGAGTTGAGAGAGAGTTCAGTTGTACGTAGCGAGTCGCGAGAGCATGTAGTAGCGCGCGAGAGACAGGCGCAGTTGTGTGTGAGGAGGCAGTTGCATGTAGGGAGTCGGCAGGTGCAGTTGCGGTCGAGTTGCGAGAGAGTTCAGTTTACGTAGCGAGTCGCGAGAGCATGTAGTAGCGCGCGAGAGACAGGCGCAGTTGTGTGTGAGGAGGCAGTTGCATGTAGGGAGTCGGCAGGTGCAGTTGCGGTCGAGTTGCGAGAGAGTTCAGTTGTACGTAGCGAGTCGCGAGAGCATGTAGTGGCGCGCGAGAGACAGGCGCAGTTGTGTGTGAGGAGGCAGTTGCATGTAGGGAGTCGGCAGGTGCAGTTGCGGTCGAGTTGCGAGAGAGTTCAGTTGTACGTAGCGAGTCGCGAGAGCATGTAGTAGCGCGCGAGAGACAGGCGCAGTTGTGTGTGAGGAGGCAGTTGCATGTAGGGAGTCGGCAGGTGCAGTTGCGGTCGAGTTGCGAGAGAGTTCAGTTGTACGTAGCGAGTCGCGAGAGCATGTAGTAGCGCGCGAGAGACAGTCGCAGTTGTGTGTGAGGAGGCAGTTGCATGTAGGGAGTCGGCAGGTGCAGTTGCGGTCGAGTTGCGAGAGAGTTCAGTTGTACGTAGCGAGTCGCGAGAGCATGTAGCAGCGCGCGAGAGACAGGCGCAGTTGTGTGTGAGGAGGCAGTTGCATGTAGGGAGTCGGCAGGTGCAGTTGCGGTCGAGTTGCGAGAGAGTTCAGTTGTACGTAGCGAGTCGCGAGAGCATGTAGTAGCACGCGAGAGACAGGCGCAGTTGTGTGTGAGGAGGCAGTTGCATGTAGGGAGTCGGCAGGTGCAGTTGCGGTCGAGTTGCGAGAGAGTTCAGTTGTACGTAGCGAGTCGCGAGAGCATGTAGTAGCGCGCGAGAGACAGTCGCAGTTGTGTGTGAGGAGGCAGTTGCATGTAGGGAGTCAGCAGGTGCAGTTGCGGTCGAGTTGCGAGAGAGTTCAGTTGTACGTAGCGAGTCGCGAGAGCATGTAGTAGCGCGCGAGAGACAGGCGCAGTTGTGTGTGAGGAGGCAGTTGCATGTAGGGAGTCGGCAGGTGCAGTTGCGGTCGAGTTGCGAGAGAGTTCAGTTGTACGTAGCGAGTCGCGAGAGCATGTAGTAGCGCGAGAGAGACAGGCGCAGTTGTGTGTGAGGAGGCAGTTGCATGTAGGGAGTCGGCAGGTGCAGTTGCGGTCGAGTTGCGAGAGAGTTCAGTTGTACGTAGCGAGTCGCGAGAGCATGTAGTAGCGCGCGAGAGACAGTCGCAGTTGTGTGTGAGGAGGCAGTTGCATGTAGGGAGTCGGCAGGTGCAGTTGCGGTCGAGTTGCGAGAGAGTTCAGTTGTACGTAGCGAGTCGCGAGAGCATGTAGTAGCGCGCGAGAGACAGTCGCAGTTGTGTGTGAGGAGGCAGTTGCATGTAGGGAGTCGGCAGGTGCAGTTGCGGTCGAGTTGCGAGAGAGTTCAGTTTACGTAGCGAGTCGCGAGAGCATGTAGTAGCGCGCGAGAGAAAGTCGCAGTTGTGTGTGTGGAGGCAGTCGCATGTAGGGAGTCGGCAGGTGCAGTTGCGGTCGAGTTGCGAGAGAGTTCAGTTGTACGTAGCGAGTCGCGAGAGCATGTAGTAGCGCGCGAGAGACAGGCGCAGTTGTGTGTGAGGAGGCAGTTGCATGTAGGGAGTCGGCAAGTGCAGTTGCGGTCGAGTTGCGAGAGAGTTCAGTTGTACGTAGCGAGTCGCGAGAGCATGTAGTAGCGCGCGAGAGACAGGCGCAGTTGTGTGTGAGGAGGCAGTTGCATGTAGGGAGTCGGCAGGTGCAGTTGCGGTCGAGTTGCGAGAGAGTTCAGTTGTACGTAGCGAGTCGCGAGAGCATGTAGTAGTGCGCGAGAGACAGTCGCAGTTGTGTGTGAGGAGGCAGTTGCATGTAGGGAGTCGGCAGGTGCAGTTGCGGTCGAGTTGCGAGAGAGTTCAGTTGTACGTAGCGAGTCGCGAGAGCATGTAGTAGCGCGCGAGAGACAGTCGCAGTTGTGTGTGAGGAGGCAGTTGCATGTAGGGAGTCGGCAGGTGCAGTTGCGGTCGAGTTGCGAGAGAGTTCAGTTGTACGTAGCGAGTCGCGAGAGCATGTAGTAGCGCGCGAGAGACAGGCGCAGTTGTGTGTGAGGAGGCAGTTGCATGTAGGGAGTCGGCAGGTGCAGTTGCGGTCGAGTTGCGAGAGAGTTCAGTTGTACGTAGCGAGTCGCGAGAGCATGTAGTAGCGCGCGAGAGACAGGCGCAGTTGTGTGTGAGGAGGCAGTTGCATGTAGGGAGTCGGCAGGTGCAGTTGCGGTCGAGTTGCGAGAGAGTTCAGTTGTACGTAGCGAGTCGCGAGTGCATGTAGTAGCGCGCGAGAGACAGTCGCAGTTGTGTGTGAGGAGGCAGTTGCATGTAGGGAGTCGGCAGGTGCAGTTGCGGTCGAGTTGCGAGAGAGTTCAGTTGTAAGTAGCGAGTCGCGAGAGCCTGTAGTAGCGCGCGAGAGACTGGCGCAGTTGTGTGTGAGGAGGCAGTTGCATGTAGGGAGTCGGCAGGTGCAGTAGCGGTCGAGTTGCGAGAGAGTTCAGTTGTTCGTAGCGAGTCGCGAGAGCATGTAGTAGCGCGCGAGAGACAGGCGCAGTTGTGTGTGAGGAGGCAGTTGCATGTAGGGAGTTGGCAGGTGCAGTTGCGGTCGAGTTGCGAGAGAGTTCAGTTGTACGTAGCGAGTCGCGAGAGCATGTAGTAGCGCGCGAGAGACAGGCGCAGTTGTGTGTGAGGAGGCAGTTGCATGTAGGGAGTCGGCAGGTGCAGTTGCGGTCGAGTTGCGAGAGAGTTCAGTTGTACGTAGCGAGTCGCGAGAGCATGTAGTAGCGCGCGAGAGACAGGCGCAGTTGTGTGTGAGGAGGCAGTTGCATGTAGGGAGTCGGCAGGTGCAGTTGCGGTCGAGTTGCGAGAGAGTTCAGTTGTACGTAGCGAGTCGCGAGAGCATGTAGTAGCGCGCGAGAGACAGGCGCAGTTGTGTGTGAGGAGGCAGTTGCATGTAGGGAGTCGGCAGGTGCAGTTGCGGTCGAGTTGCGAGAGAATTCAGTTGTACGTAGCGAGTCGCGAGAGCATGTAGTAGCGCGCGAGAGACAGGCGCAGTTGTGTGTGAGGAGGCAGTTGCATGTAGGGAGTCGGCAGGTGCAGTTGCGGTCGAGTTGCGAGAGAGTTCAGTTGTACGTAGCGAGTCGCGAGAGCATGTAGTAGCGCGCGAGAGACAGGCGCAGTTGTGTGTGAGGAGGCAGTTGCATGTAGGGAGTCGGCAGGTGCAGTTGCGGTCGAGTTGCGAGAGAGTTCAGTTGTACGTAGCGAGTCGCGAGAGCATGTAGTAGCGCGCGAGAGACAGTCGCAGTTGTGTGTGAGGAGGCAGTTGCATGTAGGGAGTCAGCAGGTGCAGTTGCGGTCGAGTTGCGAGAGAGTTCAGTTGTACGTAGCGAGTCGCGAGAGCATGTAGTAGCGCGCGAGAGACAGGCGCAGTTGTGTGTGAGGAGGCAGTTGCATTTAGGGAGTCGGCAGGGGCAGTTGCGGTCGAGTTGCGAGAGAGTTCAGTTGTACGTAGCGAGTCGCGAGAGCATGTAGTAGCGCGCGAGAGACAGTCGCAGTTGTGTGTGAGGAGGCAGTTGCATGTAGGGAGTCGGCAGGTGCAGTTGCGGTCGAGTTGCGAGAGAGTTCAGTTGTACGTAGCGAGTCGCGAAAGCATGTAGTAGCGCGCGAGAGACAGTCGCAGTTGTGTGTGAGGAGGCAGTTGCATGTAGGGAGTCGGCAGGTGCAGTTGCGGCCGAGTTGCGAGAGAGTTCAGTTGTACGTAGCGAGTCGCGAGAGCATGTAGTAGCGCGCGAGAGACAGGCGCAGTTGTGTGTGAGGAGGCAGTTGCATGTAGGGAGTCGGCAGGTGCAGTTGCGGTCGAGTTGCGAGAGAGTTCAGTTGTACGTAGCGAGTCGCGAGAGCATGTAGTAGCGCGCGAGAGACAGGCGCAGTTGTGTGTGAGGAGGCAGTTGCATGTAGGGAGTCGGCAGGTGCAGTTGCGGTCGAGTTGCGAGAGAGTTCAGTTGTACGTAGCGAGTCGCGAGAGCATGTAGTAGCGCGCGAGAGACAGGCGCAGTTGTGTGTGAGGAGGCAGTTGCATGTAGGGAGTCGGCAGGTGCAGTTGCGGTCGAGTTGCGAGAGAGTTCAGTTGTACGTAGCGAGTCGCGAGAGCATGTAGTAGCGCGCGAGAGACAGTCGCAGTTGTGTGTGAGGAGGCAGTTGCATGTAGGGAGTCGGCAGGTGCAGTTGCGGTCGAGTTGCGAGAGAGTTCAGTTGTACGTAGCGAGTCGCGAGAGCATGTAGTAGCGCGCGAGAGACAGTCGCAGTTGTGTGTGAGGAGGCAGTTGCATGTAGGGAGTCGGCAGGTGCAGTTGCGGTCGAGTTGCGAGAGAGTTCAGTTGTACGTAGCGAGTCGCGAGAGCATGTAGTAGCGCGCGAGAGACAGGCGCAGTTGTGTGTGAGGAGGCAGTTGCATGTAGGGAGTCGGCAGGTGCAGTTGCGGTCGAGTTGCGAGAGAGTTCAGTTGTACGTAGCGAGTCGCGAGAGCATGTAGTAGCGCGCGAGAGACAGTCGCAGTTGTGTGTGAGGAGGCAGTTGCATGTAGGGAGTTGGCAGGTGCAGTTGCGGTCGAGTTGCGAGAGAGTTCAGTTGTACGTAGCGAGTCGCGAGAGCATGTAGTAGCGCGCGAGAGACAGGCGCAGTTGTGTGTGAGGAGGCAGTTGCATGTAGGGAGTCGGCAGGTGCAGTTGCGGTCGAGTTGCGAGAGAGTTCAGTTGTACGTAGCGAGTCGCGAGAGCATGTAGTAGCGCGCGAGAGACAGGCGCAGTTGTGTGTGAGGAGGCAGTTGCATGTAGGGAGTTGGCAGGTGCAGTTGCGGTCGAGTTGCGAGAGAGTTCAGTTGTACGTAGCGAGTCGCGAGAGCATGTAGTAGCGCGCGAGAGACAGGCGCAGTTGTGTGTGAGGAGGCAGTTGCATGTAGGGAGTCGGCAGGTGCAGTTGCGGTCGAGTTGCGAGAGAGTTCAGTTGTACGTAGCGAGTCGCGAGAGCATGTAGTAGCGCGCGAGAGACAGGCGCAGTTGTGTGTGAGGAGGCAGTTGCATGTAGGGAGTCGGCAGGTGCAGTTGCGGTCGAGTTGCGAGAGAGTTCAGTTGCACGTAGCGAGTCGCGAGAGCATGTAGTAGCGCGCGAGAGACAGGCGCAGTTGTGTGTGAGGAGGCAGTTGCATGTAGGGAGTCGGCAGGTGCAGTTGCGGTCGAGTTGCGAGAGAGTTCAGTTGTACGTAGCGAGTCGCGAGAGCATGTAGTAGCGCGCGAGAGACAGGCGCAGTTGTGTGTGAGGAGGCAGTTGCATGTAGGGAGTCGGCAGGTGCAGTTGCGGTCGAGTTGCGAGAGAGTTCAGTTGTACGTAGCGAGTCGCGAGAGCATGTAGTAGCGCGCGAGAGACAGGCGCAGTTGTGTGTGAGGAGGCAGTTGCATGTAGGGAGTCGGCAGGTGCAGTTGCGGTCGAGTTGCGAGAGAGTTCAGTTGTACGTAGCGAGTCGCGAGAGCATGTAGTAGCGCGCGAGAGACAGTCGCAGTTGTGTGTGAGGAGGCAGTTGCATGTAGGGAGTTGGCAGGTGCAGTTGCGGTCGAGTTGCGAGAGAGTTCAGTTGTACGTAGCGAGTCGCGAGAGCATGTAGTAGCCCGCGAGAGACAGGCGCAGTTGTGTGTGAGGAGGCAGTTGCATGTAGGGAGTCGGCAGGTGCAGTTGCGGTCGAGTTGCGAGAGAGTTCAGTTGTACGTAGCGAGTCGCGAGAGCATGTAGTAGCGCGCGAGAGACAGTCGCAGTTGTGTGTGAGGAGGCAGTTGCATGTAGGGAGTTGGCAGGTGCAGTTGCGGTCGAGTTGCGAGAGAGTTCAGTTGTACGTAGCGAGTCGCGAGAGCATGTAGTAGCCCGCGAGAGACAGGCGCAGTTGTGTGTGAGGAGGCAGTTGCATGTAGGGAGTCGGCAGGTGCAGTTGCGGTCGAGTTGCGAGAGAGTTCAGTTGTACGTAGCGAGTCGCGAGAGCATGTAGTAGCGCGCGAGAGACAGGCGCAGTTGTGTGTGAGGAGGCAGTTGCATGTAGGGAGTTGGCAGGTGCAGTTGCGGTCGAGTTGCGAGAGAGTTCAGTTGTACGTAGCGAGTCGCGAGAGCATGTAGTAGCGCGCGAGAGACAGGCGCAGTTGTGTGTGAGGAGGCAGTTGCATGTAGGGAGTCGGCAGGTGCAGTTGCGGTCGAGTTGCGAGAGAGTTCAGTTGCACGTAGCGAGTCGCGAGAGCATGTAGTAGCGCGCGAGAGACAGGCGCAGTTGTGTGTGAGGAGGCAGTTGCATGTAGGGAGTCGGCAGGTGCAGTTGCGGTCGAGTTGCGAGAGAGTTCAGTTGTACGTAGCGAGTCGCGAGAGCATGTAGTAGCGCGCGAGAGACAGGCGCAGTTGTGTGTGAGGAGGCAGTTGCATGTAGGGAGTCGGCAGGTGCAGTTGCGGTCGAGTTGCGAGAGAGTTCAGTTGTACGTAGCGAGTCGCGAGAGCATGTAGTAGCGCGCGAGAGACAGTCGCAGTTGTGTGTGAGGAGGCAGTTGCATGTAGGGAGTCGGCAGGTGCAGTTGCGGTCGAGTTGCGAGAGAGTTCAGTTGTACGTAGCTAGTCGCGAGAGCATGTAGTAGCGCGCGAGAGACAGTCGCAGTTGTGTGTGAGGAGGCAGTTGCATGTAGGGAGTCGGCAGGTGCAGTTGCGGTCGAGTTGCGAGAGAGTTCAGTTGTACGTAGCGAGTCGCGAGAGCATGTAGTAGCGCGCGAGAGACAGGCGCAGTTGTGTGTGAGGAGGCAGTTGCATGTAGGGAGTCGGCAGGTGCAGTTGCGGTCGAGTTGCGAGAGAGTTCAGTTGTACGTAGCGAGTCGCGAGAGCATGTAGTAGCGCGCGAGAGACAGGCGCAGTTGTGTGTGAGGAGGCAGTTGCATGTAGGGAGTCGGCAGGTGCAGTTGCGGTCGAGTTGCGAGAGAGTTCAGTTGTACGTAGCGAGTCGCGAGAGCATGTAGTAGTGCGCGAGAGACAGTCGCAGTTGTGTGTGAGGAGGCAGTTGCATGTAGGGAGTCGGCAGGTGCAGTTGCGGTCGAGTTGCGAGAGAGTTCAGTTGTACGTAGCGAGTCGCGAGAGCATGTAGTAGCGCGCGAGAGACAGTCGCAGTTGTGTGTGAGGAGGCAGTTGCATGTAGGGAGTCGGCAGGTGCAGTTGCGGTCGAGTTGCGAGAGAGTTCAGTTGTACGTAGCGAGTCGCGAGAGCATGTAGTAGCGCGCGAGAGACAGGCGCAGTTGTGTGTGAGGAGGCAGTTGCATGTAGGGAGTCGGCAGGTGCAGTTGCGGTCGAGTTGCGAGAGAGTTCAGTTGTACGTAGCGAGTCGCGAGAGCATGTAGTAGCGCGCGAGAGACAGGCGCAGTTGTGTGTGAGGAGGCAGTTGCATGTAGGGAGTCGGCAGGTGCAGTTGCGGTCGAGTTGCGAGAGAGTTCAGTTGTACGTAGCGAGTCGCGAGTGCATGTAGTAGCGCGCGAGAGACAGTCGCAGTTGTGTGTGAGGAGGCAGTTGCATGTAGGGAGTCGGCAGGTGCAGTTGCGGTCGAGTTGCGAGAGAGTTCAGTTGTAAGTAGCGAGTCGCGAGAGCCTGTAGTAGCGCGCGAGAGACTGGCGCAGTTGTGTGTGAGGAGGCAGTTGCATGTAGGGAGTCGGCAGGTGCAGTAGCGGTCGAGTTGCGAGAGAGTTCAGTTGTTCGTAGCGAGTCGCGAGAGCATGTAGTAGCGCGCGAGAGACAGGCGCAGTTGTGTGTGAGGAGGCAGTTGCATGTAGGGAGTTGGCAGGTGCAGTTGCGGTCGAGTTGCGAGAGAGTTCAGTTGTACGTAGCGAGTCGCGAGAGCATGTAGTAGCGCGCGAGAGACAGGCGCAGTTGTGTGTGAGGAGGCAGTTGCATGTAGGGAGTCGGCAGGTGCAGTTGCGGTCGAGTTGCGAGAGAGTTCAGTTGTACGTAGCGAGTCGCGAGAGCATGTAGTAGCGCGCGAGAGACAGGCGCAGTTGTGTGTGAGGAGGCAGTTGCATGTAGGGAGTCGGCAGGTGCAGTTGCGGTCGAGTTGCGAGAGAGTTCAGTTGTACGTAGCGAGTCGCGAGAGCATGTAGTAGCGCGCGAGAGACAGGCGCAGTTGTGTGTGAGGAGGCAGTTGCATGTAGGGAGTCGGCAGGTGCAGTTGCGGTCGAGTTGCGAGAGAATTCAGTTGTACGTAGCGAGTCGCGAGAGCATGTAGTAGCGCGCGAGAGACAGGCGCAGTTGTGTGTGAGGAGGCAGTTGCATGTAGGGAGTCGGCAGGTGCAGTTGCGGTCGAGTTGCGAGAGAGTTCAGTTGTACGTAGCGAGTCGCGAGAGCATGTAGTAGCGCGCGAGAGACAGGCGCAGTTGTGTGTGAGGAGGCAGTTGCATGTAGGGAGTCGGCAGGTGCAGTTGCGGTCGAGTTGCGAGAGAGTTCAGTTGTACGTAGCGAGTCGCGAGAGCATGTAGTAGCGCGCGAGAGACAGTCGCAGTTGTGTGTGAGGAGGCAGTTGCATGTAGGGAGTCAGCAGGTGCAGTTGCGGTCGAGTTGCGAGAGAGTTCAGTTGTACGTAGCGAGTCGCGAGAGCATGTAGTAGCGCGCGAGAGACAGGCGCAGTTGTGTGTGAGGAGGCAGTTGCATTTAGGGAGTCGGCAGGGGCAGTTGCGGTCGAGTTGCGAGAGAGTTCAGTTGTACGTAGCGAGTCGCGAGAGCATGTAGTAGCGCGCGAGAGACAGTCGCAGTTGTGTGTGAGGAGGCAGTTGCATGTAGGGAGTCGGCAGGTGCAGTTGCGGTCGAGTTGCGAGAGAGTTCAGTTGTACGTAGCGAGTCGCGAAAGCATGTAGTAGCGCGCGAGAGACAGTCGCAGTTGTGTGTGAGGAGGCAGTTGCATGTAGGGAGTCGGCAGGTGCAGTTGCGGCCGAGTTGCGAGAGAGTTCAGTTGTACGTAGCGAGTCGCGAGAGCATGTAGTAGCGCGCGAGAGACAGGCGCAGTTGTGTGTGAGGAGGCAGTTGCATGTAGGGAGTCGGCAGGTGCAGTTGCGGTCGAGTTGCGAGAGAGTTCAGTTGTACGTAGCGAGTCGCGAGAGCATGTAGTAGCGCGCGAGAGACAGGCGCAGTTGTGTGTGAGGAGGCAGTTGCATGTAGGGAGTCGGCAGGTGCAGTTGCGGTCGAGTTGCGAGAGAGTTCAGTTGTACGTAGCGAGTCGCGAGAGCATGTAGTAGCGCGCGAGAGACAGGCGCAGTTGTGTGTGAGGAGGCAGTTGCATGTAGGGAGTCGGCAGGTGCAGTTGCGGTCGAGTTGCGAGAGAGTTCAGTTGTACGTAGCGAGTCGCGAGAGCATGTAGTAGCGCGCGAGAGACAGTCGCAGTTGTGTGTGAGGAGGCAGTTGCATGTAGGGAGTCGGCAGGTGCAGTTGCGGTCGAGTTGCGAGAGAGTTCAGTTGTACGTAGCGAGTCGCGAGAGCATGTAGTAGCGCGCGAGAGACAGGCGCAGTTGTGTGTGAGGAGGCAGTTGCATGTAGGGAGTCGGCAGGTGCAGTTGCGGTCGAGTTGCGAGAGAGTTCAGTTGTACGTAGCGAGTCGCGAGAGCATGTAGTAGCGCGCGAGAGACAGGCGCAGTTGTGTGTGAGGAGGCAGTTGCATGTAGGGAGTCGGCAGGTGCAGTTGCGGTCGAGTTGCGAGAGAGTTCAGTTGTACGTAGCGAGTCGCGAGAGCATGTAGTAGCGCGCGAGAGACAGTCGCAGTTGTGTGTGAGGAGGCAGTTGCATGTAGGGAGTTGGCAGGTGCAGTTGCGGTCGAGTTGCGAGAGAGTTCAGTTGTACGTAGCGAGTCGCGAGAGCATGTAGTAGCGCGCGAGAGACAGGCGCAGTTGTGTGTGAGGAGGCAGTTGCATGTAGGGAGTCGGCAGGTGCAGTTGCGGTCGAGTTGCGAGAGAGTTCAGTTGTACGTAGCGAGTCGCGAGAGCATGTAGTAGCGCGCGAGAGACAGGCGCAGTTGTGTGTGAGGAGGCAGTTGCATGTAGGGAGTTGGCAGGTGCAGTTGCGGTCGAGTTGCGAGAGAGTTCAGTTGTACGTAGCGAGTCGCG
This sequence comes from Schistocerca piceifrons, assembly GCF_021461385.2. Classification (NCBI taxonomy): domain Eukaryota; kingdom Metazoa; phylum Arthropoda; class Insecta; order Orthoptera; family Acrididae; genus Schistocerca; species Schistocerca piceifrons. Next base: position 827,420,085 of record NC_060139.1, read on the forward strand.
AGAGCATGTAGTAGCGCGCGAGAGACAGGCGCAGTTGTGTGTGAGGAGGCAGTTGCATGTAGGGAGTCGGCAGGTGCAGTTGCGGTCGAGTTGCGAGAGAGTTCAGTTGTACGTAGCGAGTCGCGAGAGCATGTAGTAGCGCGCGAGAGACAGGCGCAGTTGTGTGTGAGGAGGCAGTTGCATGTAGGGAGTCGGCAGGTGCAGTTGCGGTCGAGTTGCGAGAGAGTTCAGTTGCACGTAGCGAGTCGCGAGAGCATGTAGTAGCGCGCGAGAGACAGGCGCAGTTGTGTGTGAGGAGGCAGTTGCATGTAGGGAGTCGGCAGGTGCAGTTGCGGTCGAGTTGCGAGAGAGTTCAGTTGTACGTAGCGAGTCGCGAGAGCATGTAGTAGCGCGCGAGAGACAGGCGCAGTTGTGTGTGAGGAGGCAGTTGCATGTAGGGAGTCGGCAGGTGCAGTTGCGGTCGAGTTGCGAGAGAGTTCAGTTGTACGTAGCGAGTCGCGAGAGCATGTAGTAGCGCGCGAGAGACAGGCGCAGTTGTGTGTGAGGAGGCAGTTGCATGTAGGGAGTCGGCAGGTGCAGTTGCGGTCGAGTTGCGAGAGAGTTCAGTTGTACGTAGCGAGTCGCGAGAGCATGTAGTAGCGCGCGAGAGACAGTCGCAGTTGTGTGTGAGGAGGCAGTTGCATGTAGGGAGTTGGCAGGTGCAGTTGCGGTCGAGTTGCGAGAGAGTTCAGTTGTACGTAGCGAGTCGCGAGAGCATGTAGTAGCCCGCGAGAGACAGGCGCAGTTGTGTGTGAGGAGGCAGTTGCATGTAGGGAGTCGGCAGGTGCAGTTGCGGTCGAGTTGCGAGAGAGTTCAGTTGTACGTAGCGAGTCGCGAGAGCATGTAGTAGCGCGCGAGAGACAGGCGCAGTTGTGTGTGAGGAGGCAGTTGCATGTAGGGAGTTGGCAGGTGCAGTTGCGGTCGAGTTGCGAGAGAGTTCAGTTGTACGTAGCGAGTCGCGAGAGCATGTAGTAGCGCGCGAGAGACAGGCGCAGTTGTGTGTGAGAAGGCAGTTGCATGTAGGGAGTCGGCAGGTGCAGTTGCGGTCGAGTTGCGAGAGAGTTCAGTTGTACGTAGCGAGTCGCGAGAGCATGTAGTAGCGCGCGAGAGACAGGCGCAGTTGTGTGTGAGGAGGCAGTTGCATGTAGGGAGTCGGCAGGTGCAGTTGCGGTCGAGTTGCGAGAGAGTTCAGTTGCACGTAGCGAGTCGCGAGAGCATGTAGTAGCGCGCGAGAGACAGGCGCAGTTGTGTGTGAGGAGGCAGTTGCATGTAGGGAGTCGGCAGGTGCAGTTGCGGTCGAGTTGCGAGAGAGTTCAGTTGTACGTAGCGAGTCGCGAGAGCATGTAGTAGCGCGCGAGAGACAGGCGCAGTTGTGTGTGAGGAGGCAGTTGCATGTAGGGAGTCGGCAGGTGCAGTTGCGGTCGAGTTGCGAGAGAGTTCAGTTGTACGTAGCGAGTCGCGAGAGCATGTAGTAGCGCGCGAGAGACAGTCGCAGTTGTGTGTGAGGAGGCAGTTGCATGTAGGGAGTCGGCAGGTGCAGTTGCGGTCGAGTTGCGAGAGAGTTCAGTTGTACGTAGCTAGTCGCGAGAGCATGTAGTAGCGCGCGAGAGACAGTCGCAGTTGTGTGTGAGGAGGCAGTTGCATGTAGGGAGTCGGCAGGTGCAGTTGCGGTCGAGTTGCGAGAGAGTTCAGTTGTACGTAGCGAGTCGCGAGAGCATGTAGTAGCGCGCGAGAGACAGGCGCAGTTGTGTGTGAGGAGGCAGTTGCATGTAGGGAGTCGGCAGGTGCAGTTGCGGTCGAGTTGCGAGAGAGTTCAGTTGTACGTAGCGAGTCGCGAGAGCATGTAGTAGCGCGCGAGAGACAGTCGCAGTTGTGTGTGAGGAGGCAGTTGCATGTAGGGAGTCGGCAGGTGCAGTTGCGGTCGAGTTGCGAGAGAGTTCAGTTGTACGTAGCGAGTCGCGAGAGCATGTAGTAGCGCGCGAGAGACAGTCGCAGTTGTGTGTGAGGAGGCAGTTGCATGTACGGAGTCGGCAGGTGCAGTTGCGGTCGAGTTGCGAGAGAGTTCAGCTGTACGTAGCGAGTCGCGAGAGCATGTAGTAGCGCGCGAGAGACAGGCGCAGTTGTGTGTGACGAGGCAGTTGCATGTAGGGAGTCGGCAGGTGCAGTTGCGGTCGAGTTGCGAGAGAGTTCAGTTGTACGTAGCGAGTCGCGAGAGCATGTAGTAGCGCGCGAGAGACAGGCGCAGTTGTGTGTGAGGAGGCAGTTGCATGTAGGGAGTTGGCAGGTGCAGTTGCGGTCGAGTTGCGAGAGAGTTCAGATGTACGTAGCGAGTCGCGAGAGCCTGTAGTAGCGCGCGAGAGACAGGCGCAGTTGTGTGTGAGGAGGCAGTTGCATGTAGGGAGTCGGCAGGTGCAGTTGCGGTCGAGTTGCGAGAGAGTTCAGTTGTACGTAGCGAGTCGCGAGAGCATGTAGTAGCGCGCGAGAGACAGGCGCAGTTGTGTGTGAGGAGGCAGTTGCATGTAGGGAGTCGGCAGGTGCAGTTGCGGTCGAGTTGCGAGAGAGTTCAGTTGTACGTAGCGAGTCGCGAGAGCATGTAGTAGCGCGCGAGAGACAGGCGCAGTTGTGTGTGAGGAGGCAGTTGCATGTAGGGAGTCGGCAGGTGCAGTTGCGGTCGAGTTGCGAGAGAGTTCAGTTGTACGTAGCGAGTCGCGAGAGCCTGTAGTAGCGCGCGAGAGACAGGCGCAGTTGTGTGTGAGGAGGCAGTTGCATGTAGGGAGTCGGCAGGTGCAGTTGCGGTCGAGTTGCGAGAGAGTTCAGTTGTACGTAGCGAGTCGCGAGAGCATGTAGTAGCGCGCGAGAGACAGGCGCAGTTGTGTGTGAGGAGGCAGTTGCATTTAGGGAGTTGGCAGGTGCAGTTGCGGTCGAGTCGCGAGAGAGTTCAGTTGTACGTAGCGAGTCGCGAGAGCATGTAGTAGCGCGCGAGAGACAGGCGCAGTTGTGTGTGAGGAGGCAGTTGCATGTAGGGAGTCGGCAGGTGCAGTTGCGGTCGAGTTGCGAGAGAGTTCAGTTGTATGTAGCGAGTCGCGAGAGCATGTAGTAGCGCGCGAGAGACAGGCGCAGTTGTGTGTGAGGAGGCAGTTGCATGTAGGGAGTCGGCAGGTGCAGTTGCGGTCGAGTTGCGAGAGAGTTCAGTTGTACGTAGCGAGTCGCGAGAGCATGTAGTAGCGCGCGAGAGACAGTCGCAGTTGTGTGTGAGGAGGCAGTTGCATGTAGGGAGTCGGCAGGTGCAGTTGCGGTCGAGTTGCGAGAGAGTTCAGTTGTACGTAGCGAGTCGCGAGAGCATGTAGTAGCGCGCGAGAGACAGGCGCAGTTGTGTGTGAGGAGGCAGTTGCATGTAGGGAGTCGGCAGGTGCAGTTGCGGTCGAGTTGCGAGAGAGTTCAGTTGTACGTAGCGAGTCGCGAGAGCATGTAGTAGCGCGAGAGAGACAGGCGCAGTTGTGTGTGAGGAGGCAGTTGCATGTAGGGAGTCGGCAGGTGCAGTTGCGGTCGAGTTGCGAGAGAGTTCAGTTGTACGTAGCGAGTCGCGAGAGCATGTAGTAGCGCGCGAGAGACAGGCGCAGTTGTGTGTGAGGAGGCATTTGCATGTAGGGAGTCGGCAGGTGCAGTTGCGGTCGAGTTGCGAGAGAGTTCAGTTGTACGTAGCGAGTCGCGAGAGCATGTAGTAGCGCGCGAGAGACAGTCGCAGTTGTGTGTGAGGAGGCAGTTGCATGTAGGGAGTCGGCAGGTGCAGTTGCGGTCGAGTTGCGAGAGAGTTCAGTTGTACGTAGCGAGTCGCGAGAGCATGTAGTAGCGCGCGAGAGACAGGCGCAGTTGTGTGTGAGGAGGCAGTTGCATGTAGGGAGTCGGCAGGTGCAGTTGCGGTCGAGTTGCGAGAGAGTTCAGTTGTACGTAGCGAGTCGCGAGAGCATGTAGTAGCGCGCGAGAGACAGGCGCAGTTGTGTGTGAGGAGGCAGTTGCATGTAGGGAGTCGGCAGGTGCAGTTGCGGTCGAGTTGCGAGAGAGTTCAGTTGTACGTATCGAGTCGCGAGAGCATGTAGTAGCGCGCGAGAGACAGTCGCAGTTGTGTGTGAGGAGGCAGTTGCATGTAGGGAGTCGGCAGGTGCAGTTGCGGTCGAGTTGCGAGAGAGTTCAGTTGTACGTAGCGAGTCGCGAGAGCATGTAGTAGCGCGCGAGAGACAGGCGCAGTTGTGTGTGAGGAGGCATTTGCATGTAGGGAGTCGGCAGGTGCAGTTGCGGTCGAGTTGCGAGAGAGTTCAGTTGTACGTAGCGAGTCGCGAGAGCATGTTGTAGCGCGCGAGAGACAGGCGCAGTTGTGTGTGAGGAGGCAGTTGCATGTAGGGAGTCGGCAGGTGCAGTTGCGGTCGAGTTGCGAGAGAGTTCAGTTGTACGTAGCGAGTCGCGAGAGCATGTAGTAGCGCGCGAGAGACAGTCGCAGTTGTGTGTGAGGAGGCAGTTGCATGTAGGGAGTCGGCAGGTGCAGTTGCGGTCGAGTTGCGAGAGAGTTCAGTTGTACGTAGCGAGTCGCGAGAGCATGTAGTAGCGCGCGAGAGACAGTCGCAGTTGTGTGTGAGGAGGCAGTTGCATGTAGGGAGTCGGCAGGTGCAGTTGCGGTCGAGTTGCGAGAGAGTTCAGTTGTACGTAGCGAGTCGCGAGAGCATGTAGTAGCGCGCGAGAGACAGGCGCAGTTGTGTGTGAGGAGGCAGTTGCATGTAGGGAGTCGGCAGGTGCAGTTGCGGTCGAGTTGCGAGAGAGTTCAGTTGTACGTAGCGAGTCGCGAGAGCATGTAGTAGCGCGCGAGAGACAGGCGCAGTTGTGTGTGAGGAGGCAGTTACATGTAGGGAGTCGGCAGGTGCAGTTGCGGTCGAGTTGCGAGAGAGTTCAGTTGTACGTAGCGAGTCGCGAGAGCATGTAGTAGCGCGCGAGAGACAGGCGCAGTTGTGTGTGAGGAGGCAGTTGCATGTAGGGAGTCGGCAGGTGCAGTTGCGGTCGAGTTGCGAGAGAGTTCAGTTGTACGTAGCGAGTCGCGAGAGCATGTAGTAGCGCGCGAGAGACAGGCGCAGTTGTGTGTGAGGAGGCAGTTGCATGTAGGGAGTTGGCAGGTGCAGTTGCGGTCGAGTTGCGAGAGAGTTCAGTTGTACGTAGCGAGTCGCGAGAGCATGTAGTAGCGCACGAGAGACAGGCGCAGTTGTGTGTGAGGAGGCAGTTGCATGTAGGGAGTCGGCAGGTGCAGTTGCGGTCGAGTTGCGAGAGAGTTCAGTTGTACGTAGCGAGTCGCGAGAGCATGTAGTAGCGCGCGAGAGACAGGCGCAGTTGTGTGTGAGGAGGCAGTTGCATGTAGGGAGTCGGCAGGTGCAGTTGCGGTCGAGTTGCGAGAGAGTTCAGTTGTACGTAGCGAGTCGCGAGAGCATGTAGTAGCGCGCGAGAGACAGGGGCAGTTGTGTGTGAGGAGGCAGTTGCATGTAGGGAGTCGGCAGGTGCAGTTGCGGTCGAGTTGCGAGAGAGTTCAGTTGTACGTAGCGAGTCGCGAGAGCAAGTAGTAGCGCGCGAGAGACAGTCGCAGTTGTGTGTGAGGAGGCAGTTGCATGTAGGGAGTCGGCAGGTGCAGTTGCGGTCGAGTTGCGAGAGAGTTCAGTTGTACGTAGCGAGTCGCGAGAGCATGTAGTAGCGCGCGAGAGACAGGCGCAGTTGTGTGTGACGAGGCAGTTGCATGTAGGGAGTCGGCAGGTGCAGTTGCGGTCGAGTTGCGAGAGAGTTCAGTTGTACGTAGCGAGTCGCGAGAGCATGTAGTAGCGCGCGAGAGACAGGCGCAGTTGTGTGTGAGGAGGCAGTTGCATGTAGGGAGTCGGCAGGTGCAGTTGCGGTCGAGTTGCGAGAGAGTTCAGTTGTACGTAGCGAGTCGCGAGAGCATGTAGTAGCGCGCGAGAGACAGGCGCAGTTGTGTGTGAGGAGGCAGTTGCATGTAGGGAGTCGGCAGGTGCAGTTGCGGTCGAGTTGCGAGAGAGTTCAGTTGTACGTAGCGAGTCGCGAGAGCATGTAGTAGCGCGCGAGAGACAGGCGCAGTTGTGTGTGAGGAGGCAGTTGCATGTAGGGAGTCGGCAGGTGCAGTTGCGGTCGAGTTGCGAGAGAGTTCAGTTGTACGTAGCGAGTCGCGAGAGCATGTAGTAGCGCGCGAGAGACAGGCGCAGTTGTGTGTGAGGAGGCAGTTGCATGTAGGGAGTTGGCAGGTGCAGTTGCGGTCGAGTTGCGAGAGAGTTCAGTTGTACGTAGCGAGTCGCGAGAGCATGTAGTAGCGCGCGAGAGACAGGCGCAGTTGTGTGTGAGGAGGCAGTTGCATGTAGGGAGTCGGCAGGTGCAGTTGCGGTCGAGTTGCGAGAGAGTTCAGTTGTACGTAGCGAGTCGCGAGAGCATGTAGTAGCGCGCGAGAGACAGGCGCAGTTGTGTGTGAGGAGGCAGTTGCATGTAGGGAGTCGGCAGGTGCAGTTGCGGTCGAGTTGCGAGAGAGTTCAGTTGCACGTAGCGAGTCGCGAGAGCATGTAGTAGCGCGCGAGAGACAGGCGCAGTTGTGTGTGAGGAGGCAGTTGCATGTAGGGAGTCGGCAGGTGCAGTTGCGGTCGAGTTGCGAGAGAGTTCAGTTGTACGTAGTGAGTCGCGAGAGCACGTAGTAGCGCGCGAGAGACAGGCGCAGTTGTGTGTGAGGAGGCAGTTGCATGTAGGGAGTCGGCAGGTGCAGTTGCGGTCGAGTTGCGAGAGAGTTCAGTTGTACGTAGCGAGTCGCGAGAGCATGTAGTAGCGCGCGAGAGACAGTCGCAGTTGTGTGTGAGGAGGCAGTTGCATGTAGGGAGTCGGCAGGTGCAGTTGCGGTCGAGTTGCGAGAGAGTTCAGTTGTACGTAGCTAGTCGCGAGAGCATGTAGTAGCGCGCGAGAGACAGTCGCAGTTGTGTGTGAGGAGGCAGTTGCATGTAGGGAGTCGGCAGGTGCAGTTGCGGTCGAGTTGCGAGAGAGTTCAGTTGTACGTAGCGAGTCGCGAGAGCATGTAGTAGCGCGCGAGAGACAGCCGCAGTTGTGTGTGAGGAGGCAGTTGCATGTAGGGAGTCGGCAGGTGCAGTTGCGGTCGAGTTGCGAGAGAGTTCAGTTGTACGTAGCGAGTCGCGAGAGCATGTAGTAGCGCGCGAGAGACAGTCGCAGTTGTGTGTGAGGAGGCAGTTGCATGTAGGGAGTCGGCAGGTGCAGTTGCGGTCGAGTTGCGAGAGAGTTCAGTTGTACGTAGCGAGTCGCGAGAGCATGTAGTAGCGCGCGAGAGACAGTCGCAGTTGTGTGTGAGGAGGCAGTTGCACGTACGGAGTCGGCAGGTGCAGTTGCGGTCGAGTTGCGAGAGAGTTCAGCTGTACGTAGCGAGTCGCGAGAGCATGTAGTAGCGCGCGAGAGACAGGCGCAGTTGTGTGTGAGGAGGCAGTTGCATGTAGGGAGTCGGCAGGTGCAGTTGCGGTCGAGTTGCGAGAGAGTTCAGTTGTACGTAGCGACTCGCGAGAGCATGTAGTAGCGCGCGAGAGACAGGCGCAGTTGTGTGTGAGGAGGCAGTTGCATGTAGGGAGTTGGCAGGTGCAGTTGCGGTCGAGTTGCGAGAGAGTTCAGTTGTACGTAGCGAGTCGCGAGAGCCTGTAGTAGCGCGCGAGAGACAGGCGCAGTTGTGTGTGAGGAGGCAGTTGCATGTAGGGAGTCGGCAGGTGCAGTTGCGGTCGAGTTGCGAGAGAGTTCAGTTGTACGTAGCGAGTCGCGAGAGCATGTAGTAGCGCGCGAGAGACAGGCGCAGTTGTGTGTGAGGAGGCAGTTGCATGTAGGAGTCGGCAGGTGCAGTTGCGGTCGAGTTGCGAGAGAGTTCAGTTGTACGTAGCGAGTCGCGAGAGCATGTAGTAGCGCGCGAGAGACAGGCGCAGTTGTGTGTGAGGAGGCAGTTGCATGTAGGGAGTCGGCAGGTGCAGTTGCGGTCGAGTTGCGAGAGAGTTCAGTTGTACGTAGCGAGTCGCGAGAGCCTGTAGTAGCGCGCGAGAGACAGGCGCAGTTGTGTGTGAGGAGGCAGTTGCATGTAGGGAGTCGGCAGGTGCAGTTGCGGTCGAGTTGCGAGAGAGTTCAGTTGTACGTAGCGAGTCGCGAGAGCATGTAGTAGCGCGCGAGAGACAGGCGCAGTTGTGTGTGAGGAGGCAGTTGCATGTAGGGAGTTGGCAGGTGCAGTTGCGGTCGAGTCGCGAGAGAGTCCAGTTGTACGTAGCGAGTCGCGAGAGCATGTAGTAGCGCGCGAGAGACAGGCGCAGTTGTGTGTGAGGAGGCAGTTGCATGTAGGGAGTCGGCAGGTGCAGTTGCGGTCGCGTTGCGAGAGAGTTCAGTTGTAGTAGCGAGTCGCGAGAGCATGTAGTAGCGCGCGAGAGACAGGCGCAGTTGTGTGTGAGGAGGCAGTTGCATGTAGGGAGTCGGCAGGTGCAGTTGCGGTCGAGTTGCGAGAGAGTTCAGTTGTACGTAGCGAGTCGCGAGAGCATGTAGTAGCGCGCGAGAGACAGTCGCAGTTGTGTGTGAGGAGGCAGTTGCATGTAGGGAGTCGGCAGATGCAGTTGCGGTCGAGTTGCGAGAGAGTTCAGTTGTACGTAGCGAGTCGCGAGAGCATGTAGTAGCGCGCGAGAGACAGGCGCAGTTGTGTGTGAGGAGGCAGTTGCATGTAGGGAGTCGGCAGGTGCAGTTGCGGTCGAGTTGCGAGAGAGTTCAGTTGTACGTAGCGAGTCGCGAGAGCATGTAGTAGCGCGCGAGAGACAGGCGCAGTTGTGTGTGAGGAGGCAGTTGCATGTAGGGAGTCGGCAGGTGCAGTTGCGGTCGAGTTGCGAGAGAGTTCAGTTGTACGTAGCGAGTCGCGAGAGCATGTAGTAGCGCGCGAGAGACAGGCGCAGTTGTGTGTGAGGAGGCATTTGCATGTAGGGAGTCGGCAGGTGCAGTTGCGGTCGAGTTGCGAGAGAGTTCAGTTGTACGTAGCGAGTCGCGAGAGCATGTAGTAGCGCGCGAGAGACAGTCGCAGTTGTGTGTGAGGAGGCAGTTGCATGTAGGGAGTCGGCAGGTGCAGTTGCGGTCGAGTTGCGAGAGAGTTCAGTTGTACGTAGCGAGTCGCGAGAGCATGTAGTAGCGCGCGAGAGACAGGCGCAGTTGTGTGTGAGGAGGCAGTTGCATGTAGGGAGTCGGCAGGTGCAGTTGCGGTCGAGTTGCGAGAGAGTTCAGTTGTACGTAGCGAGTCGCGAGAGCATGTAGTAGCGCGCGAGAGACAGGCGCAGTTGTGTGTGAGGAGGCAGTTGCATGTAGGGAGTCGGCAGGTGCAGTTGCGGTCGAGTTGCGAGAGAGTTCAGTTGTACGTAGCGAGTCGCGAGAGCATGTAGTAGCGCGCGAGAGACAGTCGCAGTTGTGTGTGAGGAGGCAGTTGCATGTAGGGAGTCGGCAGGTGCAGTTGCGGTCGAGTTACGAGAGAGTTCAGTTGTACGTAGCGAGTCGCGAGAGCATGTAGTAGCGCGCGAGAGACAGGCGCAGTTGTGTGTGAGGAGGCATTTGCATGTAGGGAGTCGGCAGGTGCAGTTGCGGTCGAGTTGCGAGAGAGTTCAGTTGTACGTAGCGAGTCGCGAGAGCATGTAGTAGCGCGCGAGAGACAGGCGCAGTTGTGTGTGAGGAGGCAGTTGCATGTAGGGAGTCGGCAGGTGCAGTTGCGGTCGAGTTGCGAGAGAGTTCAGTTGTACGTAGCGAGTCGCGAGAGCATGTAGTAGCGCGCGAGAGACAGTCGCAGTTGTGTGTGAGGAGGCAGTTGCATGTAGGGAGTCGGCAGGTGCAGTTGCGGTCGAGTTGCGAGAGAGTTCAGTTGTACGTAGCGAGTCGCGAGAACATGTAGTAGCGCGCGAGAGACAGTCGCAGTTGTGTGTGAGGAGGCAGTTGCATGTAGGGAGTCGGCAGGTGCAGTTGCGGTCGAGTTGCGAGAGAGTTCAGTTGTACGTAGCGAGTCGCGAGAGCATGTAGTAGCGCGCGAGAGACAGGCGCAGTTGTGTGTGAGGAGGCAGTTGCATGTAGGGAGTCGGCAGGTGCAGTTGCGGTCGAGTTGCGAGAGAGTTCAGTTGTACGTAGCGAGTCGCGAGAGCATGTAGTAGCGCGCGAGAGACAGGCGCAGTTGTGTGTGAGGAGGCAGTTGCATGTAGGGAGTCGGCAGGTGCAGTTGCGGTCGAGTTGCGAGAGAGTTCAGTTGTACGTAGCGAGTCGCGAGAGCATGTAGTAGCGCGCGAGAGACAGGCGCAGTTGTGTGTGAGGAGGCAGTTGCATGTAGGGAGTCGGCAGGTGCAGTTGCGGTCGAGTTGCGAGAGAGTTCAGTTGTACGTAGCGAGTCGCGAGAGCATGTAGTAGCGCGCGAGAGACAGGCGCAGTTGTGTGTGAGGAGGCAGTTGCATGTAGGGAGTTGGCAGGTGCAGTTGCGGTCGAGTTGCGAGAGAGTTCAGTTGTACGTAGCGAGTCGCGAGAGCATGTAGTAGCGTGCGAGAGACAGGCGCAGTTGTGTGTGAGGAGGCAGTTGCATGTAGGGAGTCGGCAGGTGCAGTTGCGGTCGAGTTGCGAGAGAGTTCAGTTGTACGTAGCGAGTCGCGAGAGCATGTAGTAGCGCGCGAGAGACAGGCGCAGTTGTGTGTGAGGAGGCAGTTGCATGTAGGGAGTCGGCAGGTGCAGTTGCGGTCGAGTTGCGAGAGAGTTCAGTTGTACGTAGCGAGTCGCGAGAGCATGTAGTAGCGCGCGAGAGACAGGGGCAGTTGTGTGTGAGGAGGCAGTTGCATGTAGGGAGTCGGCAGGTGCAGTTGCGGTCGAGTTGCGAGAGAGTTCAGTTGTACGTAGCGAGTCGCGAGAGCATGTAGTAGCGCGCGAGAGACAGGCGCAGTTGTGTGTGAGGAGGCAGTTGCATGTAGGGAGTCGGCAGGTGCAGTTGCGGTCGAGTTGCGAGAGAGTTCAGTTGTACGTAGCGAGTCGCGAGAGCATGTAGTAGCGCGCGAGAGACAGGCGCAGTTGTGTGTGAGGAGGCAGTTGCATGTAGGGAGTCGGCAGGTGCAGTTGCGGTCGAGTTGCGAGAGAGTTCAGTTGTACGTAGCGAGTCGCGAGAGCATGTAGTAGCGCGCGAGAGACAGGCGCAGTTGTGTGTGAGGAGGCAGTTGCATGTAGGGAGTCGGCAGGTGCAGTTGCGGTCGAGTTGCGAGAGAGTTCAGTTGTACGTAGCGAGTCGCGAGAGCATGTAGTAGCGCGCGAGAGACAGTCGCAGTTGTGTGTGAGGAGGCAGTTGCATGTAGGGAGTCGGCAGGTGCAGTTGCGGTCGAGTTACGAGAGAGTTCAGTTGTACGTAGCGAGTCGCGAGAGCATGTAGTAGCGCGCGAGAGACAGGCGCAGTTGTGTGTGAGGAGGCATTTGCATGTAGGGAGTCGGCAGGTGCAGTTGCGGTCGAGTTGCGAGAGAGTTCAGTTGTACGTAGCGAGTCGCGAGAGCATGTAGTAGCGCGCGAGAGACAGGCGCAGTTGTGTGTGAGGAGGCAGTTGCATGTAGGGAGTCGGCAGGTGCAGTTGCGGTCGAGTTGCGAGAGAGTTCAGTTGTACGTAGCGAGTCGCGAGAGCATGTAGTAGCGCGCGAGAGACAGTCGCAGTTGTGTGTGAGGAGGCAGTTGCATGTAGGGAGTCGGCAGGTGCAGTTGCGGTCGAGTTGCGAGAGAGTTCAGTTGTACGTAGCGAGTCGCGAGAACATGTAGTAGCGCGCGAGAGACAGTCGCAGTTGTGTGTGAGGAGGCAGTTGCATGTAGGGAGTCGGCAGGTGCAGTTGCGGTCGAGTTGCGAGAGAGTTCAGTTGTACGTAGCGAGTCGCGAGAGCATGTAGTAGCGCGCGAGAGACAGGCGCAGTTGTGTGTGAGGAGGCAGTTGCATGTAGGGAGTCGGCAGGTGCAGTTGCGGTCGAGTTGCGAGAGAGTTCAGTTGTACGTAGCGAGTCGCGAGAGCATGTAGTAGCGCGCGAGAGACAGGCGCAGTTGTGTGTGAGGAGGCAGTTGCATGTAGGGAGTCGGCAGGTGCAGTTGCGGTCGAGTTGCGAGAGAGTTCAGTTGTACGTAGCGAGTCGCGAGAGCATGTAGTAGCGCGCGAGAGACAGGCGCAGTTGTGTGTGAGGAGGCAGTTGCATGTAGGGAGTCGGCAGGTGCAGTTGCGGTCGAGTTGCGAGAGAGTTCAGTTGTACGTAGCGAGTCGCGAGAGCATGTAGTAGCGCGCGAGAGACAGGCGCAGTTGTGTGTGAGGAGGCAGTTGCATGTAGGGAGTTGGCAGGTGCAGTTGCGGTCGAGTTGCGAGAGAGTTCAGTTGTACGTAGCGAGTCGCGAGAGCATGTAGTAGCGTGCGAGAGACAGGCGCAGTTGTGTGTGAGGAGGCAGTTGCATGTAGGGAGTCGGCAGGTGCAGTTGCGGTCGAGTTGCGAGAGAGTTCAGTTGTACGTAGCGAGTCGCGAGAGCATGTAGTAGCGCGCGAGAGACAGGCGCAGTTGTGTGTGAGGAGGCAGTTGCATGTAGGGAGTCGGCAGGTGCAGTTGCGGTCGAGTTGCGAGAGAGTTCAGTTGTACGTAGCGAGTCGCGAGAGCATGTAGTAGCGCGCGAGAGACAGGGGCAGTTGTGTGTGAGGAGGCAGTTGCATGTAGGGAGTCGGCAGGTGCAGTTGCGGTCGAGTTGCGAGAGAGTTCAGTTGTACGTAGCGAGTCGCGAGAGCATGTAGTAGCGCGCGAGAGACAGGCGCAGTTGTGTGTGAGGAGGCAGTTGCATGTAGGGAGTCGGCAGGTGCAGTTGCGGTCGAGTTGCGAGAGAGTTCAGTTGTACGTAGCGAGTCGCGAGAGCATGTAGTAGCGCGCGAGAGACAGGCGCAGTTGTGTGTGAGGAGGCAGTTGCATGTAGGGAGTCGGCAGGTGCAGTTGCGGTCGAGTTGCGAGAGAGTTCAGTTGTACGTAGCGAGTCGCGAGAGCATGTAGTAGCGCGCGAGAGACAGGCGCAGTTGTGTGTGAGGAGGCAGTTGCATGTAGGGAGTCGGCAGGTGCAGTTGCGGTCGAGTTGCGAGAGAGTTCAGTTGTACGTAGCGAGTCGCGAGAGCATGTAGTAGCGCGCGAGAGACAGTCGCAGTTGTGTGTGAGGAGGCAGTTGCATGTAGGGAGTCGGCAGGTGCAGTTGCGGTCGAGTTACGAGAGAGTTCAGTTGTACGTAGCGAGTCGCGAGAGCATGTAGTAGCGGGCGAGAGACAGTCGCAGTTGTGTGTGAGGAGGCAGTTGCATGTAGGGAGTCGGCAGGTGCAGTTGCGGTCGAGTTGCGAGAGAGTTCAGTTGTACGTAGCGAGTCGCGAGAGCATGTAGTAGCGCGCGAGAGACAGGCGCAGTTGTGTGTGAGGAGGCAGTTGCATGTAGGGAGTCGGCAGGTGCAGTTGCGGTCGAGTTGCGAGAGAGTTCAGTTGTACGTAGCGAGTCGCGAGAGCATGTAGTAGCGCGCGAGAGACAGTCGCAGTTGTGTGTGAGGAGGCAGTTGCATGTAGGGAGTCGGCAGGTGCAGTTGCGGTCGAGTTGCGAGAGAGTTTAGTTGTACGTAGCGAGTCGCGAGAGCATGTAGTAGCGCGCGAGAGACAGGCGCAGTTGTGTGTGAGGAGGCAGTTGCATGTAGGGAGTCGGCAGGTGCAGTTGCGGTCGAGTTGCGAGAGAGTTCAGTTGTACGTAGCGAGTCGCGAGAGCATGTAGTAGCGCGCGAGAGACAGGCGCAGTTGTGTGTGAGGAGGCAGTTGCATGTAGGGAGTCGGCAGGTGCAGTTGCGGTCGAGTTGCGAGAGAGTTCAGTTGTACGTAGCGAGTCGCGAGAGCATGTAGTAGCGCGCGAGAGACAGGCGCAGTTGTGTGTGAGGAGGCAGTTGCATGTAGGGAGTCGGCAGGTGCAGTTGCGGTCGAGTTGCGAGAGAGTTCAGTTGTACGTAGCGAGTCGCGAGAGCATGTAGTAGCGCGCGAGAGACAGTCGCAGTTGTGTGTGAGGAGGCAGTTGCATGTAGGGAGTCGGCAGGTGCAGTTGCGGTCGAGTTGCGAGAGAGTTCAGTTGTACGTAGCGAGTCGCGAGAGCATGTAGTAGCGCGCGAGAGACAGGCGCAGTTGTGTGTGAGGAGGCAGTTGCATGTAGGGAGTCGGCAGATGCAGTTGCGGTCGAGTTGCGAGAGAGTTCAGTTGTACGTAGCGAGTAGCGAGAGCATGTAGTAGCGCGCGAGAGACAGGCGCAGTTGTGTGTGAGGAGGCAGTTGCATGTAGGGAGTCGGCAGGTGCAGTTGCGGTCGAGTTGCGAGAGAGTTTAGTTGTACGTAGCGAGTCGCGAGAGCATGTAGTAGCGGGCGAGAGACAGTCGCAGTTGTGTGTGAGGAGTCGGCGGGCGTCGACATGGAACTCTTGTCAAGATTCAGGACGAGGTATATTTTTAAATAAGGTAATGAAACAGCATTGCGCTCATCTGATAATGTAATGCATCTTAAGTGTAATTAATTTGTTCAAGAATCACCCCAATAATAATTTTGTTTTCAAATCAAGCATTTTAACAAAACAAACATTTTATTGAAAGAAAATTTCCCATACATTTCCTTAAAGAAACAATTTCCTTAAGTTCAAAGAATTTTTGCGATGCATTTCCTCCAAGCTATGGCGAAAAATAAGAGCAGATCCAATTTTACTGAGGTAAGAACAGGGCCTAAGATCGACATTTCGGTCTATTTGCGTTTACATTGTCACTGAGATTTCTTTTATCATTGAATTGACTTACATTTTTGTGGGAGCTCAACAACATTTGGGTCATTATTATTCAGCAATCTTGTGGGGAAATAACTTTTCGCACGTTTTCATTATCATAGGCTTTTCTTTTATTTTTGCTGGGAGGTTGCGTTGAGCACTATTTCGATTCACATTTAAATTATTGATTTTTCATTTATTTTTGCTGGGAGGTTACACTTAGCACGATTTTCTTTCTCATTTAAATATTGTCACTTTTCAAAATACTGTGGGGAGGTTACAATGCAACTATGTTAATATGTTATTCTACATGTAAAACTAAAGAAAAATGTTCATATAAACATAGATCCGCAAATGTTTAGTTATGGAGTTGCGGATAATAAAAGATTTTGCCTGAAATTTAGCAACTTCGCTAATATGAAGCCATCGCAAAACTGTATGAGGTTAAAGTACAGCACGATTTCAATTTATTTTGTTGTTATTGGGCTGGTGAATCCAATAAAATATGTTCCAGACGAGCGGTTCTAGGCGCTCAGTCCGGAACCGAGGGGCTGCTACGGTCGCAGGTTCGAATCCTGTCTCGGGCATGGATATGTGTGATGTCCTTAGGTTAGTTAGGTTTAAGTAGTTCTAAGTTCTACGGGACTGATGACCACAGATGTTAAGTCCCATAGTGCTCAGAGCCGTTTGAACCATTTTTGTTCCAGACGTGTATCTGCAGCAGTTTTCCACAACATCTAGACACAGCCCTGGAATGTCAGGAAGGACAATGCATTCATGCGTTAAGTTCAGGCAACATATTGTACATTACTAAGGGAGTTCCAAATGGCAACCACCACAATCAGCACAGGAATACCATAACGTAGAAAATTCTTGCGCACTCTACCAAGCACATCAGACGTCGCAAGAACTTTATGGCCTGATGAAAGTGTACTAGTTGCTTCAAGGGAACTAGTGTCACGTTCACGAAGTTTCTTATATGCCCCACAAGATCAGGCCGTCCATCTAGCTACATACAACTGTACCAACACAGAAACAGCATGTCAGCTTCGCTGAACTTAAGGTGCCGGTGTGTATTGATTGTCACTATTGTTCCTGATATTCCAAAGCGTTCACTGGCTAAGGATTACCTCCAATAACATGTTTCTGCTTCAGAGTTGTTGTATTTCCACACTTCTTCCAGTTGTGTGTGTATGAAATCTTATGGGACTTAACTGCTAAGGTCATCAGTCCCTAAGCTCACACACTACTTAACCTAAATTATGCTAAGGACAAACACACACACCCATGCCCGAGGGAGGACTCGAACCTCCGCCGGGACCAGCCGCACAGTCCATGACTGCAGCGCCCGAGACCGCTCGGCCTCTATCAGTTCTTTTAGTTTGTGCGCAATCTTTTAAATAACACTCAATGTAAACACCCTTGCTACTTTTGGGGACTTGACATTTTCATGTAATGTACATGATGAAGAAGGCGTCTCGTTTATGACTTTAATAATAACTCTTATTATCATTTCGTTTATTTGTATCTTTTCTGACCCATATAGTAAAGTGTCTGAAATAATCAAGCAGTTGGCAGGAGGAAATGCATTCTGATGCCTTCTGTATTAAAGATTCAGTGGCAAATAGCTTTACCTCATCACATATAATGTACACAGCATCATTAAGCTATGAACAAATGAAACCTGTTACAGGTGTAGTTCAGCATTGCAATGGTACTGATTACTTTTCATAATATAATAAAAATAAGGACGATCGGTAATAATTTCTGACAAGAACTTAGAACCTCACTGCACCTGACTGCGTTAGCTTCATTTTACATGGACTCCCATCCAAGTGCGTTTTAATAGCCCAAAACGATGGAAATCTCTAATAACAGGTCGCAGTTGTACGAGGGATTTGCCTCGGGCTATTCGACGAATGTAAGTTACTAAATGAAACTTTATATGGTCGATACCTGACACTGAGTTACATCGTTTGATACTGTTGAATAACAACCAGGACTGGTTTAAGGAAATTCGGGGCCCCCTCGGATGTTCTGAGTTTGGGACTCTTATTCTTTTTCTGGAATGTAATTTTGTGTTACACTTTGTATGATTTTCTGATATATACATATATATATATATATATATATATATATATATATATATATATATATATATACATATATATCACAATATCTCCATTCATCGTCTTCTTAAACAGACATTGCTGCTGCCCTGGCCAGGTCACCAGTTGCCTTGCCGTGTGAAATGTGAGCACTTACGCATTAATGTATGCACAAAAAAATACCCAAAATATACAGTAAAACAAAACAAATATGCACAAAAAATCTTTAATATGAACTTAAAATGAGGTAACCTCCACCTAAAACCAACACCAAATGTAACTGGAAAAACAGGAATCTAAAAGTTTATTACGCTCTCTGACATTACAGTACTACTGAACCAATTATGAACTGATTTTAGTTGTGTCATCTACAGTAAATTACGAAATATTTTTCCAAATAAAACAGAAATTTTATCCTTACGTTTCTTAAAGTAGTTTTCACATTTGTGAAAGTCCCCTGTGCGTCACATTATGGTACGAAGCAGAACTTCGTTGTTGGAATGTCACTTGCAAAATAATCCTCGAAAAGTACGTCCAAAGTTATAATGCCTAATGTAATGTTTTTCTTCAACTCACCAATTTAACAGCAAGCAAGTATACGGCGATTTTGAAATGTTCTGAAAAACCTACTTAGAGTATTTCATATAAACTGACGAATCACAGATTACTACAAATATTGCAGTGGCTGTAACGACTGAGTGTTCCATCGTAATTTTTACTTTTTAAGAAACAATAGCGGCTAGTTCAGCGCTGTGTTTGCAGATTGCGTGGGACGTCGATCTGTTTTTGCATTCAAGACAAGCATCCGGTGAAATCTGTCGTAGAAACAAACTGTATTTATATGCCATCTTAAATTATGTTTTCTTGATCCTTTATCCCCGGTGATCACCTTAGTCATACGACAGTTGCGAGTCAAGCCCGGCTCACTTGGTAGTGGAAACTTCTACATGCATCGCTATAATCATGCAAAATTATGCATATAATTTAATACAATCTGTCTAACGATAAATATAAACGGAGAAAAGGCTACTAAATCGTAAAAACATTATTTTAAAAATTACTTACATAAATCTTCACTTTTCTAGCTTTCTGAACAGCGAAGACCTTCACCAGTTTCTCCACATCGAGCGAAAGTGCAATATGTCTTTCCACTGCTGTTATGGCAAGACCGTTCGTTGATGGTTGAAGACCTGTGATAGTTTTTAATGATCTTTAACATGGAAAAGCGACGTTCGGGATAAGCTAGAGACATTAGCACGTACAAAAATATTCCTGACGCACTTATAACATTTGAGAAAACGTCTTACAAGTTCATTTAGAAGATGTACTGAAGTACTTCCAAACATAAGAACTTATGCTTCCGCGGCCGGTGTCATAGTGACTAAAATTCTTCTGGGTATTATGCCACGTCATTGCTAAAAAACTAACGACAATAATAAACTAAGACCGACGTTTCGACCGAATTGCAACGGCCATTTAGCAATGAAGCGGCATAATCCCCAGAAGAATTTTAATCACTACTTCCAAACATATGTTCGCAGTTTGTGGAAGCATGAGGGATGACAGTTACAATTCTTTGGCAGGGAGATCCTACGAATTTCTGTCTCCTGAATGCTTCTTAGGGTCGGTTAAAGCTTCTGCAAGATTACTACATCACGTTTTGGAATTGTATTTCTTAGTTGCCAAGTTCTTAATGTCACAAATAACACTGAACGCGTCACAGCAGTTACTCTGCTACTGAAACCTTTCCTTAGAAGACATAATAGCTGTGTCTGCCACAACGAAGAATAAATTTTCTCTTAAGCGGCTGTTTTTCCCTAGAGTAGGTTCGTCCTTACTTTCGTAAGAAAAGTGCATTTTAGGAGTCGCAGATCTGTATTATGTTAACCCAGCAATGTGTCCTAAAGATGCAACCAATTCTTCTGCTTCTTTTTTAGCCTTTTCAGAAACGTTGGCTCTGTTTTCTTTAATAACACAAAGTATGGATCTTATAATTTTTGCTCAAGTGTCAAATTCCATACCTTCTTGCTGAACTGCTTTATTGGCTCTGTTGACATGCCAGAGACGTAACGCCATACCACAGCAGACAAAAAAATTTCAACTTTGAGATTTATTTCAATAGATACTTTGATGAAACACACTGGATCACTTTTTCATGTGTTCTTTAACTCTGTTAATGCAAGTGTTATGTTATTAAGAACAGATCTTACAACCTGAACACTTTTAATCATAGCTAACAATCTTGATCACACAGCGGCTTTAGAGTCAGGTTTACCCGATTCTTGAGTGCTTCCCAGCGTTTCACAGAGGCAGAAAATAGTGTGAACAATCGGTGAAGCACAATAAAAATGTAGCGTAATTATAGATGATTAAACTGCATCGCTAACAACCAAGTTCAAGCTATGAACGCAGCAAGAGATACAACGAGCTCTTGGAATTTCTTCAGTGATACGATCTTGATTACCGTTCTTTTTTTCCTTCATATTTCTCCCACTATCGTAAAATTGTCCCCTACGATATGCAAGCGGTATGCCAAGGTTATGTAGTATCTGAAGAAACAATTTGTAGTAGTCAGTAGTTTATTCGAAAACACATCTGCCACACTTAAAACCACGGTTAATTCTTCCTTGTGACTTACATCTGGTGTAAACTCCAATATTATTGAATAATACACACACAAAAAAAAAAGTTTTGCCTCACCCCGGTTGCCAGAACTCCTGAAGATAGTCTAACGACTATTGTATCGCAAACACAGTCCCTTTGACTGTTCAGAGCTGTTACTAAACCCACACAAAGATATAAACAACCATGTGTGAGCAGCGCCTATTAGACGGAGGGGGTCCGACAGCCGATCAGTTCCTGCCATTCCATCAAGAAGGAGTTACACGGCTCGTGTTGTCTGTAGTTCAACCATGTCTAGACGGTCAATACCGCGGTTCGATCGTGTCCGCGTTGTTACTCTGTGTCACGAAGGGCTCTCAACAAGGGAAGTGTCCAGGCGTCTCTGACTGAACCAAAGCGACGTTATTCGGGTGTGGAGGAGGTATAGAGAGGCAGGTACTGTCGATGACCTGCCTCGCTCAGGCCGCCCAAGGACTACTACTGCAGTGGATGGCCGCTACCTACTGATTATGGCTACGAGGAACCTTGACAGCAACGCCACCATGTTGAATAATGCTTTTCGTGCAGCCACAGGACGTCGTGTTACGACTCAAACTGTGCGCAATAGGTTGCGTAATGAACAGCTTCACATCCGATGTCCATGGCGAGATCCATCTCTGCAACCACGACACCAGTCAGCACGGTACAGATGGGCCCAACAACATGCCGAATGGAACGCTCAGGATTGGCATCACATTCTCTTCACCGATGAGTGTAGCATATGCCTTCTATCAGACAAACGTCGGAGACGTGTTTGGATGCAACCAGGTCAGTCTTAACGCCTTAGACACACTGTCCAGCGAGTGCAGCGAGGTGGCGGCTTCCTGAAGGCGCCGTAACGGCTGTACGATACGTGAATGCCATCCTCCGCCCGATAGTGTAACCATATCGGCAGCATGTTGACGAGGCATTCGGCTTCATGGACAACAGTTCGCGCCGCCATCGTGCACATCTTGTGAATGACTTCCTTCAGGATAACGACATCGGTGGACTAAAGTGACCAGCATGTTCTCCAGACATGAATCCTAACATGCCAGGTCTGTTTACGGGCGACGTGACCCACCAGCCACTCTGAGCGATCTACGCCAAATCGCCGTTGAGGAGTGGGACAATCTGGACCAATAGGACCTTGATGAACTTGTGGATAGTATGCCACGACGAATATAGGCATGCATCGATGCGAGAGGACGTGCTACTGGGTATTAGAGGTACTGGTGTGTACAGCAATCTGGACCACCACCTCTGAAGGTCTCGCTGTATGGTGGTACAACATGCAATTTGTGGTTTTCATGAGCAACAAAAAGGGCGGAAATGATGTTTATGTTGCTCTCTATTCCAATGTTCTGTACAGGCTCCGGAAGTCTCGGGACCGAGGTGATGCAAAACATTTTTTGATGTGCGTATTTATTTTTTAGTGAGGTATGTTTCATGATAGATACAGTTTCATTAGAAATTATGATTATGATTTCATTTTGTATGACTTTACTTAAGTAAGTAACCAACCTTCCTATTTTATCCACACGATTAACATGATCATTTAATACAGGACCGAACTTGGCGAATAATTCTACTGACCCTAAAAAGTTTCCATTACCCTGATTTCCCATTATTTCACGGTCGCCACTTAATCGAAGATTTCCTTCGGTAAGGAAATATACTATGGAAAATAACGTTAACAAAACTGAGTTTCTGCACTTTTCTTCCAGATCAATTCGATCTTGAGTTGTCTGATCAATTAATTTTGTGTAGTTGATTCTCTGTGAAAGCTCTTTCCACTGGCAAATTTTAGTAATATGATTACGGGTTAGCCGACCGCTGTGGCGATTCAGTCCGGAACCGCGCTGCTGCTACGGTCGCAAGTTCGAACCCTGCCTCGGGCATGGATGTGTGTGATGTGCTTGGGTTAGTTAGGTTTGAGTTGTTCTAAGCCTAGGGGACTGATGACCTCAGATGTCAAGTCCCATAGTGCTTAGAGCCATTTGAACCATTTTTAATTACGAGGTAATTCATGGTTAGAGAGAACTTTTGACAAGCATTGCCACTCTCTTAAACCATTTATCGTGATAGCGCCAGCACTCTAGTTGAACAACTTGCAACAAAAGCAATACACAGCAACCTTTGCTCGAGACTATGCAAGCCACGTTCGCTTAACTTTTTAACTATCTGAAAGACGATGGATGGAACGAAAAACGGCAAAACGCCTTCTTGTCTTGCTATTCAAAGGAAATGTGACATTTCCTCACTAATTTTTGGTCGACTTTCCTTAACTGCTCTTATCCTAAAAATTGTTCAGAAGGCTCTGAGCACTATGGGACTTAACATCTGAGGTCATCAGTCCCCTAGAACTTAGAACTACTTAAACCTAACTAACCTAAGGACATCACACACATCCATGCCCGAGGCAGGATTCGAACCTGAGACCGTAGCAGTCGCTCGGCTCCAGACTGTAGCGCCTAGAACCGCACGGCCACTCCGGCCGGCGCTCTTACCCTAAAATTATCATTTATAATATCCGGCCAGATTCCTGGATTGCTATGATCATCGACAATTGTAAATCCGTTGCCTTCCTTAAATAATTTGCTTTCAGTTGGAGATCTTGGTCCGCTCCAGTTTCATCTGCGGTAGCATTATTATTAGCTGTTTCCGGTAGTGGAAGAGTTTTATCAGCCACTAGTTCTTGCTTACATGAAACGTACGATTCATCAGCAGTATCAGTTGATGTAACTTTAGTAACACTGTGTTCTTTCACATCAAATTGTACGTTCATTGAAACGGTATAAAAATTTATTTAATGAACGTTTTTGCCGTAGCTGCACTTTTAGGAAGTGACGCCTACGTTTTCTTCTTTTGGCAGCCGCCAAGTATTTGTGATCCATTCTAGACTCTAGCATAAAACAATCACAGGCTCCGATAGCACCTGACACCGACCACAGATTACCTTCATGTATCACACCTAACTGACTTGCTGAATCAAGATGCCGGAAACATTAGGTCCATTTATTCGAACGCGCTCAGCCGTGGATTAGCAGTGGAAATCTCAAATCGCTTACTCGCTAGTGTCTAGCGTTGCTGTCTCTGGATCACGGGGTCCCCTGTTCGATTCCCGGCCACGTTGGGGATTTTCTACGTCCGGGGACTCGGTGTTTGTGTTGTCCTCGTCATTTCATCATTATAACTCGTGACATTGGCTAGATGGGACAGCGTAAAAATTGGGACTCTGTACGGAGTTGATGACGACGTAGTTGAGCGCCCCACAAACCAAACATCATCACATTATCGCTTATTCACCTACATGGCGCACTTTTTCTAGCAGGCAAGGCGTACGACTCAGGTCCTGCGACAGAAAACGTTTCTGGTATTTCCGCACACGCTTTGGCCGACTGGGATATAAATAGAAATCCCTGTATTCGTCGCTTCGCTGGTAGAACGACTGCCACGGTATTCATCGAAGCTCTCTGGCTTAAGAAGAAATGGAATGAACAATGAAGGTGCTCTCGACAGCGGAACTACCCTGTTATCGCTTTAAATTTGAAGAATTTCCTTTCCTTTTAACAAGAAACCAGACTTTATTAAGTAAGAACAAATATTTACAGGGGTCATGGAGGGTTCCCTGGAGCACGACTGCGCTGATTGCGGTAGCCCCAAGCCGACTCTGAGAACAACTTGGGTGGTAGGCAAGTCACAGATATAAAGACGTTACGAAGCAACAGGTTCCTCTTGGCAAACTTCACCGTCTTTGGACAAACTTCGTGACTACATTCGCAAATTAATTAACGCCATTATTAGATACATTTGGCACGAGTCCACCAGTCACGCAACCACACACAAGGCGCCTTGGCAGTCTGATATGATACTCGAGGGCTCTTAATCCGTTAAGGTCCGATCAGTTGTGAAATGGAAGCAGCAGTGAAAATCCGATGGAGCTTTGTTGCCCAGGCGTGTTGTGCAGTGTCCCTAGTATGCCTGTCGATGATGTCACGTCGGTCTTTTCGGTTCTGAGGACACAGTGTGCACGTCAAGATGCCTAGAAAATTGTGTCTCGTTCCAGGTATGAAGGCCCGGTGAGAGAATTCGCCTGATTTCATACCTCGAATTACGTAACGGTCATGTATTTCTTTGTTCATGACAATTTCTGGTCGCATACTGCAGGACCAATGAAGATGCTCCCGCAGAGTCTTCGATAGGAAATGTTTGATCACCAACCATTGAGCCCACACTTGACTCATTGTTTCATCTCTGCACACATGGACAGCTGGCTATGAAGACAATATTCTGGTACAGACAACGAGCTGCAGACCTGAGCAGAGAATTGGCGGGAAGTAAAGGGGGCTGCCTTCTATGGCCATGGTATTGGAACGTTGATACATCGCTACGTCAAACGTCTAACTCTAAAGGGTGACTATCTAGAGAGGTGGCTGAAAAGTGTAGCTACCTGTTGCAAATAAAACAATTTTTATTTGCACTGTGGTTCCCTTTTCGCGACCGACCTGACGGTAATAAACAAAACAGCCCTCAACAGCAGAATGATAATGCCAAGACAAAATGTATCAGTAACTTACAAAAGAGTCAGAAAACAACCGCCCGAAATGGGACGTGTATACCACTGAAAGTTGGCTGCGAGCCTCAGGTAGGGTCTTTGTGTGTGAATGTGGACTGGGATATCGAGATGACCAGTTCCAGAAACATCAGGAGGGCCGCGTTGTGAGGTGTGGGTTTGGTAACTAAAATCTTTATTACTCCCACACATGTGTTAACGGTCTTCAACCTGACTTTCTTTTAATAGTAGAATATAAATAATGTATTTCTTCGTAAGACAAATGAGCACAAGTCTTATTCTAGTCGCTTCACGACAACCACAAGGAGCTATATTGAAAAGCTACGTTGTTTTTTGGGGAAAGTATGCTCTTTAATCATTCTTGTTACTTTTGTTAAGATAAAGTTAAAAATGTTCAAATTGCTATTAGTTGTGTTTCGCGCATCCCCACTGGAGTCTTAACGCGTATAACCACCAGTTGGTAGTTCGACGCCAGGCTCACATGGACGACTTCGCTTGTAGTATTCTTGCTTTACGACCTTTTATCCTCTCTTTTCTACTGTCTTTTGCAATTATTATTAACGTATGAGTTTGTTAGCGATGTACCTTCAGTTATGGTGTGTGCATTCAGCTACTGGCCAGGTCAACTTCGATTAAAAATCGTCATTGGAAGTCTATTTTTTGTTAATTTCATTCAGTATAGACATACTGAAAATCACTGTTTCTAATGTTACACACCTTTTGCGTAATCTTCTATATCTAACGGCCATTCTACCCTGTGGTCACAAACTCTCGTAATTATTGCTGTATTGATACCGTTTCTTGTAATAATACTTGCCCAAATTGTACCTGAAAAACTACGCGGATAGTAAGTGGTATGAAATACGGAAAGGAAAACGCAGTCGTTCATCTCGAAGGTGAGAAAACTGGTAAAAGTAGCTACACACATTTACCTCGAAATCTGTATTACAAAAGGACTAATGTAGTATAGCGGGTACAGAAGCAGAAGCATCCCAGGAAACATTTAAAGAAAAGACGTTTGTGGTATCAAAATCTCGATGGGTGCATGGATTTGGTTCCTGTAAACCTACATGTGGGCATATCGATGTATATGACCAGATAATTGGACGTTGTCAAAGTCGTAAATCGGAGGACACCATGCAACAGAGATGTATTGTTCAAAAATATTATTGAAGAAGCTGCGGGCTACGTGCCAAACGAAGAACTATTGGAGGAGCATGGCGGTCACGAAAGAAAATTGCAGGTGAAATTAAATGTGGAGAGAAATACAAGAATATCGGAAGATATCTCCACTTATGATGAAACCATGTGCGTGTCTACGCATCTTCTGGAAGTAAACAACAAGAACAAAGATTCACTTCCAACACCACTTCCCTAATTCAGGAATCGAATATGAGATGAAAAGAAATAAGTAAATAATCGTGTTACATGTAATAAAATAACACTAACCTAAATCAGTCGCACAAACAGTTGAGCACCTTTCTTTTACATCTAAAGACAAAAAAACATAAACCCGAAAATACACAAGAGCTTTTTAAATAACCAGAATTGAGCTTATCAAAAATTTTGTCACGGTGTGATAAACGTCCAAGGTTTAAAACAAATTACAATAGGAGCGCCAAGATTCTGCTTAAACATAAAAAATGTATGTAGTATAATTAGTTTACCATTAGACAACTACCCCACCAAAGCACTACTCTTAGGAATCAATGTTTTACGTAGATTGTAAGTTTTGTAAGACCACCTTTTTAATAACCTGCAGTTCCATAGCACGGACTTAATTGAATTTGCAGTTTTCACAACATCGTCAACATTTTTCATCTCGCTAGGAGGAGGCTTTATCGCGAGACTTAATTTATAATGCAACAGGAAACTCATGTGGTGCTACTTTCTTATTTTAGGCCTAAAAGTAGCTTGGTAGTCGTGCAAGGAAGTGTCAGCTTACAAATCATAAGATATTACTTTTTTTTAAAAAAAAAGAAGAGCCACCGAACAGCTACAACTTTTCAGCGAACTTTACTTGAAAACCGTTTCGGAAACAGTGTTTCTGCTAAAGAGCTGGTGCATTATAGTCACATCGTACCTGAGCTCTGACCACAATATGGAGTGGGTTTCCTCAGAAGTGGTATGAAGTTGTTCTGGCGCGTCGTAAAGCAGTGATAGTGGAAATATGCTTGCGTACCTGGTCTGCGAATAAAATTCAAAGAAAACCTGTAGCTGTTCAATGGCTCTATCTCCTCTGCAAAATGGATTATAGAATTGTCGACCCAGCCTAAACATCCACCACGTGTAATTACATTTGGTAGCGTTCTGTAGGTACAAAAAAAGATCAAATTCCCCATTTGTTCATTTCTGCATTCTAAATTGCAGGTTATAGTTTATATTTTATTTTCTTCATCGAAAAGTCTTTTGGGTAATTTTACAGCATAGCCATCTCCAGAATCTATAATGAAAGTGTAAGAAAGTAAATTATTAGCTGCTATTACATTAGGAGATAGAAACGTAAGACAGTTGTTACAACTACAACACAATATACCTCTCATTCTGATGCTGTACGTCGTCTTTTTGCTATAATTACCGTCATTTGTTTTTAAACGCCTAATGTAGCATTTTATTGTAGATTCCTAGAATGGCTATTGCATAACCGATACCGATATGTTTGTTCAAAAAACTTTGCGATTAAGACCATCAAAATTATGTAATTCTGTTTAAACTGAAAGTCCACCCACAGCTGACAGAAAACGTTAACGTTCAGGTTGGAAGCAGGCAAGATCATATCACTGTCAGGACATACTTTATCCTGATATAACACGTTTACAAGCAAGTGCGAGACAATTTTTTCTTTCTGTCTTGAAGTGCATTTTAAGACGAACAGGAACAAGTTCCGAATGGATATTTCCAAACATTATGAGATAGTGGAAACAAAATAAAGTTACCTTAACCCTGCTAGTCTTAAAATAGTATACACTCTTGGTACTTCGGATCATTATGACCCCCCCAATGGGCAGACCACCAGGAGACTGTATGAAGAAAATATTATTGTATGAAATTTAACATAAAGTAATAGTGGTACTGATCAAAATTCGAGCAAAGAAACGCAGCTATCTCTCTTTTAAAATCAAAGACTATTTCGTAACAATATACTGACCTGAAAAAGTCGCAGTGCCAAAAATTGATTAAGACAGAGTAATGAAATTTCTGGAATACATTTGTCTAGGTAATATATTTAAGTGATTAACATTGTAAGATCACAGGTTGATGTAAGTGCAAGATAAACCATACTAAATGTCAAATTCTGGTACATTAATAACCGGTGAATCCGCCAGAATGTTGAATTCAAGCATGCAAACGTTCATTATCGTGCTGTACAGATGCTGGATGTCAGGTTGAGGGATGGAGTTCCAATCCTGATCCACTTGACTGGTCAGTACCGGGTCGGTTAATGCTGTTTGTGGATGACGCTCGCGGAGTCGCCAATGATGTCCCATATATGTACGACTAGAGACCGATCTGGTGATCGCACACGCCAAGGCAACATGTCAACACTCGACATGTCAACATTCATTAGCGCAGGGCCAGCCAGGGTGTGCCAAGATTCACGCGTGTGGAGTGTGCTGGCCGCGTGAGAGCCAAGGCCCAGCCTGAAATATGTTTGTGGTACAGAGGACGTACGGTGAATGTTTGGACAAAAAGATGCAGCCTAGCAACCTATCGTCACAATCTTTAAAAATTAATAGGAATGACAAAAGAGAGGGATGAGAATTTTCAGTTCGCATTAATGACGGGCACTGCTTATTTACTATGAACCGACATTACAGTACCATGCAGAAAGAATTTAAAGAGTTGGCTGACAATGAGCTTGCAAAAAATTACAGCTATCGGCAGACTGGATTCACTGTTCTGTACATCAAGAAGCTTTTTATGCTAAATTTTCAGGCGTAGAGCACGTACGGATACTCCAATTTTTGAAGTCGCACGCATTGTTTCATTGCCAGTTGCAATAGTTTTTAATGGAACTGAGCGAAGAGTATGTAGACTTAATGTGCTACTGCGAAGTACGTTGGATAAACCAAAGGGCATGCCTGGAACGATTTCTCGATTTAAAACTCATTATTTTTGGATTTATGAAGGAAAAAAGAGTGCAGCAGTGAAAATTAGAACATGTGAAATGCATTGCAGACTTCGTATTTTAAGTGGACTTGGATTGCACACTGCCCACAGTAAGTCACTACAAGATGACTTGTTTCTAATTTGATGGAGATGCATGTAAAAAGAAAATCGCTTTGCACAAGGATCACATTTTGGTAAAGATAGTCCAGTTCCCTAAGCTCACATTGAGTTAAAGAAAACGTGAGGTTTGAAGACTTCATTGTGGCCTTCAACGAATTACAAGGTTAGTTTTATAAAGGTTTTGAGGACACTGTCAATCATGAGTCTGTTGTCGAGCTGTTTTCGAAATCGTTTGCCAGTTCAGTTGAAAGCGCCCTTGTGCCTGTGCAGATGTAACTGATTGACCTGCAATGTAATTCCAGTTTTAGTGACAAATATTTTTCCGTTAAAACTGTCCATGACGTCCGCACTGCTTTCCTAAGGTAGAGTTTCCAAGTCTCTGCAATGTGTTCGCAAAAGTGTTGCAATATTTCGATCGACATACTTGTCTGAACGATCTTCTCTCGATTATCAAACCAAGGAAGTCACGAGCACGTGGCAAAGTGAGTGACAAAAGCTGTGTTTTTTTTTTTTGCGTCAATAAATCAGCCAGCGTAGCATGTTGGGGGAGGGGGGGGGGGGATCAGCAGCGTGACGGAGCGCTTTGGCACTCGTGCCCGGGCATGAACCGCAAGCCGAGAGCTTGGCCGCCCTTGCCTGTGGAGCATGTTGTGTTACAAAAGCGGTGTCTGGGCGAGTGTTATCCTATTGGAAAACAACTCCTGGTATGTTGTTCACGAATGGCAGCACAACAGCTCGAATCACCAGACAAATGAACAAATATGCAGCTAGGATGCGTGGGATGACCACGAGAGTGCTCCTGCTGTCATACGAAATCGTACCCCAGACCATAACTCCTGGTGTAGATCCAATGAGTCTGGAACGCAGACAGTTTGGTTGCAGGCCCTCAACTGGCCTTCTCCTAACCAAGACACAGCCGTCACTGGCACAGAGGCAGAACCAGCTTTCGTAAGGGGATCTCCACCCTGCACTCTAATGACCTCGCGCAAGACACCACTGAAGTCGCTAATGACGGTGGTTTGGGATCAGCGGAATGGAGCTGCCCTTGAAGTAACAGATTTTTTAACAGCTCGTTATGCGACTGTGGTATCAACTGTTGCTCAGACTGCCGCTGGAGATGCAGTGCTATCCGCCTTAGCCCGACACCTAACACGATAATCTTGCCTCTCGGTAGTACCACATGGTCATCCAGAACACGGTTTTCTTGTAAGTAAATCCTCGTGAACACAGCCGCCTGTAATTATTTACAATACTGACATTCCTGCCAAGTCTTTTTCCGGTGTCGAAAGAACAGGCACCAAGCATTCATACAATTGATTCACCTCAATAGGCAATGAATTATGCGGATGGAAATGCCGTGTGGCTAGGGCTTCCCGACGGGTAGACCGATCGCCTGGTGCAAGTCTTTCGAGTTGACGCCACTTCGGCGACTTGCGTGTCAATGGGTATGAAATGAAGATGATTAGGACAACACAACAACCAGTTCCTGAGCGGAGAAAATCTCCGACCCAGCAGGGAATCGAACTCGGGCCGTTAGGTATGACATTTCGTCGCGCTGACCACTCATCTACCAGGGGCGGACTAATTTTGCGGGTGCACAATTACATTCGATCTCCTGCAGTAATCTCAAAGTAGCAAGCATGGAGGACATGCAATAGGTGGCTCTGGGAAGGAATGTGAGTCGGCTGGGAGGCAAGCCGAGATAGCGCAGTTGCGATAAAAACTGTGTCCCGGTGGTGCAATGATTAATGCTACTGTTAGTAATCAGGTAATCCTGGGTTCCAATCCCGGTCTGGCACACATTTTCACTCATCACCAATGATTCGCCGGCCGGTGTGGCCGAGCGGTTCTAGGCGCTACAGTCTGGAACCGCGCGACCGCTACGGTCGCAGGTTCTAATCCTGCCTCGGGCATGGATGTGTGTGATGTCCTTAGGTTAGTTAGGTTTAAGTAGTTCTAAGTTCTAGTGGACTGATGACCTCAGAAGTTAAGTCACATAGTGCTCAGAGCCATTTGAACCATTTTTGAACTAATGATTCCGCATATAGTCCCGATGCAGTTGACATCAATAGTTCCTACTCTTTCATTTCTTTTCTCCCGCCTTCACCTTCTATCTACATAACATGTGGCACAGTTGCGGATATCGCGTGTTATCCATCCTTCGGACATTCTGCGCATTCTTGTAAGAGCATCTAGTGTTTGCAAACGCAAGCAATTATCACTATCGTTATGGAAATTGATATGTATGTACGTGGATTAAGATATAGTGTATTGTGACGCTCAATGAAAGAAGTGTAGAAACTAGTGTTAAAAGCAATCGGAACATTATGAACCAAGGAACACAAATTTAACAATTTCAACTACACAAAACGTAACAATGTTTTTTCAACAATTCAGTTTTTTATGAAGTAGTTACGAACAGAAACAAATTCATAAATTTACAAGCACCAGACATCACATTTAAATTAGTAATAGAAAGATAAATTAATTGTCGGGTCATATTGACCCAAAGACCACAGCAGGGTTAAATTATGGTAATGGACGAAATGAGAAGTCAATTAAAAATTTCCTATTCTCTTTATTTATATGTTATTGCGTTTTAGCAAGAAATGTCAAGAGAAATTTTACACCTTTTTCACCGTCTGAGAGTGTTGATGGTCTTCATTTATCAAGGCAGGTGAAGTCTGATGCAGTCTGTTAAGAATTAGTTACAAAAATTTATAAAGTATTTTAGATATTTTATGGAATAAAATAACTATAATAATTAATAATAACTATAACAGTTTTATTATAAAGATCGAATACATCAAGCTTACACTTTTATTACTAACTATTGTTGGGTTTTCAGTGCTTTAACTGCAATATTCAGCTTACGTATTACTGTATTTACAACTGAGTCACATCCAACAGTCATTTTACGGAATGTCTCTTTGGAGAACATCGTTTTCACTTCATCACCTGCAGCCACAATTATAGTCATCGCACGCCCAAATAGGGAAAGGATGATTTGGTTTATTAATTTTGTGTCGAGAATCCCTGTGTTCTGTTAACAATATTTTCCTTGGTGGTGACGGTCAGACACACTAGGTAACAGCGACGACTGCGACGACTTTATTAAATTTCAATTGGGACCCAATACCATCTCAAAACCCATAGTAAACCAACCACTCGAATCAGACCAACCCTTGAGTTCATCTCCAATAGCACAGTGGTATTTAAATCAACCTTACGGTTCATAGTAACTTTATAGAGGTGGTTTATCGATATTATGTAGTTTCTGCTCGATCAACATTTACGACTCTTGCTGCTACTACTGTCCTTTTAGTGAAACAAGGGCTGACCACTTAAACACGGTCTTCTGGTGGGGTAGGTTCTGTAAACGTCATCGATCGACGTGAATTGCGGTGACCTTCCTTAATTTCATTTTATATTGTAGCTTACAACATCTCTACCTTCTATGATCTGTTGGAATATATGACGAATATGACCTAATTCTACCACATGTTGACAAATGCTACTTTTTCATTTCCGAAGGAATTGGCAGTGAACGTATTGTATAAAGAGTAGGACAAGGTTTGCTTAGTTCCATCTCAGAAAGCAAGGATCGAGAGGCGAATGTATCATTCCGTTGGGCGCAGTGTTCTCCGCTACGAGATCGGGCACAGTGTGTCAGATTCATCTCAACCATTATTCACTTGCTTTTTTAAATTAATTGTCACTAACTGAACACATTAAAAGTGGCAAATATCTCTACAGAAGACAAACATGACACTAGAGCGCAACTTCAACAACTACAAAATGAGAGTTTCAATGCACACTGACTTCGCAAACGTTACGGAATAGGCACCCGGAATCACGAGGGGCCGCCTTTGGCACTGCGGACTGCAGTGAGACGCCATGAAAGTGAGTCTAAAAGTCCATGGTCCTCCTGGAAGCAGGTAACACCAAATCATTTGTAGGTCGACAACCAATTGTAATCTGTTCGTGTGTGCAGGATCCATTGCACGGAGCATGCGTTCCGTTACATCCCAGATATGCTCGATGGGGTTCAAATCTGGGCTATGGGGTGGCCATCTCAGTCTTTGGACCTCCTCTGCATGATCCTGAAGCCATTCCCGGGTGATGTGGAACAGATGTGGCGGGGCGTTATCATTTTGAATCACGCAGAGCCGTCAGGGTGCTGGAAGGCCAAAATTGAATGGAGATGGTCCTCGAGCAGCTCAACATACCTCGCACCATTCAAAGTTCCTTCCAGAACAACCAGGGAGCCGATTCCATGATAGGAATATTCACTCCAGATCGTAATAGAGACACCACCTCCTCGGTCCACATCTCCTTGGCAGGCGGAATCCATCGACTAATGAGGTCTGCACTACGCACGGTGCTTCTCATCGGCATGGTGCAGTTGAAATCGTGATTCGTTCGACCAAGTCACGTTATGCCATTGTCCAGTGTCCATCCCAGGTGATTGGCGACAAATGCAGACCGTTGTACCCGATGACGTTGCGTTAACAGTGGCATCCGTGTGCGGCACCAGCTGCCATTCCCCACGTAACCGGTGTTTCTACGGATTGTCCACTGGCAGACGTGCTTAGCACCTCCTGTTTTGAATTGATCCGTAATTTGTTGCGCTATTGCCCTTCTGCCACCACTGATGGCCTTGTAAGATGTCGCTGGCCACCGTTATCGATGGTGGCTGGACAGCCAGTAGTTCGCCTGTTGTGGTGTGTGACACTCTCTTTCAGCCATTCACGATACACCCTGGACACGGTTGAAAGCTTGAAGTCGAATTCGTGCATCACTACCGAAATTGAAATTCCAATCCTTTGCGCGCCGAACAGCATACCCCGTTGGAAGGCGTCAGCTCACGACAACGTTGCACATTACACAAATTACTTGCACAACCTTTTCTCACAAGGTGTCCTATACAACTGCAGCTGGCATAAGGCGAGTGTGGTGGTCATAAAATGCACATGTGCCATCTGTGCTCCAGTTTCCCAAGACATTTGCTAAGTCAGTGTACATCGAAGAGATTGACCTTTGACACATTTTCTAACAATATTCTGTCCGCTTGTTCTTTGCTGTGCGTGTGGTATAGCTTTTACTCTTGATCTAAGTTCCATTTTCTTCATTTCTGCTTTCGTCTTCTGCTTTTTCTTCATACGTCGGCATTTAACGTTTCATCCTCTGCTGAAAAACGGTATGAATTCACGAGATGTCCAGATTTCTTTGAACCAAATTAAGTAAAACTCATGCATAACTGTTTAGGGAATTTGTTTCTTCTAATAAAATTTTCGTTGTTGTTAAAATGAAATTACTTGCGCATTAATTCCAGTCATACTGATCATTCCAAAAAATATAACATTCTGCCAATGGTACACATTTCTTGCAAAACTGGACGAAGCGGTGAACTTATTCGTCGTGTCGACTCTAAATTTATTGACCTTATAAAATGTTACAGGCATGTCATCTACTGAATTATGCATGCCTGTTGCCACGATCACACGCACACCCTCTTTAAAAACATAGGGAAATAGAGTATAGCCTTTCTTGTAGCCAAACAGTGAACTGCGAACATTCATTTTGAACCTCACGCTTGTATTTCTTTACTGTCCTAACCAAAAAAAGGATTCTTTTTTCGTAACTCTTCCATCAAGCGAATACCGGTAAACCTGCTGGTAGTCGTCATATTTTGACCTGCCTTATAAAAAAATTCACGCAGTCGCAGAACATTAAAATGTTTGTTGCTTACGTGGTATAAGTCTTCTGATTGAAACCCAAATTATTGGAATAAAACACCTTGGGTCTCATAAGTGCATATATCTTAATGCCATATTTTTTCGATTTGTTGGCGACAGCTGCACCTTCCATAGAACATTTCCAGTTCGTCATCTACTGTACCATTTTCTCCGAGAGCGCAGCAAACCTTACAGTTTTTATAAATACAGAAAATATCTGTTGAATCTCGGTTATCTTGTCCAGTCGAAACTTTTCATTACGAGTCACACGACTGATACCGTGTGATCAATTTGGATCGTTTTATGTACATTAAGTCATGAAATTTGTCAATTTACTCCCCGTCAGTTCCCCAAAGATCTTCTAATCTTTGTGTGTTACTTTTGTTAATGCCAACGACAAGAGGCCTATGAAGACTTCAGGTTCAATAACGCCTCTCGCGCTTAAGTGAAGCTCTGACGCTATCAGTATACTGATTGTATACAGCTATGTAATTGACAAAATGTCGTCATCTACGTTGAAACTCAAGAATTCCAAAGGCTTTCTCCCTGCTTTCGCCGCACCTGTAAGTCCAGGTAACTTTCGAATAATATGTGGGATCTGAAATATATTCTCTGTAAAGATCAAACATTATTCCATTGTGTCTCTTTGTTCTTTCCGGTACACTAACGGTTGTTACCTTCATCATCATGTCATCTTCATCTGTTCTGAATCTTTCTGCCAAACTCCTTCTACGTCATAAGAATTAACTTTAACTTCATCTTCAATTTCCTCTTGACTTCATTATTACACTCTTGAAAAATCATATTTTGACTTTCATCAACATTTTTTGGGCTGAGCAGATTATATATCCTATTGATGCCTTCCATGATCAAGTGTATCCCAATTTTAAATAACAAAATTTCTATAAAACAACGCATTCATACTCGGCATATCAATTTCATACTTGATATCAGACAACTATAACAAATGATCAAAATATTGGAAAAGGAAATAAACGCATTTTACATTCGAAAGCAGTTTTTTACTGCTTATGAAGTTATGTTGAAAACAAAATAAATCGGCAGTTGAAATAAAATGGGGGTGTTCAGAGAGATGCTGACACGAAGATTACGGCCTCTGGAGATTTGCGGACGTAGCTAGTTCACGACAGGGTTTAGCTGGTCCGAAAGGATGAGTACCCTTCACCCTCCCCTCTCTCCCACCCGCTTCTCACTACTTTGCTACCCTCCCCCACCCCTTAGCAATGGTGTGTGTGTCACGCTCGTGGAAACACAAATCCATATGCTTACTTTGCTTCCGAAGAAAGGGCAGGAGACACGGTGGTGTTTAACACGACAAAGGTAAACTTTTCAAAGAAAAATCCACGTTTTGTAGTATATACATAAGCAGAAGGCACAGTTTTGCCTCAGGATTTGCCTGTCATTGCACAGATGTCTGCGTACTAAACAAGAACCTTGTTTCCAGTTTCAGTTGTCGAAAAGTATTTTAATATAAAATTTTAGGCAAGTTTACACAATAATAATTATATTTACCATTCCAGAATTTGGTTCGTAAATGATTCTCTTGGACACTGCTTCTACTAGAAGTATTAAATCACAGTTTTACGAAAATTATCACGAATGTCTAAGGAATATAAACATCCACCTGTACTAATACTTGGTTACGTACTGGTACTAATCAAAATCTAAGTCTGTATATATTTAAGATATTTGTCCCCGTTTGTTTATGTATGTATAACATAGATCTTCATGCCATACGAAATAATCACAAAACACAAAAAAATTGTAGCTTTACTTTTCTGTAATTAACTAAAAACATTATTACGTGACACATATAATTGTTTTCCAGCTTTTCGCGACAGTCATGCTGCTGCCATGTGGTGATATTATAACACTAAATATCACTCAAATGTCCTTCCTGTCCCCAGAAATTTCAGTTACTCCTAACCTTTTTCCAACTCCTAACCTTTTTTCAACGGCAATTTCCCCTCTAATTGCCATGTCTTCATGTTCCATTCTGTGTCGTGACATCATTAATAATTTTTCATCAGCTGTAAGAGATACCGAATTTCAGTGAGCAAATTAACATGCTATTATTTTCCTCAGCTATTCAATTAGCTGTTTCTTTTCTTTTGTTACTTTTTTTGACAGTCATAGTTAATAAAATACGAGTGACAAATGCTTAACTGTATTTCGACACCTTGGCTTCTTGAAATGGCGCTTCCAAATGAAAGTACTGACATAACTATTGATGATGAGATGGCTTCAGTACGTTGGGCAGAGTGACGATATAGTATTGGTAATAAGTACAGAAGGTGAGCAGGCTCGTTATGTACTGGTGGTCTCGGGAAAGATGTGGACACGACTGCTTGAAATCAGTGACTTGTCGACGCCGTTAGCTCGATGAAAGCCTTCCCTAGTCCCAAGACATGAGTGACCGCTGCACAGATAGCGTCTGCAAATCCTCCGGAAAACCTAGCTATCCGCATATGTACTTGTAAGCATATCTCCGGTATTCAAAACGGAAACGGGTGCAGTGTATCAAATTAAGTAATAAGCACACATCTTTACGACAGAGCCGTCGCTCTGAAACACACAACAATCAAAAGGGTTCGGAGAGAAAAGCTATTAGCTAGAAGACGCCATTTCTGTCCATTGTTGATAAATAATTGACAGAAAATTTTGACGTTTATCATTTCCATCGCCCAGACCCGACGGAAGGTTTATCAAAACATATTTGCTATTGTTCTAAACTGCGAAATATACAAACAGTCGTCAGTCCTCATTGAAACACACAATTTCAGTTAGTTATAAGCTCAAAATTTTCAGAACTAATCGAGCACTCTGTAGCAGAACGTACGCAGTTTTGAAAATTACTAGCAGATTAAAACTTCGTGCTGACCGGGACTCGATCACAGAAACTTGCCTGACAATAGCAGTGACTTTATAATCTATCTAGGCAGCTCTCAGGAAAAGGAAAAAATATGGTGCAGTCAGGTGTTTTTCTTTCAAGAAAATGGTTTAAAAGTCTGTATTAAAAAACTAAACTATGCCCGAACAGGCCATTAAGCCCCAATCGTACCGACTGGCCGCCGTTTCATCCTTAGGCGGAGGCTTCCCTGAATGCGGATACGGAGAGGCATGTAGTCAGCTCACCGCTCTGCTAGCAGCACGTCAGTTTACGAGACCGGAGCCGCAACTGCTCAGTCAAGTAGCTCCTCAGTTGGCCTCACAAGAGGTGAGTGCCCACCGCTTGCCAACAATGCTGGGCAGACCGGATGGTCACGCATCCAACTGCTTGCAGTTACTAGAAGGTTTCAAATAGGTCATACTAAAGTAAGATACGCTTTTAGAAACCCAGATTTAAATTGAATAACATTACCAGGTGCAGATGTGCACTCTGATTGAATTTTTGGTTAATTATTGCAAACTAAAACAAACAATTACAAAAGGTACTTAATTAAAGAGATGGGATACAGGAAAGTTAGAACAACCAGAAATAGTCGGGAGTTCCACAGACAGCAGTAGGCAACGAGTAACTGAGACAGAGGAAATGTGAAGCAGGCATGAGTAGCTTCGAAGGATGAAAGCAGAAAGAAACTAGTCAAAAAGACTTGGACCAACATAAATCATTGAATCAGACAAGAGGTATTAAATGAGATTGGAAAATATGGAAATGCAGTAAATGTAACATGCAAATTGATGTACAGGATACCAACACTTAAATTGCTAGGAAGAACAAGAGGCAAAGCAGAAAAGGCTAGTGGAGCTATTTAACATTGTAGCAGCACATGTGTTCATAGGAGAAACACATGCCACTTGTAGGAAACCATTGAAGAAGAGGGAATCGTCTCTATGAAAATCAAGAGCTCGCCGGCCGGTGTGGCCGTGCGGTTCTAAGGCTTCAGTCTGGAACCGCGTGACCGCTACGGTCGCAGGTTCGAATCCTGCCTCGGGCATGGATGTGTGTGATGTCCTTACGTTAGTTAGGTTTAAGTAGTTCTAAGTTCTTGGGGACTGATGACCACAGATGTTAAGTCCCATAGTGCTCAGAGCCATTTGAACCATTTTGAATCAAGAGCTCAGAGGGAAAAGTATATAGCAAAGGAATCTGACAGTTGGAAGAAGGTATGTAAAAGTGGTATTTAATGGGACGAAAATTGATGATAACAACATGGAAAGACAAGAGGAAGTGAATTAACAAGAGATGAGGGATGTGATACAGCCGTTTGACTGAAAGATCTAAGACAAAATAAATTACGTAAAGTAGTGATTTCTTCAGAATTACTAATTTCCTTTGGCGAGCCAACCATGACAGAAACCTTCCATGAGGTATGCAGGACAGATAAACAGGTTTGTGTACTGATCCTGATGAACCATTCAGTACTGGCAGACTGCCATTTCATTCTGTGCCATATCCGTCATTCGACGGATATGTGGAGAAGCACGGGATCAGTCACCGGACTTTTTTTCGTTGCTACCTTCCCAGACGCAGGAGTCGCTGGGTTTCACGCAAGTAACTCCATATTGGCAGTATGAGACTGAGTTCTCCGACCGAGGAAATACCGTTAACAGTACTGGGTATTAAAGCTGGCCGCTCCGCACAGCAGTCAGATATGCTGACCACTCAGCTACAGCGCCGAACATGTATGAGAAGTGAGGCAGGTGAAGTACCGTCAGGTTTCAAGAAGACTGTACGAAGGCGTGCTGAAAAGTAATGCCTCCAAATCTTTTATTCTGTTGTCAGTATCGGTTGTGGTATTAGATGGCATGGATATTATTTGGTCGACCTTCCTACTTTGTTGACGATGTTGCAACCTTCTTCCGCTAGATAGCTCCGAATTGTAACGTGTAACATGGCAGACAGTAGATAAGAAACAGCGTGTTGTAATTCGTCAGAAAACTGGAAGCACGAATACGAAGCGTTCGTCCACAAGAGAACCACGTTCTCCTTCAGCATGACAATGCCCGACCACACACGAGTGCTGTGACATCTGCAACAATACGACATCTTGAATTCACTGCCATTGAACATCCCCTCAATGTTCCAACTTGGCCATCCGATTTTCATCTGTTTCAAAAATTAAAGATCACCTTTATTAGCGATGAAGCGGTGCGAGAAGATTTGAGGTTGTGACTGAGTCAACGAAGTCAAGCATTGTACAGTGACGGTATCAACAAACTGGTCTCCGTTTGGGAGAAACGTGCTCGTCGTCCAGGTGACCACGTTGAGGAATAAATATGTAAACAAGAAGAATAAAGTTGCAGAATGTTAATAAAGTTTATTTCATTTAAAAAGCGTTAAAAATATTCACATCCAAAATTCGGAGGCATTACCCTTCCGAAAGTGTTCGAGTAAAACCAGTACCAAAAACACTCGGCGCTCACAGGTGTATTACCGTACCATGAGTTCGATAACAAGTTAGCAAAAGACTAATCTTTTCTGCAGGAGGATGGAATGACTCGTAGAAGCCGCCTTGGGGGAAGGTCAATTACGACTCCACAGAGGTGTAGGAAAGTTCAAGGTAATACCGCCCTACGATTTGGAAGACCGGTTAAAAATACGTACCCCACATTTATAGCATTTTTAGATTTAGAAGAAGCTTTTCACAACATTGATTGACAGACAGTATCTGAAATCCTGGAGTTAACAGAGACAAAGCCCAAGGAGTGGGAGGTTGTCTACAACATGTACGGAACCTAAACTGCAGTTAAGGGTTGAAGAATGCGAAAGGACGGCAACAGTTGCTAAGGGCGTGGAACATAGTTGTACCCTATTCGGTCTGTACACTGAACAAGCTGAAAAGCGAATTAAAGTTCAGAGAGAAGAAATTAAAATTTTAGTAAAGGTACACAGAAACAATTGTTATCAATCACATTTTGTGATGCTTCAATTTTTATTTTCTATGACCTGTTTTGAAGAGCCTTGCGACTCCACATCAGATGGCATACATCATGGATAAAAGTTCAGCAGGCCGCGATGACCTTGCGGTTCTAGGCACTTCAGTCCGGAACCGTGCGACTGCTACGGTCGCAGGTTCGAATCCTGCCTCAGGCAGGGATGTGTGTGATGTCCTTAGGTTAGTCAGGTTTAAGTAGTTCGAAGTTCTAGGGGACTGATGACCTTAGATGTTAAGTCCCATAGTGTTCAGAGCCATTTAAACCATTTGATAAAAGTTCTAAGACTTTTAATGGTGCCTGATGACAGTTGAAAACTGTAAGAGACGGCAATGAATTTTGGAAGTCAACTGAACGGAATACATGGTGTCTTCAAAAGATATTATAAGGTTAACATAAATAAAAATCACGATCATTTGATGCTGCCTCTCTATATGACCTCAAATAAAATCTGAAACCATTCGTGAACGTTATAAAGTTCTTATTAGCAACTCCAGCGGCTTTTCGTTTATTAAATAAATAAAAGTTTTAAAAACGTAAAGGAGTGAAGTCGAATTGAGTCAGGTGGTACTGAAATAACTATATTAGGAAACAAAAATCTGGAAGTTGTAAACGTTTTTCACAAGTTTGTCGGCAAAAGTGCTACGAGTATCTACAGCAGAAGTAAGGAAATGTTGGAACAAATATCAAATTGACATATCTTTGTACATGCAAATCATTTCAGTGCAATAACACAGAGGAGGTAACACTTAAGCTATCTACCGTTTTCTGAGATCATTATGCTATGCCTTGCTTAGGGATAGACGTCTATTAACCCCTGTCGAAATTCGGCAGCGGCAGAATCATGGCTTGTTGACAGTGTTACAGTTCCTCGATGTTGATACTCGCGTTGTCAGCATCCAACGACTGTCAGAAAAACTTGGAGAATCACAGACTAAAAAATCACAGGGTAGTTAATTATTTCATTCTCTTTAGGAATGGCAACTTCGTAAATTATCATGCGGGCAGTGACTAGAGAAAACGAAAGAAAAGAGTGGGATGAGTAACGCAGTCTTCAGACTGACCACCCACAGTACTCGTAACACGGTTGTATAAGATCTCGTGTTCTGACTGCCATCAGCGGAATGGCCACCAAGGAGGTAATTTCATTACCCGGAAAGGCCAATGAACTTACCTCTTAGTGAGAGAATCCCAGAGCAACGAGCACAGAGGAGACCGCCTGTGATGAGCGTGGCTTTCCACGCGCTTCAAACGAGCAGGGCTCGGCGTGCATCGCGGGTTGCGTGTGACGAAGGGGCACCGGCTGGCTAATAGAGGCCCACCCTCTCTCGCTCTGCTCTATCTCTCTCTCTCTCTCTCTTTCTCTCTCTCTCTCTCTCTCTCTCTCTCTCTCTGTCTCTCTCTCACTTCCTTTCCCATCCTTTTTGACGCCTCTGCGTGAGTTGGCTTCATCTCTGTGTGAGTGCCTCCTGTCCAGCGCGGACGGCGCAAAATCTGTGAAACGAGAATGTTCCGGACGCTGCTGGAAAATGAAACAAGCGAGGCGATTCAGTGCGCAAAAACTTTCAGCTTTCGCTCTAACTAGGGAATTATTTTCCGCTACCGAATTTGTGAGAGCATTGTGGAATAGCCAATGTGAAACTCTCAGAGATAATATAGGGAGGAGAATTTAAACTAGTATTTACGAAAGTAAATACACATTCTGCACGAAATATACGCTGTCACCCAACTTATTGACAGGTTATAACTGTCAGCCGACTTGAGCATCGAAATTGAATCTTACGTTTTGGTATCAACTGCCTTTCTTACGCTTTGTTCTGGTGATGCCGCCACCCACGCACTTCAATCTGACCTACCTCCTGCTTTCCCAGCTCCACAGAGTCTTCGTACATTGACTGCTGCACTAACGATTCGGGAGGAAAGGATTCCCGGTTTTTCTGGATTCACACATAATGCACATAACTAAATAAACTGATATAAACAAACTGTAGCGCATGCGGGGAAAGTTGTGAAGAAACGCAGGGTGTATTGTTTCTGACAACGGACTTGTATTCAGGAAAAACAGGATTCAAGTCAAATTTGAGTTTTTGACGGCACATAAATGTTGAAAAACTTTATGGGAATGCAGCCGGATGACGTCGTCGTCAACAGCTGATATTTAGAGACATATATACACGCAGAAGTAGACTACTCCGACAGTTATGTACGTATCATATAACTAAACGTCTTCACATCGATGTATCTGATACCTGATGTTGGGTTAGTCAAAAACGCGTTATGTTAAGTCACTCATTCACGAACAGATGAGTTTTATTAAGTGATCTATTCAGCATTTATGCAGCGCTATTGGGATTATACAATATGATCGCATGCTTACTGCACGAGTTTTTGTCGCATCTGCAATACCATATCTTCGCTGAATATCACAGCAGTCGGCTGCCCGCGCTGTGCAAACGCAGCCACATTTTCAATGAACCATGTCTCCAAATCACTTTTTTAAATTATCATTCTCTTCTGTATATGGCGCCGCACCACATAAAAGGACCAAAAATGGTATTTCAGTATTATTTTGTATTGAATATTACTCTTAATGAAAAAGAAAAGCAAAAAAATAAGAAATACCTAGGTTCGCTCTGTAGCTTATTGTCGATCTGAAATACTCGTAACTGAGATTGATACTTGTATTTTTAAAGCACACGTAATGAAATGGGCTCTTGCAGTGTACGGACAAGAATGTTGTATATTTCGTCCAGAAACTCTATGGAACCATAGACAACGAATTTTCAGGAAACGTTTATCAAGAAAATTGACGGCGAATGCACAAACGAATAAATTGCACGTTTGACACCTCAAGGCTATAAAAAGTGATGATAATGATACCCACAGGAATAAAACTAGTTATTGAAGTGTTATTAGATGGAAATAAGTATGATTACAGCAAAGTAAAGGTACCAAAGTAATCCTGCTGTCAGGAAGGACAGAATAAAATATAACAAAAGAGTACTGATCGAAAGTTTGAGAAGCCACAAATTTTTGATCGGAGTAATGAAAAAATAATATCAAGAAAGTTTCTAACATGTCTGCAAACATGTTATCAAACAATTACGAAATACGAAGTCGGAATGATTTTCATAGAGAAGTACATTCTAAGGCTCTAAATCAGGAAGGTAAGCTACAGACAGCCAAAAGTGGCAGTTTCAGAGGCAGCTGATCATGGCCCCATTTCAATGGATTCCAGGCTCCATTTAAATGGATTTGTGGCCCCATTCAATTGGACGCAAGTTTCTATTGTTATTTACTATTTTGTAAACTTCCATCAGTGTCAGCTTTCGCACGTAATCATGGTGCATGATAGCTTTGGTACCTTTAACTTGCTGAACTCATGCTGCTAAGCCAAAACACTACGACCATTTGCTCAATAGCGAGTCGGTCCATCTCACGACAATGATTGAATGATTGTGCGTGGTGACTGTGTGTGGCATACATTCCAATGGCAGTGCTTCGTAGATTTAAGAGGTATGTGGAACTGGTGTCTGCCTGTGTCTCCATGCAGGTCGTGCAATTCCCGTTAATTGGTAGTTTGTTGACACACACGATTGCGTCCCACATGTTAAACCGGGTCGAGACAGGAACATCAAATTACATCATGTTGCTCAAACCACGGTAGCATGATTGTGCTGCTGGAAGATGTCATCGGGGAAGATATGAAATATGAAGGATGCAGTTAGTACACGGTAAATTTCACGTTTTTCTATGTTATTATTGACTTCGGTAACTACCGCAGCTCCCATGAGAGCTCATGTGAACGTCCGCCCCCGCCCCCTCACCCGCTCTCCAACCCCAATACCATAATATTGCCCCCAGCTGCGTGAGTCATTGTTCCAGTGCCCAGTGTGTGATTCAAGACGCCGTTAACCTCGATGGCGGCATATCCAGACACGACCGTCGACCTGGTGCTTCATCTGCTATGACGATTCGTCTCCATTGATCGACAATCCAGTACCGATAACTCCGTGCCTATTGCAATGTAACTGACGGTACTGAGTCAACATGGGAAGACGTAAGGGTCGCCTGCTGTAGAGACCCCCGTTCAATAACGTGCGGTGAACGGTGTGCTCCAAAACGATTGTGCCTGTATTGTACTTTGTTGCGAGATTTTCCGAAAATCGTCGCCTATCCTGCATTACAGAGCGGGCACGCCTCCGACATCCACGTTCTGTTAAGAGACGTGACTGTCCACGTCTTTGTCGCCTACTTGTGGGGTCACCACCCTTCAATCACTCGCAATTCCACCTCTTTCAGTCACTTTCCATAGAGGATCACGACAGCAGCACGCCAACACCGACCATC
Source organism: Schistocerca piceifrons (assembly GCF_021461385.2). NCBI lineage: Eukaryota > Metazoa > Arthropoda > Insecta > Orthoptera > Acrididae > Schistocerca > Schistocerca piceifrons. The sequence goes on from NC_060139.1 coordinate 827,464,528, forward strand.
TACGCCGTTCGTAGATTGTCGTTTGCAGGCGCAGATCGTAAAAAAACTGGTATTTACAAAAGTGGAATACATCAGTGGATTTTGTCATTTGCGGCTTGCAGTGTCGCTAAAATGATTCTCATTCTTCTCTGCTCTCTTTATATATTTTTCTTACCGCGTCACTACTGCACATCGCTCACCGGCTTTCAGTCTCGCCTTGGGCAGTGGTTATAATGTTTTGGCGTACATCTAACTCTGAAACTACTGTAAAATGAAAGATGTCTGTTAATAAATCCTTTTATTATGTTTGTGTGTATTGAACCGGGGACCTAGAAACGACGGAGAGGCTTCGTTCCGCCGTAGCCCTCAGCGTACACAACCCCACAATTGGCCACAATACAATCCACCGGCCGCTACACAACGAACCGAGGGTTACCCAGTGGACCCCCCCCCCCCTCCACCTCCAGGAAAGTCTCATACCAGACGAGTGTAAATGGTTCAAATGGTTCTGAGCACTATGGGACTAAACTTCTGAGGTCATCAGTCCCCTAGAACTTAGAACTACTTAAACCTAACTAACCTAAGAACATCACACACATCCATGCCCGAGGTAGGACTCGAACCTGCAACCATAGCGGTCGCGAGGTTCCAGACTGTAGCGCCTAGAACCGCTCTGCCACCCCGGCTGGCCCAGACAAGTGTAACCCCAAATGTTTGCGTCGTATAGTAATTATGGTGCACGCGTACGTGGAGACAGTGTTTGCGCAGTAATCGCGGACATAGTGTAACCGGGGGGATTCGTGGCGGGAACTGCGCGGCTAGCCGGGTGGGGTTTATTATCCCTAATTCTCTTTTTTTTACTTTTAAAGCATTATTTTGCAGATCTTAAGTCCCTCCTCCCCCCCCCCCCCCAACCCCACCCCCCCTCCAGAACTGCAAAGTCTAACGCATGGGCTACGCACGTTACTTTAGCGCGAACACAGGTTTTTGGACAGATGAACACAAGAGAAGAACAGACGGAGGAGGACGTCTTAATCGTCAGTATGCTGGTGGCCTATAAGAGATTGTCACATTGTACCCAATTGAAAACGTGACACAGAGGTCAGTTTCTACCGCTCTGTTTACATACTAAAGTTTGTAATAAAGTGAAACAGTCAGAAGCAATGGCCTGCTACAAGCAAAGAAAAGAGAACGTGCGGAATTGTAATAAGAGATTTAAATGGCAGAGAGGTTGCGTGCACGTATGCCCAACAGCGCTCTGTGTGACCGGACAGGTCAGTGTTACACCACGCTCAATCAGTACGGAGCGTCATAGGAAGTGGAAACGTGTGACCAAATGCCACTATGCCTGGTAGATTTCATGGGGTGGAATATCGGCATGTTAGTGCGTTTGAGCTGGACGGAATCATTGGTCTCCGGGACGTGGGTGTGTATTCCCGTGGCATTGCGGCTCTTACAGGGCACGCTGCTTCAGCAGTGAGGTGCACGTGAAACCAATGGACAGAATAGGGCTGTACCCAGCGCCGACAGGGTAGCGAATGCCACAATGTGACCACAGCGCGAGATGACCACCATCTTGTCCGCATGGCCGTAACGGAAAGAACAGTTTCGTCCAGTGTTGGCGCTACGTTAGAAGACTGAACTGGTGTGGACATGTCTGTGTAGACGGTTCGACGCCGTCTTGTGCCGGCTGGACTGATCGCATGCATGCCATTGCATCAGCTTAAATTGACCAGAACACACGAACGCAGATTGCAAATGACCCGTGAACGCCGACAATGGTATGCTGTGTTGCAAAATATGGCGTTTTCGGACGACTCCTGCTCCAGCTTGTCCTTTGGTAATGGCCGCATACGTGTCCGACGCCGCCGTGGTGAACGCAGTCGGGACCAACGCCCAAGTGTGATGGTCTGAGCCACCTTTACCTATAATACGCATTCTCACCTCTTACGTTTTCAGGACAATCTGAACAGCTGCCACTACACAAGGCAGGCTTCCCACGCCGAGGCAGTGCCCCTCCTGCAGGCTGTTCCAGATGCCAGATATCAGCAGGACAACGCCGGCCGCAAGTGGCCAGGAATGTGCAAGCCTTCTTCGAAGAACTACGGGTACCACCGCATCCTTGGCCCGCCCATTCACCTGACATGCCACCCACCGATAGTGTCTGGGGTGTAGTCAGTAAGCAGACTGCTCGTTCATGTCCTCCTGCAGCTACACATGAAGCTTTTTGGACGCACCTGCAAACTGCATTGCAGAGTATTCTCCAGCAATGTATGCAGGCTCTCTTTGACTCCATCCCACGACGTCTGGCGGTTCTGATTGTAGTGTCATGTTCTAATAAGAGGAATCAATTTCATTATGAACACATCTCTCAGTCTTGGTGTTTCACTTTTCCCAAACAGTAGTGTATGATATCCTCATAACCTTGCAGTTTCATTCCTACATAGAAGATGACTTACCCCATACCGTCACCTGATACGGCTGGGACACGCCACTCTGCTTTCAGCATTTGAGTCCTCTCTGAAGGACACGGACAAACAGCAAGCAGGGTGCTGACCGTAATGAAGTCAAGGAGCGTCGTTTATCGCCAGGGGATAGGCTGGCAGACCGCCTGCGGCTTTGCTGCCTCTCCCCCTTCTTCCCCCCACCCAACCAAGCCTTGGGTCGATCCAATCAGAGGACGGCTGACGGCTGCGGCCCCTGCCGCTAGCCAGATTTCCCACGGCGACGCTGACGTATTCGGTCCGCTCATGCGAAGTGAACATTGGACGCCGCGTCTGGCACGCGATCCGCGATTCAGCCGAAACCTCCGCCCCCGCTCGGCTGCTATTTGCGACTAACCTGAGCAGTCCACGGCCGCTGATCGATTGGCTCCTCTCCATGTAATACACCAATTAGTCACTGAAAGATGGCGACTGGCTGGTGTTTTGCCTGCAGTTACGTCGATGTTACCACAGTAGTCAGAATTCTGCATATGAGCAGCGGATGCATACAGGCAGAAGCAGATAAGAAAGCAATTTCCATTTTTTTAATTTGAATGTTGGCAGATGTGTGCTACTCTCAGATGAAAAGGCTTGGCACAGGAGAGGAATTTGTGGCGGGCCGCGTCAAACCAATCAGAAAACTGATGTCAAAAAACAAAAAAAAGGTAAGCAAAAATAACATATTCAGCAACATCCTCCAAATACGCCACACTTACGACATAGCAACTAACTTTTGTCCCATTTAGTATGGAATACGCTTTTTCAGAATTTCGCAGACTTTTTTTTTTAGATTTAAATTTTTGGCCTTAAGTCCCTCTCGACGCCATAGTCACTAAGGTCCGCTATCTGTCTGTGATTCGTGTAAACGTTGTTGTGCGTCATCGTATTTTAATTGTTCGTGTGTAATGTTTTTTTTTTGTGACGAAATTTTGGGGCCAGCCCAGCATTTACCTGAACGAGCATAGGAAACCACCTACAAATCACATACAGGCTGCCGGTTAACAAGCCCAAGGTAGCCATTCTGCGGGGTAGAGTTGATCCGTTGTGACTCACCTCCCTTTCGGCAAGATAGCTCACAGGCCTAGCGGCTGGAGAAAGTAGCATATCGTTAACAGTACTGTAGCTTTCCTGATGTAGGGGAGTAGGTGGCTAAGTGCGACGCGTAAGCCAGAGGTGTACACACTGCGTCTTTATGGTGCCCATGCATGCCTGTTATCCATGCAGGCAAACTGCCGCATGTTATCAGCAGAACGGACAGGCTGCTTTACTCCCATCCACGCCAAGCTATGCCCAACCCAAGCAGGCTAAAGGTATCTTCCTTGCCAGCCTGTCCGTCATCGCGCTGTACTACGCTGAGTAGTAGTTTGTTATGTGCGCTTTCAGTGTAGTGTTATTAGTAGGTTTCGGAAGTTCACCAGCTTTCTCCTCCGAAGACAAAAATATTTTGTTGACACCGACCTACATGGGGAGTAACGATCATCACAATAAAAGTAGGGAAATAAGAACTAGCACAGAAAGATACAGGTGTTCGTTATTTCCGCATGCTGTACGAGATTGGAACAATAGAGAATTAGTGAAGATGGTTCGATGAACTTGGCACTTGAATGTGGTTTGCAGAGTATCTATGTAGATGTAAAAGTAGATGTTGATGAAAAGTCTTTTTTTATTCGAATGTCACAAGACGAGGCCTAAAGTGGGGCCCATAGGGAAGAAGATCTAAGAAAGTAGGCTAAGGTGGTATGGACATCTGCAGAGAAGAGTACTACGCGGGGAGTAGAGTTGAAGACCTAGAAATCGAAGGATCAATGAGAAAAGGAAGGCCGAAACTGAGATGGAAAGACAAGGTAGCAGAAGACCTACGGGAGAAGGGATGGCTCAGAGAAGAAGCACTGGACAGGCATTTATGGAAGAGTAGGATCCAGCAAAGCAACGCCGACCCCACATGACCTGGGAAAAGGCTGAGATGATGATGATGAGATATATCACAAGACGAGGCTGAATGAAATATATATTTATTTTGAGTCGTTGTAGGCCAGAAAACGGTAGATTTCATTTGTCCTTTTTCCCTTTTCGGCGTATTTCGGGCTTATTCATTTATTTAGATATGCCTCTGCAACTTCACGCTTTTTCCAGTAGTACTGACTGTTCTCAATTCGAACCATCATCAGGTCCGCTCTTATCCATGTTTTCTGTACCAAGCAGAACCGTCTCTGAAAGTCGAGATCCTTTGAACTGAAGAGCTTGAAGATTTCTGTGATACTGAAACGCTAACTAAAGTAAGGTTTTAGAAGTCTAGTGTCTGTAAACTACCTGTGTTCCAGCCAAATATGGCCCCAGTTATACCGTTTTTAATTATGCTTTCTAGTAGGTGTAAGTTGCGTTCGCTGAATTCAGTCTAAATACCTAAAACAATTTATTTTAAATTCCCCAAACGCATTTTGACAAACAAGAAGTCGTTTTTCATAAAATGTTAATCTAAAAAGTACACGTGTGAAAGAGGAAGTTTTTCTTTCATACTAAGCTTTCTTCCCACTAAGTTGTATACTAGCAGAATGTGATTTTTAATAGCCACTGACCATATTTTCTTCCTGTTTCAGTTAATGTTTGCCTCAACTCCTTAGCACACAAATTCCACCCACTTGTCTGCCACCAAGTCTTTGCCCTCTTTCAAAGTGTTTATGCAGCGAGGAAACTGCTGCTCAAATTAAGACATGTAACATCTCGAGGTTCTCAGATGCGTGCATAGTAACTTTTTGCACACTTTTCATTGCGAGACACCTACTGATTTAGTTGAAGAAGTCTCATAAACACACGAAAACTTTTCTTTTCCGGACTTGGGCTCTGTTTCGTGACTGGTATATATTCCCCAGTTCTTAACTTCTCCTAAATCTCCTTAACTTTGGTTTCTTCATTTTGCTGCCCCCACCATTGGAGTAAATGAGCTGCAGTGAAACCACCTACGTAGACATATTCCTGACTAGCCACACTGGGTTGATAGCGCAACCTATTGTCAGGTGGAGGATCCAGAGGAACTTGCCAAGCTTGCAGCCTAAATTGGTATGTTTCAACAACTATGCTTCAGTACACATGTACTCATGTGTCTCCGTTGGCACAGGTTGAGCTACTGTAACTGTTTCGGCGGAGATAAGGGCTATAGGAAAATTTGTACACATTTGGCAAAAGCCAGAATTAGTCTAATAAGTTGCAGAAATTTCATCGGAACTAAATTTTACTATTTTAAGAAAAGTGCTGTAGGTGTGATATGTTGCTAGAACCCAAAGCACTCGGGGTTCGCGTGGTAAGAAGCAGGCGACTTATGAAAGTAAGAATCACTTTGCAATAATTTTTATTTCACGTTTTATTTATTATCCAGAGATGATTTTTGGGCGAGTAAGAAAGTAAATTCATGTGTAGACAGCATTGGCAGGGAAACACTGAGGGGTAGTTGCAGCTGCCAAATCGGGATGAGTTTGTCTTCCCTGTGCTGTATGAGACTTCTACCTGGTGTACCTGGTGAGTTTCGGTGACTGTAGTGGATGTTTGTATAGTGTGGTGGCTTGTTTGCGTTGGACGATGATGGGAGAAAGTAGAGGCTGAACTCCTGTGTCTAACGAATGGGACCTCCGAACTTAAAAAGAGTCGCATATCGTCATTTCATGAAGACACTGCAGAGAGATCTGGAGATAATGCGAAGCATTCGCACAAAGCCTGGTGACCTGGGAATTGACGCACCACCTCACGTTTTCTTGCTATCCAGACACTGGCGGTGAAAATCTCTCCTTCAACTAGAATCCGAACGGATACAACTGAGTCTAGTCCAATGTGTGGATGTGCATTAGTGACGTCGGTTACGAAGGCGAAGGCATTGTGTGAATGAGACTCCCGAAATTAGGATAAGGTTGGTCAAGTCGTACCTGTTAGGGTAGAATTACTGTCTTTGGTAGGGTAAACTAAATGAAACGATTTGTTTTGAGTACACTGATCTTTATTTTGTTAGCATACAAATACAAAAATCTTTTCTCAAATGAGTTTTCTACACTCCGCAATCTGTACCTAAGGTACGACTAAGGTGCCTGGTTTTCTAATCTGTACCCTCTATAGACTAAGTCGTACTAAGGATAAGAAGTCAGCGATGTCATAAACCCATGGAATAATGTAACGAAACGTCACAATAACAAATTACACACTAAAAGCCTAACGTTACCTCCTTAGTTACACGCAATGAAAGTACACATAGGAAACAAAGTATGAGTTCTTAACAAATTAAATTGCTTAAATTTGGGTATCGAAAATCAGCTAAATATATTTCTTAATTTTAATTTCTACGTCAGCGTATAGTTCATATACCAAACCTTTACGTTTCTTACACTGAATCATGTCTTCTTCTCTATCTTCCTTAGATAGCTGATATAAGCTGTTCACTCTGTCCTTTATTCTTCGTTCTTGTTATAGTTTTTACCTACCTATCTCTGTTTCTATTTTTGAACATGTTGCTTCTTTTTTGCGATTTCTTTGGCTTTTATTGCCTTTCTGGAAGGACTTGATATTAATTCCATTGTTGGTTAAGGTCGTTTCGTATTTTTCTTGATAACTTTTGTTATACATGGGGTAGGAGATAAAGTGTTCAAATAAGATTTTGTTGACTTAATTTCTGCAGTTATTGCAGTATTGTTTTCGAGGAGAAGGAGATTAGTGTTTAGAGTCCCGTCGACTACGAGGTGATTAGAGACGGAGCACAAGCTCGGATTAGGGAAGGATGGGGGAAGGAAACCGGCCGTGCCCTTTCAAATGAACCATCCCGGCATTTACCTGATACGATTTGGGGAAATCACGGAAAATCTAAATCAGGATGGCCGGAGACAGGTTTGAACCGTCGTCCACCCGAATTATTGCTTTCGAGACTACATTCTTGAGACAGTGAAGAAGGTCCAGACTGACGATTGGGTAGTGTTGTAAGATTAGGGTGCTTTCCAGATTTCAGCGTTGTTACTTAAGTTCCACCGGCCTATTCTTGGTCTGACTAATCAACAATAAATGTACAGTAATAGTTACAAAGTCCCCTGTTGGTTTACAACTATTTGGAGCTACGAAACTGATCTCGGGTACGCATGACCCAGGAATCTGCAGCGTTAGTTTGTTTTATGACACTGCCCCGATTTGAACGTAGCTACAAAGATACCGCTTCATTGCAGCTGCTTTTTAGTGATTCAAAGAACGCCCTGTGGTATCAAGTAATATGAAAAGAAAGCCATTGATATTGTCTGATCTTGTACTCTGTTGCAAATATTTTATGATACCTGATGATGATCTGTGGATTGAAACTGGTTACAAAAGAAAAAGAAATTTTTATCAGTAGCTCTTGGCAGTGAATTATGACGTTTCTTATTACGGGCATTTGGAAGTTGTACAGCTGATAAAGCTCTGCTTTGAAAACTATGCTCGGAATTGGCCCTTCACCATGATACAAGGAAAATAAAATCAACTGCGGTTTTTTGCTTTTTTAACCCTTGAAATAATAATATGTAGTGAGTAAGCAATGACAAAACTATACAATTCGACGACCATTAACTTCGTTTTGCAAACTTTTTTGTGCATTCGTTTGTGCTATGAATCATAGAGAAATATTTGGCGTAGAGTTGATCATTTGTGATGCACCCATAACAGTTTTCCATAGACTGCACAGAGGTATTGCAAACAAGACTTTCATGCAAGTTCACAAGAAAAAGCCTGAAGTAGTCATATGTAGGGGCATTGATGGCTGCACTCGTGATGCACTCCCACATATTTATTTTTCCCCGGATGTTCCATCGAGGTGTACGGGACTGAACGCGTGTTGATGCGTCCTCCGGCAGAAACGAATATTTAGTGGCAGAACTTTGAAGACTCCAACACACCTCCTCCCAAGAAATTTAGGTACATATGTTTAAACGCAGCTGTTAACAACGGATATTCTCGTGGTGGTTGTTTCGCAAGTGTATGTAGTAGGAAGTTGCGTGTTACACGAATCTTCAATAGAACGAAAAACCAATCCAAGTTGCAAACTTGACCTGGCATTTCGTTCTACTGATTTGATTAAGAGAAGTTGCTGACCCAAGTTGCTCCAGCATGCTGGAAGTTCGTTACAAGACTCTTCTTGGAAGGTACATTCTTCGAATTTCAACAGTAAAATTCACTGTGATGTACAACGCCTCTCTTGTAGCGTCTGCCACTTTTCCCTGTCTCTTCCATTAACCAGATGGTAATGATCGCAGGCTGGTGAGCAGTACTATAGAATCTGTCAGGTAAAGGAAGGAAGATTGGTATTTAATATCCCGTCGACATTGAGGTCATTAGAGAAGGAGCACAAACATGGAATGTTGCAATAATGGGGAAGGAAATCGACCATGCTCTTTCAAGAGAGCCATCCCGGCATTTGCGTGGAGCGATTTACGGGAATCACGGAAAACCTAAACCTGGTTGGCCAGGCGTTGATTTAAGCCATCGACCTCACGAATGTGAGTTCAGTGTGCTAACCACGCGGTCGAATAAATATTTTGTAAGCCACTTCTTTCTTTTCCTTAAGATGCTTCTAATTTACTCGTATGTCATCTTGGCATATGCCTCTCGTGCAGTTGGTTTTATGTGGTCATTCCACTTTAGATCTGTTCGAACTGTTACTCCAAGGTATTTTACCACTGTTGCTATTTGTATCCACAAATAGTGTAATCGTTCGTTAATGGACTTCACCTATTTCAAGTAATATGTTACATTAAGAATAAATAATAGACGAGATAAACGCACTTTTACCATGATAATACTGCACAGAACGATTATCATCACAGTGTTTCAACCATTCTTTTAAATTCTGGAGCTGAAAACCTGTTGTACGTACCAGCAGGATTCGAAACAGCCATCTAAGAGACGCCCCGTTACGAAGATTCAGTGATTCTGACCACAAATGCCAGTCGCGTTTGTTCATTGTTCTTTGAATTGTCCTCTGTAAACATTCGCTTCCAGTAATAGCTCTAAGTAAGCTTCATTTACTTTTGCGAAACATCGGTCGAGAAGCGAAAAAAAAATTCACTAAACCATGAAATATGTCGTTATTAGCGGTAGTTGTTCCGAGAACAAACGGTGGGTAAATTTGTTCTAAAGTAATTTCACTAGCTGAGACCACGATGCTCCAGATTTATAAAAAAATGTTTGTTGTGATAAACACTGTATGCGAAAGTACTTACGTAAAGAGTTCTTCGAAGCTGTTCAGTTATGTTGAGCTGCTGCCGTATTTAATTCCCAGAATTCAAAAATATCTTGCTCTCTTCGTGAACGATATGTTGATAAACACAGTTCCATTACGCGGGCTCTCAGTGCAGCTTCTGAAGGGATGGATACTCTTCTCAGTATAAGCCACTTATAAAATTCTTAGATCAAGCAGTGACTGAAATTTTCGCATTACATTTCTGGTCCTTCCATTTCCGCCAAGCAACGAAAAATATTTTAATCGGTGGCAGTTAACATAACCAATTACTTTCTCCAAGTCGCTGAGTGAAAGGACAGCGAACTGTATTACTATGAAGTGTCTTATCTGTAATTCTAACGATGGATGCACCCCAGTAATTTTATAATATGGACCTGTGACTGTTTCACCACTCGTAGGGTCATTTATGCGCAAAATTTCAAGTTTGTGAAAATCGATCTTTGAAAAATAACAGTGTTCACAGAACTAACAAAGAGTCAAAAATGAGAAGCATCAGCTTGCTGCAAAGAACTGGGTAACGAGATCACTGTGGCGTTTGATAATAGAGCACTGTAGTGCGCACTCGCTGAAAATAATATAACGTATGCTATTGCCCTTATGAAGCGTACAGACCCTTTATGCTGTTCTTTAACGCCCTCAACTAAATTAATAAAACTCCATGTGTCCAATTCGATGGCGAATGTACAAGAACACAGCAAACTCTATTTTGAGAAATATGACTGCATATTGTAACACATATATTGTTCTAGCCAAGTACTTTGTTATTGTAAATGACTGAGGCGATGTCACTGATTTGTTTCAGCTATATTATTTGTGATATTGTGTCAGGGCTTTGTACACACACAGAAAATTTTTTTTTGACATATTCAAAGTGCTCCGTATGCGCCTACACCCACTCCCAACTCCCTAAATGAAAAAAATCAAGAGTTTCTCACGTTCGGCGCAGAATGTCATTATCAATCTGTTGAGAAGCACTGTTGATGCGAGCTCGCAATTCTGCCAGGGTTTTCTTTCCTTTTTCTTGTAGACGAGGAGTTAATGCTGAATCTTTCATGTAACTCTACATACAAAAAACGCATGGGGTTAGGTGGGAGAGCGTGGAGGCCGTGCCCTGAACGCTGGTCATTAACCCCATCACGATCGACCCATCGATTTCTCAGCTTCCTGTTCAAGAATTCACGAACTTCGTGATGGCAGTGGGATGGAGCGCCATCCTCTTGGTAGATAAAGTCAACACTGTCAGTCTTCAGTTGTGACAGGAGGCAATTTTCCAGCGTGCCCAGATACTCGTGTCCTGTAACGGTCTTTCCGCAGTAGAAAAATGCACCAGAAACTTTAAACAGTGAGACTGCACATAACAAATTAACTTTTGATGAATCTCGAATATGCTGCACGGCAGCATTGCGGATTCTCTGTCCCCCAGATTCACACACTGTGCCTGTTCATTGTGTCATTCACAGAAAATGTTGCTTCATCGCTGAAGTTGAGCTTCTCACAAACCCATCCTCTTCCATAAGATGTTGCCACCGTGACGAAAATTCAAAGCTTCATCGGGAGTCAGACCTTGTAGCAATTGCAAGTGGACAATTGGGAAGGCTTCAAATTGAGCCGTTTCCTCAAGATCTTCCAAGTGGTCGATTGTGGCATGTTCAGCTTTCTGCCTGCTCCGTTCGTCGGCTTTTGTGGGCTGAGAGCGAATCTCGTCCGCACGAGGTTAACCGTTTCTTCACTGACTGCAGGCCGACCCGTCGATTTTCCCCTGCAGAGGCAACATAGAGCTTTAAACTGCGCATATCATCGCCAAATGGATAGATCTTTGTTGAACTTACTTCTGAAGTGTCGTTGCATTGTTGCGGTAGACTGATGTGAATGCATTTCAACCACAACATATGAGGGTGAGTCAAATGAAATCCTTAAATTTGTAATAACAAATCGAAATTTCGCACCGTTATCCTGTAAGTTGGTAAGCGTGCTACAAACAGCGTGCAGAATGGCCTGCAGGTGGCAGCATAGTGCAGATGCATACATACCGTCGCAGTATCAGTATAAAGATGGCCGCCCCACTTGCGACTTGCACTAGGGAAGAACAGCGTTCTGTTATTTGGTTTTTGCCTAGTGAAGGTGTGAAACCTATTGAAATTCATCGACGAATTAAGGTACAGCACGGTGGCGCATGTTTGTCACAGCAGCAAGTCTAAGAATGGAGTAGGAAGTTCGCAAATGGTGTGACTTCAGTGGAAGATGCTCCTCGTCCAGGTCAGACACAACGAGTTGTGATTCCACAGAACAAAACCGCCGAGTGACACTCAATGACATTGCAGCATGTTTACAGATTAGTCATGGGTCAACACACCACATTGCGCATGATGTGCTCCAGTTTCCCAAAGTGTCTGCAAGATGGGTGCCACGGCAGCTGACCACAATAAATAATATTTTAAAAAATATTTAAGGTTTTCATTTGACTCACCCTCGTATGTCTCTCTCTCGGCACCTGTCAGCCTGCTCACTGCTGCACTCTATGGCAGAAATCTGAAGCGAGTAGTTTGACAATATATCAATAAATGTAGTTACAGTGAATATATGAAATCGCTTCAGTCATTTATAACAACCTCGTGCAAAACTTTTGCCATGTAATACCTCATTCATGACTTGTGAATCTGCTGGTCATAATTGTCCTTTACATGATATTGCTTATAGGAAGACTTTAGCTTCTACGGTCTTTCGGACCAGCAGACGGATGAGCGGGATGGCAAGAAGGTGGAAGACAACAACCGCGATTAGTCAGCCGAAACTGTGGGTGGGAAGACTGCCGTCAAGAAGTTTGAGGAGTTGAACGAGGTTCCAGTCTTTCTCCAATTTTATTCAATTTATGAACAAATGGTGTGATTAAGAAATTGAATGAGCAAATAAAAAACAAGAAAGGAATAAAACTAGATACTGACCATTCTATAAAAAACATTAGTGTATACTGATAGTCAGACTATGATAGCCACTTCAGAAGAGCAACTGCAAAGAAATATTTTTACATTGAAGAAAATTGTCCAAAATTATAATTTCAGAATATTTATAGGAAAGACAAAAGTAATGACATTCGGAGGAAAACAACAGGTGCGTTCAAAAATAGTACAGAAAACAAAATCATAGAGGAAGTAGCTCTTTTTAACGACCTGAGCTGCGACATTTCCTTTAATTACGGTAGAGATATAAACAATAACACAGGAAAATTTCGGGGTATCTGCGAAACAGCAAAAATGGCGTTAAACAAAAAGATAACTAAAGACACGCAGTTGAATTTCTATAAAACACTAGTTGTTTCAGTGCTACTTTGTGAATCTGGGGCTTGGGTGGCAAACAAGAAAGACATAAGTCAGTGACCTCAGAAATGAAATTCCTCTGATCAGTTAGTAGATTTAATTAGAGGATAGAATAAGAAACAAATATATTAGAAATGAGTTTAAAATATCTGTAATAGCGGAAAAAATCGACAAATATAAGTAGAGATAGAAGCAACATGTAGACAGCATGCAACAAAGCACATATCCAACAAATAAAAATTCGAACTAAAGGGGCAACGGACGTAACTCGTCTCAGGATGCGTTGGAGCTAAGACGCTGAAGCCAAAAAAGTTCCTCAGACCTATCAATGAATGTAGATGATGATGAAGTTTAAGAATTTGTAGGCTGAGTAGCAGTCGATTGAGGACTGTCATGGAGATGAATGCGTAGACAGGCATGCATACAGCTGAGTAAGTGGGTGACTAGCCAGGTGATTTGTTTGACGACATTGGTATCATGTAAAAGTTAACTATTGGGATCAGGAGCGGAAAGACATGTGTGGAAGAAGATGTGGAGACGCGTGGTCAAATCGATGAGAAGATAAAATTGGATGTCGTCGACGAGCCAAGGGACAACTGAGCCTTTACCGGCATGTTAGGTAATAAGACGCACATGAAACAGGTGAGCATACAAGCGAGCAAAGGGCCACCGGACGAACAGGTGGATATGCGACCAGACGAGTGGTGAGATGGTCGTACGCACTGAGATGGACGAGGAGACAGGCGAGGAAACGAGCAACGGGACAGGCGACGAAAAGCCCAAGGGCAGACCAAGGGACTACAGAGGAAACGGGTGAAGGAACGGCCGAGAATTCAGGCGATTGAATTAATAATGGAATGGACGACTAGATGGGCGACTAGGTACGTGACTGGTCGAGCTTCCAGTAGGATGGCTAAACGGTTATTTGGGTGTGTAGTCAGGAAACGAGCGAGGAGGTGGCCGGGGACATCGGAGATGGGTCGTGTGCGAACGGAGTAGAAAATCCACTTCCTTGTCTATTCCCTTTGCAATCCAAGTACTATGTCATTCAAACTCTATTCTTATTTTTCCTCTTGGTTGTTGTAGATATTGTATATTGGCATATAGCTTACACCTGTTTTCCTGAGAATCTCAACACATAGCTCCATTTTACCCTCTCGAACACCTTTTGTAGCTCTATACATTCTGTGAACAAATTGAACGTCCGTTAACTGATCCTTAACAATCTTTCGCATTTTTTTTATATTATTCTTCTTAGCAAAACGGATGCATTAGGTAAGTTGATTGTGTGATACTTCTGCACTCATCTGACATTGATATCTTGAGGATCGTGTGGATAATATTTTTCCGGAAGTCTGATGGTATGTCACCAGGCACTTTCTACAAACATTTACTCCAAAGGAAGTTTGTACACCCCTTCTGCCTCATATGATCTCAAGTTTTTTAAAACTCCATATGACTCTGGCGCTAATATTGGATGTCTTTCGTCTTATTTCTTGTTGTATCACGTCGTTAGACAGTTCGTCCGCCCAGTAGAGGTCGTTTCACCCATCTACTAGTGGATTTTCTATTAACGTCGATGCTTCTGATTGTAATTTGATGAAAAGTTGTTTAGACTTTTCTGTGTGTTGAATAGTCCTTCCAACCACCATTTATTCTTTGATTTCCTCAATTTTTTCCTGCAGCCATTTTGTCTTTTATACTCCGTACTTCCTGTTTATCTCATTCCTAAATGACCTACATTGCTGGGTTCCTACAATTTAAGAAAGGTTTTGCAATTCCTTCTTTCGTCAATGATTTCAATTATCACTTCTGTTGCCCTGTGTCTCTTTGCAGTTATGTTGCTTATACCTACATTTTTCTATCCAACTTCTGAGATTTGCCGTTTTAGAGATTTCCATTCCTCTTCAAATGAAGTGTCTATTGCGGTATTCATTATCGCTCTATCTATAGCCTTAAAGAAATTAACATGTTCCTCATCACTCCTCATTATTTCTTTATCCAAATTATTTCCAAATTGTTTCTTTCAGATGACTACTTGCTTTTCATCATTGTGTGTTACTAGGTACCCATCAAATACAATATCTGATTTATTATGTAATCCATCCGGAATCTTTCGGTGTCTCCTGGCCCTTTCCAAGTATACATCTTCCTCTGATGGCTTTTGAAGAAATATTTCGCTGTTTTTTGATGAGATTTGTTGCAGAACTGAAAGAACATTTTTGCTCTCTCATCCACACCACTGAGCCTTTATTTTCCTAGAGCATTGTCTTCTATTCCTTCATCTACTATAGCGTTCCAGTCACAACTGATTACTGTACTCTCATCTCCCTTTACATACTGAATTACATATCTTCGGGCAGATTCTCTATCTTGTGCTTGTGAGTTGGCATGTATATTTGAACTATACTTGTCAGTGTTGATTTTCTGTCGGTTCTGATGTAAGTAATCCTAGCACTGAACTGAAACTTCCTGGCAGATTAAAACTATATGCCACACCGGAACTAGAACCTGCGACGTTTGCCTATCGCAGGCAACTGCCCTAGTGACTGAACTATTCAGACACTACTTACGATCCGCCTTCACAGCTTTACATCAGCCAGTACCTCATCTTGTACCTTCCAGACTTCACAGAAGTTATCTTGCAAAGGTACTGGTCGAGCAAATAGTTTTAATCAACCAAGAAGTCTCAGATCAGCGCCTCCTGCGCTGCAGATTGAAGATACATCCTGAAAACATCCGCGAAGTTTTGGTTAAGCCACGTCCCCGCAATATCCTCACTCGAGGAGTTTTATGTCCTCAAGATTCAGAGGATTGTTTTTGCCTAACCTTCTGATTCATAAAGAATCCCGCGCTTATTGAACCAAATTGTAGATACTACACAAGATTCACCAGACTAGAATTCGTATTTACTTTCCACTTGACTTGACTAACCTCCGCTTCATTTAGACTGAAACCAACGATTTCACTTTTCAGATTGCTTACCACGTTTAGACTTCTGACGTTCTAAGTTCGACTCGCAGAATGTCTACCCTTCTTTCCAAATCGGCTCTTTTTCTCATGGTGACCTCACCGTTGCTCAATTCCATCATATCCGAATGACGGACTAATCTGGAATCTATTGCCAATGTAGAGATCAACAAGATACTTTTTACAATTACAGGTAACATATCCCGTGGATATACATTATATGCTTTTAAAGCAATGGTTTCCATTGCCTTCTGCACCGTCATGCCGTTGATTATTGCAAATTCTTCCGTCTTTTAGGGAAAAAAACGTGCTGCTAACCTTTGTCCGCGCATACACCCTCATTTACAAGACCGTTTGCATAACAAAACTAAAAGCCTTCGTCTGTCATTGCTGATCATTTTTATTCAAAATGGAATCAGTGGTTGAGATCGAACTTGGGATCCAGTGCATTTAGATTTTTAGTTACAGACGCTTCCCGTAGTCCAATGTGACATGATTTTCTGTATTGGTTATTAAAATTGGCGGACACTGTTTCAGACCGTCCCTGAGTTTTACTATCGGATGTTCTTACAACATAAAAATCATGGGAGTAGCTTTGGTAAATGGCTTAGTTCAGAGTTTCACGTGAGCATAACATCGTGAATCCTCAAGTGTCATAGTTGGTTGCTCCGTAGATATTTGTTGCTCTGATCTAACCACAGTAGGTTTTGCACAAAATAAATGGATGAAATTGTCGTATTAATTGTAAATTAGTGCAAAAACTTTCAAACGACGGTGTAACAGATGATGTAAAGTGAATTATTATTGGTTTGAGTAACTACACATATTATGTGCTGATTAAGGATCTTGCGCGTAATCAGAATTAGCAAATTTTCATTTGGTATAGATGAAAAGATTTATCACTGACGAGGGGACTGCGCCTAACTATCATAACTGATTTTGCCCAGATTTATTGCACATTTAGGAGTTGGCCGGACATGAAGGAGATAGAAGTGGGATTTCCAGGTGTTCAGGTATTTGGAAAAAGATAGCATTTTCTTCAGTGTTGGGGCGGGACACGAGCCATTTATGTTCGTGTAGTTTCCAGACAGTAGCTGGCGCAGCTGAAAGAGTATAGAGTGGTAACTCGAGGACTGTTGGGTAGAAATCCTAATTGGAAACTTTTTTTTCATTTTCAATTTTAACATTACTTACGCCCCAAATAAATCGAGATAAAAACTCAGTTAATTCTGTTAATTAATATCTTCATTAAATGCATGAAAAGGAAAGGCAAAGGAAATCTGGGATTCCTAATAATTTTCGAGAAAGGATTGTACTTACACCACAACAGCCACAACGACTCTGCAAACAACTTTCGAAGAATAGATAGTAATTAAAGCGTGCAGGATATCGCATTCCGTTAGTTTTGACATTCGGGCAGCCCTCGGCTGGTGCAGGTAAACAATAGGCTCCTCTGATTTTACAATTAACACCACCGCAGCACGTGTAAAGATCAGTTACAACATAAGAACGGAATCTAATTTTATATACGAAGTTCTTGCGTATGTCTTTCAACACATAAATGGAAATTTAATTGCATACCCAAATTTATGTTCCCCTATCCTTTTCGTGCTTTTAATAGTTCCGACTACAGTCACTTTCACTTCTGGTGAGGACCTGAATATACCACATTTTTTTTACGAAATGGGTGATGACTAAAAGGTACGGTCCCATTGATAGTAATGAAGAACTTCTTTCAAATTCTCACGGCAAAATTGACAATGTCCAGGTTTCCAACATTGCAGCTGAGCTAATATTTACAAAAAACGTGTAAAACAGTTGAAAGGGGGTGTTAAATGTAGTTAGGATCCTGAAGAACAGAGGACTTGATGGAACTACACAAGAACTCATAAAAGAAATTCTGACAGACACAAAAGCAATGGTGAGATTCAGAGGAGCACTGTCAGAAGAATTTGAGATCAATTATGTTAAACAGAGAGATGGATTGTCACCATTGTTGTTCATTATAGCACTGGACGAAGTGATCAGGCAGTGGAGAGCAGTAAACGAGGAAATGGGAATACCAAAGACCCATGTGGCGGACAAAAAGGACAACAGGGCTCAAGTGGACTGCCTAGCCTTTGCAGATGACATAGCAATAGTAAGTGAGACGGAAGAAGAGGCAAAGACACAACTCGACAACATAAGTAAGGAGCCAGAAAGGTGGGACTGAGGATCGCCTATAACAAGACAAAGACATTAAACACCACTGCAGGCTGGGAAACACCGGAAGGCACTGTGCAAATGGTGGACAAATTTAAATGCCTGGGAGAATTTATAGCAGGAAGGAACCGGAGCAAGGAGGGAATAACAGAGAGGATAAAGAAGATGAGGTTGGCCTTCTGCATGACGAGAGAGATATACAATAAAAAGAATATATCCACAGAGGCAAAGATAAGCCACTGCAAGGCAACAGTGAGGAATGCAGTATTATGTGCTGCTGAATCGATGACACTAGGAAGAAATGGGGCAGAACAACTAGAGAAAGAAGAGAGAAAAATACTGAGAAAAATACTAGGTACCAAAAGAGGTGGAGACAGGAACCAAGTGGGTTGTTGAACTTCGGAAGGACTGGTTGGAATTGAGGATCAAGGTCGAAGGAAAGGAAAATTGGAGGAACAAATATACACCGAAAAATACGCCGGAGATCAATGACATCGAAGAATACAGGAAAAGATTAGAATGTCACCAGTGGAGCCGCCAGGAGAAACGGCAACTGAAGATCTCAGAATAAGAGCAGGAGAGAAAAAGAGAAAGAATGAAGAGGTTCTGGGAGAAGACCTAGGGAAGAATTGTACCGGAACATGAGAACAATATCCGGGGAAATCAGACTCAAAAGGACAAGGTTTCCTGGGCATGTAGTTAGGATGAGTATGGACAGAATGACGAAGAGAGTGTGCGAAACATCAGGGAGGACAAGGGGACAAACAGGAACCAAGTGGGTTGTTGAACTTCGGAAGGACTGGTTGGAATTGAGGATCAAGGTCGAAGGAAAGGAAAATTGGAGGAACAAATATACACCGAAAAATACGCCGGAGATCAATGACAGCGAAGAATACAGGAAAAGATTAGAATGTCACCAGTGGAGCCGCCAGGAGAAACGGCAACTGAAGATCTCGGAATAAGAGCAGGAGAGAAAACGAGAAAGAATGAAGAGGTTCTGGGAGAAGACCTAGGGAAGATCTAGGGAAGAATTGTACCGGAACATGAGAACAATATCCGGGGAAATCAGACTCAAAAGGACAAGGTTTCCTGGGCATGTAGTTAGGATGAGTATGGACAGAATGACGAAGAGAGTGTGTGAAACAACAGGGAGGACAAGGGGAAAAACAGGAACCAAGTGGGTTGTTGAACTTCGGAAGGACTGGTTGGAATTGAGGATCAAGGTCGAAGGAAAGGAAAATTGGAGGAACAAATATACACCGAAAAATACGCCGCAGATCAATGACAGCGAAGAATACAGGAAAAGATTAGAATGTCACCAGTGGAGACGCCAGGAGAAACGGCAACTGAAGATCTCGGAATAAGAGCAGGAGAGAGAAAGAGAAAGAATGAAGAGGTTCTGGGAGAAGAAGAGTAAAATGCAGTCCACTAAGGGGCTACCCGTCGAGGCCATAACGCAAGATGAAAAATAAGTATGTACAATCGTGGTCAAAATTATCCGTTGCTACTAGCTGACACATAGCTGCAACACCTCAGAACTTAACAACAATTCCTCCATAATTTCCGCATTGCACAGTGCTGTGAGATAATGCATACAGCCGGATCTAGACTTCTGAGAGACAGCCAGTTACAGATTTTCTTTTGCACTGCACGTCGTTTTTGACAAACAGTTAGCGCATTAGAGTAGCTCAAGGCGAAAGGAACACTTCCTATTTCAATTTCTGCATCCTACACTGTTGGCAGTTCTGTGTAGGTGTCAGTTACGTGATTTTATTTCGCTGATTGCAAAATAGTGTCGAATGTATGCACTGGGTAGCCGAAGCAGCTAGTTCATGGCGATCCGGTCAACCAAGTAAATGAATGTACTGAACATGCTGCAAACCACTACAGGGAGCCTGTGTGCCAGAATTCTCATCCAGTGTGGCGCAACATTGTTATGATAGAAAAATGAGTGAGAGAGAAGAGAATTTGGTGGCCTCTTGGATTGATCCTAGGTTCATATACTTATGGCCTGGGTTCGATTCCAGCTTCTGCTGGATGTTGTGTTATGTCCTTAGCTTAGTTAGGTTTAAGAAGTTCTAAGTTCTGGGGGACTGATGACCATAGATGTTAAGTCCCATAGTGCTCAGAGCCATTTGAACCAACGTCAAAAGAATGGCTCTGAGTACTATGGGACTTAACATCTGTGGTCATCAGTACCCTAGAACTGAGAACTACTTAAACCTAACCAACCTAAGGACATCACCCACATCCATGCCCGAGGCAGGATTCGAATCTGCGACCGTAGCAGTCCCGCGGTTCCGGACTGAACCAACTTCAGCTGATGATTTTTGATAAGCAGAGACAGATTCTGTTCTCTTCTGGCTACGCCAAGTGAAGAAGGTATAATGGCATTGTGGTCTGACAGTCATGTTATACATGATATTCCTTCTCTACCAAGTAGACGTTAGGTTGAAACACAATAAAGTCAGGAGTCGCGACATGTAGAAACTCTATCAACAGTGACCTTTCTTATACTAGTTATTTATTTCTAGTGACGAAACAAACGCTATGTAGGGTCACAGGACACTTATTCGATCTTTTATTTGAGCTTCTGTAAGTCAATAAAATTGGTTCTGATCTGGGAATGTAACTCAGACAGCCCTTTATGCGGAATTTGATCCCTTCGTAACAATACAGCTCGACTGCAATTCGTTGTTTGTTCAAAACTGCAGATTCCTCAACATCTCCACATATTGCGCGTGAAAGGCTTCGAATCCTGGCCCGGCACTAAAGCTTTCATTATGTATTATCAAGCTCTAGCATGAGAACACCTATTTACTGGTGGATAATAATTTTTATTTTTAATGTATTTTCATTCGTTGTCAACACTAACGATATCTGACGTTTTTGAGTCCCAGCAAGACACAGAACTGTTTGCGAAATCATTGTAAATTCAAGGATGTTATTCCGAGCCGTTGGTGGAGAAAAATTCGGTAGCTGACGTCTCTTTGTGTGCAGTCAACAACGATATGTGTGGGATTCGATTCCCAGTCAGCACTGAACTCTTCGTCATATTATTTCTAGTTCAAACATGCTCACATGTCGCTGCTGGTGTAACAAACCCATTTTAAACGTTCGTTTTCTCTAGAATATAACAGCGATAGGTGCCAGGTTGGAGTCCTGGGAAAGAAAAAATTAATGTTTCGTCTCGTCATTTCAATTAAAACATCTAGCTACTGCCAAGAAAATCCGATATGTCACAGTTAATTGTGCTTTGATGACAATCCAATTAGGTTCTGGGTTCGAATCCCTGTCCAACACAAAGCTTTACCTCACGGCATTTCAAGTAAGTTACTTGTGAAGAAGCAATATTTAATATCCCTCGTAATTCGTTAACAAGGACAATAGATGCTGGGTAGGAATTCGCGTCCGTTAAAAATGTTTACGTTATGTAATTTAAAGTTGATATTTGCTGATACTGTCCAAAATCTAGGTATATCACTCTCTGTATGCCTAGTCAGGAATGACTGTTAGTTTCCGTCAGTCACGAAGTCTTTGCTTAGTCTGCATGTCCTGGGTTTGAATCCATATAGAGAATTAGACGGTTCGTCGTGTCATTTGAAGTTCATACATATTCTCAACTAGCTGCTCGTGAATAACTTAAATTTTTAATGTCATTTTGTGTTAAATAATAAGTACTGTATGTTACTTTGAAGAGGAAATCATGAATACGACGAACGTACCACGTGCATTACCTATCTGACGTAATAATGAGCGTGGTAACATGTCAGGTATGTCATTTATTGTAATAAATGTGAGCTTACAAGCCATAAGGGCAGTCTTATCTGTGATAAGGTGTTCCCTGATATTTGTAGCACCGTAGTGTTACTTTACACCTTGAGTTACTGCGATACAGAGGAGTGTTTTCTAGTGGTGACATGTTGGAACCATTTTCAACAGTCAAACGACTGTACCAAGGATCGATTAGGGGACCTGCTAGACAGCTGCGTTATGCCCGTTGCATGCGAATCAGGCGAAATGCAATTCAGGTCGTTCGGATACTTTTGAGTATGACTGTACCAGTTCATTCGAGATGCCCACAGTACTATCAATTTCACGCACCTTAACTCTTCTGTCATCCATCACCATATCTTGGATTTTATCCACGATTTCTGGAGTCGTAACCTCCAGTGGGCGTCCAGAACTTTCAGCATCATTTGTGCCCATATGGCCACTCCGAAAATTTTGAAACAACTTCTAAACTGTTCTAATCGAAGGTTCAGAGTCATTGTAATGTTTATAAAGCTTCTCTTTAGTCTCCTGAGGCGCTTTGCCTTTTATAAAGTAATGTTTAATGATCACACGAAATTCTTCTTCGTCCATTTTTTGAGAGTCACTCGACTGCCTTGTTTCACATGAATGCCAAACACAAATAAATAGACTAATGTGGCTGAAACTTGGTGTGCGTTCTTTCCAAAGATGCTACTAACTAAATATGACCTCGATACTGGCCGGTGGTGCCATCTCTAGGACTCTGCATGGACTTTTCAAAAGCCCCTCGTACATTGCGATGAAAGGTCAACATCAAATTTGTCGAAAGACTGATCGTAAGAATCTGGAGACCTTGCAAATATATAAAGCAATTTTGTGGAATATCGTGTCAGCCAACGGGTAACGTAATGGTTTGGCTGTCTACGTGTTTCAAAATTCCGTGTTTAGATCTTTCTGATAAATTCCTCGCGCTGCAGTCGCAGCCAGAAAAGACAGAGAGAAGCGAGAAATCGCTGCCTGGCACGAGGCGCCATTCATTAGCAGCGAGAGCGCTGGCGACCGTGGCAGGAGGCGCGTCACGTCCACGTCCGGCGCAAGGCGAGCTGACGCCAGCTCGCGTGGGGCGGGCGCCGTGCCGTCTGCCGCCTGCATTCTGCCCCAGACCGGAGGCCGGCGCTTCTGGCGCAGGGCCAGCTCTGCACTGACAGGCACAGTGGACTGCGGCCGCCGTGCAGCTCGGCCACGTTTCCGCCAGTGGCCAGGTTGGCCGGACTGTCACGTCTTAAAATATCGGCTGTCGTATTAGTAGACGTATTAAAATGTAACTGTCGTATGATATTGTTGGCCGGCTGCGTTCAGCCGCCTGTCCCAAACGCCCTTCTTTCTCCGCGCACACCGGCCCGTTAATTCGTATTGGTATCGATGACTATACTACATGGTGCATAGTACAGTGTTATGTCTGTTTTATATAATGCTGAGGATAGAAGGGGGAGGACATAGTGATAGACATCCCTGGGGTTGTGAGGCAGCGGAATGGGTTGAAAATAAATAAATCGTCAGGTCCTGATGGGATTCCAATTCGGTTTTACAGAGAGTACTCTACTGCATTGGCTCCTTACGTAGCTTGTATTTATCGCGAATCTCTTGCCAACGTAAAGTCCCGAGCGACTGGAAAAAAGCGCAGGTGATTCCTGTATATAAGAAGGGGGACGGATCCTCAAAATTAGAGAAAAATATCCGTAACATCGGTTTGTTGCAGGATTCTCGAACATATTCTCAGTTCGAATATAATGAATTTCCTTGAGACAGAGAAGTTGCTGTCCATGCATCAGCACGGCTTTAGAAAGCATCGCTCCTGCGAAACACAACTTCCCCTTTTTCCATATGATATCTTGCGATCCATGGATGAAGGGTATCAGACGGATGCCATGTTCCTTGACTTCCGCAAAGCGTTTGACTCGGTGCCCCACTGCAGACTCCTAACTAAGGTACGAGCATATGGGATTGGTTCTCAAGTATGTGAGTAGCTCGAAGACTTCTTAAGTAATAGAACCCAGTACGTTGTCCTCGATGGTGACTGTTCATCGGAGGTGAGAGTATCATCTGGAGTGCCCCAGGGAAGTGTGGTAGGTCCGCTGATGTTTTCTACTTACATAAATGATCTTTTGGATAGGGTGGATAGCAATGTGCGGCTGTTTGCTGATGATGCTGTGGTGTACGGGAAGGTGTCGTCATTGAGTGTCTGTAGGAGGATACAAGATAACTTGCACAGGATTTGTGATTGGTGTAAAGAATGGCAGCTAACTCTAAATACAGCTTATTGTAAATTAATGCAGATGAATATGAAAAAGAATCCTGTAATGTTTGAAAACTCTATTTGTAGTGTAGCGCTTGACACAGTCACGTCGATTAAATATTTGGGCGTAACATTGCAGAGCGATATGAAGTGGGACAAGTATGTAATGGCAGTTGTGGGGAAGGCGAAGAGTCGTCTTCGGTTCATTGGTAGAATTTTGGCAAAATGTGGTTCATCTGTAAAGGAGACCGCTTATAAAACACTAATACGACCTATTCTTGATTACTGCTCGAGCGTTTGGGATCCCTATCACGTCGGATTGAGGGAGTACATAGAAGCAATTCAGAGGCGGGCTGCTAGGTTTGTTACTGGTAGGTTTGATTATCACGCGAGTGTTATGGAAATGCTTCAGGAACTCGGGTGGGAGTCTCTAGAGGAAAGGAGGCGTTCTTTTCGTGAATCGCTACTGAGGAAATTTAGACAACCAGCATTTGAGGCTGACTGCAGTACAATTTTACTGCCGCCAACTTACATTTCGCGGAAAGACCACAAAGATAAGATAAGAGAGATTAGGGCTCGTACAGAGACACATAGGCAGTCATTTTTCCCTCGTTCTGTTTGGGAGTGGAACAGGGAGAGAAGATGCTAGTTGTGGTACGAGGTACCCTCCGCCACGCACCGTATGGTGGATTGCGAAGTATGTATGTAGATGCAGATGTAGATGTTTCCACGTAGCCTTCTCCTCTAGAATGGCACCAAGGATGCCACAGAGCTCAACGTCCCCAATCCGGCAGACGAAAGGAAGGAAGATAAGGGCTTTAACATTCCACCAGCAGCGTACTTTTTAGAGACGGACCACAAGCTCTGATTACGAAAGGACGAGGAAGTAAACTGGTCTTGCGTGTTTGGAAGGGACCATCGTGGCGTTTTCATGGAGCATTTCTCAGGTCTGGTAAACCGTTTTCACGAAAAACTCAACAGACGGCTCACTACGAACAGTCACACACCCTCACTTTATGAAGCACTGCAGAGAGATTGGATCAACTCCTTGATTAGCAAAAATTGCAAGAATACTTCCTCTATTAGCAGAATTCGAACCAACTTACCGCCGAGTCGACCACCATCACACGGCGTGCGTCAACGATCTCGGTTAAGGAGGCGGATAATAGACACATTAATGTTACGACAGGTTATAGACAAAATGCTGATTATAGGAAAACCGTTCTATTCATAGATCCAGAAAAAGTCTTAGACGATGTAATCTGGAATATGTTCTTGAAGATTATGTCTAGTTGTGATCTAAATTCTACATCTACACCTACATGGATACTCTGCAAATCACATATAAGTGCCTGCCAGAGGGTTCATCGAACCACCTTCACAATTCTCTACTATTCCAATCTCCTATAGCGCGCGGAAAGAATGAACTCCTATACCTTTCCGTACGAGCTCTGATTTCCCTTATTTTATCGTGATGATCGTTTCTCCCTATGCAGATCGGTGTCAACAATATATTTTCGCATTCGGAGGAGAAAGTTGGTGATTGGAATTTCGTGGGAAGATTCCGTCGCAACGAAAAACGCCTTTCTTTTAATGATGTTCAGCACAAATCCTGTATCATTTCTGTGGCACTCTCTCCCATCTTTCGCGATAATACAAAACGTGCTGCCTTTCTTTAAACTTTTTCGATGTACTCCGTCAGTTCTGTCTGGTAAGTATCCCACACCGCGCAGCAATATTCTAAAAGAGGACGGACAAGCGTAGTGTAGGCAGTCTCCTTA
Organism: Schistocerca piceifrons; assembly: GCF_021461385.2. Lineage (NCBI taxonomy): Eukaryota > Metazoa > Arthropoda > Insecta > Orthoptera > Acrididae > Schistocerca > Schistocerca piceifrons. The sequence goes on from NC_060139.1 coordinate 827,490,543, forward strand.
GTGGGTCTGTTACATTTCCTAGGCGTCCTGCCAATAAAACGCAGTCCTTGGTTAGCCTTCCCCACAACATTATCTATTTGTTCCTTCCAATTTACCGTTGTTCGTAATTGTAATACCTAGGTATTTGGTTGAATTTACGGCATGGAAACCCACAAATGACGAATTACAAGACGCGTGCTCACAAGCGCGTCACTAGTATTGTTCGACTTTTACTTTGGGATGCTGAGGGATGTTTAAAGGATACAGAAGGGAGAAACATTAATAGAAAAGTAATTAAAATATAGCAAGTGCTGTCGACTTAGCCGTCATTGACGAAAACGAAGAGAAACTGCAAAACAACGTTAGCAAGAAAGAACAAGTAATATCTTGAAAGACAAGGTGAAATTAATTCACACCTCAACAAAAGTTGAAATATCATAGAGTTTAACACAATGACTTCGTATAATACACCCATTGAGTTTTCTACAATAGCTTATAAACAAAATAAAATTCCTTCTTAAAACAAGTACGATTTTGGTTAGTTACAAAAAATTGTTACAAAGCAAAAGAGGCTCTCTCGTAAATGTGCTACTTGAAAACAAAGCAGCGAAAATTTTTGTCTCATGATGAGGATTATCAGTCTTTAGTAGTGAGTGCTTCCTCCCCGTATAAGGATGAGTTATTCAACTCTGCGAGGCACGCTCTGGATGAGACCATCAAGTTTATCTTGAAGTATGAGGTTCCACCCCTCAGTGGAAACATCAGTGAGGTCCTGAAGATTATCAAGAGGATTTGGATGCTGTGCTGTGCAGTAACCATCTTTAACAGGTCCCATGCAAGCTCAATTGCATTCATCTCTGAGGACTTTACTGGCCAGTACATTCGGTTGATGTAGCATCTCTGAAGATACCAAACATTGGTAAAGTACGGTGTATTCCTGCATTGTCATCGACCAGGATGAATTTGTCACTAAATTCACATCTGTGGGCCTTACAGTCGTTTCTAGGACCCCTTGGAGGGGACCAAACCAAATGCTGTAGATGGGAATTAGAGGTGTCGTTTAGCGCTTCTCCAAATCCTAACACGTTAGCTAATATGACATTACTCCGTTCTGCAATTGTTCGATGTTGATGTGCAAGAGCCCACGTCCTTCGATTGCGTCGGTTCCGTTGCTTCAGTGTAAAACTTCTCATAGGTATCCTGGGAAGAAGACCACCCTGAGGCGGTCTTCTACACACTGTCTTGCCAAGGAGAAGTCATTTCCAAATTTCTGGCAGTTGATGTCGAGCGCATCCAAGCTTACTCGTACAAATGGAGGAAACGGTCCTGCATTGCTGTTGTCATACGACGACGACAATTGAGAGGTCTATCGTTCACATTTCATGTTTCTCTGTGCTTTCACCACACCTTAGATACATCACTTTGAGTGACATGTAACCGATCGGCAACGTCTTCCCGTGTATCATCTGCTGAAAGTAGAGCCACTATCCTGACTCTGAGAAAGTGCTGTATGCCTCTACGTGGCAAGTTGCTGCAGTGTTGAACATAAACTGAGTGAAGCTGCTGGTAACACTGCACTGCTCGCAGTGTGCCGCTGCAGCAGATGTATGCGTACACGACTGGGAAACGGACACAGAGCGTGCCAGTAGTTATTACCGTCCAGTATGTTGACTCTAGCCCGCCCGGTTAACCAAGCAGTGTAACGCTTGGCTTTCCGGAGTGGGAAGGAGCACCTAGTCCCTGGCACGAATCCGTCCGGCGGACTTGTGTCGAGGTCCGTTGATCAGGCCAGTCTGTGGATGGGTTTTAGGCGGTTTTCCATCTGCCTCGGCGAATGCGGGCTGGTTCCCCTTATTCCGCCTCAGCTATACTATGTCGGCGATTGCTGCGCAAACAAGTTCTCAACGTACGCGTACACCACCATTACTCTACCACGCAAACATAGGGGTTACACTCGTCTGGTGTGAGACGTTGCCTGGGGGGGGGGGGGGGGGGGGGGGGGCTGTGGGGTGGGTGGACTGCTGTAGTCTGTTGTGGCGAAGGTCTTCGAGGATATTACAGAAGATGAGTTCCAGAAATGTTACCATCAATGGAAGAAGCGCTGGAAAAAGTGTGTGCATTCACAAGGGAACTACTTTGAAGGAGACAACACAAAACTTGACTAAAACTGTAAGCAATTTTTTTTTCACATCAGTCTCATTACTTTATTGTCACATCTCGTAGGTCCTATTTTATCAGAATATGACCACCAAATAAGCAATATTTCGTGATTTAACGTTTTACTATAACTTCCTTGGCATAAAACGTTTAGTGAGGATGAAGACCGGAATGGACGACCATCGACTTCACCGACGGATGTCAATTTGACCAGGGTGCGTGAACTCGTACGATCTGATCTAAGATTGTTACATGCGAAATGTTGCCAGAGTTGGAGTTTGTCTACGAACTGGCATCTCGATTATACCTCATAAATGCTTGATGGGAATCAGCGCTGGCGATCTGGGTGTCCAAACCATTCACTTGAATGCTCTTCAAGCCAATCGCGCACAATTGTGGCCGGGTGACACGGCGCGTTGTCATCCATCAGAATCCCATCTTTGTTTGGGAACATGAAGTCCATCAATAGCTACAAACGGTCCCCACGTAGCCGAACATAGCCATTTCCACTCCATGATCGATTCAGTTGGACCAGAGGGCCCACTCCATTCCATGTTTATGTAGCCACCATCAGCTTGCACAGTGCCTTGATGACAACTTAGTCGATGCTTCAGCCGGCCGTGGTGGCCGAGCTTCAGTCTGGAACCGAGCGACCGCTAGGGTCGCAAGTTCGAATCCTGCCTTGGGCATGGATGTGTGTGATGTCCTTACGTTAGTTAGGTTTAAGTAGTTCTAAGTTCTAGGGGACTGATGACCTCAGATATTAAGTCCCATAGTGCTCGGAGCCATTTGAACCATTTCTCCATGCTTCATGGGGTCTTGAACCCTAGCATCAGCTCTTACCAGCTGAAATATGGACTCACCTGATCAGGCCACAGTTTTCCAGTCGTCTAGGCGTCCAATCGATATGGTCACGAGCGCAGGAGAGGCGAGGTAGATGATGTCGTGCTGTTAGCAAAGGCATTCGCGTTGGTCGTCTGCTGCCATAGCCGATACACGAAATATTTCGCTGCAGAGATCTAACAGCTACGTTCGTTGTACGTCAGACATTGATTTCTGTGGTTATTTCAAGCAGTGTTGCTTGTTTGTTAGCATAGATCAAATCTTCGCAAACGCTGCTGCCCTCAGTGGTTAAGTTAAGGCGTCCGACGTCTAGGTTGCTGTGGTGAGAGGCAATACCGGAAATGTGCTATTCTCGGTACACTCTGGGCACCGTGGCTCGCAGAATATTGAATTCCTTCACGGTTTCCAAAAGTGAATGTCCCAGTCGTCTAGCTCCAACTACCACTCCGCGTTCAGAGTCTGTTAATTCCCATCGTATGGCCACAATCACGTCTGAAACATTTTCGTATGAATTATATGAGCACAAACGATAGCTCCGCCAATGCACTGCCCTTTTTTACCTTGTATACGCGATACTACCGCCATCTGTATACGTGCATATCGCTGTCTCATGCCTTATGTCACCTTGTTGTATACTAATGACAAATTTATAGTACTGTCATGCCTGTCTGTCTCTGAACATGAAGATCTCCAAAACTAATAAACGAATTTTTATGCGATTTTCGCGGGTAACTTGAGCACAGTTGGGGCACCATATACGACGTGCGACAATAAAGTAATGAGACTGATTTTGTTCGAAAGATGTGGCAACCATGTAGGCTTGTGTAGGCACAATATCTTTTACCTTGGTCTATAAGCTGCTTCTAGTCCAAGCGGCACATCGATGCAATTGCTCAGTCGTGAGTTCTGCTGTAATAAGTTAACATGAGTTTTTGTCTCTCGTCACAGAAATGGAACCGCATAATATTGCGCACCGGTATGCCATTTCTTTTTGCATTAGACTGGATGAAAACGTGACGACAACTTTGGGTAAGCTTCAGAAGGTTTTTGGAGAGGAGGTTATCTCAAGAGCTCAAGTTTTTCGTTGGCATAAAACGTTTAGTGAGGATGAACACCGCAGTGGACGACCATCGACTTCACGGACGGATGTCAATTTGACCAGGGTGCGTGAACTCGTACGATCTGATCTAAGATTGTCCGTGAAAATGATTGCAGAAGAACTGAACATCAATCGAGAAACGGTTCGTCCAATAATAACATGATCTTGGTATGAGAAATGCGTCATCCCATACTGCTCTGTCAGTACAGCAATTTTTAACCTCAAAACAAATTTCAGTACTACCACAGCCATCTTATTCACCAGATATCGTTCCGTGCGACTTTTTTCTATTTCCAAGAGTCAAAACGGAGGTCAAGGGACACCATTTCCAAACAAAAAAATATGTCCAAAAAGCTGTGACAAAGGTCTTCGAAGATATTGCAGAAGATGAGTTCCAGAAATGTTACCATCAATGGAAGAAGCGCTGGAAAAAGTGTGTGCAGTCACAAGGGAACACTAAACTTGACTAAAACGGTAAGCAACTTTTTTTTCACATCAGTCTCATTACTTTATTGTCACATCTCGTAGGTCTTATTTTATCAGAATATGACCACCAAATAAGCAATATTTCGTGATTTAACGTTTTACTATAACTTCCTTGTCTGCCTGTCTGAACATGCTAATCTCCAAAACAAATGGACGGATTTTTATGAGGCTTACACTGGTAACTTCAGCGAAGCTAGGCACACCATATAGGCTATATGTCATCAAAATCTGATCATTAATAAAAAAGATAAATATCATAAAAATACATGTATGTATGTATGTATGCATGCATGCATGTACTTATGAACGCACGAATGTGTTCCAAATCTCTCCGAAACCACTTGATGCACTTATCACTTACTGCGGTGGTAAGAACTATCTATCCAAGAGGTAAGGGTGGGATGAAAAAGGAGTGTAGGCCATGATGCGAGAATAGCCAGGTTTTATTCACCCAGTATTTGAGAACGAAAGCACTTGCAGCAAACTTTACACGTAATTTCAAACCTCTGCGTAATTTTTCTTGCTGAGAAGCCCCACAATATGACGAGAGAAAAAAATCTATCATTTACTACATGGTCCAATTACATTATTGTAACCACAACCTATATTCGAGTCATTGTGCTGTAACAACTCACAGACGGTATCTAGCAGCACCTAGCAATGGAGGATATAACAAATGTGTCTGGGGACGAGGAAACAATGCACTTGTTGTCACAATGCGGGAACGGAGCGATTTATCTGACGTCCAAAAGCGCATGATCATTGGCTTTCAGGCCAAAGATGGAAGCTTATCCGAAATGGATCACTCTGTAAACTATTCCCCTGCCGATGTGGTTATAGTATACCATACATGGCAAAATGGTGCTGTCCAAAACTGGCGCCGAGATAACTGTGGTGTACCACGTGTCATAAATGACAAGAATGAACGACGACTGTGGACAGGCGACTTGACATGTAACTGTTGAGCGTCTGACTGCACAGATGAACCATGGGCTTTCAATACTCTCTCATGAATTAACGTCCAGCGAACGTTGCTACATATGAGTATCTGCAACACACATCTTGTTGGTGGCGCCGTGTTGACTGCTGTTCATCAGCTACGAAGCCATATCGCAACTGAACGCCCGCAGAGTGACAACAGGTGGCCTTTTCCAATGAATTACGTTTTGTGCCCCATCGGACAGATGGCGTATGCGGCCATGTAACTATCGACGGAAGGGTTGAGGGCGGAAGAGGGAGGGCAGTGGCCTGGGGAATGTTTTCTTAGAACTTCCTGGATCATCTCATCATTCTTGGAGGTACACAAGTGTGCATCTATCCTTGGAGACCATGTCCACCCCTACATGCAGTTCGTTTATTCCTCGATATGAAGGCATCTACCATCAGGACAATGCAACATTACACACAGCTCGCAGTGTATGTGCGTGGTTCGAAGAGCACCAGGATGATTCCAGAATGAGATTTTCACTCTGCAGTGGAGTGTGCGCTGATGTGAAACTTCCTGGCAGATCAAAACTGTGTGCCGGACCAAGACTCGAACTCGAGACCTTTCCCTTTCGCGGGAAAGTGCGCTACCATCTAAGCTACCCAAGCACAACTCACGCCCCGTCCTCACAGCTTTACTTTTGCCAGTACCTCGCCTCCTACCTTCCAAACTTTACACAAAAAGCAGGAGAGCTTCTGTAAAGTTTGGAAGGTAGGAGACGAAGTACTGGCAGAAGTAAAGCTGTGAGGACGGGGCGTGAGTCGTGCTTGGGTTGCTCAGATGGTAGAGCAATTTTCCGCGAAAGGCAAAGGTCCCGAGTTAGAGTCTCGGTCCGGTACACAGTTTTGATCTGCCAGGAAGTTTCAGCACCAGGATGAGTTTACCGTACTCCCCTGGCAATGCAACTCCCCAGATATAAACCCAATTGAGAATTTGTGGGACCACCTGACACCATGGATTCTCAACCGATAAATCTGTCGTAGCTGTTCCACATCTCTGTCGGTAAGTTCCAGAACCTTTCTTCACGTCTCGCGGCGATCCGCGCTGAAAGAGGCTTTTGATAGATTCAGGCTTTTGATAGATGGTCGCATTAATGTGACTGAACGGTGTACATTTTCGCTGCTTCTGCAGTAAAACTGTCGCGTCAGGCATGACGTCATGACTTTTATATTTATTGCTTCTTTGCTATTAACTCTATTCGCAGGAAACATGAATCTGGATGTCTAGACGCGGATTTCAGCTGTCACCCTCCCGAATGCGAATCCAGTGTGCTAACTACCACGCCACCTCGCTCGGTATGTTTCTGAGATAGTACAAATCAAACTACGTTGAATATTCTCTTGTCCTCTACAATACATACATGACTTTGATTCATACATTTGTGTAGTGGAAAGATGTGGTGTCAAATTTATTGTGTCTGTTAGTGAGTAAGGAAGTAGTTTTTTCACGTTCTCTGCCGCTTAACGTCGAATAAGTTGATGGGGAGGATGTCCTTCTGGTTAAACAGCAGCTAATTGGAGAATAGAAAATTTCGGCTGTAGGTCAAGGTTTACCTCAAGGGTAATACCTGTCCATTGTTCTTAAAATATTTACTGACGAGGCATGACAACAGTTTAAGTTCTTTATTGTTTTCATCAGCCGAAGTCTCTCTCCGCGGTAGATCACTGAGGTTGCAACAACAAATTTCGCACCTGCACCAAACCTCTGCGATGTTCGATTACTTCAAAACTGCTCTACGCATCTCAGTCGATTTGTATGGTGCAGTAAACTGATGTGAAAATGAATTTCCTGTCGACTCCATCGACAACATATTTCATGTCTCGTTGGATTGAGGGTCATGATCCACTGTCTGACTTACCAGTTTCCCATTACCCAGCGGAACTCATGAGGCGGCTCCTTCGAAACATTGCACATGGGAACTGACGCAGCAGTGAAAAGTATAACAATACAACCCAGGAGCTCAGTGAGTACCAGCAGCTATTCTGGCTACGTCCAGCGATCACGCTGCCTGGCAAACAGCACGCATTTCACTGACTTGTGTACAACACTGGCCCGGCTTGAATGCCTGAATACACTGTATGAACACAATTAAGTCATATTTTAACTAGAATGCCATATACCATTGCATTAATTTGACATTGGTTTCTCCTCAATCCATATTTTTCACACTTCTCGATCAGATCAAGGAAAATAAGTCTCTTTTTTTTAATTTTCAAAAAACAAATTAGAAAATCATATGCAAAAGGATAAATGACAATGCTTATCCATTACGGATATTTTAGAACCGTGACTGTGTATGGAATGTAAATAAGTTATACACAACTGCAACAAGTCACTTCTTTTTAATAATAATGCTTTATTACTTGAACCGGTTTTCGAACCATTTTAAGGTTCATCTTCAGATGGTTTCGGGAGGATCCGGGAAGTTAAATCATTACTGGTAGTAGCATAATGCTGGGTGCTGGTTCTACGGCAGAAAGATGTCACACTTTAATGTATCGTCATGACTATAGCTTATCTTTCGCAATGGATGTAAATTTAGTTTTTACTTGCTGCGACAGTACAGGCGCCTTTTTTTGGGATCTCTCTGCCTCCATTTTGATGTCCAGAACACTTTCACACAAACTATATTAGTTTACACTTTGACAGTGACACTTTACATGTAAAGAACAACAAATTACATCTCTGTACAAAGTAGGCTTATGCCATATCTTTCTGTCAAGATCTTTGTTACAAGCAACAATTGTAAAGCGCATGCTGGATCCTGGTAAAGTGTCACTGTCAAAGTGTAAACTAATATAGTTTGTGTGAAAATGTTCTGGACATCAAAATGGAGGCAGACAGATCCCAAAAAAGGCGCCTTTACTGTCGCAGTAAGTAAAAACTAAATTTACATCCATTGCGACAGATAAGCTATAGCCATGGCGTTACATTAAAGTGTGACCCATCTTTCTGCCGTAGAACCAGCACCCAGCATTATGCTACTACCAGTAATGATGTAACTTCCCGGATCCTCCAGAAACCATCTGAAGATGAACCTGAAAAGGTTCGAAAACCGGTTCATGTAATAAAGCATTATTATTAAAAAAAGTGACTGGTTGCAGTTGTGTATAACTTATTTACATTGGATAAATGTTAGAAATTATGCAAGAATTCAGTGTCGTCCCTGTAAGCACGTGTTTCTAAGCCACCGACAGAATGATATGGCGCGGTTGCAAGGCTCTGGACTCCCCAACCAGTCATCCAGACTTAAGTTTTCAGCGATTCGATAAACTGCTTCAGGTGAATGCCAGGATTCTTCCGTTAACGGGCACGGCAAAAGTTCGTCCCCCTTCCGAAAGTGACCTCAGTGTCTAATAACCTCTCAGACCATTGGACGTTAAACCCTAAAATTACTTTCTTCCTGCCTTCGAAACCTCCGAATTTTAATGGGTACTGTACAAGCCGAAAATAACGCTGTCATTTACAGTCAAAATACAAACTGTATAACTTCTGATTTTCTTTCAATCCTAAAAACGGGCAGAAACAGCGCACAAAAAGAAAACTACATAGGAAATTTACTAGAAGAGCATAGCGTCAGACATTTATATCAATCATATATGTGATTAAGAATCGTATGAGTGCAAAAATCTAATTATAATGACAGAAATATACTCAACTGTTAAAAATAATAGCTTTCGAAACTCTGACGAAAGCAAGAAACTCAAAGAAAAACAGGGATTTACTATTAGGAATGAAGAGTTGAGGTATGCTGTTCAGTGGAGAAAAGAAGCTATATTCAGAGTGGCTCATGACGAAAATTCCTCATACATTTGATGACTATAAAGCAAAAGGAAAACATGTAACGAAAGTAGTAAGAGCTGACAGTAAAGAAACCTGAGAAAGGTATATATCTAATATAGAAAGAGACCTACAAGGCTGCCAGTCCCCCGCACTCAAAATAATGAAACACCTAAACAAAGAAGATAGGGATGTGGTAAATTTAGATCCTCTAAATAGAGAAGACTGAATAAAATACCGTAAATGCCCGGAGTCAGAAGAAGATTATGAAAAGTACAACAAGAAAGAAGAAGAAATAGACTGATGGCTTTCTGATATTGACAAAATGAAAATTAAAGAACTTCAAGAGGACTTACAAAGCTGTAAAAATCAAAAAAGGCCATGGAACGGACAATCATAAGAACCTAAGTACAGGCTTTTAGAGTTTTAAATCAATGGTGACAGCAACGGAAAGCACCAACGGAATAGCAGACAGCAATAGTAATACTCATTTTTGAAAGAGAATCAAGAACGGGCTGAGTATTATAGAATATTACTAAATTTGATTCGCAAATTGAGAATCTAAATTGACTTTAGCTGTACTATTTATTCTTGACACATTAAAATTTTTCCCGGTTTACGCGAATGGACACCTTAACAGCTTCGGCTTTCCGGGTTCGCATCCACGGTGACCCAAGCTCCCACATGTCAAATCTGTCCAAATCTCTTAATGCTCGAACACACGATATGTGATTCCCGTCAAAGATCGTCGTTTTAGCCCGTCAAGTCATAAAACACCTATTATGTAATTACACCATGTCTGTGTTGAGCAGTTCAAGTGAAACAATATTGGCCGCGCTGAATTAGCCGAACTGTATGGGGCGCTGCAGTCATAGACTGTGCGGCTGGTCCCGGCGGAGGTTGGAGTCCTCCCTCGGGCATTGGTGTGTGTGTTTGTCCTTAGGATAATTTAGGTTAAGTAATGTGTAGGCTTAGGGACTGATGACCTTAGCAGTTAAGTCCCATAAGATTTCACACAATTTTTTTTTTTTGAAACAATATTCTATCAGACAAGCATGAATGTAAAGCTTTTGATAATGTTCCCTGAGGAAAACTATGGAATATTATGGAAGAGAGAGGAGTACCACTATTTTTGATCAAAGGTGTCTTAACACAGACTAATGTAAAGCGAAAATTGCAAATGTCGCCCAAGGAAATATTGTTATAGGGTCAGACGCGGGTGTCGTCTTTCACCAGTATTTCTTAATTCATATTTAGACGTTGTGGGGGAATGGAAAGCATGAATCATGAAACTTAGTATATCGAACAGCTTCAAAGGAACAAATCAATTGCTGACGACCAGGTTCTAGATGTGGATGACGAACATAACTTGCAAAGAGAGTCTCATGAACTACATAAAATAGCAGAGGAACATGGTGTAAGCATATCGACAAATAAAGCCAAGTCCACGGAATTCCAAAGTTCGCAACATTCATATTAGAAAACAAAACCATTGACCACTTGTGTTGTGACGTATCATATGTTGGAGAAGTTTATACTGAAAAGTGTCCTGTGTCATCAAAGGAATGCTCCGAAAAAAATACAAATTTATGGAAATTCCGCGTGCACCATATCATCGTTCCCCTGACCCGTTTTGCTGTGTGTGATGGGACATTATTATGCAGCAATATGACTTTGTGTTGGCTTTTTCCGTATTCCGCTCATTTTCCGCGAAATGCTCGATTTAAATCGATCATTTGCTGTTGGTAGCGATCAGTGTTAACGGTTTCACCACGTTTTAGTTGCTCATAATAGATGAAAACCTTCTGATCCCACCAAACATAGAGCCTTGTCTTCTTTCCAAAGCGATTTGGTCTTATAGTGGATGTTGATGGTTTGCCTAGATTACAACGGTTAGGATTCTCAAAATATATCCATTCTACATGAACCGTCACTATTCGATGGTCAAATGACTTTCTTTTGTATCTGGCAAACAGCATTTTATAAGTGGCCTTTCGATCTGCTTGCTGTCTTTCATTCAGTCCATGTGGAACCCATTTTCCCACTTTCTGCACCTGTCCCATAGCTTTAAACCGCGGGAAACGGTTTTCTGCTTCACATTCAATTGTTTCGTGAGTTCCTGTTCAGTCTGAGTATCATCTTCATCCAATAAAGCCTGCAATTCATTGTATTTGAACTTTTTCAGTGGTTTCCCTCGCTCGTCATTTCTCACGTCAAAATCAGTACTTTTGAATTTTTTGAACCATTCAAAACACTTTGTTTTCCCAAGAGCATGTTTGCCAAAAGCTTCGGCAAGCATTCGATGCGATTCTGTAGCTGTTTTCTTCAAATGATAACATAAAATCAATGCTGTCCGAAAATCGTTGTTCGTAGGCACAAAACTCGACATGTTTACGGGTTTGAAACAGATAACGGCGTATGGAACTTGGGTTACTGTGTGTTGTCATTCGTCTTCAGCCGTTACAGGAAGCAGATAGTGTTGCAGACGCGGTCTCACGGGTCCTACACTGACGGATAGCCTATCTATAAGAAATTCCGGTTTCATACTCCTACACCTGGTAAAAAACGAGAACGCAGAAATTTACAAGTTAAATGAAAAGAATGAGGAACGCAGAAATTAATGGAAAGAACATGTAGAAAGAATGGGCGACGAACGTATTTCAGAACATTGTTAGGCCCAAGAGAAGGTGGGTGGATGACTAAGTCGCAACGGACCAACTGGTCTAATGTTTGAAGACTAAGAAGTAGTTCCAAAAATGAAGGTTGTTTATGGACATTTTTCATGCACTTTTGTCATTAAACTCCAAGGATGTCTCCACAGACGCTTCTCAGTGAAACAGGGACAAGAATGAGACAGTAACTCACATTAGTGTGCCTCAAGAACACCGGAAGTAAACCGCGTTCTGTATACTTTACCTTCATTATCCAGTCGAGGACAGAATCATTAGTGATTGAGGAGCATCTCAGTTTCGACCACGGTGAAGAGTCCGGTGTCTTTACCACTATGTTCCTTAGCACAGTGCTCACAATATATTATTCATCGTGAAACACAACAAACCGATGAGAATTATGGCCCGAGAATTATGTTTTGCATGTTCTGACATTGGCTGTAAACACCTATAACTGACCATTAGTTCATCTGTCCATTAGATGCTATCTGGCTTCTGAAACAAAACTAGAGTATTTTACCGCTCCCCAAAGCAGCCGACCTATTAATTAATCAGCCTTCGTATTGTGCCTTGGACGGGGCAATCGATGCGACAACCTTTACGCTTGTTGCAAAGTTGTCCGGTTTCTACCTCTACAGGTTAAAACCCTGCCTGCCGATGACCGGCCAGCAGAGCGTTAGCACTATACTGTACCTCCCTTGACCAAAAATAAATATGAGCTGCTAATATGGATCACAAATCTACACTCATACCAAACCAGAACAGTAGAAAACGAACAGCAGTGTCTTTACCGTACTTCCGTTAACAGTGCTCGATGAGAGTCTAAGGCACGATGATTTTAGCACTATCTCTCGTTTCACAAATGTTGATTCTCTCTATTTCACAGCATTTACCCCATCGTACTTTCGCAAATTTATTTTATTTCTTTTAACTGTGTGGCCAGATGTCGTTTCTGTCGCCACGGTCAGCGTAGGAGATAGTCACGCCATCTGTCTGCTAATTGTGTAAGCCTTGTACTGTGTTTTATCGTTTTTATTGTCATACTTTCTACGGTGGGAACTGGGGACCAGTTCAGCAATTGCCAAGAAAAACGTGGATAAACATGGATAAACTCAGTCTGCCTGATGTTAATCGATAATCGTTAATCGATAGTGCATTTAAGTGGGACTTTTCCCAGTTTTCACTAACAAACATAAACGTTCGGTACTGAGAGTGTTAAGCCACCAGTTGTGAAATGTGTGATTTTTTTCGGGATTACGTCATCCCGTTATTAAATGGTATAAAACGAGGAAGTCAATCAATAACTTGTAATACCACACGTATTGAAAATCATATAAACATTTTTGTAACGTCCTGCAGTACAACGTACCTATGCTAAGTTTCTATGCCGTCAGGCACCATCAAAAGTAAAAACCCAGCAGCAAACATACACAGTCAAAAATAAATATTACATGGTGCCATGTTATACGCTCAAGGCACAATTATGTATAAACTAAAAACAACCGCTTTCACCTACCGAAGATAATACAGACCTGTAAGTGCAAAAAATTGGTAAGACCTCATACCATTCCAATAAACAAATGTTAGTGAGCCGTGTTGAGCTCATGTTATGCGTTGGTTTAAACCTTGGTTCCTATTCTGTGTTTGGTTTCCCGCGGTTATTGCGATTATGCTGTTGTTCGCTCTCTCCATGAGAGGCAGCAGCAGTGTGTATCGATATTCGCACTTTGTACTGTCTTTGGTCTGGTGCTTATAGTTTCTGGCTGTGCTGTGTGCGAGCAGTCGGTCGGTTGGCGTGGAGCAGCGAGGAAATGTCCACAGGGCGTGGTTTGGCCAGGCCTGCTGGCGCTCTCTACAGAGTGTCGGAGTGTGTGCGGCTGTTGCCATTGCTACGACGTCTGTGGCTCACTTACCCTGGACACGAAAGTTGAGTTTGGATTTAATTTATCAGCAAGTCAAGAGTGTTCACATTGTGCCGTCTGGTCCTCGTTGTTGGCTGTTGGGACATTCCCGCGGGCAACAATGCGTGTGTTAGAGTTGGCGAAGGTTTAGCCACTGTCCGGTGGAGTCTAACTGTATTTAGTTATTTGCAATTGAAGTGCACCAGCGGAATTTTCTGCCTTTTGGCCGTTAACGTTCCAGTTACCTGCCCTGTCCATTGACGTAAATTCAGGCAGTGTCCTTTCCTCACCATGTTGTCGCTGTCCAGCATGGTGTGTAGCTTGACAGCTTAATGTATGCTTGGTTGTGGCCGTCTATGCCTGTTTACATTTTGCATTGAACTCCCAGTTGTGTGCTGGTCGAGTGGAGCGTAAGCTACCTGGTCGGTGCGTCCGTTTACTGTCTGTTGGTTGGGTTGTCGTCGCATCGAGAATGATTGGGCCGACTGATTGTCTCACCTAAGTGATCGTTAGTATTTCAAGTGCTGGCCGACCCCCGAAACTTCTGAGCACCATTAGCTGCACTACCTTTTCTTATTTTCTGTTGTGTGTATTTGTATGGCTCATAGCCGATAGTTTTGAATTAGAGTTGAATTGTTTTTAGTGATGTTTTAAATCACAGGCCTTCAGTTGCTTTAAAATTAAAATTCCTTGCTTGTCAAGTGTTAGACCGTATGGGCCTTCAGTCTGCTTAAAATATTGTTTTTAGATAAAGCCTTCGGCCTTCTGCCTACTAAACATTATTTTAGTTGTGTTTGAAGTCATGGGCCTTCAGCCTTTTTAATATTAAAGTTCCTTGCTTGTCAAGTATCTGATTGCTTTGGGCCTTCAGCATAATTTAAGATAATGTCTTGTTGTTTAAATTTATTGTACCTTGAGTGTAAAGTCGTGGGGCCTTCAGCCGTTTTTAAATTAAGGATCTTTGTCTTTCGAGCATCAGACTGTTTGGGTCCTTCAGCCTAAGTGAAGATAAGGCCTTCTGCCTTGTGTTTCTTTATTTAATTTTACCTTGAGTCTTAAATAATGAGCCTTCAGCAGTCTTTAAATAAGGGTTGTTGCTTACCAAGTGTTAGATTTTCGGCCTTCAGCCAAATTGTAGAACTTACTTAACATGAGGTCTTCTGCCCTCTAGATATTCTGTTTGGCGTCTGAATTTTGAGTTAATGGCTTTTAGCCTTTTCTTTAATTTAATTGGTTGTGCCCTTAGGGCATAAGATAGTGTAGCGTATTCAGCCGATAACTAAGTTCAAGAAATTGCACTGTAATGTTTGGTCAAATAAATAAAGTTATATGTGTTCGAGCGTAACTGGCAGCCACTCATTTTGGCCCCTTTCCACAATTCCAACTACCTGTCCTGTCCTGCGGGTTTAGCAGGGCGTCTCAGTTAGAATTCTTCAGATACGCTTTGAACAGGATTAATTCCATCCTGCTAAGTCCTCAGAACAAGAATGAAGAAATAAAAACACTTGCACAAATAGAAGTAGAGAAAGGTCTTGTCGGAGGATTAATAGATAGCATGGATCCAGCGGTACGGTACAGACACCTACAAAACAAGTACGCTGAAATATAGATTAATGCCATATTGGGGAATTATCTCATATAAATTGACGACGTTGTTTAACAATAAAGGAATGAAAAATGCATTCAGGACAGATGACAGACTGGAGCAGAGACTAAAGCATAATATTGACACAAGAGGAAAACGAATGAGGAAGGCTAGAGTTCATGAAATTAAGTGTCAAGATTGTGAAATGAAGTACGTGAGGCAAAAGGGAAGAGAGAGGATTCGAAATTTATGGTTGAAGATGTACTGCCGTTTGCTTCAAATAGACTTACCGAAGTCCCATGGGTACAGCCGTCTACAAAGATGGACATACAAAGATTTGTTGTAGTTTTGCCGTTGGAGGAAAGTAGTATCTTTGGTAGGTGAAAGCTTTTAGTTTACAGCTATGCATTGAGGGTATAACACGCCACCACGAGATGTTTTAAGAAGAGTTTTATGTGTGACATTGCATGTTTGCTGCTGGGTTTTTACTTTTGACAGTGCCTAATGGTGTAGACGTTTTAAGGTATGTTTGCTGTAGGACAATAAAAGTTTTTTTTATGCGGTCGTCAGTACGTGTTGCATTGCTAGTTATTGAAAGGTTTCCTTGTTTTATAGCGTTTGACTATAAGATAAGGCAGTCTCGAAAGGATGTTGTGCTAAAAATATCACACATTTGACAATTGGTGGCGTAACGTTCTCAGGCTGATTCACGAGACAATTTTATGATTTTGTCACAGCAGATAAACATATATCTTAGCTGCCATTCGCGTTGAAATAATTCTACTGTATCGCATACTACATAAAATACACTACAAAAGTATCCGGACACCTGGCTGAAGATGACTTACAAGTTCGTGGCGCCCTCCTTCGGTAATGCAGAAATTCAATACGATGTTGGCCCACCCTTAGCCTTGATGATAGCTTCCACTCTCGCAGGCATACGTTCAATCAGGTGCTGCAAGGTTTCTTGGGGATTGGCAGCCGATTCTTCACGGAGAGCTGCGCTGAGGAGAGGTTCCGATATAGGTCGGTGAGGCCTGGCACGAAGTCGGCGTTCCAAACATTCCAAAGGTATTCTGTAGGATTCAGGCCGTGCATTATGAACAGGTGCAAGCGCCCTCCATGAAAAACAAGCCTGACACCATAACGGCACCGCCTCCGAATTTTACTGTTGGCACTAGACACGCTGGCAGATAGCGTTCACTGAGCATTCGCCATAACCACACCCTGCCATCGGATCACCACATTGTGTACCGTGATTTATCACTCCACACAATGTTTCTCCACTGTTCAATCGGCCAATGTTTACACTGCTAACACCAAGCGAGGCGTCGTTTGTCATTTACCAGCGTGATGTGTGGCTTATGAGCAGCCGCTCGACCATGAAATCCAAGTTTTATCACCTCCCGCCTAACTGTCATAGTACTTGCATTGGATCCTGATAGAGTATGTAATTCGTGTGTGGTAGTCTGGATAGAAGTCTGCATATTACACATTACGACCTTCTTCAACTGTCGGTGTTCTGTGTCAGTCAACAGACGAGGTCGGCGTGTACGCTTTTGTGCTGCACGAGTCCCTTCACGTTTCCACTCCACTCTCGCATCGGAAACAGTGGACTTAGGGATGGACCGGCCTGAGTGGCCGTGCGGTTCTAGGCGCTACAGTCTGGAGCCGAGCGACTGCTCCGGTCGCAGGTTCGAATCCTGCCTCGGGCATGGATGTGTGTGATGTCCTTAGGTTAGTTAGGTTTAATTAGTTCTAAGTTCTAGGCGACTGATGACCTCAGAAGTTAAGTCGCATAGTGCTCAGAGCCATTTGAACCATTTGGACCTAGGGATGTTTATGTGTGTGGAAATCTCGCGTACAGACGTATGACACAAGTGACACTCAATCACCTGACCACGTTCGACGTCCGTGAGTTCCACGGAGCGCCCCATTCTGCTCTCTAACGATGTCTAATGACTGTTGCGGTCGCTGATATGGAGTACCTGGCAGTAGATGGCAGCACAAAGCACCTAATATGATAAACGTATAGTTTTGGAGCGTCCGGATACTTTTGATCACATAGTGAAGCTCCTTAGTGGGTAGAGAATTTCCATCTCAAAGATCTCTATGTTGTAAGTTAATAAACCTGTTATTGTTGGTGTGGGGCAAAAAAAAACTGCTTTTGATCTATTATTTCGAAAATTCATGTGAAAGATTTTGAGAGATACTACGTGTGATATATTATCACGCTTACAGCGTTTTTCATAACGGCGCAAGAGAAGATTTCTAATGTTTCTGTCAGGTTTCACTAATATTTTTCAGTACTGGTGTATCTATACATACGACTGTAATGCCCAGATCTCGTTCTGTAAAAATGTTCTCATGTTCTGTCAAGATGGTACGTGTAGACATAAACAAATATTCAACTTCGCGTGTGGTTCTTTAGAAACAATTCTTAAACAACAGCCAAAAGAACATTTTGATTGTACTTTAGATACACAGTAGTTAATATGTACTGAATTAAAAATATTCCAGATGTATACCAACAGCGATTGATCAGTTCTTACTGTGTTACCAGTAGGATTCTTACGGCGTACTACCTCTGTATCCTATGTTAAATTTTCTTCTAGTTTTCTCTCTTTATTATGTTGTGTATGCTAAAATTTATGTCGGAATATGTCCTTTGTTAAGCCCGTTGCAACTTTGTATCAGGGTACGAATTAAGCTAACGTAAGCTCTGAACTGTCAAAGTCAAGTTGTCATATAACATTTCAAGTGTTGAGATGGCTTCATGGGCGTGATACGAAAGCCAGCAAACAAAATAAAATGTTTTTGGTACTGGTTAAGGAAGTGATAGAGGTGGGAATTCTCCCTTGTAGACCCTAGTGGATAAATAAAGGAAAACGTCTTTCTGTATTTTAATTTTCTTACATTAACGAAATTACGTCCTCAATTATGGTATATGTAACCCAGTCTCTGTCTTCCTCCACAGTTTCTACCTTCTGTATCTCTCTCTAATACCACAGAAGTTATTCCCTGATATCCTCACACTTGTCCTATCAATCTGTCCCTTCTTCTTGTCAGCGTTTTCCATATACTCAATTCCTCGCCGATTCTGCTGCGAACCTTCCCATTCCTTATCTTATCGCTCAACCTAATGTTCAACATTCTTCTGCAGCGCCAGATCTCCAACGTTTCGCTTCTCTTCCTTTCTAGTTTTCCCACTACCATACAATTCTCTGCTCCAAACGTACGTTCTCAGAAATTTCTTACTCAAATTAAGGCCTGTGTTTGATACTAGCAGCCTTCTCTTGACCTGGAATGCACTTTTCGCCTGTGCTAGTCTGTTTTTTATATCCCCCTTCTCCGCCTATCATGAGTTATTTTGCTGCCTAGGTATCAAAATTCCACAACTCCACCCACTTCGTGAGCACCAATTTGGACGTCGTCTTACGTTAGGGTGGTAAAAGAAGTCCTGGTGTCTTGGTATAGATCTGTAGACGCTGGTGTTTCCCCCAAAGATGAATGTGACAATGCGGCTTGTGACCGTCGTTCCGTCTGTCACCGTGCCTCTAAGGATCATTTCAAGACTACACGGCGCACACTTTCACTGTAAGTTGTCATCCAAACTGGAATACACCTCAGCGATGACACACGAGCATCCAGTCGCTACTGTGAGACAAAAAATATTGAAAACCTGCCTCGCCGTAGTCGCCTGCAGTCAACAGTACCAGCTGCAGGCCTCAATCTTCCAATCACGCATCTCCGATACCTTAAATAAAAAGTAGCAGAACTGCATGCTATCGTTTTCGAGTGAAGTGAGAGACGTGTGTTGAACCAGACGGTAAGAACCGTCACCACGCGATTAATTTGGCCATTGGAAGTCCATTACAGTCTACAAAATAAACCCTCCCAGCACCGTGTCGCGCGAAGAAGACAGAGGACGGCTGGAATCAAAGTTGGGTCGGTGTTCTCACTGGGGAGTGTAGGATTATAATATCTGACGAACGCCGCAGGAACTTACGGCAGCAGGCGGGTACCAATCCACATCTGAAGCATGCAACCCCATGTATCATATGGAGGGTGTGGTAATGTGCAGAATGACAACTTGATACATTTCTTAATAAGAACACCAAGACTAAAACAAGAAACAATTCTTTTAAACCGGATCGCATGTGCTGACATACCACTTCAAGGTTTACCAGTTCACTGTACAACTCGTAAAGATATGATTTTAAAAACCGAATACCAGGGAAAAGATTACCTTCTTTGAGGCATAACTTAAGGAAAACTAAAACATGATAAAAAGATTTACTTCAAAAGCTACTAGTTTACACAGAATTTTAAGTGGTCACTTATCAGCTTAATAATTCGCTACAATCCAAGAACACTAGTAGTTCAGCAAGAGCTGCAATGTGAAATAGCACCTTGTATGTAGATTAAAATAAATTTCAACTCAATGAGTCACAGTTAAAGCAAACACAATACACCACTACTTAATAAATGACTCTTAGTTCAACTAATTGTTGAACTAACATTGCTAAAATACCGAGATGCACCAATTAAATTTGACATTTACAATGTATAATTGCCAGCCGGTGTGGCCGAGCGGTTCCAGGCGCTACAGTCTGGACTAGAAGCAGCTTATAGACCAAGGTCATAGATATTGTGCCTACGCAAGCCTGCAAGGTTGCCACATCTTGCAAAGAAAATCAGTCTCATTACTTTTTTGTCGCACCTCGTATGTGGCCTATGATGCATTGCAGTCAGGTATATTATGTGCCACTGCAACGTTTGGCCGCCGGCCGGTGTGGCCGTGCGGTTCTGGGCGCTTCAGCCTGGAACCGCATGACCGCTACGGTCGCAGGTTCGAGTCCTGCCCCGGGCATAGATGTGTGTGATGTCCTTAGGTTAGTTAGGTTGAAGTAGTTCTAAGTTCTAGGGGACTGATGACCTCATAAATTAAGTCCATAGTGCTCAGAACCATTTGAACCATTTTAATGTATAATTGATTCAGAAATAAATTCCAGCCACCAGATTGTTTGTTCCATTGGTGGAGTGTACGTTTGGTCAGCCGTTCAAAAAAAAAAAAATGGCTCTGAGCACTATGCGACTTAACTTCTGAGGACATCAGTCGCCTAAAACTTAGAACTAATTAAACCTAACTAACCTAAGGACATCACACACATCCATGCCCGAAGCAGGATTCGAATCTGCGACCGTAGCGGTCACGCGGTTCCAGGCTGAAGCGCCCAGAACCGCACGGCCACACCGGCCGGCGGCCAACCGTTACAGTGGCACATAATATACCTGACTGCAATGCATCATAGGCCACATACGAGGTGCGACAATAAAGTAATGAGACTGATTTTCTTTGCAAGATGTGGCAACCTTGCAGGCTTGCGTAGGCACAATATCTACGACCGTGGTCTATAATCTGCTTCTAGTCCAAGTGGCACATCGATGCAACTGCTCAGTCATGAATTGTGCTGTAATAAGTTAACACGTGTTTGTGTCTCTCGTCACGGAAATGGAACCGCATAATGTTGCGCAACGGTATGCCATTTATTTTTCGGTTAAATTGGGTGAAAACGCGACGACAACTTACGATAAGTTTCAGAAGGCTTTTGGACAGGAGGTTATGTCAAGAGCTCAAGTTTTTCGTTGGCATAAAATGTTTAGTGAAGGCAGAACGAATGTTGAAGATGAAGACCACAGTGGGTGAACATCAACCTCACGGACGGATGTCAACTTGGCCAGGGTGCATGAACTCTTACTATCTGATCGAAGATTGTCCGTGAGGATGATTGCAGAGGAACTGAACATCAATCGAGAAACGCTTCGTCCAATAATAACATGATCTTGGTAAGATAAATGCGCCATCCCATACTACTCTGTTAGTACAGCAATTTTTAACCTCAAAACTACCACAGCCACCTTATTCACGAGATATCGCTCCGTGAGACATTTTTCCATTTCCAAGAGTCAAAACGGCGGTCAAGAGACACCGTTTGGAAACAACAGATGTCCAAAAAGCTGTGATGAGGGTCTTGGAGGATATTACAGATGATGAGTTCCAGAAATGTTACCATCAATGGCAGAAGCGCTGGAAAAAGTGTGTGCAATCAGAAGGGAACTACTTTGAAGGAGACAACACTAAACTTGATTAAAACGGTAAGCAACATTTTTTTTTCGCATCAGTCTCATTACTTTACTGTCGCACCTCCTAGTTCACTGTGCAGTTGGCACCGCTACATAACGGTGTACAGAAAACACTAGCTCAGATAATCTGAAAACAAATCTGAGTTAGTGCTCACCAGTAACCGTTATAATTCTAGCGTACCAAACTGTGCTCGGTTTATTCTGTTTACCCTGGAAAAGGTAACCATTAAAAGAAGACAACCGTTCTTAGATTATAAACGCAAAGCTCTTTAAACTTCTCGTGAATCTTCACTATCTATTGTACGAATCGTTTTCAATAAGTACTGCAACAAATTTTTTCTCAGCCAGTTTGGGTTGAAAATAAAACGGCTTTTGTTGTGGGACAACGCAGAATATTCCCGCTTCAGGCCCTATAGTCTCATGCAGCTCCGATAGGTGACGGGGCTATATGTAGCTTCCAAAATTGTGTCATTTGACGGAGGTGGGTTCCAGGCAAAGAGCTGTCATTGATTTTCTTCTGACAAAGAACTACAGCATCGCAGATATTCATATATGACTGCAGAATATCTACGGAGACGTGGGTGTTAACAAAATCACGGTGAGTCGTTGGGCGATGCGTCTGTTATCATTGCAACAAGCTCACTCAAACCTGTCCGCTATACCGCGCGCCGGCCTCACACAGCTGTGATTCCTTCAGTGTGTTCTTCGCTAGAAAAATTCAAACGAATTTGTCCTTCTCCAGGACAACGCAAGGTGTCGCATAAGTCTTTGCACCCGAGTGAAGTTCACGAAACGTCAGTGTTGTTTCTCGACCGACCTACGGCACCGATCTGGAACCTTCCCATTTTCATATGTTTGACCCAATGAAGGGAGCACTCCGTAGGAAGCATTGCATGGATGGTGGGCGGGTTATTGATGCAGCACGTTGATGGCTCCAACATCAAATGTTCAGATGTATGTGAATTCCTAAGGGACCAAACTGCTAAGGTCATCGGTCCCTAGACTTACACAATACTTAAACTAACTTACGCTACGAACAACACACACACCTATGCCTGAGGGTGGACTCGAACCTCCGGCGGGAGTGGCCGCGCAATCAGTGACGTGGCTCCTCTAACCAAGCGGCCACTACGCGCGGCGTTGCTACATCGACTAGTTAGTGGTAGCCTGCGGTCATACAGGCCCTCCCGATAAGGTGGCGTAGGGCCGTCGCATTGATGGGAGATAATGTAAAAATATTCATACCCGAAAGAGTGGGGAATAATGCTGAATAAAATATACTTTCCTTTACGAAAAAAAGTATTGCATTATTTCCTGACCGCCCATCTTATAAAGTACTCGTCTCACATCGAGCGGTTAAGTTTCGACGAGTCGAAGAACCACCAGCCAAACGTCAAGCGGTTTAATTACTGATCTTTAGCTCACATATGTAAAAAATGATAAACTAGTCTTGGATACATGCAAGTATTTTCATTTGCACTTATAACAACGTATGCAAAATACAAATACCAACGACAACTAACTACACAAACTACACAAGTCATATGAGCACTGTATCTGAATAGTTTAAATAACAGTCGGAGTATTCACACATATCAAACAACATTACTGCAGTTACTAAGCGGGCAGACTACAGTGAAGTATAACTTTATGAGAAACGTGCCGTTCCTGATAGTGCCGTAGGCTGTATATGAATACAACTACCCGCCAGAAAGTTTTGCTGTGACTGAATCCACTACCGTCAATAGTAACCAGGAATGCCAACTGCCATCCAACACAGCTCTGCGGTCAAGTTACTAGATCATAAACACGGCCGAGTACAACAGACTTTCCTGTTACCGGCTCGGCAACTCACGGCTCACCCCAGATGTGCTTTGCGAACTATCTCGTTCTCGGTCCACCACCGACTGCCCCACTTCGGGCTGACGCCTTCCCAGCGCGGCCTACAGGTGACGCCACTGTCGCAGGCAAAAATCTCACAATGCCACAGGTTTGCCAACAGTCAGCACACCCTAAGTTCCTTAGTGAGATGGGTCAGACAAATTTAGAGACATTACCACGCACTTATTTTGACCGTCTCTAATATTACTGAAGTGATGCGTCTCAGCGAGATCCTCCCACTCATCGTCCTGCGAGACACCATATCGGCAAAAGCCTCGTTCTTCAAGACGACAATGCACGACCATATTATATCCCTAACGTGAACACCTTCCTCCAAGGGACTGGACTCAAATGGAATGGCCTGTGATATCTGTAGACGTGGACCAGATTGAGCGTGCTTGGGAACAGTTGAAATTTAGAGTGGTCCGTCCTAGGAAACACATTCTGGAAAACCTCGAGACCGACGTCGTCGAAGAGTGAGACTGTTATGAGCAGATAGTTTCCGACAGCCTTGTACACCAAGTAGTATCCAAGCAGACAACAACGCACTAGGGGAAACATACTGACACGTAACAGGGAGGGGCAGGTAGTCGTGGTCATAAGCTCATGTTTGCGTGATCGTTTTGCAGCTAAGTTGTTAAGAGATACTTGGTCGTGCGTCTTGCTTCCACCTGCAGTCAGTTTCCTCCATTTGCTGAGATTGTCAGCGAGTTGCTCCCACTTGTCACTGTCAGAATTAAATGCTCACATATCACCCTTGACGCAATCCCTAAAGCGTGGTGAAGGTCTCCCACGAGGTCTCTTTGCTCCTGCTATTTCACTGAGTAATATGCGCCGGGGCAGACGGGAGTGGTCCATACGATGCAGATGTCCTAACTATCGCAGGCGACGTTGCTTGGGCGTGGTAGTGATACTCTGTTGTTTTGCAGTTTTCAGAACCATATCGTTTGTCACATGTTCCTTCCATGATATTCCCAAGATGCTCCGTAAGCACCGCAGCTGAAAGACATTGAGCTTTCGTTCCTGTTTGGCATTCGACGTCCAAGTCTCAGCTCCATACAGGAGTGTACTCAGCACACATGATTGATACACTAGTATTTTTGTCGACAATGTAAGATATTAGAAAGACAGAAAACAGTGGATATTAAGGCAGTGGAAATGACAGTTATAACCATTTTATTTTCTGAAATTAGAGTTTTAAATCATCTAAGGTGTTTAACGGGCCGACCCAAATTGCAGACTTAACAAATGAGATGAGAAAGTTCACTGCAGAACAAAGGCAGGCTGGTAGCGTACGTAAAGTCAGTGGACAGTAGACTGCAGTTCAACCGTGAAACATCTCATTGATAGGTCACCAGCCAGTAACTATCAGAAAGAGATGGGTTCGACATCGAAACTAGTCTAGCTGGGTAGGACTGGCTTACAATATTTATTGCTAAGCGTCCTACGTTACCTATTCACAAGCTACAAAATACGTCTGGTGCACGAACGATGGGATTCAGTAAAGTAACAGTAAATTGTTGTTTAGCATTGGAAATAACTGCACATTTTTCAAAATGACATTAAAATGTTTTCTAATTGTTAACGATTTTTTGAAGATACCAAATTCTTCAGTCTGCATTGTTCATTAAACAACTGTATGCCCTACTTTTAAGATGATGTTCCTAAGAATTTCAACGTTTTTGCAATAATTTCACTAAAAAGTGCCTTTCGCCATTTTGCTCCAGGGGTGGGACAGAACACAAAATATGCAAGCCTTTTCTGAAAAAAATATAAAAAAACATGAGTTTTAAGTGCTTTTCAAGTAAGATAAGTTAGGTTATGTACAGCGTGATATTTTAGATATTTAATAACTGTTTTCTTGAATTCCTTTACTTTATAATAATTTTTAACATTTAATCCCGTCCCACCATGAGGCCCGCTATGAACCTATTATCTTGAAAAGTTAATAACGTCTAAAAGCCTTAAGCGATCCGAAATATAGTTAGCACCTGAACAGCACTACCAAAAAACAGCTTCAGAACTTCTATTAAAATATATGAGTTGTCAGCTGGAATATTGATTCTGAGGGTTAAAAGACACATTTTAGTGTAAAACAGATTGCAAAACAATACATTTAGTGGCAGTATTAAATAATGACCTACAGTAATTAGCCGTTTAATGATCATTATCTTTAGTAAGACATAAATAACTCAAAAACCAAGAAACCCAGAAAAAAAACAAATGTCACCGTGGAAAATTTGTGGAATTCTAGCCACGATTCATGTATAATACTTTTCGCAGCGACACATTCAATTCATTTTTTATTCATTATAATGTTCATCTGCAACAAGCGAAAGACACTACGTCGCATTTTTTGATAAGTAGACGATGAAACGGCTTAAACGAGTCAGCGCGCGAGTGCGACATGTAATTCAAATGTGTAGCTTTCACAATAAAATTTACATTATGCCTCATTTTGTGGTTTGGGTGTGGGACAGATCAACTCTATATAAGGGCACCGGCCATGTTGGCATGGCGTAAGTTTGCTTTAAGAGGTCGACGAGTTCGAACTTGTGCTGATGAGCGGCGTGTCAATCGTGATTAAGACTCAAAATTTTTTATGAGTTCGGCTGGTTCAAATGGCTCTGAGCACTATGGGACTCAACTGCTGTGGTCATAAGTCCCCTAGAACTTAGAACTACTTAAACCTAACTAACCTAAGGACATCACACACATCCATGCCCGAGGCAGGATTCGAACCTGCGACCGTAGTGGTCGTACGGTTCCAGACTGTAGCGCCTTTAACCGCTCGGCCACTCCGGCCGGCCTATGAGTTCGGGATCTTAGAGAAGTTTTCGATGGTTGCGCTCGTGGACTTTAACTCTGATCAGTAGAGCAGTTAAAGGCTTGCGAAATTTCCTCATACATTCATACACATTAACTCTGGCCTGCAGCTAAGTATTTGGAGTCATAAAATTTCAGCACTGATTCGTCGATTTTGAAAACATATCTACAACCGATTCCGAGCTTCAGCTCTGAACAGCAACGTCGTACTCTGGACTCGCAAGGGAACATCACCAACTTGACCTCATATTTTAAGGAGAGCAAAGCCCACATACCAACCCCAGCAATCGATCCCACGCTGAAATGTTGGCCATAATTTTTAGTTTCCAGTTACAATCTTCTGACGTAATGGCCTTTAAACTTCCGCACGCACCGTGTGTTTGTCACTCACTCGGCCCCACTGCAGCCGCCTAACGCCCGAGCGCGTTGTACATGTCAGAGACAGCAAGAACCCTCTTATTCGCTGGATTCTTAGGGCTAGGTAAGAGGAGGGGAAAGGTGGTGAGGACATCTCCCAACGTGTTTTGAAATCTTTCTCAAGAACACACGTTTACTCGGAAATAGTAAGTACAAGGGTGATCAGATACTAAGGTTGCAAAGCTGAAATTCTTGGAGTTTCTTATATTATGGAGAAACGAATAGTGTGCAGTAATTCTGATACATGCGGATGGCAACTGTGCAGTGTTACAGGCAT
Organism: Schistocerca piceifrons; assembly: GCF_021461385.2. Lineage (NCBI taxonomy): Eukaryota > Metazoa > Arthropoda > Insecta > Orthoptera > Acrididae > Schistocerca > Schistocerca piceifrons. The sequence goes on from NC_060139.1 coordinate 827,517,575, forward strand.
CTGCCACCTACAGCGCTAGTTGTAGGCCAATTCAAATGGCGACTCTTTTGGGAATCCGCTGTCATTCGATTTCTGTCGGGAAAATACGTAACTGCGGTTGAAATTCATCGGCAGGTGTTAGAGTTTTATGGAGAAACTGTAACTTCTCTACAGTATTTGAAGAATGGTATCGAAAGTTCGCTGCCATTAGAAGGAAAAGTCACCGACGATGACCGCAGTGGTCAACTCCGAACGGCATCAACAGAAATGAAAACAGCTCGCGTTGAAGAGCAGATTCAGTACAACAGAAGGATCATCTAGGACGCCTGTTACGTGCTACACACGCAGGAGGTGCAACACTTCGCGACCACTGTGGCTGAATTCGCAAGGACAGGATTGTTTACCAAGGATGATATATTCAGACTCATGCAACGAAGCGACAGGTGCCTTAACCGATGTAAGATCTTCGGTATGTCGAAAAATAGCCTAATGTATGTATTATCACTTGACTGTATTGTTTGAATGAAATAAAATATACACGTTTTACCGAAAGCTTTGTAACCTTAGTTCGGATCATCTCACGTAATATGAGTATGCAACAACCGGCTGTTGTGGCCGAGCGGTTCTAGGCGCTTCAGTCCGTAACCGGGCTGCTGCTACGGTTGCAGATTCGAATCCTGCCTCGGGCATGCATGTGTGTGATGTCCTTAGGTCTGTTAGGTTTAAGTAGTTCTAAGTTCTAGGGGACTGATGACCTCAGATGTTAAGTCTCATAGTTCTTAGAGCCATTTGAACCATGTTTTACTGTGCAACATGTCAATCTCACGCACATATACGTTCAATATTATTTTAACAACATTCTCATATTACATTCTGCAACCATACAAATGCGGCAAAACCAAAATGAATAATCCTAAGCAACTGAACAATTTTATTATGAAATGAAAATAACAGTCTTCGATTAACTGTTTAATCATGGGAATCACATTTAAGAACAGCGCACCTCCTGCAAATGTACCTCACTTTAACAATGACAGCTTTAAATTCCAAAAAATATAAGGCACAACAACGATATTAACAACCAAATAGCGCTAAGCTACTTCTTTAATGACCCACTCATCTGTTTCATTCATTAACACTGTATTTGTGAATCGCAACACGAAAATATTCAAAGCAAAGAAATCTCTGGCACCGACTACAAGGTTAGAAACCGCGCATCTTAACACAACGAGCAAAGTATGTTACTGGTGCCAAAATAGTTTTCCATTAACCTCTTACTCGCTCCATTGTACAGTAGTTCGCGCTCCGTCATTAGGTGCCTGCAGTGGGGCAGAGCGAGTGACAAACGGAGTGCGCTAAAGTTTAAAAGCTGTGAAAAATTATAATCGTGTACCATCAGAATTATAGCAAAATTTTTCGTGTGGGGTCGATTGCTGGGGCTGATGTCTTTTCTTCATCTTAAAATATGCGGTCTCTTGGTGAAGTTTGATAGCGTATTCCTAATCAAGTACGCGATCCACTTCGTCACAGCTCACTCACAGTATTAAGCAATGGTTTAATAAACATTTTCATTGATAAAATATACCCAGCTTGTGTTAAAGACATGTATCATTTCACCAATCATCATCCTCTCTGCAATTTAATCACAGCACAGCAAACGGAGTACAGCGACAGGTATGTGGCCGCCTTCAAACCAGTGGTTCTCAAACTTTTTGAGATTCGGGCGCATTTAAAAGGCCGCAAATAACTGTGGGCGCACTATATACACACTTCTGAGGGACATTTTACAACAGTCAATACAGGAAATAAATACTGCGATAAAATAACAATTAAGTCATTTTATTTTGAATTTCGGGTCCAGACTACAGAAAATACAACTAACATTAATAAAAAGACGTACATTATCACAAATTCAATAAATAATTTTTGCTGTGTAAAATTATAAAATTGTTATAAATATAATTCATAAAATTGTTATAAATATAATTCATGAAGGGCGATTGTCACCCAAATGCGATGGCGAAGAGCCGTGTTGCCCCCTACCCTGCCAAGACGAAATACAAGAGGAACTATTAAGTGAAACATATTGAAATGAAATAATGCGATAAAACTAACATTTAATTCACATTGTAGAGAAAAGTAATAATGCAATACAAATGAAACGTACCTTACGTCTACTCTTCCCAGTGTTTATGAGAAACATGAGCCTGATATGTCCTCGCGATTTCTTCAGTGGTTGGAAAATGGCTCTGAGCACTATGGGACTTAACATCTATGGTCATCAGTCCCCTAGAACTTAGAACTATTTAAACCTAACTAACCGAAGGACATCACACAACACCCAGCCATCACGAGGCAGAGAAAATTCCTGACCCCGCCGGGAATCGAACCCGGGAACCCGGGCGTGGGAAGCGAGAACGCTACCGCACGACCACGAGATGCGGGCCTTCAGTGGTTGGAGATATATTTGAAAGACACACTCTCATTTCCACGTCAATACATTGATGACTTATTCTCTTTGTCCATTTAAACGTGGTGTGGGCAGAAAATCCTAATTCACATAAATATGACGTCGGAAATTGGAGTAAAATGTTCAAAGCGTTCTTATATATCTACACATAGAAATCCAAAAGGCTTCAAGAGAAATTTCCTTATGCTTAATCATCAGGCCACGATCAGTTCTTCTTCTTCTGTTAATGTTAAGCCGAAATCACTTGAAGTTCCCATACATGGGTTTCGAATCCAGGCGTACTGTTCAGTGTTGATGGGTGGAAAATATGAATTCAGTTTCTCTTCCAAACTTATTAAATGATCGAATACTGTTGGAAGTATTTCATTTATGCACGTGCTCCTTACCAAGGGGAACATTTCCAACTTACCTGCAACAGCGTTTCTTTTCCATATTTGTAGTTTTCTGTAAAACGCTTTAATTTTTTCGGTGGATGTGAGGATATTTTCTTCTTTCATTTGCATGCTAGTGTTCCAAATATTAAACTGCTGAAATATATCGGCCAAATACTGCAATCTGGCAATCCAAAATTCACTTCGAAGGAGGTTGAAAAAATGTAAACGTTTTATTTCTTAGAAAAACACGAGAAGCTCTTGTCGTAGCTCATGCACACGGGTAAGTACTTTCACCCTCGAAAACCACCTTGAGACTTCTTTATTTAGATGAGTGTGGCTGTACTTAAATTGCTGAATGACTGAGACCTACAATATTCTAGTGCAACGCAATCTGACTGCTCAAAAATATATAAAACGTGTTTTCAAATAATTAATTCAAAATAATGTCCCTGACTAAATAGAAATCCAAACAATAACCTATCCATTTCATTAAGCACTTACCTCACAAAAATCTTCATTACGCGAACTTCTGCAATACAGCGAGCGTCAATACTGCCAGCTAAATAAATGATTCTGATTACTAAAGCCACTAACTACTAATAGGCATGTGGTTAACAAAGGAAAGATTTTGTTGCAAACCAAATAATGTATTTTTTTACCTTAATAATGCGACCTACAGTTCAAACACAAACATAAATCGTCATTGACATCTAATAATAATGTATATAATCATGAATAATATTCAATCTCCAAGTTGAACATGTACAGATCGTTAGCCTACGCTAACACTTCAGACCTCTACCGTCCATCAATGCTAACTTCTCACATCTAACATCCATCACTGTTGGCTGTTCACCTCCAAATGCCCAACAGTACTTCCACCACTGCTGGCGACTAACTTCCAGCTGCCCAACAGTACTGGCAATTAACTTCCAACGAGTCCGACCAGCCACAGAGCCTCTTACAAAGAAAGCGCAATCAGAGATCCAATGCAAAGCGCTACACAGCGCTGCCAACACAGAAGCTGCCCACTTACAACCTGACTTCAGTGTGTAAAAGCAACCGTCTGTGTTCTGACTGCATACCATCTGATCAGCTTGCTCTAAGATTTCTCACAGTTTTTCTCCCAATGATTTTGAGACCTTCCTATGAAAAAGGCAGTGAGTTACGATGACATCTTGATTTTTTTTCTTTACAAAAGAAATAAGGCTCTTAACACAGCCTACCACTGAAGGGGCGCCATCTGTACAAATGCCTACATACGACTTCCATGTTAACTGCCACTTATTAAGACAATCATTTAAAGTGTTGAAGACGTCCTCACCTTTAGCAAACACACCTAATTCTTTGCAAAAAGAAACTGATTTACTATTTGATCCTGATTAGTGAAATGGAGAAATGCTAAGAGTTGCGATTGGTTGGTAATGTCTGTTCATTCATCAACTTGCAATGCCAAGTTTGAGTGCTTGAGTTCATCACTGCATACATTTTTCTTAATATCAGTAGACATTTCTATAATACGCCTGTGAACTGTATCATCGACAAAGAAATCTTGTTTATTTTCATAGTTCCGTCATTTCCTAAAGTCGTCATGACCGTTTCTTCTCAAGAAGCAAAATGAGTGACACCTGTAGTACGAGCTTTCATACTCTTTGCTATTAGTTCAGAGACATGGTAGGAGGCGATCAGAGCTTTATCAGAAACAGACATTACACTTTTTAAAAGAATCTGCTGCACTTGTTTGATGTTCAGACAATCTCTTGTAATAGCTTACAGGTTTATCTTGCAAATGTGGATGCATTATTTTAAAATGTTTTCTCAGCTTACTAGGAAGCAGAGATTCATTTGCCATTTTATACATACATACTAAGCACAGTGGGAAAGGATATCTTCACACTCAATTCAAGTGAAACCATAGCTTATGTATCTTTCATTGTACTTACGAGTGGGCCGCTGTTTTGCTTTTTTACTTACACTTAGCTTTTGTTCACTTCCAGAATCGGATTCTTCGAAGGAATGTTTGTTTTCAGAAATCTGTCCATTTTATTAGATTGTATTATCCACATAACATTCACTTCTAGCGCTTTGAAATAAGCGGTACGCTGAACTCAAAACAGGAGCCCCACGTACGCTGACAACACCTCACTGGCATATCACCTGAAAGCTCTGCGATAACGTCAAGCGCACAACGGTGCAAACGCGTTTTTCTTCTGTGCCCGGATTCTTGTGCCTCCACGGGTTAACAGTGCTGCCAACGGTAAGTTTTAAGTCCCTGAAAGTCTGGAGAGTGAGGTAAACTCATCCTGCTGTTCTTCTAATTACGCACGTGCACTGCGAGCTGCGTGACACGTTGCAATGTCCTGCTGCTAGATACCATCGTTCCTAGGAAAAACAAACTGTATGTTGCGGTGGACATGGTCGCCAAAGATATTCTTGTGCTGATCCGTTGTGCCTCCCAGACTGACAATAACACGCAGGGAATGCCACGAAAACATTCCCAAGACAATAGCACTCTCTCCTGGGGCCTGGACCCTTCCGATGATTAATGCAGGCTGTTTGCTTTCAGACGTTCCGCGGCCTACACGACGAATGACCATTTGTCCGATAGAGCATAAAACACGATTCATTTCAAATCGCAACCTGTCACCATTCATTGGACGCCCAGTCGCGGTGTGGTGTGTAAATCCCAGTCTTTGTCGCCGATGAACAGCAGTCAGCACGGGTGCGTGAACCAGGCGCCTGCTGTGGAGGACGACACTAAATGGTCGTTGGTAGCCCCTTGGTTTATCTGGAAGGTCATTTTCTCAGCAGTTGCACATACAGTTTACAGACTGAGCCGTTTCGGAAATGCTTCCATCGTTGGCCCGTAATCCAATGACCATGCCCTTTTGGAAGTCAGATAAATCGCTCCGTTCGCGCATTAAGACGACAACTGCTCTGTTTTCCTCATCCCCGGACACGCTTTATATACCCTCCACTGGTAGTGCTACCACCTGCTGTCCCTTAGTAGTTATTGCGCTTCGACGTCGGACATACGCAGTGGTCACGTTAATGTGGACCACGTACATGGTTTGCTAAGGTATTTCGCGACTGTTTCGCCTCTCGTAAAAAACTCTTTCTCTGTTATTTGCTTTATTATTGCTCGCGTAATAACGCATATACGAAAAGAGCCGCGAAATACCTTTTAGTAATGCTGTGCCATGAATTTCTTTATAATTATTAATTTTCAACAAAACAGAATATATTGGATTCTTATTGTTCTGTGTCTGGCTTTCTATTAAAGGAACATTTCCCGTTACTGTAACTCACTATAAAAGTCAACATATCTTCCCTACTTTATAGTTATTGAATATGAAAATTACTTTGTTATGAATACTGATGTTACAGTTCGCAAAGATTGTTCAACATCAAAATTTTGCAGTGGATTTTTGTCAAGAGTAAAACACCAATAATTACCACGACTAGCACAAGAACATGAGACTATTGTCGGAGAAAAATACGTTTTTACTATAAGGTTTGCCAGACAAGAACTAAGCACAGCAAAATTCCTATTATGTTACGAAGGTAAATGATTCTTTTTGTACTGTTAGCAATATATTATCAGCAGCCCGCGTCAACCTGCAAAACACATCACAAAATCTGCTGCACTGCTCTGCAAGTCCGGAAGCTGAAAGAGATGATTTTATTTCACTATTACCTTCCCGCTTCTTTGCGATATGATAGATTTCTTTTAATGCAGTTTGAATGCGCCGCGGCAGCGGCTCGTTCGTTCGTAGCGCAGCTCTGCACCACGGATAATATTTAAATAACTGAAAATGTCTTAAAAGGATGGGATAATATTCCAAGCAAGCTACTAAAAATAATAATGCAAGGTTTCATTAAATAACTCTATTCAAAACATTCAAATATGTTAACTAATAACACCTTTTACAATGATACGTAATGGCGTACATCTATCGATTATGACAAAAGAAGACTACGTTAGCATTTACTGCAACGTCACAGGCTATCTTACTCGTACAACTCCAAGAAGAAGACAGAGAAATTAATGTTCGTTCTGTATTATTTATACTAGTGGTATATTCTTATCTTTGTATGATATTTATCGTCTGTGCGGTTTCAGTACTCGCCGACACAGATATTATCTAAAATAAATAATTATAAAAAAATACATAATTCCATACAATAACAGAATATGATGCACAATGTTCTCTCTTTACTACAAAATATGTCCTTTGCTAATAGACGTTACAGGTAGAACCACCAACGTCGATGTAGCAACTTCCAGATGTAGGAACATGCGTAGTGTATGTCCAAGACCTTGTGCCATCTGAAGTAATAATTTCCATCCATTAATTCATTTGTAAATTATCCTTTTAGAATCCTCTACCGTCAGCAAAATTATAGCCCTATATTAAGTACACTTCAAGACAAAAAACATGATGCACCACTAATGAATAATCCGATAGGAGCAGATGTGGGTAGATGTATGTTACAACATCAGAGTAGTTGGATGTTTTATTCAAGAGAAAGTGCTTAATACATTGAGTAGATCAGTAGTGCGTTGGTCCACCTCTGGACCTTATGCCAGCAGTTCTTCGATTTGGCATTGGTTGCAGAGTTGTTGTATGCCCTCTTGAGGGATATCGTATCAGATTCTGTCCAATTCGCGAGTTATATTGTCAAACTCCCGACGTGAGTGGAAGTCTCTGCCCATAATGTCCCAACTTTCTTAGTTTGGGAGAGATCCGGCGACCTTGCTGAGCAAGACAGGGTTTGACAAGTACGAATACAAGGAATAGAAGCTCTCGCCGTTTGAGGGCGGGCATTGTCTTGCTGAAATGTAAGCTCAGCATTGCTTGCCAGAAAGAGCATCAAAACGGTGCGTAGAATATCGTCAACGTACTGCTGTGTTGTGGGAGGCGCGGATTGCAACCAGATGTGTCCTGCTATGAAACTAAATGGCATTCTAGACCATCACTCTGATTGTCGGGTTGTATACCGTGCGACAGTCCCACCGCTGTCAGGGGCATCTCCAGGACTGGCATTTCGGCCTGGAAATTCATTTACTGGATTTGAATTGTCTTCAGTGATCAGCTTTAAATTGTGCCCCAATGACCAGTGTCTGGTTATATACAATTCCATTACATTTTTGTCGAAAACTACAAATGAGGAAGCAAGAATCTCATTAAAAACTATTCTCGAGAGGGTTGCCGGAACCGCTAGCTGTTCCAGGCGCTCAATACAGAGAATAACGCAGGACTGAGGAAAACAGAGCCGTAAGCACTTCCCCGCACTTCACTACGTCTGAAACATGTGTAAGAAGGAGCGAAAATTTTATTTTTGGGTAATACTGTGGAACAGATTATCGGGGGTCTGACATAAACTTTCCATGTCACACATGTTCTCAAGATCGAGAGCTACTTTCAAAGTCGCATGCCGTTCTGATGAAGTCGCCTTTGTCTTTTTGAGAGACATGTTGTTGAACAGCCATTAATACGTACAAGATTTTTGGTAAGATGGATCCAACTTATATTCAGTGCTGAAGTAAAGTTTTCCGTGTGAGATTATCTCGCTTTCTCCACAAGCATCGGTCTACGCGCTAGTATTCGGACACGACCGTCAACGCAGAGGAATAGGTTGCAAAACCATAATTCCTGCTTCACGAATAATTTAATTTCATTCAGTGCAATCGTAAATTCTTCGACGTTAAATGATGATGGAGTTTAATATCACTTTTCGTATTAGTAGCTCTGTATTACATTTCTGATGAGGTGGTCTTGATTTGTATGGAAAAATGTGGGTTGGATTATCATTACGTCGTAAACGGTCAGTTTCGTTTTTATTAACCACTGAAACTATATGTTACGAGTTTATTTTCCTTGCTGCGAAGCTCAAAAATGCCATTCAAATCCACTGGAATAAATCACTTGACTGCACAGTAAGCACTGAGAATTATGAATAGTAATCAGCAGAAGCTCTGTGCATCCTAACTAGGTTTCGGGAACTGAAAAAAGTAAGATTACGTAGAATATGTTGATGGGTTTTGATGTGAGACTTGTGGTTGAGCATTTCACCAACCTTCTACGTCAATATGTCTGATAAGAAATTACGAATTTACTACATAACCTTTCAGCAATTAATCAATTTTTGATTCTAAATTTATGCTCCATAACTAGGGAGACTTCCCCGTAGCACAGCTAGACGCGATAAATGGAAACTTAAGACACGAATTCAATGTAATTTGCTGCTTTCATGAAATTATTTATTCCTTTATTAGTACGATATTTCGATATGCAAGCCGAATTTTTCCAATGTGCAAAATTTATGTCGGTGTGCTGCGTGTGATTATTTTCCGTGTAATTGAGTCTATTCGGTTCAGATAGCGTTACTAACTTTGTACTCTTGGGCAATACATTGTTCTAACCTACACAACATGGAAGTATTAGAGCTTATGTACAACTACCTTTCAGAGCAGTCCCTGCTTTCCAAACACAAAGCTAGTTTACAAACTGTTTTAGCTGAGATATTATGAAATATCTTTATTTCATGCATACAGATATCGAAAATGGAACCAGTTTTTGGTTACTGGTATTGCACATCATCTGCCGGACCCCAATTTGGAAAAGATAATGTGCGTAAGAACCTGTCCGTAAAATAAAAAGCGCATAAACGCAACGACGTATCAGATCACTCAGTGCTGTTGTGCCACACCTATTGTGGGCAGTTGAATGGTATGTAAAAGATACACGCCACATAATGCGACATGGGACTCAGCCGTGAGACCTAGCAATTTTTTTTTTCTCAATGTATTATTTCAGTTTATTGGCTTACGCTCCGGGACCATCTGTCCATCTCAACAGTGAAATGTCAATTATGACGATACAAACGTAAAGACAGACTCCGAGCGGAGAAAATTGCCGACCCTGCCGGGAATCGAAGTCTTGCCTTTCGGTTAGGAGCCCGCCGCGGCGACCGTGCAGCTTCCGAGGCGGATAACCTAGCATCGTAGAAGAAAGAAACACATACGTTTGTTAGCTAGCGAAAGTTGAAACATAGAGGCCACATTGACGTGGACGTTTTAGGTGGCGGGCTTTCTGAACTGTGAATGCGTCAGTTACGTGAACTACCTTATTCACTGTTGTTGTTGTTGTTGCGGTCTTCAGTCCAGAGACTGGTTTGATGCAGCTCTTCATTCTACTCTATCCTGTGCAAGCTGCTTCATCTCCCAGTACCTACTGCAACCTACATCCTTCTGAATCTGTTTAGTGTATTCATCTCTGGTCTCCCTCTACGATTTTTACCCTTCATGCTACCCTCCAATACTAAATTGTTGATCCCTTGATGCCTCAGAATGTGCCCTACCAACCTATCCCTTCTTCTAGTCAAGTTGTGCCACAAATTTCTCTTCTCTCCGATTCTGTTCAGTACCTCCTCATTAGTTATGTGATCTATCCATCTAATCTTCAGAATTCTTCTGTAGCACCACATTTCGAAAGCATTTATTCTCTTCTTGTCCAAACTATTTATCGTCCACGTTTCACTTCCATACATGGCTATACTCCATACAAATACTTTCAGAAACGACTTCCTGACACTTACATCTATACTTGAAGTTAACAAATTTCTCTTCTTCAGAAACGCTTTCCTTGCCATTGCCAGTCTACATTTTATATCCTCTCTACTTCGACCATTATCAGTTATTTTGCTCCCCAAATAGCAAAACTCATTTACTACTTCAAGCGTCTCATTTCCTAATCTAATTCCCGCAGCATCACCCGATTTAATTCGATTAAATTCTATTATCCTCGTTTTGCTTTTGTTGATATCCATCTTATATCCTCCTTTCAAGACACTGTCCATTCCGTTCAGCTGCTCTTCCAGATCCTTTGCTGTCTCTGACAGAATTACAATGTCATCGGCGAACCTCAAAGTTTTTATTTCTTCTCCATGGATTTTAACTCCTATTCCGAATTATTTACTACACTGCCGAAATCAGCGATCAATTACACAGCAGCCGTTACTGAACGCTTTATGTTGTGTATTGCTCGTTTTTTCTTTTCTTATTTTGAAATGAATGAAGAGAGTGATCCTGGTGTATCACAGAATTCGATTACAACTCTCAAACCCCAAAAGAGAGAGGCTATGCTATTACCGTTTGTCACTTTTTACTTTCACATCTCTGGTGGTCATAATTCTAATTTGTTTATGCTCATGACCGACTGCCAGTTTATAGTGTCCCCGCTGCGTAGTGTATCGACCGGAAACAAAACTTCTCAATGCATTTCGATCAATCCGAACGTCTTCCCCTGATATACGAATACAGTTATTTTCAATTTACTTCTACGCTAAGTACTTCGTCGCTTCTGTCTTTAGCTTCGCCAAGTAGGTGGATGGTCGAAAAATGTCTAAATCAATAGTCTGTATATTATGCAGTTAACGAACAACAGTGTCGGTAAACACTTTCAGTCAGAGAAGCAGTCCGTTCAACGGCGGGAAAACGCTGCTGATTCTCAACAGAAACAATCATTTGTTGAAAGCGTAAATACTGCGAAAAGAAGAAAACATGTAAACTGTCAACGTTTTCGCAAAAGTAAAAATTAGTCAAATAGCTCACCAATCACCACTTTTTTTAAGGTCAACTTGAAAACAATAAGGCTTCGCCTTCCAGCATATAGCGTGACAACAATTTAAATTTGTAGGTGAGAATGTTGTAGCTTGGAACACTTTACAGACTTGGTCAGCCCTGTAATAAGATTTTAACATAGTTTCTTATTACGTTTTGAAATGATAGCATTGCTGTGTGCGCAGCCGTTTCCCGAAATCACAAAAATTACTCTGGAAACGTAAGGTTGGTTTCCAAGAGTGAGAAACTGTTACAAGTTACAACTTTGTCATGCACCTGGGAACAAATACTCTATTAGGTATACAACTTTGCTTCCGCCGTTTTCCGATAGATCGCAGCAGCGAAGGTTGCGGTGCTTGTCATGTCATAAAGTAATCTTAGGCATTTGTAAACATAACACCATCAAATATTAGACGATCTGTGAGTGAATAATGAAGTTATTCTTGATTGAATATGCCTTCTTATGAGCCCCATATCGTCATTTGCGGGAAGTTTTAATTGTATGCCTTAACATGAATAAATCTGCGGCTGAGTCTCATAAAATGCTGGGTAAGATCTATGCTGAGGCACGTTTTTGTGAAAGAATGTGCAGAGAATGATTTCAACGCTTCAAGAACGGTGACTTTCATATCGAAGACCGACATGGTGCTGGAAGAGAGAAGGGTTACGAAGCTACTGAAACCGATGAAAACAACCATAACAGTTCGTTATCGAAAGCTATTGAGGCATGTGAGCCGAACAGTGAAAGACAAATGGCCATAATACAGCGGTAGACACGAAATGGTGAAAATGTAGCACGACAATGATCGATCCCCTGAAGCAAAACCCGTCAAAACATAATTGGAAACGTTGAAATGGGAAGTCCTACTCCACCCGCCGTGTTCTCCAGACATCGCTCCCAGACGCGCAGTTCATCCGTTGAGGATTTCGTATGCTGCCCCAAATCCGGGAGAAAGCAGTGGCCAGCGACGGCCTATTCTGTGATTCGTAAATTTTTGTAAGTTTTTCACAATAAAGCCTCGATCTTTGAGAAAAAACGGCGGAAGCAATGTTGTACGTATAACCTTTAAACCTGAAAGTGGTGCAATAGAGAATATCTTGTCAGTACTGTATTAAATAGTCTGTGTGTTAAATTATCACTCTGTTACACACCAATATTCAGTAGGTGAAATCAAATTAAGTAGTGTTATTAAAATCAACTTCCAGTTAAAAATTTTTGAAATAGAAGCTACTGGCAACTAAAATTTCCATTTTTGGAACAAGGGAAATTAAGACATTAAATAAACTCATTCATTTGCAGATATCACGTGTTCCTTGGCAGAAGACCATGTTCCAAAGTACTCGGATCATGCACAACCGACGAAGTATGGCTTAACTGTCAACACATTATGTAACTATTTTTAAAAATATACACCATTTGACTCACCATGAAACTCTATAACTAAAAGAGTAACAATATCTTGAAAATACGTTCAATGTATTATACAGCACTGAAATACAAAAACACAACTTAATGTTGCAAGTAGGGTGTTTGGGTTTTTATGTTGGTAACGCCACGTAGCGCTCTGTATGAAAATCACTGACTGTGCTGTGTGCAATCTGTAGCTGGTTGGCATTGTTGGAATATTCGCTATTGTAGTGTTGGGCTGTTGGATGTGAACAGCGCGTAGCGTTGTGCAGTTGGAGGTGAGCCGCCAACAGTGGTGGACGTGGGGAGAGACATGGCAGAGTTTTGAGAGCGGACGATCTGGACGTGTGTCCGTCAGAAAAAGGAAATTTGTAAGACTGGATGTCATATATATTTTATGACATTTGAATACTATTGAGGTAAATACATTGTTTGTTTTTCATCAAAATCTTTCATTTGCTAACTATGCCTATCAGTAGTTAGTGCCTTCAGTAGTTAGAATCTTTTATTCAGCTGGCAGTATTGGCGCACGCTGTATTGCAGTAGTCTGAATAACGAAGATTTTTGTGAGGTAAGTGATTCATGTAAAGTATAGGTTATTGTTAGTCAGGGCCATTCTTTTGTAGGGATTTCTCAAAATCAGATTGCGTTGCGCTAAAAATATTGTGTGTCAGTTTAGTGTTGATCATAATAGGTAAAGAGCGAAATGTCTGAGTACGTTCAGTTTTGCTCAGCTGTTTGAAAATCAAATAACGTAAGAGGTTTATCAGCACAGTAATTTATACAATTTTCTAAGCGGATGTTTAAATGTCTTACAAGAACAACAGAAAAGTCAGGAACTGCTAATGTCGGTTTCTAGGACGTATTCTTTGATGCGTTTCTATAATTAACCACTATATAGAAATACCGACAGCGGAACATCTTACGTTCCTAGTTCCATTATCCTCCAGGCACAACACTCTGCCCTCTTCTGATCATTGAAAAAAATGGTAAAAATAGATCAAAATTATACGAAAAATATATTTTACATATTTAGGTCCCTCTATGTCCGCGCTCGTGGTCTCGCGGTAGCGTTCTCGCTTCCCGAGTCCGGGGCCCCGGGCGCGATTCGCGGCGGGGTCAGGGATTTTCACCTGCCCCGAGATGACTGGGTGTTGTTGTGTCGTCTTCATCATCGATTACGGTCGGAGGAAGGCAACGGCAAACCCCCTCCTTTTGGACCTTGCCTAGTATGGTGGTGCGGGTCTTCCGCATCGTTCCCCTACGCTCTGTCAAGAAGCATGGGATTTCATTTCCATTCCGGGTCCCTATACACTATAATGGAACACAATGGTTCACAGTGTATAAGCAGGTGACTGTACATCCAGATTCAAACCGTGCAAAAAATGTGTGAGTGGAAGACTGGGTGACTTTTTGGATGAGATACACGTGAAAAATTTCCTCAGGAGCGCAATACAAAGGAAGGAGGCCACAGAACCAGGAAAGAAGCGCGAAACCGAGGCACGAGCCGGCAGTTCATTCCGTGTGTCACGATCGCAGCGTCGTTTCGCAGGACCTTATTTTGAAGCAAGCCGCGGGTGCACCACGCGAATGCCAAGGAGGCGGCGGTGGCGGTGGCGGAGGCGGGGGCGGAGGCGCAGCTGCGGCCGCGGCGGACGACTCGGACGCAATCTCACGGCTGAGGGCGCAAGCTTGCGACGGGGACGCGTCCCGTCCGAAGGAGCGCAGAAGACGGGCGCGTGACGCATAAGACTTTTTACCTGCCCTGCTCTTTCATTCTAACACTCATGATGACCCAGGCACTGGGAGCTGGCAGTAAGATCATATCTCAGGATAGCGAAACTACGAGCATACACGGTGAAACATCCCCTTAGAAAATTAGGAATTACTGTGCTGATAAACCTCTTACGTTATTTGGTTTTCAAACAGCTGAGCAGAACTGAACGTACTCTGACATTTTTCTCTTTACTTATTCTGTTCAACACTAAACTGACACAAAATATTTTTAGCGTAACGCAATCTGACTTTCAATAATCCCTACAAAAGAATGGCCCTGACTAACAATAACCTATACATTTCATGAATCACTTACAAAAATCTTCGTTACTCGAACTACTGCAATACAGCGAGCGCAAATACTGCCAGCTAAATAAAAGATTCTAACTACTGAAGGCACTAACTACTGATAGGCAGAGTTAGTAAATGAAAGATTTTGATAGAGAACAAACAATGTATTTACCTTAATAAATTCAAAAGCAATCATATATATAAGTTCATAATGTGCAGTATTACAAATTTACTCTTTCTGATGGACACACTTCCAGATCGTCCGCTCTCAAAATTCTGCCATCTCTCTCCCAACATCCACCACTGCTGGTGGCTCACCTCCAATTGCCCAACACTACAATAGCAATGTTCCAAAAACGCAAATCAGCCACAGACTGCACACAGCACAGTCAGTGATTTTCATACAGAGCACTACGTGGCATTCCCAACATAAAAACCTAAACAGCCTACTTACAACGGTTCAGTCCGTTTAATGTGGCCACCTGTCGAAAGCTTGACTGACCATCTTCTACAGCACGAGACTTGAAGGAAGAGTGTCATTGAGGAACCATGCCGACTCCAGGGATGTGGACAGCTGCGCTAGGTTTGTCTTTGAGGATCCATGGCGCGACTGAGATGGTCTCATAGAGTCTCGATTTGGTTTTAATCCGCAGAGTTTGGTGGCCATGGGAGTACGTTAAAATAATCCTGGAGCTCTTCGAACCACGCACGTACACTTGGAGACGTGTGAGAGGTTGCATTGTCCTGCTGGCAGATGCCATCGTGGCAAAGAAAACAAATTGCCTTTAGGGCTGTACACGCTCCCCAAGGATATATGCATAAATTTGTTGATCCATTGTGCGTTCCAGAATGACTAGATCAGCCAGGGAATGGCTCGAAAACATTCCCCAGACCATAATAGTTGCAGGGTGTTTGCTTTCAAACGTTTCACGCCGTACACGTCAATGGCGATCCGTCGGACACAGCCACCATCGCCACTCAGTGGACGTCAGGTTGCGATGCTGAAGTGCAGATTCCAGCCTTCGTCAGCTACGAACAACAGTCAGCATGAACCAGGTGCCTGTTGCGGAGGCCCATACGCAGCAACTTTCCGTGAACGGCAGCTCGGGAGAAACCTTTGTTCATCAGGGCGATCAGTTGCTCGATTTGTTGCACGATTATTCGCCAGTACGTATCTCCGCATCAGTTGTTCACCCCTGTCATATATGACCAATCGTGCAGCACAGTGGCCTCGGTGCCGGTTTTCGATAGCGCCACTTTGCCACGCTCAGTATACTTTAAGAACGGCGGCAAGTGAACGCTTTTCAAAGTCGGTCGTTTCGGAAGTGCTTCCACCTTTGGCCCGAAAGACGATGATCATGTCCTTTTGGACGTTAGATAAATCACTCCGTTTCCTTTTTACGACAATGACTGCACTTGTCTCGGTCCCTCCCCCTCCCTCCCCCGACTCAATTTATACAGTATACTCTCCACTGCTAGTGCTGCACCGTGCCGTATGTGAGTCGTTACTGTACGTTGCCGTCGAATAGACTGTGGTCACATTAATGTGATTGGACCGTGTATAAGACAATAGGACAAAAAATTGTTCACATCCAGTAGAAGTCATCAGAATACCGTTTAGCCCCACCTCTAGTTTTGATAACGATCTAATTTCGTCGGGAAAGAGAATCTTCGCATTTCTTCACAGGTGCCGTATTCAGCTGAAGTCTTGTTTACTACATCCTGTACGGTTTCCAAATCGCAAGGTGCTACTTTTTTCCCGTGGACCGGCTCATATCGATGACTTGACTGTAGCCGCGGAACTCGTCACTTTGTCGTTTAGTGTCGGATTTCGCGGCGTCTCTCTCGGTGGCACGCGAAGGCGCGGGTAAGGAGACGTAATGCCGGACGTGCCTGCAAATTTCTAGTCTCGCTTGGTGCGCGGCCTGGTGTTGACGGCGCCGGAGTGCTGAAGCGGTGTGCTATACGATGAACGGATTTAGTGTGGTGCACCAGAGGACGTGTGTAATTTAGCAGTAATCGTCGCTGTGTGTGTGGTGCTTCGCAGTAGATGTTCGTTGACTCATGGCTGCAGGCGGGTTTGATTGATGATGTACTGGAATTCTATGTAAGCAACGGTAGTACGTCGAATCTGATGAGGCTCCATTTGTGAAACCTGAGCTAATCGTTTCGTCATGTATACCCGCCGTATTTTGAAGTCCATGGTCTTGCTTTTACGAAATAAAATAGGATTAATAGTGTTAGAGGCTACCAACGCGTTTTGTAAGGGGTTTTTCAAGTGGTGAGGCCAACTTGTATTTGGGCACTTGTCCGGACACTCATTGCTTTTAAGGCCAAGTCTTGTCTGTGGTGTCACCTGAACCTTTCTCGTGGCTCAAAAATGGCTCTGAGCACTATGGGACTCAACTGCTGAGGTCATAAGTCCCCTAGAACTTAGAACTGCTTCAACCTAACTAACCTAAGGACAACACACACATCCATGCCCGAGGCAGGATACGAACCCACGACCGTAGCGGTCGCGCGGTTCCAGACTGTAGCGCCAGAACCGCTCGGCCACCAGCGGCCGGCACCTTTCTCGTGTACATCTCTTTATGGTGTAGTGAAGTGGACAATTAGCACCAGTGAGAGGCCTTTATAATTTGGAATCAACACGCTCACCTGTAGCAAGCGGACTTTGATCGATGTGTTGAATTAGTGATCCACTAGAGAGGAACAGATTATAATTCTGTTATCACTGAAATTTTATTCTATTTGTTAATCTTCCTAATGTTAAAGTAACTCTCATTTTCAACTGAAAATTGTTTCGCTTTTAAATTGTGTTAAATTTCCTCGTAGACTGCTTTTATAACTCTAATAAGTTGATTAATAAGTTTAATTGAGTCTTTCTTGCAATTTATTATTCTTAACTGGAGCTTAAGTTTACTTATAGTTTGTCTTTTAAACAGTGGCAAATATCGTTTATGGACACCTGTAGCAAATATATTTTTTTTTTCTTCTAGGAGGACTTTACTTTCTAGCTGGTGCCCGTCACCTCACCGTTCCCTCCTTTGTGCATTGCCACACCCGTTCAGTTTCAACTGCTTTTCCAAATATCCCCAGGCAGTTTATATGGGATTAAGCTCATGTCATTCACGTTTATCAAATCAGGACATTATGCATGCATGCGTGCTGTCACTTTGTAAGATAGGCGTCTTCAAAGCACACATCATGAAGATATAGAAGGACAATAAAACAAACAAGCAAACACCGTCCGAGCTGCCCGTGAAGGCCCATCGGTACCGACCGGCCGTCGTGTCATCCTCAGCTCTTAGGCGTCACCGAGGGGGATGTGGTCAGCACACCACTCTCCCGGCCGTTGTCAGCTACTTCTCAATCAAGTAGCCCTTCAATTGGCCTCAGAAAGGCTCAGTGCATCTCACTTGCCAACAGCACTCGGCAGATCCAGTGTTAGCAAACCCAACAGTGGTGTCTGCGTCTCGTGGTCTCGGTTTGTTCTAGCTTCCCGAGCCCGGGATCACGGGTTCATTTCCCGACGGGGTCAGAGATTTTCACCTGGCTCGAGATGACTGGGTGGTTGTGCTGTTCTCATCATTTCACCATCATTCATGAAAGGGGCGAGATTGGACTGAACAAAGGTTGGGAATTTGTACGGGCGCTGATAACCTGCAGTTGAGCGCTCCACAAACTAAATATCATCACACCCAACAGTGCTAACTTCGGTGACCTGAAGGCAAGACCTTTGGCCAGAAGAAGGATGATACTGTAATACTGTATTGTTATAATACCATATTTTAATTACTCACGTTATTCATGTTCATGATAATCTGAATGAATGGGCACCCGCCATCACACGAAAAACATCCTCAAAAAGCCACATAACAACTCCGACGGGAACTACATCTTGCACACACCGCACGTTAGAAACCGCATTGGTCCGTCGCGTCGGTGTACACGACGCTTATCATCATCTGAAAAGACGCAAAATTTTGATGCCCTCACTCATCTACTGGCCACAATCTCCGGTATTTAGCTGCAGCTTTATGTTCCGAAGAAAACAATGGTTTTTTAGTGTGGTATCTTACTCCATATGCCCACTGCACGCACTTGGTTTAGTCATGTGCGCCCAGAAACTGGTGGTGATTGACCGTCATTCACTGATAGCAGCTGTCAATGTGTAGTATCAAGAGAGGCCCCTGCCACTTGGGCACCATAAAATAATGTGGCAAAGGTTATGTGAGTATTTCATCATACATTGTTATGTGTATTTCATCACGTAATACAGAAGTAAAGGAGGCACAGCCTGATGGATGTATTGACGTTTTGGACTCATGCTTTCATTCAGGGAAGTTTCGCATTTAATGGAGAACTCCGTGTTAATAGCTTTTGACATACTTGGTATCCAACTTTATTACATCTCGTCACAAAATGACTACGCATTTCTGCTTTGAATGGTTTTGCTTAATGCTACTGACTTAGTGACGAGGGCCTTCTTCCTATCAGATACTAAAAATACAACAGCAGTTACGAAAATATGTTCATACCTTATTAACAGGTGATACAAAGAGTACATTATAGCAGAAATTCATGTCTTACTTTCGTTCTCCCACTCCGATGAACGTATAGAAGCAAATAATACACACTCTCATGCTTTGTTCATTGGATCTACTTGCGAATTCTATACAGCTGGAGTATACAAAATTCAACTGCATCCGGTACTGTGGAAGTACGTACACTGTATTTCTGTCGGTCTAAGGCGCTGCAGTCATGGACTGTGTGGCTGGTTCCGGCGGAGGTTCGAGACCTCCCTCGGGCATGGGTGTGTGTGTTTGTCCTCAGGATAATTTAGGTTAAGCAGTGTGTAAGCTTATGGACTGATGACCTTAGCAGTTAAGTCCCACAAGATTTCATACACATTTTTTTTTTATTTCTGTGGTCTCTCTGTATATCTTAGCGCAGTAATTATTAGATCTAGCTAAGACCATAATGTCAGAAAAACGAATTTGTATAATCTGCTACTGCTGATTTACCTGTCTTGCCCAGACGGGACTTTATTCCTCCTGTGTTCCTTAAGGCTAGTATAAACGCTTCTTTTTATAGTTCGTATGTATGCTTGGTTAAGTGCGAGGTATTTTGTATACTCCTTCTCTGAAACTGTGGGTTTTAGCGAGACCTAATAACTACTGTGCTAGGATGTACAGAGAGGCCACAAAAATACAGTATACGTGCTTCCACCGTACTGGATGCAGCTGCATTTAGTATACTCTGGTCGTACGGAATTCACTAATACATCCAATGATGAAAGCATGTGTGTGTGTATTATTTCCTTTAATATTTTCACTGGAGTGGGAGGATGAATTTAGGACATGGATTTCTGCTATAATGTTCGTAGTACCTGTACATATCGTGAGAACACATTTACGTATCTGCTGTTGTATTGTTAGCGTTTGAAAGGAAGAACGCTCTCATCACTAAGAATACAAAGCATATTCGGTGACAATAAGCAAAACCATTCAAAGCAGAGATACATAGTCACTTCGTGACAAAATGTAATCAAGTTGAATACCATTTCTGTTAAAGGCTGCTGACACGGAGTTCTCCACTGAATGTGATAAAGCACGAAAAACGGATGGGAGCTAAAATGAAGTAGAGTATGAATAATACGCTTACGACGCATTTAAATCGACCAGTTCACACACGGATTCGCAAGCAGGAACGAACTCACGCAAGTGTAGAGAGCACAATGCGAGGGAACCAACTTCTGTTTTATACGAAAAAAAATTAATATGGTATCATTTACTCCACACTATTAAAGACACATGGAAAAATAAATCAGAATGTGAGCATGGTCACAATACAAATAAATAATTTTACAGTCACAAGGCGACCACGATGTAATTTGCAAAATTTTTCATGACTGTGAACATCATGTACGAGAAATGAACCTTAGTTTTTGATTGGGGTTTCTCAAATATACTACGTTAAAACAAGAAATTTTCGGTTTGCAGGCCTGCACGTTATCAGTAGACTACGAGGTCCGTCCACAAATTACAAAGGAAAAATATTGTCATCTGAATCGTGTATTTCTAATTAAAGATAGACATTTTAGCACCCTTTTCTCGTTTTTAAAGATCACCGCCTGGCCACTAGGAGCGCTACTTTCGATCTCTGCTCCCGTGTCGTAACATGGACCTTATTGTTCTTAATTTCGGTGTTCTGCGCTACTGATGCGTGCCAGAATGTGATTTGTTGAAACTTTGTTCAACAGCAGTCATTACGTTGTATTCATTACAGACGAACGTCACTATGTTCCATGCGCCAGACAATGATAGTAAATACTAAATTTAATCTTGTTGTTAATCGAACGTTATTTAAAGAAAGGATAGATAGCACAAGGTAGAGAGGCTGGAAATTTATTTCCTGAATATACCCGAAAGATTAGTGCCAGTGTTGCGCTGTTTTTATTTTGCATGGTGTGAGGGTTTGTGTGATAGTCTTAAGAACTTATTCTCAAATGAGTGCAATGCAATCTTTTTTTTTTTTTTCGTTTCATGAATGTTACATGTAGTAGGGAGAGATGGTTTCTCTTTGAATTAACGTTGATTTCTCACTGCGTTATTGCGTGGGCGTGCTGAAAAGTAATGTCTGCGAATTTGTTATGCTATTTTCAATATCATGCACATTACTCGGTCGTCTTTCCCGCTTTCCTAACCCAAGCTGCAACCGTCTGACGCTAGTGAGTTCCGAATTGTAGTGTGTGGCATGGCGCTGTGTAATTTAACTATGCCGGTGAAAAGCAGCGTGCTGTAATCGAATTTCCAATAGCCCACGCATATTTTTAAAATGCCTCGCTATTAAGGCAATTTTGAAGCCAGAACTAAGAAATTAGTATTTGATTTCTCAGTAGGAAAAAAATACATGTTTCAGTTTTTGAAAAATCAATGATTATTAAAGTACAACTAAAGCATTTTAAAAGCTACATCTGCGAAATTTGGTATTTGACTTCTCGGTTCGACATAAAAAATTCAAGTTCCACTGTTTTCGCCAATTAAAGAAGTAAGGGGATGAAATAGGGGATGAAAATTTTTATGAAAATATATCATTATGAAAGCATTTGTAAAGCTAAATCTAAGAAAATTTGTATTAGGCTTCTCAATTAGAGCCGGTCGGAGTGGCCGAGCGGTTCTAGGCGCTACAGTCTGGAACCGCGCGACCGCTACTGTCGCAGGTTCGAGTCCTGCCTAGGGCATGGGTGTGTGTGCTGTCCTTAGGTTAGTTAGGTTTAAGTAGTTCTAAGTTCTAGGGGACTGATGACCTTAGAAGTTAAGTCCCATAGTGCTCAGAGCCATTTGAACCATTTTTTTTTCTCAATTAGAAATTAAAAAATACGTTTGTAAGTAGGCTGTTTAGGTTTTTATGTTGGTAACGCCACGTAGCGCTCAGTATGAAAATCACTGACCGTGCTGTGTGCAGTCTGTGGCTGGTTTGCATTGTTGGAATATTTACCATTGTAGTGTTAGGCAGTTTGATGTGAACAGCGTATAGCGTTGCGCAGTTGGAGGCAGTGTTGCCAATTTAGCGACTTTGTCGCTAGAAATGGCGACTTTTGCCTTCGTCTTAGCGACAAAAAAAACTATTTAGCGAAAACTTATTTAGCGACTTATCTGGCTACTTTTGGAGTACTGACGACTCTTGAAGTACAAATCAAAACTATTTTGGGCCAGTATTTTCGTTAACAAAACTAAGATTTTAACAATAGAATGGGTACTACAAAGACTTTGTTCTAGGTTTACTAAGTTAAATTAAGTTCTTAGCAGATCATGTAGCATTGTTCAGCATTTAGTAAATCTGAATGTGGGAATTGCCTACAGAGTAAGAAAACCTTGACTATAGAACAATTCAGTATGCATTACCCACTAGCCTGTTATTGTCAATAGAGTATCGATCTATAATTCTTCAACTTTTGAACTCCTTTTATTTTTCGAATTGACAAAAAAACATACGTAATATTAAGTATAATAAAGTACATTTCTGTCCAGCAACCTCTGATTTTTCGAAATTTTAACTCGCAGTGAAATTATTACCACATGCACAGTGGTAATGCAAGAACAATTCGGTGGGGGTATCTCAGGCATTATTACGTTTTAAACATTGAACAATAGGACTGATATCGAGTTACCGAGTGAGTAGATTGTTTCATGACCTCTAGTTAGCCTGAGTTTTAATGTATTTTCAGTGATTATAAATTGATGAAACTTATGTTGTGGTGGCTTACATAATGGATTTACCGCAGAAGAAGAAGCAGTACGCTCAAAAATATCGGGATGCGTGGGAAGCAGAACCTGAATTCAATGGGTGGCTGAAACCAGTCGTTGGAGACTTATCCAAGGCAAGATGTCAAGTATGTGCAACAGAGTTTTATGCTAGATTGTGTGATATTAGAAAGCATTCGCAAACTATTAAGCATAAACAAAAAATTGATTAAAAGAAAACACAAACCACCTTACCTGTGAAAATTGTTCCGAAAACTACAGTTAGAATAGCAAGCAGAGCGGAAGGCGCCCTTTCTTTATTTATTGCTGAACATTGTTCTATTTTAGCTGTAGATCATTTAGGAATACTGTGCAAGAAGGTATTTTCCGGTGATGAGGGCGCTAAAAACATGCAATTACATCGTACAAAGTGCACTAACATTATAACTGAAGTTTTGGCTCCATATTTTACACAATCGCCAAAATACAGTGTACTAATAGACGAATCTACAGATGTACCAATATCTAAAATGCTAGGTATCGCTATACAGTACTATAGTGTAAACAACCAAACCATTAGAACAGCATTTCTCAAACTTGCTGTGGTATAAACTGCAGATGCAAGAAATCTGGCTGCTGTTCTTGTGAATTCTTTGAAAGATCTCAAACTTCCAATCGCTCATATGGTAAGAATTGGCACAGATAATGCTTCTGCATATGGTTGGAATAAACAATGGGCTTTTCGAACAACTCAAGAGAGAATATGGCTTGAAGCATTTGGTATTGATCCGTTGCATTTGTCACTCTCTTCAGCTTGCAGTTTCGCACGCCTCAGTGAATACCACACCTAGAAACATAGAGTTTCTTGTACGGGAAACTTACAATTGGTTCTCCATTTCACCCAAAAGACAAGAGTAATATAAAAAGATTTATGAGACAGTAAATTGTGGAAAAGAGCCAGTAAAAATTTTGAAAATCTATGTAACACGTTGGCTTTCAATTGAACCAGCAATACGGAGAATTCTGGAGCACTGGGAAGAACTAAAGCTACATTTTTCACTTGCCATGGTTCAAGACAATTGTTACACTGCCGATCTTTTGTACAAGATGTATTGTGACGACTCAAATCATCTTTACATGTTTTACATTAAACATGCTTTAAAAGACGTACAAATAGCAACAAAAGCTTTTGAAGGAGAAGACAATGACCCTACTAAACTACTAGATACACTTGTATTCCTCATGCAGTCACTCGGACAAAACATAGTTTTTCCAACTGTTGATTTGTTGACAACACCAGTTCCAAGGCAATGTATGTACGCAAATCCGAACCTTGGCTTTATGTTTGAACAAAAATTGTCTGAGTCAAGTTTGTCTGAAGAAAATAAAGTTTATTTGAAGAAAAGATGCATTCAGTTTAGTCCCAAACTCATAAAAGAAATTCTACAAAGACTGCCAAGTAACGTTACGATCCTGAAAAAATGTCAATGCTGACTGTTGAAGAAACACTAAAAGTCAATAAAAATAATGCTGTAGCGGATGTAGCCAAAGAATTGGGTTTTAGTGGCGATTTCATAGACGGTATGCTGCAAGAATGCCATAATATCAACTTCATTAGGAAGAACACTACTAATACTGTTCGATTTTGGAGTGGGGTTTTGCAGTATAAAAATGCCGCAGGGGAGAATCCTTTTTCTTTGATTTCACAGCTAGCAATGACTGTTCTATGCCTACCGCATTCAAATGCACAAGTGAAAAGAATATTCAATTCTATGAACAGTATCAAAACTAAACAACATAACAGATTATTGTTAAATACAATTAATGTTTTGATTATATTGAGAGACCAGCTGAAGAAACAAAAGAAAGATTGTGCATCTTTTGACATACCGTCAGACGTATTGGAGCTTATTGGAAGGAACAAAAGTTACTCTTTTGCAACAAAACCAGTCGAACTGCAACATCATCTTTTGAGCGACGTTCAACCTTCTACATCAACTACAGTTCTGTCAGAGCATGAAACGGAAGAGTTATTCGATCTTCTGAGTGACGACAATGAATAGCTCACATACCGGTATGTATATATTTTGTAACATAATTTGAGTTCTTGCTTTCTTTTGTTACAAATATAGTTGTATATTTCTGGTATATTTGACTACTGTGATTGAAACAACAATTTATGTGTAGCGTCAATGATGATAACATGTTTAATTTAACGTTAACGTATTTTATATGTATGTTGTCGCAAGCGATGCGTCATTTAATTAAGACAATATAGTAATTACATATGAGAAAATTTTTATTAATATTTTATTACCCCTTCCCCTCCCCTCCCCCCCCCCCCCCCTGTCTGGCTTATTGCACCATACACAGCACGAAATTTTCAGTACACCACTAGTAAAAGCAGTTTTAGCTACTTGCTACGGACTTTTGATATTGAATCTAGCGACTCGGGTTTTTTACAGTTGGCAACACTTGTTGGAGGTGAGCCGCCAGTAGTGATGGATGTGGGGAGAGAGATGGCAGAGTTTTTAGAGCGGACGATCTGGAAGTGTGTCCGTAAAAAAGGGAAATTTGTAAGACTGGATATCATGAACTGATATAACGACTTTTGGACACGTTTGTTCTCCATTAAAATCTCTCATTTGCTGACTATGCCTATCAGTAGTTAGTGCCTTCAGTAGTTAGAATCTTTTATTTAATTAGCAGTATTGGCGCTCGCTGTATTGCAGTAGTTTGAGTAACGAATATTTTTGTGAGGTAAGTGACTCATGAAAGGTATAGGTTAGTGTTAGTCAGGGGCACTCTTTTGTAGGGATTATTGAAAGTCAGATTGCGTTCCACTAAAAAAAAATATTGTGTGTCAGTTTAGTGTTGATCAGAATAAGTAAAGAGACAAATGTCTGAGTACGTTCAGTTTTTCTCAGCTGTTTGAAAATCAAATAACGCACAGTTTTTCCAGCACTGTCATTTATAAATTTTTCTAGGGGGATGTTTCACGTTTGTATGCTTTTGTGAAAATATTTCGCTAATTTAAAACATTTTTAAACACAAATCTACGAAAGTTGTGTTAGGGGACGAAAGATTTTATGGAAATATCACCACAAGGGCCAGTATTAATGAAACAGCTACCAGAGTATCGTTTGGACAGAAATGAATTCGGGAAAGTCCATGTGTCTGTGGCCTTAATTAGCGTGAAAGATTTAGAAGCTATTGCTGTTTGCGAACATCATAAAAATTCGGTTAAGGAAAAACAAAAAAATATCTTTGCAGACCATGCAGTCTAAGCGAGTTAAGCAGCAGGTGCTAAACTACTCTGGTATTATAAACAGAAAAACCGCCACATGTTTTAGGCTAAATGGTCACAACTAGAAATCACACACTCAAAAATCTGTTTGAGACAAATAATGCAGGAGAAAGGGAAATAGGCGAAGGTTACATGGAATCACATTGCATATTCCGGTATCGTCATTACGAGAGAAACATTAATGATGACGCAATAGTACGTAAATACCAATGGGTACACAACTACGTTACTCTGTACATTCAGTACATCGTTTCCCATTGTTATCTGCTACCACTGCTTGAATCCTCCCAACTCCTCGTCGTTTGCTTCTCCCGCCAGTACTTTATATCGCGTGTAGCACTTTATTACGCGGTCCGCTTACAGAGCGGTGAGTGTGACGTCGAGATTCGTGGCGCCCCTCGGTGGGCGGACGGCGTCGCCAGCCTTGTTGCACGGCGCCCGCCCCGCCGTCGGCCTGGGCGGTGCAGCCGCAGCGGAGCGCTCGTCCATTTTTTATCCTGCGCCGCGCAGCATAATAGGAAACTATTTTTAGAATTCAATATCCCGCGACAGCGAGTTGAACGTTCCGTGAAACGGCTCCTCAGTACTTCAACACCGTCGCGTGCGGCGGGGCGAGGCGTGGCTGCGCCTGCCGAAACGCGGAAAAAACAAGCGGCCGTCGCCGCTTCGCAAGCCGTCCTAAACACTGCTGCCAACAGCGAGTGTACAGTTCGAGTGGTGGAAATCCCACCACTAGCAAAGGGCATATTCTGTTGAGAGACGGCTATCATTTACTGTGTAGTCCCAAGTTGTCAGGTTTTTTTTTTTTCTGATTGGTTTGATGCAGTCCACCGCGATCACCTTTCTGTGCTAATGTCGTCACACAGGCTGAACGTTCACACAACATAATCTTGCCAGTAAACGAACACGAGAGCCTCAGGCACTAATCGTCCAAAAAAAAGCTCACAACGCACTAGATCTACTGAGACTATCGAGTGATTATAATTAAAGTACAGCTACTTACGGAAGCTCACTGTTGGCTGAAATTACCATATGGCAGCGAAGCTTGTTAGGTATGCCAATGCCTTAATGCGGAACCGGTTAGACTGGAAAAAAGTAATTCTAATTTTGGCCACTAGGTGCAGTCGAGTCCACAGTGTTCACATTGAACAAGATGTGTAAGCAGCGGTTAATAATAAAAATCAATATTGCGCCTTTCTCACTTGTTGGCCTCTCATTTAGAAGACCTGTTTCTAATCTATTATATGTGGAAACATTTCCATACGTCTTTCTTGCATTCACACAGCCAGATTTGCACCTGGTGACCAAAATTGGAACTTCTTTTTCAGTGTAAATCGGTTCCCCATGAATGCATTATAATATCTATTAACTTCCGCTGCCGTACGGTAATTACAGCCCACACTAGTTCTCTGTGAGAATCTGCACTTTAATTATAACCGGCCGAGCGGTTGTAGGCGCTTCAGTCCGGAACCGCGCTGCTGCTACGGTGGCAGGTTCGAAGCCTGCCTCGGGCATTGATGTGTGTGATGTCCTTAGGTTAGTTAGGTCTGATTAGTTCTAAGTCTAGGAGACTGATGACTCAGATGTTAAGTCCCATAGTGCTTAGTACCATTTGAACCATTTTAACTATAACCATCCGGAACTAACTGGACGAACATGAGGATACCGTCTTTCCCAACATTCCACATCTACAAAGCCTTAATCCGAACTATCGTCTTTTATGCCACCCATGCCTACACTTCTCCTGCACTTTTACCGGTCCTCCGAAGTCCTCTAAAGCCATGCATTCCGTCTCGATCTTTCATTTCCACCTGCCATCCCTCACTCCGACAATACATGAACATATTATTAATTTCACCTCTCCCTCACTAAACACTTCCCGATTCCCTAAACTTCACGGAAACCGGACACCAAACACCCTATAGTTTCATTTCTGATTATTACCTCCAGTAAGCTAGTACACTTGTAAAAATTCTCCCAGTCTTGTACCTACAAGCTCTCCACGTACTATCCCTATGAAAAGTTGATGCCTTCCACTAACTATACCATGGAATTCACCGTTCTTCCAGTTATAATAGAATACTTCCCTTTCTCTCCACGCCAGGGTTCCCCCCCCCCCCCATGCCCCTCTCCCACGCGCATGGTTTGGGGTCCTTCCCAACTCCACTCTCTCACATCCTTTAGAAAACACTATCGCCAAACCAACCCTCTTCACCTGCTGTTCACTTGCTGCACCTACAGTGAGCAAAGTACTCAGTTTTCATAAAGACTTTCTTTGCCTATTTTGAATCAAGGAGCTACGTCTACTGGCCCTGTCGGAACACTCAGTACCGGCCATCTCACCTGTCATTCAAATACGTTATGAAGGGTAGGGAGTGAGCACACTGCTCTCCCGGCTATTTTCGCCTTCCCAGACCTTCGAGCCACTTCATCTCACTCCTGTAGCTCCTCAGTTGCCATCACGAGGATGAGTGCACGCAGTACCAGTCCTCTCACCAGGGACAAAGCCCTGGCAGAAACCGGGAATCGAACGCGTCTCCTCAGCATAACAGCCAGGCACAGCCACTTGCCTATGCAGATCGACCTATTTTAGGATAAAAGACAATAATATTTTAAGTAAGATCGTTAAATGTATAATCACTTGTCTTAATACATTTTACGAGATTTAGATACTCT
Source organism: Schistocerca piceifrons (assembly GCF_021461385.2). NCBI lineage: Eukaryota > Metazoa > Arthropoda > Insecta > Orthoptera > Acrididae > Schistocerca > Schistocerca piceifrons. The sequence goes on from NC_060139.1 coordinate 827,546,731, forward strand.
ATAGTTTTAAATCACTCGGAAGCTATGTCCGTATGTTATATCACCGCCTTCGCAGAAAAGTAACAGGTACCGCTGCTAACTCACCCTCGCCGTGACGGAAAAGGTGTGAAATAACAATAAAGGGAAAAGAATAAATGTCCCACACTCGACAGACAAAGCTGTCAGAGTTGTTCAGAAATATTTTCTCAGTATTTTGGTGTGAGGCAATCGTTATCAGTCGCTCGGCACAGGTTAACTGCACATCGTTTGGTTTCTTATCTTCACTTATGTTTGTATCTGTATTACACTGAAAATATGTAAACAACGGTGGATATATCGACAGTACACCCTGTCCGTCTCGTTTGGGTTCACTTTAGTTGCTACCGATAACAGTAATGCCAATTTCACTCTTCGATGATAAAATCTTCTGAGTCGATACGCCGCGTACATTCCTCTTCATATTTCTTCATTGATCGAAGCTTGGATCGCTCTACTGGCATATTTCACACGACACTGTCGTGTTCTCTTATAAGAGGCTATTTTTTCTAAGCTGTTTCGGAGAAATGAAGTTCCTGGGTAAAAATCTTCCAGCTGTTGTTGATGGACCGTCTTCAAAAATGGTTCAAATGGCTCTAAGCACTATGGAACTTAACATCTGAGGTCATCAGTCCCTTAGACTTAGAACTACTTAAACCTAACTAACCTAAGGACATCACACACATCCATGCCCGAGACAGGATTCGAACCTGCGACCGTAGCAGCAGCGCGGTTCCGGACTGAATCGCCTAGAACCGCTCGGCCACAGCGGCTGGCTCGACAGTCTTTATTGCACAAATACTGAAACAACGTAATAACAGAGAAACGAATCCAAAATATTGCTGTTGTTAAGCCGCCTCGATTGTTTGCAGGTAGCGGTTTACGTCCCTTGCTCACGATTGGATGTTTACGCACGTCATAATGAGTTGCCCTGGAGATGGAAGCCTGAAGCCATCTTGTCTATTCAGATTGTATTCAGTTCCGCACGCATTTTCTTAAAATCCATAACCTGGTCACTTCCTTGTTGGTGCTCCGCTATTCCTTATTTAATCTTTTGTCTTACGCTTGTGTGGCGTCCTGCTCTTCAGAGCGGTCTCTTGTTGTTCTACCTGTATCGCCAGTATAAGAAGTCATTTACCTTATAGTGATTAAGAACAATAGTCCTTAAAGAATTCTTCCGAAGACTTCTCCCTATGTGGTCCGTTGCTCTAGACACAAACGAAACCTTAAAGCACGTGCAGAAGATTCCTCGTTCTTCTTGTTTGCATTATTGTTCAAAATGGTTCAAATGGCTCTGAGCATTATGGGACTTAACATCTGAGGTCATCAGTCCCCTAGAGCGTAGAACTACTTAAACCTAACCAACCTAAGGACATCACACACATCCATGCCCGAGGCAGGACTCGAACCTGCGACCGTAGTGGTCGTGCGGTTCCAGACTGCATTATTGTTATTACTGGTTCGTTCGAAGGCCGTATTTATGGTAAGGTCATCACAGCCGTTGAACATCAATATTTCTCTAAGGAAATCTAGCTGTGATCGAAAGCTGTTACTGTCACTAACGTGGAATGTAAGCGAACTCAGACTTACATAACTTACACAACTTAACTCTTCTCCCCCAAGTCTGCATTCAGATATGCTCAGTTCCGTCTTGAGTTTATTTTTCCGGTAGTGTTAATTGGACGTTAATGGTGATACACAAGTTAATAGTGATACACAAGTATGGATAGATTTACTCTTGAAGAGCTGGCCAGTACTCACCTCGTATAACGATTCACTGAATGCAGTTGAAGAGTGTCACAATGATGTTATGTTGAGCTGTTCCCACATCAGAGTACTTTTGTGAAATCCCTGGACTAGCAGAACAGAGCAGGTGTTATATTTGTGGAAAGAGGCCAAAATAAGTTGTTGTCAGTTACACTCAACATATAAATTTTATTAGTTAAAACACACAATACCATAAGCAAGAATGAAAAACTCTCAAGGTTTTAACGAAAGAGCTCCTTTGATTTGATTTAAATCAGACGAAAGCCACATACGAAAATCCAAGGCCCAAGGCCAAAGCAAGGAATTGAGGTACTGGAGTTCTTCTGGAGGTTTCACTTCTTTCAAACAAATTTTTTTACTTCAATAAAAATAGGCTGAAGGCCACACATTAAGCAAGAATAGTGTTACGGCATCTCGTGGTCGTGCGGTAGCGTTACCGCTTCCCACGCCCGGGTTCCCGGGTTCGATTCCCGGCGGTGTCAGGGATTTTCTCTGCCTCGTGATGGCTGGGTGTTGTGTGATGTCCTTAGGTTAGTTAGGTTTAAGTAGTTCTAAGTTCTAGGGGACTGATGACCATAGATGTTTAGTCTCATAGTGCTCAGAGCCATTTGAACCATTTGAACGGCTTAAGTCCAAAACAAAGATTTTCATTGTTTAATGTCAATAGGCTGAAACCCGGGTGAAGGCGGTTTATCAACCAAACAATTCAACGCCTTAAAACGTAGGAAAAAGGGCTTTCAATTTAACAGGTGGAGGGCCTTAGTTTAAAACATTTCATGCAAACTCGGCTGAAGGCCTCATACTAAAGAATAACAATGTTATGACTTAAGGGAAGACCAAGAATTTAAATTTTTAGTTTAAGAAAGATTAAAACTGGGCTGAAGACCACACACCATGGATAAAACAGTTTCACGGCTTAAGGCCTAAAGAGAAAAAACTTACAATTTTAATAAGCTAAAACTCGGCTGAATGCCACACAGAGTACATAAAACTAAAAGGAAACCACTATGTGAAACAGAGGGAGCGGCACTCAGAAGGTTCCAAGGGTGAGCCTGGGAAGTAACACTGACGCACGTTTAGGTGAGACAGGCAGCCAGACCGACAGCCTCTTAATCGGGAGGTAACACGACCTAGGGACGGTTCACGACCGATCTACAATCTGACCGATTTCCAACGGTCAGATCCAACAGCACAGATAATTGAAAATATCTGCCGATGAAGAGTAAGCCAGGATACCAATAACTTCAAACTCGGCCTCATCAAGATCAAGGCATCAAACACCACTGAAGACAAGTTTAATAGAATACCAAAAATACAAGTCACAACTGTCAAGTCACCACAGGAGGCTGCAGATTCTAGGCTACAAACACATGACCCGTTATCACACCGGTCATCGGCTGAGAAAACGTCCACAAATAACGAACAAATCGTAACAGTTGAGTTTTAAGAACAGGTAACTAATAACTCAACTTGAGGATCCTGCTTCGGAAGAAAGTGAAAAGTCGCTCATACAGCTAACGCCTCCAAATGCAACAGCGCGTGCCCGCCGCCAAAAACGCCGGCGTGGTTTCGCGCTGTGGAGACTGTGTCGTTGCTCATTTCCAACGAACCAACAAGGTCCAGCCACATCCCAACTCTAAAATGGTGTTCATCCTGAGGATCCAAGACGTCGTCGACTACGACGACCGGCCGAGGAAACGACCAACGGTAACCCACCTTCGCCGACAGCGGTCCCAGCGAATACTAACACCTTACGGACCCGACTGTTGCTGGCTGCCAACTGTGAACTGGTGTCAGTGCTCAGCAGTCAACATGTCGTCATCCAACGACCAGGCGACCGACCGACCAACGGCCTTCCGTCTGCGTCGGTCACGGTCCCGGCGCGTACTTGCACCGTGCGGACCTGCCTGCTACTGACCACCAACTCGGTGCCCGACTGCTGCTCCGTGCCCGACTGAACTTCAATGCTGCTGCGTCCCGACTGCACTGCTGGTCCAACTCAACTGACTTCCTTCGGACGGACGATGTCACGGAGACACTGGCTCGGACCCAAACATACATAGGGAACACAACCGATATCTCTGCACAGCAAGGAACTGACCCAAATACACGTTGTCGATGAGACGATCGACGGAACGACCAACCAACGGTCGTGCCCGCTGGTACTAGCTGTGTGGACCTCACTGGGGCTCCGTCCCCGCCTGCACTGCTGCTGTGCCCCAACAGCCCTCCTGTTCCGTCTCCAACTGACTTCCAGACACACGACGGCCGCGAAGTACTGTCGGTCGCTCCAGAGATGGTACGACAGTGCACTATCGATTTGCGCTGCTGCTGCCACTCACGAGCAAAGTAAGGCAGGAAGTTAGTGACGCCAGTAAATGGAATAAGAAAACGAGGCGGCAGTACCGTAATAGAAGATGACAAGCAATAAATGGCATGAACACGAACCGTGCACGGCTCATTTTGCATCTGTACCTACGTTATACATCTTCGTGATTGCATACTGCAGACATTTTAGCTACGGTAATTGTGGTAACAAATCGAGTAAGTCATAATTGTATTGTTGCACTGTAATGGGCCATCGGAAATCACGGGTCCCTTATAACAGACATCCCTGAACATCTTCTCTAGTTCTGGTTTAGGATTCACAACATACATTCCAATGCCTTCGAGAACAGTCGCCATCGACCACACCGTCTGCGATCGTCAGTGACACAGGTTCCCTGCAAATGTCTGCTTTCTTTTTTGTTATCATCAGTCTTCTGAGTGGTTTGATGCAATCCGCCACGAATTCCTCTCTTGTGTCAACCTCTTCATCTGAGAGCAGTACTTGCAACCTACATCCTCAATAATTTGCTGAATGTATTCCAATCTCTGTTTTCTTCTACAGTTTTTACCCTCTACGGCTCCCTACAGTGCCATGGAAGTTATTCCGTCATGTCTTAACTGATGTCTTACCACCATGTCCCTTCTTCTTTTCAGTGTTTTCCATATATTCTTTTCCTCGCAGATTCTCCGAAGAACCTCCTCATTCCTTACCTTATCAGTCTACCTAATTTTCTTCTGTAGCACCACGTGCCAAATGCTTCGATCCTCTTCTGTTCCGGTTTTTCCACAGTCTATGTTTCACTACCATACAATGCTGTGCTCCAAACGCACATTTTGAGAAATTTATTCCTCAAATTAAGGCCTCTGTTAGTGCTAGTAGACTTCTCTTAGCCACGAATGCCCTTTTTGCCACTGCTAGTCTGCTTTTAAAGTCCTCCTTGCTACGTCCGTCATGGGTTATTTTGCTGCCGGGGTAGCAGAATTCCTTACCTTCATCTACTTCATGATGACCAATCTTGTTGTTAAGTTTCTCGCTGTTTTCACTTCTGTTCCTTCTCATTGCTTTCGTCTTTCTCCGATTTACTCTCAGTCCATATTCTGTACTCATTAGACTGTTCATTCCATTCAGCAGATCCTGTAATTCTCTTTCAGTTTCACTGACGATAGTAATGCCAATAGTGAATCTTGTCATTGATATCCTTTGACCTTGAATTTTGATCCCTCTCTAGAACGTTCCTTTTATTTACATCATTGCTTCTTCAATGTACAGATTGAACAGCAGGGGCGAAAGACTACATCCCTGTCTTACATCATTTTAATCCGAGCGCTTCGTTCTTCGTCGTCCACTCTTATTACTCCCTTGTCCATATTGTATATTACCCTTCCTTCTGTATAGCTTACGCCTATTCTTCTTAGATTTTTCGAAAACCTTTTACCAGTTCATATTGTCGAACGCTTTTTTCTGGTCGGTAAATCCTATGAACGTACTTTGAATTTTCATTAGTCTTGCTTCCAGTATCAGCCGCAACGTCGAAACTGCCTCTCTGGTGCCTTTACCTTTCTTAACACATGCTCAATTTTCTTTTCCATTCTTCTGTATATTATTCTTTTCAGCAACTTGGATGTATAGCTGTTAAGCTGATTCTGTGATAGTTCTCGCACTTGTCGGCTCTTACTATTTTGGAACTGTGTTGGTGACTTTTCCCGAAATTCTATTAGTATATGACCAACCCCGTATATTCTACACACCATCGTGAATAGTCGTTCTCTTACCACTTCCATCAATGCTTATGCTTTTGGAAATATCGATTGAATGTTATCTATCCCTTCTGCCGGTTCCCTTGTATGCGGTATATATGTTCGATTGGTGTCTTTTGAAACACCAAACATTTCGGCTCTCCTGGTTACGGAAGCATCGTCCATACACGCACCAACAATTTGCCCACATTCGAATTCACTCACCTCCGACATAATGTACTCATAATTACACAGAATTTCTTACAATGTTTCGAGGATATCGTACAGGTGGCCAAATACAACAGAGCAACCTGCATTTTGGCTATCATCAGCATTTGTTTCTGAAGGACGCATTTCCCGCGGTGTTTCCATATACACTCCTGGAAATTGAAATAAGAACACCGTGAATTCATTGTCCCAGGAAGGGGAAACTTTATTGACACATTCCTGGGGTCAGATACATCACATGATCACACTGACAGAACCACAGGCACATAGACACAGGCAACAGAGCATGCACAATGTCGGCACTAGTACAGTGTATATCCACCTTTCGCAGCAATGCAGGCTGCTATTCTCCCATGGAGACGATCGTAGAGATGCTGGATGTAATGTGGAACGGCTTGCCATGCCATTTCCACCTGGCGCCTCAGTTGGACCAGCGTTCGTGCTGGACGTGCAGACCGCGTGAGACGACGCTTCATCCAGTCCCAAACATGCTCAATGGGGGACAGATCCGGAGATCTTGCTGGCCAGGGTAGTTGACTTACACCTTCTAGAGCACGTTGGGTGGCACGGGATACATGCGGACGTGCATTGTCCTGTTGGAACAGCAAGTTCCCTTGCCGGTCTAGGAATGGTAGAACGATGGGTTCGATGACGGTTTGGATGTACCGTGCACTATTCAGTGTCCCCTCGACGATCACCAGTGGTGTACGGCCAGTGTAGGAGATCGCTCCCCACATCATGATGCCGGGTGTTGGCCCTGTGTGCCTCGGTCGTATGCAGTCCTGATTGTGGCGCTCACCTGCACGGCGCCAAACACGCATACGACCATCATTGGCACCAAGGCAGAAGCGACTCTCATCGCTGAAGACGACACGTCTCCATTCGTCCCTCCATTCACGCCTGTCGCGACACCACTGGAGGCGGGCTGCACGATGTTGGGGCGTGAGCGGAAGACGGCCTAACGGTGTGCGGGACCGTAGCCCAGCTTCATGGAGACGGTTGCGAATGGTGCTCGCCGATTCGCCAGGAGCAACAGTGTCCCTAATTTGCTGGAAAGTGGCGGTGCGGTCCCCTACGGCACTGCGTAGGATCCTACGGTCTTGGCGTGCATCCGTGCGTCGCTGCAGTCCGGTCCCAGGTCGACGGGCACGTGCACCTTCCGCCGACCACTGGCGACAACATCGATGTACTGTGGAGACCTCACGCCCCACGTGTTGAGCAATTCGGCGGTACGTCCACCCGGCCTCCCGCATGCCCACTATACGCCCTCGCTCAAAGTCCGTCAACTGCACATACGGTTCACGTCCACGCTGTCGCGGCATGATAAAGACTGCGATGGAGCTCCGTATGCCACGGCAAACTGGCTGACACTGACCGCGGCGGTGCACAAATGCTGCGCAGCTAGCGCCATTCGACGGCCAACACCGCGGTTCCTGGTGTGTCCGCTGTGCCGTGCGTGTGATCATTGCTTGTACAGCCCTCTCGCAGTGTCCGGAGAAAGTATGGTGGGTCTGACACACCGGTGTCAATGTGTTCTTTTTTCCATTTCCAGGAGTGTATTTGTCCAACTCCTGTAGATTAATAGCGACGCACACTGCTCCATTTCAGCAGTGTTTCTTACCTGAGTCCTTACGTTAACGTTGCGCGAAGAAATCCTGCTATGTCGCACAGTGGGAAGTACTGACTGCCACGCGCTTACTCATTTCGCAGTGGATTATAGAGTTTTATGTAAATGCAGATGTAGATCTGAAACTGCGCTGTTAGTACCAGCTACACCAGCGCTAATCACAGCTGTTCCTAAGACCCTGTCTATGACGTTGCGAATACGGAACGTGGCATAATTACCCTTAATTGAGATACATTTTTGTCAATGATGGATGACTTGCGGAGAAGAGAAATCTGCGTTTTTGCTGTACAGTAGATGTTCCGCCTCGAATAATACTTCGTCGTTATACTGGAAATGCCTATCACACATTTTAAGGAAAGCGGACGGTACCGTGCGAGGAAATCACGGGTAGAGGGGGCGGGGGGGGGGGGGGATTAGCTACATTTGATAGCCCAAAAAAGCTACGTGTATGTGTGTTACACGTGCGGAACGAGCTGCAGCGTTGTGCAGTATAAAGACTACGTTTGTCAGTTTCCAGCCATGTTTCGTCTTGACTGCCTACCGCAACCTCATCAGGAGATTTCAGCTGTGTATTACTGTGGTGGACTGCTTCTTATGAGCATAATGTGTTAGCACCACACCATGGGGATCCCAAAAAACAGGTTCACCTTCCCCATTAATGGTTGAGACCAACTATTTTACGGCGCTTGTGAATCCACGAGGTTTTATTGCTTGCTTTGTTCTGAGGGTTGTCGTTTGTGGTAGGAGCAAATCCCTGCGATACAAAGGAGACCAAATTTTGGTGATCAACAGAGTGAGCAGCCACCCCAAATGATCAAGTAAATTAATTTAAAATAAGAATACTCTCGCAGAACGGGAAACTCTTACTCAAGTAAATATTAATAGGTGTGACCCAATTAAGTACGAAACAAATGGGTATCATACCAGTCACAAAGACATATTAAAGGGAGGAGAGGGCATCTACCTATAAACGGAAACAAATGGTAACTGCAATATTTAGATTTATTATCTTTAGACGTGAGATGTAGCCACTGATGTTTATAAACTACCATTCACAAACAGACAAGGGATTATAACGCTAGAGTATAACCTAGGAACAGATGGGTAAGAAGGATAAAACACCACTATGTTAACAATCTGCAGACACGGCCAGCGGCTGCGTAAACTGTTAATTAGACGCAGAAAGTACACGGAAAGATAGGAGCAAACACCACAGAATTGCCAAAAACTCACACTGAGAGCAACATACGTAACTTTAACAATGCGTATTAGACTTCTGAAGGAAGCAAATTAACTTCACATCCGAACGACACTGGTAAGTATGACGATCTACATCTACATCTACGTCCATACTCCGCAAGCCACCTGACGGTGTGTGGCGGAGGGTACCTTCAGTACCTCTATCGGTTCTCCCTTCTATTCCAGTCTCGTATTGTTCGTGGAAAGAAGGACAGTCGGTATGCCTCTGTGTGGGCTCTAATCTCTCTGGTTTTATCCTCATGGTCTCTTCGCGAGATATACGTAGGAGGGAGCAATATACTGCTTGACTCTTCGGTGAAGGTATGTTCTCGAAACTTCAATAAAAGCCCGTACCGAGCTACTGAGCGTCTCTCCTGCAGAGTCTTCCACTGGAGTTTATCTATCATCTCCGTAACGCTTTCGCGATTACTAAATGATCCTGTAACGAAGCGCGCTGCTCTCCGTTGGATCTTCTCTATCTCTTCTATCAACCCTATCTGGTACGGATCCCACACTGCTGAGCAGTATTCAAGCAGTGGGCGAACAAGCGTACTGTAACCTACTTCCTTTGTTTTCGGATTGCAATTCCTTAGGATTCTTCCAATGAATCTCAGTCTGGCATCTGCTTTACCGACGATCAACATTATATGATCATTCCATTTTAAATCACTCCTAATGCGTACTCCCAGATAATTTATGGTATTAACTGCTTCCAGTTGCTGACCTGCTATTTTGTAGCTAAATGATAAAGGATCTATCTTTCTGTATATTCGCAACACATTACACTTGTCTACATTGAGATTCAATTGCCATTCCCTGCACCATGCGTCAATTCGCTGCAGATCCCCCTGCATTTCAATACAATTTTCCATTGTTACAACCTCTCGGTACACCACAGCATCATCTGCAAAAAGCCTCAGTGAACTTCCGATGTCATCCACCAGGTCATTTATGTATATTGTGAATAGCAACGGTCCTATGACACTCCCCTGCGGCACACCTGAAATCACTCTTACTTCGGAAGACTTCTCTCCATTGAGAATAACATGCTGCGTCCTGTTATCTAGGAACTCCTCAATCCAATCACACAATTGGTCTGATAGTTCATATGCTCTTACTTTGTTCATTAAACGACTGTGGGGAACTGTATCGAACGCCTTGCGGAAGTCAAGAAACACGGCATCTACCTGTGAACCCGTGTCTATGGCCCTCTGAGTCTCGTGGACGAATAGCGCGAGCTGGGTTTCACATGACCGTCTTTTTCGAAACCCATGCTGATTCCTACAGAGTAGATTTCTAGTCTCCAGAAAAGTCATTATACTCGAACACAATACGTGTTCCAAAATTCTGCAACTGATCGACGTTAGAGATATAGGTCTATAGTTCTGCACATCTGTTCGACGTCCCTTCTTGAAAACGGGGATGACCTGTGCCCTTTTCCAATCCTTTGGAACGCTACGCTCTTCTAGAGACCTACGGTACACCGCTGCAAGAAGGGGGGCAAGTTCCTTCGCGTACTCTGTGTAAAATTGAACTGGTATCCCATCAGGTCCAGAGGCCTTTCCTCTGGCACATCTTAGCAAAACATGCGGGGCCTGAATAAGGCAGCCGGTGGCAGCAGCAGCTAGAGAATAAGACTTCTGCTCTCTCTTTGTATTTAGGGCTTAAGTATAGACAACATTCCAATGGTACAAAGGCACAGTACATCAGTCATCTCTCCTGTCCTAACCTGAAGTCTTTAAAGCCTAAAGGGTAGTGTATTCTCTAAGAGCCGTCTTCAACTCTGCTGTTTTGCTGCCAGAACTGGAAGTAGCCAACCAGTGAGCGTGAAGATTTCGAGTTCCGACGAAAGAACAAAATCTAACAGCGTTAAATAATCTTCTACTCTTTTCTGTCTAATTCAGCCAATCGCTCAAAGGCGCGCAGCGGAAGCCACGAGGCTCCTCTCAGTCCATGATATAATTCTCAAATTGAAGAATGGAAAACTCTGCAAGTAGGCACAGTGCGCAATTTCGGGCTCACCCAAAACGACAGCGTGATTAAGACCGAAGGTTGTACTCTGAAATTAGAAATAGCCTTATAGGACGAGCAACCACAACTAAAAAAATATACATAATTCGAAGGACAATCAAACTATTTAAAATCAGAGATACATGTTAAAACTGAGTAAAAGTCCAAATCCGCAATATAAGTTTATTGTGTTTCCACTGCATGACGACAGGTTTCATAATGTGGAGGTATATCTTCAGATCATACCTGCACATGGAATAAAACTACAGAAGTAAAAGAACTAGTAGTTAACATAACCTACCGAACAAAGTAGACAGTAAAGTGACCTCCTCGTAAAACTAATACTTCTTGTGACACGAATTCCGAAGTACACCTGCACATAGAAATATGTCGCTGCTCGGTAAAATCATGGATGAAACGGCATATGGGCATCCGATTCGAACCACGCATGATCATTAACACGTCCCCAAAACACAGTCGAAAGTCGAGCCTGGAAAGCACTCGACAATCATCGTTTTATAGGATAAAAGCGACGAGCAAAAAACGTTGCAGAGTGAACGTAATGTAAGTTAAGACGCAGCTTGCGGTGTCGGTAGAGTATAGAAGAGAAGCCTTCCATCGTCGAAATCAGTGCGAGAAACAAAGAATTACAAGACACACAATCCTTGGGAGCGGTCAGCATATTAAAATATATTGGCAGGCGTCAAACAGAACTGCACGCTATAGCGCTAGTCACTCACTGAATACCGCGAAGCCGAGCAAGCGCCACACCGTCGCGAGTTGAGGATCGCGACATCTAGCGGTAGAAACCAAATTAAAAGGACACACAGACTGGATCCTGTCAATCGCAGTACCAAAGTGGATCTCAGTGTTCAATAACAATCCAGTGCAAGAGGCAGAAAACGTTAACCATCACGATTATGAAAAGTAAGATACAATTAAAATTACTTAAAGCTAAGGGAACTGAACTACCTGGTTCCATCCACAACAAGATAATAGAGCCCGACTGAAACACTAGTCCTTGATGGCAAAATAAATTAAACCGATAAAAATATATACATACATATATGAAACATGAATAATATAAAAAAACCAAATACCCCTCAGCTCATCTGTTCGAGGATGGACCTAGGAAGTTACGAAGGCCAATGGAGGTGATGGTTCCCTGTGGTCAAGTGAATCAGGTGTCGAAGTGCCAAAAAAAACAATGTCGAAATTAATTGGTTTTGACTGTTTCTTAAAAGGGCAACTCGTATTTCTGCTTGCGTTCTTTACTTTGCTCATATTGGCTGGACTATGGATATTATGAGCGCTGACCAGTGAAAAGATTCCTTAAAGGAAGCTGATCCCAACCCATGTCAGGGCTTTTTTTTTTTTCAGGCGCTTAACCGGTAATGTGCTACCTACCATTTTGTGCTGAAAGAAAGCATCTCACTCTCTATCAGTTTGTGGTCAATGAAGTGGGACCTCGGCAGTATAGCCGAGTTTCTCTCCCAAACTTAAAGTTTATTTACATTAGCCAATTCTGGCAGATCTTATACTGCGAAAACATTTCGTTTTTGTGGACCTAATTCGGCTGCGGACCATGCTTACAAAGAAGTCACAGGCTGTGGGCTGTTACTCCATTTTCTAGATGTTACCTGTGACGCCCGATGCTCTCCAAAAATACACACCATTTCTGTTCACAGTAGTACGTTTCCGGCACCTCACTAAAAACAGAATGTCGCCTCTTTCCACCTCTGAATCATAAAACAGTCGCTGTTGGAAGTCTTACGCAATGGGAAATAGTATCCGTGTTGCCTGTAGGGTTCTCGGCGTCTAGCTGCAGCAACTGAAAAGGGAAGCGTGGACAAGCGAGTGCCACAGACCTGCAGTTCATTCGGGCGTCCTTCCGAAAATTCCCTCAGAATTGGTTTTTGTATCCAGCTATGGAGCCTCGCTGCTCACCCCAGTGCTGGAAGCTCATCCCATTGTGCTTCCAAATGGCTTCATATTTATATACGCCATGCAAATCCCAATAAAACTGTAAATTAAGTTGTTAATTATAGACAACCACTGGTACGAACATGCATTTCATTTCTCAGTGTTGATTAATTATTCTGAACTAAAGGGTCTTTATATCCTGGTATCATATTAGTTATGAGACAATTTTGGAAAAAAAATGGTCGTCTAACAAACGGGTGGCGACATCCATCATATTCAAAATGTCGTCCAGCATGTTAAAAACATATGCATGAACAGTTTTTTTCCACTATTACGTCGACTGTGAGACGCTAGTCTTCGAGCACCACGACCTGCTCTTCCGATTCACAGTTCTTCAGAGAGACAACTGCCAACTTCTTTCGGTATCACTCGGGCCTGTTTCACCACACTGGAAGCGTGTATGACACCTATACACTCAGTCATATAATGATTATTGTTGTAGTGCGCTTCCAGCAACGCAGCATGAATTGTGATTTTTTTTTTTCCTTTATTGAATTTCGATTCCCCCCTAAGGGGGCGGGCTGGCAGCAGCTTAGTACGCTGCTCTGCAGCCTACAGACTTTTTAAAACGTAAGAAGAAGATAAGAAACAATAAAAGCAGGCGATGAAACGGTGACTTAAATTGTAAAACGGCAGAAAATTGTGGAAAGTTAAAACATAAAACAAAGGGTTGGCAATGCTAATAAAATACACAGGAAGCAGACAGGTAACATAGTAGACAGACAATTAAAAAACATGGCGACGGTCTGGTTTCTGTTCGCAAGAGATATAAAAATCACACCCAGCGACGGTGTGATGTCCGTTCGCAACATTTCGGAAGAGACACACAACACTGAACACTCACTGTGAACACTGCACTAAAATGTCAGCACAAATAAGACACACCATAGCCAAGGGCAGATGGAGGGGGGGGGGGGGGGGACCTGGACAGATGAGAGGGAGAACAAGGAGGGAGGAGAGGAAAAACGAAGGGGGAGGGGGGAACCGAAGGAGGTAGAGGACTCATAAGGGGGGGGGGGGGGAGGGCAGGGCAGACGCGAAAGGGAATGGGAAAAGGCAGAGGGGGGAAATGCAAAAGGACTCGGGGGAGGAATTGTGACGATATCGTTCTCATTTAAATGCAGATCACGAATAGCTGCACGACACTCCACATCATAAATAGGGTCGTCATTTCGTTTTAACTCGTAGTGGCTTGTCATTAGAGAACAACTACGTGAGGTTTTAATGTATACCACGCTGCTCACATGTAGCTAGAAACAAAAAAAAATTCAAATGTGGGACTTCAGTGTTTGGAGACGAATATCAACACTTTATGGTTACCTCTCATGTATGTAGAAGTGATCCTCCACTATTAGTACCTGAGCCGTGCGTGGCTCGTGTTCCCGCCATCACGTATTTCACACCCTGTTTTTAACGTACTTCCACCACACTACGTTAATTTAAATTACTACTGTCACTCAGTTGCTGCTTTGCCTGACCGTGACCGGTGCTAGCAGCGCGTATCGATATATCCCCTCTCATAGTATCTTTGCTCGACTGCTATTACTTACCGGTCGTTCTCTGTTGGTAGGCCAGTTCGGATCGCGAGTTCGGGTCTGCCAGTCAGTTGGAACGCGTCTGGAGCGCAGTCCGGACCTGCCAGTCGGGGAGTTGCAATGCAGCACTAACGCAACCGGCTGGAGCAGTGAGGTTTGTGTCGACATGGGTCGCCGGACCATTGCCGCCACGCATTACTTGAGCCGGGGCACGGTCTTGGTGGATCGTCGGTCGGTCGTCCTACCACACGACGCGTTTGGGCTCCCCGATCGTTCATGAGTCAGCTGTGTGTGTGTGTGTGTGTGTGTGTGTGCGTGTGTGCGTGTGCGCGTGCGCATCGACTCCCGATTTGTATTCGTGCGAGCTTAGATACTGTTGGGTATCGTCCAGGTCTTCGTGCAGTGTTTGTCAGGTTGTGTGTGTAGTTGGCGTTATTTCCACTGACGACTGTTTTAGATGTTGTCGGCATTCTGAGGGAAGTCGGTTGGTTGCTGCGGACCAAAGAAGTTATCTCCGCGCCGTGCAGTCGACTAGGTCCGCTGGCGGTTCCTGCGCAGTGTCAGAGTGTGTGTGGAGCTTTCCGATCGCTTTGAGCTTCGTGGTTCACTGACCCAGGACGTCAAGGTTGAGTAGTGGTTTCAAGTACCCAGGCCACGTCCATTCATGTTGTATGGTTCGTTTCGGTGGTTCGCTGTTGGGCAGGTTTTCCTGTGAGCAACACCGACTGTTTGTATTCCTGAAATTTAACAGCGGAGGAATTAACTATATTGGTTGACTACAATTCAAATGCACCAGCGTAATTTTCTGCCTTGTGGTCGTTAGTGTTCCGGTTACCTGCCCTGGCCACTAACGTAATCTCAGGCAGTGTCCTTTCCTCACCTGTTGTCGCTGTCCAGCACGGTGTGTAATTTTCACAGCTTAATGTATATAAATATTTGATTGTGAATAATCACGCCCGTAAGATTTTGTGTTTGAATTCTCAAGTACCGATTGGTAGCAAGCAAGTCGTTTGTCGGTCGGTCCGTGGCTGTCCCTTGGTTGGTTTCCGACGGATCAAGTGCATTTGGGCTCACCACCTGTCTCACCTAAATGAACGAGGGCAGACCGACCCCCTGGAGGCTTCTGAGTGCTGTTGTCTTTACAGGCTTTGTCACCGGTGTTTAATTGTCTACTTACAATCTCTAATAGCCAATCATTAAAAAAAAATTCTGGATTTTACTGTGTTTTATGTAAGTAACTTTGAATTCCTGCAAGTGGATATTTGCTGAAAGGTTATTGCCGTTGTGTTGACTTTTCTTTTAGTCCGGTTTCAGCTACTTAAAACTTAAGGCTTGTGGTCATATTTTATTAAAAATTTTGGAAAATTAAATGTGGGCCTTTAGCCTTGGAACCTTATTCTTAAAATTACCTTTCAAGCTTAAACATTGAGGCTTGAAACCATATTCTTAAAATTACCTTTCAAAATTAAACATTGTGGCCTTCTGCCTTTGAAAGGTTTTGGTAATTTATTTTAAAATCTTGAAAATTTTATTGTGGGCCTTCAGCCGTTGGTATTGCATCTTGTTTATGTTTGTTTATCCACCCCTGCCTTGAGGCTTTCAGTTTCAGCCTAGCTGTGATTATATATATCACCACATATATGTGTGTGTGTGTGTGTGTGTGTGTAATTGTAACTGTGTGTTTTAAGTCACTTGAAATTTACCTTTTTGTTCTGTAAGATTTCTTGTTTGGAGGCCTTCAGCCTTGAAAGATTTGGAGTTTGAAACTTGTAGTTGTAAAAGTTCGGCTATGTGCCGCTTTGGTTGTAAATGTGTTATTAAATTACTATAAATTACAATTTTAAGGTGAAACTGACCCCAACCTTATTGGGCCCTTTCCACAATCGTAATCACCTGTTCTGCCCAGCGGGCGTTTCAGTACCTGTCGCGTCACCATCTCAGCACAGTCCATGTGCCAATGCGAACAAAGCACGGCTAATACTAATGTAAGCGGCACCACACACAGAGCCATCCTCTGCAACCGGACTCCGGCGCGGTGACGGCGGCATCCGCGAGGTCACGCGAGCGAAGAATGCTGACCTAATGACCCGGTCGCTTCTGCGATCGAAGCAGAGCACACAGTCCAAGGCAAGGTGCGGGCTATTCGGAGGAAACACACTATCGATTATCGCCACGGCGAAAACACGTTGCGTGAGGCGCAGCGTTGTGCCAAAGCGGCGCTGCGCCTTTGAAGATGTCACTGTCAGCGGTAAAAAAGCCGGCAGCGAAGAATAAAAAATAACGCCTTCCATTGTGTTTTCGAGGACGCAGCATTATTTCCCGAGCTTTCCATTCCGGAGACTTGCTCTGTCCCAGAGACGGGCTCAAAATATGTACCTTCTAGCCCATTATTAACTGAAACTGCCTGTAAATTGTATCAGGCACAGATTTATCCATCAAATTATGAAACAGCTCGATAAATCAATGGGGTCTAATTCTTCGGAACAGTCAAAGTGATGAGATACGTGGTACCAAATCCAATTCGCTTCCACTTAAACGAGAGTAAAAAGTGTAGTTTAAAATTTTGAAGACGACCTGCTTCACTGTAAACGTGATGTCCTAATGCGACCTCGAAGGAAAGTGTACTAATGTGGCCTACTTTACGTGACGTTGGCAATTAAGTCATGACTCTTTCAACAGTTCAGTTTCATGTCACTACTTTCTCCTTTCTTGTTACGTTAGTCCAGTCTTGAACTTTGGTTCTGGAGGACACTGCAGTATAGCCGTGCAAGAATTACAGGTGACCAACATTCCATACGTCGTGCTAACATCCTTCCAAACTTGTAAAAAATGAGACGAACGCTGCAGTTAAAAAAAGAATCAAGCCAACTTCAAAACGTCATAACATGTGACTGAAAGGTGATTGTGCACTATCTGGTCAAAAGTATCTGGACACCTATTAGTGGACACTAAAATAGCATGTGTACAACCGCAGCTTGAACCCTGCTAGGGACACTTTCAACTGGTCACACTTTCAATTAGTGTCTGTGTACGAATGGCATCCCATTCTTCCTCAAGTGCCCAAACCACAGAGCGAAATAGACGATCTACTTCATGCCGAAGGTATTCCACTGCGTTCAGGTCGGGAGCCTCAACAGATCAGTGGATTACCGGAATGTTATTGCCCACAAAGCTTAGTCTCGTAGACGTCGTCTTCTGATTTGGTGCACTGCCATGATGAAACAATCATGGTCTCCGAATTGTTCCTCTACTTACGCAGCACACAATGTTTTAAACTTTCGTATCGTTCCCAATATAGCGTTTTTTTAAGCACAATAAGGGGACCACATCCTAAGCACGAAATCATCCCCATACTGGAACACCACCTCCTCCATACTTCATTGGTGGAAATACGCGTGATGGCGGACTATGTTCCTCATGCATTCACCAAGCCCAAAACCTTCCATCGGATTGACTCAGGGCATGGGATTGACTCAGGGCATGGCATGATTCATCACTTCAGATTACTCATTTCCAGTCATCCACTGTCCAGTGTCATGGCTCTTTACACCACCTGGAGCCCCGCTTAGCGTTGACTATAGAAATGTGTGGCTAATGAACACACCCATCGTTTTAGCTAAATTGCTGGTAGAGTTAAGTGACTCACGAATGACTCCTTCAGCCGAGTTGATGTGATTTATCGTTGTGTAATGCAAATCATCCTTTTCTTCTCATCTAAATTTTTTCAGCCACCCTCCTCAATGCTCGACTGTCCCTGTCCATCAGCGTATGAGGTCTGTCTGGTCTTGATTTAGAAGTGGTTGTTTCTTCAAGTCTTTATTTCACAATCACATCATGAACAGTCGATTTAGAAGGTTTGAAATGTCCTTGATTGATACTGTTAAACAAGTCATTTCGCTTTGACCGGTTAAAAAATTATTTGTTGCGGCTGTAATTTCCATCCATGGTCATTGTCAAGGTTAGTGGGAAAAACTTTATTCCAAACTTTCAGAAGGACGTGGGGCCCGTCGTCATGAAAACTCTTGATAGTTTTGTTACTCAGGTGACATTCAATGACTAGTCGACGTTCGAAGCCAATGGGGTCTCCTGCCCCACTAGTTCTGCTGTTTGGCCTACTGCTTCTCTACTGACAGTATTCTCTACCTCCTTTTATACTGATGGCTCCACCTCTTGTCCTATCTAGTGTTCACTTCTGTATCTACAAGTGTGTACGGAAACTTTTGATCACATAGTTCACACGAACGTTTTACTAGTAGTGTTACCAACGAAAATAAATAAATATAAATACCTTGCATGATGAAATGTGGATTTTCCAGCGTGACCAGAATGCACTGAAAGACGTACTCAGAATCATAAACGAAAAAAAAGAATTATCAAATGGAAACTGGCGCTATTGTGAATGTGTTTACAGACGTAAGGGACGTAATCTATATTGAATGGATCCAGAATGTCAAACTTTTGATAATCATCACATATAATATTTCGTACAAGCTGATGAAATGTATACGAAAATGTGAGAATAAAAAAAAACACAGATTGTGCACGAACAGCACGAAAGATTTCTGTTTTATTCATTGTGTAAATAGAGTTTTAAGAAGGTAAATATGCAGGGTGGTCAGAAATTTCCGGCACAGACTTCTATGGCTTATAGAGGGGAGTGAGTACTTCGTATTTTGAATAGGAACCCATGTCCAGAAACGCCACCAAACGAGACTACAGAGCGTCAAAGTTAGAGGCGCGGGCGTCTGTAAATGTACGTATACACGGGATGATTCCGTGATGATGTTACAGACTTACTAGGATGATGGAGAACGATAAATGTCCTAATTTGAACTAAGGATCCCTGCACCGGAAACGAACGAGTCGAAAGTCATAAACGAAAACCGTTCTGATATCTCTGGCACTTGAATACGTGTACCGGTTCTTGTGTTGCGAAGAGTGTAAGGTTAGTAGCTTTCAGAGGTGGTAGTGTGGACAAAACGAGAGAAAATGTCCAGTAAAAGTGGGCTCTAAAGTCCGTACCTTAACAGCTCTGAACACTTGCTCAATACAGGAGATGTGTTTCACGTTAATTAAGATGAACGAATGGTCATAGCTCCTCAGGTATGCATTTTAGAGCCCACGTTTTGGACATTTTTTCTTGTTTTTGTCCACACTACCACCTCTGAAAGCTACCAACCCTACACTCTTCGCAACACAAGAACTGGTACATGTATTCAGCTTTCAGATGTATCACAACGGTTTTCGTTTATAACTTTCGTCTCGTTCGTTTCCGGTACAGGGATCCTTACTTCAAATTAACACATTTATCGTTCTCCATCATCCTATAACGTCTGTAACATCATCATGGAATCACCCCGTGTATACTTTCATTTACAGACACCCGCGCCTATAACTTTGACACTCTGTAGTCTCGTTGGGTGACGTTTCCGGACATGGGTTCCTATTCAAAATACGATGTACTCACTCCCCTCTACAAGCCCTATAAGTCTGTAACGTGCATTTCTGACCACCCTGTATAACTCAGTCCCAAGAGGCATTGGAAGGCCTAACGGTAGCGACCGGCCGCCGTGTAATCCTCAGCACACAGGCGTCAATGGATGCGACCATGGAGGGGCATGTGGTCAGCACACCGCTCTGCCGGCCGTATGTCAGTTTACGAGGCTTTTTTTTTGTTTTGTTTATTTGGCCTTTGAATGTGTACTCAATTTAGCCCGTCAAGTAGCTCCTCAGTTTGCCTCACAAGGGCTGAGTCATCCCGCTTGCCACCAGCGCTCGGCAGACCAGATGCTCACCCATCCAAGTGCTAGCCCAGCCCGACAGCGGTTAACTACGGTGATCTGACGGGAACTGATGTTACCATTGCGGCAAGACCGTTGGCAGGTAAATATAAGTTTTACTTTTAAGCTGAGCTTGTACGTATGTACACAGGATGATTGTTATTGACGTCTAAAAGCCCCTGAAACCTCTGAAGCAACGTATATGTCGCTGAGACAAATAATTTAATACGAGACACATGGGGCCACAAATGTAGGGAAATACCCCAAAAATAGACGAGAAATTGAACATGTGGCGTCACCAGATGACATATCTCACCACAGATGAAGCGTTTGCGCTTGGGAGTAAAGGGATGATTGAGCGATGCAATACTTGCATTCGAGCAAACGATGCGAATATTGAACACATTTTGCAAGTATGATCTGTTGTAAACGCAGAAGTTACAAAATTATTGTCCTCGCTGCAATCAAATAAAAGCTTATCTTATTTTGTGTTTCTTTCCTTTTGTTCCTTCTATTTTTTGTTTATAGACGCTATTTAGTGAAGAAAACATAGGCCATTTACCGGTAAGGACGTAGTTCGGGAGTCTATACTCGTTTACTTCTGACGCAGTACCGTATGTTTCTGCTGTACTGTACTTCGCAATAAACCGGCGGAGATCGCGCGACCGGTAAATAAAATAATAAATCTCACCTCAATATAAACATATACCCACGTGGGCCCGGAGCCGCACCGGCGTGAATACCTGACTTGGATTGGGATGATATCCTGCTACAGAGTGATAGACTCAACCGCTGCATGTGCAGCGAGACATCTCATATGGTGACGCCACACGTTCAGAATTTGACAGCCACTTTTCGGGTATTTACCGACGTTTGCGACCCCTTATTTCTTATATTAAGTTGTCTCAGCGTCGTCTACGTCGCATCGAAAGTTTTAAACGTTAATAACAACCACCCTCTATATATTTATGAGATTACTAAAAAAATGGCTCTGAGCACTATGGGACTTAACTACTGTGGTCATCAGTCCCCTAGAACTTAGAACTACTTAAACCTAACTAACCTAAGGACATCACACACATCCATGCCCGAGGCAGGATTCGAACCTGCGACTGCAGCAGTCGCGCGGGTCCGGACTGCGCGCCTAGAACCGCTAGACCACCGCGGCCGGCATGAGATTACTCTATTGCTCTCTAGGTCATTACATTCGTTTGAAACGATTGTGATATCCTATAATCACTAATCTAATTCGATCGATGCCAAGCATAATTTTTGCATGTTTATTTCTTTCGTCGAGCGCACATGCCTATTCGGTCCAGAATAATGATGCATACTGTTATGTTTCCTGCATACCCTGGTGGTTGTTCTTGTCCCACACGGCGGGTGAAAGTGAATCAGTGTCCTAGTCGTGATCAAGCATGTGTCTTTTTAGGGATCCTGTCTGGTGATTAGGCAGTTTGAGTCATGATTCTGGCACATTTCTGCCACTTTGTGTTAGTCACTTAGACTGTTGGTGAATTTTCGATGTAGTTACAGGTTATGTATTATATATATCGTTCTTTAGCCTAATCTGTGTCTTGTCGAAGGTCACCTAAAGCGTGGAGTAATAAATTCACATGCTACAAAAGCTATGGTGGAATTTCCTAACATTAATCAGAGTAGCTGGACCTCGATTTGAACAGTGGCCTTCCCAGGTAAGAGTGCCTAACACTTCAAAACTCATAGCAGAGACAGGTGTTTTTGGATACGCCCGTGAGACTCAGGCATATCTAAATATGTCACATACTGGTCCGATAAACAGTAAGATATCAGATTGTGGAGCAAAAGCCTATCAGACAGAACAAAACGAATTCGACTCGCAACTATATGATGTTGAGCAACTAGAATTCATTGCATGACAAAGGGCAAGGCTGCAGGGAAGTGTAAGACTTCTAATTAAAAATGGCAGGATCAATTCGAAATTTTCTAGCAACGAAACAGCGCAACCCAAGCACATTAAATGAGTCCATTATCAGTGTAACGAATGAGAAAGAGGTGATCATTTAACGAAATACCCATACCTGAAGCAAATGCCGAGGCAGATCAGGCTGGCGCACTCTAGTGAATCGATGAAAGAAGGAAATGCACAGTACTGTAAGGATATGACGGATAGAAAAAACAAACGAAGGTTATGGTTTAACGTCCCGTAGACGAAGAGGTCATTGTAAATGGATCAGGAGCTTGGATTGGGGAAGGAAGTAGGCCGAGCCCTTTCAAAGGATCCACCCCGATATTTAAGCGATTTAGGAGAATCACGGAAAATGTAAATCTGGTTGGAAATTTGAGGGAAATTTGAACTAAACAGTTAATGGAGGGGTACTAAAGATGAATAGACTGACAGGAAATCTGTTGTTTTAGACATTGACAAATCGGAGAAATATACCAGAAATAAAAAGGAAAGCAATGCGGTGGGTGCGAGATGTAGCACAGACAATTGACAAAGTCGTGAAATAATGATGTTACTTGTGCAGTACCGTGGTCAGAATTTCACAGTGAACTGATAAAATGAAACACGTACACTGAAGTGCAAGGCAAGATAGGCTCGTACTGTCAATGAAAAGAGTAAATTAGTTTGATCTGGTGTCAAGTTGCCATGAAACAGGAGACAGCGTCAAATTTTCAGAAATAGTTCTTGTCACACAGTCAAAGAATTGCAGAACAACACATCTATAGAACTGCTATTTTAACGTCACAGGTTTTTTATTTAGTTACGGGTTTTACGCAGACAAAAAACTAGAAAATATGTGAGATTAATTGGATACAAATTTGTTCGGTTTGAGAAAAGATAGGACAATACCAGAAGCAATCGTTTTTCCTTTGGACTTGGTTGTAGAAGAGAGAGATGACTTTGTGACGTATGTCGGCCTGGAGAAGCCGTTTGCAAAGTGGAAATACGTGGTCTAAATCCCAAGGCGAAAGGAGATGAAATAACAGAATAGATGAAATCATGAAATATAAAGAAACGAGCAGGAATCATACAAATATCGAGAAAAGCAAGTTGATATTAGAAAAAGTGTTATTCAGCTTGTTAGCGCTCTAATTTAGCTTGCATATCAGTTAAGTAAATGAAAAATGGAAGCACATAAGATCTGTGGAAAGCGATAATAAATCGTTGTTACTATCATATAGCGTCACCCTCAAGTCAATGAAGACATCGCTGCTAGTTTCGGTCGCTGCCCGTTCCCAGTGCATCTATAATGACAAATATGGGTACTCAGTCGTCGTTACATTAAAAAATCTCATATCATATACTATGGCTGTGTGCGTTGACCGTATGCCGCTGTGTAAAGCGGGTGACCTTGAGCGGGACTTAGCCGCAGAACGAGGCTGTTGCGCAACACGGTCCCTAGTATTACTAGGACCGTGTTGCAGAATAATTCATTTCCCGTTGCGCAACGGCGCTGATAACTGCCGCTGTGACGTCTTATCAGTGGCGTCATCCGGTCCTGAGGCAGCTGCAGGCTCATTCGACTCGAGGCAACCGCACGCTATTATTCCTCTAATTTTAACTGGGTCATGGAAATGACTCAGTTTCAACTGAGTTGGAGACGGTTCGTTTGGTGGCGCAACGATCGAGCGCCATTGGCGCTCTGTAGTTAACTGTTTATTTATTCAAAGGCGAACCTTCAGTTTTAATACGAAGTCCAATAATCTTTTCCTTTCTGTGTGAGAATATTAACTCATTTACATAGTCATGCGCGTCAAACATACCGGCAACGAATATTGACTTTTGGTCTGTACTTAAGACTTTTAAATTAAGGACATATTCCAGTAATTAAGGAAGAAACTTAAGAACACTAATCAAAAATACAAATTCTGTTGATATGTGGAAGGTAAAGAATTTATTTTTCCCACCGTTGTTGAAGGAGATCCTTTCAATGAATACCTACTAAAATACCACTAATGCGGATTTTAAACGAGTGGCACGAAAGGAAACACTTCAGCACATGCCTGGAAAAATCTTTTTTGAAAACTAAAACGATGGCAGAAGCCTAAGCTCACACACTGGCATATGAAAGCAATATCAAATATATAAGGCTATCAGCCTCGATTACGGTAATGAAACCAACCTTACATAGGCTTGAGCCCCAATAATTGAGCCTCCATCAGAATCTATAATTTGTCTAAGAGGGCATTGCCTAGAAATAAAACTAAAACAGCCTGAATAGGCGTAGTCACATTTTAAAAATGTGGTACATAAGTACTAAGTCAACAGCAAAACTTAACTTACGCTCTGATGTGCGCCTCATCTCCATGGACGCCATGCGGTGGGCCTCAGGAGCTCATGTGAGCCAATCACAGGGCTCTGAAGGCACTAAATCTCCTCTCCCACACAACAGCACAAACTCCAGGGCGAGAGTGAAGAAACCTGTGTCTCTGGAAAAAAAAAGAAACTGCCAATTACTGGTTTCGTTAAGTTTTTACACGGTGGGGAGGGGGGGGGGAAGATTTTCTCCGATACCGTGCCAATATGAGGTGTAATAAGGATTCTATCTCTAAACGTTTCTCAGATGCCGCAGTTTCTTGCAAACTGAGGTGGCCAATGGGAGTGGTTCACAGGCCTATTTGCAGTACTGGCAAATACGAAAACTTGTGAATTTTTATGATGCATGGCTCTGCACACGATGCCTGGTTTACAACTACACTGTGTAGATGCATTCCTTCAGACCATCGACCCCAGCGCATACTTCAGCTCGTACCACAGCAGGTATCATGGCATTGTTCTGCTGGAGACCTGTCTCGACGAGGGGCTGCCCTGTCTCGACAAATCACTAAGGGATGGGCTCGCCGCCAATACTTTCCATTCCCAACATCCCGTTACTATGAGCTAAGAACCATAAAATTGCCTCATGCTTTTAGCACCCTACCAAGCTCCATCAATGTCTGCTCAGGCTGTTAACTTTCTAGGGTCTCGCTCAAGTTGCGTCAGGTTGTAATAAAATCTTTAACAATTTTCCGAATGCTGAAAATAGGTAAGAGATTAACGTGTCCTCTCTCAACAATGCATGCACGTTAGCATGCTTATGTTCAACATTCTGGCGGTTACACCGGTTATTAATGTACCACAATTTCACATCTCCAATGACTTATCTCGCCTTTACATTCACCTGTGATCTTGCAACGTTAATCACTTAAATATGTTACCTAGACAAATACACTCCTGGAAATGGAAAAAAGAACACATTGACACCGGTGTGTCAGACCCACCATACTTGCTCCGGACACTGCGAGAGGGCTGTACAAGCAATGATCACACGCACGGCACAGCGGACACACCAGGAACCGCGGTGTTGGTCGTCGAATGGCGCTAGCTGCGCAGCATTTGTGCACCGCCGCCGTCAGTGTCATCCAGTTTGCCGTGGCATACGGAGCTCCATCGCAGTCTTTAACACTGGTAGCATGCCGCGACAGCGTGGACGTGAACCGTATGTGCAGTTGACGGACTTTGAGCGAGGGCGTATAGTGGGCATGCGGGAGGCCGGGTGGACGTACCGCCGAATTGCTCAACACGTGGGGCGTGAGGTCTCCACAGTACATCGATGTTGTCGCCAGTGGTCGGCGGAAGGTGCACGTGCCCGTCGACCTGGGACCGGACCGCAGCGACGCACGGATGCACGCCAAGACCGTAGGATCCTACGCAGTGCCGTAGGGGACCGCACCGCCACTTCCCAGCAAATTAGGGACACTGTTGCTCCTGGGGTATCGGCGAGGACCATTCGCAACCGTCTCCATGAAGCTGGGCTACGGTCCCGCACACCGTTAGGCCGTCTTCCGCTCACGCCCCAACATCGTGCAGCCCGCCTCCAGTGGTGTCGCGACAGGCGTGAATGGAGGGACGAATGGAGACGTGTCGTCTTCAGCGATGAGAGTCGCTTCTGCCTTGGTGCCAATGATGGTCGTATGCGTGTTTGGCGCCGTGCAGGTGAGCGCCACAATCAGGACTGCATACGACCGAGGCACACAGGGCCAACACCCGGCATCATGGTGTGGGGAGCTATCTCCTACACTGGCCGTACACCACTGGTGATCGTCGAGGGGACACTGAATAGTGCACGGTACATCCAAACCGTCATCGAACCCATCGTTCTACCATTCCTAGACCGGCAAGGGAACTTGCTGTTCCAACAGGACAATGCACGTCCGCATGTATCCCGTGCCACCCAACGTGCTCTAGAAGGTGTAAGTCAACTACCCTGGCCAGCAAGATCTCCGGATCTGTCCCCCATTGAGCATGTTTGGGACTGGATGAAGCGTCGTCTCACGCGGTCTGCACGTCCAGCACGAACGCTGGTCCAACTGAGGCGCCAGGTGGAAATGGCATGGCAAGCCGTTCCACAGGACTACATCCAGCATCTCTACGATCGTCTCCACGGGAGAATAGCAGCCTGCATTGCTGCGAAAGGTGGATATACACTGTACTAGTGCCGACATTGTGCATGCTCTGCTGCCTGTGTCTATGTGCCTGTGGTTCTGTCAGTGTGATCATGTGATGTATCTGACCCCAGGAATGTGTCAATAAAGTTTCCCCTTCCTGGGACAATGAATTCACGGTGTTCTTATTTCAATTTCCAGGAGTGTATACTCCTAAAATTTCATTACCCTACATTAACTACGGTGTTGCGACTTTTTACATCAGTGTATAATTAATGCAATCTTCGCGCAACTACTCATTCATCATACCTTCCAAAGATGGACTTGTTTACTTTTAAAAATATTTTCGGGAATTAATTTTGATGCATACCACGAGTATGATAACATTGACTGAAAAATCGGTGCTGGAGGTTGAACATGAAGGCTGCTGTGAACAGTTATTGTATAAGCACAGTTGTGCAATTTCCACTGAGTTTTCAGAAGCAGACTGCACTTTTGAATCCTCAAAATAAAGTTTTTAACCTGTGTTTGGATGTAAAAATAAACGTACATGGCTTCCATAGAGATGAGCAATTTGGTGATATTACTACTACCGTGCAAGTCAGTTGACCCTTGTCATCTACAAACATAGAAAAACACTTGACGGTATTAGTTTATGCACTCCAAGAATACAGTATCAGACAAAAATTATCAGCAACGTATGGTTTTAAGATGCTCTCAGGATATGTTTGTAAACTGAATTTGTCAATTTCCTGGATTGGGAAAAAGTGACGTGAACATTTTTTAAGGAATCGGTAAAGGGACTGACCTCTTCTGTACCCCAAAGACCAAATTAGTCATTAGTTTCTTATAAGAACATGAAAACTTTAGGCAACAATTTTCCAGATGCTGTGATGGAATATTGCGCCGTATATGAATTGCAACGGGGATTCGTTTTCCTCCCTTATGCGATAACGTGCATCGAATGCTCGTCTTTGCAGCACTCTTACTCGGAGTTCTTTTCACACAAGTTTTAATTCTTTATTAATCCAAGTCGCTTGACAAATTAAGACAACCTTGTTAATATTATTTATTTATTCCTTACCTTATTAACGCTCCTATTCCTATCAATTTCGACGCGGAAAGAAAAACAGAAGGAACAAAATTCAGTACGCAGCCAGATGATCTGGTCGTTACGTCAGCGGCGCTTTCATTGCACAGCGACTACGTTCTGGCTATAAAAGCGGCAGTTGAAAAAGTTCTTTCCTCGATTTCTAGGAAAATACGCATTTGTGAACATTACGTGTGAGTATGAAACAGTCTCATTTTTCATTTATCCATCGATAATGTCAAATTTAAGTCCACTGCACGTCATGATATTTAGGGTGATTTTCTCAAAAAATGGGCTGTTTTTGAGGCAAAATACCTTGTTTTTTTTTTCGTTTTAGGGTGTACATAAACGACCTACCAAATATGAGCCAAATCTGTTGCCCGTGCATGAGGCTTTTCCCTTGTTAGACCAAATCATAATCAAATAAAATACAGCTTAGCCCTTATTACGAATTTAACCTCTCCTTGTTAGTTATGATATTAAATAACTCATAAACTATACATTTTTAACGTATTGGAAGCAGTGGTGGTACAGCTCAAGTGCACGGTTTATTGGCGCCAGGTTCTTAGGCAGTTACCCGAGGTACCGCGTATCTTACGCGGCCAAATGGCGACAACGCTGGCGGATACGCAGGCAGCAGTTTCTGCTCGGTTGCAAAAAGAAAGCCTGAATATTTAAAGCTGGGAAACAGCAGAAGGAGATGCATTGCCTGATAATATAATAAGGCACTCAGTGACATAGTCGAAAAAATGTTCAAATGTGTGTGAAATCTTATGGGACTTAACTGCTAAGGTCATCAGTCCCTAAGCTTACACGCTACTTAACCTAAATTGTCCTAAGGACAAACACACACAGCCATGCCCGAGGGAGGACTCGAACCTCCGCCGGAACGTGACATAGTCGGATACCGATGTAACTTCGTACACGTACGCACAATAGGCGAGCATGTATATGAGTAGAGTTGCAATTCCCTGTGTTGCAAAGGCAGCCAGAGTGCCTCAGTGTTGTTCGTGTTACCAGGCTTGGTATGGTATACATGGGGGTCTGAACAGCGTCTCGACACGGACATGGGGATGCCAGGTAAAAAAGTGAAGTGCCTGTACGGTATTATTTGGCTGGAGACCCCATTTGGGGTTATTCAGCCGCCTAGTGCAAGTCTCTCTTATTTGATGCCGTATGTAAAGTGATGATAAGCACAATACCACACATAGTCCCCGAGCGGATAAAAATTCCGATCCGGCCGGGAATCGAACTCGGAAATTCGTGTGCTACAGAGTTAGTACC
Source organism: Schistocerca piceifrons (assembly GCF_021461385.2). Lineage (NCBI taxonomy): Eukaryota > Metazoa > Arthropoda > Insecta > Orthoptera > Acrididae > Schistocerca > Schistocerca piceifrons. The sequence continues at coordinate 827,575,765 of NC_060139.1, forward strand.
ATTGAGAGGGTTTGAAAGAGGAGACTATAGGGTCTCCACTAGGCCAGGTGGTCGAAACGTGCAACATCCAGGCTTGTGGGGAGTTCGGATGTGACGGTGGCCCGGTACTGGACTGCTTGGGAACCTGAGAGGATGCATACCCGGCATCAAGGTTCTGGTCAACCACATCTGGCTACCATATGGGAGTATCACCGTACTGTGCGGAAAGCACACCGAAACCCCACGCGTCCCGCACCACTGGTCGGAGGGTAGCAGCAACCTGACTAGGGAATTACTGCCACATGCGTATGCTGGCTTTAACACTACAACATTAACGGCTGCGTTTGGTATGGTGTCGTGACCAGGAAGCTTTGAACCGCTGATGAATCGCGTCTCATTGAGGTCAACAACGAATCGCGTTTCTGCTTTACACAGGGTGACTGATAGCTATCGCCAGAGAGTGTGGCGGCGACTTCCGGAAAAGACCAATTCTTCCAATGTTTTGGAGATGAGTTATCTGGAGTCGTCGGGTCTGGCTTCACGTGTCGGCTGGTAGAGACTGAGGGAGCTCTGACGGCATAACGGTACGTCACAGAGATCTTGCGAGCGCATGTTACCTCCTCATGCGACAGTACTGTGGAAGTATTTTTCACCAGGACAATGTTCAGCAACATGTGGCATGTCTCTCAATGAAATGTCTTCGTTACCCTTCTCAGTCGAATCTCTGCCTGCATCTAGGCTGGACGGTTGCAGTGCCATACTGACAAGTAGGCTCATACTGTTAAGTCCTTGTAAATTTAATTGGACTTTGTAATCAGTGAAATACCGTGACATACCCTTTCACCGCCTGCCGGAGTGGCCGTGCGGTTCTAGGCGCTACAGTCTGGAACCGCGTGACCGCTGCGGTCGCAGGTTCGAATCCTGCCTCGGGCATGGATGTGTGTGATGTCCTTAGGTTAGTTAGGTTTAAGTAGTTCTAAGTTCTAGGGGACTGATGACCACAGCAGTTAAGTCCCATAGTGCTCAGAGCCATACCCTTTCACCGAGCGAAGTGTCGCAGTGGTTAGAAACCGGACTCGCATTCGGGAGGACGACGGTTCAATCCCGCGTCCGGCCATTCTGATTTAGGTTTTCCGTGATTTCCCTAAATCACTCCAGGCAAATGCCGGGATGGTTCCTCTGAAAGGGCACGGCCGACTTCCTTCCCTAATCCGATGAGACCGATGACCTCGCTGTCTGGTCTCCTTCCCCAAACAACCCAACCCCAAAACATACCCTTTCAACCCGTGAAGTTACATCTAATTTCCTCCTCCCCTTCTGGGTGCTTTACTTTTTTTGTCAGGCAGAGCATCTCGATGGAAATTATCGGCCAAAAGTAGTCTGACATCGTTGGCTTTTGCTCTACAGTGGACTGAAATAAATGTTTGGAGTACCGTTAAAGGTCACATTAAGAAGTATCCCTTATTTATTGCTGGTAACTAGTTTTGGGCGTTATAAACATTTTCAAACCATCCGTCTTCGTAAGTAATTAAAATAGTAAAATACGCATGTTTGGAAGTAGCCACAGTACACACTCCAGAACGACAATACAGACAGTTCAACAAACAACAAACAGACTATGCAAACAGTACAGAGAGAACTACAGATGACTGTTGTGGAACATCGTTGATGGTGCACAGCAAACAGAAAAACAGTTATCATAGGACAGAACTTGACGAAAAGTGATGGTGATGAAAAGAAGTCGAATTACATTTTAAGTTTTGTGCTAGAATATGCAGTACTACATAGGAGTGGAAGTTTCTGGGAACGCCATGAATACTATTAGCACAAAATTTATACATGTCAGCCGCAGACTCGAAGCAGGGAAAATGGAGAAGGCTCGTATATCCTACACCTCGGTCACCACATCAGGCTGAGTTGGGCGTAGGGAGGAGGCAAAAGTTTACACTTCGAAAGTGGCGCAGTTGACTTTAGCGAGGCTGAACTGACAGATTACGTCGCGGCGCTCTGCAGATATTTGTTTGCCTCTAAGGTTTCGCATGCGGTAAACCCCGGGATTATAAGCCGGAGCAGAAGCGAGCCGAGGCGAGGCGGGGCTTTGGAATACGCGTGGCCGCAAATCGCCGCTGCCTCTGAGGGAGATCAAGATTGCACCTCTCACCATGTAAATGTCGCTGATGTTCACATGTTTATAGAATAAATAATACTCGCAAGAGAACAGTATTCCGTTTCTTATAAAACCGTCACTTGCCATCACTATTTCATCATCCGCTGTGCACGTCAATTCGTTTCTGTTTTCCGTTTTGAAATTTGGAGCTATTGTAGTGGGTGTCTTCTACATCTGCATAAACATTTAGGTATAACACACGTACCCTTTTAGCTTTTCATTCATTAGGTAGTTCTCTGTGTAGCGCGGGCTGGTCGTTATCGTCCATGTAAAATCAGGAACTTCAGCCAAATACGTGACAACCGGTAATTGAGGAGGCGGAGTTCCAAAAATGGGAATATTTTGGAGGGGTTTCCACTTCCGGCGTTTGTCTTGCAACCAATGGATGGGAGACACTTTTAATGTAATTCTGGAACTATGTCACACACAAAAGAGAAACTATAGTGTGTGTGAAATGTCTTTGTTGGTGATCATACAGCGTCGTGCCGATGACCTGCTCGACATGTGCTGTGTACCCAAGTCACTATCCATCAAGGGTGGTTACAATGTCTGTGTTTGTAATAACATGTGTGTGAAATCTTATGGGACTTAACTGCTAAGGTCATTAGTCCCTAAGCTGACACACTACTTAACCTAAATTATCCTAAGTACAAACACACACACCCGTGCCCGAGGAAGGACTCGAACCTCCGCCGGGACCAGCCGCACAGTCCATGACTGCAGCGCCCATAGAGCGCTCGGCTAATCCCGCGCGGCTCTGTGATTGTAGTGTGCAGATACAGCAACTATACAATGTCCTCTGGGCATGCAAGGATGGATATCTGAAGGAACAAACTCTGTTCTGATGATTACAGCTGTGGTAAATATTACGAAAAGAATTCTCATTTTGCGAATCTGGATTGACGTCAGCTGTTTGCGAGGCATGAAAATTCTTGTCGGACTCGTACCTAGATTTCCCGCTTATTGCGAGCGATCGTCCTAACCGCTTCGGCCATGCAGGTACGCCTTCAGAACCGATCCAAACCTCCATATGTCACACATGTCTATAGTTGTCTAGCACACACTTTAGGTGATATGCTATTCTCGCAACAGGGAGAGACATTCGTTACGATCCATCCTGACGTATCCACACTTCAACGGGCTAAATTGATAAAATATTTGTCTCTCCTTCTCTAGTAATCAGCAGATGTACGAGCGTAAGGGATTCATATTCGTGATATATGGATCGATCCTAGAGGCCTGTTCGGATAGCTGAAGTGGTGAAGCCGATCGCACTCGATTAGTGGGAAATACGAGTTCGAGTCCTTGCCCGGCTCCAATTTTCAAGTGTCGCAACCAACTGAAGTCAACCCAGATTTACGAAACACGAATACATTTACTCATAGGTCAATATCTCCTACAACAACAACACTCGTTCGGTTCGCTGTTCTGTAAAGGGTAAAACTGTAATTGACAGCTATCCGCTCTTTATTGCTTTGGTTCATGGTCCTTTCCTATTTTGTTGGCGGTGAGATCATAGTTGCAATATACACTGAAGAACCAAAGAAACTGGAACACGTGCCTGATACCGTGTAGGGCCCCCGAGAGCACACAAAAATGCCTCATGAAATTGAGTAACGTCTGAAGTAGTGCTGGAGGGAACTGACACCATGAATGGCACAAGGCTGTCCATAAATCCGTAAGAGTACAAGGTGTTGGAGATCTCTTCTGAACAGCACGTTGCAAGACATCCCAGATACGCTACATATTCATGTCTGGGGAATGTTCCTTGAGCCACTTTGTAGCAATTATGGACGTGCGGGCTGTCGCACGTCCTGCTCGAATTGCCCCAGTCCGTCGGAATGCACAACAGACATGAACGGAGGATGCAGGTGATCATACAGGATGCTTACATATGTGTCATCTCTCAGAGTCGTATCTAGACTATCAGGTGTCCCATATCACTCCAACTGCACACACCCCACACCATTACAGAGCCTCCGCCAGCTTGCTGACATGCAGGGTCCATGGATTCATGAGGTTTCTATAGCCGCACATGTCCATCCGTTCGATACAGTTTGAAACGAGATTCGTCCGACTAGGCAACATGTTTCCAGTCATCAACAGTGCTGCGTTGGTGCTGACGAATCCAGCAGAGGGGTAAAACTTTGTAACGTGCAGTCATCAAGGGTACACCAGTGGACCGGCTCCGAAAGCCCATATCGATTATGTTACGTTGAATGGTTCGCACGCTGACACTTGTTGATGGCCAAGCATTGAAATCTGCAGCAATTTGCAGAAGGGTTGCGCTTCTGTCACGTTCAACGATTCTCTTCAGTCGACGTTGATCCCGTTCTTGTAGGATCTTTTCCCGGCCGCAGTGATGTCGGATATTTGATCTTTTACGGAATTCCTGATATTGACGGTACACTCGTGAAATGTCCGTATGGGTAAATGCCCATTTCAACGCTGCCTCGGAGAGCCTGCGTCTCATCGCTCGTGCACTGACTATAACACCACGTTCAAACTCGGTTAAATCTCGATAACTAGCCATTGTAGCAGGAGTAACCGACCTAACAAATGTGCCGGACACTTGTCTTATATAGGCGTTGCCGACCACAGCGCCGTACTCTTTTTACATATCTCTGTATTTGAACCAACCGTAAACCAGTTTCTTCTTAGCTTCAGTGTACAATATCTGATCAAAAGTATCTGCACAGCCATTAGCGAACATTAATATGGGGTTGTCCAACCTCCGCCTTTAGGAAGGCTTGATATCTTCTGGGGACACATTCAGTGAGGTGCCTAACCGGCTATGGAGGAATAGCTGCCACTCTTCCACAAGAGTAGGAAGAAGAGAATGAAGTTATGTTGAAAGCTGAGGTCTGGAGCGAAGTCGACATTCTAACTTATCATAAAGGTGTTCCAACGGGTTCAGGTCGCGACTATGAATAGATCAATTCAGTTCAGGAACGTTATTGTATACAGGTATTCTCTTCGTTCAAATGGTTCAAATGGCTCTAAGCACTATGGGAGGTCATCAGTCCCCTAGACTTAGAACTACTTAAACCTAACTAAGTACACCACACACATCCATGCGCGAGGCAGGATTCGAACCTGCGACCGTAGTAGCAGTGCGGTTCCGGACTGAAGCGCCTAGAACCGCTCGGCCACAGCGGTCGGCGGTCATTCTCTCAGAAATACTGCCTTATGAAAGGTGCATTGTCATAGTGATACAATGACAATGATTGTATCAGTGGATGTTCTTCTAGTATATGCAGTACACAATCCTGTACAATATATTCGCCACGCAGTCTCGGGCTCCTTGTCACGGTCCGCGCGGCTCACCCGTCGAAGGTTCGAGTCTTCCCTTGGACATGGGTGTGTGTGTGTCGTCCTTAGCGTAAGTTATTTTAAGTTAGCTTAAGTAGTGCGTAAGCTTAAGGACCGATTACCTCAACATTTTGGTCCCATAAGACCTTACCACAAATTTCCAAAATTTCCAAATCCGTCCGCATTCAGCGTTTTCTTGAGCACAAGAGATGTGTGGCTTATGAGGAGCTTTTAACTCACTACGCGTAGTCATTGTGTTATCTGAATTGTTGGTAGTAATACGAAATTAACGAGTGACTCTTTCCGCTGGTTTCATACCGTTTTTTACAATCACATTGTGACAATGCTCAACGGTCCCTGTTCGCCTCTAGATAAAGTTTGTTCTGGCCTTGCTTTAGCTGTGCTTCTTTCTTCGCGTTTGCCTTCGGCAGCATTAGAAGGGTTGAAAAATCCCTAATGGATTTGTAACTCAGGTAATATCCAATGACTGGTCACTTCGAAGCACTGAGGTCTTCTGATCGACCCATACTCCTGTTGGTGCTTCTCTACTGATAACATAATAGTCCTTCATTTCGTTTTATACTTCGATCCACCTCTCATGACATCTAGTGGTCAATTCCATATTACAGACAAGTGTCCGGTTACTTTTGTTCAGATGTTGTAGATTGTAGGAGATACGTGAGAAACGGACCGCTGCTAGCCCACTGTTACTGCTATCAGTTACGTTTGGTAATAGACTGGGGAAACATCTTATCAGGGTTATTAGTACACAAGCTACGACAGTGCGAGCACCATGTTGTTAATTTTCTGACGTTTCTGGAGACACTTAAGGGGGCTAGGACGTCAAACGGGCCGACTTGGAGCAGAAGAGGGATCACAAGACATTTTAATTTCCAGTGCCTATACTTTATCAAATAAAGTCATAAAACTTTGTCAGCATCACCAGGAAGAATTCAGGATTCACACTCATTTCAGTGGAAGTTCGGAAACATAACAAAATAATTTTTTTTACATGTGAAATTCATAAGTTTTTCACTTACTTATGGCTGCATTTGTTGCTATAGGTACACTTTTCTTCATAAGTTAGAGAGATTCTTCGATGAATTTTGCACAGCATACATACCATACTTACAGGTGTATGAAACTCTAGAATTTATTTAATTTATGAAAAAACGAATGAGCTGTTATATTTTAAACTTCATGTTTAGAAAAAACACAAATTTTATAGTTAATTATCTCAATTTTACCACAGTTTTTAATAAATGTGGAAAATTCTAGAGTTTCATACACTTTTAAGTATGGTTTGAATGCTGTGCAAAATTCATCGAAGAATCTCTCTTACTTTTGACGAAAAGTGTACCTGTAGCAACAAATGCTGCCATTAGTAAGTGAAAATAATAATGATATTTCACATGTAAAGAAAATTATTTCGTAATGTTTTCGAACTTCCACTGCTATGAGTGTGAATTCTGAATCCTTCCTGGTCATACTGACAAAGTTTTATGAATTTATTTGTAAAACTGTAGACAATGGAATTTAAAATGTCCTGTGGTGCCTCTCGTGCTCCGAGTAGGCCCGTTTGACGTCCTACCCCCCTTAAGAATCTGGAGCTCTATCATAGTTACCAGATCCTCAGTCTACTTGTGGCGATGTTTTTTAGGATGATTACTTTGGAAGGTACGCTGGACTTTTCGCCATATATTTTCCACCCGGTATCGGTTTTCAGCCATCTGATTACGCGATGAATATTATAGGATGATTAATATTAATGGCACAGTGGTGGAAACACCACTCCTGTCAGCCATCAAGGGCTTCTTCATGGTGCATTTTGAGGAACGGTCTCTGATCTCTGCATTACTTCCCCCGTCTTTACTCAGCACGTCGACGGTACCCACTAGAAATGACCTCTCGTTAAAGTGCACTGTCGAAATGGGGAAGCATGCTAAAACTACCATTCTTGGATGTGTCAGTTGAGCGGAAGACAAAGTGTATAGGAAACCAACCCACACTGATCGATACGTCAAAGCAAATAGTTTTATTTCTAAGAGATATCCGATTACTGAGCTAGATCCTGGTCTTACTCAAAGTATGAAGCCACTGAGGTGCTAGAAATGATAGGAACGTTTAGTTGCAGAAATTACATTGAAATACAGGTGCTTTGGTGCTTTCTCGGGGTTCATAGGCTTCCAGTACAGCAGTGCTGCAGTACGGGTGGCCTGTGCCAAAAGTCGCAGGGGCTGCAAAGGCGGCAGCAGCATCGCTCCAATAGGGTGCAGTCCCTTATGCAGGATCAAGTGCTCGAAAATAAGTGTCACGGTACCCTGGTGCCTCAACAGTACTCAGGCTGGCTCGCAGCTATGGCTAGTCAGTTCTCCACGGACGAGCTGTCTGAACTCTTACCGACCGCTGGAGTGTTTCCTCAAATAGAAGCTCTGTTGTAATAGTCCTGCGATCTCTCGGCCAACGCGAGTCTACCTGCCTGGGATATTCGCCTCTGACGCTGCGTGGAACCACCAACAATAATCCTCCATCTACGTCGAGATTGCCTCGCCAGAGCTGATCTCAGGGACTTGGCTATTTTGGCACGACGCAGTGTCTGTGTAATTGAAGACAATCTGTTGCAGAGACTTAATTGTGAATTGTTGCTTATGTTGTGTGATTACGCCCTGAGGGAGCAGGATTATAGTTTTATATTGTTCAACAAACTTGCTTCCAAATGTCTACCTGGGGCTTAGCTTCTCTGTGTAGAACCACTTCATTTTGAACGTTCGCCTTTCATGCATCGGATAAATACTCCATGCTTGGAAAAATTCAGTTGTTTCAGTCACGCACTGCCAATTTCTGTTCGAATGAGCTATGTTTGCCAACACGAGAGAGTAAAAACCTATGAAATGGAGTGCTTTGACTGACTTTAATCAAAGAGAACGCTGCGCAACAGAATTCAATTATGTTTCAACGTGATCTGTCTGACGAAAACGCTTCTTGCTTGTTCGTCGTTCGGAGCAGCACGCTGCACCACGCAGCTTTGCAAATGTATGTGAATATGAACGTACTAGACCAGCAAACATCTGTATAGCGTTCAGAACGCAGTAAGCCCAAGCATTGAAATAGCTTGCAGACATAGTTTAATATACGTACTCAGTTTTAATTGGGTTGTTTCCAAGCAACTTTCCACATGTTTTGTGCTTTATGTGAGCTTGTCATATGCAGTCAGTAGTCAAACGGCCAAGTCGAGTTGTCATTGGACCGCATTCACCATCTGGGAGGGGGGGAGGAGGGGGTATGGGGGTATATTTCATGGAATAAAGCGTGTTCGTCACTCGTATGTAGGACAGCTTACAACCCCCAGTGAAGAGGTATCTATCGAGTGCCTCATGTCCACTACGCCACAGGGACGTCACCTGGGGGAGATTTCATCATTAACACAGCAAGACCCAAGGAGTAACGGAGATGGAAGAAGAAATCGTACCTTGTAAACTACTCCCACCTGTTGCATTTTGTTGGCTTTGTAAATTTCTGTTTGTTTGGTCGCCGATCTGGTTACAGAGCAGCTCTCATTGCTTTCGCTGTGTTTATTGTTACCTCATGTTGCCTAGACTTTCTGTGTTCCTGTTCACTATGTTAATATTTGCATGTTGTTAACAACCATCGCTTTTACGCAGGGAAAAATTTGTTACAAATAACCCACTAGAAGGCACCATCTTAGCGAATGAAATTACCGATATTATTCCTTATAAGTTAGTGCCATGCTTTCTTGTTTCATACTTTGGCATCGGAAACAGTAAGTTGCATTCATTTTACTTGCTACATCAATGTTTCTTGTTCTGTGGTGTTTTCGCCGTTGCAAGAAGGTGTTTAGGTGTTTTACGTAACTTGGCATATTTTACCTAAGAGTGCTAGGGATCTACAGACTTGTGTAGCGACTCTACAGCTATAACTTCACGAACATGGCAGCATTTTAAGCAATCGCTGGGTTCAGTCTAGCTTGTGCACAGTCTTTGCGGTGTATAAAGTCTTTGAAGCCCTCATTCTTCAATTTCAGGAGGCAAGAGAAGACAGTAAAAGAAGCAAACAGATTGCTGTCTTTATGAGAGTCTATTGAGAAATATAACGTCGTCCGAGTTTATTCTTGATTTAGGCCTTGTTTTTGATGCTCTCGACCTACTTCACAACCTATGTCTAGGTCTACAAGAGAAAAATACTGACTTGTACAAAGCAAGCTGGAGGATAATGAATACAGTCCAAAATTTTTCAAGAAAGTATTGAAAATTCTGGTCCATATAACAGTATCACTCTTCGTGGTAGGAGACCATGAAGTTCAAAAGGGAATGAAAGACACAGTCCTTCAGTTAGTTCAGTTGATTTACATAAAAGTCTGGAAGCTGTTTGAAAGCGTCTGCTTCGAGGAGATGATGTTAATTTCGATGAATGCGCTAAGATATTAGATTCCAAGTATTAGCAACAAAATCCTCGAAAGCATCTAAAATAAATCTCGTAGCTACTCCATCTAGGTCGTCTCTACATGTACAGACAACATCTGCACGGCTGTCCATCAGACTGGTACCTCCCCTCACTCATTTCAAATCTAACTAATACATAGATTCACAACTGTTACAAGGTCATTATTCTGTATCTGATAGCAAAAGCAAGAAGCGTTCTAGATACGATGAGTGTAAATAGGAGGATACGTTAAAACTATCGAAGTTGCTGTAATAACATCTTCTTTCTGAGAACCGGCAGCTTTTTTCCGAAAACGTATGTGGCAGACAACCATCGGTATCGGTAAACAGTAAGTGAAGAATATGGAACAAGACAAAATAACTGTGGCAAAACCGTTAATTATTATAGGCGACAGCTGGAAACAAATCAGTTAGCAGATAGACAGGAGTAACAGTTACCTTCATAAAGTTAAATTCACCGAGCGATGTGGCGCAGTAGTCAGCACACTGGACTGGCGTTCGAGGGGACGACGTTTCAAACCCCGGTCTGGCCATCCAGATTTAGGATTTCGGTGATTTCTCTAAATCTCTTAATACAAATTCCATGATGGTTCCCTTCGAAAGGGCACGGCCGATTTTCTTTCCCATCCTGCTGTATCCCGAGCTTGTGCTCGGTCTCTAATGACCGCGCTGTCGATGTGACCTTAAACTCTAATCTTCCTTCCTTTTTAAAAAAATTACCTTACAGTGTAATACGTTCGATTCAACGAAAAGGTAAATGTGCCAGTTTCGTCATAGTGGAGACAAAAATGTAATTGATATAATGTTTTTGAAAAGATAATTTATCGCCACAGTCGTGTAAGATATTACACATGAATAGATGGTTGCAGTCGAAACCAGTCAAGGCCAACCAAGGCCAAGTTGAAAATTCTTCAGTGCCAATAAAAGACACCAAAATAAACTTATCTTTTTATTTATTGCTAGTTTTTCCTGGGGGGAGGGGGGAGTCCCTTTTCTTACTGATTACCTTGCATAAGGGGAAACCATAACTGCTGAATGCTCCATATTTCTTCTGGACAGAATACGTAGGTACAGATTTGGATTTAGGCCACTGCGATCTAGCAGACCTACTACATACTTCCGCTCTGGAGGTCCCCTTGCTTAATCTCAGGCACGAGCGGGGATATTTCCTTGTTTCAGTTCCCCCAGGATTGCCCCAGTCCCACTCAGCCCGCTGTCGAAATGGTTCTACCTCCTATTCCCACTTGTGAGAAAATCTCTAATGGGAAAACGTCTCCAGCCCACAGGAAGAGTGTATGGTAAATCTAGTTCTGAACTTTCCACACATGGATTTGCTCTATAATAATGCAATCTGCCATTGGAAAAACAGTCTATAAGTTGAAAACAATAAGTCTGTAGCGAAAAAATAGGAGCATTTTGGCTGATAAAACAACTGAGTCTTCCCAGCACGTCACTGACAATCGATATCAGAGATGTCTGCCGCGTGTGGGCTGTGGCGTTTGTTATCTCTGGCCGAGGCGGAAGGGAAGCCGTGTTGGCTGGCGCGCGATCTCCGTCGCAAGTCTGCTGAAAGACGTGCATCTACCTTGCACTTTTTCACTTATTTACGATATTGTAGTCATATTATTCTCATCACTAATAAGGCAATAGCTTGCCTGCTATTCTGGTGATTTTTTTCAGTAAGAAAATATAATGAAACTGGAGAGAGGAATGGAGCGAGGTACTTTTATTTTATTTCCATATACAAAAGATACATGGGATTCTCAGTCATCACGTTCGGTAAAATGCAGCCACCTTCGTAACTACTTCGTCTTCAGCGAATGTCTTTCCTTCTCCAATACTCCGTGATATTATTGAACATTTCATAACGGCCTTTGTGTGCTAGGTTTTCCCTTCTTTGTCGCCCAGGTGTGAACACGTGGCGAGTAGTGCTGCGCACGATACTTAATTGAACCAGAAGTAGCATGGCCCGCGTTTCTTGTTATTCACATTGGTAAATCAAGGTGTTGCAGAATGAGTTTTATGAATTTTATTAGTTTACAGACGGGAGGCCGTTTTAATAACATGCATCCACAAGTAGTTCATAGTTTGCCTTTTCAATTTATTTACGTATTAGCTATTATTAGAGTAAATTCTTTTCTGAATGGTCACCTTCCACCTTTCCTTGTCCATTTCGAAGGCTAGTATTGCGAGTGACTGCTGAATTTAGGTCATATCCCCCTACGCCCCCCAGTCTTGTATTAACGTTCGTAGGTAACAAGATATGTATACTCAATAATTATACTTCGTTTGTAAATGTGTAATTTCGATTTATAAAAAATGGTGGTGCTCCTAATCAGACTTTCCATGAAAAGTGTTAACCCCAGTTATAGAGATATCAAGGAAATGCTAGCGTTGAAATGCTCCTACTGAAAATGCTTCTCTTAAGGTGATAAAATTGATTGTAAATTCAGTTAGTAGTTTTTGTTTGATCTTGGTGGGTATTTTTATGCAGTCAGATACACGATCGTAGTGCCAAGCCCTAATTCCTTCGGATGCGCCGACGACTCTTGTATGTGGTGATTGTATGAAATACAACCCAGTCCTCCGTTCTTGATAAAGGAAAGTCACACTGATATTGCAGTTGAGAGCAAAAACCACGTTATGTGGTGAAAGGGTAGGCTCTGCCATTCCCAATCCCTTTTAAAGGGCAAGGCACTGCCTACGAACGAGGGAAGGAACACATGGTCTGCTGGAGGGTCTTGAATAACAGCCAGCTTGTGTACTGGAGTTGTGCCTGCGACCGCTGAGTACGGAGAACATCCCTGAGATGTGCGCATCGAAGACAGGCTGTTTGTCAGCCACTTCTTGGTGTCGTGCATGGAGACGGTGCCTGCATGGATGCTGTTGACTAACAGGCATAGGGTGCAGGGTGTCGGCCTGTCATTCTCTCGGTGCCGTGTACCGAATATGGTGAACAGAAACTTATCGGCTTGCCATTTTCTCACAGTTGCTTGTGTGTGTGTGTGTGTGTGTGTGTGTGTGTGCGCGCGCGCAGTGAGGGTACAAGACTTCTATCATATATGTGAGTGACGTTGTTCTCTCAATCAATACGATTGTACAGCAACGTGTTTCTTCATTTTTTTTTTCTTTCTCGTACATCATGTTCGTGTCATCCATTGAGTTCTATTAGTGTTGCGTATTGCGCTTGAACTAGTGTCCTGTTAAACGGCGTATGTCAGTTCGTTTGTCTCCCCTATATGTGAGGGGAGTCTGTTATTTGTTCTCATTTGCTCCCATTTGTTACAATGACTAAAGTGTGAGTTGCCATTTGTTTACTAATGCCTCTAACCACATGCTTTCAGCGCTGCAGAGGACTATCATGCCGTATTGAGATGATTAGTTGTGAAGCTTCCCACTGCTCCAGTATCTTTAAATATTTATTGCGTTGGTAGCGCTGAGGTTGTTTATCAGATAGTTCGGCGTATGCTGTTGATCTGAGTCCCACCACTCGACTCTGTAATGTTTAGTGTGCCAGTTGGGCCAACGTATGTAAAGATTTCGATATGTCTCAAGTTAAGTCACGTACATGCCATGCATGCTTTTTATGTAGAATTTTGTCGAGAATATTTATTTTAAAGAATTTTCTTATAGCTTGTAAATATCTTTCGAATTACAACAAAAGATACTTTATTTCCGAAGTTGCTGTTATTAAAAATTTAAATATTAGTCATAATATTTTCGGGTTAATACTGATCGTTAGCTGTCATTTCCACCTTTCCTGAATGACTGTGTCTTAATAATACATGTTTGCCTGAGGTATTTTTTATACAATAAGTATGAGATACTAGAGCCAAACATATTGCTAACAGTTGTAAAATCAGAGATTTGTTTTACTACTGCCAAATGTGATCCTATATATTTCGAGATAAATCGGCTGGGATCAATCAGAGTAAACTGCTCTTAGAATCACGTGTAAATCAAAAAAGGAAAAGGAATTATGTGTAAAGTTGAGGTTTGGTGTCTAATAATAAATGATGAATTGGCATTTCTTCAATAAAACCACCAGCAGCTTCCATTTCCTTCTCCCACGATCCCTACTGTTTCAGTGATCTCATCTCCAAAAATGGCTCTGAGCACTATGGGACATAACGTCTTTGGTCATCAGTCCCCTAGAACTTAGAACTACTTAAACCTAATTAGCTTAAGGACATCACACGCACCCATGCCCGAGGCAGGATTCGAACCTGCGACCGTAGCGGTCACGCGGTTCCAGACTGTAGCGCCTAGAACCGCATGGCCACTATGGCCGGCAATCTTATGTTTTGTCACCTTCGTCACGTAGTGAAAGAATGCAGAGACGAAATTAAAAAAAAATCCAATGGCAGGTCTCGACATAATTTCTGTGAAGTATCAAGTGAATATTCCAGAAGATGACAATTCACAAAATTATGAGAATATGGTTACACATTGTCGTAAATGTTACTACAGATTGGAACAGTGAAATGTCTTTTAAAAATGACAGTAGCAGAGCAACAGTATACTCAGTAAAACTTACAGTCAAATGAAACCGACATTCACGGTGTAAAAAGAGGAAAAGGTCATTACTTTTTAGGTTTATCTGTTATTTGGGGTCTTTTATTCTAGGAAAAGAATGGTGATTTGAAAGAACATCTCTTGCGCAGAAAGGCGGTATTACCTGGCCCATTAGATCTACGAGCACGTAACAGGGTGGCGTCGTCTTACATGGCGTCCGCCGACAGATAACACCCACCGAGACATTAGCGAGAGGAAAGGAAGGCGCTGTGTCGAATGACAGCGGTGGCGCCTGTCGGACACAAAGAAAAAAGCAGTGGGATATCTAGCTGCAGAAATTCCTTAGATGTCGACCAAGGGTAGCTTACTGCTAGGGCAAGGTGGAAAATTCTCCGACGGGCGTACAAATGACGGAAACGGCAGGTAGCATGCAGCTGGAGGTGATAAGACGCTGAGGCCATCATACTCAAAAGAAGAAAATAATTACAACTGTTATTCATCTCACCTGCATTGTTACTTAACAGGAGTGGAGCGGTAATTGCGTCCAGTAAAAGCAGAGTGGCCTTTTAAACCGTTTATTTACTACTACCCAAGCAATTAAATAAAAAATTCAAAACACAATTCAATTTTAGCTTTCCTTTGAACCATCAGTCAAATCTTTACCACCACAGTTAGAGTGCATGCACACGATACATTACTTGAATTAATCCTATAATCTTCTCAAGTTATCTGGGGCGTTCGCCATAGTTGAGCACTATGCGACTTAACTTCTGAGGTCATCGGTCGCCTAGAACTTAGAACTACTTAAACCTAACTAACCTAAGGACATCACACACATCCATGCCCGAGGCAGGATTCGAACCTGCGACCGTAGCGGTCGCTCGGTTCCAGACTGTAGCGCCTAGAACCGTACGGCCACCCCGGCCGGCCCGCCATAGTTCAGTGAACATAACTGGACACCTTAGTATATACAACGTAGCGGTCCACAGATACCACAGGAACCAGAACCGACACAAGTTATTCAAGCAATATCATAATTGGCTCATCTGAAAGGGAAAGTATATTATAACCGGACCATTCAATAATAACTGCCTTTGCTCGTAGTGCCGGGACTTTCCCCTTTAACGATGAAATTAAAGATTCCCCAATTAATAATTACTGTATAATAGTGCAAAGCTAGAATCCGGCCACTGAATTAATCAATTTTTTGCAGAAACCAGAGTAGATGGTCTTCTGACCCGCTGAGCCCGAATATCATAATTAAAATTGTTTCCTAACTCAGGGTTACAAGTAAGATTTGACTTTATGTTCCATGTGTATTGCTACTGTAACCAATAGGATACACATATTAATTGAATTTACCTAGAGTATTCTCTCCGTTTCTTTGCCTTCCTTTTATGGGTGGAGTCTGGAGCATCTCTCTCTGGCATTCAGCAGATATCAGCCAACGCAGTGGCAGTCCACCGTTCTCTGTACCTCTTTTCCATAAGGGAAATGTTCTGGTGGAAAAGCTCGCCGTACTCATTGCTGAATGGACCGCGGTTCTCTCAGAACACATGGCGGTGGAAGTATAGGAAGTGCATCTTCAGGGTCATGTTGTAGCCAATGATGTTACAAGCGTGAATGAGTTCATCCACAAGGCCCCTGTAATTTTCGGCTCTCCTGTTTCCCAAGAACAATGTTGTCAGGTTACGAAAACTGTGCCACGCGTGCAGCTGATCAGGGATTAGCGTTCACTCAGAGTGTATGTTCCCCCAACAGTCGGCGTATCTGTGGATCTATGAATATCATCTTTGTAACTTTTTATGTATCGACTCGTGGAAACGTCTTACACAAATACGGAAATGTTGCTTAATTTCTCTGCACAACATTAACAAATGCTATGATGGGTCCCAAATTAATGTGTGATGGAGGTAGGATTATTTTGTTTAACGTCACTAGATGTTGATATGATGGAATATTATTTTCCTTGGGACATATGTGTCTCAACTTCCTCTTAGATTATGATGGAAGCTAAAGAAATGAATTGAAATTCGTACCACAGCCAGAACTGGAACCTTGTTGTGCGTACTAGTCAGATGTGTTAGCCATTACACCACAGTAATAGTAGTGATCACACCGCTGCACGGAGAACCCTAGTCCAATGCTCTCCACAACACAAACTTTAGCTAGCGCCTAAAGCCCTTTTTTTCCCTTTCTCTGATCTTCAGTATTGCCGAGGCTCTCTGACATTGGATTAGCACCGCTGGCACCCTTGCTTTGTACGTAAAGGGGAAATCCTACCTGTACCCCAGGCGTAGGTGATTTGTTGATCTGATGGAAAAACATTTTCCTTGAAACTTATGTGTCTCAACTTTATCTTCAATAATCCTGGAAGTTAAAGAAATGAATTAAAAATTGTGCCATGGCTGGGACTCCAACCCGGGTCTTCAACTCGATAGTTGACAGAGTTGACAGAACTCAAGCAACCATAAATATAAATGTTTCACAGAGGATTATAAAGGGACGCAGACTACCAGCATCTGGAGAGGTTTAGTTTTGTAAGTTTTGAATGAATGTTAATTTTAGTTTATGGACCACAGTGGCGGTGCCATTTAGAAATTTTCTTTTTGTTTATTTCCTCTTACCATACAGTGTGAAAGGGTGTTTTCCTTTGATCACAGCAGTCGCACTTTAAAATATACGGAAATCTGTAGTAGTTTGAGTTTATTGAATAAAATTGCTGCTACGCTAGCAGAAAGATAATTAAATCAACCTTTTAATTGTGCAGTATTATGTAACAGTGGTTGGTATTATTCAGTCTAGGGTGAAATATTAAAATGGTTTACTTTTACGGATAAGTACAAAAATAAAGAGAGTGTTTATGTTTGGAAGACAGAGATAATGATATCGTTTGATAAGTAACTGAAGGTAGGCCTATTGAATTTCGTTAAACGATGTTAACTGTGTTTTCATTTAAAAAGAGGATTAGGGACAGTATTTTCAGATAACTCTTTGAGTTATTACAACGTCTATCAAAGCTGATATATTAATATTATGAAAGTTAGGACCTTAAAAATCTAAAGCAATTATTCAACGATAGCCATTGACTTTTTTAAGCAGACTGTATAACTGATACTTTGACAGAATTATTTCCGATTGCCATAGAGTGGGACACACTTGCAGGTAGACGGCGCGCTAAGCGGAGGGGGCTGCTGACTAAACTCCAAAATCCGATCTTCGCCGAGGATGTCGAGCATATATTATTACTGCCAACTTTCAAATCATGCAATTATCACTATTCAAAGATAAGGGAAATTAGAGCTCGTACTGAGGCGTTCAGACAGTCGTTTTTCCCTCGCGCGATCCGGGAGTGGAACAGACGGGGGGAAATATGGCTTTGGCGCGAATTGTGCCCTCCGCCACACACCGCTTGGTGGCTAGCGGGGTGTATATATAAATGTAGATGTAGGTGTAGAGTGAACACTTTCTTTCGAGAGCTAGTTTATTACGAGTTATCTCAACAATGTCGGAAGTTTTATTTACGAAAGGAACTCTAACATATCAGTAAATAGGGAACTAAGTTTCACTTAAAAGAACGTTACGAAAGAACTAATTATATATTAAATATAGCATACGCTTATGATCGGTGACCTAACTGTTGACAGTTGACAAGCTCAGGAAGTTGAATAACTTGCAAGTTGAGGCTTGCTGTTTAACGTTGGTTTTTTTTCGTAAACCTGAATCTTATCCCGCTTTCACTTATTATTAAAGGGATTACAATACATGCCGATATAAAAGATTGTTTTAGTTGAGTATAGCCTACATGCAACTGCGCCGACGTTGACTGGAATACGTACGGACACTACAGGTAGCCGCTTTGCTTGTTAGTGCAAACACTATGTCTGGAGTGACTATTACTATGTCTGAAGTGACTTTGTACAAGCTATTTAACCAACACTTCGGCCTTGCAACCAACTAGTTATCCTTCTCCTTTCATAGTGACTTGTGGTTTTCCCTATCAGCCCTGGAATATTTTTTGAAGTCAGATGTTGTTTCCTATGATGAGACAAAGTAACTAGAAATCACTGTATTATACAAATTCTGGCTTGCTGTATTCCTTGCTGTAGCAATAGCGCAGCAGTTGGCCCTACAAAAACAAACGGTCTAGTACAGTGGCGCACGCCATTAGCAGTAAAAAGCTCTTGTTTACAGTCAGCCACTGAAACATATGTCTCAAGAAAAATGTTATTCTATCAGATCAGTAGATCATCTACACTGAGATACAGGCAGGATTTCCCCATTACGTACATAGCTAGGGCGCTATTTCAGTACTGGAGAGCCTCTGTAACACTGACGATTTGAGTAGGGGAAAAAAGTGGCTGAAGGCGTGAACTGAAGTTTGTGTTGGGGAGGACGCTGAAATAGTGTGGTCCACGCAGCTGTATTAGTCGTAATGCTGCGGCGGTGTAGTGGTTAGCGCATGTCCCTAGTAAGCAGGAGACGCATTGAAGCCAGCACAAATTTTAATTCATTTCTTAAGCTTCCATCATTGGCACTAGAAGTTCTTCGTCAATATTTTTTGATCCAGGCACCAGAGCTGTTCGTGGAAGCAATTCCCTTTGTGTACAGTGTTGCTCTCTTGTGCGACTTTCCCACTCACACAGGTAGCAGCAATACTGCCATGCAAATCCAAAGCATCCCAAGGACTTTGCAATCTCTACGTACCAGGCCGTCACACTTATTGTAATTAATGCAGGTTACAACGGATTTCAACATGGTATAAATTTTTCTAGGATATGCGACAAGGATCGGTGGGCTATCATTATTATTGTGTAACAGTATTGCCTCCGGACTTCATTGTGAATCATCTACAAAGAGTCCCCACTCTTCTGGTTTGTATGTAATGTTCAGGCGTTTCAGCAAACCATCAATGTCACTGATGAAGGTAATGTAGCCTCCAGTACTGACATGACATTCATTTTTTCTTATGTTCCTGAATCACAGACACACATACTGCGCCAGCGAGGAAATTCGTGCAGTCGTGGGGCCAAGAGTCCAGCTTTTAGCTTTGGAAGATCTAAATCCTAATCATACCACTGATCTCGCTCTGTGTGATTTTGTGTGGTTCTCCAGATGATGACGTTGGTATAAATGTTGGGTCAGTATCACAGGTGGCTCATTGCACTATTTCGGCTGTGTGTCAGTTCAGCATCATCACTATCACTGCTTGATGGTGGTACATGTGGGGAGAGGGGGGGAGCGACGAAGGGGGGACAGGAATTGGAAATCCTTCGCCATGAGCCACAGGGAAGATGACAGGTGGGATGACAGGGTATTGCATATTCCTCTTCCTGTTGGTATTACGTGTTTTCTCAAGGAAGTTAGGATACAAAAAATTGCAATCCAATGCATGATTTGTGGGTTCATGCCAAATAGCAGGCACTCCAAACTTCATGAAGCCGTTTATACCATGCAGTCAAGTATTACGAGTAAAGGAAACAGGCGTAGAGCCCACAATTTATCTTGTTGCACTGCTTTCGTCATTGGCCACCTTCTTGAACCACAAATAACATCTGCTCAAATGTTGCAAAAGTTATTATACTTGTTACAGCAGTTGCGGGGAATTTTTGTGAAAGCGTACATCTGCATAATGACAATTCTCCAATTTCAATACTTCACCTCGCATACGTTCAGTGCCAAACGTCACGATACTCGTTCCAGTAATAAGAGAAATAACGCAACACAAGAACACGCAGCCGTGGCAAGTGATAATTAAGATCGCGTGTGCTTTCTACGTTAGACAATGCTCACATTACTGGATGGTGCGCACATGAGTCATGGCGTAAAGCAGTGTCAGCAAAATGTACTGGGAGCGTCCGCTCTGCTCACTTACAGCAGAGTACCCCTTGTCACATTGCCTTTGCATGTAGCTCTTACAATGTCCCATAACTGTGACTGTGAAACGTGCACACCTTATTACATGTAACCCTGAGCTAGGAGACAATTCGAACCTTGATATTCATATGCAGCGCATCTAAATCTACAAAGCACGGCTACGTTCGTTTCTGTAAAAAATAAAAAGTGAAAATTTGTGGATCAATGTGATTTAAACCCAAAGCAATACTAACAGTTACAGTATTTATACGAGGGTAATCCCAAAAGTAAGATCTCCTATTCTTTTGTAAGTACATAGACCTGTTTATTTCTACAAAGGTTTACATCAGTTTACAGCTTGAACAATTAGGTTTACATCAGTTTACAGCTTGAACATTTAGCTATTTTTCGACATAATAACCATTTCTGTCGATGCATTTTTGTAGATTCTGCGGCAGTTTTTGTATGCCCATGTCATACCAGCTCGCCGCCATGCTGTTCAGAAAGTTATGAACCTCTTCTTTCACCTCGTCGTCGGAGCTGAATCGCTGGGACCACAATTAACTCTGACAAGTACTGTGAGACTCAGAAAAAACTCAAACGGGCAATTCAGAACCGGAGAAGAGGAATGTTGAGCAAAGGCGTACACATTCTCCATGACAACGCTCGCCCACACATCGCTCGGCAAACTGTTGCTCTCCTGAAACAGTTTCAGTGGATCATAATCACCCACCCACCCTATTGACCTGACTTGGCGCCTAGTAACTATTACCTGTTCCCTAGGTTAAAAGAACATTTGGCCGGAAAACGATTCAGCTCCAACGACAAGGTGAAAGAAGAGGTTCATAACTTTCTGAACAGCATGGCGGCGAGCTGGTATGACATGGGCATACAAAAACTGTCACAGCGTCTACAAAAATGCATCGACAGAAATGGTGATTATGTCGAAAAATAGCTAAATGTTCAAGCTGTAAACCGATGTAAACCATTGTAGAAATAAACAGGTCTATGTACTTATAAGAAAATAGGAGTCCTTACTTTTGGGACTGGTTCAAATGGCTCTGAGCACTATGGGACTGAACATCTGTGGTCATCAGTCCCCTAGAACTTAGAACTACTTAAACCTAACTAACCTAAGGACATCACACACATCCATGCCCGAGGCAGGATTCGAACCTGCGACCGTAGCAGTCGCGCGGTTCCGGACTGAGCGCCTGAACCGCTAGACCACCGCGGCCGGCACTTTTGGGATTACCCTCGTAAAATAATACAATCTTGAGGAAAAGTGGCAGCGCTAGATTTCACCATCTAGGCACTGTTTTCAGTAGCCACTTGCTGCAGAGTAACAAACAATTTGACAGAAGACCCAATAAAATATCAGGTGAAAGCACTCGCCTTTAATACACAGCCTTGATGCGACGTTATCTACACCTAATAACTTGCGTGTACACACATAGCAGGCTGGGAACGTGGACCTAATTGCTACAGCAATAACAAGCGCTAGCCCAAACAAATTAGCGTAATTCAAGAACATACAGAGAGTAAGCCCACTCTGCAATCACATACAACAAACACTGACGCACTTAATTGACGACGACCTGGTGCTCAACATAAATTACGTGCAATGGGTTCGCACCGATTAGAATATACAGATCGTCTAACAAGACCAGGCAAGGTACGATAAACAGCAATAATTTTCACCAAGAACCTCACACATATCGTTTCCGCTGCGTGACCAGCTGCACACCTCAATTATGCGGTATAGGAGATTTAAACCATTAGCATCAGTACATCCATCGGCCAAACCATCACCGGATTTCAGCTATACAACGAGCTTCTAGCACACAGGGCGTACCGTCCGTCAGCAAACTTCTTAGTCCCCTTGTAACAGCCATACATCATTGTGCCAGGTCTTCGCCAGAAATCGCAGTTTATTAGAAGTTAAGTACTAGGTGACATGTTGTGTGATTCACTCTTGTTAACTTCCACTTGTTTTCTTGGTCAGTCTGTCGTCCCCAGCTTGCTCGTCTGTCTCTAGTCCGCATTTGTTAGGCATTTAGTGTCTGTCTGTCGTTCGGAGGTGCCTCTGTCATGTTTGTCGGATTCGGTGTGTTAACGAATTTATTGCTTGGAGTGTAAGGGCCTAAAACCTGAAATATGTTTTGATCTTGCCTATCATCTTGAGAGGCGGTATCTGTGTACCGAAGAGCATCTTAATTTGTTTGGCCAACCTTGTAGAATTTTATATAAGATTTCATTTTATAGGCTTTTATTTAAATGATCATTTTAGTATATAAATTTGCCACTCTTTCACCGTAAGACTTTTGTTAGAAGTTAAAATCAAGTTACACCTTCGGTGGCAAGTTTATCTTTTAATTTTAGTGTTTTGTACCACTTCCATCCCTCCTACGGGGTGCACAGTTTGTGTGCTTGTGTGAATTGTTAAACCTTTTACTTTAACGTAATCTGGTGTGTTGCAGATTTGTACCTGTATAGTCTTTCAGTGGTTGTTGTGAGCGGTTGTAACTACGGCCGTTTCAAAATCAAAAGGGAGCGGCAAGGTTCTCAGCCCGAAAGTTCATACACTCTAAAATTTGTTTCTCTCTGAATAAAATGTAACGTGATATTTAGAGGGTGCTTTCGGCTTACAATTTTAAATGTTTCCAACAAAAAAAAAGCTTTTAGGAATAAAATTCCCGTTTGTTGAAAGCAATTTGATTTTGATTTAATCAGTTACTACTTCCACGCTCACACTGTGATTAAATGTGTTAATGTTCTTGATGAATCGCTAGTAAATAAAATAAATTCGTAAGTGTATTATTTTGAAAATAAATCACGGTTCATTACTGGACTGCCCAACTGGCGAGCTCATAGCGCCCCTTAAATGCACATGAACAGGAAACTTTTCCCCTTTCCCACCAGACGGAGACACGGAAGCTGCGATTGCCACAGCGGCGCCACCGCCAGAAATGGGGGGGGCGACTGCTTCACACAACGCGCTGAGGCGCGCTCTTCAAAACAGCAATTTTTACCACGACTCAATCGTGTCGTACCAATCGCTGCTGTTGGAAGCCTATGTTTCCGACAGCTCGCTCCAACTGACCTCGTGCCCGTGTTTCTCTCCTCCCACCACTACCTACCGATGGCGCTCGCGCCACTCAATTCCGCATATCGCGGACAAGTGCCAGTCTCCCGACAAAAGCAGTGCCAAAATACGGCACAGCAATCAAGCAGTTGGCAACAATGAACTACATGTTATTAATACACTGCGGAAAGAATTAGTGCACCTGGTGAGATGACGCCGATTACCTACAATGGCTTCGCACCGATTAGAATATACAGATCGTCTAACAAGACCAGGCAAGGTACGATAAACAGCAATAATTTTCACCAAGAACCTCACACATATCGTTTCCGCTGCGTGTCCAGCTGCACACTTCAACTATGCGGTATAGGTGATTTAAACCATTAGCATCAGTACATCCATCGGCCAAACTATCACCGGATTTCAGCTAAATAACGTGCTTCTAGCACACAGGGCGTACCGTCCGTCAGCAAACTTCTTAGTCCCCTTGTAACAGCCGTACATACGGTGACGCCATATACCACTTGAGTAGATGTACTGATATTGGTTTCAGCATCGTCCGCAAACAGATAGTGTTGCGGCATAGCTATCATATCGCCATCTGTGTCTACCCTTCAATAGGAAATGGTGCAAAGGTGTGAAGCAACCGTGCCACGGAGATGCACTCGTGTTTCCTAAAGCCGACTGAGCGAGTTTGAAAGGGGTCAATTTGTGGCCTCCCGAATGGAGGGATGGTCCTGTCGGAGAACTGCCACACAAGCTGGAGGTGCTACGTCAGCCGTGCAACGATGCTGGTATCAGTGGTCACGTGAATATTCTAATAGGCGCAGACGACTTTTTGGACATCCACACAGCACAGACTACCAACAGGATCGTCGTATTGAAAGGGCAGCAGTGGCAGATCGTACAGCTACCACAGCACAGGTAAGAGGGCTTTTGAGCCCAGATACAAATTGTTATTAGCTGCGGGACTACGAGCACGCACACCTCTAGCCCATCTTCCACTGCAGCATCGACGAGCACGGTTCGACTGGTAGGTCAGAATATCAGTTGGAAGATGAGATGCGTACCGTGGTTTTCAGCGAAGGCAGCAGATTCTGCACGCATGCAAGTGATGCTCGTTTGTGCTGTCTAGTAGAGTGCGGTCGTCCAAGATGCACTGGCCCAACCCCAGGCCTTGTCGTCTGAGGTGCAATAAGCTATCTCGTTCACCTTTGGTGCTTCTGGAGAGAACGCTAACTAGCACTCTGTACGAACAGAATGTTCTTCTGCCATCCTGGCAGCTAGAAGGTAAGGCGTTGTTCAAACAGGATAGTGCTCGCCCACACTCTGTACGTGAAATTCAACGTGCTCTGCAAGAAGTGCAGCAGTTTCCTTGGCCAGCACAATCTCTGGGCTTGTCTCCAACTGACCACATGTGAGACATGATGGAACGAGAAATGACTCCTGTGCCTCGTCATCCAAGAACTACCAGAACTGACTGAACTGGCGTGGCATAACCAATCCCACGACAGTATTTGTCTGTAGGGTCAATTGGATACCAAAATCAGCGCCTGCACTGCTGCCCCCGGTGGCTTCGCCATGTAATAATATGCGTCATTTTGCATGGCTCGATAGCTGGTTTCTCACAACCGCTGCTGGTTCAAATGGCTCTGAGCACTATGCGACTTAACTTCTGAGGTCATCAGTCGCCTAGAACTTAGAACTAATTAAACCTCACTAACCTAAGGACATCACACACATCCATGCCCGAGGCAGGATTCGAACCTGCGACCGGAGCGGTCGCTCGGCTCCAGACTGTAGCGCCTAGAACCGCTCGGCCACTCCGGCCGGCCAACTGCTAGCTATTGATCTGTAAATGTAATTATTTCATGTACTCCATATGAACTTTTGCAACAATATATCATGAGTGAATTGAAAACCTCTAAAAGGGTGTACTATTTTTTTCCGGTTGAGTAAATGACCCAATCAAACTGGCACATCATGTTATTCTTTTAAACATTTATAAAAAAATTTAAATTTGGTTAATATAAATTTTTTAATCCCATAAACAGTGAGAGGAACAATGTAAACAGAACTTACAAGTTTCACAACAAATGATCAAGCCATAAAAGTACTATTAATCACAATCCAAGGAATCAAAAACAGATAGAACTGTATAATATTCAGGCACTGACGTAAGGTGACAGTATGAGCTTATCGCTGAGTCCCTTCAGACTGCTTAAATCAGGTACTGTGAAACACACACCGGATAAACGTTAAAACCACGTAGCCACATGGTACCAATGATAGATATGAATTACATACATAACACTCTTTCAAGACTTAACTTTGAATTATACATACATTAGCGTTATCCTGTCGGATGTCTCCGACAGAACAGGCATCAATCGCGATGAAGCAGCTGGGACATCTACATGAATAATTGGGGTGAAAGGAATGGGAAGGAAACGGGATGGCAAAGAGATAGGCCATTGCATTGCCTCAGTGACCTGTGCGGCTGGAAATCGTTGTTTCCTTCCTATCTCTTTCCCATCCCGTTTTCTTTCCATTCAGTTCACCTCAATTATGTATATAACTCTGAACAATACAAGTTTTGTATTTCGACTCAGTGATTTTAAAAATGATTATCAGTTTAAACATGAGTATATAAAAAAAGCCCTCCGTCTTCAGGCCACAAGTGGCCCATCGGGACCATCCGACCGCCGTGTCAACTTCAGGGAGGATGCGGATAGGAGGGGCGTGTGGTCAGCACACCACTCTCCCAGTCGTTACGATGGTTTTCTGTGACCGGAGCCGCTACTATTCAGTCGAGTAGCTCCTCAATTGGCATCACGAGACTGAGTGCACCCCGAAAAACGGCAACAGCGCAATACGGCCCGGATGGTCACCCATCCAAGTGCCGGCCATACCCGACAGCGCTTAACTTCGGTGATCTGACGGGAGCCGGTGTATCCACTGCGACAAGGCCGTTGCCAATATATAAAAGGGAACAAACAATTTAGAATATTATTCATAACAGTTTTAGCTCAAGGGCCTTTAAAAGGAAACACACAGTTATAAAAATTAATTTTTAATGCATCGCTGTGATGCAGCAAATAGCAAAAATATTCTGTAACAAAATGGAACATTTACAGCCGTCCTGACGATGTTATTTATTATACGGCTAATAGTTGCTTCAGTACACCATCTTCAGGCCTTAAATGATGCCGATGGGGTTAACTCGAATCGTATACACGATTCATCGGTGGCCAACATCTATGAACTGGTTTTCGCTGACTACCTGTAACAACGATTTTGTATCTCCAACCATCAACTACCAAATTCAATTTGCTTAAAAATAAGCCAGATTGCTGATCCAGAACGAGGGCTAACACAAACATAACAGACGTTAACAGAACGCTAGACAGAGTTATACGCAGGAACACAAATTAAATTTCTATAACGCGGCCTCGCACAAAGAACAGGGCTTTTCGAGGAATCACAACCAATACGTTAGTCACTCATAACAAAAGGCATTCATCACTTACTTTCAATACTGGTCCACGTTTGTATAGTAAATACTGACAGCTCAGCAACCACAAACAGAAGCAACAGAAATGACAAACGTGCCAGCTCTGAAGATACAAACCCGTGACCACAAACCAGTTGGAAGCAGTAATTCTTCGAATGCTCTACACACTTTACACAGTTACGGATCACCGTCGATAGCATAATGAACCTCAGCCGAGTCTTCGATGATAAACCATAGTTACCATACGCAACAGCAAGCAAAACATTGAGAGCAGGAGAGAGTGGACGTGAAGTTAAATCTGCTCGGCGCAAGGCGACGCTGTCCCTGGACGTCGGTGAACCCGTCACACAGAGAAGTTTAATGAGCCACAGGTACTGACAATTATGCACGCACCGTTCAATGACGCTGAACACAGTTTAATATTATTTTCATTGCATTGCTATACGTCGTGCCATACCATACACGTTTCAGTAACAATAATGTGACCATAGCCTATGTTCGACGTCAACGTGCAATAACCACACACAGACGGAGAGTGGCTGCACTACGAGTGGAGATTATAAAGAGGGTGTTTGGGGAAGCGGAAAACAGTGGAGTTGTTGTCGGAATGTGGAAACGGAGCAACCATGAGGGCATTTTCATTGCCTTTCGGGACAAAAGTGAAAACATTTGCGGAGCGGGAATGAGATTTTAACTCTGCAGCGGAGTGTGCGCTGATATGAAACTTCCTGGCAGATTAAAGCTGTGTGCCGGGCCGAGACTCGAACTCGGGATCGCGGGGAAATGGTCTACCAACTAGAGATGTACAAATTCCCCTTGCAGCCTGCTTGCCCCTAGCTCCTCTGCAACCATTCATGCAGGCCAGCCTGCCGCAACGTAAACACATGAGTGCGCGTGTACTGAGGCATAGTGGGTAATGCGGCCGACTTGGGCTCCCGCAAGCCCGGGCTACTTAGGTTCCCGCAGGCCTGCGAAGCTTCTCGGGACCCGTTCAGCTTGCTGCGTCTGACAACAGGTTGCGCTGTCAAGCTACCGTGACTAGAGTAGCCAGGTAGTTATCCCGCAGTTCATTTATCACAACGGTGGGGGCAGCACAATGAATAGGTCGAACTTTAGTGAGATTGAAAAAAATTGACAACTGGCGAAGACATGCTGGTAACGAAACAGAGAGCCGGCCGGAGTGGCCATGGGGTTCTAGGCGCTACAGTCCGGAACCGAGCGTCCGCTACGGTCGCAGGTTCGAATCCTGGCTCGGGCATGGATGTGTGTGATGTCCTTAGGTTAGTTAGGTTTAATTAGTTCTAAGTTCTAGGCGACTGATGACCTCAGAAGTTAAGTCGCATAGTGCTCAGAGCCATTTGAACCATTTGAACGAAGCAGAGCTCAAGTGCTGCATGGGAAACGTTTTCGTGTGTTTATGAGGCCGCAAACGATGTCATAATCTTTTGTAAGGTGCTCTATTCCATGCACTGCCCGAAATATTATGTAGACAGTGATGTTCCTCTTGATGGTCAAGCGTGCAAAATTTCTTCGAGATCCGAATAAAACTGTAGGTTGGTGTAGAAGTGTGTAAGTAAAGTACCCTCCCCCATGCACCATTCAGAATTTTAAGCAGACAGCGCCCTTCATCCTGCTTTGAATATCAAGTGTGACAAATTTCATCAAGATAGGAATAAAAACGTACAATTTGTCGAATTCCGTTAGGTAAAGTAACCCCTGCCATGCACCCGACGAAATTTTATGTAGACTGTGACCTTCCTCTTGGTTTCAAGGTCCAGTGTGCAAAATTTCGTGAAGATTGTATCCAATACAAACACACGGACACAATGAAAACGCACTTTCAGGTTTTCTCAAATTTTCCGATTTTTCGGTCGATTTTCCAAAATTTTATTTCATAAAAACCTTGTCCTGAGAATTACGAACACAGCAAAAAAAAAAAAAAATAGCCGAATTGGTCCAGCCGTTCTCGAGTTTTACGCTTATCAACACATTTGGCAATTCATTTTTATTTATATAGATAATAAGCCCGAAATATACTCGTAAAGGAAGAATGTACAAATAAAACCCAACATTTTTTTTTGACCTGAAATTAATATATATATAATTATATAACGCCGGGGTTTGTCTTTTGGTGCTCAGGTAAAATAAAAACTTTTAATTAACGTTCATAATACGACAATGACGCGCGCAGACTAAACGGCTGCGTAGCGCAGCTCAGCAGTAATATGGGCAGGCAAGCAAGTTTCCCGTAGCCTGCCCGGGTTGGGTTCTGCTTGGCTTGGCTGGGAGTGAAGCAGCCTGCCCGTTCTGTTGACAACGCGCGGCGGCCTGCCCGCCTGGCCACCAGGCAAGCATGGGCGGGTTAAAAGCGGAACATGTACACCACTGCTACCAACTGAGCTACCCAAGCACGACTCACAACCCGTCCTCACAGCTTCACTCCTGCCAGTACCTCGTCTCCTTCCTTCCAAACTTCACAGAAACTCTCCTGAGTAGCTTGCAGAACTAGCACTCCTGGAAGAAAGGACATTGCGGAGACATGGCTTAGCCACAACCTGGGAGATTGTTCCAGAATGACATTTTCACTCTGCAGCGGAGTGCGCGCTGATATGAAGCTTCCTGGTAGATTAAAACTGTGTGCCGGAGTGCTAGTTCTGCAAGGTTCGCAGGAGAGATTCTGTGAGGTTTGGAAGGTAGGATACGAGGTACTGGCAGAACTGAAGCTGTGAGGACGCGTTGTGAGTCGTGCTTGGGTAGCTCAGTTGGTAGAGCACTTGTCCGCGAAAGGCAAAGGTCCCGACTTCGAGTCTCGGTCCGGCACACAGTCTAATCTGCCAGGAAGTTTCATTTGCGGAACGGCTTTGTAAACTGTTCGCGTGGCGCCGTGGTTGAAGTATACGGTGGATGGCAAAATGGTACAATCCGAAACCGGCGCCGTGGCAACTGTGGTACACAACGGGCATTAGATGACAGGGCTGGCGACGGCTCCAGAGACGTGTAGGGGCCAATAGAAGTGCAACTGATGAGCACCTGACCTCCCACATGAACTAAGGGGCTACCAACAGGATCTCCCCAACGACTGTTCAGCGAACATTGGTCTCTGCTGCAGGCTCCTTATTCAAGCGCCAAGCTGACTGCCGTTCATCGGCGACGAAGGCCAGAATTTTCAGACCAATACAGCAAGTGGACGTCCACTGAGTGGTGATAGGTGGCGTTCTGAGATGATCCACGTTTTATGCTTCATTGGCGTGAAACGTCTGAAAGCAAACAAGGAAGGAGCGTTATGATCTGGGAAAAGTTTTCGTGGCATCCCCTGGGTGACCTTGTCATTCTGGTAGACATAACAATACAAGCATGCATCCATCTTTGGTGACTATGTCCACTTCACATGCGGTTCGTTTTTCCTCGGCACGATGGTTACTACCAGCAGGACAATAAAAGGTGTCACACAGAGCTCACTGTGCAGTTGAGGGGTTCAAAGGGCACCAGCATGAGTTTAGGGGCGTACCCCCTGGCCACTAAATTCCTCGGATTTAGACCCAATCGAGAATTCGTGAGACCACCTCGATCGAGCTATTCGACCCATGGATCCCCAGGTGAAAAGCCGGCCGGAGTGGCCGTGCGGTTCTAGGCGTTACAGTCTGGAGCCGGGCGACCGCTACGATCGCAGGTTCGAATCCTGTCTCGGGCATGGATGTGTGTGATGTCCTTAGGTTAGTTAGGTTTAATTAATTCTAATTTCTAGGCGACTGACGACCTCAGAAGTTAAGTCGCATAGTGCTCAGAGCCATTTGAACCATTTGAACCCAGGTGAAAAACTTAGCGCAGTGGACCGCAGCATTGGAGTCGATGTGGCTACACTCCTTTGTTGGTACCGTCTAGGTCTAGAACCGCACTGACTCTTTTTCCTGCACGTCTTGCAGAGGTCGGTGCTGCAACAGGTAGTTATTCAGGCTTTCGAGACATGGCCACATTAATGTGACTGGACATTGCATTCAGGTGTTGAGTGTCAGGTTTATTTTTCAGCAATTTATAGTAGATGTGTTCTATGTCATTCGTTCAAGTGAATGAACCAGAACACCGTGCATCTTTGTAACTGACCGTTTACCACCAACGGTTAGCTATCAACAGTTTCTGAAGGTACATGCAGAGTCTGCTCTTGGTTAATGAGAAGATCAAATCTGTGGCACAATCCCGCGATGGACTTCCCGCCGTAAGCAGTGCAGCCCTTCTATTCGCAGTGGCATATGGAGGGGGAGGAGTGGTTAGCCATTCGCTCTGGCCACCTATTACCTCTGAGAAAGATCCTCAATCCTCATTTTGACAGCAAGCTAAAGTGACTGTGGCAGTCCTGGAAGAGATGAGAAGAAGATAAATCGCCCCCTCTCTTGGTGATTAACCCCGGGACTTCCGGTGCGGGTCATATTCTCCACCTGCTAATCAACAAGGTCTAGTTTTAAAGAAAATGAAGTGTCATTCATTCGTGTTCGTAGTTCTCGTGAGAGTGATCCATAGATCGCAACATAAAGGAAGTGTACAATATGCTACTGGACGGCCGGCTGTTAAATGGGTATGAAGTAGCCGTATTAGAAGAAAGCTAGCAGTGTATTCTACTTCTAAAATTGCCAAAGTAAAATTTTGAGCAAATACATGTATTGCTTCTCGAATGTTAACCAAAATTGAACTCAAAAACAAATTTATCATCGCTGTCTCCATCCATTTCCAAAGAAATCAACTGGTTCATCCACCAATTTATTACTGTAGATGGGACTACACCAGAAACTAAATAGCAATCATAGCGATCTGTGAGGGCCGGTAGTTCCACGCCAAAACATAATGTTGACAATTCCCCCCGCCGGAAAAGTTACGGATCGTGGTTTCACGGATACAAAAGAGAGTATCGTAATTGGTTATCTTGAAGAAGTTGATACGATAATTAACCAATGCTACGCACTTTTCTGGACAAAATAGTTGAACACATACACGAGATGATGGCAAAAAACCAAAACCTATTTTTGTCTGATCAGTGCTCCTGCCGACGAAAGCGCTTCGGATATCCACATATTTCCGTATGTAAATATGTAGCTTCGAAATGTACAGAGTTTAATGAATGTTTTACGACAGTTCCACACGAATAGTTTGCGCAGTGGTATTCACACTTCAGGAACTGAAATATTTTGGATAATTTGCTTTGTTCTAAAAGTAACTACGACGAAAAATGAGTTAATTTTAGTCAGAGAAAAGATATTCCTTTGCTGCCAAGGGAATTAGTTTTCATCAAAGCTTTGTATTCTCAAGGTTAGTAGTTGATGGTTACAGACACAATATCGCGTTTACAGATTCTACGGAAGCCAGTTCATAGGTGTGACCACTGACAGGAGCATGTATACGACTGGAATGCACCCCGTCAGCGTCAGATAAGGCCTGAAAATGGAGTACTGAGTCTCCGAAACTGGTTGCAGTATGATGAAATAACATCAAAAGACGGCTGCAGGTAGGCCCTATGTCATTTTATCACGTCGTTGACCTTCAGTCGCTGGCTGCTGCTCGACAGGACCCCATAGTTATACACACCATTCTGCCTTCATCATGTCCATCATTTCATGTATCACGAGTATGACCTTTACACCATGGCATCATTCACTTTAGCATTAACGACTATATTTTTACTGTGATATAAAGTCGTTCAAAAAGTTTTAAAAAGGATAAATATCTTCCTCCTGTGTATTAAAAAACTTATCCGTTGTCATTCGTTTCTATGTAAAAATCGTAAATATATCTACAATTGTTTTTATAAAAATCGTCTGTTATTGTCATCTCTTCATGTATTTAACTAACTTTTAAAGATATGTAGCTTCAACTGAAAAGCGATTTTCATCCGCAGCCAGTCTACCCCCTTTCTGCTAAATTGAGGTAACTATAAAGAAAGAAATAGAAAAAAACGATCATAGCTAAACCGAGACAAGCAGACATCCTACAATGAGGGACAGGGACCGTCCTAGATTACGGAACGTGGCTCTAATAAATCGCACCAAATCAGTGGAAGGAATCACTCATGACTTCCACAATTTTACAGCAGTCCAGTTAGCATAATGACTGCGTGTAGGAAGTTAAAAAGAATGCGGTGCAGCAGTCGAGAAGTTCCTCATACGTTACTCGTTTCTGTAGTAAATGCTAGGCGACACTTGAGCTGTTGTAAGGAGCGACGCAGCTGGACAGTGGACTGCTAGAAACGGGTGATTTGCAGTTATGGAACACTTTATAACCCGTGGCAATCCGATGGAAGGGTTTAGTTTTATCTAATGCTTAGAGAATGTCACCTGCCGTCATCCGTACTGCCAACAGTACAGTACGAAGAAGGCGTGTTACTGTGTGGGGCAGTTTTTCGTGTGGTTGCTTTTTCGTTGTTAGGACGTGTGAGCCGTGTACCGGCTCATATCGATGACTTAAAGAGTGTGACCAGAGATCTTCCTTCGACGTTGGGGGATGGACTTTGCGGCGTCCCGCTAGGAGGCATGCGAAGAGGCGACTAAGAAAACTTAGCGCCGGAGCCGCTTGCGCGAACCTGTCTTGCTTGTTATGCGGCCTGGTGTTGATGGCTCTTGAGGGCTGGAGCAGTTTACTGTACGTCGGACGGATCATACCCAGTATTTATATTCCATGTGGGATTGACTGTGGGGGACCGTGAGGCAGTGTGGCAATTTACCAGTAATCGTCCCTGAATGTGGTGCGTCGCAGTGGACTGAAGGTTACCACCGGACGGGCTCTAAATCGTGCCTACAGGTTACTGAGCGTACTGCACCGTTTATTTACTGGCATTTCATCCATGTAACTAGACTGTGCTGAATCTAGTGAGCCTTCATTGGTAAACCTGAAGTAATGGCTATGTTTTCGGAGATCCATTTTCTTGTCCCTAAAAGCTCTTTGGCAAAATATAATAAGAGCAACGGTGCTAGAGGATGTCAACGGTTTAATAATGCGTTTCTCATGTGATGAGATAATCTTGTATTTGGTTACTTCTGCAGAAACTCATTACTTTTAAGACTATGTGTCAAGTCTTGTCTGTAGTGTTACCTGAAGTTTTCTTGTGCACTTATTGGCAATAGATGTAAGGTCTATATTATTATTTTCATGTGCAGTGGTGCGTCGAGTATTTCTTAGCTTGTTATTATTTTCGGGATAGGGCCCTTTAGTTGAATGTATTCCTTTATGTAATTACATGTGTGGAATGTTTATAACGCTGTTTTCTTTATGTTGTAGATAAGCGACCGATTACCATGAATGGTCAGACAGGGTCAAATCTTCATTTTAGCGTTCGTTATTTTCCGTGGCGCACAATCATTTTACACCCGCCTGGAGTAGCATCTTGGAGTCTTTGTAAATTGTAAACAACAAGCTCACCTGTAAAAAATCGACCGTAACCGAAATGAATCTGAGCCCTTGCT
The DNA here is from genome assembly GCF_021461385.2 of Schistocerca piceifrons. Classification (NCBI taxonomy): domain Eukaryota; kingdom Metazoa; phylum Arthropoda; class Insecta; order Orthoptera; family Acrididae; genus Schistocerca; species Schistocerca piceifrons. Next base: position 827,610,098 of record NC_060139.1, read on the forward strand.
ACAGAATAAAATGGGTATACTTCTGTTATTATTTTGAATCACTGGCGTTTTATTCTCTCTGTTAATCGTGCTAACGGTAAAGTACCGGTAACTCAGATTTTCAACTGAAATTTTTCTTTTAAATTGTGTCAAATTTCCTTGCAGACTGTTTTTGTAACTGTAAAAAGCTGACTGAAGATATATTATTACTTTAACTGTCGCAAATTTAATGGAGCCTCGCCTGCAATTTTCTTAGCAGGTTTCAAATTTTGTTTCAAGCTTGTCTTTTACATTGTACCACTTACCCAGTAAATAAAATCTGTTCTGTCAGGACTTTACCTTCTGGAGCCCAGTACCTAACCGCTTCCTTATCCACGCATTGCCAACATCTTTCAGTGTGGTCTCCTTATTACGCTTAAGACAGCACAAAATGTGGAAGGATGGGGACACATTTTACAGCGCTGTGCATGACGTACAGCAGAGGAACATTCGGAGGCCAAAACTGTTTGTTTCAGGTTGGCAGTGCACCCTGTCTTAAAGCAGTATCCGTGAGTCAATGATTTGCGGACAGTAAAATTCTTTAAGTGGACTGGCCCGCCCAGATTACCGACACAAACCCGATGCAACATTCTTGTACAATAATTTATTACTTCACGATCACTGAAATGTATTTAAAATACTGATATTACCAATTTCGGAAAATCTTCAGACGTGATAAAAACCAAAGCTGAGTGCAGTTACATAATTTGAACATAATTAAATCAACTAAAATATTTCATTGAATGCGTATCATATCGTGAAATGCTAAAAAGACTGACAACGTCTCAAATGATGCACCTTATCACCGGTAACACGAAGGTCGAAGTGAATCAGAAAAATAAATCATTTTCATTCAGTAAGAAGACGCACATGAATTTAATAAATAATAAGGAAATTCCTTAATTAGTTTCCTCCGTCTAAGGACGCACACATTACGTCAAATTTTATACCAATGTCCCTCCTACAAATGACTTTATTCCGTATTTTGACTCTGATATGGCAATAGTTGTATAATTCACGATATACAGTTCGAAGGCTTCATAAGGAAAAGGCAAGGAAAGATATTTCCTTGCATTGTTTCTGATAGAAAGAAAAGATTACATAAATTATGTTCAATCGAAGGAATTCCGAAACACAGTAGTGTAACATTCTGTTAGGGGGTATTGCACTTAAACATTGAGAAGATCTGATGTTCCCGTTAAGGTACATAATATGCGGTGGGCTTTCTCTCCGAGCATTCCCAACTAAACTACCTGCTGACTGAAAGATACAAGTCCCTGCTGTTAGGAAAATACCGAAAGTAGATTGACGCAGACAAAGAGAGGGATCTAAACTGGCGTCAAATATTGTTACGGAACTTTTGACATAATTACCTGAAAGTTACGATATAGCGCGGCAGTTACGGAACCACTGGGAATCCCGAGAAGAAAAATTGGGAACATCTGAAATATAGTGGTAGAACAACGTTAAAAATTAAGCCATTGGATAAGATGAAGAGGTACAAAAATGAATCGGCGACGAAAGAAGTCTAGGAAGACCTCACCAGGAGAGGGAACAGATTAGTGAGACGTCTGCTACTGCGTTCAGAAATAGTTAAAAGTTGCTGGAACGACCACTGAAGGGAACAAAATTGGAGGCGCAGATATCACGATATACATCAAAAAACAGAGAATGTACGATGTAGTAGCTACGAAGAGATGAAAAGATTAGTACAATGTAGGAGAAGATGTATGACAGTAACAGATCAATCGCAAGGCTGATGATTTAAAACGATTTCCCATTCCACGGCGAATTTAGTTAGTACTAATGTCGTTGAATTGCCTGTATTCCGACAATAGTGAAAATCACTGGCTTGTTCTGCACTGGCGAAAGATGTTATTCTCTCCTTTCTTTGTGATTAGAGGACCTTCATTAAAATGTGATTTGAAGGTACAAACACTCATCTGGCTCAATATCTCACCCGTAGAAAACATATACTAGGCAGAAGAAATTTCCAGTAACATGTCAAGCCATCAACACAAAATGTTTCATTAGAATTTTTTTGTGCCTTGTGCCTTTACACAGTGTGTACTCGAGAACAAGTTCGTGCTCGAGACCTGGTAGCAGTCAAGCTAACCACGCCAAAAACCCTTAATTAGCGTCTTTTGGGAAGTTTTGAATTACGATAATTGTTTTGAAATCTGTGTTTCTTTAGACTGTACTTATAAAGAAATAAGTCTTATTAAATGTCATTAGCAAACTTTTAACAACTTGCGAGAAGTTTCTACTCTGGAAAGTGATGCAAGACAATGCCTAACGCAACTATGCCCAGTGCCGGACTAATGCTGCCAACGTTTCCAAACTCACAACGGAAACAGAACGGCAACAGGTAATCGAGTCATGGCTGCTAAACTGCTCGGCCGTAACAGGTGCTCACTGCGGTAACTTCACTGCAGTCTGAGCAAGAAGTTAGGCGGTGAGACAAGGTTTCACAGGTCCTCAAACGCGACAGCGCCGTTAGAGAAGCAGTATCACAGCGTATTATCCCCGTCGTGCCGCAACTGTTGTGCCACACGTCAAGCATCTGATAGCGTCGGGTAGTGCAAATGGTTCAAATGGCTCTGAGCACTATGGGACTTAACATCTATGGTCATCAGTCCCCTAGAACTTAGAACTACTTAAACCTAACTAACCTAAGGACATCACACACATCCATGCCCGAGGAAGGATTCGAACCTGCGACCGTAGCAGTCGCGCGGCTCCGGACTGAGCGCCTAGAATCGCTAGTCGGGTAGTGCGAACAACAGAGTGCTGCAAGGAGTATCAAAGACAAATAACATTCGGTGTCTCACAATTAACAGCGAAAACTGACATGTTGTTGTTCTTGTTGTTGTGGTCTTCAGTCCTGAGAGTGGTTTGATGCAGCTCTCCGTGCTACTCTATCCTGTGCAAGCTTCTTCATCTCCCAGTACCTACTGCAGCCTACATCCTTCTGAATCTGTTTAGTGTATTCATCTCTGGTCTCCCTCTACGATTTTTACCCTCCACGCTGCCCTCCAATACTAAATTGGTGATCCCTTGATGCCTCAGAACATGTCCTACCACCCGATCCCTTCTTTTAGTAAAGTTGTGCCACAAACTCCTCTTCTCCCCAAATTCTATTCAATACTTCCTCATTAGTTATGTAATCTACCCATCTAATCTTCAGCGTTCTTCTGTAGCACCACATTTCGAAAGCTTCTATTCTCTTCTTGTCCAAACTATTTGTCGTCAATGTTTCACTTCCATACATAGCTACACTCTATACAAATACTTTCAGAAACGACTTCCTGACACTTAACTCTATACTTGATGTTAAAAATTTCTCTTTTCCAGAAACGCTTTCCTTGCCATTGCCAGTCTACATTTTATATCCTCTCTACTTTGACCATCATCAGTTATTTTGCTCCGCAAATGGCAAAACTCCTTTACTACTTTAAGTGTCTCATTTCCTAATCTCATTCCCTCAGCATCACCCGACTTAATTCGACTTCATTCCATTATCCTCGTTTTGCTTTTGTTGATGTTCATCTTATATCCTCCTTTCAAGACACTGTTCGTTCCGTTCAACTGCTCTTCCAACATGAATGAAAACAAATCACAAACAAAAACATTCCAGTTCTGAGACGACAGGTGAGCATTTAGCCTACCGCTGGGATGATAAAATTTGAACCCGTTGACCTATACAGTGAGCAGACCGCTCCCCATATGGATGGCCAAAGATGCATCGTAAAATAGTGAAAAGAGTGGCTGTTTTCTTGTGAAAATCAGAAGGATTTAAATGGAGAAGACAATCAGCGCTGAGGCGGAGGAAACTATTTGAGCGTGCAGGAACGAGCAGAACGCAGAAGTTGGCAGGAAATTATTGTAGCAGTGTTATTGCAGGAAGACACTGAATTTTCAGGAAGAGAAACGATTCTGATATTTCGATGAACAAAATAATACACAACAGGGTACCTTTCAACAAAAGACGTTCAAAAAGCAAGATTTTCAAGAACTTAAATTCAGTAAGAGAAATATGCCGAAGAACAAAAGAATGAAGGAAGCCATTTTCTTATAACTGTTAAGTGTGCACTAAACAGTTATCAGCTTTGTTTTGGTTGAGAGCAGATGAACTACAGAGGTGACACGATGCTGTGACAAGTGATTGCTCAGGGTCTTTTGTGCTAGGGAACTTGAACAGTGAATGGAGTAGCTATTGTTAACTTACTGGATGTGAGGACCAAAGCACGTGTTAACTTGGAAATATGGAACTAATGAAGTGACGCCACGTTATTCAAAAACGCAAGTAGTGAGCGTCCATCGTGTTGAGTAAAAACATGTTAAAGTATCACCTCAGGTTATCCACATCCCATATCCTTTCCAAAAGGTGTTCAAAATTTCATCACCGAGTCCTGCGCAGCAAGATGATTGCACCAGAGCAGCAGTGGAATCATTTGCGATTTTCCAAATTGATTCATTCGTTTACGAGGTAGCCTGGAGCTGTATCATCATCTATCCCCACACTTTACCAACGACATCTGACACGCTAATGCTCTAGCGATCTTTGGCTGCTGCAGAAAATCCCAGCATATCTGACGCTTAACAGTGTTTTCTACGTCCCTGTGAATATTCGTCTCGCAGCAAACTTTCCACGTGAACATTAACTAAAGTTAGACGAATATAAGGACAGTGAAGAGTAATGACAGTTACCAAAAAGAATAATAAACAGGCTAAATAATTCAGCTCTTCATTTCAAACTTACATTCTCTCACAGTTAAACGTCATTGTTACGCTACCTAAGCTGGCTATGAAAGCACACATGCTTAACTGTAAAGTACTAAACAGAACTATAATTTCAACTATTTCGCAGTACATGGTTCGTACTTTTGGAATAGTTCGTAACTACATCCATTTGTAGTTCTCACCAACACCTGTATTTAACCAAAATAGAGCTTAACGGGTACCAACACTTTGAGAAACCGTCCCTGTTTCAAACTTCATTGAAACAGCTGTTTATAGTAACATAAAAACCGGAAATATTGTTCCTCGAAAAGCTCTTCACCGATTAATGTCTAATTTTTATACGATACTCTAGCAAATATTCAGACGCACACATACCATGTATTATTTATATATGTAGCTATATACAAAGGGACAACACTGTTACCAAAATTTTCGGGAAGTTGACGATTTACTTCAGGAGTTTTCGCAATACGCTAATAAACATACAGACGGACGTAGGTAATACGCTTTTTTTTAACCCCAGTGTACAAGTTTTCTATTAAAATGGGCTACAAGAAAGAAATGCAATGCTATGTTGTAACAATGTGTGGTTTAGTATTCTTTCGCGCAATTAGTTTTCAAACTGTGTAGAAGTCATCGGTGGCAAATGAATCGTAACGCAGTTTTACGTATGCTGCCATAAGTTTTTGGTTCAGTGGAGGCTTTCCCTCTGACTTCAGATATCATGTGGACAATTTCTCAGGCACATTAAAGAATGCATTCACATTGTATGAAACTATTTTAATTACCGTTTGTATCGGGGAAAGCAGGTTAATTAAAAATTAAATATAGTATTTTGGCAACCAAATATCGAATCGACAATTGGATTATAACGCCTAAATTGGTAACTGTGAAACCATTTATGACTGGCCCTTCATAACTACTTCCAAGACTGGAATCAGTGAGACTTTATGGATATTGAAAACGATTCATACAATACTGTATTTGGCAATTTATGCTAAGGTGTTAGACACAAAGATTCGATTAGGGATGTAAAATCTTTCGGTAAAAGAAATCGACTTATCAATGGCTATACGTCCTGACTGCAAAGACTGTTTTAGCGATGGTGGAAAAAGTAATTGGCAATCTGGTGTTACTAAATGTAATTATAAAGTATTCTAAAAGTTGCAAATAAACAAAAGTCTCAAGGGAAAACGAAATAACTAATAAGTTTGTTTACGCGGCCATCACTTGCAGCAAGCACAGAAATATTCGTTTTGTAAATAACGAACGCCATTTTCTGGCTTTGTATTTGTTCTAGATGCTTTTCGCCTTTTACTTTAACATACTTCTGGTGGAATCTTTGCATATTTGTAGGTTATGAAACGGTTCAGGTCTTTTTTTTACGTGAATAAATGATTACTTACAGTTAATCGAATTTTTGACTGGCATCAATGTTCTGTCTGAAGAAACCATCTTTCGGATGTAGAAACACGTCCAAGAACTCTCGTATATGTAGCGCAACTTTTTCTTGGCGCTGCGGTTTTATTCGTCAGTGTAATTACCGCAGTTCTGCTGTGCATGAACTTGCAATTAGCGGCATCTGTTTCTTCCTGCCCCGCCCATATAGCGAAATCGGTGCTGCTATCGAGCAAGTGTTTGGCTGGTGGTGCGGTCAGCGGCGTTTGTGGCGCAGCTAGCAACACTCCAAGTTTTGACGGGGCGGTGCGAGATGGAGGAGGGACAGTTACCTGATCTACTCTCAGCTTGGACTCCCCTCTTGGAAGCCATGCCCACAGGGCAGCAGTCGGGAAGACATCAACACGGGCCTCTACCGAAAGTCGTGATACCTACTGCTGAAGGCGCATGACAATGCACCAGGTCAGTATTGGGGCGTTGTCAGCCACGCTCACTTCAAATCAGCAATTACTGTCACATTGGCCGCAGTTCCCGCTGCGGGGATGAGTGACGTGTTAGTGAGACTCAGTTGGTGCACGGACAAGAATGCGAAGCCATCTCCAAATTAGTAGGTCGAGGAGCTGTCTACGGGGCACCGGTAATGGGCAGCGAGAGTCTTGGGCGCTGTACGATACAAACAACCCGCGGAGCGGTTGGGGTCTTTTCTCTGCCAGAGGGCGGTGGTTACAGTCGAGGCGAAGAAAGAGATTCCTGTATTTTAAGAGAATCACTGCCTATGTGCTTTAGTAGTCGAATGCTGCATTTTTGGGGTTAAGTGATCCCATACAGCTGACGATGCAACGATGCAACGATGCAGTGTATTGGCTCACAAATAATATTTCGAACAGAAATTTCGAGGTTACAGAGCAACGTATTACGATTGTTGCCTGATGGCACACTGGGCGTGAAAGCGAGATACATTTTCATTTTGTTACGTACGTAGCATGATCGTGATTGACGTGAAGGGTTTTTTTTTGTTTTTTTGTTTTTTTTTGTTAAGAAGGTGATAACCGTGTTATTTTGCTCTGCGAGAGTGATTCATTTATACTAGAGGGCGCTGAAAAATAATGCCTCCGAATATTTTATTCTGTTCTCGATATCGATTGAGGTATTACATTTCGTGCGTTATGCTCGGTCGATTTCCCATTTCAATGACGCAGCTGCAATCCTTTGCCGCTACAGGGCTCTGAATTGTACCGTGTAACATGTGGTTGTGTAACGGAACTATGTCGGTGGGTGAGAAACAGCATGCTGTAATCGAGTTTCGAATTCGAAGAGTTCGTCCACACGCGGAACACACTCTCCTTGAGCATAACGATGCCAGAGCACGCACGAGATCTGCGATACCTGCAACAGTCTGACGCCTTGGGTCGACTGTCATCGATCATCCCCTATAAAGTCCGGACTTGACTCCACCCGATTTCATCTGTTTCCCAAACTTACAGGAAGCCTTCGAGGACTTCACTTTCTTATTGATGAAGCGGTTTAGGCAGAAGTGAGATTGTGGCCCCGTCAATAGTGTCAAACATTCTTAGTGACGGTATCAACAAATTTTGATCGTCACCTGTGTTACTAAGCTCAGAAATAAATACGTTGACGTGAAGAATAAAGACGTAGAACGTTAGTAATGTTTGTTTCCTTTTAAAAGCTTTAAGTATTTTCACATTAAAAATTCGAAGGCAATACTTTCCAGCATGCTCTCGTACGTCTTATGGTACAGAAGATTGTTTTGGAATGTACAACCAGCCGTAGACCAACGTGTATCTGCGTGCTATGTGGGTGATCTCAGTTAGGTCTTAGTGGTCTTATGATTAACTGCAGAAGCTGCACAACTCGTTGTCTTTTTCTGTCAGTGGCCGGGGGCCATATTTTGTGATTACTGGGCTTGATTTTGTGCGCTGGGACAAAGTTGATTTTAATTCGGTGTCATTGAATTATGTTTGATTGTTTTGAAGGCATTTTAACTATTACTCTCTTGTTTGTGCCCTGCTTTCAAGAACTATATTGGGCTGCAAATTATGTTCCATATAACTGTTGTGGTGTGGAGAAAATTTTATGTCTAGTAAACTATTTGTTAAACTGACCACACGCCAGCGCAACCCCCAACCCCACGCCACGCCACGTCAGCCTAGTCCCACACCAAACTATCGTTTATTCAGTTTCAAGTTTCTGTCGATGCGTTGCAAGTGAATTTATGTTTTGTCGCCGCGCGGGATAGCCGCGAAGTCTTTGGCGTCTTGTCACGGTCCGCGCGGTTCTCTCCGTAGGAGGTTCGAGTCCTCCGTCGGGCATGGGTGTGTGTGTTGTCCTTAGCGTAAGTTAGTTTAAGTTAGATTAAGTAGTGCGTAAGCTTAGGGACCGATGACCTCAGCAGTTGGGTCCCTTAAGACCTTACCAGAAAGTTCCAAATTTTTTATGTTTTCTCATTTCCTCATTTTGGCAGTCCAATAAATTTCGTCTATATTACTTAAGTTTACAGCTTTCAGTTTTTCATCAGTTTTCCCAACACCCCAGTTAGAAAGAGCTTGTCTTCTCCTTCCCAAGTGTATATGCAACTGATCGAAACAAATTCTTCGATTTTCCGGAAGCTATTAGGCTGTGGCCATACCAATAGAATTTCCTTGCTTTCGAGCTTTGTGACGATTCCACTTCGCGAGAAATGGATATCGTGTCACGATTTTTGACCTCCATTTTTTCTCCAAATCATTTGACAGAAGTTACTATTACGTCGAAGCATGTAGAAGTCTATTGCAAGATCTGGTCTCTCCTTGTTGGCCAAATGTTATGCTAGAACACAGAAAATGTTGAAATGTATCAAGTGAATGTTTCGATTTGGTGTACTAGTCCAATACTCGGGTATCATGAGGCTAATCTCACTGGAATACCACCGTTTGGCGATAATCTTGAGGTATTACCACTAGCTTCCTCGCACAAAATACGTCGACAAGTGATCCACAAATTCATCGGTGCCTTCAAATTTGGACAGCAGAATCAATTCAAGTCATTCTAGTATCGTATTTAAATAAACAAATTAAGAACCTAGAAGCAAAGTAGTCGCTCGTGAGGATGTATTTTGCAACAGATAGTACGCTGTCAGGAATTGCACCGACGAATCGTCAAGAGGTCGCAGGACATACGGGGTAAAACAAAGTGGATGAGAAGGGTCCGCCAGTCTTACATATTGTAGTTGCCCGCCACAAGACGAAGCGTTTTCAACCACCTAGAACTACGATACACCTCAGCACCAGCCATAGTTCATCAGTACACTTAATCAATACATATAGGTTTTCTCACTACACGTACGACGTCGGCACACTAAAATCCGCTACGCTTCAGTACAACGATCACGATGTAGTTGTTTGACGCGGAAAATGATTTCATAAGAGGTAAAAACCTATAAAACGTCCTACTGCGCCAAAGCAACATGAAACAAAAGCTGAGACTGAATCAAATATAGCTCTCTTTGTGGATCTATCAACGATTCTTCCCATCATTTTATTCGTGACGTTGCCGATCCTTAGTGCCCCCAAGCGTTGAATTATGAACCTAGAATCGTCACGCCTGCCAGTAGATTATTTATTTCGGAACTTCAATTATTAGAGATCCACGTCTTTATTAACGTCTTTGCAGCAGGAACTCTCTCATTGGGGACAGAAATACATACTACGTAATAAGCCACAGACCTAGAATTTTCACGATCATTAAAACTGATGACTACTGCTAGGTTAAAGAACAGCCAATAACAGACGCGTTACACAGCGTCGACTGTAAAGATCATCTTGCAGTTGTGTTGTACAGGCAGAGTTACACAAGAAAAAACTTTACTTCACAAATTTCGATTCACTATCGTGCTAACCAGTATTCCTTATGTAAAACTGACGCACTTACCGTCCTCCACCATAGCTGAAGTATGGCCGGCCGTGGTGGCCGAACGGTTCTAGGCGCTTTAGTCCGGAACAGCGCGACTGCTACGGTCGCAGGTGCGAATCGTGCCTCGGGCATGGATGTGCGTGATGTCCTTAGGTTAGTTAGGTTTAAGTAGTTGTAAGTTCTAGGGGATTGATAACCTCAGATGTTAAGCCCCGTAGTGCTCAGAGCCATTTTTGAACGCTGAAGTATTACTATCATGGAAACACCCTCTGTCTTCAAACTGTTTGCTGTCTCGTTGAAACACTGTAACTTCATTCTTACTATCTCCATCTGCGTTTCGGGCACAGGAACCAACAGTGGGGCACTCGACAAAGATGAACACATTGTGGAGGAGAACACTACACTGCAGACAGCGACAAATCGACGCCTGCGTCGTGTTATCATTGACATCGCAGTCACGTGTAAACCGACACGAGCTGGCAGGAACTTGTTAGGCAGTGGCATGTTAAAGAACTCATGAAGGTATTACTTACAAATAGGATTCTGAGATGTTTGGAGGCAAAACTAAGTAGAGCTTGACAGAAGCGCCTCAAGTAAATTTGCAAAGCCGAGAGGTCCCCCTGCAATAATAAGCAGGCAAGCCACTTAGGAAAGCCGGGTGACACCAGTGGCAGCGGATACATACACACCCAGTTTCGCACGTGCAGCACCTGTCTCGTCGTCCCTCACATCACTCAACTCATCAGTAGCCGAGAGAAGGACCACTGTCAAAAAGATCGAAACGAAGCTACTGTTAGTTCGTCGTTTCAAGGTCGAGAAATGAAGCATCCAATTTTATTCACTTCTAACTGAATACTCGGCTTTGCCACGGTGTGTATTTATTACAATCATCTATTAGTCCATCTCCTCATTCTCTCTCTCTCTTTGTATATTTCCTTCACTCCGCTTTCTCTGTCGGTCTCCTCCCTCCTCTCCCTGTGCATCTCCTTCGCCCTCTTTCTCTGTCCATCACCTCTTCCCTCTCTGTCTCCCTTCTTTCAGACCATCCCTTCTCTCCCGTATCTCCTCCTTTCCCCCCTCTGTCTCTCCATCTGCTCCTCCCACAACCTGTCAGTCACTCCCATCCCCAATGAAGGTTGGTGGTTCTCAGTCCCACAGTATTTCTTTCCAGATAGTAAGTAAAATTTGTACCAAGTTTGAATGAATTCGGTCCAGGGATTCAAAAGAAGATTTTCGTTTGCTGCTCTACCTATTTATTCACATATCTCTTATACGAGAGCTGTCCAGAAAGTAAGTTATGATCGGTCGAGAAACGGACACCACAGTGAAAACGCGATGAGACTTCGCACATATGTGTTGGGTAGTGTCTCTAGTATGACCGTCAATCGCTTCAAGACGCTCTTTTCAGTTGCGAGCGCACTGTGAGCGAGTAAAGGCGCCTAGAACAACGACGTCTCCCGTCAAGTAGGAGGGTCCGCTGAGAGACTTCGCCTTAATGAATGCAGCCCACGTAACACAACTGACACGCACTTCCTTCTTCATGGAAATTCTCAGCCGCACACTGGAGGGGCATTGAAGACGCTCCAGCAGCCTTTTCGATGGGAAGTGTTCGATCACCCACAACACAGCCCTAATTGGCTCGTGCTGAGTATCATCTCTGTTCACATGAAGCGCTGGAGACCAAGACAACGCTTTGGCGCAGGCTACGCGCTATAGACCAGCATAGAGAATTATCGGAAAGCACAGGCGGCTGCCTTCTATGACGATGTTGTAGGAAATTTGATATAACGCTCCGACAAATGTCTAAGTAGAAGCGGCGACTATGTATAGAATTATCTGGAAAGTGTAGCTAACTCTTGCAAATAAAATGTTTCCGATTTTCTCTGTGGTTTCCATTAAACGATCGATCGTAACTTACTTTCTGGACAGCCCTCGTATTTAACATAATTTCACACATATTTGTACACATATTTCATCTGAATATCTAATGATTTTCGTCCTGCATGTTTGTTTTCACGCAGCTGAATGTTTATGACGTCATATCACCTGAGCTATGTGTCATATAATAATACACTACTGGCCATTAAAATTGCTACAACACGAAGATGACGTGCTACAGACGCAAAATTTAACCGATAGGAAGAAGGTGCTGTGATATGCAAATGATTAGCTTTTCAGAGCATTCACACAAGCTTAGCGCCGGTGACGACACCTACAACGTGCTGACATGACGTCTCGATCCCTGAGTCAACAGATGGGACGTTTGCAAGACAACAACCATCTGTACGAACAGTTCGACGACGTTTGCAGCAGCATGGACTATCAGCTCGGAGAACATGGCTGCGGTTACACTTGACGCTGCATCACAGAGAGGAGCGCCTGCGATGGTGTTCTCAACGACGAACCTGGGTGCACGAATGGCAAAACGTCATTTTTCCGGATGAGTCCAGGTTTTGTTTATAGCATCATGATGGTCGCATCCGTGTTTGGCGACATCGCGGTGAACGCACATTGGAAGCGTGTATTTGTCATCGCCATACTGGCGTATCACCCGGCGTGATGGTATGGGGTGTCATTGCTTACACGTCTCGGTGACCTCTTGTTCGCACTGACGGCACTTTGAACAGTGGACGTTACATTTCAGATGTGTTACGACCTGTGGCTCTACCCTTCATTCGATCCCTGCAAAACACATTTCAGCAGGATAATGCACGACCGCATGTTGCAGGTCCCGTGCGGGCCTTTCTGGATACAGAAAATGTTTGACTGCTGCCCTGGCCAGCTCATTCTCCAGATCTCTCACCAATTGAAAACGTCTGGTCAATGGTGGCCGAGCAACTGGCTCGTCACAATACGCCAGTCACTATTCTTGATGAACTGCGATATCGTGTTGAAGCTGCATGGACAGCTGTATCTGTACACGCCACCCAATCTCTGTTTGACTCAATACCCAGGCGTATCAAGGCCGTTATTAGGGCCAGAGGTGGTTGTTTTGGGTACTGATTTCTCAAGATCTATGCACCCAAATTGCGTGAAAATGTATTCACATGTCAGTTCTAGTATAATATATTTGTGCAATGAATACCTGTTTATCATCTGCATTTCTTCTTGGTGTAGCAATTTTAATGGCCGGTAGTGTATGTTCAAATGTGTGTAAATTCCTAAGGGACCAAACTGCTGAAGTCATCTGTCCCTAGCCCCACACACTATTTAAACTAACTTACACTAAGAACAACACACACACCCAAGCCCGAGGGAGGCCTCGAACTCCCGGAGGGAGGGGCCGCGCAGTCCGTGACATGGCGCCCTTAAACCGCGCGGCCACTCCTCGCTGCTATAGTGATATACACTCTTAAGACAAAATAAACGGTGCACCACGAAGAAACTATCCGAGTGGGACTAAAATCCGTAAATGTGATGTACACAAGTGGTAACAATTTCAGAAAAAGAGGTGATTTATTCAAGAGAAAATCTTCGCAAATTGAGCAAGTCAATAATGTGTTGGTCCAGTTCTGGCCCTTATGTAAGCAATTATTCAGCTTGGCATTGATTGATAGACTTGTTGGTTGCCCTGCTGAAGGATATCGTTCCAAATTCTGTCCCATTGGTGCGTTAGACTGTCAAAATTTCGAATTGGTTGGATGGTTCTGCCCGTAAACTTCCAAAGGTTCTGAATTGTGGAGAGCCGCGGCAATATGCCAGACAAACACAGGTTTCGCGAGCACGAAGACAAGCAGTGGAAATTTTCGCTGTAATCGCGCGAGCGGGCATTATCTTGCTGAAATATAAGCACCGGATGGACTGCCGTGAAGGCTAACAACACGGGTCGCAGAATATCGTTGATGTGCCACTTTACTGCAAGGATGCTGCGGATGACAACCAAAGAGGTTATGCTACAAAAAGAAATGGAACCCCAGATCATCGTTCTTGGTTGTTGGGGCCATATAACGGGCAACAGTCAGCTTCGTATCCCACCGCTGTCCAGGGCATCTCCAGACACGTCTTTGGCCTGGAATCTCATTGAACGGGATAGAATTGTCAACAGTAGTCAGTTCCGCCTCCAACTGAGTCCCGATAGCGAGAAAAGACTTGTCTGGAGGCACTCCGGACAGTGGTGCGATACCAGCCTGAGTGTCGTTCGCCATACGACCCGACATCCCGTAGTGATGGTCTGCGACGCCATTTCTTTTCATAGCAGGAAAGCTTTGGTTGTCATCCGCGACACCCTTACAGTGCAGTTGTATGTCGATGATGTTCCACGACCCGTTCTGTTGCCCTTCACGGCAAGCCATCCCGGCTTACAGTTCAGTAAGATAATGCCCACTTGCACACGACGAGTGTTTCTGTTGCTTGTATTCGCGCTTGACAAATTCTGCCTTCGCCAGAATAGTCGCCAAATCTCTCCCCAATTGTGAACGTTTGGAATATTACGGGCAGGGCTCTCCAACACTTTTTGTCCATTTTTATTCGTGATTTCTTGCGTGTTTTGCCTTAGAAAGGCAAGTATTTGAATGTAAACTTATTTTTCTTTTTTCAGAATTCTACATCAAAGGCTTCTTATTCATCTTCATTACTATTCCATTTTTTATGTCTGTTGTTAGGTCCTATTTTGAATATTCTTTATGTAGTTCCACGAATATGTAACTGGAGTCTAAGGTAATTCTCATTCAGTGTTCAGTTTCAGATGTGCATTTTTGAGTAGATTACATATGTTGATCACTCAGGATCATCTTCAATTCTAAGACAAAGTATAAATATGTACCGTCTAATATTTTACAATAAGTAAAAAATGAACTGTACATAAATGTAGAACTTAACTAAGTAGTTGCATCAGGAATCCGTTTTGTCATCTCAGAACTACATATCAGAACACTGTGTTTTGCATCTTCGATCAATGTTTTAAACAGGTGTATGTTGCGGTAGGAGCGTGGGCGTGGGCGGGAGGGAAGGGAGGTGGGGGGTTGGAGGATGCCGAATTGGAGAGAGGACGATTGGGGGATCAGAAAGGAAGTAGGGAGGTTATGGGGGGGAATGTCATGAGTTTCACAAGAGAAGTCCTGCAAAAATTAATAAGGGTATAATTACTTATTTAATATTCTCCGTGTACATATTAGGTTCACTTTGTTTTATATGTGAAGATGATCCTGAGTGATCTAAAGATATAATCTAATGAAAAATGCGCAACTGTGACTGAACCATAAATGAGAATTATCTTAAATACGAATACAGTTGCTGATTCTCGAGAGACAAATAAGTCAACTAAAATAAACTGAGTCTTCTTCGTCTTCCTCTATCAAGGAGTGATCATCGACGAAGAGTAAATTATACGGTATTTCTTACGCTATTAAGATTGTCACTCGACGACATTTCCTCGTCCAAGTTCGAAAAACTTATGCAAAGTATACTTTAAATAAAGTTAATGTTAATGAGCACCCTTTTCTTATACCCTCATTTGCCGAGAATTCTTGGGAAATTTTGTTACCTATTTTAACCACATTGTCTAAACCCCCAAATACGTTCCTTGTTGCTTAGGAATACGAACGTCCATCATCATCATCATCTTCTTCTTCTTTTCAAGGATTAGGTTGTTGCCTGTTCCGAACTTCCAAACAAAACCTTTCCCATCTTTTTTTCGGGTCTTTCATTATCTCTTTCCCATTCAGCTTGTAGTTCAGGATCTTCTGTTGAATTCTGTGGCCCGGTATTCCCATGAGGTGCTGCCTTCAATCTTCAAAACAATTTTGAGTATTTTCATTCATGCTGAAAATATTCAATTCTTCATCTGTAATCATGGTTCTTCTTGTGCAGCCCTTCCTGTTCCTTGGGAATCTCATCTCTGCTGTCTGCTCTTTTTTTTTTTTTTTTTTTTTTTTTGATAACCCAGATTTCGCTTCCTTAGGATAACACAGGAACCGCTATCATTTACAGAATCAGAGTATCATAATGGTCACTTCTTTAACTTTGACCCAATGTTCTGCTAATGGTACCACAGACAGCTTGGAATCTATGTATCTTATTTTCAGTATCGAAGTCAAAATCAAAACCTGTAGCACAGCTTAAATAAGGGATATGACTGACTTACTCTGAAACAGAATTACCCAAAACAAGTTTTTATCTGAATATTTTCCTCGAAATACCATTATTTTCGTTTTATTACTAGTAATTATAAAGCTGTATTCCTTGTATATTCATTCGTCTGCTATACTGATCTTTGTACGTCATCTTCACTGTTCTGAATGATTACGATATCTTCTGCAGAGAGAAGCTCGTACAGGTATTTTTCATTCGTTATCTGAAATCCTATGTTTACTTTCCATTTACGAAGAATGAAGTCAATGTACGAGTGCGTGTTTTGAAGTAATGGCTCCGAATTTCTTTTGTGAAAACTCTTAAAGGTTTGTGAATAAAGCAAACGTTATTAACATTTCACGTCTTTATTCTCCATGTCTACATATTTGCAGCCCTCTGCCGCTAGGGGACTCCGAATTGTAGTGTCTCACATGACGGTGTGTAACGTAACTATGTCGGTAGGTGAGAAACAACATACTGTAATCGAATTTCGAATTCTAAGAGGTTTTCCACAAATGGAGCACTCTCTCCTTCAGAATGACAATGCCAGAGCACAGCGGTGCTATATCTGCAACAATCCGACGCCTTGGGTTCATTACACTAGTCAACAGCCATTTTGCATCTGGGATGTCAGACATCAACTAGTATGTATTTTGGTGTGTAGAATCCGAAGATGCCTTTCAAAATGTTCTAGTACGTATCATTTTTGAGTTTTTAAAGGTTTTTATTTTCTCGTTTTCAGTATTTCGCTTTTTGCTGTTCTTCTGTTTTGATGTTTGATTGTTTATTTTGATTTGCAGAGGAGAGCTAGAAGATCCACAAATCGTAAGTAAATGGTTAGTGTGGTAATCCAGTGGTGTGAAAGAGATCCTCAGTGAGTGTTCCCTGTGGAGAACAATTCAAACTTTTTGTGTATAAAACTTACACTAGGAAAAATGGCAACTAGTGAATCTCGTTGCTGTCTAATCCAATATGTTATGTTATGTTATGTGTGTGGGAAATTCACTTCAAAATCCCAAAGAAAACCAATCACTGATTTGGTTAAGAAGGCATGTAAATTGTATTATGATTGTCCTGTTGGTGATCAAGATAAAAATTTTGCACCTCATATTGCCTGCATAACCTGTACTACAACCTTAACCGAGAGGTTGAAAGAAACGCCGAGCCATGCCATCCGCTGTTCGGATGATGTGGGGTGGGCCTAAAGACCATTATTCAGACTGTAATTTCTGTCTTACAAATATTTCGGACATTCAAGCAAAACTAGTCATAAAATAAAGTACCCAAATGTATCTTCATGAGGGGTTGTCTGTTCCTATCTGTATCTTGAAAGCCACGGAACCAGATACCATGTCAACTGAAGTATTGAACATATAGAAGAGTACTGCCCTCAATATCATGACACTTCGCCTCACCTCTTTCATCAAAAGGAACTGAACGATTTGGTTCGAGATCTAAAACTTTTGAAACAGCAAGCTGAACTCTTTGGGTCGAGACTGCAACAACGGAACCTTCTAGCTCCAGGGACAAAAATTTCCTGTTTCGGATCAAGAGGTGCTTCCTTCGCTCAGTACTTCGATATGCAGTATTCAATGTGTGCATGTAGAGATGTCAGTGGTCTGATGATGCAGCTATGTGTAACATCATAATCTATAGGAGTGGCGACTATTTATTAACTTCAGTAAAACCAGCTCGAAAGACGAACTACTCACAATGCCAATGCATTTCCATCGGTACCTTTGGCCTACGCCATAGCCACGGAAGAAACGTATAAAATCACGGCTTTGCTGCTAGAGGCAATCAAATATAAGGATCAGTAATGGCAGCTCTGCTGTGATTTAAAAGTTGTTGCACTCCTTACAGGTTTACAGGCTTGATTCATGAAATACTGCTGCTTTTCGTGCCTTTCGGACAGCCGTGACATCAAGAGCCACTATAAGTCAGGGAATGGCCTATAAGGAAGCCACATGTTCCTGTCAACGTAAATGTGTAAATGTGAACAATAACCCAATGGTTGAGCCCGATAAAATCATGTTGCCTTCCCTTCATATCAAGTTGGGTCTTACCAAGAACTTTGTGAAAGCTCTGGTTAAAGAAGGTGAGGCCTTCAATCACTTAAAGGAAAAGTTTCCCAAATTAAATGAGGCAAAGCTGAAAGAAGGTACATTTATTGGACCACAAATAAGAAAATTGATGAGAGCTCCGATCTTTGATACCAAACTGACAGATATCCAATTAGCTGCTTGGTCGTCTTTTAAAGCAATTGTGAAGGGCTTTTTGAGTAACAGAAAAGACAAAAACTATGTTACCGTTGTGAATGATCTCTTGGACACCTATAAGAACATGGGGTGTAGAATGTCGTTTAAAATTCACTTTTTACGTTCTCACCTTGATTTCTTCCCGGAAAATTTTGGAGCCGTAAGAAACGACCTTGATGAACGTTTTCACCAAAACATTCTTACCATGGAACACCGTTATCAAGACACTGGAAACCTTCGATGATGGGTGACTACTGCTTGGGTCTTGTTAGGGAGAGTGATGAAACGGCAAACAAAAGAAGAGCTTCGTCGTCGCATTTTTCAACAACCAAAGACGATTAAAGGTGAAAATATATTTTGAACTAATTTGGACCATTTATTGGCATCATGCCCATATAATATATATATATATATATATATATATATATATATATATATATATATATATATATATATAGAATAGTATTGATTTCAAACGTTCTGAATATGTACTTTTGTTTGACATAATTGTGTTATCTTTTGCTACTACCATTTTTTATTCTGCGGTGTAACTAGGAAATGTGAAGTCATAGAGAAAAACTGATTTTACCAATGTATTCAGCACCCCAAAATTAGGTAAATCCACCCACTTATAAACCAGATGCACAAAAAAAGTTTAAATTTGTTAACTAGTGTTATTATCGATCATCCTTCATAGAGTCCCGACTTGGCCCCATCCTACTTTCATCTGTTTCCAAAGGTGAAATAACACTTTCGACGACTTCACTTTGATGGTGATGAAGCGGTGCGAGCAGAGGTGAGGTTGCGGCTCCGTCAACAAAGTCAAATATTCTTCAGTGACGTTATCAACAAAGTGGTCTCTCGTTGGGAGAAATGGGTTCTTCGCCAGGGTGACTGTCTTTAAATAAGTAGACATGAAGAATAAAGATGTAGAATGTCAATAACGTTTGTTTTATTTAAAAGGCTTTAAGAGCTTTCACATAAAAATTTCGAAGGCATTACTTTTTAGCACGTCCACATAAATATTAAAAATGGTAGGTGATAGTTCACAACCATGTCTTACGCCTTGGTTATTAATTATTTCTTCTGATTCCTATCTGTGTTTATTATAATATGAATATTTTTGTGCTGACGGACAAAAGCTTTCTCAAGGTCGATAAAGGCCATATGGGTTTCCTTTTTAAATTCCCTGAGTATTTCTATAACATTTTAATTACAAACACACTATGCTTGAACTACCTGATCTAAATTCATTTACTTCTCCAAAATAATAGCTTCTGTGATATTCTTCATATGGTAATTGATAATTTTTGAGTATTTTTTGTAGCCAGAGTTTATAAGACTGATGCCACATAGTTTTTACTGTAATTGTGCCCCCTTTCTTGAAAAGAGAGATTACTTCTGCTTATACCAAGGATCTGGGATCTTACAGTTCCTTAAGCACTCATTTATTAATTGCAAAAGTCTTTTGTCTAATGGTAACTCACTATATTTAATTAGTTCTGCATTTATTCCATCTATTTCGAAAGCTTTTTAGTTCTTCATGCCTTTCAGAGCTTCCTGTAGCGCCTCCATAATAATTGGACCAACTGTTTCATTGTACATACTTTCTTCAATATAATCTTCGGCCTTCTGTGTACATTATATGTATGTATAATGGTTTATCCATTGTTCGTTATGTATAATCTTCAGTGAGACAGTGTATTTTTCTTCCTTCCTCAGAGCTTTCATAACTTTGTATCCACATTGCTGTCTTTCATGTACACTATGTTCCAAGACATTTATGAACGAGTTCCACGACTTTTTATGTGCTTTACGCATTATTTGTTTCGCAGCCTTCCTTTTTATTTTGTGTGTTTCCCAGCTCTCTGACGTTTACGTCTGTAGAAAACTCAAGTGAGATACTTGTTTTTCTTTAATGGCGTCTTTAATTTCTATCTTTCAAATTCTGAGACGTTTTCTTCCATTTGTTTTCTTCCTTTTACCAAGTCTCAATTTATTCCATTCTATGTCGATGTTATTACTGACTGGTATTGAAGCAAGCTTTTCTTGGAGTCTACTGATAAAGCTACTTAATACTATATTCCAACAGGGGATTTACTTTGAACAACTCACACTGTGGCTTCTTTTGGAGTTTCTTTGTTTTGTTCCATTTTGATAGCAGTGCTACCCAACTGCTTAAAAGAAAGTGGTCCCTACCTGTGTCGCTTCACCTATAAACATGTCTATCTTCCATAAGGTTCTCGATTTTATCGTTAATCAATATATAATCAATCACAGACCTTGATCTTTGTGCACGTCGTGTAGTCTGGTAAATGTCTTTCTTTCAAGGAAAGGTGATAGTAGTTTTAAAATTATTAAATAAATTAAAGAAATGCCTATCATCGATAGCAGAAGTTTGCATTGCTACCTGCATCTTACTAAGTGGGGCTATATCTAGCTTCTATTCAGCGAGCGTCCTGCTCGAAACCCATTTTGCTCCTATTCTTGCTTCTATGTTATGCTTTGGGCTGGGGGTTCATCGAACCAACTTTATTTCCCAACCGTTCCATTCTCGAACATTGCGCGAGAAAAACCAAGAATTAAATTTTTCCGTGTGAACTGTGATTTATCTTATTTTAGTACGACAGTCATCTCTTCCTATGTAGGTCGGCACCAACGAAACATTTTCACATTCAGAGGAGAAATCTGGTGACCGAAATTTCGTGAAAACAACTTGGAACAACGAAAAACTCCTTTGTTTTGATGACTGGTGCCCCAACAGGAGTATCATACCCGTGACACTCTCTTCCCTATTTTGTCACGATACAAAACGAGCTGGCATTCTTTGAACTTTTTACCGTGTCCTCCGTCGTTCCTATCTGATACGAGTCCCATACCGTTCAGCTGTACTCCATGAGAGTGGACAAGCATCGTAAAGGCAGTCTAGTAGACTTATTCCATCTTCTAAGTGTTCTGCCAATAAAATTTAGTCTTTGGTTCGCTTTTTCCGTAATAGTATCTAAGTACTAGTTCCAGTTTAAGATATTCGTGATTGTAAAACCTAAGTAATTAGCTGAGTTAAAGCCTTTCGATTTGTGTGCTTTTTTGTGTAATATAAATTTGATGGATTGCTTTTAGTACTCACACTTTTCATTATTTAGAGACCGAGCGAGGTGACGTAGTGGTTAGCATACTGGACTCGCATTCGGGAGGACGACGGTTCAAACTCACGTCCGGCCATCCTG
Organism: Schistocerca piceifrons; assembly: GCF_021461385.2. Taxonomy (NCBI): domain Eukaryota; kingdom Metazoa; phylum Arthropoda; class Insecta; order Orthoptera; family Acrididae; genus Schistocerca; species Schistocerca piceifrons. The sequence goes on from NC_060139.1 coordinate 827,631,720, forward strand.
ATTTAGGTGTTCCGTGATTTCACTGAACCGCTTAAGGCAAATTCCGGGATGGTTCCTTTGAAACGGCACGGCTGACTTCTTCTCCCATCCTTCCCTAATCCGATGGTATCCATGATCTCGCTGTTTGGTCCCCTCCCCCAAATCAACAAACCAACCAACAAACCAACTATTTAGAGTTAGTTGCCACTTTCCGCACCATACTGATGAGTTAGATAACTGATGTTTATAACTTTACGCTTCATTTGGCATAATATTGAGTCATGTCTCTTGACAGAAGTGCTCGTTAGAAGAGCACTGTGGTAGAAATGGGGTCATGTCTGTATAAACAAGCGTACCTAGAAACAGACGATGCAAAGAAAATTCTACAAAACCTACCTGACAAACAGAAGCCATTTCCTAATAGTATCTGGCAGTGGACAGAGAAGGATGGACAAGGTAAAGGTGAAGCACACCCACCATTCTCAGCTTTACTGCATTTTGTTTGTGTTTTTATTTTGGGTACATGATGAGTAAAACTGTATGCTCGCAAAACACTCTTTTATTGCTATACTGAACATGAATAGTATTAATTTGCGTAACACAATCAGGTCACTGTTTGACTCATGATCAGGTTCAGTACACTGAAACTCGACTGCTGATCTCAGTCGATGTCTAAAGTATGTTGTAATAGCTTACATTGTTCCACCATCGGGCCTGTTGCAACATGGCAACACCATGCTAAATCCCGTTGTGTAGTAGAACAGTTTTCTCTGTCTCCTGAGAAATCTACTTTCTGGGACCGACTCCTTTCCCAACTCACCGATTCAACTGGTTTTGATCTCCTGATAACTTTACTGTACAGTAAATGAAGCATCATCTGTAAACAATTCAAGAAAGCGGCTCAAATTTTCCCCTAAACTGGCTATGTAGATACGAACAACAAAAGGCCTACTACACTTCCATGTGGAAAGTCAGGCATCGCTTCTGATTTAATCGATTTTCCGTTAGTTACTATGAACTGCGACATTTATGACAGGAAATAAGAAATCCAGTCGCAGAACCGAGACGATGGTGTTTGCTTATAAGTCGCTCATGAAGAATGGTGATGAAATCAAGAAATATGCAATCAATTTGAGGTCCCCTGTCGACTGTACTAACTACTTCGTGTGACTGAAGAGCTAGTTGGTTTCACGAGAACGATATTTTCTGAACACTTGCCGTCTATCTGTCAACAGGTCGTTTTCTTCCTTGTGATTCGAACACAGTATGTGTTCCAAAATCCTACACCAAATCGGCGTCAGTGACAGGAGTCTGTAATTCAATGGATTACTCCTATTTCCTTTCTTTGGAATTGGTGTGACCCATGCAACTTTCCAGTCGTTAGGCATAGATGTTTCGTCGAGCGAGATGTTGTATATGGTTGCTAGGTATGGAACTATTGTATCAGTATATCCTGAAAGGAACCTAACTGGTCTGCAGTCTGGACCGGAGGTCTTGCCTTTATTACGTGATTCAGCTGCTTCGTTACACCGAGGATATCTGTTTCTGGATTACTCATTTCGGCAGCTGCTCTCGATTCGAGTTCTGGAAAATTTACTTCGTCTTCCCTGGAGAATGTGATTACGTTGTACCAAGCAATACTGCATCATCAGCACATCTTAACTATCGACTATTTAGTTGCCGCCCCCCCCCCCCCCCCCCGTGACATCGACGCGACTGCTGTAGGTTACTTAAGTGAGTTCAGAGGAGTCACTAGTTCCCCTTAAGACAGATTAAGTATGTGTATGAAACCACAAGCAAAGGTTGCAAGCGTTACGTGCCTTGTCATTATTTTAATGTAAGTTAAAATTGCTTACAATAACATTATTAAACTTCCCGCTAGATTAAAATTGTATGCAGCACCGAGACTAACTTGGGATCTTTGCATTCGCGAGCAAGTGCTCTCTACCAACTGAGTACCCAAACACGACTCACAACCAGTCCTCTTAGCTTTACTTCACCTACACCTCGTCTCCTACCTTCCAAACTCCACAAAAGTTCTCCAACGAAACTTGAGCGACCAACACCCTTGGGAGAAAGGACATTGCGGAGACAAGACTTAACCACAGCCTGAGTGATGTTTCCAGAATGAATTATCGCTCTGCGGTGGAGTGTGCTCTGATATGAAACTTCCTTGCAAATTAATGCTGTGAGCCGGTTCGAGACTGGAACTGGTGACCTCTGCCTTTCGTAGCCAAGTACTCTACCGACTCAGCTACCCAAGTACTACTCGAGACCCATCCTCACAGCTGGAGAGTGATCACTCATTCTGGAGACTTCCCCCAAGCTGTATCTAAGCCGTGTCTTGGCACAATATCCTTCATTCCGTGAGTGCTAGCCCAGAAAATTTCTCGGGATAACTATGAAGACTGGAAATAAAGAGACGAGGTACTGGCGTAAGTAAAGCTATGATGACGAACCTTGATTCGTGCTTGCTTAGCTCAGCTCCTCTTCACGAAGGTGGTGGAACAAATGACTTTCCCACCTGCCTTCGTGTCAGTTCGTCGAAGGTGATAGTCAATGAACAAATGATAGTGCCAATATCGATCGCACGGTCAGTCCGACGGGGTTGTCCCCTTTCAACGATCATGTACGGCATCTCACTAGAACCACTTCTCTACGGCCTCCAACATCGTACATTCACATGCTGCGCCTATGCAGACTACCTCGTCTTCATCGTATTTCCCAAATAGGAGATTCAATAGGCAACGCAGCGGATCGAGCAATACGGGAGCGGTGCGAGCAGCCTTATGGAGTGGTGCAGGCAGCCTTATGAATGTCGCCAAATCCTGCACGATGGCCATTGGAAGCTGACTGCCGGATGAATGTGTGTCTCCGTTCAGGACGATCCCTACGCTGTCTAGGAACAGCTTTGACTTGAGACATCCGCCGCATCACGGCTATCAACTTCTGGCGCTATACGTCGCACCATGGCGATCAAAAATGGTGCAAATGGCTCTGAGCGCTATGGGACTTTACACCTGAGGTCTTCAGTCCCCTAGAACTTAGAACTACTTAAACCTAACTAACCTAAGGACATCACACACACATCCATGCCCGAGGCAGGGTTCGAACCTGCGACCGTAGCAGCAACACGGTTCCGGACTGAAGCACCCAGAACCGCTCTTCCACAACGGCCGGCCTTGTCGATCAACTTCTGGCGTCATCGTTATCTTTAATTTTAATTTTTTACCACCCACCATCCTAGATTTTTAAATCATCCATCATGCCCCCATCTCGATGACGTCATTGCCCTGGCATGTGGGCAAACATTTGCCCCTTCGTAATGTTGACACGCAGATCGAAAATCAAGGTGGTCAAGGACCCCCCCCCCCCCCTTATATCTATTATTGAAGAGCACAAAACTAACTCGATAACTGGAACGTATTGTACATAAATTATTTACGTTTGTTAAAGTAAAAAAATATTTTGTACTGATATCAGGTGAAAAGAGCTCACAATATTGGTTGGCAGACTTCATTTCTTAACAACATGAATTTAAAAAAAAAGGGCTAAAATGTCAATTTGTGGGACACTATAGGATCGGGATGAACGAGAGAGAATACTGCGAGCAGGTAGTGCGACGAGAAGGCGTAGTAGCTTGCAGGCTTGTAGGTGGTAGCGTCTCTACTTGCAGTTGTTGTCTGCGGGCTAGCAGGTTATTTTCCGATTGCGTAAATTACGAAAGCAATTTATACATCGTGGACGCTGTACGTCACGATCTCTGTTGGAGGTTCTTACTACTATTCTAATTACTTGAGCTCTCGACCTTCACAATACTTTGACCAATATGTCGCTGACCACGATGTTCACTGTGACGGACACTGACAAACAGACGCAGATCTTACGGGATGACTGCTCCAGAAAAAATGACGAAAGTATGGCTGAATGACGCTGCCAAGACCTATTGAAAGACTTGGCCTCAGTAAGTTGACGTATACTACACCGGTCGGTACTATTTTCTTTTGTCGCCCAAAATGAATGAACCCAAAACAAGAAGATCACTTTTACTGGCTAGTTCTGAGGTAATATAAAGATGTGGTAGGTTACAATTAGATGATTCTTCCAAAGCACCAAAGCACATCAGTTAGACCTTTTCCGCACAACATACCGCTAACTATGCCTGGAGGACAGATTTCCGGAAAGCGTTTGAAACCGTTCCCCAGTACCAGTTGTCTACGAAACAGAATCTTAGGTATGTGAATCACATGTACATCTTTTAAGTAATGGACGATGGTATGGACGGTGAGTCTTCAGACACAAGGCTATCGTGACCCGGAGAAATGTGACTGGACCACTCCTGTTGTCTATATAGATAAAGACGTGACGGAACAGCAGTCTGCGATTGCTTGCTGATAAAGTATCGTTTCTGTTCTCTGTATACATAAATGATGTGACGGAACATCAATCTGCGACTATTTGCTGATAACACTATAGCGTGTGGGGAAGTGTCATTGCTGTGTGACTATAGGAGGATACAGAATAACTTAGACAGAATTTCTGTTTGGTGCCGTGAATGGCAGCTTGTTGTAAATGTAAAAAAAATATCAGTTAATACAGGTGACTAGGGGAGAGAAAAGTATTAGCGGTGTGCTACTTAACACAGTCACGACGATTAAATATTTAGCCCTAACGTTGCAAAGCGGTATGAAATTAAACGAGCACATACGTGTAAGGTCGGTAGGACACTTCAGTACATTAGGCGAAGAACAGTTTATCTTCAAAGGAAATTGCATGTAGAACACTAGTGTGACCCACTCTTGAGTACTATTCGAGTGCTTGGGATCTCACCCAGATAGGATTAAGAGAAGTCTTTGACGCAATGCAGGAACGTGCTGCTAGCTTTATGCCGGCAGGATCGAGCAGCACACGACTATTACAGAAATGCTTCGTGACCTCAAATGGGAATTCGTGGACGAAAGACGCCATTCTTTTCGCGAAATGTTATTGAGAAAATTTAGAGAAACAGCTGACTGCAGAACGATTCTATTACAATCAACGTACTTTTCGCGTAAAAACCGCGAAGACCAGAGAAGTGAGGTTCGTATGGAGGTGTAACAAACAGTTGTTTTCCCTCGCTGCATTTTCGAGTGGTACAGGACAGGGAATGACTAGTACTGGTATAGGGTACCGTCCGCCATGCACCATATGGTGTGTACATAGATGTAGATATACAGGATGTCTATAATTAAACTTCCAGCTTCAAAATGCAGTAGAAAGAGAACCACTGCTCAGAATGAGGTCAAATTTGAACAGCATACTATTTGCGCGAGAGGAAACACTGTGGAACAATAAATTTAACAAAAATTTGACCAACACATGGCGCTGTAAGCGTCGAATATATACACCAACAGACGCATGGCACACGGCTGTTTCTCAGTTTGCGTTCGAGATGACTAACATGACAGTTTGCATCAAGGAAAAAACTTTTGTAAGATAGGTGGGTGTGCGTCAGTAGCCCGGCAGAAGCTCAGGGGACTCAAGGGTATGAAAGAGAGCTTTGGTCCGATGTCTGCTAATAGTCTGTAGAAAACTATTACAAAATTCGAAAAGACGGGCTATTTTTGAAGTGCAATGAGGCCGCCGGAGGAAATCAATTGACCCGACGTCTGTCGAAGATGTGGCCACAGCATTGCAGGAGGGATCAGGCGGTGCAAACAAGCAGTGCACAGGGAGTTGCCCGAATGTTGGGGATGTCTGCCAGCACGGTATACAAAATCTTTCGAAACATCCAGGATTGTTACACATATAAAATCACCCAAGTTCAGAAGTTGCTTCCTACTGACCTGCCAGCAAGACAGACGTTTGCTCTGGAATTTTTTGCTCCCGTGAAAGTAGGTAATGAATGGCCATGGGACATTCTGTGGACAGACAAATCCCATTTCCATCTCCAAGAATATGGCAATACGCAGACTTGCAGATATGGACAACGGAAAATCCTCACGCACATCAACCGGTATCGCTACATTCTGCAAAGGTGACTGTGTGGTGCGGGTTGACAGAATTGTTCATCGTGAAGCCGCATTTTTTTGAGTAGATTAGTCCTGTGGGTCCTGCTATCTGTGCCTCTATGAGAGTCCTTTACGCACCAACGTCAAGCCAATCCCTCAACAGCGTGGCTATGAAAATAGGATCATTTTTATGTAAGATGGAGCTCCTCCGCACACTGAATAATCAGTGAAATGGTTGCTGCAGACGCATTTCTGAAATGCTAAACAGCCGTCATTTCCCTACAGCCTTGCCGTCCATGTCACCTGATGTTGGTTTGTATGACTTTCGCCTGTGCGGTTATCTGAAAGATGTTGCGTTCAGCGCTTCAATTACAAACGTAGCTGAATTGAAGACATGCATTGTGCAACACATTCTGAACGTGACCCTCGAGACAAATGGCTCTGAGCACTATGGGACTAAACATCTGTGGTCATCAGTCCCCTAGAACGTAGAACTAATTAAACCTAACTAACCTAAGGACATCACACACGTCCATGCCCGAGGCAGGATTCGAACCTGCTACCGTAGCAGTCGCGCAGTTCCGGACTGAGCGCCTAGAACCGCTAGACCACCGCGGCCGGCTGACCCTCGAGACACTCCGACCTGTTGTGCTGTATGCTGTTTCTCAATATCAACTTGTGGCAGAAAACGGCGGACAGCAGCCGCGCGGGATTAGCCGAGCAGTCATGGACTGTGCGGCTGTTACCGGCGGAGGTTCGAGTCCTTCCTCGGGCATGGGCGTGTGTGTTTGTCCTTTGGATAATTTAGGTTAAGTAATGTGTAAGCTTAGGGACTGATGACCTTAGCAGTCAAGTCCCATAAGATTTCTCACACATATGAACATTTTTTTTGGTGGACGGCATACTGAGCATGTCTTGCGCCAGTCTCACGATAGTTAGAAACCGATATCATTTTGCTTCTGATGCGGTTTTTGGCTTCAGGATATATATTTTTTTCTTTATTGTATTTTCCCTTTACACAAAGGTGGGCCAGCAGAGGCGTACAGATGCCGCCCTTCGGCCAACAGAATAAAACATATAGGTAACATGGAGAAATAGAAACAGAAATAAATGAATGTTAAAAACAGAAGACAGACACACAAGAATAGTAATGAAGGCGTTCGTCGGAAGGCACTGGTTTCAGAAACAAGGTCCACAGTGCGCACAAACGAAGATAATCAGTTTTACACACGAACAAAGGGGCACAACGAAGATAACACTGACGCACAGAAAGAAAGAAACAACAGTTGCACTAAACATTGGTGACGATCTTCGGCACAGAAAACACTGAACAAACTTGATGAGATGGGGGGGGGGGGGGGGGGCTGCTACTAGGTGCAGGGGACAATCATGGGGGAAGGGGAAGGAGAGGGGGGGAAGAATTGGCCTCAGGACAATTAAAAACCGAGTTTTCCCATTCGACGGGATGGATGGGTTTACCGAACTTACAATACCACAACTGTTGAATGCCGAATTTGTGCAGTCATGCACCTTGAACAGTACGGATGGGGCAATGTGCGACTCAGACCATAGCCGTTGTATCGCGATTCATCTGTCATTTGTAGCCGACCCCATTTACTTTGACACTTATAGCGCTGTCTATTGGTAATTCTTTCTTTTCCTACATGACGTTTGCCAAGCGTCAATAATATGCTATTCGAATTTGACGTCATTCTGAGTAGCGGTTCTCTTTTTATATTATTTTGAAACTAAACTTTAATTATGGACATACTGTACATGCCATCATGGTGTCAGCTGTCATAAAAAATGAATTATCGAATGGCCATCCGCATATTTATTAATTTATTCAACTTCTACCCTTACCAAGCAGCACTATGTGGCCTTTGTCCCTCTCTTCATAGGAACACATGGAACATTTTCTCGATGCAATAGTTTACCAACAGCCGTATGCATTGTAGAAATTTATTTTATGAACTTCTTATGTGCTACCAGTTTCGGCATTACATTGATGCCATCTTCAGGCCCAGCACGTCATAGTCGCAAAATCGCTATACACGGAAGGAGCCATATAACTGGATCCGTGAATCAAATCGTTATGCAACAGGTCGTTCCGTGTATAGCGATTTTACGACTATGACGTGTGGGGCCTGAAGATGGCATCAGTGTAAAGTCGAAACTGGTAGCACGTAAGAAGTTCATAAAATAAATTTCTACAATACATACGGCTGTTGGTAAATCATTGCATCAAGAAATACATGCCAGCCGTTGTCCCACGGTCCATAATGGATCAACAAAGATCACATGGAAAATGGCAATGCAGATTTCATCATTTATTAGTTACTAACTTATTCGCTAAACCAAGTAACACACTTCAATTTCATGAAGTATCATTTAATTTTGGCCCTACAGTTATATTAAAATCTCCATTCCTTCGTGTGTCGCTACATAGCGATAGCAATTCTGTCTTTAAATTTAGATAGGAAACTTTTTTTTTTCCAAACGTCTGCTCACAGTTCTATTTTTGATCCTGATATTTGTCCGAGCCCCGACATTGCAATTTCGATTTTTATGTCCTCGGCGTTTGCTGCACTTCCTGTTTATTATCTAAAGCTGGCGTCGGAATATTATTGCGATGGGAAAACGTCTATCCCATCTAGCAAGCACTTTTATTAAGGGAGTGAACAAAATCCCTGCTGTGTCAGCTTATTGCTGTAGCGTGGAATCTTAACTGTTCCGCCACACGCTGCAATACCGCGTCGATTATCAGCTCCATTGTTCCTTTAAGGCGGAATTCTCTTTGATGCCGCGGTTTCTCCTTGCACTGGCGGTTCCACAGCTCGGGATTTTTATTCCCTCGGTTCCTTTGCGCTTTATTCGCTTTATCATCGGGACGATACCTCAGCGCAGTCTTCCTTACCAACAGGTTTCCCACCTCTGGCCAAAAGATTAATCGTTTCTTTTTTTAGTCGTGCCTGAAGAAACATTGTACGAACCTTTGAAACTACAAGGGTTGGCAACCTCTCAAAAAGAACATGTGCGACTCTAAAAGGGAAGATAATTGCCGACCTCGACACATTTGTGAGATAAACGTTTTTTCTTATTTTCGCCGAAAAAGTTAGCTATTCTCTTTTTGCTGGAATCAATTCAACGTTTCACTTTAACCTTATGTCTCCGGTTTCAATACCAGTTAGTGGGCTTCCTGTCGAATTGAACTATTTAATATTTCCTTTTCCTAAATACGACCTCGTAATGGATAATTTTTAACTGCACTCTTATTTACATATTCAGATAGCTTCACTCTTCCTCTTAAATCATTCTTACCAACACGAATTAATTCAATTGGCTGAATAACTCAAAATATTCAAATAATTTTAGTCGTTAAGATCAAACTACAGGATAGGATGCAGATTATATTAGCGTCATCTGTGAAGTGGAACATAACCAGACGACGTTAAAACATTGTCGGCATCGTGACAAAACTATCCTACTGAAAATTTAATATCTCTGTAAAGGCCGTGAGTGCCTCACGGAAAGGAGGCGCAAATTCTGAAATTTCTTCTCATCAATGTTTCCTATCTCAAGCGGAGTCAAACACAAAAGCACCTTGCAATAGCTAATGGTTTTTCTGTAAATGATGTCACGTGCACTTGCAATAGGCTAAAGAAACGAATACTAAATAGAAGACAAACGTACCCATAAACAGAATCAGTGAAGAAAGAATGAAAAATATTCCAATGAAATATCACGGCAAAGTGTCTTAGTAAACAGTGAAATATAAAATGTCCCAGCACATAGAGAAACGTTTCGGAAAATCTAATTTTAGATGTGCCTTTCAAGTCAACGACACACTAAAATTTCGAGTAAAACATAAACTGAAAAAGGCGCATGAAAAAATTTTACGGCTCTTTAGTACACATGATTGAGTGTAATAACTGTGATAATTATTGTATGGACCAAACCGGCCGCTCTTTTAACGTAGGGTTCAAGGAGCATTCATATCCGCGTAGAAAAACTATTTTTAGGTTGCATTCATCAGAAATTGGTCATACTATGTGGAGTCTTGAGAATAGTAAGCGTTTTTTTTTTTTACATAGGGTGCAAAAAGGCCGTGCTCGTGCTCTTATTTAAAAGAATGGCTTGAAATTTATATAGCGAAAAGCAAGAGCCAGCGAAAGTACTCAATAAAAAATGACTCTGAGCACTATGGGGCTCAACATCTGAGGTCATCAGTCCCCTAGAACTTAGAACTACTTAAACCTAACTAACCTAGGGACATCACATACATCCATGCCCGAGGCAGGATTCAAACCTGCGACCGTAGCGGTCGCCCAGTTCCAGACTGAAGCGCCTAGAACCGCTCGGCCACGACCGCCGGCAGTACTCAATAGGCAGCGCGAATTTGTACCCAGTATGGAGGACTTTACATTTTTGTTTTGTTTTTCTTGTGTTGAGCGTATTACCTTCGTGGTTTCTTGTCCTTTCCTGTTTATATATTTCATTAACTAGATAATCTTGGTAATGGACTGGTACGGTGTTTCATCATTCCTTTGTTGGAACGGCGTGTTGGAGGGTACGAGTCTGTTGTATATCCATTTGACTTCGTTCTCTATTTATTTTATTATTTTTATACTATCCTATGATCTCCGTAAGCTTGTTATTACGTGTGCTATACTTTCTACATTCGCCACAAGAGAGTATCAGAATTATTGTGACTTTACTATTTCCTTTTTAACATCAAACTTTAGTCGCGTTTTTAATTTATTGCGTTTCATTACTGTAACGATATATACACCCAGAAGTGACTTTACCTATTGAATTCTTCTTTTTTATGCTAAATTCTACAGCTACATAGTTGACGAATATGTGTACACCTACAGTAGCGACAACTAACGAGCTTACGACAGAAACGTTTTGTGGCTACTGTACAGCAGTTTATGAACAGTAGCGCTATTTAGAAGATGACTCCGCCGACACTTTGACCTAGTGTGTACCATACTTTCAACTTACGTGACGACACTAAGCTGATTTTGTGTTTATCTTATGGCGATGCCAATATGTCCCCATTATATTTCGACTTGTTTTTAACCCTCAAGCGGGCGCGCTTCCATTCATTACGCCAGCGGGAGCGTGGCTCACTCTGCGCTTTTTTCTGTCTCTTACGTCTCATATGTACTTCCATTGCTGTTTACATGGATTTACGAATGACAATAGACAGAACACATATATTTGGGTTAGAAGAAGATTGTCTTCCATGTCTTATGTCTAAAATACTAAATACTACATAGAGACCGTGCAATGTTATTTCTTTATCGTAATAATCAACTATAAAACTTTACAGCCGCGCGGGATTAGCCGAGCGGTCTAGGGTGCTGCGGTCAGGGACTGTGCGGCTGGTCTCGGCGGAGGTTCGAGTCCTCCCTCGGGCATGGGTGTGTGTGTTTGTCCTTAGGATAATTTAGGTTGAATAGTGTGTAAGCTTAGGGACTGATGACCTTAGCAGTTAAGTCCCATAAGATTTCACACACATTTTTTTTAAAAACTTTACATTATTATGAATGTGAACAATGCACACACATTTCTTTGTAACGTCTTATTCTGAGTCGACATGTTTACTGTTTTCACATGTCTATCTGATAGTCACATCCGGTCTGCAGACGAAATTGCGGCAAAAATCACATTTGATTGTAGTGTTTATGTTTTTAGCATGTCCGCAGTTTACGCATCGTCCACGCGTCTTTGAAGAAGACTCTCCAAATTTTGCTACTTCTGCTTCCTTTTTAATTTCGAAGGAAAGCTGAAATGTCAGATGGTAGAGATAGAATCTTAGCTCTCTGTAGCACATGTGGTTTCATTAGGGTATATGACAAGCCTTTCAGGAATATTCTTCTTGGGATTTTAGGATGCTTAGAGTTGGCATGGTAGATTATTTGGGAATTGATATCTGCAATGTCCATCAGCGCAAAAAATATTGCCAAAGACCATCTTCTGGTAATTCTTGCTACAGAATGGGAAGCAGACATTTGATCAACAGTGTCAACTCCTCCTTTTGTGGCACTATATCCATAGTGATTTCAGCCTTGTTAGTTTCTTTACTGATAGCTCCAGTATCATGCATTGTTGATAGGAGAATCGCAGCTTTAATCTTTTTAGGTACATAGGACACCAAAGCACTATTTTTTTGGTACCCAAATAGAGACGAATTTTGTACTCTATCTTTCTTTGCCAGGAATTCTGGCGGAATATCACGTTTATTTTTCCTCACCCTGTTCCAATGCATGTGAGTTTCCTGGTCAGTGAGGAGTGTGCTAATGCGTAACTGGTATAACGATTATTCACTGTCACATTCCTATTGCTTCCTTCAATATGACTGGCAAGCCTGCTGACGACATCTGAAGGAGAATTTGAAACAGAATATGGCACTTGAGGTTTGTTGCCACAATAGATCTCCAAGTTACTGGTGTAAAACGTTTCCGCATCACAGAGAGCGAACATCTTTACTCCATATTTCGCTGGTTTATTTGAGATATACTGAATGAAGTTACAGCATCCTCTAAATGCTTGTAACTTTTCATCCACAGTTACGAATTCGCTCATGCTGTAACTGTTTTTTGCAGTTTCCAATGAACTCGTCAGGAATTGTTCTAATAGCGGCTAACTTGTCAGCTTCTTGTCTCGCTTGTCGTGTTCTTTTATCATCGTGTCTGAGACACCGTGATAGGAACAGAAAATGTTTGGAGCTTATCATAGCTCTAAGTATCTACATACCTGATCCATCAGTCGTCCAGAGTTCATTCACATTTGTATGGTTAGCCTTCTTTGTTGCTAAGATGTAGATCGCCGGCCAGGGTGGCCGAGCAGTTTTAGGCGCTACATTCTGGAGCCGCGCGTTCGCTACGGTCACAGGTTCGAATCCTGCCTCGGGCATGGATGTGTGTGATGTCCTTAGGTTGATCAGATTTAAGAAGTTCTAATTTCTAGGGGACTGATGACCTCAGCAATTAAGTCCCATAGTGCTCAGAGCCATTTGAACCATGTTTTTTGTTAGTACATTTGACAACCTCATCGATCATGTCAGTGCTGACTATTTCAGTGAATGCACTTAAATTATCCTTGACATCCTTGGCTATGGCTTTAGGTCCGGGAAGTATCTTGACGATGTTCTTACTTTTTGTCTTTGTTGCGGCTATACTACAAGATTTCTTCCACTTACACGTTTTATCCCTACCAATATAATACATGACATTTGAAACAGATTGGACGTCACTTTCTTCGACCTCAGAGGCACATTCTTGCTCATTCGTTGAATCATGGTCACTCTGTGTGATTACTTGTTCTTCTTTTTTGTCCACATCATCACAATCATCAAACTCGACATTTGATACCAGAAAAATCTGGATTCTCTTTGAGTAACCACTCAATCTCGGCGTCATTGAGGCATCTTTTAGTCCTATAAAAGCAAAAATAATTACAAAATATGTAAAATAATTAAGTACTATAACGTTAAGGTTTTGTCCAGCACATAAAACAAAACAAAAACTGACTGGTATTGGGACATCAACAGGCGCACGGAGCACTTTGTTCGCCAGCTACACACAGGCGAAATAAATATGTAATAACGCCACTTGTAACAATCACAGACAGAAATGATTGTTCACAGCAGAAGTGAAGACAATAAGCAAGGAATAGACGAGGGTGGTACCAGTTCATTGTATTTCATAGCTTTTTTAACGAGTGCGCCTGCTCGAGGGTTAAAACAGGTATGCCTCGTCATACTTAAAGCGCAGGTTTTCCACGTGACTGTCAGTAATAACTGTCATTGTGCCCAAATTTACTGTTCTAAGACGCAGACAATCCACTAGCTGTATTTGTATATTTTCCCATGTTTTGTTGCAGATCTGAAGATGGTAGTTGATGGCCAAAAGACGTAGTCCAAAAACCTAACAATTTTCTAATAATAGACGGAAATTTAAAAAAAATCATACTATACTTTCTGGATCACTGTACTATTCGCGACCGTGTCGCAGCCTGTGAAACACAAAAGGGCAGTTCAAACGCACGGGCAATAAAGCATCTCTTTGGGAAATGGCAGCAAGAGATCGGATCACCTTGTGAAATCTGTGTGTACCAATGGAGACCTCTTTCAACATTTTGAAGCGGTTATTTCAGCAGCCGTTGACGCGACAAGGTGCAATTAAAAGCAAATTGTGGTGCTCGTAGGAACAAACGATCCTGTCCTCTGGAGTCCGAGTCATACGTGTATCATCCCAGCAATAGACAGGTTTGAGAAGACCAGGTTTACTTACTGAACTTCACCGAAACTCACTATCTGCAGCTGAGCTGATAATGGCAATATTAAGATTCTGTGCCAAGCTGAGCTGTAACGTACTGGACATACGCCCTCAGTGGGTAGGGGATGAACTACATTTCATAGGCTGCTACCCAGATAACGGACTGCGTGTTGAGCGCACGCAGGGGTATTTTAACTTAGACGTGTCTCCATTATTCCAGCTCTAGCACATCCGAAGTATCAGTATAAGATACAAAGACATGGCCCCAAAAGATGACACGAGCAAAATCCCTGTAATTAACTGCCCAAGCATTCGTAAAAATCGTCCAGAGTTTGTGCAGACCTAAATATCAGCGTATCTCATACAACACTAGGTACAGAAAGCTGGATAAAGCAAAATTTGACAGAGGTGAGATTTCTGGGATAAATGTAACAAGGGGACACTCCAATATCCGACATGTCGAAACCTGCCCTGAAATTTTTTTATACAGGAAGAATAATACACCGAAAGAAACACAATGCCAAAATTTTAGCTGCTAAGACACACTGCATTTTTTTAAATGCTGAAAACTGTCAAATTCATAGCTCGGCAGGCCGCTGGACGTATGTAACTCCTTTCATAGCTGTAGCAGACGCACGCACAACGTGGCAGGAGCCCAGGTTTGGTTAACAGCACATAGGTAAACAGATAACACGGCACAACCCGATCGTAAGATCGTAATTTGTAAATTGAATTCCAGTTCCCGTTTATAGTTTCTCTGACAGAACAGTTCGCAGTTACTAATCGCTCGAATTTCAACCCATTTAATATCCACAATAATTTGTGACTGCCTTTACGGTATCGCTTAGTGTTAACAGAGGAGATAGAACTCAATGAATTTTCTGCGTTCGCTTGTTAATGGCATCTGTATTTATGCAAATTCTTTAGTTTCACACCAATTTGATATCCAACAAATACACTCCTGGAAACTGAAATAAGAACACCGTGAATTCATTGTCCCAGGAAGGGGAAACTTTATTGACACATTCCTGGGGTCAGATACATCACATGATCACACTGACAGAACCACAGGCACATAGACACAGGCAACAGAGCATGCACAATGTCGGCACTAGTACAGTGTATATCCACCTTTCGCAGCAATGCAGGCTGCTATTCTCCCATGGAGACGATCGTAGAGATGCTGGATGTAGTCCTGTGGAACGGCTTGCCATGCCATTTCCACCTGGCGCCTCAGTTGGACCAGCGTTCGTGCTGGACGTGCAGACCGCGTGAGACGACGCTTCATCCAGTCCCAAACATGCTCAATGGGGGACAGATCCGGAGATCTTGCTGGCCAGGGTAGTTGACTTACACCTTCTAGAGCACGTTGGGTGGCACGGGATACATGCGGACGTGCATTGTCCTGTTGGAACAGCAAGTTCCCTTGCCGGTCTAGGAATGGTAGAACGATGGGTTCGATGACGGTTTGGATGTACCGTGCACTATTCAGTGTCCCCTCGACGATCACCAGTGGTGTACGGCCAGTGTAGGAGATCGCTCCCCACACCATGATACCGGGTGTTGGCCCTGTGTGCCTCGGTCGTATGCAGTCCTGATTGTGGCGCTCACCTGCACGGCGCCAAACACACATACGACCATCATTGGCACCAAGGCAGAAGCGACTCTCATCGCTGAAGACGACACGTCTCCATTCGTCCCTCCATTCACGCCTGTCGCGACACCACTGGAGGCGGGCTGCACGATGTTGGGGCGTCAGCGGAAGACGGCCTAACGGTGTGCGGGACCGTAGCCCAGCTTCATGGAGACGGTTGCGAATGGTCCTCGCCGATACCCCAGGAGCAACAGTGTCCCTAATTTGCTGGGAAGTGGCGGTGCGGTCCCCTACGGCACTGCGTAGGATCCTACGGTCTTGGCGTGCATCCGTGCGTCGCTGCGGTCCGGTCCCAGGTCGACGGGCACGTGCACCTTCCGCCGACCACTGGCGACAACATCGATGTACTGTGGAGACCTCACGCCCCACGTGTTGAGCAATTCGGCGGTACGTCCACCCGGCCTCCCGCATGCCCACTATACGCCCTCGCTCAAAGTCCGTCAACTGCACATACGGTTCACGTCCACGCTGTCGCGGCATGCTACCAGTGTTAAAGACTGCGATGGAGCTCCGTATGCCACGGCAAACTGGCTGACACTGACGGCGGCGGTGCACAAATGCTGCGCAGCTAGCGCCATTCGACGGCCAACACCGCGGTTCCTGGTGTGTCCGCTGTGCCGTGCGTGTGATCATTGCTTGTACAGCCCTCTCGCAGTGTATGGTGGGTCTGACACACCGGTGTCAATGTGTTCTTTTTTCCATTTCCAGGAGTGTATATTCAACCTTGCAAAGATGAAATATGGGGACGTGGCGTACAATCTAAACCACCAACTTCTCCTCAAGACCTACATACGTTTCATTTATTACTTGATTTCTTTGACATTCATCTGAATGATGTCGAAATTTCGTTAGGAATTGTGGAAGAAGAATTAGAAGAAACAGGAAATAACTGACGATTCCGTGAATTGTGGTTCGAACGATGATTGTTGTACTAATTAAAGTCCAGAACAAAAATGCAGTACCTTCCCAACCTAAGGAAGCTTTCAGTGACAAGCAAAAAGCTGTAAATTTTTTGGTGAAACTAAGGAGGAACAAAACGCTTGAAGATAAGCAGTGTACAAAGCTGGTTTCGTTTCGTAAAATCTGAAAGTTAACTGTATAAATGGGAGAAATATATACACAGAGTATGAGATATGCGTCAAATGAAACTTACAGAAGTGTGAAAGAAAAACTATTTGAAATATTTAGAGCTGCTCGTGAAAATCAGCGTACCATTACCGTGCGACGTTACGAGACTGGGCCTTCTGAATTCTAAATGAGATGAACGTTACTTATTTCCATGCTTCTTCGATCTGGTTAAATGGATCCAGGAAATTATATGTAAAAGGACGTCGCAAAATTACGAAGATTGTGAAAGGTATGTGCTGAGATTCGATCAGGATAGAGCCAGTGAAAAATGTCGATAGTTCCCAACCGCAAGGTTGGATGAGTAGTACGTTTTCGAGTAGTAAGATCTTTGACAGCTAACAGAGCTAGGTGCACGCGGTAAAAGTTTGAGTAGTGGTGAGGAGATGCGCAGAGACAGCAGACGTGTTTCGAGCTGGAGCTAGATGCCTGCAGGAGGCAACCGGGTCGTGACAGCATCAAAGTAAGAATTGGCGCTACGCACATAATAAGCTATATATTGAGCGAAACTCGGCACATACCTGGGGAAACTAGAAAGAATAATTAATAAAATAGGTTTTCTTTGGTTAAATAATGTCTAAAAGCTAGATAGAAATTCCATTGCTGATGCAATAAGCGTTTTGTGAAACTTTCTCGTAAATCCATGCTATAGAAGTTTTTTTTAGTTTTTCACATGTGCCTTAAAAGTTTGAACAGTAAATATTTTTTAGATAAAATTAGAGTTTCATCTCACACCTTATGTCGTTCTCCGCATCCTGTGCTTGCATTGAACCAAAAGGTACATTAAAGTAAAGTTCCCATGAGTAAAGCTAATAATTTCATTTGTCAGAGTAAAATAATCTATATGCCATTGCACAGTTGGCAAATTATTCAGATCAGGACAGAATTTTTGTTAAGTAGCAAATAGGGCCAAAATGAGTAAAGTTATCTAGAATGACAATTTTATGCCATTGCACTACGGCTGAGTTGAATGTATGTTTTATTATCGGCTAAACGGGAAGGAGTGCACGAGCTAAGTCCACAGACGCAGTCAGATGCAGGTTGGTGACTTTCATTTATTTTTAACACTAAACTTTGATGCAGTCAGATGTGTATTTTGAGTATTAATTTTCCAACAATATTTTCATGCAGTCAGATAAAGTTCAGTTCAGTTAAATACGCAGTCAGATGCAAGATTTATTAAAGACTAAAGCAGTCACATGCAGTTCAGTCTAGTTTAAATAGAGAATTTTTATTAACAACACTTTCAATTGTTTCAAGTAAAGGTGTACAGGACATATCATTAATAGGTAATATCATAGAGCAATTTGTAGCTGAAGTGAAGACGAAGCTTCTTGTTATCTCCCAAAATACTGTGTATAAAGCCAATCAGTCTGAACTGCGTGCAGACCACATTTTATCATTTCGGGTGAAGTTTTTAGTACACGTCTGAAGCTCAAGCGAGCTTCAGGAATTGAAAGGCAAATTATGAGCAAAAATTTAAGAAATGACTGTTTAGTTGCAAAAATCTTGTAATCAGCGTAGCAAAATCTGGAAAAATGGGAGAGAATAATTTTCAGTACTACATCCGAAATGTTTTTTTACCAGTTGCAGAAAATAATTAACTGCTTTTGGTGAACTCTCAGTCTGGACATAAAGACACCTGTCTTTAGGAGAATGACGAAAAGCGTGTTAATATAATTTGGATACCATCCGGAACTAATAGTATGATTCAGCTTCTTCATAAAGAAATTTTTCAACAGTGTAAAGATGTTTCGAAAATTTTTGGAAAACGTAATCTCCAATAGCTGTTTGTTATTTCAGGTTTATTAGAAGAACAGTATTTGTAAACTGTAGTCACTTGTGCATTGTGAGCCCGCATCACCGCGTTTTACGAAATTGACCAGTATACCTGCTACGCAGCACAATATGCAGAAAAATTTCCACTGTTGTTTACCAAGTTCCAAATCTGTCTAAATGATGCTAGTAATTAATGTGAAGTGCCTGAATGAATCAATTTTTCTTCTAAGAAGATTTCCTGATGTAAGTACAATGTTTATTTTCATCACTCAATAGACGCTTCAAATTCTTGTGATGACTAGAAAATAAAGACGTTAGTAAAATATACATTATTGAAAAATTATCGTAAGAACTGTGCTACAGGAACTGCTAAGAAGTCCCAAATGAAGGAAGCCGTCTATAAAGTAACATCATGCACCATTTTGATTTTCTTGTGTAACAATTACACTACTGGCCATTAAAATTGCTACACCACGAAGATGACGTGATACAGACGCGAAATTTAACCGACAGGAAGAAGATGCTGTGATATTCAAATTATTAGCTTTTCAGAGCATTCAAGCAAGGTTGGCGCCGGTGGCGACACCTACAACGTGCTGACATTAGGAAAGTTTCCAACCGATTTCCCATACACAAACAGCATTTGACCGGTGTTGCCTGGTGAAACGTTGTTGTGATGCCTCGTGTAAGGAGGAGAAATGCGTACCATCACATTTCCGACTTTGATAAAGGTCGGATTGTAGCCTATCGCGATTGCGGTTTATCGCATCGCGACATTGCTGCTCGCGTTGGTCGAAATCCAATGACTGTTAGCAGAATATGGAATCGGTGGGTTCAGGAGGGTAATACGGAACGCCGTGCTGGATCCCAACGGCCTCGTATCACTAGCAGTCGAGATGACAGGCATCTTATCCGCGTGGCTGTAAAGGATCGTGCACCCACGTCACGATCCCTGAGCCAACAGATGGGGGCGTTTGCAAGACAACAACCATCTGCACGAACAGTTCGACGACGTTTGCAGCAGCATGGACTATCAGCTCGGAGACCATGGCTGAGGTTACCCTTGACGCTGCATCATAGACAGGATGGTGTACTCGACGACGAACCTGGGTGCACGAATGGCAAAACGTCATTTTTTCGGATGAATCCAGGTTCTGTTTACAGAACATGATGGTCGCATCCGTGTTTGGTGTCATCGCGGTGAACGCACATTAGAAGCGTGTATTCGTCATCGCCATAATGGCGTATCACCCTGTTTGATGGTGCGGAGTGCCACTGGTTATACGTCTCGGTCACCTCTTGTTCGCACTGACGGCACTTTGAACAGTGGACGTTACATTTCAGATATGTTTCGACCCGTGGCTCTACCTTTCACTCGATCCCTGCGAAACCCAACATTTCAGTAGGATAAAGCACGACCGCATGTTGCAGGTCTTGTACGGGCCTATCTGGATACAGAAAATGTTGGACTGCTGCCCTGGCCAGCACATTCTCGAGATCTCTCACCAATTGAAAACGTCTAGCCAATGGTGGCCGAGCAACTGGCTCGTCACAATACGCCAGTCACTACTCTTGATGAACTGTGGTATCGTGTTGAAGCTACATGGGCAACTGTACATGTACACGCCATCCAAGCTCTGTTTGACTCAATGCCCAGGCGTATCAAGGCCGTTATTACGGCCAGAGGTGGTTGTTCTGGGTACTGATTTCTCGGGATCTATGCACCCAAATTGCGTGAAAATGAAATCACGTGTCAGTTCTAGTATAATATATTTGTCCAATGAATACCCGATTATCATCTGCATTTCTTCTTGCCGTAGCAATTTTAATGCTCAGTAGTGTACATGTGCAACAGTTAAGCTAACGATATGAGTTGCAAGTTTTGAAAAAATTAATGATTAGAGAAATTTTTGATTTAAATGCTTTAAATTCGCTTGTGTACACTTTGAACTTCGCGTGCGCGGCAGTACCAGCTCTATACATGGCTACGTCTGCTTATTCGCCGCTTTCGCCCTAGGCAGGAAGGGCTGTTTTAAGTACGATACTGCAGTGCCTGTATTATTCTGAATTACGATGGAAAGATCTTTCGGAAATGCATACGTGTCCGAGGCGACTTTGCATCGTAATTCGGAATAACGCAGGCACTGAAATATCGTATTTATCCGCCGACACCGGGCAAGCGACTTTCAAGTAAAATGTCTAAAACGTCTCCCCTGTATGGGAATATACATAATGGATGTACGAGTACTGGTTGTAGACACATGGTTGACGACATATGGAAGTTTGTGTCTGGCCGTGAGTCGTGATCGGACACCGAAATGGTAAGGCTACGGCTCGCGATAAGAATAATATCCGGGTTCGAGTCCCGGTCCGGCAATAATTTTCATCGTCGTCATTTCATTACATAGCTGATTTTAGTCCATGTTCGAACTGCGAATACATTTAATGCTGTTATAGCTGCTTCTTCGTTCGGAAAAAATGAGTAACGTTAACATTTTTTTAATACTTGCAGTGCGCCTTGGCAGCTAAGATTTTGATAGCGCATCTCTTTTGGTGCACTCAGCCCATGTGATAAAAATTTCAGCGAAGGTTTCGACAAGTCGGACTGGACCATCCTCTTGTAAGTATACATCGAAAGGAAATGCTAAATAGAGGTGGTGTATTTATCAAAGTGGACAAAAAAATCGAATCCACTGAGACAGAAATTGTAGCTGCTTGCGAGGCTGTTCAGGTATAACTCAGTGTCAGAGTTGGATATTAAATTATAATAAGATCTTTCTTCACCTTAACATTGGTGGAGAGATTTGTGTGTCGGTCATCCACTGAGCTATACTGCGGAGCAATGCTCCTGCTAGGCTCACCGATGCCAGACTGGTCAGTTGATGAGATTCCAGACAATGTGTACTCTCTACATCTACATCTATACTCCGCAATCCACCATACGGTGCGTGGCGGGGGGTACCTCGTACCACAACTAGCATCTTCTCTCCCTGTTCCAGTCCCAAACAGAACGAGGGAAAAATGACTGCCTATATGCCTCTGTACGAGCCCTAATCTCTCTTATCTGATCTTTGTGGTCTTTCCGCGAAATGTAAGTTGGCGGCAGTAAAACTGCACTGCAGTCAGCCTCAAACGCTGTTTCTCTAAATTTCCTCAGCAGCGATTCACGAAAAGAACGCCTCCTTTCCTCTAGAGGCTCCCACCCGAGTTCTTGAAGCATTTCCGTAACACTCGCGTGATGATCAAACCTACCAGTAACAAATCTAGCAGCCCGCCTCCGAATTGCTTCTATGTCCTCCCTCAATCCGACCTTATAGGGATGCCAAACGCTCGAGCGGTACTCAAGAGTAGGTCGTATTAGTGTTTTATAAGCGGTCTCCTTTACAGATGAACCACATCTTCCCAAAATTCTACCAATGAACCGAAGACGACTGTCCGCCGTCCCCACAACTGACGTTACATGCTTGTCCCACTTCATATCGCTCTGCAATGTTACGCTCAAATATTTAATTTACGTGACTGTGTCAGGCGCTGCACTACTAATGGAGTATTCAAACATTACAGGATTCTTTTTCCTATTCATCTACATTAATTTACATTTATCTATAATTAGAGTTAGTTGCCATTCTTTACACCAATCACAAATCCTGTCCTCTCCTTACTCGACTACCTTCTTCCGCCTATTTCAGGACTACCACAAGGCCCTTTCTTCTGTTTTCTTTCCTATCGGCCTCTCTTGGTCAACTATTGTTTTTTGACCCCAACAGTATTAGGTTTTGGGGCCCGAAGGTGTCTTCCATTTTCCTCTTCATTATCAATTCCAATTAGCGATAGGCCCCTAGTATAACTGACAGCAGGTTTGAAGGAAGAGAAGACCCAGCCTCTCCATTAAATTTACCTACCGACAGTCTAGTAACTTGTTCTATGTAAAAAGCAATAAATTCGAATTCTTCACTGGAAAACGCCAGACGCATCATTTGGCAACAATATTGACGAGAAATTAAGGATGAAAAGAGAGGAACTTGGAATGTGAGAGGCCTGTTGCATAAAGAAGCGGAATTAAATAAGATACTAAAGGATTAGAAGACTGATTAGTGGTCAACAAAGGCGAAAAAGAAATTAAAGGGGAACTGAATGTGAGAATTATATACTCATTTACGGCGGAGTCCATCAAAACAGAAGGACCTGTAGTGGTGTAGCAACTTTAGTTAAGAATATATGGAATAATATGATAGTGTAAACGAGAGAACTGTCACATGCAGGTTCCGAATAGATAGATGTTAACTTAGTGTAAGCGTTGTACAGGTGTCAGAAGAAGGAAAGAAGGAAGACATGCGTAAATTTTTATGACAGCCTTCAATAATAAGGTAAATGCGGTAGACCATGTTATAATAGGTCATGAAGTAAACGCAAGAACAGGAAGTCAACCAGTACCAGAAGTAAATGACACTTACTGATAACGGTCTAGATTTAAGATAGTTCGCCACATACAGTCAACAAAAAATATGTAATTTCTGTTTTAGGAAAGAAAACTTTCATACATACACATGGACTGCACGATGTTTTAAATCAATAACAGATTATTTTATCGTGATCTCGCGAGTGAGGAGTCAAGTATAAAATTCAGGTCTGTTTAGAAAAAAGAGGTACAGGTTGTTCGTTTTAACCTGAGACAACTAAATATCTCATAAACAACGCACGTTTTAGGAGAAAAGTTAATATTAATAAAGGGGATATCTGTCTGTGCTGCAACTGGCTACCTCCTAACCATCCCTCCTGCGTTGGCGTGGTCAACTTTGTATTTTTAAATGGGAACCCGAAATGCGAATTCTTATTCTGCACCAAAAAATACGTACGGTTTACTAAAACCATTGTTTCCCATGCGTGGTAGGTGGCACTGTAATCGACAAATATCAAGTGTGACTGTTTTTGTAATTACAGACTGATGTATTTGATTTGACATTCCATTTGCGATGTAAATGTGCGCCCTTGTGTTCTGACGCCTGATGTTTGTCGATTACAGCGTCATCAACCACGAATAGGAAATAACTGTTTGAGTAAACTGTACCTATGTTTTGGCGTAGAATACGAATACGCATTAAAACTGGGGAGCTCCATTTGAAAATACAAAGCTGATCCTGCCTTCGCAGGAGAAGTGGTTAGAAGGTGGCTACTTGTATCACATGTCAGTTTTATTAGTATTGACTTTCGTTTTCGAGGTATTTGGTTGTCGCAAAATAAAACGCTACGTATACTGCGACCTTTTTCTTAGTTGGGACAATAATTTTAATGGCAAGATGAATGAAATTTGCTAAAAGGAAACTAGTTTCTTCAGAAGCAGTATGCAAAGTATGTTTATTACAGGGGGCAATATTAAATAACTGTATCAACAGATGCTACAGGAATGCCTTGTAAAAATTCCGACTGCGGATGAAGTGGAAGCAGAGTGTAGCAATATGACAGACTGTATACAAAGAACGGCTTTTGAAGCAGTTGGTGAGAAGAAAAAGGACAGAGTTGAAAATATGGAATACAAAAACTGAAGAGGCTTTGAAGGAAAAACAGAAATCATATCATCTCCTCTTACAAAAGAGAACACAAGAAATAGAACAGCAGTATAGGGAGAGCGGAACCACGCTGAGCAGATATGAAGAAAAGCACATCAAGACCCTTGGATAAATTAATTACAAAGATCGAACATGATATACATGGAAAACAGAATTCTGAACAGAAAATGTTAAAGAACTTCAATCAATCAGAAAGAGATAATGTTAGAATTAATGCAGTTTGTGACGAACAATGGATAAAGCATTATAAGAAGTTATCGTACTAAGAAACTGCTGCAATAAATTCAGACTAACACAGTATGATAACAAGACATCTGATTCAATAACCTTGGTTGTGGTTCAATAGGTTCTGAAAAGTCTGAAAAACTGCAAGAGATCTGGCCCACATGAAATAAATGTTTTATTTATTAAGTATGGAGGGACACTGTGCGAAATAAGAGTGTTACATTTATTTATTGAATTCTAGCGAAGCTGTAAGATCCATGACGACTGAAAACAGCCTAAGTAATTTCTCTTTTTAAAAAAAGGCCAAAGAAACGCATGTGACTATTACATAGACTGTGTATCATGAACACAGTTATAAAATTCACTCAAAAATAATAAACAATCGCTTGAAATTAATGACGGATGCATGTTTCGGAGAAGCGCCGTGATAATATTTTTAGCATCAAAAGAATTTTAGAAAACGACGATGTTATTTCATTGAGTTGGTCATTAGAAGTAGACTATGGGCAATAATGGACAGCGAGGATACCCCACAAGACACATATATGGTGACACCAAAATAATAAAAAAACAGGCACTTCATGAAAAAGTTAAGACTATAATAAAGGAATGTGATAGACAGTAATGTAGCATGTCACCCACTCTTTATCATTTACATTGAAGTCCTCAAACTGGAAGAAGGAAGTGCGTGGAGACATACAACTGAAAAGGAACTATCATCTAAGTGTAACGCTGTATGCAGATGATGTAACTGTTTTACAAAAGAGAGATATAGACTTACAACACTCTGTGTATAAGTTACATGTGTTGGGAAGAAAACACTACATTCTAAAAAAATCTGCTACTAAAACAAAAGTTATGGGCCACTACGAAAAATTTCTAGTTCGTTCAGAGATTATTAACGAAAACAAGGTACTTCAGCAAGTCCCCTGTTTCGGTTATTTAGGCTGTCTTTTAACTACAACATCCAAGAAAAATATTCTGTTATCATTTTCCATTTCCATGGTGAACTGGATTTTTTGATTAATTTTATTTACGTTTTTCGGAAAGTAACACATAGGGACAGAAATTTGCATAAAAACTCCAATCACCATCCATAACAAAAGAGAGATGTGACTAAAATTCTTATCGATAGAGCCAAACGGATATGCACATCAGAACACCTGTACACAGAAATAAAACGTCTGAGTCAGGCTTTCGAGAAAAATGGCTATTCAGGGAAAGAGGAGAAGAGATTTTGCGACCAAGGAATAGAAGACCGAAGGACAAGGATGAACCACAATGACGGAAAAGTACAGTTTCTCTCCCTTTCATTAAAAAAGCAACGGATCAGATCAGAAAAAGTTTACAGAAACATGACATCAGACCGGTCTTTAGACCAACAAAGAAAATAACTCCGATCTGTGAAGGATAAACGTCCTCCTTCGTGGACATGTGGTGTATGGAAAATTCCGTGTACATGTGGTAAAGTTTATATTGGAACTACCAAGAGGAGCGTAAATACACGGCTTAAAGAGCACAAAAATCTTTCCCGACAAGGGAAAAATAGAGAAATCAGCTGCAGCAGAGGATGCTCTTCAGTCAGGAATCAACGAAGTGAATCTTTCTGAAACAGAAATTTTATCTACAATTTGAAATTATTATCCACGATTCTGTACAGAAGCAGTTGAAATTTATAAGCATCAGGATAATTTTAATAGGAAAAAGGAGGCAACGATGCTTAGCGACATACTGACAGTAGCTCTGTAGATCCGCTAGATATTTTTACCTTTGACAAGACGATAATCGGTAGTTAAGTTTTTAAGTTTTACCTCTGACAAGAATTATCTCTGCTCATCATGTTTTATTCTGACTACGTCCCCTTTCCTACAGTACTTATGTCGCTCTCGGACGTCCGACCGGTCAGTTGACAAGACTCAGTGGAGGAGTGCCTCTGAGGATGTCCAGCGACATCCTGGACAAAACGTCAGGAACACAAGAGCTTCTTGGGCCATGGGCTCACATCCCGAAAGGTTTACCAGCAGCAATATCAAAGCGTTTGTAAATTGTCAGAAGAGGAGAGTATTAAACTTCTTTATCAATGCAAATGGAATAAACAACCAGCAAAGGTGCAAACTAAAGATAATATAGAAGAAGAAGATAATATAGAAGAAGAATATCAAAATCTAGAAAGTGATATATAGAGCAAGAGGAGAAGTTCTTGGTAAAACGAAAAATATAAAGAAAACAAAGAGCCAAAAAATTTGGAATGACTAATCTATTAAAGAAAAACAGAATGCGTGTATAAAATATACAAGCCCATAGCTAAAAAGATGCAATTGTGTAAGGAAAGAAGAAATATTACTAAATATGTAGTAAGAAAGGTACACCAAAATCATTGGGACAGTATTGTTTGTAATAACAAGAATGATGTCCACGGGAGATAGCAAATGGTCTACAAGGTTTTATGAACTGAAAACAAAGACAGAAATAGAAGATTAAAATAAACAAATAAGAAAAGTGGGTAAATTATTACAAAGCATTAAAGAATGATGACAGAGCACAAGGAACCGAAATTGAATGACATGGGGTCAGAAGAAATACTGTCTGACGGAATAAAATCCCCCTTAACATCACTTAAGAACAGGAAAGTGCCATAAACAGATGGTATTAATACGAAATTGGTAAAAGTCTCTTAAACTAATGTTGGAAAAGCAAAAATATCCCCAAATGCTGGAAGATTGCTAGAGTGAAATCATTTTTTTTAAAAAAAGAGACAAAAACCTGTACAGGAACTACAGAGCAATAATGCTAAGATTTTAAAGTACTGCACACGGAACAAATGCTTTTTAGGAAAGGACGCTCTACGATACATACAGTTTTTATTTTTCTACAGATAATACAATAATGCAGAGAACATAATAAAAAACCACATATTGCTTTTATCGATTTTAAAAAAGCATTCAGCTATGCCAAAAGACAGAAACTTTGGAAGATAACGACGGATCGGGGATACCCAAACAAATAATAAATGCCATAAAAAGTATGTATCAGAACACAAATAGATACCAACTAACAAAGTACAACAAGGCTGCTGTATCTCCCCCAACTCTGTTTAATACTATTTACGCACATGAAGTAATGCATATATGGAAAACAGAATTTCAAAGAGGTGTATACCTCGATAGCACAACTCTCTTAAATAACTTACTATATGCTGACGATGCAGTGATCCTGCCAGATAAAGACGAGACCCATCAGAGAGGAATATACTTACAGAAACAAAAAAATGCGAAATTTGACAAAGAGATATCAACAGGTAAGACTAAGGCACTGGCCTTGATGGGGAAAGAACAAATTAGAACCAGAACAGTGGTAGATCAAAAGATTTGAGAGCAAGTAAACCATTCCAGTTACCTAGGATGTGAAGTGATACGTGGCTTCAGCAAAGATATAGAAATTAAGCTTAGTAAAATAACCCAGGTATATGGAATAATTAACAGAAGTAGTGGAGCAAACTATGTATGGCCCCACCCTCCATTGTTGGCTAATGTATTCAAGATGGAGGTACCAAGATGGTGGTGATAGATATGGCAACATTGCAATGATGTCATGGCAAGAAGTTCAAATTTTGGCTGGAAGATAGGTCAATTGGGCTACCTCCACTAACCTAACCTCCTCCCCTCCCCTCCTCTCCCCTCCCCTCCTCTCCCCTCCCCTCCCCCAGAAAATGGTGGGAAGTTCAAATTCCAGCAGGACAATGCTACCACCACTAACCTAAGAAACTGTGGGAAAATAGCTCCAATAACCAGTCATCCAATCGCCCCCTCTTCAGAGTAATGGGCGGGGAAGGACTGAGCCTGTGTTGGATAGGATGGAGATAAGTCTTTATTTAAAATATTTAAATAGTCTTTATTTAAACTATTAGAGTACCACCATCAAGTGTTTTCACCACAAGGTCTGCAGTCCAACAGACCAAGCACACAGTAACGACACCAGAGGCTGCTGTCACCCCTCCTGTAATGTAATCCAAGATGGCGGCCTTGGGTGGGGAAAATGGTGCGAAAAGCGACTCAGCCTGTACTGGGCTGCTGGATAGGATGGACATTAGTCTCTATTTTGCAGGCAGTCTTTATTCAAACACTCTGAGGCAGTAGTTCCATCTGCTGTGTCCACCATGAGGTCTGGAGTCCAACTGACCTAGTACACAGTGCTGCCACAAGAGTGCACTTTCATCCCATGACGGCCTGCAGGAGGAAAATGGCGGGAAAATGACTCAGGTTGTGCTGGGCTGCTGGAGAAAGGGAGAAGTGTACTTTATTTATTTTCGAGCAATTTATTTAGGGACAGATTTAACATAGTATATTTATTGCAGTGGTACAAAACACTCACCCTGACATGCTTGGGGTCACAATATACAGCATGCAGACGCACAAACAACTCGTAACTTACTGAATTAATGCAGTACACTGATGTGCAGACACGCTCACTAATTATAAACTGGCGAAATAATGCATACAATTTATTTAGGGACGGATTTCACGTAGTTTATTTATTACACTGTTACAAATCACTCACCCTCATGTGCTTGGGGTCGCAGTAAATAGGCTTCAGACCTACTAACTACTCGTAAATCACCATAATAATGCAGTTCATTGATGGGCAGAGATGCATGTAAAATGCTCTGCAGACCTGCTTCCTAATTGTAACCTCTCGAAATATATATTGCACAACCTACAGCTCTGCTCACAAAATAATGCAGTGCACAAACATTGCATGTAAAAAAACGCATTCAAACCATTGTCAACTGCGACGTACAATGAACTGTTCCAATGCATCCAAGCATTTTTCAGGGCCAGGCCAGCCATACACAAGCCAGCGCAGTCATGCCACTGCCGACAGCAGGTCAAAGACGTATCTACAGTTTTTAGAGTGTCATATTGAACTCACATGTCTATTTAAATAAGTGGGATATTACCCTCTGGACCGTGTGCATGTGTTCACCATTGCTGGTGCGATCCCTCCCTCTACCTGCAGTCCATCAAAGACCTAATGACCAATAGACTCACCCTCCTAGATGCTGCGGAAATCCGTTCCCTGCTTCCCAGAATATTACAGGCTGCATTGTTCCTAGCGATCCTAATGGGACATGTGAGGTGCATCTAGCTATGCATGCATGCAGAACCTGCTCAGCATGGCCGACACATTGCCGCAAAATGTTTGCGCAGTGACCAGGACCTGTTTACAAAAATAGCCCAGAATAACACTGATTGCATTCTTCCCAATGGTCCTAATGAGACATCATATGTTCCATTCCTAGAAATCGTGACATCCTGCTCTAAAAATACTTCTCAGAAACGTTAAACGTTCTCACCGCGAGAAGCCTTCATCATGTCTGTGCACACTTGCAAAAACATCGTTAATCATAAAAGTATTCTTGCTATTTCGAAAGAGAGCACTATCTAAGCACAGATGGGGGAAGTCAGAACAATTACTCCAACAGAAGTCGAAGCACTGTGTACAGAAGAGGAAAATGGCAGGAATTTTCGGCATCCTACAGCTATTGGTCTGGTGATGTCCTAATGCTGCAGTAGGAGATGAGTGACGGCATCCGTGTCAGAGATGGATGGTCTCCTTCAACTTGTCTTTAAACACTTCCTTTCTCAGATCTCTTCGTAGATACCTTGCCTCCATCTTGCTTGAATCAGTTGGTTGAGACTCCTATGTCCCAGCACAAAGGGTGTCTTGTGAGTGAATGGAGCATTATGATTGGCTCATATTGAATTTATCCACCGAATAACTGACACCACCAATGTGGAAGTACTGTCCACCTTTTTTTTTATTTCTGCAGATGAGACTTTCAAAGGCAATAAAAGCTATTTTGTACAGATCACCATATTGCACCAACAATGAAAACCTGCCAAGTGGCCTACAGATCGTTAAATATGGAAAAATCTTACTCAATTACACTGCTCTGCCACTGAGGGCTGGAGCTTGAATATTAGAGCGTGAAACCGATCTCCAACATGGCAATATATCACCGTCTCCATGTCGGTGTAGTAAACATACAAATCGTACCCTGCGCCATAGAAAATCGCCCCTTTTACAGCTATCGACCGTCAGACACATATACCACAAAGACAGACAGCATAAGCACATGCACCATAGGTATGGTCCTCACTGCACTAGATATTTCCCACATGGTCAGGCGGTTATCCACTCCAGACACGTGACCAGAGCCAGGTAGAGAGAGGGATCATGCCAGCAATGGTGAACATGTGAACGTGGTCTAGAGGGTGACTTGTCGCTTATTTAAATAGAGATGTGACATCTGTGTAACACTCAAAGAACTGTAGATACGTCTTTCACCTGCTGTTGGCAGTGGCGTGACTGCGCTGGCTTGTGTCCGGCTGGCCTGGTCCTG
Source organism: Schistocerca piceifrons (assembly GCF_021461385.2). Lineage (NCBI taxonomy): Eukaryota > Metazoa > Arthropoda > Insecta > Orthoptera > Acrididae > Schistocerca > Schistocerca piceifrons. The sequence continues at coordinate 827,662,730 of NC_060139.1, forward strand.
AAAAACGCGTGTGTGCATTGGAACAGTTCACTGTATGTCACGGTTGACAATAGTTTGGAAGCGTTTTTTACATGAAATGAGTGTTTGTGCACTGCTTTATTTTGTGAGAAGGTCTGTAGGTTGTGCAATGCATAATTTCGACTGTTGACAATTAGCAAGCAGGTGTGCAGAGTGTTTTACATGCATTATTTTAATAATTTAGGATTTGTTTACATCTCCATCAGTGTACTGCATTACTTCGGTGATAGATATGGCAACATTGCGATCCGCCGCCTTGGATTCGCCATGATGAACATGTTTGGCAGCAATGGAGAGTCTGAACATTGCTCCAGTACTAACAGATACATTAAAAGCAAAATTAGGAAAGATACACAAATTAAATTCTACAAAACAGTTGCTGTCCCCACACTGCTTTATGGAAGTGAGACCTGGGTGGTTAGCAAAAAGCAGGAGTCATATTCAGGCACAAGAAATGATATTCCTGAGACGAGTTAAAGGTTTCACAATAGAAGACAGACTAAGGAATCAAGATATTAGATTAGACCTAAAAAATTTTAGTCTAAATGATAAAATTGTAGAGTATATGAGAAAATGAAACTAATACCTAGAAATAATGGAGAGTAACAGCCTCGCCTTAAAGGCTGGAAAGTATAAGCGCCAAGGAATAAGAGACAGACAAAAACCCCGGCAACAATGGGTGCTGTAGTAGGAAATATTGCCTAATAACTGAAGAGAAAAAGGAGGTTTTTGACAACCCATTTCGACGAATGCAACTGTCATCTTTCTGTCTTCAAAACTTTTGTTCTAAAACGTGTTGTTAGTACCTCATGACATGTCATTATAGTGAATGAAATACAGCACATTATATACAGATTTGTCAACAATAAAACCATTTACAGTTGAAAACTACCTTGTGCACATAGGCATGTTGGCGTACATAACGCTCACATGCGAACATTTCCATGTGTACAAGGTGTTTTTTAACTGTAAATGGTTTGGCTATGTATAATGTGCTATATTTTATCCACAACAATGACAACAACTCAATAACTCACAGTAGAAAACATTTTGTAACAGAATTTTTTTGAAGACCAGGAGATGACTGGTTACAACTGTCGAAACCATTGGTCAACAATAAAGACTAATTCATGAGGTCTTGGATATTGAAGTTTTTCTCAAGTAAAACATAGCTCGCTACTTTTATGTTCTCTTATATGAGATAATTCGGGGGAATTTTTAAATTAATTGAGAAGACTGCAGAATACAGGGGAGGATGGAGAAACACCTCAAGCGGATGGATGAAGACAGAATTCCAGTCGTTGTAAACATGTACAAGTCCTCAGGAACAAAAGTGTAGGATGGTCCAGAAAGAGATGGAGTAAATTAGGAGGGCCGTTCAATAAGTGATTCCCTACATATTTTTAAAAAGCCATTCATATAAATAGACAAATGTCCCTGTTGGTGCTTCACATCTGATGTTTGTTCTGTGCACTGGTGAAGTCCCGAACCGTTCTGGCAGATGGCAGAGCCATAGTAGAACTTCAAAATAGTGTCTACATACGACTTATATTACAAGCAGCATGCTGTTACCGAATTCTTGTATGCAGGAAAAGAAACCGTGGTGAACATCCATAAACGTTTGTGTGCAGTGTACGGCGATGTTGTAGTTGATAGGAGTACATTTGGACGATGGTTAAAGAAATTTACACCCTCAGGAAATGCAGAAGCAGAGCTCCATGATCAGCCACGCTCGGTACATCCTGTCACAGCCACTGCTCCAGTCGTGCTGAATCGTGAGCATGCCATTATTCGCTCCGACCGACGCATCACAACTCGACAATTCGCTCTACACTTGTCGGTCAGCATTGCTAGTGCGTCTGCAGTGATCTAGACTCGGAAATTTAAAGAGGTGCTCACGATGGGTTCCACGAATGCTCACAGTGGACCACATGATTTGAAGAAAGGCCATTTCATCTGAATTGCTGGAGCGTTTTCAGACCGACGGAGAGGCCTTTCTGTAACGGATCATTACGAGGGACGAAATCTGGGTACACCACTTTGCTTCGGAAACAAAAAGGTAGTCCATGGAGTGGCATCACTCTCATTCACCACACAAGAAGAAATTTAAGACAACCCTCTCTGCCGGAAAAGTCATGGTGACAGTCTTTTTGGATTAACTGTGATGGCGTCATTCTCTTGGATGTGATGTCAAGAGAATCAGAGACATACGTGAAGACTCCGAATAAACTCAAGAACCGTTTCCGACATGTTCGATCGGACAAGAATCCAGCAGAAATCTTGCTCCAACACGATATTCCACGCCACACACAAGTCTGAGAACTTGGCAACACAAGGCCAAATTGGGTTGGACATCAATGCCTCATTACCCTACAGTCCAGACTTGGCACCCTCGGACTTCCATCTCTTTGAACCGCTTAAAGATTCTCTACGGGGAAAACACTTTGAAGATGACGAGAGTGTCACTGGTACAGTGAAAACATGGCTTCGCCTCCAGAACAAGAGCTTTTACCAGCACTGAATACATGCTCTTCCACAACGTTGGCGTACGGCCGTAGAACGCGATGGAGGCTACGTAGAAAAATAGGACATGGACAAGACATGTTGATGTATATTGTCACCAAATTCTCAAACTTAACAATAAATATGTTCTGAGAAAAAATGTGGGGCATTACTTATTGAACGACCCTCGTGTGTGAAGTCGGAACAGGCATATTTAGTAAGTCATGAAGTGCGTAAAAGAAAACTAGGAGAAAGCCTCAGCTCTCTTGTACAAATGCTCACCAATCGTAGTCATCATTCGAGTAAACTTCAAACATCTAGCAATCAGCTTGGGTAAAGTATTAGTGTAATAAGATATTCTGCGAAACATTGCTAAAGACCTTCTTTGAAAACTACTTAGAAACAGATACGGCAAAACCAACATGACTTTGCTGTACTGGCACTGCAAACTGCTGAAAGCAAGATGAAACTACAGCCTTTTTTTACCGTGGAGATGCAGCTCTTTTGTATGGTTAAGTGATGACAACATCCTTTTGGGTAAATTATTCCGGAGGCATGTTAGTTCAACATTCGGATCCGAGGTCAGGGACTGCTGTCGAGGATGTCATTATCAGTAAAAATAAAAGTGGTATTCTATGAGTCGGAGTGTCGAATGTTAGACTTCTTAATCTGGCAGCTAGGTTAGAAAATTTAAAAATGGAAATGAGTGGGTTGAAGTTAGATGTAGAGGGATTTAGTGAAGTTTGATGGCAGGAGGAACGGGATTTCTGGTCCTGCGGGAACAGTGGTATGAATACAAAATCAAGCAGGACTAAAGCAGTTTCAGTTCTAATAATTAATATGAATGCAGGTAAGCTACTATGAACAGCATTGTCAATACATTATCGTAACCAACACCCACCACAGTAGTAAAAGTTTGTATGTCCACTCTCTCCGTAAATGATGGAGGCTTTGAAAGAATGTAAGAGAGTTAATTGGGAAGAAATTTTGATTGTGATGGGGATACGGAAATCGATAGTAGGAAAAGGAAGAGAAGGAAAAATAATAGGGAAACACTGACTGGGGGGAAGGAGTGTAAGAGGAAGCCATCTGGCAGAATTTCACACAGAGCATTATTTAATAACTGCTAATAGTTAGTTTAAAAATCATGAAAGGAGGTTCTATGCGTGGAAGAGGAGACACAGGAAGGTTCCAAATAGGTTACATCATTGTAAGACAGAGATTTCGACACCAGATTTTAAACTGCAGTAGATATCCAGAGGCTGACGTGGGCTCTGAATATGTTTTATTGGTTACAATCTGCAGATTAAAGGTAAATAAATTACAGAATGTTATCAAATTAAAGGAATCGGATACGTATGTTGCGCGCTGAGGTGGCTAAAAGTTGCAAAATGAAAATTACGCAACGGCTGACTTAGACAGAGCTACGGAACAAATAGGAAACGAATGGGTAGCCTTGGGAGATTAAATAGTGACGGTAGCAGAGAATCAGATAGGCAAAAAAAACCTAGTAGATATTTATGGATAATGCACGAAATACTGAACCTAACTGACGAAACGAGAAATTAGAAAAACGCAACCAATGAAGCAGACGAAAGCGAATACAGACTAATACAGATTTACATTTTTATTATATATTGACAAATTACTCTCTCCAGAAGTGTTTTCGTGTTATAGAAATTCTCCATTTTGTATCATGTCTTTTATATCCTCTCTGTTCCGGCCATCATCAATTATTTTGCTGCCCAGATAGCAAAACCCATCTACTGGCGTCGCATTTTCTAATCTAATCCCTTAAAAATCACTTGATCTAATTCGAATCCATTCCCTTTGCCTTATTTTACTTTTGTTAATCTTTATCTTATAACCTCTTTACAAGACATCATCCATTCCATACAACTGCTCTTTCAAGTCCTTTGCTGTTTCTGACAACATTACATTGTCTTTGCCATACCTCAACGTTTTTCTTTCTTCCCCTGAACTTTAAATTCACTCTTTAAAATTCTCCCATTTTACTTTTAGTGCTCGTTGAACGTACAGTTTGAATAACATAGGGGATAGGTTACAACACTGTCTCATTGCCTTTTCAATCACTGTTTCCGTTTTCCTGCTGTCTGGTTTCTGTAGAAGTTGTAAATAAGCTTTCGTTCCTTTTTTTTATCCCTGCTACTCTCCACCGCTTAAATTGTGAATGGAAATCATAAGCAACGGCGGCCGAAGCCTTTCGGCGTAAGACGTTACCATCATTCAGCCAACGGCCTTGTCAAAGGGGGAGGAGGACAGGACAGATTTTGAAGGCACTCTCTTGTCCTAGAGGTGGGAAACTGCCCTAAAGGCGGATGAATCAGCAATGATCAACGGCAATAGGATGCAGAAGACAAAGGGAACCACTGCACTAAAGACACATGACGTGTATCCACAGGACATGTGGCTTGTAATTTAAAGTGTCATGTTGATCTCTCCACTGGCGAAAGATTCCGGATTAGTCTCCCATTCCGAGCTCCGGGAGAGAACTGTCAAGGAGGAGGTAGACTGAGTAACTAACGAAACGATAATGTCCTACGAGGCAGGGCGTGGAATATCAGAAGTCTGAACGTGGTAGGGAAGTTAGAAAAACTAGGCTCAACATAGCTGTAGTGAGAGCCAGTGAAGTGAAATGGAAAGAAGACAAGGATTTCTGGTCAGATGAGTATAGGGTAATATCAGCAGCTGCAACAAATGGTATAACGGGAATAGGATTCGTTATGTATAGGAAGGTAGAGCAGTGTATGAGTTACTGCGAACAGATCAGTGACGGAGTTGTTCTCATCAGCATCGATAGCAAACCAACAGCGACAACGATAGTTCAGGTATACATGCTGACGCCACAATCTGAAGATGAAGAGGTAGAGAAAGCACGTGAGGACATTGAAAGGATAATACAGTACGTAAAGGGAGATGAAAATCTAATAGTCACGGGGGAGTGGAATGTAGTTGTAGGAAAAGGAGTAGAAGAAACAGTTTCAGAAGAATATGGGCTTGGGACAAGAAATCAGAGAAGAGAAAGACTAACTGAGTTCTGCAATAAATACTCTGTTCAAGAATCACAAGAAGAGGAGGTATACTTGGGAAAGGCCGGATGGTACGGGAAGATATCATTAGATTACACCATGGTTAAGCAGAGATTTCTAAATCACATACTGGATTGTAATGCGTACCCAGGAGCACAATGTAGTAGTGGAGAAGACTAGTCACGAAGAATCGATACTCAAAGAATTGGGATACGAAAGTATTAAGGAATGATGACACGCTTGAAATTCTCTAAGATTTTTGGAAAGAGGACATAGGTACAAAGGAGGTAACTGCGAAGACACCATGGGTAACTAGAGAGATATTTCAGTCTATCGATGAAAGAAGGGAATACAAAAATGTTCGGGGAAATTCAGAAATACAGAAATACAAGTCGCCGTGGAATGAAATTAAAAGTAAGGGTGGAAACATTAAGAGTGCAACTGGAATTCCTCAATAAAATGCAGAGTAGTGAACGGATAGGTGAAAAGAGTACATTGAAGACCTCTATGAGGGGGAAGATTTGTCTGGGGTGATAAGATAAGAAACAGGAACAGATTTAAAAGCGATTGGGGATCCAGTATTAGAATCAGAGTTTAAGGTAGCTTTGAAGGACTTTAGATCAAATAAGGCTGAAGGGATTGATAATATTCCATCAGAATATCTAAAATTATTGTGGTATGTGGCAGCAAAACGACTATTAACGTTAGTGTGTAGAACATATGAGTCTGAAGATATACCATCTGACTTAAGGAATAACATAATTAACACAACTGCGAAGATACAAGAGCCGACAAGTGCGAGAATTATCGCACAATCAGCTTAACAACTGATACATCCAAGTTACTGAAGAGAATAATGAAAGAAAATTGAGGATGTGTTAGATGACGATCAGTTTGGCTTTAGAAAAGGTAAAGGCACCAGAGAGACGGTTCTGACATTGCGGCTGGTAATGGAAGCAAGACTACAGAAAAATCAAGACTCATTCAAAGGATTTGTGGATTTGGAAAAAAAGTACGGTAATATCAAATGGTGCAAGACGTTCCTAATTCAAAGAATAATAGGGGTAAGCAAGGATGTAGTATTTCGCCCCTACTGTTCAGTCTGTACATCGAAGAAGCAATGACGGAAATAAATGAAAGGTTGGAGAGTGGAATTAAAATTCAAAGTCGAAGGATATCAGTGATACGATTCGCTGATGACGTTGCTGTCCTCATTGAAAGTGAAGAAGCGTTACAGAACGTGTTGAATGGAATGAACATTCTAAGGAGTACGGAATATGGATTTTGAATTAATTGAAGAAAGACAAAAGTAAAGAGAAGCAGTAGAAATAATAGTTAGAAACTTAACGTTAGGATTGATGGTTACGAAGCAGATGAAATTAGGGATTCCTGCTACCTAGGCAGAAAAATAGCGCAAGGTCGACGCGGCAAGGAGGAATAAAGAGCAGGTTAATTGTTTCAGAAAGGGCATTCATGGAGAAGAGCACTCTGCTAGTATCAAACAAAGGCCTAATTTGAAGAAGTAGTTTCTGAAAATGTAAGTTTCTAGCACAGCACTAGGTAGTGAACAATGCACTGTGGAAAAACCGGAACAGGAAAGAATGGAAGCATTTGAGATGTGGTGCTGCAGAAGAAGGTGGACCGATAAATAACGTAAGGAATGAGGAGGTTCTCTGTAGAATCGGCGAAGAAAATAATACATGGAAAACATACATGAATAACTTTCATGGTAGTAGAGGGAGTTGTAGACGGTAAAAGCTATGGAGTAAGACACAGACTGGGATTCGTCGAGCAAATAACTGAGGACGTAAACTGCAAGTGTGACTCTGACTTGAGAGGGCTGGCACAGGAAAGCGTGGAATTTGTGGCGGGCCGCATCAGACCAGTCAGAAGATTTACGAAAAAAAAGAAACAGTATTTCAAAAAGTGTAGCATTCTCTAAATCTACAAATGCAACAAGTGTAGGCTTACCTGTCTTGAACCAATCCAAGATAAATCGTAGGGTCAGTATTGCTTCACGGGTCTCCAAATATCTGTAGACCCAAAATTATCTTGCCTGAAATCGGCTTCTACCAGTTTTTCCATTCTTCCGTAAATAATTCACGTCTTGATGCCTGAGGTATTTCGCCTGTGTCACACATCTTTCACATATTGTAGAAGAGTTTTGTCGTTGTTGGCTCTTTAAAGACATTAGTAGATCTGCAGATTGTCCTCTGTTTCATAGGTCTTGCTTCGAATAAGCTTGTCAGTGTTCTGTTAATTTCTTGTCGGAGTATGCTATTTCCCAACTCATCTTCATCTGTTTCCGCTTCCCCTTCTACATCATTGTTTCGTTGCTTAGTTCTGCTATATATTCTTTCCACTCTTCATGTTTCCCTTCGCCGGCCTAGGTGGCCGAGCTTTTCTAGGCGCTTCAGTCTGGAACCGCGCGACTGCTATGGTCGCAGGTTCGAATCCTGCGTCGGGCATGGATATGTGTGATGTTCTTCGGTTAGTTCGGTTTAAGTAATTCTAAGTTCTAGGGCACTGATGACCTCAGATGTTAAGTCCCATTTTCTTGTTTCCCTTCTTTGCTTGGTACTGACTTGCCTACTGGGCTGTTGTTACTTATGCAGCTGGATCAAAAGCTCATTGCCTGTTATACCATTGCAAGTAATGAGTTTCTGATCCAACGTCTAATCATGCAAGTGGATAATTTCCTAGGTGATCGTCGACTTACGAAATTGTCTACAACATAGTCTGCACATGGTGACGTTTTCATCTGCGTTCTGTTACTGTTGTGGTACTAACGAATGCATTTTGTTGCATGACTACAGCTAACGATGCTTCCCAATGCTTATCGCCACATTTTCATATTTTCAACAGTATGTTACCTGATAAGCATTAACGTAATTTATAGTACACTGGTAAATGGCTTTGTCAGATGTTCATTTTTACTTCTAGAAGTGGCTCCACATTATTTTTGCTTAGGTGTTGTACAGTGTTTTTGTTTGCTACTTGACTGTAGATAATTTTCTTTGGCTACGTTTCCTAGAAGTGTTACAGATCTTGAAAGTTGGGCATCTATAATGCTGCGTGCATACACAAACTCTGAATCTGAGATATTATTATCGCGTGTAGTAGCGAGAGAGCAGTTGTCGAGGGGAGTCGGAAGTGGTCGGACGCAGCGTGTGGTGGAGAAAAGCCGCGCGACATGAGAGGTCGCAACCCGCCGTCATCGTGCTAGTAGCACCGGAGGAGTATTAATTGAGGATTTTTGATAATTTGCCATCTTGCTACACGTAGTTGTTGGTTTCCTGCGAACTGGAGAGATTTTGTCAGATTTGAATTCATACAATGAGAGTAATATTCCTACCTTTATTGTGGCCACAAACGTGTTTATTGAGTAGAAACATTGTGGAATAATAAAAAGACTGTGTGAAGTTTGTCTGTGTCTAAATAATATATTGCAACTATAATAGACTATAGACTTCATTGGTTCCTTTGATTTCTTCTTTACATGGTTTAAGACTAGTTGACCAAACACCTCCTGATCATTCAATTTCTATATATAAAAATATGGCATTAGTTGTTGCAATTACTCCATGCATTGCGCTCTGCGTGGATCTCAGTATTGCTTTTGAAATGTTTTAGCATATTGCTGATCACGCAGTTGCAGCGACAAGACGACGTAAGTTGTCTATTGCGTACAGGAGCATTGCAGAACAGTTGTTAGGAGACGTTAGAGAATTATTTTAAAACTCGCACTGAGATATTTGAGAATTGATCGCTTTATAATTCGTAGGAGGAGGAGTAAATTTCTGTTTCTTTCTGTTCTCAATTAGGATTCCATCACTGTCAGAGACGGAGCGTCAGACACATGTTTCCTTACGTCTTACAAAATAATGACCAATAGAGTTTCAATTAGATAATGGTTGAAGCTGGAACCGAAGCTAGTTAACTAACTTTAATCGTGATAGGAAAATTGCGATCTCGGCATTAAAAGTTTTTACTTTCCACTTTTTTTCTGCTTTACGTTGGTTGCGTGTCCTTTAAGAGCGGCATGCTATTCAAGAAAGATCAAACAAAGTGTGTCTTCCGCCCTCCAGCGCGAGTGCAGACGATGTTGGATTCCGTTAAAGACACGTTGGTGTAAGGAGACCAGGAATATATATCTGTGGCTTGGTGCTAAAAAGGCCAATGTAAAAAATCTCCATTATCAGCTACGTCTGATTGAAGTTTTGCTGCGCAATTCTCAATGGAATTCAACTGCAACAAATTGGTGTACTGAGATTTTTTTCTTTCGTTTTATTATTTTATGTACATTGTGGCCCATATATACTTATTTTTAAAAAATACCTATTTCTGATTTTATCAAGGATACTGGCCTTTTTATGTATTTTCTTCGTGTTCTAATATAGGTCATTGGCCCTTATGTTACTAATACATGACTGCTTTTTACGTTGTTACAAATTATTATTACTGAAATACCACATTTATTTGTCACGAAACGCACAAATGCGGGCTAATAACAATATTTAGAAAGCATTAGAGCATTATGTAATTATAATACTGTATGTCTCAATTTTTTTATTATTTTGTAGTAATATTTCATGTACAACATGCAGATGATACTTTCAAACTGTTCAAGAAACAATGTAGATACAACATGTAAAAACGGTTTAGTTATTACTAGTTTTAAGTAATAGTGTCATTGATTACAACTTGTTTGTACCCATACATTAAAAGTTGTAAACAAAGTAGAAATTTGAACTTTATGAGATAAAGAATGATACTAGGTCAGTTAAAACACACACTAGTTCTCCTCGTCTTCGAGCTCACAATCAGTGTCATCATCTCTATCGGAGGTGCATGCCTAAGGACATCACACACATCCAAGCCCGAGGCAGGATTCGAACCTGCGCCCGTAGCAGCAGCGCGGTTCTGGACTGAAGCGCCTAGAACCGCTCGGCCACAGCGGCCGGCCTGTCTCACTATTAAAGACAGATGCAAAGACCATAGGTGTCCCATCAGATTACATCTACCAGAATAATCTGCAATTGGTGAACACTGTCTTGACATGGATCACAGCATGAACTACGGACCGAAAAAGATCCTCCCGCCCACTTCCACGTACCGGTACTCCATAGTTAAAGAAGCAGTCGAAATGCATATAACTAACGATTTTATTAACAGAGACATGGAATTTCAACCGAATAAAGCCTGGGAACCAGCACTGATGGCACTAAGGCACCGTAAGCTGAGGAGAAACCAATCCAAACAACTCAAGACAGACAGGGAATCGATGCCAGGACAGTTAAGCCGGGAACCAACACCCGTCCTGCACTCGTTCGCTGGATCCACGGCTTGCGGTCCCGCGCCGCACGTCTAAAGACCGCGGCCGTTTCTTCAGCAGGGGCTCTGGATGTCGACGTCCTCTACGACTCTTTTACGTTAACGTAAAGCCTCCGCCCCTTCGTGATTTTCTTGCGAGCAAGCGCATATATTGGCGAGTCACAAAAGCAATATGTCAGTATCACCTGAAGATGAAGAGCAGCTGCCTCGTAGAAATATCGTGCAGTTTACATAACAGCATCCAACGCTACGCCCATGAATCATTCAAAATATTTTCATTTTTCGCGTTATGTATCGAAATCTCAGATTGTTCCAATAGACTGTTTTCTGCCCCGACCTTGTACACGCAAAACTGTGAATTCTTCTTCAATTTTCGACAAAGGGTGGCCTGTTTCATGAATGTGCTTAGCTATGCCGACTTTTAGAAATTATTAAGACCTGTTTTTCTTGTACCCCAACATGAAGAGACTACCAGTCTGACCCATGTAGTCACGTTACAACTGTCACATTGAATTCTGTAGATACCAGCTTTATCAAAGTCTTGTTTTAAATTCTTCGTGGTATTCTCATTTCCATGCTTGCGCTTTTTCTTATATACCGTATTAATTTATTCACTATATTTTCATAGTAACCATTACGTAGCTGTCTTATAATATTTAGCTCAATCATTCTATCCTGGTTTCACTGGGTCAACACTGGGTCTTTTAACGTTCTATTTACAGCCAAGGGCGGAAATTCTTTTGACATTTGGATGACAACAGTTGTTGTGTATCAAAATATCCTTGTTGTCGGCTTCCTGTAAACTTTAAAGACATGCTTACCATATTTCTTCATCATATTTACATCAAGGAATTCACTTCACCGTTTACCACCCGTTCGACGGTGAATTCATTTGTTTAGAATGGCCATAACTGCATACTAATTATTTCTAAATCTCTTATCCCTTTGGTGTTAACAGTTACTACCATTCTAGATAATGCCTCTTATTTCGCCTTAAGAAGGTTATATTCTAAATCATCTCTGATGAGTGTACACATAATCAGTTTTTTACATCTTTCTCCTAACTGTTTTTTCTCTCTGCTCTGTTCCGTCTATTTAAAGCCATTTGACCCAGCTTAAAGCCTGCGCTCACTGCCGTAACACGCCACTGAGAAGCGTATCCTCACAGTAAATCACAGAGGAACATTTGTCAGCGTGTTTATCGTGTGGTAAACGCTTCTCACTATATCTACGAAGTGCTTCGTGTAGACTTCGGGCGCTAATTCTCGCATCGCCATCATCGGGCTGCACATTTTCTCTAAACAACGATGTGCAATTTTTCGTAAGTCGTTCTTTTGACAATATTCACTAACTCAGGGGCAGAGACTGCAAGTGGCACAAGTGCTTGAAGCAATTTGAGTAACTGACTGCCAAAGTTAAATCGCTATTCATAACTTATGTTAGTTACTGTCGAAGCATCACGTATTTTTTCCTAGTGGTCAGTTAGTCTGTGTGTAGTTCTCGTCCCCCTGTATTTTTTATTATGCTCTAAAAATACTTACTCGTTGCGCCTTAAACCTTTTAGGGTAAATCAGGTACAAGTACAAAAACATTTCATTCACTGTGCTACATTTTTATATTCAGAGTTCAATATGTCTTTATCATGAAACAATGATATATAAGTAATTAAAAGGAAATTGATGTAACAAGCTTAAGGCCAATAGGTACTAGTAAATAAAATTAAAATATCAAAACTAAAAGATATTGGTGTGGTTCCAGCCATGGTCATAGTCACTTTCTACAGTCGCAGTCAGTTTACATAGGATCTATTGAAGTATGTTCTTCTTAGACTACACTCGTGATGCTGTAACATTGTGTTGTATATTTTTCAGTCTTCTTCGTCCCCTTATTTGAACATGGCCTCTTCTTTCCCCACTCGCTCTTCTGACGCTCATGGCAACTGCTGCCTGAGAATGGTATATATTTTACAGACCTCATGATAAAGTCGGAGGATGTAGTTCTTGATCTCCTGAAGATTTTTCCACTCCTCAAATTTTATTTCAAAATCATATACGATTTAGTGAATACTTGAACTGCACTTTTTGAGGATTTCACTATTAGAGGATTTTCTTTGCTGATTCAGATCGGTCTGATATTCCTCCATTGTTTTTTGTTTCCTCCTGCGTATTCAGCTATTTTGTCCTTTGCTACGGCGTCCATGGCTTTAATTGAAAGAAAGTTTTCTGTTTTCGTTTCCACTATGTAAAAATTTCTGCTGACCTGCTTCACTGTTTACAATCTGTCACGAGGAACAATTTTTTTTTTTTTTTTGTCATCAGTCTACTGACTGGTTTGATGCGGCCCGCCACGAATTCCTTTCCTGTGCTAACCTCTTCATCTCAGAGTAGCACTTGCAACCTACGTCCTCAATTATTTGCTTGACGTATTCCAATCTCTGTCTTCCTCTACAGTTTTTGCCCTCTACAGCTCCCTCTAATACCATGGAAGTCATTCCCTCATGTCTTAGCAGATGTCCTATCATCCTGTCCCTTCTCCTTATCAGTGTTTTTCACATATTCCTTTCCTCTCCGATTCTTCGTAGAACCTCCTCATTCCTTACCTTATCAGTCCACCTAATTTTCAACATTCGTCTATAGCACCACATCTCAAATGCTTCGATTCTCTTCTGTTCCGGTTTTCCCACAGTCCATGTTTCACTACCATACTGTGCTGTACTCCAGACGTACATCCTCAGAAATTTCTTCCTCAGATTAAGGCCGGTATTTGAAATTAGTAGACTTCTCTTGGCCAGAAATGCCTTTTTTGCCATAGCGAGTCTGCTTTTGATGTCCTCCTTGCTCCGTCCGTCATTGGTTATTTTACTGCCTAGGTAGCAAAATTCCTTAACTTCATTGACTTCGTGACCGCCAATCCTGATGTTAAGTTTCTCGCTGTTCTCATTTCTACTACTTCTCATTACCTTCGACTTTCTCCAATTTACTCTCAAACCATACTGTGTACTAATTAGACTGTTCATTCCGTTCAGCAGATCATTTAATTCTTCTTCACTTTCACTCACGATAGCAATGTCATCAGCGAATCGTATCATTGATATCCTTTCACCTTGTATTTTGATCACCACTCCTGAACCTTTCTTTTATTTCCATCATTGCTTCCTCGATGTACAGATTGAAGAGTAGGGGCGAAAGGCTACAGCCTTGTCTTACACCCTTCTTAATACGAGCACTTCGTTCTTGATCGTCCACTCTCATTATTCCCTCTTGGTTGTTGTACATATTGTATATGACCCGTCTCTCCCTATAGCTTACCCCTACTTTTTTCAGAATCTCGAACGCTTTTTCCAGGTCGACAAATCCTATGAAAGTGTCTTGATTTTTCTTTAGCCTTGCTTCCATTATTAGCCGTAGCGTCGGAATTGCCTCTCTCGTCCCTTTACTTTCCCTAAAGCCAAACTGATCGTCACCTAGCGCATTCTCAATTTTCTTTTCCATTCTTCTGTATATTATTCTTGTAAGCAGCTTCGATGCATGAGCTGTTAAGCTGATTGTGCGATAATTCTCGCACTTGTCAGCTCTTGCCGTCTTCGGAATTGCGTGGATGATGCTTTTCCGAAAGTCAGATGGTATGTCGCCAGGGTCATATATTCTACACACCAACGTGAATAGTCGTTTTTTTGCCACTTCCCCCAATGATTTTAGAAATTCTGATGGAATATTATCTATCCCTTCTGCCTTATTTGACCGTAAGTCCTCCAAAGCTCTTTTAAATTCCGATTCTAATACTGGATCCCCTATCTCTTCTAAATCGACTCCTGTTTCTTCTTCTACCACATCAGACAAATCTTCACCCTCATAGAGGCTTTCAATGTATTCTTTCCACCTATCTGCTCTCTCCTCTGCATTTAACACTGGAATTCCCGCTGCACTCTTAATGTTACCACCGTTTCTTTTAATGTCACCAAAGGTTGTTTTGAATTTCCTGTATCCTGAGTCTGTCCTTCCGACAATCATATCGTTTTCGATGTATTCACATTTTTCCTGCACCCATTTCGTCTTAGCTTCCCTGCACTTCCTAGTTTTCTTTGCCAAAAAATCCGATGTCTGCTGTACATGATGTGATTTTGTTTATGCCAATACTCATTGTGCAATAATTGATAGCGAAGAGGAGGACAACCACTCCTAGCTCTTGAGTTTACAGACAGACTATACACATTGTGTGAATCGTCTTTAGCATCAGAAATTGCCGCCACGGACCATATGAACCTTAACGAAGTATACTCGTATTTGTTTTGATGTTCTCTACCTCCTGTATTACTTTGGGAAAGTAGTTTCGGAACACCCTCTGTACACCGTCTTACCTTCATCACAAAGAAGAATGTTTCAAGATTTTACCCTGATATTAGATTAAGTCAGGAATCACTTAATGTTTGTACTGTAAGAAGTGGTTGTCCTCCTCTTCGCTATCAATTATTGCACAATGAGTATTGGCATAACCAAAATCACATCATGTACAGCAGACATCGGAATTTTTGGCAAAGAAAACTAATGCCTCATGCGTCGCTTAGAAACGCACAAATCTACTTTACTTCCCTGTTGTGATGTTGTTTCCAAATTCAGTGGTCAGAAGACAATAGCCAGACAATGTGCGTATTAATTTTAAGTATTGTTATAACACCCACAACCAGTCTCTTTCAATTTTTATGCTTTATTTAAAACCAATTAATGGTTACGAACGGATAACCACTCATTTACAGATGGGAGAAGCGTCTGTTAAGAGTTGTGTGAAGCAACTGGCGCTCTCAGCCACACCGCTGACGGAAAAAAATTGGGGGGCTGAGAGTACACGTGGTTCAAGTGACATTTCACAAGAAAATGATCTAAATTCATATTAGGAAAACTAAAGTGTGCATCTTTTATGAATAAAAGAAGTGCAAGCGATTTTCTGCATAGTGTCACATCCTGAAATTATAATTGAGGCTTTAAGCCAATACCTGGACTGCATTTGGAATACAACTGGTATAAGTGAAATTATGGACAGAAAGAGAATTGCTCCTATCTTTAATGATGGTTGTGGTGTGAATTTTCTGAAAGTAGAGCGATAGCGTAGTATGTATGCTTTTAGGAGAACTTATACATACATGAAAAAAAGTTTTGCACCACCCCGGTTCCCAGAACTCCTGAAGATAGACGTTGATTGTAGATATTGTATCACAGACACAGTCCCTTTGATTGTTCAGAGATGTCACTAAACCCGCCCAAAGATGTAAACAACCAAGCATGAGCAGCACCTATTAGACGGAGAGGGTCCAATAGCCGATCAGTTCCAGCCATTCCACCAGGAAGAAGGTACACGGCTCGTGTTGTCCGTAGTTCAACCATGCCTGGACGTTCAAAACCGTGGTTCGATAACGTCCACATTGTTACTATGTGCAAGGAAGGGCTCTCAACAACAAAAGCGATGTTATTGGACATGGATGAGATACTGAGAGACAGGAACTGTCGATAATATGTCCGCTCGGTCCGTGCAAGGGCTACTACTGCAGTGGATGACCGCTAACTGTGGATTATGGCTTGGAGGAAACCTGACAGCAACACCAAAATGTTGAATAATGCTTTTCGTGCAGCCACAGGACGTCGCATTACGACTCAAACTGTGTGCAATAGGCTGCATGATGCGCAACTTCACTCCCGACGTCCAAGGCGAGGTCCATCTTTGCAACCACGACACCATGCATCGTGGTACAGATGGGCCCAACAACATGCCGAATGGAGCGCTCAGGATTGGCATCACATTATCTCCACCGAAGAGTATGGCATATGCCTCCAACAACACAATCGTCGGAGGCGTGTTTGGAGGCAACCCGGTCACTCTGAACGCCTTAGACACACTGTCCAGCGAGTGCAGCAAGGTGGAAATTTCCTGGTGTTTTCGGGTGGCATTATGTCGGGCCGACGCACGCTGCTGGTGGTCATGGAAGGCACCGTAGAGGCTGTACGATGCGTGAATGGCATCCTCCGATCGATAGCGCAACCCTGTCGGCAGCATTTGGCAAGGTATTCGTCTTGATGGACGACAATTCGCACCCCCATCGTACACATCTTGTGAATGACTTCCTTCAGGATAACGACATCGCTCGACTAGAATCGCCAGCATGTTCTCCAGACATGAACCCTATCGAATTCATGCCTGGGATAGATTGAAAAGGGCTGTTTATGGACGACGTGACCCAGCAACCACTCGGGAGGGATTTATGCCGGATCGCCGTTGAGGAGTGGGACAATCTGGACCAACAGTGCCTTGATGAACTTGCGTATAGTATGCCACGACGAATAAGGGCATTCATCAACGCAAGAGGACGTGCTACTGGGTATTAGAGGTACCGGTGTGCACAATACCGCTGAAGGTCTCGCTATATGGTGGTACAACATTCAATGTGTGGTTTTCATGAGCAATAAAATGGGCGGATATCTTTATGTTGATCTCTATTCCAATTTTCTGTACAGGTTCCGAAACTCTCGGAACCGAGGTGATGCAAAACTGTTTTTGATGTGTGTAGTAATATTTAATGCATGTTAGAATAAGTCATATTTTGTAATACCGCTTGTACATCTTGAGCCAGAATCATCATATTGACACAGTAGATCATAATGTTCTTGAACCTGGCCATACATTTGTGTGGAAAGTGGTAAGATTTTGGTCCTTCTGAAAAGCCGAAGAACCATTTCAAACATGTATTTGTTCCCCGTATTGCACCCGTGGTCTAGAGGTAGCGTCTTTGATTCATAATCAAAACGCCTTCGGTCCCGGGTTCGATCCCCGCCACTGCCTAAACTTTGATAAATAATCAGCATTGGCGGCCGAAGACTTCCGGCATAAGAAGTCAGCCTCATTCTGCCAACGGCCTTGTCAAAGAGGGTGGAGGAGCGGATAGAGGTTCAGGGCACTCTTTTGTCCTAGGGGTGGGAAATTGCCCCTAAAGGCGGAAGAATCAGTAATGATCAACGACATGAGGATGCAGAAGGCAATGGAAACCACTGCATTAAAGACACGTAACGTGTATCCACAGGACATGAGGCCTGTAATTGAAGAAGTGTCATGATGATCTCTCCATTGGCAAAAGATTCCGGCATAGTCCCCCATTCGGATCTCTGGGAGGGGACTGCCAAGGGGGAGGTTACCATGAGAAAACGATTGAATAATCAACGAAAGGATAACGTTCTACGAGTCGGGACGTGGAATGTCAGAAGCTTGAACGTGGTAGGGAAACTAGAAAATCTGAAAAGGGAAATGCAAAGGCTCAATCTAGATATAGTAGGGGTCAGTGAAGTGAAGTGGAAGGAAGACAAGGATTTCTGGTCAGACGAGTATCGGGTAATATCAACAGCAGCAGAAAATGGTATAACAGGTGTAGGATTCGTTATGAATAGGAAGGTAGGGCAGAGGGTGTGTTACTGTGAACAGTTCAGTGACCGGGTTGGTCTAATCAGAATCGACAGCAGACCAACACCGACAACGATAGTTCAGGTATACATGCCAACGTCGGAAGCTGAAGATGAACAGATAGAGAAAGCGTATGAGGATATTGAAAGGGTAATGCAGTATGTAAAGGGGGACGAAAATCTAATAGTCATGGGCGACTGGAATGCAGTTGTAGGCGAAGGAGTAGAAGAAAAGGTTACAGGAGAATATGGGCTTGGAACGAGGAATGAAAGAGGACAAAGACTAATTGAGTTCTGAAACAAGTTTCAGCTAGTAATAGCGAATACCCTGTTCAAGAATCACAAGAGGAGGAGGTATACTTGGAAAAGGCCGGTAGATACGGGAAGATTTCAATTAGATTACATCATGTGATTCTTGAGTTTCTCCCGGCGTATTTGATAATCAAAATATCCACGGGTATGCTGCCGGTCTATAGTGTCCAACGGGCACAATATTTCGGCGATCAAACATGTCACCATCATCAGGTGAACTGACGGACTGAGCTCCTGTGAACGTGCCGGCACGGAGATCCGTACACTATGGCTGCTCAGAGGGAACTGGGTTCGGTCGCGGCGGCGGCAGATTTAAATACCCTCCGCCCGCGGCGCGCTCCCTCCGCCGTCCGCGCCCAGCGCCACGGTCGCGCGGTGGAACAGATTGCGACGGCGTCTGAGAAGACGTCGGTGTGATGGCTCTGTCCGCCGTGGGCGTCACAACTATACGTCTGCTCGATTTACTCTTGATTAACCCGATCGCTGGTTCCCAAGCCTTGCTAAGATTATAGCCACAGTCACGGTTTATGAGGTCGTCATTGGTGCGAATTTCGATGGCCTCTCTAACAACGCTGTCCCAGTATCTCGACGTCTGTACCAGAATCCTCGTGCGGTCATACTCCATGGCGTGATTTTCCGACAAACAATGTTCAGCGACCGCCGACTTGCTCGGATACATCAGTCGAGTGTGCCTCTGGTGTTCACGGCATCGATCCTCGACGGTACGCATCGTCTGACCAATATACGACTTGCCACATTGACACGGAATCTGGTACACGCCGGCCTTCCTCAAACCGCGGTCATCTTTGGCGCTCCCCACCGGTGCACGAGTTTTATTTGGAGGACAAAACACAGTTCCGACCCGGTGTTTCTTCAGAATGCGGGCGATTTTTCCCGAGAGTGCGCCTGTGTATGGAATAAATGCAGTGCCTACCTCCTCCCTCGTGACTTCATCCATCTCAACAGGTTGTGCTGCAGTGGTTTGGCGGAGAGCACGTTGAATCTGCCACTCTGAGTACCCATTTTTTCGTAATACAGTTCTCAGATGTTCCAATTCCTGGGGTAGACTCTCTGCGTCAGAGATAGTGCGCGCCCTATGTACTAGAGTTTTAAGTACCCCATTCCTCTGTGAAGGGTGGTGGCAGCTGTCTGCATGCAAATACAGATCAGTGTGCGTAGCCTTCCGATACACCCCATGACCTAGGGTGCCGTCAGCCCTTCTCTTGACCAAGACGTCAAGGAAAGGTAATTTACCCTCCGTTTCAGTCTCCATAGTCTATTCACTATGGAGACTGAAACGGAGGGTAAATTACCTTTCCTTGACGTCTTGGTCAAGAGAAGGGCTGACGGCACCCTAGGTCATGGGGTGTATCGGAAGGCTACGCACACTGATCTGTATTTGCATGCAGACAGCTGCCACCACCCTTCACAGAGGAATGGGGTACTTAAAACTCTAGTACATAGGGCGCGCACTATCTCTGACGCAGAGAGTCTACCCCAGGAATTGGAACATCTGAGAACTGTATTTCGAAAAAATGGGTACTCAGAGTGGCAGATTCAACGTGCTCTCCGCCCAACCACTGCAGCACAACCTGTTGAGATGGATGAAGTCACGAGGGAGGAGGTAGGCACTGCATTTATTCTATACACAGGCGCACTCTCGGGAAAAATCGCCCGCATTCTGAAGAAACACCGGGTCGGAACTGTGTTTTGTCCTCCAAATAAAGCTCGTGCACTGGTGGGGAGCGCCAAAGATGACCTCGGTTTGAGGAAGGCCGGCGTGTACCAGATTCCGTGTCAATGTGGCAAGTCGTATATTGGTCAGACGATGCGTACCGTCGAGGATCGATGCCGTGAACACCAGAGGCACACTCGACTGATGTATCCGAGCAAGTCGGCGGTCGCTGAACATTGTTTGTCGGAAAATCACGCCATGGAGTATGACCGCACGAGGATTCTGGTACAGACGTCGAGATACTGGGACAGCGTTGTTAGAGAGGCCATCGAAATTCGCACCAATAACGACCTCATAAACCGTGACTGTGGCTATAATCTTAGCAAGGCTTGGGAACCAGCGATCGGGTTAATCAAGAGTAAATCGAGCAGACGTATAGTTGTGACGACCACGGCGGACAGAGCCATCACACCGACGTCATCTCAGACGCCGTCGCAATCTGTTCCACCGCGCGACCGTGGCGCTGGGCGCGGACGGCGGAGGGAGCGCGCCGCGGGCGGAGGGTATTTAAATCTGCCGCCGCCGCGACCGAACCCAGTTCCCTCTGAGCAGCCATAGCGTACGGATCTCCGTGCCGGCACGTTCACAGGAGCTCAGTCCGTCAGTTCACCTGATGATGGCGACATGTTTGATCGCCGAAATATGGTGCCCGTTGGACACTATAGACCGGCAGCATACCCGTGGATATTTAGATTACATCATGGTCAGACAGAGATTCCGAAATCAGATACTGGATTGTAAGGCGTACCCAGGAGCAGATATAGACTCAGATCACAATATAGTAGTGATGAAGAGTAGGCTGAAGTTCAATACATTATTCAGGAAGAATCAATACGCAAAGAAGTGGGATACGGAAGTACTAAGGAATGACGAGATACGTTTGAAGTTCTCTAACGCTATAGATACAGCAATAAGGAATAGCGCAGTACGCAGTACAGTTGAAGAGGAATGGACATCTCTAAAAAGGGCCATCACAGAAGTTGGGAAGAAAAACATAGGTACAAAGAAGGTAGCCGCGAAGAAACCATGGGTAACAGAAGAAATACTTCAGTTGATTGATGAAAGGAGGAAGTACAAACATGTTCCGGGAAAATCAGGAATACAGAAATATAAGTCGCTGAAGATGCTAAAGACGATTCACACAATGTGTATAATCTGTCTGTAAACTCAAGAGCTAGCTGCGCTTTTGGTGGGAGAAGTGGCCTTTTCGAGAAGAGCCCTGCCACTGACCTACAGGGACATCCAAAGTCAGTTGCCCAGTACATGTCTAGCGGTGTAGATCGGCATCCAGTGATGTACGTAGATTGTCTTCGTGGGATCTTAGTTTCCAGCGTTATTCAGTTAATTTTCTATTCTTACTGATATACTTTGGTATCCTGAAGTGGCATTTCAAGAAAACGTGCAGAATACGGAGAAAAGAAGGTATTTTCGGAGTAACGAGCGTTCGATCGTCTCTAATGTTACTACAGCGTGTGTTAAAGTAACGACACACAAAAAACTGTTGGTTAACATTATCAGTCCCACTCAAAGGGCTGCAATTTATGCAAACGTCAGCCTCGCCACAACAGGATGCATAAGAAAAGAATGCGAAAATAAACTACATGGTTTACTGGAATCGCCACCAGGGAAAACTAATAATTTTTGGAGGAAACCCTTCGTTATAGACAGTTTCACAAAATTGGTCATTAGACAAATGATGGAAATTACTTACTTCTGTAAAACAAAATGTCCATTTTCCTTGGCGGAAAGATTTTTTACAGTAGACTCTGCGCGAAATGGGAATTACCTGGAAAAGATCTGTAAGTAAACGAAAGATTCTGACAGAGAGAACGAATATAATTGACTAGTGATGGACAATGTTAGTGCAAGCAATAGGGTTATTGTGGTCAATATTGGATCAAAAGATCGGTTTTTATCCAGCACACAGTTAATTTATAAAGCAGGATGTGTAACAGGGGACTACCAAAGGCAAATAAACTACGAAAATTTTTCAAATCGGATATCGACTAGAGTAATTCCGATTCTGCCGCCGAAATGTCTAATTTTTATGGACAACATTTCATATCACAACAAGGAGCATAACAAAGTTCCAACTAGGTTCTCATATAAAAGGGAAATGGTATAGAGATCATTAAAAAATAAGGTGTAAGTTGATTTGTCAATGATAAAAAGAAAATTATTTGATTTAATTAAACAACATAAGCCGGACGACAAGTATTTGAAGTTAATAAAATATTTCAAGTTCTTGGACACACTGTACTGCGACTTCCACAATATAAGCGTGACTTTACTCCAACTGAACTGGCGTGGGAAATACTCAAAAATTTTGTCACAGGAAGAAATACACTCCTGGAAATTGAAATAAGAACACCGTGAATTCATTGTCCCAGGAAGGGGAAACTTTATTGACACATTCCTGGGGTCAGATACATCACATGATCACACTGACAGAACCACAGACACATTGACACAGGCAACAGAGCATGCACAATGTCGGCACTAGTACAGTGTATATCCACCTTTCGCAGCAATGCAGGCTGCTATTCTCCCATGGAGACGATCGTAGAGATGCTGGATGTAGTCCTGTGGAACGGCTTGCCATGCCATTTCCACCTGGCGCCTCAGTTGGACCAGCGTTCGTGCTGGACGTGCAGACCGCGTGAGACGACGCTTCATCCAGTCCCAAACATGCTCAATGGGGGACAGATCCGGAGATCTTGCTGGCCAGGGTAGTTGACTTACACCTTCTAGAGCACGTTGGGTGGCACGGGATACATGCGGACGTGCATTGTCCTGTTGGAACAGCAAGTTCCCTTGCCGGTCTAGGAATGGTAGAACGATGGGTTCGATGACGGTTTGGATGTACCGTGCACTGTTCAGTGTCCCCTCGACGATCACCAGTGGTGTACGGCCAGTGTAGGAGATCGCTCCCCACACCATGATGCCGGGTGTTGGCCCTGTGTGCCTCGGCCGTATGCAGTCCTGATTGTGGCGCTCACCTGCACGGCGCCAAACACGCATACGACCATCATTGGCACCAAGGCAGAAGCGACTCTCATCGCTGAAGACGACACGTCTCCATTCGTCCCTCCATTCACGCCTGTCGCGACACCACTGGAGGCGGGCTGCACGATGTTGGGGCGTGAGCGGAAGACGGCCTAACGGTGTGCGGGACCGTAGCCCAGCTTCATGGAGACGGTTGCGAATGGTCCTCGCCGATACCCCAGGAGCAACAGTGTCCCTAATTTGCTGGGAAGTGGCGGTGCGGTCCCCTACGGCACTGCGTAGGATCCTACGGTCTTGGCGTGCATCCGTGCGTCGCTGCGGTCCGGTCCCAGGTCGACGGGCACGTGCACCTTCCGCCGACCACTGGCGACAACATCGATGTACTGTGGAGACCTCACGCCCCACGTGTTGAGCAATTCGGCGGTACGTCCACCCGGCCTCCCGCATGCCCACTATACGCCCTCGCTCAAAGTCCGTCAACTGCACATACGTTTCACGTCCACGCTGTCGCGGCATGCTACCAGTGTTAAAGACTGCGATGGAGCTCCGTATGCCACGGCAAACTGGCTGACACTGACGGCGGCGGTGCACAAATGCTGCGCAGCTAGCGCCATTCGACGGCCAACACCGCGGTTCCTGGTGTGTCCGCTGTGCCGTGCGTGTGATCATTGCTTGTACAGCCCTCTCGCAGTGTCCGGAGCAAGTATGGTGGGTCTGACACACCGGTGTCAATGTGTTCTTTTTTCCATTTCCAGGAGTGTATTCTTGGAGATATTTGCATGAAGAAGTTACTGCAGTTGGTGAAAAAAGGTATGTATCAATTTTCTGAGTTTCAGTTCTTTATTCCAAACTAAATTTTCCAGTAACCGAAAAAAGCATATACAAATACTTTTCCCAGTTGTTACAAGTTTTGAAACTATAACCGAAGATGACTGGAGTGCATGTTGCTTCGCTTAGAGAAACTTGAAAGACAATACTGGGTTAAGGATGGGATTATTGAAGACATACATGACGCCATAGTTATTAATTTAGAAAGTGTCGACAACAAGGACGACGATAATGACAGTTATACTCTTGATGATGACCTCTAAAATACGATGTACGTAAACAGGCAATGAATAATTTCTAAGATAATACGGTGTGTATGCTTTCAAAGTGCATACACTATGAAGTTTCTTTTCGCGGAAATGTACTACATGGTAGTAAAAGTGTTAAACAGTTTCCCAAGATAAATGCAGTCAAATGAGGTTCAAAGCAATAAATAACTTTATCTCTAGTTACATTTAAGAACTTCATGGTAAAATTAATTAATTTTGTGCTAACAGCACGTGATTCAATTTGGTAAAACCATTTATGCTTACGGAACAGCACCATTTGAATGTATTCCGTCCGTAAATCTCTATCTCAGACACTTTTCACCTGATTCTAAGACACTGCTTAAAAAAGTACGCAATAGCTATCCTAAACACTGTTGAAATTTCCTTCATGTAAAAAGCTTGACATATGAGGTGCGTTTACATATTAATTTTTTTTTTTTTTGGTAAGAACTTCATTTGTTAATCTACTACAACGTTATCCTCTTCGGAATAGTCCCCAGTAGATTTTATACGCTTATGCCAGTGCTTTTCCCAATACCCGAAACACTTTTGGAACTGTTTCTTCGGGCTAGTTATAGCTCTCTTAAATATGCATTTTTAGTCTCATCTATGCTTGTAAAACCACTGTCCTTTAAGATCTGCTTTGAAATGTTTGTACCACTTGTAAGCCCTTGTTTTACTCATAGCAGACTCACCGAAAGCGATATTTAACGTTTCTAAAAATTTGATACACTTTATCCCATTCTTACAATAAAATTTAATACTTATTCTGTAATCTATGTTGCAAGAATTGTTTCGTTTCAATGCAGCCATTCGAAGAAAACTACTTTTTAGTAGAAACAGGAAGTAAGAAAAAACCTTAAATTTTACAGATTAATTGCACTATAGGGGGTTCGTTTTAAGAATAGCAATAGGGAAATATACATTCGCATGAACAGGCTTTCAGTCTATGTTTATAGTAGAATCCTGACTTCTGTTCCTATGTTACTATTAATTAATCTATAATGTTTTGTTTCGAAAGAACTACCGTCTTTTGTATTCCTTATGGTCTTAAGGCGTTTATCTAAAAATAAACGCTACCGGGACATATCTGGAAACGGCGTACCTACAGTTTTAAAGCAGAGCAGAGCCTGTACTAAGTTCTGAAACAGCCTGTAAAGCGCTTTCTGACGTATCTGGGTAGGCAGAGTGGGGACTCGCTCGCTCGCTCTTGACTTTACCGACAGACTACAGCTTAGCACACTAATTACAGCTGTGGCATTCTCACCAAATGCTCTAATGCGCTACCATTGGCCTGTGCGCACGCACTACATCGTTAGATCACTGAGTGCCGTGTCTGTTCAATGGTTTCTGGCATGTCCGTAAATGGCACCAGCATCTACCGCAGTTCTAGCGATGAAGTACTCTTCTGTTTCCACAACGGTTTCATACACCAGCTACCTCATATGCCCCCAGAGGAAGAAATCCAGGCACGTGAAGTCAGGCGACATGGGTGGCCAGGCAACAGGGTCACCTCTACCGATCCATCGATTCCCAAATGTGGCTCTCGGATGATTCATCATAGCAATGCTTCGTTTCCATGCAGACGTCAGAGCCACTCATCTGTACACAGAGCAATTCTGAATATGAGTACACGTCCCCACTCAGCAACACTGACACAACAGCTTACATCACCACCACTAACACAATGTCCCCTAATGTTAAAAGCTGATTTCAGAGACCATATGTTCCTTATCGAAATATATTTATTCTGGTTTCATCTCCTTCTGTATCGACTTGGACGAATAATTTCAGAACACCCTGTATGTAGTGAAAATTGAGAAACTGTGCCAAATTCTAACCCAGATATCGTGCTAATCGCAAGAAGTTGCTCTAACCACTATGCTATCTGAGCCCACTTCTATACATGCCTCAAATTTTCCAGTATCAGTGACGTAACGACTTTGTTTTAACGCTACTACTAGAAGTTTTTCCGCAATGTAGATGAGAATTGAATCATTTGGAGGATGGAGAGGGTGGAAGTTTGCTATTTACCCTGACACAGGGGATAGATTTCGTCCCCATCAGTCCATTCGTTTCGTGTTTATATACCATGAACTAAAACATTACGACCACTTGCTTAATTGCATGCGGGCCATCTTTATAGGGCAAAACCGCAGTGATTCTACTTGGAATAGATACTATAAGTTCCTGATAGTTTTCTGAGGTCCCCGTCGGAGGTTCGAGTCCTCCCTCGTGCATGGGTGTGTGTGTTGTCCTTAGCGTAAGTTATTTTAAATTAAGTAGTGCGTAAGCTTAGGGAACGATGACGTCAGCAGTTTGGTCCCATAAGACCTTACCACAAATTTTTTTCATGAGGTATGTGTCACCAGATGTCTAGTCCCAGGTCACGCAATTCCAGTTGCTCGATAGCATCCCTGAAGTGTTCCATCGGGCTCATATCACGAAAATTTGCTGGCCAACATCAACTTCAGTTCACTATCATGCTCCTGAAGCTATTGTAGTTTGATCTCGCATTGTCACGGTCAGTTATCCTGCTGGAAGATGCGGTCCCTGCAGAGAAGACAACCATGAGGGGGGATGTAAGTGGTTCGCGATGGCATACACGACTCCACGGCTGTCATGCTACCTTAGCTTACTACCACAAGTTCCAAGGAAGAAAAAAATGGTTCAAATGGCTCTGAGTACTATGGGACTTAACATCTATGGTCATCAGTCCCCTAGAACTTAGAACTACTTAAACCTAACTAACCTAAGGACATCACACAACACCCAGTCATCACGAGGCAGAGAAAATCCCTGACCCCGCCGGGAATCGAAACCGGGAACCCGGGCGTGGGAAGCGAGAACGCTACCGCACGACCACGAGCTGCAGGCTCCATGGGAGACCAATTGAATGTCCCCAATAGCACAATACTGTCCTCATTGGCCTGCTTCCATGACACAGCGTACGTTCTGAGCAGCCGGTCACCAGGAAGGCGGAGGCCGACAGGTTCATCTGCCTGCCATAATAAGAAACGTGGCTCAAAATCCTGTCTCGATTATCCTTTGCCCACTCCAGTAATAACTGACGATCTCATTGGGTCAGCATAGTGAAATAGGACTGAAGTGAGTAGACTTGTATTCTGCTTTAGGAATTCCTTTATTACAGCCCTCCGCCGTGATTGCAAGCAGCGGTTGAGGCAACCAGTTGCCTCCCACGTGTGTGTTCCTGACTTCCTGCAATGCGGCGTGGCCAAGCGGTGGTGACACATCACTGCTTCACTCAACGATATTCTCTACATTCGGCAGCTAATGTAGCAGCGGCCGAGGCACGACTGATATCTCCAGAGCTGTAGCGGTCGTGACCCACTGAAGAAGTATCGCAACCAGCATATTATGTCCCAAGCCTCGGCTGCCCCCACAGCGGTGGCGGCTCTCTACGTCTTGTGTCGCACGTTGGGTTGCCTTAAAACGAGATCGAACTGCGGTTTCCGTATAGCATTCCGGATGGCGCCCCAAGCGTCACAGCCCCATGGTGGTAGTGCTGTGATACTAACACAATATGATTTCAGTACAGTAGTCGCTACGTATTTACATACTCACAGGATGTCCTTGCTTGGGCTTTGCATACCCTCCAGCACATTTACTGAATACTTCTGTGGTTGCTGGCGTGGAAAGACTTCCACTTTCTTCCGCTTGCTTAGAAGGAGAATGACAGCCCATTCTTCACGGAGAGCTGCACTTAGGAGAGGTATCGATGTCGGTCGGTGAGGCGTGGCACGAAATCGGCATTCCAAAATGTCCCAAAGGTGTTCTGTAGAATTCAGATCAGGACTCTGTGCAGGACAGTCCGTTAAAGGGATGTTATTATCGCGTAACCACTCCAGCACAGGCCGTGCATTATGAAAAGGTGCTCGATCGTGTTGAAAGATGCAATCGCCATCCCCGAATGGATCTTCAACAGTGGGAAGCAAGAAGATCCTTAAAACATCAGTGTAGGCCTGTGCTGTCATAGCGCCACGCAATACAGCTAGGAGTGCAAGCCCTCCCCATGAAAAACACGACCACACCGTAATACCACCGCCTCCGAATTTTACTGCTGGCACTACACAGGCTGACAGATGACGTTCATCGGGCATTCCCCTTACCCACATCCTGCCATCAGATCGCCATATTGTGTACCGTGATTCGTTCCTCCACACTGTGTTTCTTCACTGTTCAATCGTCCAACGTTTACGCTCCTTACAACAAGCGAGGCGTCGTTTGGCATTTACCGGCTTGATGTGTGGCTTATGAGCAGACCCTCGACCATGAAATCCAAGTTTTCTCTACTCCCGCCTAACTGTCATGGTACTTGTAGTGGATCCTGATGCAGCTTGGAATTCCTGTGTGATGGTCTGGATAGATGTCTGCCTATTACACATCACGGCCCTCTTCCACTATCGGCGGTCTCTGTCACTCAACAGAGAA
Source organism: Schistocerca piceifrons (assembly GCF_021461385.2). Classification (NCBI taxonomy): domain Eukaryota; kingdom Metazoa; phylum Arthropoda; class Insecta; order Orthoptera; family Acrididae; genus Schistocerca; species Schistocerca piceifrons. The sequence continues at coordinate 827,691,675 of NC_060139.1, forward strand.
TTCTGCCTGTAAGCTTTTCTGCTGTACGTGTCCCTTCACGTTTCCACTTTACTGTCTCATCTGAAACAGTGCACCTAGGGATGTTTAGAAGTGTGGATATCTCGCGTACAGACGTATGATACACGTGACACCCAATCATGACACCCAATCACCTAACCATGTTAGAAGTCCGTGAGTTCCGCGGAGCGCCCCATTCTGCTCTCTCGCGATGTCTAATGGCTACTGAGGTAATTGATATGGAGTACCTGGTAGTAGGTGGCAGCACAATGCACTTAATACGAAAAACGTATGTTTTGGGGGTGTCAGGATACTTTTGATCACATAGTATACAGGGTGGTCCATTGATCGTGGCCGGGCCAAATATCTCACAAAATAAGCGTCGAACGAAAAAACTGCAAAGAACGAAACTTGTCTAGTTTGAAGGGGTAAACCAGATGGCGCTATGGTTGGCCCCCTAGATGGCGCTGCCATAGGCTCTGAGCACTATGCGACATAACTACTGAGGTCATCAGTCGCTTAGAACTTAGAACTAATTAAACCTAACTAACCTAAGGACATCACACACATCCATGCCCGAGGCACGATTCGAACCTGCGGCCGGAGCGGTCAAGCGGTTCCAGACTGAATCGCCTAGAACCGCACGGCCTCACCGACCGGCGCGCTGCCATAGGTCAAACGGATAACAACTGCGTTTTTTAAAAATAGGAACCCCCATTTTTATTACATATTCGTGTAGTACGTAAAGAAATATGAATGTTTTGGTTGGACCATGTTTTTCGCTTTGTGATAGATGGCGCTGTAATAGTCAGAGACATATGGCTCACGATTTTAGACGAACGGTTGGTAACAGGTAGGTTTTTTAAATTAAAATGCAGAACGTAGGTACGTTTGAACATTTTATTTCGGTTGTTCCAATGTGATACATGTACCTTTGTGAACTTATCATTTCTGAGAACGCATGCTGTTACAGCGTGATTACCTGTAAATACGACATTAATGCAATAAATGCTCAAAATCGTGTCCGACAACCTCAATGCATTTGGCAATACGTGTAACAACATTCCTCTCAACAGCGAGTAGTTCGCCTTCCGTAATGTTCGCACATGCATTGACAATGCGCTGACGCGTGTCGTCAGGCGTTGTCGGTGGATAACGATAGCAAATATGCTTCAACGTTCCCCACAGAAAAAAATCCGGGGACATCAGATCCGGTGAACGTGCGGGTGCTTCGACGACCAATGCACCTGTCGTGAAATATGCTATTCAATACGGCTTCATCCACACGCGAGCTACGTGCCGGACACATTGCACCATTTAGATTGCCATCGATAAAATCCTTCCTCGCATAATGTCGCATCTTACATTAACCCGCCAAGGTCGCTGATTTTCCACTTGCCGCAGCCATCGTGAATTTTCCTTTGCCCAATAGTGCGTGCTATGCCGGTTTACGTTACCGCTGTTGGTGAATGACGCTTCGTCGCTAAATAGAACGCGTCCAGAAAATCTGTCATCGTCCCGTAATTTCTCTCGTGCCCAGTGGCAGAACTGTACACGACGTTCAAAGTCGTCGCCATGCAGTTCCTGGTGCATAGAAATATGGTACGGCTGCAATCAATGTTTATGTAGCATTTTCAGCACTGACGTTTTAGAGATTCCCGTTTCTCGCGCAATTTGTCTCTAATGATGTGTGGATTAGCCGCGACCGCAGCTGAAACACCTGCTTGGGCATCATCATTTGTTGCAGATCGCGGTTGACATTTCACGTGTGGCTGAACACTTCATGTTTCCTTGAATAACGTAACTATCCGGCGAACGGTCCGGACACTTGTATGATGTCGTCCAGGATACCGAGCAGCATACATAGCACACACCCGTTGGGCATTTTGATCACAATAGCCATACATCAACACGATATCGACCATTTCTGCAATTGGTAAACGGTCCATTTTAACACGGGTAATGGGTCACGGAGCAGTTACCGTCCGCACTGGCAGAATGTTACGTGATATCACGTACTTATACGTTTGTGACTTTTTCAGCGCCATCTATCACAAAGCGAAAAATGTGGTCCAATTAAAATATTCACATTTCTTTACGTACTACATGAATGTGTAATAAAAATAGGGTTCCTATTTTTAAAAAAAACCGCAGTTGATATCCGTTTGACCTATGGCAGCGCCAGCTAGCGGGCCAACCATAGCGCCATTTGGTTTCCCCCTACAAGCTAGACGAGTTTTGCTCTTTGTAGTTTTTTCGTTTGATGTTTATTTCGTGAGATATTTGGCCCGGTCACTATCAATGGACCACCCTGTAGATATATTCGGGTGTGTTGCGGTTTGTACGGCATACGATCCGTGCTCGCCTGCGGCTAGCTCTGCTGTATTCTACTTTCTAGTTTGCACGTTTCTTGACCCAATATGGCTTGTGTGCTACAACGATAAGACGTAGCGGACGTTTGCTGCCAACGTTCGACAATGGGTGCTGAACGGTGTGCTCCAAAACACTTGCTTCTGCACCAGCATTGCACACTGCCGTCATATGTGTCCGCCCCCTTAGCTGAGTGGTCAGTGCGTCTAACTCTCATGCAGCGGGCCTGGATTCGATTCCCGGCAGGGCTGGAGATTTTCTCCACGCGATGACTGGATGTTGTGTTGTTCTCATCATCACTCCATCATCATCGACACGCAAGTCGCCTAATATGATGTCAGCTGAAAACACTTGCAACTCGGCGGTCGAACTTTTCCAGGTGAGGACTTCCGGCCATCAATGCCATACGACCATTTCGTTTCCTCAGATCTGCCACAGATTCACCACCTATCCTGATTCACAGAGTGCGCAACCGTCCAATTCGCACGTTCTATGATAATACATGGACGTTTCACCTTGGATGAAGGTCAGGTCAGTAGCATATGAACAGCTGATCAGCTTCGACGTATCCAGCGGCCAGGACATAACACTCTACTCTTTCTTAAACTCAGTGGATTCCTCCTTTGCGGACCTTGATCGTTAAAATGGTTGACCATTCGTCTCTACTTCACTAACATACTTTCCTTACCGCATCACATGCCCATAACTCTACCAGGTGGCATGCCGCCTCGCTGTGGGCGGTGGCCATAACGTTTTGGCTCGTCGGTGCAGTTCGATTGTTGTTACAAAATGTATCCTTACGAATTCATCGATACCCAAGTCGCCCAAGGTGATGTCAACTGAAAAGACTTGCAACTCGGCGGCCGAACTTTTCCAACTACATTGTAAGTAGTGTGTAAGCCTAGGGACCGATGACCTCAGCAGTTTGGTCTCATAGGAACTTACCACAAATTTCCTATTTATTAGACCGTGATTACATCTACACAATAGATCTGACCAGGACATCTAGTGTGAAGTATGTCGACCCTAACGATATGAGAAGAAGCGTACATGATTACCAAAATAGTAATTTATTTCCCTATTTGAAAAAAAAAGGTTCAAATGGCTCTGAGCACTATGGGACTTAACATCGGAGGTCATCAGTCCCCTAGAATTTAGAAATACTTAAACCTAACTAACCTAAGGACATCACACACATCCACGCCTGAGGCAAGATTCGAACCTGCGACCTTAGCGGTCGCGCGGTTCCTGACTGAAGCGCCTGCTATCTGAAAAAAACCTAAATTAAAAAATCGTGATCATACTCCAATGAAACAGAACGCGAGTGGTTAGATGTATTTTTAATCAGTAATCACATTGAGTAAAATCATAATTAAACTACAAAATAATACTGCCGCCATATCTAAAAGAGGACACAATGTGTGTGAAGTTATAATTATAATTTGATTAGCCTATCATGGGCATGAACGTCCATTTACAGGTGTTCAAAGTGATGACCATTGGTATCAACGCAGTGTGCAGTCTTCTTATCATGCATTAAGTGGTATTCTTTATCATTTTGGCACTTGTTGAATCACATGCTCTGATAATTCTCTTTCGTATGTAGTGCAAATAGTAAATATTCCCCGAATATGGCGCATCCATCTAACGTGCAATTAACATGTAAACACCATTTGACTGTTTCGCAAAACAACACTAATAACAACGGTAAGACTAGTATCGTTGAACCAAGTGAATATGAATGATTTATTCCTTCTGAGAACAAATCTGTATGCTTCTAATTTACGGAGAATGCCAATGAAATTCAGTGGGAGCTCGATACTTATACGCTGAAAGATATCCTCAATGTCCTCACCCTACACCTCGTACATTTAAATATGTGTATGATAAATTGAGAAGAACTGGATCTTTGACCCATCGAAAACATCCGGCAAGGGAAAGTTACTAACGAGGAAACGGAAATTGGTACTCTTGCCAATGTGGTTCGAGACCCTTGTGTTAGTTCACGTCAAACTATAAGGGAATCTGACATGAGCCAGAGTAGTGTTGTTCGTGTTCTGCATCGCCATAAACATCATCCTTACCATATCAGTCTCCACCAAGAATTAACTGGTACGGATTGTATGCCTCACATTGAATTCTGCCGATGGGCTCAACTTCAGATTCAGTGGGATGACACATTTATTAATTTGATTTTATTTACTGATGAGGTGACATTCACGAATCATGGAAATGTTAATCTGCATAACATGCGTTACTGAGCAACTGAAAATCCATGCTGGCTGCGGCAAGTTGCACACCAAAAACCGTGGTCGGTGCGTGTATGATGTGGGATTCTGGTGGACAGAATTATAGGCCCCTATTTCATAGAAGGAAATTTTAATGGTAGGAAGTACACTACATTCCTTCAACAAACATTAGGTCTGTTACTGGAAGAAATACCATTAGGAACAAGGAACAGAGTGTGGTATCAACACGATAGGTTTCCGGCACATTTTTTGCTGATGGTTAGAAATGAGTTTCAGAGAGAGTTCCCAAATTGGACGCGGAGGATATGTGCCGTGGCTGACTCGTTTGCCAAACTTGACGCCTCCGGAATTTTTCTTGTAGGGATTCGTAAAAAACATTGTTTATAAAGACCTTCCAACCACACCTGAAGATATGCGAGAGAGAATTGTCATACCATGTGCTTCGATAAGTGCCGATGTGATAAGGAATACCACTCAGTCCATGATAAGAAGATTGCACACTGCATTGATACCAATGGTCATCACTTTGAACACCTTCAAAGACCTTACTGTTACACATCATTGGTTTTGTCTCGATAGGCGCTGTCAGAAAATAAGTCGCAAAATATAGAATCCCATTTAAAAAAATGACCTTCATATCTCTGAAGCGACCGCACCTAGCAACAAAAAACCAACGTCATATTATGGCCTCCGTTGTCCCATGCAACTCTTGTCCCACAAACTTTTCAGCTCCTGTCATACATTCGGAGTTATTCTTGGTGGCAATAGTTGGTGACTCATCCTATATTCCCGTTGTGTACACGTGTGCAAGCAAAATTTCGAAATTCTGATTATGACAGCCTTCAAGTAGATTTTGACTCGTTTAATATGGTGTTGAGCAGTGCATTAAATAAATCATTAAGTACTGTACGTAACAGATTTGTAACTGTGCTGCCTGACCTCACAGTCACCCTTAGTGCCGTACATACTTTTAAATACTGCATGTCAGATGTCGAAATATTACTTTTAGATCTCTTTCGTGGAAACATTATTACTTTCAGATACGAAGCACCACGTTGTTACAACGCTGGAGATTTAGGGTCAAGTCACTGATGCACATAGTAACTGTAAGTACAAATTTAATCAAGTTCAAAGAAGATTACTGAAATTTGCGAAGTTGCACTGTTTCCAATAGCATGTGCAAACTTTTAGGTTCAAAAGGCCTATTATTATTACTAAAGTTTCGGTTGATGGGTTAATTACTTCGAAGCAGTGTGAATTTCCGTATGAGAAGGAATTACTTTTATTGCCTGACAAGATAAATGAACTTTAAATAACAAGTCACAGCATGACATTCAGAAAATAAGATAACGCCACTAAGACCCTATTCCAGGCAATAATGGCTTGGTAAAATGATCAGCAGTATTTAGAGTTACATTTCATGCAGTAGCCCATACAATCAAAACACTGGCAAGCCCTTTACATGACTAATAGTATGCAGTGGTTTAATATAATAGTTTTAATGTCGAATACGCGAGGCCGTGGCTCGGCGTGGACAATATTCCATCCTTCCAGTTGTGGCTCACTTCGCGATGCTATCGTTCCTTGCTCTTGCTTCGACCGAGAGAATGCTACTACTTTGCGTACTCTTCCGCTTGGACATTCTCGTAATTAGTAGCCAGTACACCGCGGCCCTTTTATCTGGCAGTGCGACTCGCAACCACAAGTGCCCGTTGCTCTACTACCCCTTCCACCATACCAGCCCTACAGACTTCTGCGTCCTCTCTTTACAGCAGTTCTACCAGTCCCCCTCTCAAAGGCTACAATTCGACTTCTCCAAAGTCCTTGATTAAAATTCCAAAATTCTGCTTTTATGTAGCACTCAGACTATTTTAGCTTTAATAATATATTAGGGAGATAAGATAGAAATGCGTTTTTTTATTTATAAGCTAATTGTGTACTATTTACAGAACGAAGCTAACCAGTTCACGCCGTTCTACTTATTGCTTCAGTAGCACAATATAGAATCTTTTTTTGATTGCTTGTTCACTGGAGATGAAAAATAGGTCCTCTGTGATTACTCAAAACGCAGTGGATCTCTCCATATTAATCGCACAAAATACAGCTGAGCCAGGTTTACACCCAAAAAAGGCGCTTTTGTGTGTTTGGTGGAGTAATCGCGGGATCGTTCATTTTGAAGTGCTAAAACCTGGACAAACAGTGAAAGCAGGCCTTCACTGTGAACAACTGGATCGAGTAAATCAATATTTAATTGAAAAGTCTCTACAGATTACCAACAGAAAGGCGTTGTTGTGCCACGAGATTATGCAAGACAGAATCGCGCCAGACGTACACTGGAAAAAACTAACGAACTGGGGTGGGAGATAGTGCTTCACCCACCATACTCGCCCGACACTGCGCTTTCGGATATCCATTTATTCCGATCGCTACAACGTTTTCTAACCGGCAAAAAAGTGTAAAACTTTGTATGATGTTCAAAATGCCATCTCCAGATATTTTATTCAAATACCAGTTGCTTTACATCGAGCGAGGTGGCGCAGTGATTGGCACACTGGACTCTCATTCGGGAGGACGACGGTTCAATCCCGCCTCCGACCATCCTGATTTAGGTTTTTCGTGATTTCCCTAAATCGCTGCAGGAAAATGCCGGAATGGTTTCTTTGACAGGGCACGGGCGACGTCTTTGCCCATCATTTCTTAATCTGATGAGACCGATGACCTCGCTGTTTGGTCTCTTCCCCCAAATCAACCAACCAATTGATTTTTATCGATCTGGCACTGAAAATTTGCACACTAGATGACAGAAGGTGGTTAATAACTTGGGTGATGACATCGTCGATTAAATATCTATTTGAATTTAATGTATAAAAATGACATTACTTTCCGGTCACCCTAATACTAAATCCCAGAGGTTGCCAATGTCTCTACTAACTTATTTTGTGTGTTTGAGAAGGAATAAAAATGATTTATTAGGTTAATTTGAATAAAACGTTCCATTTAACATGTGTCCAGTTTTTATCGGTTACAGGGATGCAGCTCGTTACAGAGGTAAGTTACTGTTTCGCATGTGGGTACTCTAGGTGCTATGACTTTATCTATCGATTGGCTTTTATTTTCTTTACTTTAAGTGCAAGTTGTGAAGATGTAGCTCAATTTTTCAACTGTGATAGTTATTTGTTGGTCAGTTTTACTGTATCGCTTAAGCATGCCTCACACATTTACAAATTCTGAGAATACTGATATGCTGTTTGTGTACTAGTTTTGTGATGGAAATACTGCTGCCGTTTGTAGAGGGTGAGGTAGACGATGTTCTAATAACAGAGTATCAGAGTCAAGAGGTATTTAGTGTGCCCATCAAACTGTGAGAACTGAGAATTGTCGTAGTTCTCAGCAGTCATATTTCATCTCAACGTGCAAATGAACATAGTGTGGAAGAAGTGGATGGTTATTAAGTAATCCTTCAACAAGTACACGCAAAATTTTTATATGTATATGATATGACAGTCATTTATCTACGTATCCCTAGCCTTATCGTTTTCAGTGGATTCAACACCTTCTAGAAAGAGATGAAGGTAGACAAATGTGAATTTTATGAATGAATAATTACAAATCACTAGTTAATTCCGTTAATACCGTTTACTGATGAAGCCACTTGCACAAGTCACGGTATCAATAACACTAGTATTCACTTAGATTGTCTGATGAAAATCCACCTGCCTTTGTGCAGACACATTAACAATAAAGCCTCTCTGTAACTGTGACATGAAAGGGAATCAGCTGACTGGGCATGTTGATGTTGCGCCACCACTTATTCTTACACACCCACATATCTCAGTTGACCATAATATTATAGCACGTGGGAGTGATAACGCTTCGGTCGTGGTTCCTTTATTTTTTATTTTTTTTTTTTTTTCAGTGGACTAGACTGATTTGATGCGGTCCGCCACGAATACTTCTCCTGTGCCAACCTTTTAATCACAGTAGTACTTGCAACCTACGTACTCATTTATTGGATACATCCCGTTCTCTGTCTTCCTCTACAGCCTGTACCCTCTACAGCTCCGTCTAGTGATATGGAAATTATTCCTCGATGTCATAACAGATGTTCTATCATCCTGTCTCTTCCTCTAGTCAGCGCTTTCCATACGTTCCTCCCTTCATCGAATCTGCGGATAACTTTCTCATTCCTTGTTGTGTCAGACCACCTGATTTTTCAGCATTCTTCTGCAGCACCACAACTCAAACGCCTGGCTTCTCTTCTGTTCTGTTTTCCCACAGTCCATGTCTCGCTACCATACAATGTTGTGCTCCAAACGTACATTCCCAGAATTTCTTTCACGAATTAAGGCCAAGTCTGATACCAGCAGACTTCTCTTAGCCAGGAAAGCCCTTACTACCTGTGCTAGTCTCCTTTTTGTGTATGTCATGTGTTGTTAACGAGGTAGCAGAATTCCTTAGCTTAGTCCACTTCGTGATCCCTAATCTTGATGTTAAGTTTCTCGTTATTCTCATTTCTGCATCTTATTACTTTTGTCTTTTTTCGGTATACCCTCAATCAATATTCTGCACTCATTAGACTGTTCATTCGATCCAATGGATCCCGTAATTATTCTTCGCCTTCACTTAGGTTAGCAATATCATCAGCGTATCTTATGTCTAATATCCTTTCGCCTTGAATTTTAATTCTACTCTTGAACCTTTCTTTTATTTCTGCCATTACTTCTTTGACTTTTATATTGAAAAGCGGGAGTGAAAAGCATTATCCCTATCTTACCACCTATTTAATCCATGCATTTCTTTCTTGGTCTTCCATTATTACTATTTCCTCTTGGTTGTTCTAAATTTTATATATTACCCATCTTTCCCTGTAGGTTACCCTATTTTTCTCAGACTTTCGAACATCTTGCATCATTCCACATTCTCGAAGCTTTTTCCGGGTCAACAAATTCTATGAAAATGTCTTTGTTTCTTCAGTCTTGCTTTCACAATCAACCTCAACGTCAGAACTCTCTCTCTGGTGTCTTTATCTGTCCTGAAGACAAACAGATCGTCACCTAATTGATGCCCAGCTCTCTTTTCCACTCTTCTGTACATTATTCATGTTAGCAGCTTGGGCGCATGATCTGCAATGCTGATCGTGCTATACTTTTCTCACTTGTCGGCCCTTGCACTCTTCGAAGTTGTTTTGATGATTTTTTTCCGAAAGTCTGAGGGTATATATCTCCATTCTCTTACGTTCTACACACCAACCGAAATACTCGTTTCGTTGACACTTCCCTCCCCCACCTCCACCCCCCTCCCCAATGATTTTAGAAATTCCGGTGGAATGTTATCCACCCCCTTCTGCGTTATTTGATCTCAAGTCTTCCAGAGCGCTTTTTAATTCCTCTATGTCATGCCTATCGACTCCAATTTCTTCTTATAACACGTCATCAGAAAAGGCCTCCCCGTCAGAGAGGCCCTCAATGTGCATTTTCCTCCTATCTGCTCTGTATTCTGTTTTTAGCAATGGATTTCCCATAGCACTCATAATGTTACCACAGTTGCTTTTAATTTCACCGAATCCCATTTTGATTTTTCTGTATGCTGAAATCAGTCCTCTCTATGATCATTTCATTTTCGATTTCTTAACGTCTTCCCTGCAGCCATTTCGGTATCGTAATTCACGTCGATGATATGATGAAAACACACATCACTTTGCGCCGACGCTTCAACAGGGAGGCTTCTCTGTAATTGTGATGTGATAGAGAATCATCTGATTTGGACATGCTGTGTTACCACATCTTACTACAGTGCCCATTTATCTAGACTTTCTTGAAAAAGAACTTCCAGTGCAGCTGGAAGACTTCCCTTTCGAGTATAGTTTTGTATAGGTTTGTTCTTCCAGAATCGCGGGTCACGGTATGGGCCTAGATTGGCCCCCATATTCTGTTGATCTGAAAGCGTGCTCGGATGGCCGAAGCTGCTAAGACGATCACCCGCGTAAAACGGGAAATCCACTTTGTACACCCGATGACAAACTTTCACTTGTCGCCACTGAATTCATTTGAATGCCCATTGTGGTCGATGTCATAATTTATTTCATTTTGTCATTTACTATTCCTCCTGAATCACGCTATACGTAGAAAGTGACAATTATTGAACTACATGAAAGAAAATGTAAATTAGTTACAAACTATGACGTGCATACATTTTATTCAACATGTAAACGTGACTACAGTTATCCGGATTTAGGTTATGACGATGTGCCTGCCACTATTGGCGATGAGGTGGCGCGGACGAATAGCGAAATTCTGCATGACCGGCTGAAGTGTCGGAACATCGATGCTGTAGATGATCTCCTGAACGGCTGTTTTTGGCTCAGAAATGGTTTTGGGGTTATTGCTGTACACCTTGTCTTTAACACAGCCCCACAAAAAGGAGTCGAACGTGTTCAGATCAACAGAATATGGGGGCCAATCTAGGCCCATACCGTGTTGCCTCTGGGTAACACAGAGCCAGAATGCGGTCCCCGAAGTGTTCGTCCAGGACATCAAACAGTCTCCTGTCCCGATGGGGTCGAGCTCTGTCTTGGACCACATCTTGTCGAAATAACGGTCACTTTGGATAATGGCGATGAAATTATACTCCAAATCCTTCACCGTTCGGTAGTCATCAAGGAATATAGCACCGATTATTACGTGACTGGACACTGCACACCACACAGACGCCCGTTGAGGTGGAAGAGACTTCTCGATAGTGAAATGTGGATCCTCAGTCCACAAAGGCACCAATTTTGCTTAGTGCGAACCCCTCCAAATTAAAGTGGACTAAACCAGACAATTCGCATACTAATTCCCATCATGGCCCGCGGCCAATCTTGCAGTTTATATTTACTAATGCCAACAGTTCAGATATTATTTCATATTGTTCAGTAATTTTCACCCCGTACGTCACAGTATTTACACAGTATTCGAGCTCATTAAATCAATAATAATCACGATCATACACGAAATATAAGGACGAAACGTAATATTTCAATAACTATGACTGTTGTAGTGTCACACACTGACAATGAAATCTGGTGATAATACACTACTGGCCATTAAAATTGCTACACCACTAAGATGACGTGCTACAGACGCGAAATTTAATCGACCGGAAGAAGATGCTGTGATACGCAAATGATTAGCTTTTCGAAGCATTCACACAAGGTTGGCGTCGGTGGCGACACCTACAACGTGCTGACATGAGGAAAGTTTCCAACCGATTTCTCATACACAAACAGCAGTTGACCAGCGTTGCCTGGTGGAACGTTGTTGTGATGCCTCGTGTAAGGAGGGGAAATGCGTACCTCACGTTTCCGAATTTGATAAAGGTCGGATCGCGATTGCGGTTTATCGTATCGCGACATTGCAGTTCGCGTAGGTCGAGATCCAATGACTGTCAGCAGAATATGGAATCGGTGGGTTCAGGAGGGTAATACGGAACGCCGCGCTGAATCCCAACGGCCTCGTATCACTAGCAGTCGAGATGACAGGCATCTTATCCGCATGGCTGTAATGGATAGTGCAGCCACGTCTCGATCCCTGAGTCGACAGATGGGGACATTTGCAAGACAATAGCGATCTGCACGAACAGTTCGACGACGTTTGCAGCAGCATGGACTGTCAGTTCGGAGACAATGGTTGCAGTTACCCCTGACGCTGCATCACAGACTGCAGCGCCTGCTATCGTGTACTCAACGGCGAACCTGGGTGCACAAATGGCAAAACGTCATTTTTTCGGATGAATCCAGGTTCTGTTTACAGCATCATGATGGTCACATCCGTGTTTGGAGATATCGCGGTGAACGCACATTGGAAGCGTGTATTCGTCATCGCCATACTGGCGTATCACCCTGCGTGATGGTATGGGGTGCCATTGGTTACACGTCTCGGTCACCTCTTGTTCGCATTGACGGCTGTTTGAACAGTGGCCGTTACATTTCAGATGTGTTTCGACCCGTGGCTCTACCTTTCATTCGATCCCTGCGAAACCCTACATTTCAGCAGGATATTGCACGACCGCATGTTGCAGGTCCTGTACGGGCCTTTCTGGATACAGAAAATGTTCGAGTGCTGCCCTGGCCAGCATATTTTCCAAATCTCTCACCAATTGAAAACGTCTGGTCAATGGTGGCCGAGCGACTGGCTCGTCACAATACGCCAGTCACTACACTTGATGAACTGTGGTATCGTGTTGAAGCTGCATGAGCAGTTGTACCTGTACATGCCATCAAAGCTCTGTTTGACTCAATGCCCAGGCGTATCAAGGCCGTTATTACGTCCAGAGGTGGTTGTTCTGGGTACTGATTTCTCAGGATCTATGCACCCAAATTACGTGAAAATGTAATCACATGTCAGTTATAGTATAATTTATTTGTCCAATGAATACCTGTTAATCATCTGCATTTCTTCTTGGTGTAGCAATTTTAATAGCCAGTAGTGTACTAGCGCAGATGTCCACACACCCAGGACAATACCTCTGGCCAACTCGAATCATTGATGCCAATTTCTTTCCCCCGTGAACAAATACTAAAACAGTATTTCTAACGCTCAGGTCGCTCTACCTTATTAATTTAGAAAGCGCAGTTCGTCAACAAATTACGTATTGTCGTGCTTGTCCGCTTCCGTGCACTCGGTAACGCAAGGGCGCGTGCTGGAAGGCCATAACTTATCACTCATCGAAAGGTGCACAAAATAGACTGCACTGCAGGCAGAGGGAAAGTTGGATTCCCGACCCTCGTGAAACTTCGGCAATAGACCTGTCCAAAGTTGGGGGGAGCAGCTATCTTTCAACTTCTTTCATTTCATTTAGTTCAGCAGGCCGTTAACACCCGGAGACTGATGTAGATTCGTTTCGGAAACAAGCTGTCTGTCAGCGCCAATCGTGTGCTTCCTCCTCGTAAAGTGAGGCGCAGCAACTTCTCGCGTGGCAAAATGGGGGCCTTCGGTCAGATACATCTTGCTCCTCCACCAACGAGCAGGCACATGCCGCAGTGACGCTTCATTCCGTAGCCCTTCCTCCCCGTTTCTTAACAAAATTACTGATGGCTGGTTGAAATTAAGCAATAATTTAAATCCAGATTACATTATCTTGACCAAAATCTGATTACTTGAGACTATAGCTCAATTCTTTTATCTTGGCGGTTCGCGCATGCCCGCCCAGACGCGGGAGATTGCTGCCTTGTCAGTTGCACGCGACAAGAGAAGCTGCGCCATAGTATAGTTCGCAAACTTACGTTTAGGGGGCAGCACGTAGTTTATGAAGTAAAGCAACCACGGCTGCATTAACCCTTTCGCTGCTACAGAGACGTGCTCCCCGCATTCCGTGCTATGCGCGATTTTGTCATCACTGCACTGCTCGCCCGTGCAGGCACATGGTGTTTCGACTGCTTTGACACACTTTATCATTCGATTTCACAAAAACTATTTGGCCCAAAAATTTGATTTTTACACGTCTTCTTGACTGATACCTTCCCCCCATAAATGACTTAATTTTGTTTCGATGTTCAACGCAGTTATTGTGCAGCATTATATGTAGTAAACCATTGCACGAAATTTTGAAGAGTTTCCATAGCGTATACTTTCTGTATGGTCGAATTTAGTTGCCACTATGAATTTCAAAAAATTACATTCAAACGAATAAAATTCATGAACTAAGACACTTCGATATTGTTTTTAAATAAAGAAGATATTAAGCATCGAACAAGGTTTGAACTCAGAACCTTCCATTCAGCAATTAAACACTTTAACGATTACGCTAACGCAGCTCGTCGTTCATTAGGCCTCAAGGAGGGTTTTAAAACATCACGCAAAATATCGAGAAACACTGTTGGTATGGCTGTGAGTTACTCACGTTTCGTCTAAGTACAATAGGAAATAAACAATTACCGCTGTTCTTTATTGCGAAAAAGCGGTTAGTGAGAATGATGCAAACACCTTTCCTTGGTATCGCCTGAATTAGGAGGCTTATTGCTTGTTAGGTTTAATGAATTAATAGAATATGAAGCAATTGGTATAAATAACGCTTTTTCCAAACTTTCTATAAAAGAAAGTCTGCTATCAAGACATTGCTTTTGTTCAATTACTTTATTTATGACTGAACGTTTCTAAAACTGAAGATACTCGTCCGTGCTTTTCACTGCAGTCGAGCTCTGGCAACGTCGTTCTCTGTTCATTGGCTGACTGTGTTTTGTGACGTCAGATGCGCAGAACGAATCTAAACTCGGCCGCTGTCGTAAATGACGCGCACTTTAGTTGCTGTTTTAACGCTACAATAGAGGACTGATATGGAACCTGCACTGCTATACTACTTATAGCATTTCCTTTTCATTTGACTGCCCCTGATAGTAGACTTCTTTTAGCGACGAATTACTCCTTCTTCCTGTTGATCTCGTCGACGTCGTTTCCGACAACGTGGAGAAAAATGCGATCAGTATACTGACGCTCGACTGAGAAATGGCGGTGTCGTTACCATTGGCCTATTCAGCTTCTCCTGTCTATTGTGCTGACCGTCGGACGAGATGTTCGTCGCATCCCCCACGGTTCCCCAGCCTCCCTGCAACTCGCCCTTCGGACTCGAATGTGCACTGGCTCTCGGCGCAGGTATGAATCTTTTATGACCGGCGCTTCCCTGTCACTCAGATGACTGATGATACGAAACGGACGCCCCATCGATCTGCTGGATTTTCGGCACGTCGCAGGAACGGGTAATTCATGTTTTATTTCTCGCCGCCGAGTTCCTCTGCTAGCGACAGTTGGAAGGGGTGAGGTAGGGGGAGGGAGTGGGGGCGGCGAGAGGCAGCATCCGGCAGAGCTAAAATTCGCCACATCCCCAGTCAGCTAGTACTGCTCGACTATTCGGTGCCGTGGCTTGAAGCGAAGTATAAAAACAAAATCCGTTCTGTACATTATTCCAAATATCAGCTGTATCTCATAGCGGAGTAACCGAAATGGCATATCCCTGAAAGGCTCTGCAGGCTCCCTTTGTCTACACTGCACAACGCAACGACAGTCCGGCTCCGGTAGCTGCGCGGTCAGCGTGACAGAATGTCAATCCTAAGGTCCCGGGTTCGATTCCCGGCTGGGTCGGAGATTTCTCCCCTCATGGGCTGGGTGTTGTGTTGTCCTAATCATCAACATTTCATCCCCTTCGACGCGCAGGTCGCCGAAGTGGCGTCAACTCGAAAGACCTGCACCAGGCGAACGGTCTACCCGACGGGAGGCCCTAGCCACACGACATTTCATTTCAACGCAATGACAAATCCTTCCGCACATCCTTATTGTGTTGGTTTCAATGTACTGCGCAAGCTTCTACCGGTAGTCGGTGGAACACATGTTTTAAGACATGTGTGGATAAAAATGCTATACTAAGATCGCACATTTTCTTTACTGATTACCAGTTTTGGTTCGTTACCGAGCCAACTTCAGATAAGTCTAAAATGTTGTTCACTGTGTGACACTCTTTACACATCGTTGCATTTTGAGAGAAGTCGCTTTAGTTAAATAAAGAACTCTAATGTGAAAATCTTATTTCGATATGTAAATTTACAACGTTAATCACTTATAAAATTTTGCTGCAATGCCCACTTTGCCACACATGTGTACAAACGATCGACAGAATTGATAGCTGCATCGCCCATGAGTGAATGTAAACAAGATGTCATTTCCAACACATATCAGAAACAAGGAAGCACTTATGTGACAGCTGTCAGTCAATGATTAACGTTGTCAATTTACATAACCAAGACTTTCATTTTAGGATTTTCTATTTAACTAAGGAAACTTAGCTGTACAAAATACAACGATGTGTAGTGAGTGTCACACAGTGAACAACATTTTAGATTGATGAGGTTAGCTCGTTAATGAGCCGAAACCGGTAATCAGTAAGGAAAATTTGAAATCTTGAGGTATGATTTTTATCCACACGTTTTAAATCAACGGATCTCGTTTCTGCCCCTACTGACAACGTCAAAGAATGACATCTTTTAAGATGTGAGACCTGAGTTTCTCCAGGCGTATAAAATTTTCAAACAACTTACAAGAATTCAGCAAGCTAATATTTACAGCGACCGCCGATATTTCGGGGGGAGTACACCCCGCCATATTCAAGGCACAAACTGCAACGGACAGGCGATGTACAGCACGGCATTCCGTATCACCTCCCTGAACCCAGCGATTCCATATTCTGCCAACAGTCATTGGATCTGGACCAACGCGAGCAGCAATGTCGCGATACGATAAACCGCAATCGCGGTAGGCTACAATCCGACCTTTATCAAAGTCGCAAACGTGATGGTACGCATTTCTCCTCCTTACACCAGGCATCACAACAACGTTTCACCAGGCAACGCCGGTCAACTGCTGTTTGCGTATGAGAAATCGGTTGGAAACTTTCCTCATGTCAGCACGTTGTAGGTGTCGCCACTGGCGCGATCCATGTGTGAATGCTCTGGAAAGCAATTCATTTGTATATCACAGCATCTTCTTCCTGTCGGTTAAATTTCGCGTCTGTAGCATGTCATCTTCGTGATGTAGCAATTTTAATGACCAGTAGTGTAAATAGCACAAAAATTATTGCCACCAGTATATTAATATTTCAGTCAGCTTTGTTCAGTTTTCGCTTTAATTCCGAACGCCAGCGACCATTGCAAGCTAGGGATTATTGTTGCACATGTGCGCTATCTAACGCCGAACGGCTACATGGAAACGGTCTCAGGCAGCGAGCGATAAATCCCTACAAGTCACACAGGGACGAGCACTGTGACACTGGGGCAGGACAGGAGTGCCGTTTCCCACGGGGGAGGAAGGCCTTTCAGGTGGGAGGTGAGTGGCAGGTGGAAGCCGGCACTTCCCCCCATTAACGGCGCCTCGTGGGCTGTCGTGCTGCGCGGGTTGCCGCCCTCCGCGGGGCTCCGCCAGCCGGCAGCCGGCATATATCTGCGTTATCGCGGCCGGCCGCCGCCCCGTCACGCCGCGTGATCGATGTGCGGCCGCCTCGGTTGCGGCCGTCGGTCTGTCCTCGCCACCCGACCGCCCGCCAGCTCTAAGCCAGTGCTCTGCGCTCCCATTTCCAGCGCAAGGGTCCCATGGCCAGTAGGTCCAATTCGAGAGCCATCACAGCACCACTCCCTTGTCATATACGGACATGTGCATAGTTTCAGCAGGTAGCAAAAAGTTATCTTTCGTGCAGAAAAGTATGAATATTTGTGTGTGCTTGTGTGTCAGTGGAATTCCACAAAATTCAATCTTAGGTCCACAACTGTGTCTCATACACAGGGTGTCCCAGGGTATTACAGGGTGCCCGAAAGGTCTTTCCCTGATTACATAAATTGATAACTCAGGCTCGAAGTAAGATACAAATATGAAACTGGTGTGTAATTGTTTGGATACTATCAAAGTTTTCTATCACACATCAGTAAACTTCCACATGAGCACCCTTGGTAGCACGTAGCACATCTAGGCGATATTCAGTTTCCGTCCACACATTAGCCAACATCACTGGAGGGATCGATTCAACGACTGTGGTTATTCGTTGCCGCAGGTTTTCAAGATCTGGTACACGTGTTCGGTAGTCTAGTACCTCCCGCCGCGGAAGTCGAACACGCGCCAGAACAAATGGACGTGGTCAGCCCATAGAGGGCTCCGCTCCCGCGGCGGCTATTCCGCGCAGCGGCTCTCGCGCAGTGAGGGCGCCACCGCTAAGCCACGTGCAGACCGCGGCCAATAGCCACTCCCTCCGGTTTCGTATATAGGGACCCGCTCTGCCCTAGTGCAGTACCTTGGCCTCACCCTCGACCGACACCTCACCTGGACCCCTCATCTCCAGACCGTCCAGCAGAAAGCCCATTCCCACCTCCGCCTTCTGAAACTCCTGTCTGGCCGGATATGGGGATTGCATCCTTCTACCATCCTCCACACCTACAAATCCCTCATCCGTCCTATCCTCTGTTATGCCAGCGCTGCCTGGATCTCCGCCCCCACCCGCTTTTACAAGACCCTCCAAATCCTTGAACGCCATGCGCTCCGCTCCGCCTTGCCTTCCGTATACGCCTTCCTTCCCCCTGTATGAACTGATCCCCTTCCCCCACCTCCTCCTGTTCCTCCAACATCTCTGCATCCTTTGCATTGTCCGCAGGCTTGATCCCCCCCACCCTCTGGTTTCCTCCTTCCTCTCCACCCCCCGCCCGTTGCCGCACCTCTATCACTGTATCCCCCCCTCTCTCCACCTCCACACCCTCCATCTCCTTCATCAGGGCAATTTCCAACGCCTCCCCCTCCCGGATGACGAACTTTGCCGTGACATCTACCCTTCCTTCCAACTATAACCTGGCCTTGTTCCCCCCCCCCCCCTCCCCAGGGCTCCCTTTTTCCTCTCCCCTCCTTCTCCTAGAGCGGATTTTCCTCCTTCCCCCCACTCAGACCCTGCACCCCATACTTGCCTCTTTCCTTCCCACATCCCTCCCTACCTGGCCCTCTATAGCGCGCTCCCCGCTCATCTCCCCCCTCTCCTCCCCTCCCTCCCTTCTTCTGGTCTCCCTCATCTCCTTGTGCCTGGCAGATCCTCCAGTTTGATCATCGTCAGTGTGCCACATCAGTGTTGTGTTTAGTGCTGTTTCTCCTGTGCGTCACGAGGTGTGATTTTAATTGTGTACTGCCTTGAGATTCGCCGTCAGTGTTTGTTATGTGCTACGCCATCCGTCGATATCTTTTATGCTCCAGTCATACTGTGCCTTGTGTTCTTTTAATTGTCGCAGTGTGTGGCTAATTGTGTGTGCTGCTTTTTAAACAGTTTTTTTATCTCCATTTTACAGTCACCCCGTTTTTTTTATTCTATTGCCTTCCATGATGTTCCCCCTTTTTTATATCTATGTTCACCATATTCTCTCCTTTGCTAGTTTTAACGGTCTTCTATTGTTTGTTCTATGTCTTTCGGCTGAAGAGCAGTGCATATGCTGCTGCCAGCGCGCTCGATGGGGAATTGAAATACAATAAAGAAAAAATAACCTAGTCCAATCAGTCTGGTACTCGCTCTGGATTGCGTTTCTATCTCGGCAGTACTGTGTTCTTGTCATTGCTCGTTGTTGACATTTGCCTGGCTCTGGTTCCGAGTGGATTTACTGTTGGTGTTTGGTGTTGTGGTTTCCACAAGCTTCCGTTGTTTATATCTTCCTTGTTGTGTCGGTCATAGTCGGTCGTTGTCGGTTGTCGTTGGTCTGTCGTCCGACTCATCCTTGTGTTTATCCGGTGGTGCGTGCTCCCCCACCTGGCGGCTCCGATCCACAGCCCAAGGCGTTCCTGCGGTTGGTTTTGGTTACTACAGGTAAACCTCGTTCTTGACATAACCCCATAAAAAGAAGTCCAATGGGGTTATGTCAGGAGAGCGTGGAGGCCAAACCGTTGGCCCTTCACGACCAGTCCATCGCCCAGGAAGGTCATATCCAGATAGGCACGGACGTCGAAACGCCAGTGAGGCAGTGCACCGTCTTGCTGAAACAAGACATCAGGGTGATACTGAAGCAGTTAAGGAACAGCATACAGTTGCAACATGTCCATATACACTGCAGATGTGATGGTAGCCTCAACGAAGAAGAATGCCCCGATAATTCGATCGTGCAATAGCACGCAGCAAACATCCACCTTTGGACTGCCTCTGATGCACTCCATGACCTCCCAAGGGGGTTGTGAACCCCCAAATGCGCACAGATTGGTGATTCACTACTCCACTGACAAAAAAGGTCGCTTTGTCGGAAAAGGCAATTCGTCTGAGATAACCATCGTCGTCCTCAATATGTGATAGCATTTCGACTGCAAAGTCATATCGACGTGTTCTGTAATTGGGCAACAATGGAAGTGAAAGTTTACTGATGTTTGAAAAAACTGTAATAGTTTGTAAACAATTACACACCAGTTTCATATTTGTATCTTACTTCTAGCCCGAGTTATCAATTTATGTACTCAGGGAAAGACTTTTTGGACACCCTGTAGATAAATATACATGAAGGGGACAGAATGTTCATTTGAGACAAACCAGGTCCAACATTTCTGACTGTTGACAATGTCTTGTCCATGTCCTATTTTTCTACCTGGTCTCCTTTGTGTTCTATGGCCGTACAGTAAAAATAAAAAAGCTGGCATACTATGCTTACTTTCATTCCATAATGTCATGTGGGATTAATTTTTGGGGTAATTTATCAAGCCAAGCTAAAGTTTTCCGGGCACAAAAACGTGCAGTAAGAGTTATATGTTATATGTGGTGTGAACTCAAGAACATTCTGCAGAAGCCTGTTTAGGGAACTAGGGATACTAACTACCGCTTCCCAATATATTTATTCCTTTATGAAATTTGTCATTAAAATATATCACTTTTTCAAACCAACAGCTCAATTCATGAAATCAATACTAGAAATAAGAATAATCTTCACAAAGATTTAAAGTCACTTAGTCTTGTACAAAAAGGTGTGCATTATTCAGGAACACACATTTTCAATAACTGGCCAGCAGCCATAAAAATCTTAACAACCAATGAAATTCAGTTTAAAAGAAGCCTAAAGGATTTATTGGTGGCCAACTCCTTCTACTCCATTGAAGAATTTTCAGTAAAACCAACTGATTTGTACAATATAACTTCTGCACAATTTCAGTGCAATAATGTGTTCATTGTAAATATGTGTGTGTGTGTTTGTGTGTGTGTTTGTGGTGCGTGTGTAAGTACAATCTAACTTCTGCACCATTTCAGTGCAGTAATGTGTTCATTGTAAATAAGTATTATAGTAGTTGTATCACATGTTTATTACCTTATAAATAAATAAAAAACTCTTTTATTTTAAATTCAGTGCATTAGTATTTGTAAAATGGACCTGTGGAATGGTACATTAGCTTATTTGTTTTAGTTGTAAATATTTGTCATGTGTTGTTGGTTTTCTGTCATATTCTACATCCTGGAGGACCTCTTCACTACGGATCAATTTGAATGAAAGTAAATCTAATCTAATCTAAAAGTAGCGTTGTGGAATAGCACGTATTCCCTGCTGGTAAAAGCTCTTTTCCTGTAGGCGTAGTGATGTTTTCACTGCATGACTGACACTTTCGTCCCCCCATAACGGTCCGCGAAGGCCTCTCCGTCGGTCTTAAAACCCTCCAATGGTTCAGATGAAATGGTCTTTCTCTGAGTCTTGTGGTCCGATATGAGCATTCGTGAAACCCATAGTGAGCATCTCTTTGAATATCCGAGAGTCTCGATCACGGTAGAAGCACTTCCGATGCCGACAGGTAACTTTAGAGCCAATTGTCGAGTTGTGATGCGCCGGTCGGCACGAATAATGGCATCCGCATGATTCAGCAATCCTAGAGCAGTGGCTGCACAGGACGTCGCGAGTGTGGTATACATACACACATACACACACTAATCCTTGTGTCCATAGATCATGACTACGAAATTTCATAACTATGTGGAACGTGTCACTTTAAAATAAATTTTATTCACATAAAACTTTTTTTTTGCGGTTACTACTTTATACACTCCTAGAAATGGAAAAAAGAACACATTGACACCGGTGTGTCAGACCCACCATACTTGCTCCGGACACTGCGAGAGGGCTGTACAAGCAATGATCACACGCACGGCACAGCGGACACACCAGGAACCGCGGTGTTGGCCGTCGAATGGCGCTAGCTGCGCAGCATTTGTGCACCGCCGCCGTCAGTGTCAGCCAGTTTGCCGTGGCATACGGAGCTCCATCGCAGTCTTTAACACTGGTAGCATACCGCGACAGCGTGGACGTGAACCGTATGTGCAGTTGACGGACTTTGAGCGAGGGCGAATAGTGGGCATGCGGGAGGCCGGGTGGACGTACCGCCGAATTGCTCAACACGTGGGGCGTGAGGTCTCCACAGTACATCGATGTTGTCGCCAGTGGTCGGCGGAAGGTGCACATGCCCGTCGACCTGGGACCGGACCGCAGCGGCGCACGGATGCACGCCAAGACCGTAGGATCCTACGCAGTGCCGTAGGGGACTGAACCGCCACTTCCCAGCAAATTAGGGACACTGTTGCTCCTGGGGTATCTGCGAGGACCATTCGCAACCGTCTCCAGGGAGCTGGGCTACGGTCCCGCACACCGTTAGGCCGTCTTCCGCTCACGCCCCAACATCGTGCAGCCCGCCTCCAGTGGTGTTGCGACAGGCGTGAATGGAGGGACGAATGGAGACGTGTCGTCTTCAGCGATGAGAGTCGCTTCTGCCTTGGTGCCAATGATGGTCGTATGCGTGTTTGGCGCCGTGCAGGCGAGCGCCACAATCAGGACTGCATACGACTGAGGCACACAGGGCCAACACCCGGCATCATGGTGTGGGGAGCGATCTCCTACACTGGCCGTACACCACTGGTGATCGTCGAAGGGACACTGAATAGTGCACGGTACATCCAAACCGTCATCGAACCCATCGTTGTACCATTCCTAGACCGGCAAGGGAACTTGCTGTTCCAACAGGACAATGCACGTCCGCATGTATCCCGTGCCACCCAACGTGCTCTAGAAGGTGTAAGTCAACTACCCTGTCCCCCATTGAGCATGTTTAGGACTGGATGAAGCGTCGTCTCACGCGGTCTGCACGTCCAGCACGAACGCTGGTCCAACTGAGGCGCCAGGTGGAAATGGCATGGCAAGCCGTTCCACAGGACTACATCCAGCATCTCTACGATCGTCTCCATGGGAGAATAGCAGCCTGCATTGCTGCGAAAGGTGGATATACACTGTACTAGTGCCGACATTGTGCATGCTCTGTTGCCTGTGTCTATGTGCCTGTGGTTCTGTCAGTGTGATCATGTGATGTATCCGACCCCAGGAATGTGTCAATAAAGTTTTCCCTTCCTGGGACAATGAATTCACGGTGTTCTTATTTCAATTTCCAGGAGTGTATCTATGAATTCATTTATTAAGTAGAAGGAGTTGTCATTCAGAAATTCTTTCAATTTACTTTTCAATGTTGGTTGCCTATCTGTCAGACTTTTGATACTATTTGGCAAATGACCAAAGATTTTTGTTGCAGCATAATTCACCCCTTTCAGTGCCAAAGTGAGATTTAATCCAGAACAGTGAAGATCATCCTTTCTTCTAGTATTGTAGCTATGCACCTCACTTTTATTTTTTAATTGGATTGGGTTATTAATGACAGATTTCATAAGTGAATATATGTATTGCGAAGATACTGTGTATATCCGAATGCCTTAAATAAATGTCTCCAAAGTGATCTTGGGTGGACTGATTACATGCTTTTGTGCAATGAATACTTTCTCTCTTATTGACAAATTACCCCAAAATATGATGCCATATGAAAGCAGTGAATGAAAATAGGCATAGTAGGCTAATTTACTGATATGTTTATCACCAAAATTTGCAATAACTCTAATAGTATAAGTAGCTGAACCAACCCATTTCAGCAGATGATCGATATGTTTCTTCCAATTCAATTTCTCATCAGTGCACACACCCAGATATTTTGAGTATTCTGCCTTAGCAACAGACTTCTGTTCACAGTCTATATTTATCAATGGTGTTAGGCCATTTACTGTACAGGATTTATAAACTGTGTTTTCTCAAAATTTAGTGAGAGTCCATTTGCGGAGAATCACTTAATAATTTTCTGAAAGACATTATTCGCAATTTTCTCAGCTGTTTCTTGCTTCTTGGGTGTGATTACTAAACTTGTATCATCAGCAAAAAGAACTAGCTTTGCATTTTCATGAATACAGAGTGGCAAGTCGTTAATATATATTAAGAACAATAAGAGCCCCAAGTCTGAACCCTGAGGAACACTGCTGAATTTGCAGACTATCTGTTCTGTTAATTTACACCTTCTGCAGTCTTCTAGTTAAGTATGAAATAAACCATTTGTGCACTGTCCCACTCTTACCACAATATCTTATCTAGAAGAATTTCATGATTCACACAATCAAAAGCCTTAGAGATATCACAAAATATCCCGATGGGTGATGTTCGGTTATTCAATGCATTTAATATTCGATCAGTGAAAGCATATATAGCATTTTCTCTTGAAACGCCTTTCTGAAACCAAATTGACATTTTGTTAGTACTTCATTTTTAAAAATATCTGATGCTACTCTTGAATACATTACTTTTCCAAGAATTTTGGATAAATCTGTCAGAAGTGAGATTGGGCGGTAGCTGTTAGCAACTGATCTGTCCCCTTTTTTGCGCAATGATTTAACAATAGCGTATTTCAGTCTATCTGGAAAAATGCCCTGTTTCAATGAGCTACTACATATGTGGCAGGGAGTCCCACTTACTTGTTGGGAACGAGCATTTTAGTACTCTGTTGGAAATGCCATCATTTCCTTGTGAGCTTTTACTTTTGAGTGAATTTATTATTTTCCTAATTTCAGTAGGAGAGGTGAGTTGAATTTCAATTTAATAAATTGCATAGGTACTGCCTCTTCCATATACTGCCTTGCATTTTATAATGAATAGCTGGATCCTATTTAATCTACAACGCTTAAAAATGGTTATTAAAAATGATTTCTACTTCTGACTTCTTGTTAACAAACGTTTCATTGTGTTTGATAGAAATACAGTCTTCCTGTGCTCTCGGTTTCCCTGTTTCTCTTTTAACAGTATTCCAAATTGTTTTAATTTTATTATCAGATGTGCTAATCTCAGACATAATGCACATACTTCTGGACTTTTTAATAACGTTTCTTAATACAGTGCAGTAGTTTTTATAATTTTTCACTGTTTTATCATTATTCCCTCTAGCTATAAGATACAGTTCCCCTTTCTGTTTACAAGATATTTTTATCCCATCACAGCTTATCATGGAGCTCTATTTCTGCATTTCCTGAGGTTGTACTGTCTTTACCCTTCGCCCAACTGTACTCCCATCAACCGCAGCAACGCCATACACTGCAAAACCAATGTTTATGGATGTTCACCACGGTTTCTTTTTCTGCTCACAAGAATTCAATAACAGCACGCTGCTTGTAACGTGAGAAGTATGCAGATGTCGTTTTGACGCTGTACTACGGCTCTGCCATCTGCTAGAACGTGCCGAAACTTCACTGGCGAACAGAATAAGCATCAAATGTGAAGCACCAACAAGGACGTTCATCTATGTATATTAATGGCTCTTTAAAATATGTGGGGCATTACTCATTGAACGACCCTTGTATTAAGTACATGTGTTTTTTTATCCAACCAACGCTAGCTTCCTGAACAAAATAACTCCTGTTCCTTTTGAAACCTCGACTATGTCACTTCACCGTCCACTCGAGCCTAAAGATCCGAGTCACATATACTAGTAGGAATCCCTTTCAGCCAGGAGTGCCTGATGAAGATCCAGTGACTTGGCTTTCACTGCATTGGAACAGTTACTCACTTTGAGTGAAGACACTAGGTCAGTACAAATTACAGATCTTTGAGATCTTTTCCGAAGCGTTAAGATCCAGCTGTGATTCGCTCCCCCCCCCCCCCCTCCTCCCAAATGGACTGCGAATTCAGTTCAAATGAGGTCACTGCTGTGGAGACAGTGACAATCAAAATTTTTCGTCGAGGACCGTACAGTTCAGAATCGGTAAGCCAATAAGGCAAAGTCACCATAATCATTTGAAGCAATCATCCCACCAATGCATCAGCTTGAATATATCCATTAAAAATTCTGCACCCTGCTACGTGGAGAAATCTGTAACAACCTGCTGCATCCTCGTCCGATAGGGATCTTTCACATTTCAATGCCTTTCTTAAGAGACTGATGGCGTGATAATCGCATGGGGGAGAAATCAGGACCACAGGGCGCATGCTCGAGCGTCTCCCACTTGAGTTGGCCTAACTTTTGCGTTATGACATTTCCGATATGGGGACGTGCGTTATCATGAAACATCAGCACCTTTTGTTGCAGTCTCCCGGACGTTATGCCTTAATTGCATACCGTAGTTCCTCCAGAGTAGTGCGGTACCATTCCACAGTGATAGAAATCAATGAGCAATTGGCCTGGTAATCAAAGAACAAGGTGAGCATCACTTTTCCAGCAGATGTCTGCTCTTGAACTTCTTGGGACAGAACTTGGCACACCATTACACAATCGCGGTTTTCGACAAACGTGCTGTACCATACACATTCTCTGTTTCCGATAGATGTCTTCCGGTGTTTATCCTTCGGCAGCCTCCTTTGGACGCATTGGGTAATAATGGCCCCATAGATCACGTTTTCACGCCGGAAAGGCATGAAGGCCTGCTGTATTATGCGTAGCTATCAATGTATGCAAAATGCTACTACACATATATATTTGTAGGTTTTTAGCAAATTGTTGACAGTTTTTTGGAATTTATAATCGAAACTAGAATACAGAATAAAATCATGAACAAACATACCACTAACATCATTTCGTCCCAGAATACTATAACATCCTCGTTTATTATTAATTGTTGTATGTAGCTATTTTTATTTTTCTGGGAACAGTGTATACCTCTACTTAGTTAGTCGCTTTACACTTCACAAAACAAAGTAGGAAAACACAAACGACTAAAAATTCTATAATCTTGAACAGAATTCAATTAAAATACCATCTGGTAGATGGCATATTCAAAAAGAAAATAATGAGATCTTTAGTTTATCATACCGAGAATAATTGTAACAACGAAGTAGCACTTTCCACATAACATTTCACGTACTGAGCTTCCTCCAACTTGCTAGAAATCTATTTTTATTCCTAAAGTCTCACATTAACTCATTATAATCTTCGTCGACTCTCAAATGCAGTTCACCAGCCCAGCATTTACACAAATAACACTCAATCCAACCTTCACCATCTTCAGACTGTGAATAGGCGCTTCGTTATCGCCATCACTGTCGTCCAGACATGCCATTATTTTCGTTTAAGTAGATCCAGTTTTTCTCTTCGAGCAATGAGTTTTTGTATGGACTACAAGTCAGGACTGTAGCAACTGGCTAACTGCGTCGACCAACAAACATCAAATAAACCATAAAAAACTCCCGAGAAGAAGTATGCTGACATTGACGACTTCCACTATAGTAATTATCCTATCAGAAATAAAATCGAAAATACTAGAGAAAGTCGAAGAAGTTTCTAAACCCTTCTTCCCCACGGTGTAGAAGTCGTACCAGTGGGGAACAAAGTCCATGAAAGCATACAGTGTAAATATTTAACTCAGACAAGTCACAACCAGACAACAATGGGGCCAAAAATGACAAGACAATAAACGAGGAACTTGCCCCCCGCCACCTCTCCTACACCCTTCCTCTATAGCAACCAAACAAACAAATCGGCAGCCGAGAAGCTCCAGAAGCAAGATATGCGCACCACTCGTTAGCACTAACTCCCACTACCACCAATATTGCACAGATATGACAAACGTCATGGGATAGCGACATGCGCATCTACAAATAGCGGTAATATGGCGTACATTAGGTATGAAAGGGCAGTGCATCGGCAGAGATGTCATTTTTTACTCATGTGACCCATGTGAAAAAGTTTCCACGTGATTATCGCCACACGACGGGATGTAACAGAATTTGAACGCATAATAGAAGTTGGAGCATTCCACTTCAGGAATCGTTAGGGAAATCAGTATACCGAGATCCATAGCGTCAGTATTTCAATACTGGATCCCCTATCTCTTCTACATCGACTACTGTTTCTTCTTCTGTCTCTTCATCAGCCAGGTCTTCGTCCTCATAGAGACCTTCAGTGTACTCTCTCCACCTATCCGCTCTTTTCTCTGCATTTAAAAGTGGAATTCCCATTCCCCTCTTGATATTACCAACCTTGCATTTAATTTCAGATAAGATTGTTTTAACTTTTCTATGTGCTGAGTCAGTCCTTCCAACAATCATTTTTATAATTCTACACATTTTTCATGCAGCCATTTCCATTAGCTTCTCTGCATTTCCAATTTATTTCATTACTACATGATTTGTATTTCTGTATTTCTGAATTTCCGTCAATATTTTTGTACTTCCTTCTTTCATCGATCAACTGAAGTATCTCTCCTGTTACCCAACATTTCTTCCCAGTTACCTGCTCTGTACCTATATTTTTCTTTCCAGCTTCTGTGATTGCCCTTTTCAGATATGTCCGATCCTCTTCCACTGTACTGCCTACTGAACTATCCCTTATCGCAGTATCTATAGCCTTAGAGAACTTCAATCATATCTCTTCCATTCCTTAGTACTTCTGTATCTCACTTCTTTGCGTATTGATTCTTCCTGACTAATGTCTTAAACTTCAGCCCACTCTTCATCACCACTAGATTGTGATCTGAGTCTATGTCTACTCCTGGATACGCCTTACAATCCAGTATGGACTTCGGAATCTCTGCCTGATCATGATGTAATCTAACTGAAATCTTCCCATATCTTCCAGCCTTTACAAATATACCTCATCCTCTTGTGATTCTTCAACGGAGTATTCGTTATCACAAGCTGAAATTTGTTACAGAACTCAATAAGTCTTTCTCGCCTCTCATTGCTTGTTCAAAGCCCATAATCTCCTGTAACCCTAACTTATCCTCCTTCCTCCACAACTGCATTGCAATCCCATAAGACTATTAGAGTTTCATCTCCTTTTAGGTACTGACTTACTTGTTCAACGTCGTCATAATCTTTCTCTATCTTCTGTCATCAGCTCGTGACGTCGACATGTACACCTGAACTATCGTTGGCGGTGTTGATTTGCTGTCGGTTCTGATGAGAACAATCCTATCACTGAATGTTCACAGTAACTCACTCTCTGCCCTACCGTCCTATTCATGACGAATCCAACTCCCGTTATATTATTTTCTGTTGCTGTTGATATTACCCTATAGTCATCTGACCAGAAATCTCTGTCTTGTCTCCATTTCAGTTCGCTGACCCCCACAATATCAAGACTGAGCATTAACATTTACCTATTCAGATTTCCCACTTCCCTACCACGTTCAGACTTCTGACATTAACCGCCCAGACGCGTAGAACGTTATCCTTTCGTTGATTGTTCAGACTTTTTCTCATGGTCACCAACCCCTTGGCAGTCCTCTCCCAGATATTCATTTGCCAATGGAGAGATCATCATGATGCTTTTCAATTACAGGCCACATGTCCTGTAGACACATTATGTGCCTTCGTCTCATTGGTTTCCATTGCCTTCAGCATCCTCATCCGTTGATTATTGCTGATTTTCCGTCTTTATTGGCAGTTTCCAAAGAGCCACAGAGGCCCTGAACCTCTATTTGCTCCTCCACCCTCTTTGACAAGGCCGTTGGCAGAATGAGGGTGGCTTCTAATGCTGGAAAACTTTAGACGCCACTGCTGATGATTTTTGGACCCTCACTGATTGGAAAACCGTGGCCTGTTGAGATGAATCCCGAATTCAGTTGGTAAGAGCTGGTGGTAAGGTGCGACTGTGGCGCAGACCACAATAAGCCATGGACCCAAGTTGTCAACAAGACACTGGACAAGCTGGTGGTGGCTCCACGACAGTGTAAGCTCTGATTAAATGGAATGGACTGGGTCCTGTGGTTCAGCTGAACCGATCATTAAATGTAGGTAGCTATGCTCGGCTGCTTGGAGACAATTTGTAGCCATACATGGACTTCATTTTCCCTAACAGCAATGGAATTTTTATGGAAGACAATGTGCCATGTTACTGGGCCACAATCGTTCGTGATTGGTTTGAAGATCATTCTGGATAATTCGAGGGAATGATTTGGCCACCTGGATCGCTTGACATGAATACCACTGAACATTTATGCGACTTAAGTGAGAGGTCAGCACATGCGCAAAATCCTGCAGCGGCAACACTTTCGGAGTTTTGACGCCCATACAGGCAGCATGGCCCAATATTTCTGCAAGGGACTTGCAACGACTTGAGTCATACCTTGTCGAGTTGCTGCACTACACTGGGAAATAGGAGATTCGACATGATATTGAGATGTATCTCAGTGTCATGTGGAAGTACAAAGAGAGGAGGAGACAATATTTGCTATCAGTTGGACAATCACACTGCACCGAATATCACATCCCCCATGAGAGAAGTCGGTGAAATTTCTGACTACCCTTTTAGCTACACCATTTATACTACATTCCAAGTTTGTCACAATAACACTTGTGTCCTCTGCAAAGAGAACAATTTTTGTGTCATCTGTCTCGCTTCGTGGCAAATTGATGGTAGGTATCAAGAAAAGCAGTGAGCTTTAATAAGTCACGGCTGCAATATACTAACCCGAATTCTTTACAGACGAATGGAAAAACTAGTAGAAGCCGACCTATAGGAAGATCAATTTGGATTTCGTGGAAATATTGGAACACGTGAGGTAATACTGACCCTACGACTTATCTTAGAAGCTAGATTAAGGAAAGGCAAACCTACGTTTCTTGCATTTGTAGACTTAGAGAAAGCTTTTGATAATGTTGACTGGAATACTCTCTTTCAAATTCTGAAGGTGGCAGGCGTAAAATATAGAGAGCGAAAGGCTATTTACAATTTGTATAGAAACCAAATGGCAGTTATAAGAGTTGAGAGGCATGAAAGTGAAGCCATGGTTGGGAAGGGAGTGAGACAGGGTTGTAGCCTCTCCCCAATGTTATTCAATCTGTATATTGAGCAAGCAGTGAAGGAAACAAAAGAAAAATTCAGAGTAGGTATTAAAATCCAGAGAGAAGACATTGTAATTCTGTCAGAGACAGCAAAGGACTTGGAAGAGCAGTTGAATGGAATGGATAGTGTCTTGAAAGGAGGATATAACATGAACATCAACAAAAGCAAAACGAGGATAATGGAATGTAGTCGAATCAAGTCAGGTGATGCTGAGGGTATTAGATTAGGAAATGAGACACTTAAAGTAGTAAAGGAGTTTTGCTATTTGGGGAGCAAAATAACTGATGATGGTCGAAGTAGAGATGATATAAAATGTAGGCTAGCAATGGGAAGGAAAGCGTTTCTCAAGAAGAGAAATTTGTTAACATCGAGTATAGATTTAAGTGTCACGAAGTCGTTTCTGAAAGTATTTGTATGGAGTGTAGCCATGTATGGAAATGAAACATGGACGATACATAGTTTAGACAAGAAGAGAATATAAGCTTTTGAAATGTGGTGCTACAGAAGAATGCTAAAGATTAGATGGGTAGATCACATAACTAATGAGGAGGTGTTGAATAGGATTCGGGAGAAGAGAAGTGTGTCGCACAACTTTACAAGAAGAAGGGATCGGTTGGTAGGACATGTTCTGAGGCATCAAGGGATCACCAATTTAGTACTGGAGGGCAGCGTGGAGGGTAAAAATCGTAGAGGGAGACCAAGAGGTGAATACACCAAGCAGATTCAGAAGGATGTAGGTTGCAGTAGGTACTGGGAGATGAAGAAGCTAGCACAGGATAGAGTAACATGGAGAGCTGCATCAAACCAGTCTCAGGACTGAAGACCACCACAACAACAACAACAACAACAACAACAATCGATAAGTACTACCGCATGTAGAATTATAATTTTTTCTTAAAAACATTTCAAACGTCGAATTATTTGCACACTTAAAATTTCTATTATTGCTTACAGAATCCAGTACTGTTTACTATGTTTTTTTCTGGATTCATTTATCAAATAATAGTCGAAATTAATGATGCAACGAAAACTAGTAGGAATTCATTTGTTAAGAAAAATTGTAAACCCTTTGGAATATTGTTGTTTCCGCAGAATGTGAGGGTCATAAGCTTTCCTCTGATGTGATCGACATATTTTTGTATAAAAGTGCGAACAATGTGATTTCGACTTTTCTAATGTGAAAAATCAATATACTGTATGACGTACTAAAACCTGAGAAAATCAGTGGAAAATATATTCACATAAAAAATTCTGCAACAACTATTTCCAATTTATTTAGTCCAAATCAACAATGAGGACCTGATGTTAAATTTTCAGCTTCAAGAATCGGATCCATAGATTAGAAGAACTGGAGCCATCTCAAATGACAAGCTAAGTAAACTTGAAAGTTTATTGTAATATTCGCTCCTCTCAAAACTTCATAAAAAACTTCACTCAATAATTACTAAGACTGGGCATTGTTTAATGTGGACAATCGATGGAAGGAGGGTGAAGGTTACAACCCACACTGAATGCCAGTTACATAATTAAATGAATTGCGATGTGCTACTACTCCCCTATACACTGCTTTTTCAAAACCATTTGAAAACATTGGTAAAAAAAGAAAGTGGCCAGTAATTCCCACCTCCTCCCTCTCTTTCACCCTTTTTTATAAAGTGGTTTATGTAACGAGTATTTTAGCCTTCGGGAAATTAACCTCACCTGAAAGACACAATACACAGGTGACATATGTACAAGATGGCGGGTATGGGCAGGCGGTGGGCGTTATGGAATAATAGTGTAATTTTTAGAGAAAGGCCATTTATTGGCTAAAGCATGATGAAAGGGGCTACATAGGCCTAGGGAGGTGAGGGTGAGCCAGAGCTTGCAATTTGGCGAACATTGTTCGCGAAGCTACCGAAAGTGGTTGTCTGCCAAAACTAAGTCCACAGTGCCGCAGCACCGGGAGAAGCGGGAGATGATCAATGCTACAGGGCGCGCATCCGACTCGCGGGTGAGCAAGAATCCAAGAGAGGGGGCCCGGCGACGGGCGGCCGGGTATATTCGACGCACCACACGGCTTCCTCCACCCTGATTGGTCAGGACCGAGCAAACCGTGCGGGCGGCATGGAACTTTCCGGAGCGTTGCCTGCTAAGCGACGCCTGGGACGGCGTTACCTCGTCAGCACACGAGAGAGGCGCGTGAACAAGGTGCCCTTTCTCGGTGCTGACTTCCTGTTACTAGACCGTGGGACGAAAGAATTTACAGGCAGCTAACACTGCCGGCCGTGGCTTGGCCGTAATGGAGAAATGAAGTTACCGGTTGGAGGCTCATATAATAAAGTAAAATCCCTTATTGTCTGGCTCATCCTTTACATTCCTCCCCCTTCCGTGGGAGCGGAGAACGTACGTGAATTCGCTCAATGTAATTAGCATTTAAATGTAAACAAATTTAGCTTGCAAAACGAAGTAAACATTACTTGATTAAGAATGGCCCTCACGGAAGACGGCAGGGGTCTTAACCTACGGGAGGATGTATAGACTCTAGAGACCTCCTAAGGGTCGCAAGGGAGCTTACACATGTCAACAATATTGTGTGTATACAAGAATCATCATAAAACATCATAACATCATAAAACATCAAAACATCATAAAATCATCACAAAATTAGAACAAAACATAACAGTGTGAATTAGGTAAACATGCTAAGTGTTCTTGTTGCTAAGATGAGGTAAAAATGTCTTTTTTTTGCTTTTGTTTGAATAAGTTGAAAATTTAAACACATCACCACTGATGAGTCACGGCGAGGGCGACAGACGCGAGGCGGCGTGGGGTGTTGTCCTCAGCGGGCAGCGCGCAGGCTGCCGGCAGGAAGGGGGCGTGGCCGTGGCCAGGGCCGTGCACTGGAACTCAGCGCAGGGGGAGTATGAGGGGAGATTCACACGTTTCAAAACACAGTTGAAAAGGGAGTTATTACTAAGGGAACACTTCACTACACTACACTACTTTCTCCAATATTAGAATTGCACTCTTAAAACTAAGGGAGGGCACATGCCTGATAGGTTCTTGTTTTCTCTTTATTGTTGAGTTTAGTTTGTGGCTGTTTACCATTCATTTAAGTGCCAACTGGCGAACGTAAGAAATTTGTCCTTTTTCATGTCTTAGCAAATCATCAATTGACGTTAGGATGTGATTATTTGATTTTTTAGGTAAAACTTGAACGTTAGCTGACAAGGGAATCATGAATGAGCTTTCAGGTATAAACGCATAATTAAAGGGGTGCGAATACTAAGTAAGGCGTGGTGGCATGAAAGGTTATAAGTGGTGTTCCAACGGGAACCGTTTGCTAAAGACCTGCGCGGAGGCTACGTCAGAAAGGCGCGCGGCAGATAACTTCCAAGGCCAGCGCGGCGTCGGGGCTGCACGCGGCAGCTGAGGGGTCTACGACTGTCAAATGCCGACTGTCAAATGCAACAAAATAGAAGTGGGATTACGCGTGACATAAAGCTAGATGAGCTGTTACAGTGGGTACTGTTTAAAATTACATTATGCATTAGTAAGTTGGTTCGTAACCAAGTTCCTATGAAATCCATTTGAGCCCAAACATAATTCTTACATAAACATGAAAATATAAAAATGAAGTACACAAATATCATTAAATTTACTGCATATTCCATGTCAGTAAACAAAGAAAGTTAAGTGCCTCTTTGGGCTGACCCTCTACGTGTAATAACATTCACATTTTGAGAAGAATTTTCTCGTCACTCAATATATTTGCTGCACGCCGTTAAGTGAGAGTGACGAAGAAAAGTGACACCAGTTTGGTGCATGTGGGACATAGATTGTGTCGTAGGATGTCAACGCTGTTGCTAACAAGAGGAGAAAAACAAAACTCGACAAGAATCTAGAGATTTCCATAATGGGAACAGAAAGTGTAAGGAGTTGAATTAGAGAAGACTAAGTTGAGCGTAATTTCTGAAGGACTTTCTCTTTATGAAGGTATAGTGCATGGCGCATCGTTGACACGACGTTGTCGCCTACTTAACTGTGTAAATGACAGTTCTGCGACTCCAAGATAGCTGCTTCATACTTCTTCCTCAAACTCTACTTCTCTCACATAAAAAAAAACTTAACTGTGCGACAAAATTCACCGTCTTTATCCTCTCAACATCTTGCGACTAACTTTACTTTGCGACCAAATTCGTCGTCTTCATCCTCTCAACATTTTGCGACTAAACTCGCCGTCTCTATAACTCCATGGTGCTGGCCTCATTGGGCCCAGCTGGTTGCTTAAAACTCCGTCTATCCTTCCTTGTATCGCAGTGTCCTGGGACACGTCATACAGTTAAATGCTACTACTTCAATAGTCGGTATTCCTTCGGAAAATACAACGGGAAAACAAAGAAGGCTCAAGGTTTTGAACAGAGATTTCCGCTTACTGGCGTTTAGCTGCGGGCTAGACGCGGTTCGCGTCTGATGTTGCCTGATCAGCTGTCGTCAGAGAGCACGGAACACTGTTCTCGTGAACTCTTCTCCGAGATGGAAGATCAAAGTCTGGGCTGAATAGTTTTGTGTGTTGAAAGTTGACAGATCAAAGTGGGTAGAACAGACTATGTCGCGAAACGGAAAAGTGAAGGAACGACACAGACAGCTAAGGGACCGCGCGGGTGCCAGCCGCGTCACGTAAGGTACGTGCCCTTGCGGGTGGTGCATGACCCCTCAAGGGTTGTTCTGTTGATAGTGGAAAGATGAAAGTGGGTAGAACGGACTATGTCGCGAAACGGAAAAGTGAAGAAACGACACAGACAGCTAAGGGACCGCGCGGGTGCCAGCCGCGTCACGTAAGGTACGTGCCCTTGCGGGTGGTGCATGACTCTTCAAGGGTTGTTCTGTTGATAGTGGAAAGACGAAAGTGGGTAGAACAGACTATGTCGCGAAACGGAAAAGTGAAGAAACGACACAGACAGCTAAGGGACCGCGCGGGTGCCAGCCGCGTCACGTAAGGTACGTGCCCTTGCGGGTGGAGCAGGACTCTTCAAGGGTTGTTCTGTTGATAGCGGAAAGATGAAAGTGGGTAGAACGGACTATGTCGCGAAACGGAAAAGTGAAGAAACGACACAGACAGCTAAGGGTCCGCGCGGGAGCCAACCGCGTCACGTCAGGTACGTGCCCTCGCGGGTGTGCATAACTCTTCATGTGTTGTGTTGAGAGAGGAAAGATGAAAGTGGGGAGGTTGGACTATGTCGCGAAACGGAAAAGAGAAGAAACGACACAGACAGCTAAGGGACCGCGCGGGTGCAGGCCGCGTCACGTAACTACGTGCCCTTGCGGGTGGTTCTCTTGTTCATCCAACAGACTAGGTTTACGGCCAAAGCTTGCTCGTTCTGTGGGTGTGATTCACTCTGTTTACGTTATCTATCACGGGGGTAGGCATGTGGTATGTCCCTCCAGATAAACATTCAAATACAAATCAAAATAAAGCATGGTTACATCCTAAACTACTCTCCCAAAACAATTTATTACCTAAGACCTCATTATTATTAAACAAATAATTGGCAGTACTCGGGGACTTACTCTAGCATACTTGAAATCCTACAAAATTATTATCTTCATCAGTATAGTAACACAGCGACACATGGAAACACTAGGTTGATACAAATACTAAATTACTGGTGCTGGCAAAACTTTAGCAAAATTCTCTAAATAGTTAGTATTAAAACAGTCAAAATGAACAACAATAAGATAATACATGGACTTAAGTAATTGGACACAAGTAATTAGACATAAGTAATTGGACGTAATCAATTAGGCACAAGCAATTTGACATAAGTAATTGGACATAAGTAATTGGCAACTCGTCATAGTGATATAAGCGGTGGCAAAACCGTAACAAAAGCAAAAGTTTAAAATATTATTTCCTTCAAACAAAACTTCCTTACTCTCCAGTTACATTTCGTAGCAAAATGAATGTAAGCATCCCTTGGTATTCCTTTATGCTCTCGTTTGTGTCTTCATACCAACTAATAGTCTTTGGTACTTTTACCTAGAAGAAAACTGTCGTTAAGTCATGGCAATGTTATGTGTAATGCTGTGGAATAGTGTAATGTCACGTTAATACTTCCTGTAACAAGATTCTGATGAAAAATGATTTTATGTCTCCTTCAATGGACAGACCAATAATTATTAAACGTGTGATAAACCGGTTGCTGTGTTGATTTGTTTTTGCAAATATTTGTGATTATCAGTCACCCAGTCAATCGTTCCGGTGTGTATTTGTTGTTCTTTTTTGTTCATTCTCTCACTTACCTGCTTCCATATAATCAATATTGGCGGCTCGACGAAGCTAGTTGCATCTCGGAAGACGTCGATATGACTTACCTGTCGGTGCTTTGGTTTTTAATAAAATTAGAGTTCATTTGTCATATAAAATGTGTGTAGGGAGCAAAGTAAGTTACTGACTATTGAAAATGTGCATAAAGTTATTCAAAGGGTTCGTTATATAATGGTTAAGAATTTCTGTGCTGAGATTCAGTGCAGCTTGAGGTGCTAAGGTGCGACACGCGTCGCGCTCGTCAGATTGTAAGTTGCTGACAGCGCAGCTGACAGTACGGCTGCGTCCGGTTTCACTGGCTCGGCTGCATAACTGGCGTTCACGCTGGGTCCGTCCTCTTACTACGCATGGAGTTTGTCTCTCGGTACAGTCACAAAATTTCCTTCCAGAGTTATCTTATGTTGTTCACGACAGTTATGCATGGAGGATGTTCTTTTCTAAGGGACTCTAATAACTTCAATCGTTAGAGGTCACAAAACTATCGGGTTACAACTATTTTACTTAAACACTCTGTTCTTCAAAATTTAGGTAAATGGCAGGTGTTAGGCTTCTATATAAACTATACTTTGCAATGGCATTCCAAACCCAACTCCTTGGCTAACGCGTTCCCCACACAGCGGTCGTTTACAGGACAGATATAGCGGCAAGTGCCGGCTTCCTTGACACCATATAGATCCGTTTATTAACCGTGGTGGTAATACAACATAGCCGGAGATCGATCTGAAATTCCAATGTTTTCTAATCCTGATAGTTTCCACAATGCGTACCAGGAAAAAGTTCTCTCTTACGATTTTTGTTCCATACTGAAAATTCAAATAGACAATACACATAGATTCCCGTCTTTAGATAAGACTAATAAAATCTGTAGGGCAATATTAAGCTGGTGATTTTACTTTTATAACTATCACTTTAGGTTTGCTGTTTAAACTGCAACGTACGAATGTACAAAGATGTAGCGTGGCTGACGCACGTGGCGTGCAGGGCGATGGTGGGGAGGTGAGGAGGGGCGAGGGGAGAGGTGCAGATGCTGCACGCACCATGGACAGAGACGGTGGGTGGGGAAGGGGGAACTGCAATGGCCGCTCTCTCGGCAGGCCGGTGGATGGGGAGGGGAGGGGGCCGCGTCGCCAGCTGACAGGGAGGGGCGGGACTCGGCGCATGTGAACAGCTGTAGACCACAGTGGAGGTATTTACGCACTCCTTCCGTGGCATTTAATATACAGAAATACGTGGTACCAAAAAACTTACCTCGTTGTCTGTTCAACATCGCATCACGAAAACAATAAAATAGCACTTCAGGAAGACTCCTTTTACTTTAGAGTAGCCTATTTGTTGTTTAACTTGGACGTATTTATTCTTGTTATTATCGTTGTGTGATCATTTTGCAAAACATGCATGTAATAGGGCGTCTTTCAAAGTACAGGTAAACGGCTGCATGTAGTCACTGATCTACTGGCAGTTACGAAGGCGTATTAGTATCATGTTTTTATGGTAAAGCTTTAATACCTGTGTTCGTGCACTAACTTCCAGCGTCTGTTTCAAGACGCGGTTTTGCTCAAGTAGCTCCTGATTTTGTGCGAATAACTGGCGCATTTGTGCATTTATGGCCTCGAGTGGGTCTTGCGAGGCAGGTGCCTCTACGGGGGTATCCCGTTCCGTCGCTCGTGTTCCCATCGGCATGTTTACAATTTTATGGGACGCTAGTGACCAGAAAAAAGTAATGATTGTTACAAAAAAAGGACGGCCACAAAGATTCTCAATCCAGCGGCGGAAGATCGTCGAAGATATAGTTGTAAGCATCGCGGCGACTTACATGGCGATGGCGCGACGCATTGGTGGCGGCGACGGCGTGGTGCAGTGGCGGCGGCGGCGGCGGCGGCGTCGTCCGGACCCTCGGGCAGCGGCGAATGTGTTGGCGGCGGACGGCGCTGGCTCGGCCGGTCGGCGATGGCGGCAGCCCCTGGCGCGTCGGTGACAGCGGCGGATGACGGCGGCGGATGACGGCGGCCCGGCCGGTCGGGCAGCGCAGCGCAGGCCCCTCGAACTCAGGCAGCGGGCACCGCGGCGGCGTCCGGCTCACGTGGCTGACTAGCGTGGGCTGCCTCGCTGCAGCACGCGCCCTGTGCGTGTTTAGTGGAGCAGCCACGGCCCACGTGGAGCAAACGTGGCAACCGGTTGGCGCATTCCATGCGCGAAGTTCACGGCGTCTCGCCGGGAAAAATTTTGTGTAGTGACAAAGTCACTACGGGAACGTATCCAAACTTCTGACACCAATTGTACAAGATGGCGGGTATGGGCAGGCGGTGGGCGTTATGGAATAATAGTGTAATTTTTAGAGAAAGGCCATTTATTGGCTAAAGCATGATGAAAGGGGCTACATAGGCCTAGGGAGGTGAGGGTGAGCCAGAGCTTGCAATTTGGCGAACATTGTTCGCGAAGCTACCGAAAGTGGTTGTCTGCCAAAACTAAGTCCACAGTGCCGCAGCACCGGGAGAAGCGGGAGATGATCAATGCTACAGGGCGCGCATCCGACTCGCGGGTGAGCAAGAATCCAAGAGAGGGGGCCCGGCGACGGGCGGCCGGGTATATTCGACGCACCACACGGCTTCCTCCACCCTGATTGGTCAGGACCGAGCAAACCGTGCGGGCGGCATGGAACTTTCCGGAGCGTTGCCTGCTAAGCGACGCCTGGGACGGCGTTACCTCGTCAGCACACGAGAGAGGCGCGTGAACAAGGTGCCCTTTCTCGGTGCTGACTTCCTGTTACTAGACCGTGGGACGAAAGAATTTACAGGCAGCTAACACTGCCGGCCGTGGCTTGGCCGTAATGGAGAAATGAAGTTACCGGTTGGAGGCTCATATAATAAAGTAGAATCCCTTATTGTCTGGCTCATCCTTTACACATAATACAGAAATAATGTATGATGCACTATCTTCGCAATACTACTTGAAATTTCATCAGAGCCATGCGAATTAGTAGTACTGCTATAGCGCCTTTGGCTCACAGTTCAAACAGCGACCACTAGGTGGTATTACAGTCGCCGAAAATACCAAAATGGCTCTGAGCACTACGGGACTTAACATCGGAGGTCATCAGTTCCATAGAACTTAGAACTGCTTAAACCAAACTAACCTAAGGACATCACTCACATCCATGCCTGAGGCAGGATTCGAACCTGCGACCGTAACGCCTGAAGCGCCTAGACCCGCTCGGCCATCACGGGAGGCCTGATACATACGGAATGAAGTTCTGGGCAATTTGTGACAGTGCAACGAACTACTACTACTGGAAAATGAAAGTGTATTTGGAGAAGGAGGAAGAAACCAGAGCCGTGCGAATTAGAGATAATGTTGTGAATACCCCGGTGAAATACACTACTGGCCACTAAAATTGCTACACCACGAAGATGGCGTGCTACAGACGCGAAATTCAATCGACAGGAAGAAGATGCTGCGATATGGCGTTTCCTGGTGAAACGTTGTTGTGATGCCTCGTGTAAGGAGGAGAAATGCGTACCATCGCGTTTCCGACTTTGATAAAGGTCGGATTGTAGCCTATCACGATTGCGGTTTATCGTCTCCCGACATTGCTGCTCGCGTTGGTCGAGATCCAATGACTGTTAGCAGAATATAGAATCGATAGATTCAGGACGGTAATACGGAACGCCATGCTAGATCCCAACGGCCTCGTATCACTATAAGTCGTGATGACAGGCATCTTATCCGCATGGCTGTGACGTTTCGAACCCTGAATCAACAAATGGGGACGTTTGCAAGACAACAATCGTTTGCACGAGCAGTTCGACGACGTTTGCACCAACATGAACTATCAGCTCCGAGACAATGGTTATTCTTGACGCTGCATCACAGACAGGAGCGCCTGCGATGGTGTACTCAACGACGAACCTGGGTGCACGAATGGCAAAATGTCATTTTTTCGGATGAATCCAGGTTCTGTTTACAGCATCATGATGGTCGCATCCGTGTTTGGTGACATCGCGGTGAGCGCACATTGGAAGTGTATATTCGTCATCGCCATACCGGCGAATCACCCGGCGTGATGGTACGGGATCGCCATACTGGCGCATCACCCGGCGTTATGGTATGAGGTGCCTTGGGTTACACGTCTCGGTCACCTCTTGTTCGCATTGACGGCACTTTGAACAGTGGACGTTACATTTCAGATGTGTTACGACCCGTGGCTCTACCCATCATTCGATCCCTGCGAAAACCTACATTTCAGCAGGATAATGCACGACCGCATGTTGCAGGTCCTGTACGGGCCTTTCGGGATACAGAAAATGTTCGACTGCTACCCTGGCCAGCACATTCTCCATATTTCTCACCAATTGAAAACGTCTGGTCAATGCTGGCCGAGCAACTGGCTCGTCACAATACGCCAGTCACTACTCTTGATGAACTGTGGTATCGTGCTGAAGCTGCGTGGGCAGCTGTACCTGTACACGCCATCCAAGCTCTGTTGGACTCAATGCCCAGGCGTATCAAGGCCGTTATTACGGCCAGAGGTGGTTGTTCTGGGTACAGATTTCTCAGGATCTATGCACCAAATTGCGTGAAAATGTAATCACATGTCAGTTCTAGTATAATATGTTTGTCCAATGAATACCCGTTTATCATCTGCATTTCTTCTTGGTGTAGCAATTTTAATGTCCAGTAGTGTAACTTGAAAAGTCTGGACTTAATATCACCTGCGATGATTTTCTTACCTCTCTCGATTTAGCTCATAATATGTTGTCAAAAATCTGGCTAGTCGGTAGATCCGAAAAAAACAAAGGTGAACTGCCTGCCGATTTTATTACACCTCAACGACGTGAGATATACTACACATTATTTTGTTTTCAACGGGCTGTGATGATACCTTCTTACATTTCTAAGAAAAAGAAAGTTTTTACCGTCCTCAGCTCTCTTCATTACCAACCAGCGGTGTCATCATCACAAGTAAAGAAGCCTGAAGTTATAATGACGTACAATGCTACAAAGGGCGACGTTGACACCATGGACCAGAAGACACGATGCTACAGTGTGAAGAGAAAAACAAGGTGCAGGCCGTTGGTGGTTTTCTTCAACATGAGCTATGCAAACGTAATTAATGCAAACGTATTTTGGATGATGCTGACTACAAATAAAAAATTGAGACGTCGGAGTTTCAGCGTCAAAGCAGGGGTAAAGAACGCAATGAATTCATTAGAAGCACCGGATGCAGGAACGGCAGCGAAGCCACCAACTACGAAAAGGATTAGATGCGCATATTGCGTAGAGGAGAAAGACAGAAAAGGTCAAATTACATGTCGTAAATGAACCAAACCTGTATGCTCGGAACATTCTGCTATTTTCTGTAGACCCTACCCGAATCTGCGACAAGAATACAAGTATAAAATTGTCTTTTTTGTTGTAAACATTAAATAAATAAAATTATTTTGAAATTATTTATACAACAGTCGTTCTCATCATAAATTGTCAATGTATGTCTATTGAAACAATACATGCCTGAGGGGCCCAAATGGTATGCAACGTTATTCAGATTTTCTGGTAAGCACAGAGTTAAAGCAATTAGGCGTATCTTTTGCAACTGGAGACGGCCCTTCAGAGCATCGGGCGGTGAGGCCGGAGGGTGTGACCAGCCCGCAGAACCTTTAGCGCTCTCGCGCGGGCTTTTTCTGCCCAGCAACGGCCTTCATCACTGCCCATTCTTCAGTCTAAAGTTTATGAATACTCCAGGCTCGCAAAGACTTTTAGCGTATATACTCATAGTAGAAGCTGCAACAGTTTTTCGCATTTATCGTGAATTTCGTTAAATCTGACTTAGGAATTTAATTTTTTACTCTTCAAGTTTTGTTACAACGTACAAAGTCCGTGAAATAGTTGGATATAAAGTAGCACAATAGCACTAAAACACAGTAATTGGTTGAAATTTCTGCTAGGAACTACTAGACATAACAGGAGTGTGCCATAAGGATAGTCTTCGATTTAGATTGGCAGATGCGAGAATATATCTAAGATAAGATATATATGGTTGAACTGTGTAAGCATTCACTTGAGCACGAACAACTGCTACAATTCCGCACTGCATTGATAATGACCTGACACAGGTCGAAATCTGATCTGCGTTGTGACTATAAATGTCTAATTAAAACAACTTAATTCCACGACTGCTCTATCTAACCCAGATATATAAGATCTCATGATAGTTTCCAGAAAAGGGATGCAGGAGAACACAATACACCTGCGCAAGAGCCAGGGAGGTGTGATCTAAATGCAGATTGAATTTGTCTAATATTAATTGAATCATCATCATCGGCATTTTCTTTGGGCTTTTGTCCCACTCCAATGCGGGGTCGGCCTTGTTACTACGGAATTTGGCGATGTTAGTTTCAGAGGGTGGCCAGATGCCCTTCCTGTCGTCAACCCAAACCCCCCAGGTCGGAATTAGTTTACCACAGCTGTCTGTGCCTAGTGTAAGCCATGAAATGGGGCGAACGTTTTAAAATGTCTGCGAGTCGAGTAACTGAGGCGGGCTGTAGATAATAGCCAGTATTCACCTAGTGGGATGTGGAAAACCGCCTAAAAACCACATCCAGTCTGGCTAGCACATTGGCCCCCACTGTTATTCCGCCAGGCAGATTCGATCTGGGACCAGCGAGCCTACCCGAGTCCAGAGCGCATTAGCACTCTCGGCTAACCTGGCGGGTGCTAGTATTGATTGAATGAAAGCCGTTAATTCGTGGAAACATCACTAAAGAAAATACATGTTGAGAACAACAG
This sequence comes from Schistocerca piceifrons, assembly GCF_021461385.2. Classification (NCBI taxonomy): domain Eukaryota; kingdom Metazoa; phylum Arthropoda; class Insecta; order Orthoptera; family Acrididae; genus Schistocerca; species Schistocerca piceifrons. The sequence continues at coordinate 827,736,014 of NC_060139.1, forward strand.
TTGCATTAGCATTACTCAGGGTGCAGCACAAAAAGGCAAACAGGTTCACACCCCGAAAATATTTACATATTTAATTTTTTTGAATTTTTAAATATATTTACAAAATTTCTTCATTTTGATCCTAACATGTAAATGTACATCTAAAAATGACATTTTTTTTTTTACTTGTAACTCCTGGTTTGATTTTGTAGAACTGTTTCACATACTGAAATCTGGAAACTTTTCCAGCTTTGAAACTTGCCACTTACTGTATCATGAACTTCAAGTATGGACGGTTTCTTTTCTTCTTCTTGGTTGTTCACGAACTTATTGCGATTTTGGAGTCGAGCTAAATTTGCTTCGTGACCTCAAGAAACCTGTAAATTTCTGGACTGCATGAGTAGAACTGATGTTGTACTATCTGTAGACACTTTCACGACTACACAACTTAGTTCTGCCCACGTAGATGGAGGAGAGTGCATTTTCTTCTACATAAGTTTCCACTAACTAATCACAAAACGTTTGCAATTTTTCCGATGCAGACATCGCTGACATGAAATCCTGAAAAAAACAGTCAACAACCACATCATGATACAGCATCGGCATACCAAATATACAAGATATTAACCATCAAATTCCATTTGTTGCGTAATAGTCAAGGTTAAGTCCCAATGTTTGTATTTTTCGCCACCAGCTCTGTGTTAAATGGAATTTGCCTCCTTGGATTTTTATAGCAGGCCACCCTTCACGTACAGCTTTCATTCTACATCTTCAAAGTCTGAAAACGTCGCTGATGGTGAAAAATTTAAGAACTAGATCATTACATTTATCGACCACTTTTTGAAATACATACTCATAGGATGATGTTTTCTTGTCGTTCAATAAAGAAAAAACCGTAGGAATATAACGTACATTAACTAGCCTAAGCATCGTAAATAGCTGACAAAAAATTTTGTGCAACAGTAGAATTTCCCACAACATAGGTATGGTATGACACTAAGTAAGAGTTTTAAATCATACAATGTAAGCTTTCACGGCCGGTATTGTCTTCACTTAAAACTTCCGGGCTGATAGGCCGTGGTCGAAGTATAAAACTCTCTCCTGACGTTTCGTCTCCGACTGCGGGAGACATCCTCGGAGGTAAAGCGGCGAAATTGTCGTTCGCCGTTTTACCTCCGAGGATGTCTCCCGCAGTCGGAGACGAAACGTCAGGAGAGAGTTTTATACTTCGACCACGGCCTATCAGCGCGGAAGTTTTAAGTTAATAGTTTTAAAGTTTTCAGATTCTCAAAATATAACTTTTTCCTCGGCATTATTTCCTAGTAAGAAATTTGTCCCATCTGTAGTTTCCACATTTAGCGCGTTGATAATATCACGAATTTCTTCAGTACTCGCCGGCATTTTCGACAGAATTTTCCGCCTAGCTTTGTAAATAGATTTACGAAAGCTCTCGACGTCTCTGTTTGTCAATTGCTGCGTATCTCCTCCTTTTGTAAGTTACTTTTGACGGTCTCTCACAAAATATCTTCTGTGGCTTTTCTCTTTAGATTAGATATTATTTTTTGCCTCTGAATTTTGTAATAAGATTTTTCCGCGTGTCTGTGGTCTTCTTGAATCTCCACAATATTCAGCTCCTAAATACAAACATTTTTAACAGAGCTTCTGCAACCCTTAATGTTATACGTCCATTACGCTACACTACTTTTCAACAATTTTTGAAACCTGAAGATGTTACCTTTAAAAAGTAACATCTTCCCTCCCTTTCTACTTACTGCAACTGCAAGCGCATCGGAGGAAATGTTCTCTGTAAAATGATCTGCCGTAGACTGAGACACGAGCCCGTAAACTGCTCAGATGTCTCGGGGCTATTACCTGCAGGCCATTAGGCTAGTTCGGGAGGATTGGGTCCTATTGCCCGCTAACCTACCTGGTTTCAGGAGGAATGGGTCCTGTGCCCGCAAATTGGGTAATCATCAGTTCAGAGCCATTTGTACCCGCCCTGGACCCAATCGACGCCTACAAATGCTCTTTGGTGAAGGCTGCAGAAATGCCCCTAAGCGTTAAATGTAAAATGCAATCAGATAGAATTTTTATTCAAGGAATGGCCTTCAAGAAATGATTCCAACAGAATAACTAAAATTCTCGCCGTTTGCACACATTGACTCTTGCTATTCTGTCTTACTTTCTACGCGATGCTCTTCATATTTGTCTTTATTTGAATATTATCTTGACACATTCAACTGCCAGATTCCAGTCTACTATCATAATACGAGAAGCTCGCTGGATGTTCACGTAATTTGCAGATTTAATTGTCTCAATGGTCTTGTTAAATCTGTTTGCATACCGATGGACCCAAAATCCAGTGTACTGGATGTGCTTTTGTACGCCTTCCGATCCAGACCAGTAAAAACTAAAAACCGCCTAAAGGTGCTTCAGTTTTAGCGAAGATACTGTGGCAATTGTGGAAGTAATTAAATTTGTAAAATCAACTTCATTCTCAAAGATATTAATCGTATCGGATTCCCAGAGTATTCTTAAAAATATTCAATACCGAAGATACAATAAAGCAACCAACCGTTCTAGTTTGTATTACACGAAATGCATTCGCATTTGCGAATACACACAAAAATCAGCTGCATAAGGGAATGACGGCAACGAAAAATATTTGCCGGACCGAGACACGAGCCCCGATTTCTCGCTTTACGCGAGCCGTCGCCATAGCTGCTTTGGGTATCCGTGCACGACTCACAGACAAACTCAAACGTCCTTATGTCGTCCTCCTGCGTCATAACTAGTACCAAAAAAAAAATCATTGTCGTCATGCCCTTACATAACTGATGCTTGTTCGTATTGGAACTCCGAAAACATTTCCTGCATTTCATAACGACTGTTGTTGCCGCAGTGCATCCATGCATATCCGAAGAAACATTGCACGTTCTTCTTAACAAGAAAGGCACTGCAATATCGATATATTTTTAATGTGGTAGTGGGATATACTCGCTGTACCACTTACGGCATAAGAAGTTACCCTCATTCCGTCAACCGTCTTGACAAAGAGAGTGGAGGAGGTTCTCGGTACTCCTTGCCCTTGTGGTGGGAAACTGACTCTAAATGACAGAAGAATCAGCAATGATCAATGGCATGAGAATGCTGAAGGCCATAGAAACCACTGCATTAAAAGCACACAACGTGTATCCACAAGATATGTGACCTGTAACTGAAAAAGTGTCATGAAGATATCTCCCTTGGCAAAAGAATCTGGAACAGTTCCCTGTTCGGATCTCCGGTAGGGAACTGCCGAGGAGGCGAGACCACGAGAAAAAGATTGAAAAACCAACGAAAGGATAACGTTCTGTGTGTCAGGACGTGGAATGTCAGAAGTCTGAATGTGGTAGGGAAGGTGAAAAATCTGAAAGGGGAAATTTTAAGGCTCAATCTAGATACAGTAGGAGCCAGTGAAGTGGAATGACAAGGATTTCTGGTAAGATTATAGGATAACATCAACACCTGCTGAAAATGCTGTAACGGGAGTACGATTCGTTATCAATAGGAAGGTAGGACAGAGAGTGAATTAATGTGAACAGTTCGTGACAAGGTTCTTTTCGTCAGAATCAACAGCAAACCAACACCGATACACATAGTTAAGGTATACATGCCGATGTCGCAAGCAGAAGATGAAGAACAGAGAAAGTACATGAGGATATTGAACAGGTAATTCAGTACGTAAAAGGAGATGAAAATCCAATAGTCAATGGGGTTGGGAATTCGGTTATATGGGAAGGGTTATACGCAAGGAAAGGACTTCGGGAGAATATGGACTTCAGGACCCCCATTCCCCCCCCCCCCCCCCCCCCCCCTCGCCGCCATGAACCATGGACTTTGTTGTTGATGGGGAGGCCTGCGTGCCTCAGTGATACAGATATACAGATAGCCGTACAGTAGGTGCATCCACGATGGAGGGGTATCTGTTGAGAGGCCAGACAAACGTGTGGTTCATGAAGAGGGGCAGCAGCCTTTTCAGTACCTGCAGGGGCAACAGTGTGGATGATTGACTGTTCTGTGTTTTTTTTTTTTTTTTTTTTGTCATCAGTCTACTGACTGGTTTGATGCGGCCCGCCACGAATTCCTTACCTTATCAGTCCACCTAATTTTCAACATTCGTCTATAGTACCACATCTCAAATGCTTCGATTCTCTTCTGTTCCGGTTTTCCCACAGTCCATGTTTCACTACCATACAATGCTGTACTCCAGACTTACATCCTCAGAAATTTCTTCCTCAAATTAAGGCCGGTATTGGATATTAGTAGACTTCTCTTGGCCAGAAATGCCTTTTTTGCCATAGCGAGTCTGCTTTTGATGTCCTCCTTGCTCCGTCCGTCATTGGTTATTTTACTGCCTAGGTAGCAGAATTCCTTAACTTCATTGACTTCGTGACCATCAATCCTGATGTTAAGTTTCTCGCTGTTCTCATTTCTACTACTTCTCATTACCTTCGTCTTTCTCCGATTTACTCTCAAACCATACTGTGTACTCATTAGACTGTTCATTCCGTTCAGCAGATCATTTAATTCTTCTTCACTTTCACTCAGGATAGCAATGTCATCAGCGAATCGTATCATTGATATCCTTTCACCTTGTATTTTAATTCCACTCCTGAACCTTTCTTTTATTTCCATCATTGCTTCCTCGATGTACAGATTGAAGAGTAGGAGTGAAAGGCTACAGCCTTGTCTTATACTCTTCTTAATACGAGCACTTCGTTCTTGATCGTCCACCCTTATTATTCCCTCTTGGTTGTTGTACATATTGTATATGACCCGTCTCTTCCTATAGCTTACTCCTACTTTTTTCAGAATCTCGAACAGCTTGCACCATTTTATATTGTCGAACGCTTTTCCCAGGTCGACAAATCCTATGAAAGTGTCTTGATTTTTCTTTAGCTTTGCTTCCATTATTAGCCGTAACGTCAGAATTGCCTCTCTTGTCCCTTTACTTTTCCTAAAGCCAAACTGATCGTCACCTAGCGCATTCTCAATTTTCTTTTCCATTCTTCTGTATATTATTCTTGTAAGCAGCTTCGATGCATGAGCTGTTAAGCTGATTGTGCGATAATTCTCGCACTTGTCAGCTCTTGCCGTCTTCGGAATTGTGTGGATGATGCTTTTCCGAAAGTCAGATGGTATATCGCCAGACCCATATATTCTACACACCAACGTAAATAGTCGTTTTGTTGCCACTTCCCCCAATGATTTTAGAAATTCTGCTGGAATGTTATCTATCCCTTCTCCCTTATTTGACCGTAAGTCCTCCAAAGTTCTTTTAAATTCCGATTCTAATACTGGATCTCCTATCTCTTCTAAATCGACTCCTGTTTCTTCTTCTATCACATCAGACAAATCTTCACGCTCATAGAGGCTTTCAATGTATTCTTTCCACCTATCTGCTCTCTCCTCTGCATTTAACAGTGGAATTCCCGTTGCACTCTTAATGCTACCACCGTTGCTTTTAATGTCACCAAAGGTTGTTTTGACTTTTCGGTATGCTGAGTCTGTCCTTCCGACAATCATATCTTTTTCGATGTCTTCACATTTTTCCTGTAGCCATTTCGTCTTAGCTTCCCTGCACTTCCTATTTATTTCATTCCTCAGCGACTTGTATTTCTGTATTAATGATTTTCCCGGAACATGTTTGTACTTCTTCCTTTCATCAATCAACTGAAGTATTTCTTCTGTTACCCATGGTTTCTTCGCAGCTACCTTCTTTGTACCTATGTTTGCCTTCCCAACTTCTGTGATGGCCCTTTTTAGAGATGTCCATTCCTCTTCAACTGTACTGCCTACTGCGCTATTCCTTATTGCTGTATCTATACCGTTAGAGAACTTCAAACGTATCTCGTCATTTCTTAGTACTTCCGTATCCCACTTCTTTGCGTATTGATTCTTCCTGACTAATGTCTCGAACTTCAGCCTACTCTTCATCACTACTATATTGTGATCTGATTCTATATCTGCTCCTGGGTACGCCTTACAATCCAGTATCTGATTTCGGAATCTCTGTCTGACCATGATGTAATCTAATTGAAATCTTCCCGTATCTCCCGGCCTTTTCCAAGTATACCTCCTCCTCTTGTGATTCTTGAACTGGGTATTCGCTATTACTAGCTGAAACTTGTTACAGAACTCAATTAGTCTTTCTCCTCTTTCATTCCTTGTCCCAAGCCCATATTCTCCTGTAACCTTTTCTTCTACTCCTTCCCCTACAACTGCGTTCCAGTCGCCCATAACTATTAGATTTTTGTCCCCCTTTACATACTGCATTACCCTTTCAATATCCTCATACACTTTCTCTATCTGTTCATCTTCAGCTTGCGACGTCGGCATGTATACCTGAACTATCGTTGTCGGTGTTGGTCTGCTGTCGATTCTGATTAGAACAACCCGGCCACTGAGCTGTTGACAGTAACACACCCTCTATTCATAACGAATCCTACACCTTTTATACCATTTCTTGCTGCTGTTGATATTACCCGATACTCATCTGACCAGAAATCCTTGCCTTCCTTCCTCTTCACTTCACTGACCCCTACTATACCTAGATTGAGCCTTTGCATTTCCCTTTCCAGATTTTCTAGTTTTCCTACCACGTTCAAGCTTCTGACATTCCACGCCCCGACTCGTAGAACGTTATCCTTTCGTTGATTATTCAATCTTTTTCTCATGGTAACCTCCCCCTTGGCAGTCCCCTCCCGGAGATCCGAATGGGGGACTATTCCGGAATCTTTTGCCAATGGAGAGATCATCATGACACTTCTTCAGTTACAGGCCACATGTCCTGTCGATACACGTGTCTTTAATGCAGTGGTTTCCATTGCCTTCTGCATCCTCATGAGGTTGATCATTGCTGATTCTTCCGCTTTTAGGGGCAATTTCCCTCCCCTAGGACAAGAGAGTGCCCTGAACCTCTATCCGCTCCTCCGACCTCTTTGACAAGGCCGTTGGGAGAATGAGGCTGACTTCTTATGCCGGAAGTCTTCGGCCGCCAATGTTGATTATTTATCAACATTTAGGCAGTGGCGGGGACCGGACACGGGACCGAAGACGATTCGATTATGAATCAAAGACGCTACCCCCAGACCCCTTGTAACACTAACCAAAACGGCTTAGCTGTGCTGGTACTGCGAACGGCTGGAAGCTAGGGGGAACTACAGCCGTAATTTTTACCGAGGGCATGCAGCTATACTGTATGGTTAAATGATGATGGCGTCCTCTTGGGTAAAATATTCCGGAGGTAAAATAGTCCCCCATTCGGATCCCCAGGCGGGAACTACTCAAGAGGACGTCGTTATCAGGAGAAAGAAAACTGGCGTTCTACGGACAGTAGTGTGGAATGTCAGATCCCTTAATCGGTCAGGTATGCTAGAAAATTTAAAAAGGGAAATGGATACGTTAAATTTAGATATAGTGGGAATTACTGAAGTTCGGTGGCAGGAGGAACATGACTTTTGGTCAGGTGAATAGAGGGTTATAAATAGAAAATCAAATAGGGGTAATGCAGGAGCAGGTTTAATCATGAATAAAACTAGTAGTGCGAGTTAGCTAATAAAAACAGCATAGTGAAAGCATTATTGTGGCCAGGATAGACACGAAGCCCACGCTTACTATCGTAGTACAAGTTTATATGCCAACTAGCTCTGCAGATGACGAAGAAATTGATGAAATGTATGACGAGATAAAAGAAATTATTCAAATAGTGAAAGGAGACGAAAATTTTTATAGTCATGGGTGACTGGAATTCGAGAGCAGGAAACGGCAGAGAAGGAAACATAGTAGGTGAATATGGATTGGGGTTAAAAAATGAAAGAGGAAGCCGTCTGGTAGAATTTTGCTCAGAGCATATCATAGCTAACACTTGGTTCAAGAATCGTGAAAGAAGACTGTATACATGGAAGAAGCCTGGAGATACTGGAAGGTCTCAGATAGATTATGTAATGGTAAGACAGAGATTCAGGAACCAGGTTTTAAATTTTAAGACATTTCCTGGGGCAGTTGCGGACTCTGACCACAATCTATTGGTTATGAACTGTAGATTAAAACTGAAGAAACTGCAAAAAGGTGCGAATTTAAGGAGATGGGACCTGGATAAACTGACTAAACCAGAGGTTGTACAGAGTTTCAGGGAGAGCATAAGGGAACAATTGACAGGAATGAGGGAAAGAAATACAGTAGAAGAAGAATGGGTAGCTTTGAGGGATGAAGTAGTGAAGGCAGCAGAGGATCAAGTAGGTAAAAAGACGAGGGCTAATAGAAATCCTTGGGTAACAGAAAATATATTGAATTTAATTGATGAGAGGAGAAAATAAAAATTAAGTAAATGAAACAAGCAAAAAGGAATACAAACGTCTCAAAAATGAGATCAACAGGAAGTGCAAAATTGCTAAGCGGGCATGGCTAGAGGGCAAATGTAAGGATGTAGATGTTTATCTCACTAGGGGTAAGATAGATACTGCTTACAGGAAAATTAAAGAGACCTTTGGAAAAAAGAGAACCACTTGTATGAATATCAAGAGCTCATATGGAAACCCAGTTCTAAGTAAAGAAGGGGAAGCTGAAAGTTGGAAGGAGTATCTAGAGGATCTATACAAGGGCGGTGTACTACAGGACAATATTATGGAAATGTAAGAGGATGTAGACGAAGATGAAATAGGAGATATGATATTGCGTGAAGAGTCTGACAGAGCACTGAAATACCTAAGTCGAAACAAGGCCCCGAGAGTAGACGACATTCCATTCTACTGACAGCTTTGGGAGAGCCAGTCCTAACAATACTCTACCATCTGGTTAGCAAGATGTATGAGAGAGACGAAATACCCTCAGACTTCAAGAAGAATATGATAAATCCAATCCCAAAGAAAGCAGGTGTTGACATGTGAGAATTACCGAACTATCAGTTTAATAAACCACGGATGCAAAATACAAACACGAATCTTTTACAGACGAATGGAAAAACGGGTAGAAGCCGACCTCGGGGAAGATCAGTTTGGGTTCCGTGGAAATGTTGGAACGCATGAGGCAATACTGACCCTGCGACTTATCTTAGGAAATAGATTAAGGAAAGGCAAACCGACGTTTCTAGCATTTGTAGACTTAGAGATAGCTTTTGACAATGTCGACGGGAATACTCTCTTTCAAATTCTGGAGGTGGCAGCGGTAAAATACAGGGAGCAAAAGGCTATTTACAATTTGTACAGAAACCAGATAGTAGTCATAAGAGTCGAGGGGCATGAAAGGGAAGCAGTGGTTTGGAAGGGAGTGAGACGGAGTTGTAGCCTATCCCCGATGTTATTCAGTCTGTATATTGAGCAAGAAGTAAAGGAAACAAAAGAAAAATTTGGAGTAGGAATTAAAATCCATGGAGAAGAAATAAAAACTTTGAGGTTCACGGTGACATTGTAATTCTGTCAGAGACGGCAAAGAACCTGTTAGAGCAGCTGAAAGGAATGGACGGTGTCTTGAAAGGAGTGTGTAAGATGAATATCAACAAAACCGAAACGAGGATAATGGAATGTAGTCGAATTAAATCGCGTGATGCTGAGTTAATTACATTACGAAATGAGACGCTTAAAGTAGTAAATGAGTTTTGCTATTTGGGGAGCAAAATAACTGATGATGGTCGAAGTAGTGAGGATATAAAACGTAGACTGTCTATGGCAAGGAAAGCGTTTCTGAATAAGAGAAATTTGTTAACATCGAGTATAGATTTAAGTGTCAGGAAGTCGTTTTTGAAAGTATCGGGTGATTAAAGAGTCAGTATAAATTTGAAAACTTAATAAACCACGGTATAATATAGATAGAGAGGTAAAAATTGACACATATGCTTTGAATGACATGTGGTTTCATTAGAACAAAAAAAAGGAAAAAAACGAAGTATAGCTAGACGCTTGAAAGATCTCTTGCGCGTGTCGTTTGGTGATGATCGTGTGCTCAGCCGCCACTTTCGTCATGCCCGACCTTATTCCGTGCGATTATTGTCTTTGGGGTTACCTGAAGTCGCAAGTGTATCGTGATCGACCGACATCTCTAGGGATGCTGAAAGACAACATCCGACGCCAACGCCTCACCATAACTCCGGACATGCTTTACAGTGCTGTTCACAACATTATTCCTCGACTACAGCTATTGTTGAGGAATGATGGTGGACATATTGAGCATTTCCTGTAAAGAACATCATCTTTGCTTTATCTTACTTTGTTATGCCAATTACTGCTATTCTGATCAGATGAAGCGCCATCTGTCGGACATTTTTTGAACGTTTGTATTTTTTTGGTTCTGATGCAACCCCATGTCATTCCAAGCATGTGTGTCAATTTGTACCTCTCTATCTACATTATTCCGTGATTTACTCAGTTTTCAAATTTATACTGAATTTTTGATCATCTGGCATTTGTATGGAGTGTAGCCGTGTATGGAAGTGAAACATGAACGATAAATAGTTTGGACAAGAAGAGAATAGAAGCTTTCGAAATGCGGTGCTACAGAAGAATGCTGAATATTAGATGGGTAGAGGTATTGAATAGAATTGGGGAGAAGAGGAGTTTGTGGCACAACTTGGGTAGAAGAAAGGATCGGTTGGTAGGACATGCTCTGAGACATCAAGGGATCACCAGTTTAGTATTGGAGGGCAGCGTGGAGGGTAAAAATCGTAGAGGGAGACCAAGAGATGAATACACTAAGCCGATTCAGAAGAATGTAGGTTGCAGTAGGTACTGGGAGATGTAGAAGCTTGCACAGGATAGAGTAGCATGGAGAGCAGCATCAAACCAGTCTCTGGACTGAAGACCACAACAACAACAGTAGGAATGAGGAGGGGAACGACTAACTGAGTTCTGCCGCAAAGTTCAGATGATAATAATCGAATACTCTGTTCAAGAATCACAAGAGGGGGAGGTATACTCGGAAAATGTCCGGAGATACATGAAGATTTCAGTTAGATTAGATCATGGGCAGGCAGAGATTCCGGAATCAGACACTGGAATGTAAGGCATACTCAGTAACAGATACAGACACGGATCACAGTTCGGTAATGGAAGAATTAACGCGCAACGGGGTGGGATGCTTAAGTACTGAGAAACGAAGAGATACGCTTGAAGCTCGGAGACTATAGGTACTGCGATAATGAAAAGCTCAGTAGGCTGTTCAATTGAAGAGTCATCGACATCTCTCAAAATGGCGATCGCAGAAGCTGGAAAGACAAACTTAGGCACAAGGGAGATAACTGCGAAGAAACTGTGTATAACAGATGAAATATTTCAGTTGATCGAGGAAGAAGGAAGTACGAAAATGTTCAGGGCAGTTCAGGAGTACACAAATACAAGTCACCTAGCAATGAAGTAAATAGTGAGTGCAGGGAAGCTAAGGCGAAATAACTGTAAAAGAAAGTGAAAAATCGAAAAAGAAATGGTTGTCGAAAGGACTTACTCAGCATGTAGAAAAGTCAGACCACCTTCGGTGAAATTAAAAGCAAGGGCGGAACATTAAAAATGCAGAGGAGAGAGCGGATAGGGGGAAACAGTACATTGAAGATCTCTGTGAGGGGCAGGACTTACTTGATGACGTTACAGAAAAAGGATCAGGAGTCGATGAGGAAGCGATAGGGCTTCCAGTATTAGAATCAGAATTTATATGAACTTTGGAAGACAAACTCAAATAAAGCAACAGGGATGGACAACATTCCATCGGAATTTCTAAAGTCACTGGGGAAGTGGCAACAAAACGATTATTCATGTTGGTGTATATAGTGTATCAGACTAGCGATATACCATCATATTTTTGGAAAATATTCATCCACACAATTCCCAAGACTGAAAGAGCGACAATTCTCGCACAATCAGCTTAACAGATCATGCGTTCATATTGCTGATGATGAAAGTGAAATACAGAACAATGGAAAAGAAAATTGAGGATCTGTTAGATGACGACGTGTTTGGCCTTAGGAAAGCTAAAGCCACCAGAGAGACAGTTCTGACGTTGCGGTTGATAATGGAAGCAACCTGAAGAAAAATCAAGACACATTTATAGCATTTATCGACCTGAAAATGATTTCGACAGTGTAAAATAGTGCAAGATTTTCGGAATCCTGACAAAAATATGGGTAAGGTATAGGTAAAGACAGGTAATATAGTAGATGTACAAGAAACAAGAGGAAACAATAAGAGTGAAGAACGAAAGGCACTAATTAAAAAGAGTGTAAGACAGGGACGTATTTTTCGCCCTGCTTTTCAATCTGTATGTCGAAGAACCAATGACGGAAATAAAAGAAAGGTTCTAGAGTGGAAATGAAATTCTAGGTGGAGGGACATCAATACTAAGAGTCGCTGATGACATTGCTGTCCTCAGTGAAAGTGAAGAAAAATAACCCAACCTGTTGTCTGCAATGAACACTCTAATGAGTAGAGAATACGAATTGAGAGTAAGTCGAAGAAAGATGAAAGTAATGAAAAGTAGCAGAAATGAGAACAGTGACAAACTTATCCTGATTGGTGATCACAGCTTTGTATGGCAGTGAGACATGAACTGTGGGAAAACCGGAAAAGAAGAGAACCGAAGCATTTGAGGTGTGGTACTACATAATAATGTTGAAAATAAGGTGGACTGATGCTGTAAGGAATGAGGAGCTCTCCGTAGAAGGAAAGGACTATACGGAAAACACTGCCAAAAAGAAGGAACAGGATGATAGGACATCCATCAGGGAATAATTTCTGTGACACTAGAGAGAGTTGTAGAGGGTAAAAACTGTAGAGGAAGACAGGGGTTGGAATACACCCAGCAAATAGTTGGGGTCTCAGGTGGCAAGTGCTACTCTGAGATAAGAGGAATTCGTGGAGGGCTGTATCAAAACAGTCAGAAGACAAAAAGAAAAAAAAAAAGGAAAAAAAAGAGTGGAGTATGTAGTCAATCATTCTGCTGTGGGTGCAGAAGTTGATGTTTTAGCGAAGCACGCTGCATCTGCAGGAACTGTTCTCGATTTGAAATTATCGTATACAGACTACTTACGTCAAGAGCCACGGAAAACGGCACTGGCGAGATATATGAAATGTGTTCCAACAAGCAATAGGTGGATATTAATCAGCATTAGAGACTTAATTACTACAAGTCTGTTTACAAAGACGCATTGGGATCAATCTATGATTTCCACCATGATTCGACTCCGCTTTAACCACAGCTCATTCGCTATACATCTGTATAGAATCAACATTTACAGTTCAGCTGCATGTGACAGTTATTCTGAGTCAAAAGGTGACGTAAGTCACATTATTTTCACTTTAAATTTGACAATGAAAGACCGAAATTTCCGGACATTGATGAGTATGGGTTACCTCCTTCCTCAATGAGCGTATTCTCTTTTCGTTTCTGGAGACATTCGCCTGTATAAAGTAATTGTCACTTTTCTTGTATACGGAAAAAATATGTATCACTTATTATTAAATTTAAGTAGTGTGAACTGATAACATAAATATATCTAGTTTACGTATCATTCTATTGGTTAAACATTTGTTGTAGGAAAAAATTGACGACTCGAGATTTCAACTCTATGAATATGCAATTATGCATTTTCTGTATACAACTATGTATTCCGTGTATACAGTTGTTCTCGAAGCCTAATAGAGTACAACTCTGTAGGTCAAATAAAACAAACGTTATCAATCAATCTGCAACAAGTATTGTTAGTTCCGACTCACTCGGGTATGTTCTACTTACGTCAGCTTTCATATTAAAGCTTCTGTGTTCATGCTCAAGGCAACAGTGAGAAAATAATGTAATTCTAACTTAAGAGTACAGGGTCTTGTAGAGCTAACTACATACACCATGTCTGTTTCATGTTCTGAATTGCACTAAAAATACTGTCAGTGTACCTGGTAACGAAAGGAAACTTATGAGCTGGACGGACAACTGTTGTGTGGAAAACAAAAACTGTGTAGTTTATATATTAGAAAAGCTCAAGAAGATAGTTAAGTGTTGTGTATCTGATGATTTAGAAGAAGTAATTACTTCAGCACGCCCTTCTTTACCAATCAACACGTTCAGAATAGAGGAAAAGGACTTTATTCAGTTCCAGGCAGCTGCTGTTTAAGTCATCAACACAATAAAGCTACATATATGTTTTGCTGCACAAATCAAAATCACCTCACCTGCAACAGTACACATGAAGAGGACATTTAGTGGTATTGAACAGTGAGAAAGTGTAAACATCATAAAGAAGGCAAAACTGTTGACTATTTCATTCACATCTAACTTTCACCAGTTCAAAAGATTTCACGATTGTCTGCTCAAAAGAGGACATGCTAGCTATGGTATCCTTTATACCACTTCGCCATCGGCATCTCTTTACTGATTTGTTTAATGATACTGTGCAAACTGATATTTTTTGTTTTGTGCTGTTTACACGTCTTACTTGATCTGAATAAGGTAACTTGTAAGACACCTTCTGCTCTCAAGTTCTTAATTTTCTTTATTTGGAAAATTCAATGTCATTTTCTTTCACCTCGCAGTGTAGTTTATATTTCCTGGATGATAATAAATGTTTAATACTACAAGAACGTGCGGGCTAATTTCGTATGTCATACAATATTGGTTCTTGTTATATGTCAAAACTAGACTTTTGGTCCTTAGCAAGTTTGGAATGTTAGATCTACAATTGGTCAACTATTGTCGCTACGTCACTGGATCGGTGAATGGGCCGCTGATTTCCGCCCGGGAAGGGAGCAGTATCTGCAGTGCCCCCACTAATTGGCTTTAATGACGTTGCCCCGTGATATTAGCTGCCATTGTGATGGCTATCTGTACTACAACGCTGCGCGCAATTGCCTTCTGAATGACACTACGACAAATGTTTCCGAATTGTCTGAGTAAATAGGAACAGAGCACATTGTCCATTCTAATATTTCAGTCACTTGTAAAATTCATTTATAGATAAAGTGCGCCCTTTCTGAACTTCGTTTATTCCAGAGCATGGTCAATGGTCCTGCTTTAATGCCAGCTGTTTCAACACGTAGTCATCGATGTTTTTCTTTAATAGTGGTTGTCCACCGCAGTACAGCCATCCATCGCGCCTACATACGACGGTGGTTTGATAAATCTGGTACCTTACTTCTAGATATAGTCTGCTTTGAGGAATATACACTTGGTCCAGCGATCCTCCAGCGTTTTCATCCCACCGGAAAAATAGAATCTGTCAAACTCTGCAAAACACTCGTTGTCTGCAGCTGTCGCTTCTTTATTTGATGAGTAATTCTCCCCAGCAAGTCGAAGTTTCAACTTAGGGAACAGAAAGAAGTCTGGTGAACAGCGTGGAAGAGGAATCAGTTCAGATCCCAGTTCATGCACTTTCACCTTTGTTACCGCTGATGTATGGGATGGTGCATTATCCTGGTGAAAGAGCACTTTTTTTCTCGCCAATCTTAGTCTTTTTTCAGCCAACGCAAATTTCAAACGATCCAGCAATGAAGCATAATAGGGTCCATTAACGGTTCTGACTGTTTCTAATTAATCTGTGAGGATTATTCCTTAGGATTCCCAAAAAGCAGTGGCCATCACGTTACCAGCTGACAAAACGGTCTTTAAATTATTCATTGAACTTTCGCCAGCCTTTGTCCGTTGTTCTGACTGCCGTTTTGACTCTGGCGTGTAATGATGGATCCAGGTGTCACTAACTGCGAGAAATCGGCTTAAAAAGTCCTGCGGGTTGTGATTAAACATCACCAGACATTCTGTCGACGTAATGTGCTGGACGCGCTTTTGGTCGATTGTGAGCAATTGTGGCACCCACCTCGCACACAGCTTCTTCGTAGCCAATTCTCCACCTTTCTGCTTTCCCTTCTTTGGTCAGGACTGGGTTTCCATTTGAGCTCTTGATATTCATACAAGTAGTTCTCTTTTCTCCAAAGGTTTCTTTAATTTTCCTGTAGGCAGTATCTATCTTAGCCCTACTGAGATAAGCCTCCACATCCTTACATTTGTCCTCTAGTCATCCCTGCTTAGCCATTTTGCACTTCCTGTCGATCTCATTTTTGAGGCGTTTGTATTCCTTTTTGCCTGCTTCATTTATTGCGTTTTTATGTTTCCTCCTTTCAACAATTAAATAAAATATTTCTTCTGTTACCCAAGGATTTCTACTAGCCCTCGTCTTTTTACCTACTTGATCCTCTGCTGCCTTCACTACTTCATCCCTCAGAGCTACCCATTCTTCTTCTACTGTACTTCTTTCCCCCACTGCTGTCAATTGTTCCCTTATGCTCTCCCTGAAACTCAGCACAACCTCTGGTTTAGTCAGTTTATCCAGGTCCCATCTCCTTAAATTCCCACCTTTTTGCAGTTTCTTCAATTTAATCTGCAGTTCATGACCAATAGATTGTGGTCAGAGTCCACATCTGCCCCTGGAAATGTCTTACAATTTAAAACCTGGTTCCTAAATCTCTGTCTTACCATTATATAATACATCTGATACCTTTTAGCATCTCCGGGATTCTTCCATGTATACGACCTTCTTTTAATCACATTAATTTTAGTTCAATGGCATGGAATTAATCATATTTGGTATTGAAAATTTGCTCTCAGGTCGTTACGGTTTAGCGTCAACCAAATGTGATGAAATTTCATTTATGTATGTCGGGAAGATTTCGGTTGGTTATCAGGTGAATGCCGATACTGAAAACCGCCTTCCAACGAGGATATTTCAACAAACAGTGTGATACAAAAATTACATGTCCACCTCCTTATCATCGGACTCAATTCTTTTTTCAACTACAATTTTCCTTGCTGTGGAAACAGGTGGAACACTGAGAGTGCCAAATCTAATGAAGATACCGGAAATCTTTGATTCGTATTTCGGTGCCCTTAGTTATCCTACTTCAAATGAACATTTCCGAGCAGATTCCCCGTTGAGTGAGTTCTTATCATTTGTATTCCAGACCTCTTCGCACGTGCTTTTTCATTCTGATAGTCGAGAATACTTGATCGGTATTCGCCAGTTATTGTTTTCCCTCTGCTAAGTTATCGACAAGAAGAATACTCATTACGTTCCCAAAGAAGGTGCTCTAACCTTTTGGTAAATGAAATCAACACCGACTTTTCTTTGGCGTACGGCCATAGCTCCAAACAATGGTTTAGGCTGTTCTGTTACTGGCGGAAATCAGCGGAAGAAAGTGTTACGATTAGGGTAGCGATAAACAGGCGCACAGAATAAGTTGGGATCCTTTTAAAATGATCTAAATGAAGCTGAGAAATTCGTTTTCCCGTTCGTAATCAGAATTCAAAAAAATGGAACACCCGTCTTCCATAAAAATTTCTTATACTTAGCTCTTCATGTAAGATGTACCACACTCTTTTTTCCTGATGTGTCCTTTCATTTCAATACATCATGTAATTTTTCGGCGGGTTGGGGTTTAATTTCTCGCGTCTACCCGTCGTTGTCACTTACCTCAAAACGCCTAATACCTACAATTACTGAGCCCGCGCAACTCTAGTTATGAAAGAAAGTTCTGTAGAAATATTGTCATCCAGTTTTATCGAGCAGTAAGAAAATGGATTGGCTTCTGAAAAATAAAGTCCGAAATTTCCACTCAATAATGTTTCTTTTGTCCTTGATAACCAAAGAAAAGGTACAACTCAGTCCACATTTAAACTATTGGCTATTTCCTTTCATTTCACGATTCACACACACATTACACACGCACATCAGCCAGAAATCTGTCCAAACCCGAACCACATTAAACAACGTATAGATCTTAAATTAAATTTTCCCTGAGCCATTGTAGTCTCTAATTTATCTACGATGATGTTGGAAGCTGAAGAAGTGAATTAAATTTTGTGCTGCAGCCAGGACTCGCAACTAGGTCTTCTTGCTTAGTAGGTAGATATGCTGACCATTACACGACCGCAACATTATGGTTAACAGAGCTGCACAAACTACCCCAATCAAATACCCTCCCCAGCACAAACTCCAACTCACATCTCCCCTTACATTGTCACTATTTCCAGGGCTCTCCGACGTTGGAATAGCACCACAGCACTGGACGTAATGGGGAAGTGCTGTACTACATGTGATCGTATAGGGAAAAGTTAATTTAAGATCTATAGGATCACATGTGGGCTTCGTGCCAATCTTGGCCACAATAATGCGTTCACTATGCTGTTTGTAGTAGCTTACCCGCACTCCTACTTATTTATTCATTATTAAACCGACTCCTGCATTACCCCTATTTGATTTTGTATTTATAACCCTGTATTGGCCTGACCAAAGTTCTTGTTCCTCCTGCCTGCGAACTTCACTAATTCCTACTACATCTAACTTTAAACCTATCCATTTCCCTTTTTAAATTTTTTAACCTACCTGCTCGATTAAGGGATCTGACATTCCACGCTCCGATCCCTAGAACGCCAGTTTTCTTTCTCCTGATAGGAAGGAAAAGGGAGAGAAGGAAACGTAGTAGGTGAATATGGATTGGGGCTAAGAAATGAAAGAGGAAGCCGCCTGATAGAATTTTGCACAGAGCACAACTGAATCATAGCTAACACTTGGTTCAAGAATCATAAAAGAAGGTTGTATACATGGAAGAAGCCTGGAGATACTGACAAGTTTCAGATAGATTATATAGTGGTAAGACAGAGATTTAGGAACCAGGTTTTAAATTGTAAGACATTTCCGGAGGCAGATGTGGACTCTGAACACAATCTGTTGGTTATGGACTGTAGATTAAAACTGAAGAAACTGCAAAAAGGTGCGAATTTAAGGAGATGGGACCTGGATAAACTGACTAAACCAGAGGTTGTACAGAGTTTCAGGTAGAGCATAAGGGAACTATTGACAGGAATGGGGGAAAGAAATACAGTAGAAGAAGAATGGGTAGCTTTGAGAGATGAAGTAGTGAAGGCAGCAGAGGATCTAGTAGGTAAAAAGACGAGGGCTCGTAGAAATCCTTGGGTAACAGAAGAAATATTGAATTTAATTGATGAAAGGAGAAAATATAAAAATCCAGTAAATGAAGCAGGCAAAAAGGAATACAAACGTCTCAAAAATGAGATCGACAGGAAGTGCAAAATGGCTAAGCAGGCATGGCTAGAGGACAAATGTAAGGATGTAGAGGCTTATCTCAGTAGGGGTAAGATAGATACTGCTTACAGGAAAATTAAAAAGACCTTTGGAGAAAAGAAAACTACTTGTATGAATATCAAGAGCTCAAATGGAAACCCAGTCCTGACCAAAGAAGGGAAAGCAGAAAGGTGGAAGGAGTATATAGAGGGTCTATACAAGGGCGATGTACTCGAGATCAATATTTTGGAAGTGGAAGAGGATGTAAATGAAGATGAAATAAGAGATACGATACTGCGCGAAGAGTTTGACAGAGCACTGAAAGACCTGAGTCGAAACAAGGCCCCGGGACTAGACAACATTCCATTAGAACTACTGACAGCCTTGGGAGAGCCAGTCCTGACAAAACTCTACCATCTGGTGAGCAAGATGCATGAGACAGGCGAAATATCCTGAGACTTCAAGAAGAATATAATAATTCCAATCCCAAAGAAAGCAGGTGTTGACAGATGTGAAAATTACCGAACAATCAGTTTAATAAGTCACGAATGCAAAATACTAACGCGAATTCTTTACAGACGAATGGAAAAACTGGTAGAAGCCAACCTCGTGGAAGATCAGTTTGTATTCCGTAGAAATATTGGAACATGTGAGGCAATGCTGACCCTACGACTTATCTCAGAAGGTAGATTAAGGAAAAGCAAACCTACGTTTCTAGCATTTGTAGACTTAGAGAAAGCTTTTGACGATGTTGACTGGAATACTCTCTTTCAAATTCTGAAGGTGGCAGGGATAAAATACAGGGAGCGAAAGGCTATTTACAATTTGCACAGAAACCAGATGGCACTTATAAGAGTTGAGGGGTATGAAAGGGAAGCAGTGGTTGGGAAGGGAGTGAGACAGGATTGTAGCCTATCCCCGATGTTATTCAATCTGTATATTGAGCAAGCAATAAAGGAAACAAAAGAAAAGTTCGGAGTAAGTATTAAAATCCATGGAGAAGAAATAAAAACTTTGAGGTTCGCCGATGACATTGTAATTCTGTCAGAGACAGCAAAGGACTTGGAAGAGCAGTTGAACGGAATTGACAGTGTCTTGAAAGGAGGGTATAAGATGAACATCAACAAAAGCAAAACGAGGATAATGGAATGTAGTCGATTTAAGTCGAGTGATGCTGAGGGAATTATATTAGGAAATGAGACACTTAAAGTAGTAAAGGAGCTTTGCTATTTGGGGAGCAAAATAACTGATGACGGTCGAAGTAGAGAGTATATAAAATACGGACTGGCAATGGCAAGGAAAGCGTTTCTGAAGAAGTATAGATTTAAGTGTCAGGAAGTCGTTTCTGAAAGTATTTGTTTGGAGCTTAGCCATGTATGGAAGTGAAACATGGACGGTGACTAGTTTGGACAAGAAGAGAACAGAAGCTTTCGAAATGTGGTGCTACAAAAGAATGCTGAAGATTAGATGGGTAGATCACATAACGAAGGAGGTACTGCATAGGATTGGGGAGAAGAGAAGTTTGTGGCACAACTTGACTAGAAGAAGGGATCGGTTGGTAGGACATGTTCTGAGGCATCAAGGGATCACCAATTTAGTATTGGAGGGCAGCGTGGAGGGTAAAAATCGTAGAGGGAGACCAAGAGATGAAGAAGCTTGCACAGGATAGAGTAGCATGGAGAGCTGCATCAAACCAGTCTCAGGACTGAAGACCACAACGACAGGACCACATGTAGTACAAAACTTCCCCATTGCGTCCAATGCTGGGGTGCTAATCCAATATCGGAGAGCCCTGGTAATAGGGACAATATAAGGGGAGATGTGAATTGGAGTTTGTGTTTGGGAGGGTGTTTGACGTGGATAGTTCATGCAGCTTCGTTGACCAAAATGCTGCGGTGGTGTAATGGTCAGCGTATCTGCCTAGTCAGCACGAAGTCCCGGGATCGAGTCCCGGCAATAATACACATTTTAATGCACTTCTTCAGCTTCCACCGTGATTGTAAACTAAACAACGTTTTAACAGCCATTAATTTTACTCCAGCTGACTATCTGGCTGCTCTGTTACAATAGCAATCATACCTAGACATACGTCATCAGCAAAGTGGATAAATTCCCTAGGATCATTTTTCCACTACAAGCATATGTAATTCTTGCACGTTACTTAAGACTGAATATAATGCAATATTGAAATTTGACGAACGTCCCACATACACTCTCTCATTTACTCACAGGCTCACATAACACATAATAAAATAAATATCTATTTTAATTGTTCTTTCTGAAGTTATGCAAGATTTCATATTACAAAAATTGTAAGATATTTAAAAATTTTAAATTAAATTTCAGTTAAATAATTCTATACCCTAATACTTCAGGTGAGTATATCAGTCGACAACCAAAAACACGTCACAAATGTTCCCAGGTGAATTTCCTTTCGTAAGCGTAGTTTTTCTAACTTTCAAGTAAATTTTTCTATGTTCGAAAATATGCCCGCTGGAAAGCTGAGATTTTCGTACCACCTTCCTATTAATAACAAAGTGCAGTATACAGATTTTGAAAGCGATTGCACAAAAACTACTATCCGTTATTTAGATTCTTATAGGCAGCGAACGTACCCGTTCAGTAAGAGACATTCAATAGCTTTCCCATGCCAGGCATTACAGATGCACGTGTGTCTCCTGGTCTCCCGGGTAGGCCGCTAGATGTCAGCCTCCGAAGTTACATACAGCAAGCTATCCTAAAACAAACGTTGGCTCGGAAGAACTTCCGACGCTACAGTTTCTTGACGGTTACATAGGTCTTTTTTTTTTGTATTTTGGGATGCATTTCCCATGGGTTATTTTCAAGAGAAGCGTAACTGTATTTAAATTCATCGCCAACATCGTTATCTGTCGAAAATGAGGGAGCAGGCCACACACCTTCACCGACTTTGGACGAATTTCATCGGTTATAAACAGCGCGATACAAAGAGTTTAGAAACGGCGCAATGTTCCATTTTGTTTCCCGAACGACTCATACTCAAATATTTTGAAAATCCATATAATGAACGCGTTTCTACGGAGCAATTTGACACATGATATATATTACTATGCAGCATGAACAAAAATGGCGAAACCAAAATGTCGTTCCTATAAACCTCAACTTAGTGCCATACAGAGAAAACTTCGCGTTGACTTTGTAACCGTTTAGTATAGTATCGTCTCTCCACGCAGCAATCGGCCATCCATCGCAAATCGTCCAACAAGTGATGTTCGTCTTCGTTCGCACGTAATCACGATTCCAACTGCTTTTACCTTCATCTATCTAGGGAAACCACGGAAAACCTAAATCTGGGGATATGAACCTCCGTCATTCCACGTTTGAATCCAGTGTGTTCCCTCTGCGGCAGCTCGCTTAGTCCAGCTGTCATCTCTCTCACTTAGAGTACTAATTGCCGTTCAGTTCTCATTTATGATGCACATCTCGTAAGTACAAATGTCACACGAGGATACCAGCGATTCTGATTCCTTTTGTTTGAAGTATTGTTCAGTACTGCTGTTATCACTGCATTCTCAAATTTCATTACAGCATTACGCTTACATAGTCATTTTTTTCATTTCCGTAATTTGTAGAAAATGTTGATCGTCTTTCATGGTAAAGCTCCATGCTAGCAGGAACTATGATGCCAAATGTCGATAGTTGCAGTCGCATGGGCGCAGCTTTCTGACACGTCCACAACAAAGCCATTTGCAAGCTTACAAGCCTGTTGTGATCGAAATCCGTCAATTTTTTATGATGCATTGTGTATCGCAGATGGTGTATGCTGTGGCGGAATAAAAGTTTCCCTCGATTCAATCAGTTTTTGCTTCTAGCACTCACATGAGGTTTCCCCTCCACTACGCTAAAAATTACACGTTAACGTATAGATGCAGTTCCCAATACGTGTTCCACAACAAGTTCTACGAAAGCATCCAAAATGGAATTTACAGACAAATACATCCCGTTACACAGACCACTGGAATAAATAAAACTAATACGTCGGACATTGGGAAACGAGCGTCTCAAATATCTTGCAAATTAGTAAAAAAACGTGTTCTATAGCAAGTGGCCATATGTTCGAGCTCATGATTTTGACTATACTACGGACCATTTAAAAACGAATGTCTCTGAGTTTTCAAATGGTACCGTAAGACCACAGGTGAAATTTGTAATTACCATCGCTAGAGCACTCATGAAGTTTCAATACCACCACTAAATCTCTTTAGTGAGGAAAATTACTGGTGGGCTTTTTCCAGTTGCGCACGCAAAAAAGTGAATCTACAAGGTGAAGTGTGCTCTCCGTCTTCATTATCAGTGTTCATCTTCCAAAGAGGACAAATATTCGTCGGTAGAATTCAGCCCCCTTAGCTGAGTGGTCAGCGAATCTGACTGCCATGCAGCGGGCTCGGATTCGATTCCCGGCTGGGTCAAAGATTTTCTCCTCTCGGGGACGGTGTTGTGCTGTCCTCATCATCATTTTATCATCTTCGAGACGTAAGTCGCCTAATGTGGCGTGAACTAAAAATACTTTCCGATGTGGAAACTCCCGACCATCAATGCATAAGATATCTCATTATTTTGTCGGTAAAATAAACTTGCCTCGCCATGCATCAGGAAAGTCGAAGGCAGACCGTATAAGATAGGCAACAAAAATTTTGGGATTGTTTTATCAAAGACCAAATAAAAAAACGTAGAACTGATATTACAGCGAACATCTGGCTAGGGTCACTAATGTTCAAACCATTTGGAGCACAGCTGGTCCTGGTTCTACGCAAAACTAATGAATAAAGCGCCCGATGTGATCAACACGAGGAAGAAGGTGACAGGTTTCTACAATGTGCAACTTTTAGCAACTAGGTGATATTCCACAAAAACAGGCAAGTTAGTACATCTACATCTACATGACTACTCTGCAATTCACATTTAAGTGCTTGACAGAGGGTTCGTCGAACCACAATCATACTATCTCTCTACCATTCCACTCCCGAACAGCGCGCGGGTAAAACGAACACCTAAACCTTTCTGTTCGAGCTCTGATTTCTCTTATTTTATTTTGATGATCATTCCTACCTATGTAGGTTGGGCTCAACAAAATATTTTCGCATTCGGAAGAGAAAGTTGGTGACTGAAATTTCGTAAGTAGATCTCGCCGCGACGAAAAAGTTTGCTTTAATGACTTCCACCCCAATTCGCGTATCATATCTACCACACTCTCTCCCCTACTACGTGATAATACAAAACAAGCTCCCCTTTTTTGCACCCTTTCGATGTCCTCCGTCAATCCCACCTGGCAAGGATCCCACACCGCGCAGCAATATTCTAACAGAGGACGAACGAATGTAGTGTAAGCTGTCTCTTTAGTGGACTTGTTGCATCTTCTAAGTGTCCTGCCAATGAAACGCAACCTTTGACTCGCCTTCCCCACAATATTATCTATGTGGTCTTTCCAACTGAAGTTGATCGTAATTTTAACACCCAGGTACTTAGTTGAATTGACAGCCTTGAGAATTGTACTATTTATCGAGTAATCTAATTCCAACGGATTTCTTTTGGAACTCATTTGGATCACCTCACACTTTTCGTTATTTAGCGTCAACTGCCACCTGCCACACCATACAGCAATCTTTTCTAAATCGCTTTGCAACTGATACTGGTCTTCGGATGACCTTACTAGACGGTAAATTACAGCATCATCTGCGAACAACCTAAGAGAACTGCTCAGATTGTCACCCAGGTCATTTATATAGATCAGGAACAGCAGAGGTCCCAGGACGCTTCCCTGGGGAACACCTGATATCACTTCAGTTTTACTCGATGATTTGCCGTCTATTACTACGAACTGCGACCTTCATGACAGGAAATCACGAATCCAGTCGCACAACTGAGACGATACCCCATAGGCCCGCAGCTTGATTAGAAGTCGCTTGTGAGGAACGGTGTCAAAAGCTCTCCGGAAATCTAGAAATACGGAATCAACTTGAGATCCCCTGTCGATAGCGGCCATTACTTCGTGCGAATAAAGAGCTAGCTGCGTTGCACAAGAACGATGTTTTCTGAAACCATGCTGATTACGTATCAATAGATCGTTCCCTTCGAGGTGATTCATAATGTTTGAATACAGTATACGCTCCAAAACCCTACTGCAAACCGACGTCAATGATATAGGTCTGTAGTTAGATGGATTACTCCTACTACCCTTCTTAAACACTGGTGCGACCTGCGCAATTTTCCAATCTGTAGGTACAGATCTATCGGTGAGCGAGCGGTTGTATATGACTGCTAAGTAGGGAGCTATTGTATCAGCGTAATCTGAAAGGAACCTAATCGGTATACAATCTGGACCTGAAGACTTGCCCGTATCAAGCGATTTGAGTTGCTTCGCAACCCCTAAGGTATCTACTTCTAAGAAACTCATGCTAGCAGCTGTTCGTGTTTCAAATTCTGGAATATTCCATTCATCTTCCCTGGTGAAGGAATTTCGGAAAAACGCGTTCAATAACTCCGCTTTAGCGGCACAGTCGTCGGTAATAGTACCATCGGTACTGCGCAGCGAAGGTATTGACTGCGTCTTGCCGCTTGTGTACTTTACATACGACCACAATTTCTTCGGATTTTCTACCAAATTTCGAGACAATGTTTCGTTGTGGCCTCAGTAGCTGACGATCTGAAAATCGCTGAATAACACTTGAGCATTTGTCTCTTTCGTAAAGTAAATACCGTTGTAGGCATAACGTATTTTGGGACTATGTATTTCGAGTTTCTTTCTCAAATCATTGAAGATTTAAGAGCATCATTCGCTGACTATACGAAACGGCGCTCCATTGGCACTAATTTGTTTAACGATTTATCAATTAACCCAACCCCCCCCACCTCCACACACACACACACACACAGCTCGCGTAGGGAACCAACACTTGAGACTTCTGCCCCGACCCCTAAACTCTCATATTACATGCTGCGACTGTTTTTTGTGCATGTTACTTGGTAGAGGGGGGTGGGGGGGTGGAGAGGTCGCATTTAGGTAGGATTCTACTCTTCTAGCAACTCTGCATTAACTGAGTAATCGTGTGACGGGGATGAAGTGAGACATCCTTCAGCGATCGTAGTATGAGTTCCGCTAATGTTTGTGCAGGTGGTTCCTGTGCAAAACAACACGTTCTCATTCTCAGACTGATTCAAAATGGTTCAAATGGCTCTGAGCACTATGGGACGTAACTGCTGAGGTTATCAATCCCCTAGAACTTAGAACTACTTAATCCTAACTAACCTAAGGACATCACACACATCCGTGCCCGAGGCACGATTCGAACCTGCGACCGTAGCGGTCGCGCGGTTCCAGACTGTAGCGCCTAGAACCGCTCTGCCACACAGCCGGCTCTCAGACTGGGTAGTCCACTTCTCTGTTCTGAAGAGGCGGCTGCCTCAGCTTTCTCCCACCTGCTGAGCTCTGAGCTGCATAAGTCATGAACAAAAAATCCTCTGCCCACTTCAGTGCGGCCAGTCGCTGGTTCCTCACGGCCGCTCTGGAATCTTTCTCACACAACGTTAAAGAAGCTATTTGGTAAAACAATTTGATTATTTAGCATCTCCTATCACCATCTGTCAGCTTCAGTGTGAATTGCCTATCCTTTTTTTATGGTCATACTTGCTGTGATATTTCGAAATTAGGTAGTCCACCACATAGAATTCGAATTTTTTGCAATAAAAAATATGAGCCGTAACATGTCTACTCTTCATACGTGTTAGGTCGTCCATTACGATATATGAAATGTAGCTGTAATCTTGAAATTTTCTTTAAACTTGCAAGGAGATCTATATCTGCCTCCAGCCTCAAGTAAATGGACTGCATGTAGCACACTCACTTCTGCTCACATTTACAAACGAGGTGGTGAAAGTGGAATATTTTGCCATATAGTCAACATGCAAATCTCTGTTGTCTATTAAGATATACAATTAACCACAGATTGTTTCGATGAAATAATGCGATTATATTAAGGACCATCGATAGCTGGTGATATGACAGCCTGTATTGGTTTGCAGCAACGTTAGTGAAGAAATGACTTTTCAGAATCTATTGGCCTGACTTGTCGGCCTGAGTTGTCCTCAATTGCTTGTTTAATACTACACTGTTTCAGGATTCTGTCGCAACTGTTATTGCATTAGCATGTTAGTGACGTAACGTTGCATAAACGTCTCTGAATTTAGGCAAAAGAAACTAATTTTAACATGGAAACAAGAGCAATGTAGGCTTTACTCATTACTCGCCTCTGATGACGCTACTCTGAGAGAAAAAAAAAAGGTTTATCAGTCTTCTGATGCAATATCAGCTTGTGAATAACCATCAGCTGTTGAAGGCCGGCCGCAAGTAGTGAAACCCCCACCACTACCATTTTCCGCTTCCCTACGATGCCGTCTGCCCAGGTACAGGTCAATTTATTTTGTGTGCACTCTACTACTGGTTGTCCATGCAGTCTGAGAGTGTTTGCTGAACGTTTCTAAATGTTAATATCGGTACAATCAAATGTTAAGTTAGTGCATCAGCATATCATGTACTACTCATGAATTATAAACGTATAGATTTGAGTCCAGTCCCTTGAATCGTCCTGGTTACTATGGGCTGCATTTGAATTTTCAGTGCCCGCAGATGGTAAAGCAATTTGTGGCGGCAATTAGTTAAAATAGGAAGCAGATAAAAGATAAATAAAAGTAATATGAAAAATGTGCAATAAAATTTTACAAGCGTTTCATAAAGAAGAGAAAAGGGACACGTGATGTAATGGCAACTAAATACCACAAATAAACAGATCTATGAATTGGTAATAATTTGTCAGATAATTGCTGTGACGAAATCGAATATACGTTTTCCTTTCTTTGTTAACAACAAAAAAGTGATCACGTACAAAGAGTCTGACGTAAAGTTAAGATCACCTTCTTAGTAAAATAGTTTATTTTGTGTACTACACCAACGAAACGATACTTATTCATTCCTGAACAGAAAAGGAACTTACATCATAGCCTGTTAGAATAGGTGATTTTAACTAGGTTGCTAACTTGTTTTCACAAAACTCCTGAACCCGATATGTACAGAGTACCCAAATCATTATCGATGGCAGACGACACGATCAGTGTCGACGCCCTCCTTTAACGTGTGTTGTTTCTTAAGAGAACCTGTCTCTTGTAAGTAATCGTGATGAGTGTTTGTGTTGCTGGTAACTCTGAGAGGGACGGAAGGCATAGAGTGAAACATCGCATTCTAACAGACGGATCAACAACTGAGTCACATGTTTTTTCTTCATAAGGAACTGAAGAAAGGTTTGGCATTTAACCCGGGGCACTGGCGGGCTGATTTCTGTAACTGCAGCCAAAAATTCCCTCCCCCCCCCCCCCCCTTGCTGCCCAAATTCAGGGGACGAAAATACATTACCCTTTGTGAAAATTGCAGCTATAAGAAGGTTACCCGTGATCACAATGAAATTTATTCCGCCGATTAGGCACGTGATGAGAGTTACGTACCTCTATACAAACTTTGCCCGTGAGAAATCAGTGCAGCGTGAAGCCGTAAAGTACTGCAACCGGAGCTTCTGGACGTCGTGCGCAGTGGTCTCAAAGACGGTGTGGGTATACTGCTGAGAAAAAGGGGTAATAGAACTTTATTATGGTATATTGACAATTTTTGCTTTCGAACCGTCTAACTACAACTGAACGAAAAACAATTATGGCACGAAAATTGTACTTCCTTCAGTTGTAATTAGACGGCCAGAAAGTAAAAATTATCGATATACTGTAATTTTACACGCAGCTGAGGAATACCAGATCTTAAATGTTGAAGGGATCAGTGGTTGTGGGAGGAACAAAACGAGCAAGTTTCCGACCTATCATATTACCTATAAAATTACAATGAAATGAATACCCTTAGCTGCATACAGGCGTTGACCTAAGTCAATGGGGACAGTTGAAAATGTGTGCCCCGACCGGGCTCACCGGCCATTTGATGATCTTCTTCTGTGCGGATGCAGAAACAGCAAGAACTCTTACGGGAACCGGCAGCAAAGCCGCAGGTAATGAGTATGATGGGCGAGGGCACTATGAATATAGTGTGGGACAACAAGTTGTGAATGTAGGTCTCCCAGGAGGCGTGCCAGAGATAAGTCCCTGCAGTCGCACTACCCTCTGTGTCCTCGGTGGCTCATATGGATAGAGCGTCTGCCATATAAGCAGGATATTCCGGGTTCGGTCCCGGTCGGGTCACACATTTTCAACTGCCCCGTTGACTTATATCAACGCCCGTATGCAGCTAAGGGTATTCATTTCATTGTAATTTCATTTTATCGAGCTGTATGGTCATCGATCGGACATGTCCGAAAGAACAGATACCATCTTCACATATACATCCCAGATACTTTCGGTGGGACATGCCGGGCGAACGTGTGGGCGAAGAAAGCATCAGTACCCATAGTTCTTCTAAGGTGGCTTGCACGTTCCTCACCACATGTGTCGGGGCATTGTCCTGTTGAAATATGGCAAGTGGAACTGCCTACAGGAGGTCATTGCCTAGGTTTATAAAGTCACTTTAATGTAGCGGTTAGTGTTCAAACTGCCCACAGTACATAAAGGGCGAGATCGCATGTTACAGCCCATGGCGCCCCAAACCACTCGTCGTTTGTCCACTACTCCACTTAACAATACGGTCTGCGCTCACTATGGTAGCATATAACACATACCCATCTAACCTCCAATATTCTTCCGTACCATCACATGTCAAAGGTTCCTATTCTCTTTTGTCGGAAGTGTTTGCGATACACGTTTCACTTCCGTACAAGATTATACTCAGAAGAAATGCCTTCAGAAAAAGTCTCTCAGACACATAAATTTAACAAATTACACTACTAGACAGATGCGCTAACCGCAGCATCGAAGGTAAATAGGGGATCCTACCCGAAACCCTGTTATAGATGAGCAGGAGACCTGGGTTCGAAGCCCCGCCTGGGTGCAAATTTTCAATCCTTTCTCCAGTCTGCATATATACATAATAGATCTTTGAGACTTGGAAACGTCTCTGAACCATATGGTTTCGTTTGAATAAAGCACCCATATCTGGACTTCAGATAGGACCTCTCATTTCATGTTGAAGTGTTCTTCCTAGACAGTAGGAGGATGTCTGAAATGATGTTTGAATTTAAGTGGAATACCAAATGGACTGAAGTGTGAATGAGAATATTGACAGGAGGCAGGCAATCCAGGGTATTCCATGCAGTTGTGCAAAGCCACTGTGCCTGGGTGTCATAATGGTTCCTTTGTTTACTTTAGTGGTTGTTCAAAGTAGAAATTGGATAACATTCGGGGTAGGCTACAGGTTCTCTTTCAGGTCCTTCGACTCTTATAACTGCAGACTGGTTTCTGCGCAAGCTGTAGTTAACATTTAGATCTCTGTATTTTGTCATCGCTACCTTCAAAATTTCAAAGAATGTAGTTCCCTCAACAGTGCTAAAAGCTTTCTCTAAATCAACAAATGCTATAAACATAGGCTTGCCTTTGTGCAGTCTATCTTATAAGTTAGTTCGAAGGTCAATTTTGCCTTTCGCGTTCCCGCATTTCCGCGGATCTCAAACAGATTTTCCCCCAAGTTGGCTTCTAACAGTCTTTTCATTCCTCCCTAAATAATGTATAATCATACCCATCCCATCTCTCCGACTCCCCCACCCCCTCTTTCTCTACTGTTGCATCTTCATATCTCTTTTCCAGGTAACTTTAACTTCTGTGCCGATATTTGCCTTTGCACCAACTTTCCCTAGATCGAATTTTTATTAGCCCGTTGTCCTACACACCGCCTATTCCTATCGCCCAAGAAACCACTTGTTGTTGTTGTGGTCTTCAGTCCTGAGACTGGTTTGATGCAGCTCTCCATGCTACTCTATCCTGTGCAAGCTTCTTCATCTCCCAGTACCTACTGTAACCTACATCCTTCTGAATCTGCTTAGTGTATTCATCTCTTGGTCTCCCTCTACGGTTTTTACACTCCACGGTGCCCTCCAATGCTAAATTTGTGATCCCTCGATGCCTAAAAACATGTCCTACCAACCGATCCCTTCTTCTAGTCAAGTTGTGCCACAAACTTCTCTTCTCCCCAATCCTATTCAATACCTCCTCATTAGTTACGTGATCTACCCACCTTATCTTCAGCATTCTTCTGTAGCACCACATTTCGAAAGCTTCTATTCTCTTCTTGTCCAAATTAGTTATCGTCCATGTTTCACTTCCATACATGGCTACACTCCATACAAATACTTTCAGAAATGGCTTCCTGACACTTAAATCTATACTCGATGTTAACAAATTTCTCTTCTTCAGAAACGCTTTCCTTGCCATTGCCAGTCTACATTTTATATCCTCTCTACTTCGACCATTATCGGTTACTTTACTCCCCAAATAGCAAAACTCCTTTACTACTTTAAGTGTCTCATTTCCTAATCTGATTCCCTCAGCATCACTCGACTTAATTTGACTACATTCCATTATCCTCGTTTTGCTTTTGTTGATGTTCATCTTATATCCTCCTTTCAAGACACTGTCCATTCCGTTCAACTGCTCTTCCAAGTCCTTTGCTGTCTCTGACAGAATTACAATGTCATCGATGAACCTCAAAGTTTTTACTTCTTCTCCATGAATTTTAATACCTACTCCGAATTTTTCTTTTGTTTCCTTTACTGCTTGCTCAATATACAGATTGAATAACATCGGGGAAAGGCTACAACCCTGTCTCACTCCTTTCCCAACCACTGCTTCACTTTCATGCCCATCGACTCTTATAAGTGCCATCTGGTTTCTGTACAAATTGTAAATAGCCTTTCGCTCCCTGTATTTTACCTCTGCCACCTTCAGAATTTGAAAGAGAGTATTCCAGTTAACATTGTCAAAAGCTTTCTCTAAGTCTACAACTGCTAGAAACGTAGGTTTGCCTTTTCTTAATCTTTCTTCTAAGATAAGTCGTAAGGTCAGTATTGCCTCACGTGTTCCAACATTTCTACGGAATACAAACTGATCTTCCCCGAGGTCGGCTTCTACCAGTTTTTCCATTCGTCTGTAAAGAATTCGCGTTAGTATTTTGCAGCTGTGACTTATTAAACTGATAGTTCGGTAATTTTCACATCTGTCAACACCTGCTTTCTTTGGGATTGGAATTATTATATTCCTCTTGAAGTCTGAGGGTATTTCGCCTGTCTCATACATCGTGCTCACCAGATGGTAGAGTTTTGTCATGACTGGCTCTCCCGAGGCCATCAGTAGTTCTAATGGAATGTTGTCTAGTCCCGGGGCCTTGTTTCGACTCACGTCTTTCAGTGCTCTGTCAAACTCTTCACGCAGTATCTTATCTCCCATTTCGTCTTCATCTACATCCCCTTCCATTTCCATAATATTGTCCTCAAGTACATCGCCCTTGTATAAACCCTCTATATACTCCTTCCACCTTTCTGCCTTCCCTTCTTTGCTTAGAACTGGGTTGCCATCTGAGCTCTTGATATTCATACAAGTGGTTCTCTTCTCTCCAAAGGTCTCTTTAATTTTCCTGTAAGCAGTATCTATCTTACCCCTAGTGAGACAAGCCTCTACATCCTTACATTTGTCCTCTAGCCATCCCTGCTTAGCCATTTTGCACTTCCTGTCGATATCATTTTTGAGACGTTTGTATTCCTTTTTGCCTGCTTCATTTACTGCATTTTCATATTTTCTCCTTTCATCAATTAAATTCAATATTTCTTCTGTTACCCAAGGATTTCTATTAGCCCTCGTCATTTTACCTACTTGATCGTCAGCTGCCTTCACTCCTGTCAATTGTTCCCTTATGCTCTCCCTGAAACTCTCTACAACCTCTGGTTCTTTCAGTTTATCCAGGTCCCATCTCCTTAAATTCGCACCTTTTTGTAGTTTCTTCAGTTTCAATCTGCAGTTCATAACCAATAGACTGTGGTCAGAATCCACATCTGCCCCTGGAAATGTCTTACAATTTAAAACCTGGTTCCTAAAGCTCTGTCTTACTATTATATAATCTATCTGATACCTTTTAGAATCTCCAGGATTCTTCCAGGTATACAACCTTCTTTTATGATTCTTGAACCAAGTGTTAGTTATGATTAAGTTATGCTCTGTGCAAAATTCTACAAGGCGGCTTCCTCTCTCATTCCTTCCACCCAATCCATATTCACCTACTATGTTTCCTTCTCTCCCTTTTCCTACTGGCGAATTCCAGACACCCATGACTATTAAATTTTCGTCTCCCTTCACTACCTGAATAATTTCTTTTATCTCGTCATACATTTCATCTATTTCTTCATCGAAACCACTTAAAATACTAAAACTAACTCACTCCTACCACCCTTCCCCTCCCCCCCCCCCCCCACGCCATTACACCCTAGCTCAGATATAACGATCCTTGTTATCATTCACAAACTCTCCGCTTTTATCATCCACGCCAGTGACTGTGAATCATCCTAAATAATACCAGTTTCCTTCTATGCAGAGACAGATTTGTCACCTGTATCACAATAATAAACACACCTTCCCAACTGGTGTTTTACATGAAAAGTCGTACGCTTTAATGATCAGTTACTACATATTAAATTCATCGTTTCATTTTTACAAGTACGCTATAATTAAATAGCATGAATTTACGAACCAACTAAAAAGGCTAGAATGTTGCGCTGCGCGGCAAACTAAACATTTTGAGGATCAAACCCCTGTCCGGAAATGCATAATATGGGCACTACGGAGCATTAGTTTGAAAACATTGGCATCAGTCTGTCTTCAGAATTGGTTTGATATCCTAATTAAGTATGCAATCTATTCGTCGCCAGACAGTATAAGAGTGATGCATGATCTTCGACGGCCTTAAATTATGAATTTCGGATATGAACCCTGTCTACGTAGTTGTTGTGGTCTTCATTCTGAATACTGGTTTGATGAAGCTCTCCATGCTACATTGTCCTGGGCAAGCCTCCTCATCTCCAAATAACTACAGCAATCTACATCCTTCTGAATCGGGTTATTGTATTCATTTCTTGGTCTCCCTCTACAATTTTTAGCCCCCCCCCCCCTCCCAACACACACGCATTTCCCTCCAGTACTAAACTAGCGATCCCTTCATTTGATCCCTTACTTTGGTCAAACGATGCCACAAAAGCCGGCCGGGGTAGCCGAGCGGTTCTAGGCACTACAGTCTGGAGCCGCGCGACCGCTACGGTCGCAGGTTCGAATCCTGTCTCGGGCATGGATGTGTGTGATATCCTTAGGTTAGTTAGTTTTCAGTAGTTCTAAGTTCTAGGGGACTGATGACCTCAGAAGTTAAGTCCCATAGTGCTCAGAGCCATCTGAACCATTTTTTTTACACAAAAGCTGTTTAGTACTTCCTCTCTAATTACGTGATCTAATCTTCAGCATTCTTCCGTAGCACCACATTTTAAAAGCTTCTGTTGTTTTCTTTTCTCAAGTGCTTATCGTTCACGAATCACTTCCGTACAAGGACATACTCCAGGCAAATATCTTCAAAAATGACTTCTAACCGTTAAATTCCTTCTCCATTTTTTTTGGCTTGTATCGGGGATAGGCTACTAATTGGCACACTCTCTTCTCAACCATTGTTTCACTCTCATGCCCTTCGACTTTTACAGAAACCAGATGTCACTTTTCTCCGTTTGGAACTGGGATTTTTCCTGGCTTCTTCTGAGGGTATTTCGGCAGTTTCATACATATTGCGCACCAGGTAGAATACTTTGGTCATGCGTGTCTCCCAAGGGTATCAGTAATTCTGAGGGAATGTCTTTTCCAGTGCTCTGTGAAAATCTTCTCGCAGTATCGTATTTCTATCGTAGGGGGTAAGACAGCCGAGCAACTCCAGTCATTCCACCAGGAAGGAGGTACACGGGTCGTGTTGTATGTAGTTCAACCATGCCTAGACGGTCAATACAGCGGTTCGAACGCGTCCGCATTGTTACTTTTTGCCAGGAAGGACTCTCAACAGGGGAAGTGTCCAGGCGTTTCGGAATGAACCAAAGCGATTTGTTCGGACATGGGGGAGATACAGAGAGATAGGAACTGTCGATAACATGCCTCGCTCTGGCCGCCCAAGGGCTACTATTGCAGTGGATGACCGCTTCCTATGGGTTATGGTTCGGAGGGACTCTGACAGCAACGCCACCATGTTGAATAATGCTTTTCGTGCAGCCACAGGACGTCGTGTTAGGACTCAAACTGCGAGCAGTAGGCTGCATGATGGGCAACTTCACTCCCGACGTCCATGGTGAGGTCCATCTTTGCAACCACGACACCATGCAGCGCAGTACAGATGGGTCCAACAACATGCCGAATGAACTGCTTAGGATTGGCATCATGTTCTCTTCACCGATGAGTGTTGCATTTGCCTTCAACCAGACAATCGTCGGAGACGTGTTTGTAGGCAACGCGGTCAGGCTGAATGCCTTAGACACACTGTCCAGTGAGTGCATCAAGGTGGAGGTTCCCTGATGTTTTGGGGGGCATTATGTGGGGACGACGTACGCCGCTGGTGGTCATGGAAGGCGCCGTAACGGCTGTGTGATACGCGAATACCACCCTCCACGATAGTGCAACCATAGTGGCAGCATATTGGCGAGGCATTCGTCTTCATGGACGACAATTGCCGCCCCCATCTTGTGAATGACTTCCTTCAGGATAACGACATTGCTCGACTAGAGTTTCCAGCATGTTCTCCAGACATGAACCCTATTGAACATGCCTGGGATGGATTGAAAAGGGCTGTTTATGTATGACGTGACCCACCAACCACTCTGAGAGATCTACGCCGAATTGCCGTTGAGGAGTGGGACAATCTGGACCAACAGTGCTTTGATGAACTTTTTGATAGTATGCCACAACAAATACAGGCATGCATCAGTGCAAGAGAATGTGTTACTGGGAATTAGAGGTACCGATGTGTACAGCAATCTGGACCACCACCTCTGAAGTCCTCGCTCTATGGTGGTACAACATACAATTTGTGGTTTTCATGAGCAATAAAAAGGGCAGAAATGATGTTTGTGTTAATATCTGGTCCAATTTTCTGTACAGGTTCCGGAACTCTCGGAACCGAGGTGATGCAAAACTTTTTTTGATGTTCATTTGTTCAAGTTCATTTGTCTTTTACAGTCCCTCTCTATAACCCTTCCGTTTTTCAGTGTTCAGTTCTTTGCATTGTACTGGCTTCCCTTTTGAGCTCTTGATGTCGATACAGCTGCTTCTGTTTTCTTCGATGGTCTCTTTAATCCTTCTGTAGACGGCACAAATCTTTTCCCTAGTTAAACATGCTTCTATAGACTTAATTTTGTTCTATAACCATTCCTGCTTAGCTAATTTGTACTTTTTGTCAATCTAATTTTTAAGACATGAATTCCCTTCCGCATGCTTCATTTGTTCGTTTCCTTTTATAATTTCCTTGCACCAGTTAAATACAGTATCTGGTGTTAATTCCAAGGATCTCTATTAGACCTTGTCTTTTTACCAGTGTGATCCTCTGCTGCCTCTACTACCTCATCCCTACAGCTACTCATTCGTAAACTAGTGTATTCCTTCCCCTGATTCAGTCAAGCGTTGCCTAATGCTCCCTTTGAAACTCTCAACAACCTCTACTTCCTTCAACTTATTCTGGTCTCATTTCCTACCTTATGCAATTTTTTTGGTTTTTATCTAGTGTTCGCAACAATAAATTTCGGTCATATTCCCCGTATGTCGCATAATTTTTCGCATGTTTTGAATTGTGCTGCCACACCTTTTATTACTTTAAAATATTTTTAAAACACCACCATGGCTGATTCTAAGAAATTCTTGCGGCATTTGTCGTATGCTACAGGCTTTTATGCCCTTCGGGAACAGGTGTTACGTCAACCGACTATCTCGAGGAAACCTGAGTGCTTCGAGATGTATACTCAGGAAGAAATCCTCGTAATTATTCTTTGTCTAATAACCCTGACTTGACTCAATACATCCTGACTAGTCGGAACTGATAGAGGAAAAGAAAGGTCGTAAAGTACAGTGGGCTGAAAATTAACTTAAGTCCAAGAGTAATCTCACTACAAACTGAGTAAATATACTGTCACTTCCTCGTAATTTCGTCAAATAATAATTTTAAAAAATGGAACCGCTCACCTTGAATTTCCACAGGGCTTACACGATAATAAGTCACTCCAGTAAGTGCAGTCTACCTATCGTAAGTCACAATTTGTAACAGTAACATAACGTCCTATTTTCTTCAGCTCAATACGAGCGCCAATCGTGTCCCTATCTATCACATGGTCAAGTAAATTATTCACAGGCAATATCGGTTAAATCTGGCTGGGCGCTGAGTAGTTTGCAGTACAGAGCACCATACTGAACAGAGCTGAAACTGACATTACAGGTTATTTATTTTTTATTCTGCAGCCGGCTTCGACGGGGAATATTTTAACATTCGCCGCAATATCGCCCTGCCTTCGCCTCTCCGCTGTTAGTGTCCAGTTGCCGGTTGCAAGACTGATAAGTACGCCCAGATACATACACATATCGTGCTTTCTGAAACATATTTTCCAAACGAATAAACAAATGATTTTCTTCTCTACCGTGGCTGCACCCTCAGCTGTTTCTTTATCAGACAACGAGCAGATCACGAGTTGACTTACGAAATAAATTACCACTGGAGCAATAATCTGTGCCTTACAAGCTCCAGTTTGCACTACTGGTTACACTGGATGAACATCCTGTGGTTACAGGAGCCTAGTACGTTGTGGAGTCCTGTACTACACAGGAAAACAATTCCAGTAGCATGTGGTGTTATGCCGAGCCTCATGTACGTGTACGTTGTACTTGTTAGTATTCTGAGACTTAACATAAAACAACCTTTTACATAAACTATTTCATGTGCACTAAGCCACTCCACAAGGCGCGAGACACATGTCACCATAGGGTGTTTAGTGAACGTAACAGGTGGTGAAAATTTAGAGTATTTCTTAATTGCAGCTGAGGTGGCTGTCAATATTCGAGAACATGACAGGGATACTCAGTTGAAGCATAAAACTTCATACGTACATATGCTCTGTTCCGAACTGCTGCCGATATAGAACACATTTAATGTCGATTTGTTTTTACGTTAGTGGCGGCCACATATGTGTCTTACCCAACTAACTCTTTGACGTTTTATTCTAGCCCAGCCCGCCTCATTGCTTTCAGCTTCTTTGCTCGGGATGTCTTTCAGTCATTAAACTAGCCCATTTAACGCGCAGTTGTCTATGGTGTGTTATGAGTGAAGCAGTGTGAGGGGACCGACTGTGTATAAGAGAGAAGTATCGGTTAACTGTATTTGTACATGCGTTTGCTAAAATGCCACGCATCTACACTAAAGGAAAATTTTCGTACGTCACATTTGGATAATACATCTACACCCACTGCAGCTGATGTCAAGAAGTTTGCATTGAGCGAATTATTTGGAATAATCTGCAGATATTGTGTATGTTTACAGCTTCTGTGATGATCGTACTCCTGCTGTTGTCGAAGAATACCGTCGGTGGGCCCTTTCCGACAGGTCGAATTCCTTTTTTTTTTTTTTAATACGTGTGTAAATCTGACAATGTAATGAATAATACAGAAAACAGATAACTACTTACATTTAAAGTGTTGTGTCTCGGGAAGCATTCGGAATAGAGTATATGTCCGTATGAAGTCTTTTGCTTCAAATGATCGTTCTTATCATGTTCCTGACTACTGAACATTTCTCCTGGGACGCCCTGCATATCTGGTGACGAGCTGGCAGGCAATGTAAGATTTTGCAGATGATGCTGTTGTCTACACAGTCTAGTCAAATTAATGTGACCACCGCCTACGTTCGACGTCAACGCGCAATAACGCCTAGTGACAACATTAGCAGTTGGGGAGGGTATACAACGCGTTTCAGGGGGACGTGGGAAAGCACTGCAGTAGATGTAATGCGGAAACGGAGCGATTTACCTGACGTCCAGACGGGCATGATCACTGGCTTTCGGGACAGGGGTGTCCGCCCCCGGTAGCTGAATGGTCAGCGCGACAGAATGTCAGTCCTAAGGGCCTGATTCGATTCCCGGCTGGGTCGGAGATTTTCTCCGCTCAGGGACTGGGTGTTGTGTTGTCCTAATCATCATCATATCATCCCCATCGACGCGCAAATCACCGAAGTGGCGCCAAATCGAAAGACTTGCAACCCGGCGAACGGTCTACCCGACGAGAGGACCTGGTCACACGACGGAGAGAGAGAGGGCCAGGGGTGGAAGCACCAAGGGTGGAAACATGTCCGAAACGGTAAAGTTTACAGTCTGTTCGCATGCCGCCGTGGTTAAAGTATACCGTGCATGGTAAAATGGCGCTATCGAAAACCGATGCACCATGGGCCATAGATGACAGGGGTGAACAACCGCTGCGGAGATGTGTACGGGCAAATACGAGGGTAATCCCAAAAGTAAGATCTCCTATTTTTTAATAAGTACATAGACCTGTTTATTTCTACGATGGTATACATCAGTTTACAGCTTGAAAATTTAGCTATTTTTCGACATAATCACCATTTCTGTAGTTGCATTTTTGTAGACGCTGTGGTAGTTTTTGTATGCCCATGTCATACCAGCTCACTGCCATGCTGTTCAGAAAGCTATTAACCTTTTCTTTCACCTCGTCGTCTGAGCTGAATCGCTGGGACCACAATTAACGCTGACAGGTACTGTGAGACTCAGAAAAAACTCAAACGGGCAATTCAGAACCGGTGAAGAGGAATGTTGAGCAAGGACGTGTACATTCTCCATGACAACGCTCGTCCACACATCGCTCGGCAAACCGTTGCTCTCCTGCAACAGTTTCAGTGGAACATAATCACCCATCCACCCTATAGTCCTGACTTGGCGCCCAGTGACTATCACCTGTTCCCTAG
This sequence comes from Schistocerca piceifrons, assembly GCF_021461385.2. NCBI lineage: Eukaryota > Metazoa > Arthropoda > Insecta > Orthoptera > Acrididae > Schistocerca > Schistocerca piceifrons. The sequence goes on from NC_060139.1 coordinate 827,776,045, forward strand.
GTTAAAAGAACATTTGGCCGGAAAGCGATTCAGCTCCGACGACGAGGTGAAAGAAGAGGTTCATCACTTTCTGAACAGCATAGCGGGGAGCTCGTATGACATGGGCATACAAAAACTGCCACAGCGTCTACAAAAATGCATTGACAGAAATGGCGATTATGTCGAAAAATATCTAAATGTTCAAGCTGTAAACTGATGTAGACCATTGTAGAAATAAACAGGTCTATGTACTTATTTAAAAAAAAAGGAGACTTTGCTTTTGGGATTACCCTCGTAGATTGTGCAACTGTTGAGCGATTGTCCCCCTATGTGAACCAAGAGGCTACCAACAGTGTCTTCACAACGATCACTAAGCGAACATTGCTGTGTATGGGCCTCCGCAGCAGGCGCCTGGTTCGTGCACCCATGGTGACTCGTTTATCGGCATTTAAGGCTGCAATTTGGATGGCAATGACACAACTGGACGTCCGTTGAGTGCCGACAGTATTTCCAGATGAATAATTTTTTGTAGTTCATTGGACGGATGGCCGTTGGCGTGTAACGAGTGAAACGTCTAAAATCCAATACATTACAATAGTCGTCGGAAATCTCCATGTCGTAAGAGACAGCGTTATGGAGCGAGGAATGCGTTTTGGTATTTCCTGGGTGATCTCATTATTCTGGAAGGCACAACGGACCATTACAAGTATACACCTATCCTTGGGGACAATGTCCACTCCTACATGCCGTTTGTTCTCCTCGGCACCTTGTCTTCTACCAGCAGCGCAATATAACGCGTCAAACGGTTCGCATTGTACGTGCTTGGTTCAAAGAGCTCCAATATTAGTTTACCGAACCCCCCTGACCACCAGACTCCAGAGTCCTCCAATCTGTGGAAGCACCTCTGTCGGACTGTTCGCGGCATGAATCCACCTGAGAAACCTAACGCAACTGATCGCGTCACTGTAGTTGGCACGGCTCCACACATCTATCGGTACCTACCAGAACCTCAGCAAATCTCTTCCTGCACGTCTTGTAGCAGTCCGCGTTGCAAAAGGTGATTATTCAAGCTTCTGACAGGTGGTTACATTAAAGTGATTGGACAGTGTATAATAAGTTACTAAAGCAATCCTAGTGTACAGTAAGATCTTGAAAAATTTTAGGAGTGGTCTTAAGACTGGCAGCTTGTGTAAAATGCAAAGTAATGTAGAATAGTGCACCACAAAATGCAGAAAAGTAGCATTCTATCAGCGAGTCGCAATAGGAATCAGTCAACAACTCATATGAATACATGGCTATAAAATTTGTGTGGATACGAAAAGGTCACATAGGCTCAATCGTAAGTAATACAGGTGGCAGACTTCGTTTCACTGGCAGCACAATGAGAAAAAGCAGTCAGACCGTATACAAAACCCTTACGTGGCCTATATGGCTCAACTTTGTCTGTGACACTTAACCAAATAGAAGAACTTATTCAGAAATGCGCATAAAAAAGGGCCGCATAAATTATCACAGGTTTGTTTCACATGAGAGTGTCACGGAAATGTTGTAAACTCTGCACTCGCATGCGCTTGAAGATAGACAGAAACTATCGAGCGAGAATTTGTTTACAAAGTTCCAACAATCAGAATTAAGACTCTAGAAATATACTTCATCCCCTGCTTTGTTCAGTTCAGTTGTTTGCAGAGTATGTGTGTATGTACTGTATGTGTAGGGGATGCCAACCAAAGGCTGCGTTTTATTGGCAGGACACTTATAAAATGTAACAGATCTACTAAGGAGACTACCTACACTACGCTTGTCTGTCCTCTTTTAGAATACTGCTGAACGGTGTGGCATCCTTACCAGATAGGACTGACGGAGTACATCGAAAAAGTTCAAAGAAGGGCTGAATGTTTTGTATTATCCCGAAATATGGGAGAGACTGTCACAGAAATGACACAGCATTAGGGCTGGACATCAATAAAAGGAAGACTTTTTCGGTGTGAGGGAATCTTCTCACGAAATTACAGTCAGAAACTTTCTCCTCCGAATGAGAAAATATTTTGTTGACACCGACCTACATAGCGAGAAACGATCATCACGATAAAATAAGGGAAATCAGAGCTCGTACAGAAAGATATAGGTATTTGTTCTTTCCGGGCACTATACGAGATTGTAATAATAGAGAATTGTGAAGGTGGTTCGATGAACCCTCTGCCAGGCACTTAAATGTGATTTGCAGAGTATCCATGTAGATGTAGATGTATGTAGACATTACATCAGGATGATGTAAAGTATCATGGCAGTTCGATATTGGGACTAATTCACAATCGATTTATTGATCTTAAACAAGACAACAAAATTATTAAAGAATCATCATACAAAAAAAATATTTATTTAACAAAAGCCTTATCTAAATGGAATCTATGGTGGACAAAGTGATCTGCTGGGGATTACCACACAACACCAACCAGAACACTACTCGCTTTGTCTCACTTCATAACGTGAATCCAGGTTATGGCATCAAACTACGCCACCACCAAGCAACTGTATTCTACCATACAAAAAAAAAGGAAAAAATATGTTTCGGAAGAACAGGGTTGTGAGAGATATTATAGCCCTATTTCGCAGCAGCAAATACTTTACCATCCTACTGGACAAGGTGGCACACTACGATGCGTTCGGCGACTGGAGTCATGGGTGGCGGAAATCTGTTATTAAGTGCGCGTTCCCGAAAAATGCAAGTACGCGGTCTCGGGTTCGGTTAATTCAGAACGCAGGTACTTCCCTAAGAGCCTCTGAAACCCCAACAGATTCCAGTGCGCAGGTGGATCCGTTTGCTGGTCTGTCAAACCAATTTGACTCCACGCCACGACTGTGCGTGTCGGAATACGTCAAATGTTTCGACGGCTGACTCAAGACAAATAAGTACACCCACACGTCACTCGTTGTTACCATGATGATATAAGCAGTACCTCTGACGGTTCAGAAGGTGACTGGCACAGGCTCTAAGTCGCGCCCTCGCCAAGGACACAAGTCTCACGGTTTAGGTAGAAACCTGCAGTTCTTTACTAGTGAAGCGCCAGTACAAGAGACTTGTACAAGAGTCCCCAGATCTCCCTTTCTCTGTGTTGCCTCCTCAGCTCGGTTCCAAAAGCACATTTCTCTTTTTTGACTTCCCCCAATTTCGCACAAGCCAATCACGAGCTGGAGCCCGGCATTCTAAGCTCAGTGAATGGTCTTAGCACTGTAAACCGATTTGACCAATCAGAGACTTATAGTTAATTGGCAAAAACGGGAAAAAATTCAGCTTCGCGGCCTCTTTCCCGCACGTTTGGTGTGTCTTTTGCTAATACGATACAGGGTGGAAGCACAGCCTTCCATAAGCAGCTTGTTATCTCCCATGTTGCGTCCATTTCAAAGTTAGCAAAGAACGGCCATAAACTAGCATTGACAAAACATATTTTGAAACAGAGCCTGCACGTCTGGGCACCAGTTTTCCTGTCCCACGGACATTTGGAGAACGTTTACATTTCTTTTGGCGGCTTGTTCGTTAGCAAGGCCTACAATGCGCTGTCGGCGACTTTTCGGCTCTAAGCCATATACCTGGATGTCTGGCCCTGTCTGTGGCGCCAAACTAATGTGTTTCTGTACAACACCACCACGGTACGGGGCCATCTGGAAATGTCTCTTCATCGTTCTCCAGAAAAAAACGCGCTTTGTCGGCCCACCAACGCCGTGCTTTTACTGCAGTCATTTAAGTCGGTATCCTGTTCCTTTGAATTCAGCTAAAGCTTACCGTATTTCTTTCCCTAGAGCACGCAAAAAAGACCATAAACTGCTGCCCACCATTTCATCACAATGTATGAAGTCAAATCGCCGTAGATCGTATTCCTTACAACGAATCAGAAGTGAGAGAGCCCAGAAATCTCTCGTTCTCTCAAAATATGTGTTATTTTTATGTGATTAAACGTTCAAAATCATTGAAGAACAAGCTAGGTGTGTGTTATAGGAGTGCTCGCCAAAGTTACTAGTGTTTTTCCGTACTTTCTGCAAGTAGTTTATTCAGTGATGAAACACGCTTTTAAATAGCAAAAGAAAGGAATTTTATGAAGGCTGATACTGGAAATCTTCCGAAAGTTAACGTATTTATGGACTCTTCGTTCTTCAAAGCCGGGCGGGGTGGATGAGCGGTTCTAGGCGCTACAGTCTGGAACTGCGCGACTGCTACAGTCTCAGGTTCGAATCCTATCTCGAGTATGGATGTGTGTGATGTCCTTAGGTTAGTTAGGTTTAAGTAGTTCTAAGTTCTAGGGGACTGATGACCTCAGAAGTTAACTCCCATAGTGTTCAGAGCCTATTTTTTCTTTTCGTTCTTCAAAAACAACCCAATTTTTCTGTTCCAGAAGTAGGAAACATGAAAACTGCATTACATGGCGACTGGAACAGAAGTACTGTGACACTGCATTAATTCACAGAATCGTCTGAAATCTCAGGGAAGCTGCAACTAGCTTATTTTTTCAAATCATGCTGAAAAGTTTTTCCATGACTACTTGTGAAAGCTTGTGCGATAAAATACAGCAGAAACTTTTTCATTCAGAAGACAATTCTGATTGTTAACTGTTGTGGCTGTTGTCAGAACTGCTATTTCCCAGGCACATTTTTCTGAATTTTCAAATTTTGAGACCGAGTAATAACAATCGTGGGGAGCTGAAGGGCATCATCATGTTTGCCTCCAAAAATTTTCCACATTGCAGTTTTCCTGTTCCTCCAGTCTCTATATATACCGCTGGAAAATTATGTCTATAGAATAGGCAGTTGGCGCAGCAGAATGGAAGTATCTGTTGCTCTACTTCATGCTCCACTGCTGCTGAAACACGATGATTTAAATGTGCTTAAACAGGACCAACTTTCGTTTTATCGTAATGCCATTGTCTTATTACATGTCCTCGTAGGTTTCAAGCAATGTTCGATTTCACTGTTTGTCAAAATCATATATTTTTACAATAGGCTGAATGGAGATAGTGTTTGGGAAGAATGGTGTGGTCGGAAATTGTTAAATGGTTACTCAGATTTTCAGAATATGGACTACATCAGGCATGAAATACGGTTTTTAGTACTACGCTTGTGATTCATCTCAAACTGATCAGGTGTAAAATGAAGCTAATGAATGAAAATGGATGTTGAAATGAAATATGGCATAGAATTTGAAACTCTTACATAGCTGTATTACAAATAAATTAAACTTACGAAGACAGTAGTAGTAAAAAAATGAAAAAGCCTCACTCTGAATGAGGATTGATCTTTAAAACGTTACATTAGTAGTCCCACATGCTTCCTATTAAGCTACGATCGACAATGTGGTGATGTGGCGTATTTAATTACATCATAATGATCCTCGCAGAAGTAAACTGCCTCATTTGGATCTCTAAGAGCGAGTTGCAACCACATTTTACATATCTTCTCTTTCTTTGGATAGTTCGAAAACACTGCTTCCAGAGTTTTTATAGATGTATAGTGTGATACTACACACCATTTATAACCCATTTTCCGAAAAGTAAATTCCAAAACAATATATTAATATGAATGAACCCTATGAAAGGAACAGCGTGCTAGCCAGTGACGTTACAGGCATAACAAGACTCAAATGGAGCGTTTTACTGGGCTTTAAAATTATTTGGATTTCATTTCCTTAAAAAGAAAATACTGAAATTTATGAGGAAAAAAGCATTTTATTGGCATAAAATGGCGTAATTAACCATTTAAGACTATTTCCAATAAGTCAAATATCCTACTTCGAGGTGCATTTTTCCGTTGGTTCAACTCTCTTTAGTTCGGCAGAATCGTGGTGCCAGAGCTATTTACGCGATGCTATTTGTTAGTGTTATCAAGGAGGTCCAGTGGCCACTTGCACAAAAAGAGGCACTGACAAACCTTTAAAACTGAATGAGAATAATAGAAGAGTGGGATGAGAATTCTCAGTATCTATTGTGCAGTCGCATAATTGGCAGTTGCTGCAGATTTGCTAAGAAACCACTTTACAATACCATGCAAAAAGAACTTAACGATTTAATTGTCAATGAAGGAGCAAAAAATTACAACTATCGAGAGACGGGATCCTTTGTTCTGTAAAGCAAGAAACATTTTGTGCTAAATTGGCAGACGTGGAATACGTGAGGAAATTGGTTGTACGAATAGTAAAATTTCTGAACTTGCACGCATTATTCCAATATGAGTTGCAATAGTTTTCGATGGAACTGAACGAAGCCGGCCGGGGTGGCCGAGCGGTTCTAGGCGCTACAGTCTGGAACCGCGCGACCGCTACGGTCGCAGGTTCGAATCCTGCCTCGGGCATGGATGTGTGTGATGTCATTAGGTTAGTTAGGTTTAAGTAGTTCTAAGTTCTAGGGGACTGATGACCTCAGAAGTTAAGTCCCATAGTCCTCAGAGCCATTTGAACCATTTTTTTGAACTGAACGAAGAATGCGGAGACTTTATTTGTTACTGGAAAGTAGGTTGGTTAAGTCAAGGTGCATTTCTGGAAAGACCTTTTTTCGATTGAAATGACTATTGTTAAATTTATGAAGGAAGAAGGAGCGCAGGACGATAGTTAGAACATCCGGAATGGATTGCAGATCTCGCATTTCAAGTGGAGCTGACTGCATACTACTCACGATAAGACATTGCAAGGTGATGAATAATATGTTTCTACTTTGAGTGGGATGCATTTAAAAAGAAAATTGGGTTATAGAAGGGGTAAATTCTGACAAACATAGTCTAGTACCCCAAGCGTTAAAGAAAACATGAGGTCTGAAAAATGGATTTTGGCTTTGAAAGAATTACAATGATAATTTTCTAAACGTTTTGGGGACCACTATTTTCGAGACCACTTGCCATTTCAGTAGAAAGTGCCCCTGTCCATGTGCAGGTATAACTGATTGATCTGCAGTGCAATTTTCGTTTCAAAGACAAACCCTTTTGTGCTTAAACTGACCGGAACGTGCATATTCCACGTCTCCATAATGAGGTTGGAGGAGTGCTGCAATTTTTCAATGAATTCAGTTATGTGTGTGAAAGATCTTTTTTCGAGTATGAAACTAACTTAGTCAGGATTACGTGGTAACCTCAGTACGAAAACCTATGAAACTGTTTGCGTCTGTCCATATGCCGATAGTTTGCACTTGATAAAAATTATATCGTCACCGCCTCAAAAACAATTAAATAATTCTGAAAATTTGTTTTGTTTGTGATCTATGTTGTTGAGAAATGTGAAATATTTAATAAATTTGTGTGGGTGCGAATGCGTTGTCATTAAATGTGACACATTTACGGTTTCCCATTCTTCCCACTCCTCAAGCTCATACATCGTACCATGGCAGTGGGGGAAATGGGCAGCCTTACTGACCGCTATGACACTCGTGATAGAGCATTGCTCGCGAGCTGAATTCTTGGCCGCTCCTGGGTTACGCAGTAGTATCATTTATGTTATGTTGCATCACATTACTGTTCGCAGCCGGCCAATTAACCGTAATTATTAAAAGGTAGACAAAGCTATCAATAAATAGAAATGAAACATGTGTCCAACACATTGTTGGAACAGCGACCAACACAGTCAGAAAATATTATTCTTTAGTTTACAGTCACACTTCTGTTTTGTCTGATGGCTACCGCACGTAGTAAGAAGTACTATCATCAGGCCGTTCCCTGGCACACAGTCATCAAGTTCGTTTATCGAAATAGCAGGGCGATACGTGTGTAACAAGTGAAACTACATGGCTCCAGAGACCTATTCAAGTCTCAAACATCTATGACGTATATGTGCAGACTGAAACGACGAATGAAAATTTGTACTACGGCAGGGATTCGAACCCAGTTTGTAACGCCGGAAATGCATATCTTCCTATTTCCATCTATTGTACTATTATTTTTTTCCTTGTTTTGTTACCTCAAGATATGACATTTCTGTCTCTTTATATATTGTAATTGTTTTACTGTTTGTATATATATATTTATGCACTTATGTCGATGTATAATTGGTCTGTTTCGTAAATATTATTTGTATTTTTACGCTGGGTCTTGCCTAGGGAAAACTGCTATCGAACGATTACATCGATAGGTCGTGTAAAGAATCAAAGTTTGTAGGATCTTTGGTAGTGTTAACTCTGCCGCGTGGAGCGCGGGCGGAACAGAAGGAGTGTGGCGGGAGTAGCGAGTGGAGAAGGTGTGTTGTGTGACGCTCCCGCGAGTTGCCGCGCTTTCGGGGTTTGGCAGCATGTAATTGCGCTCGACTATCGATGATAGTTTCTGACATGGTGTCGCGGACGGGAAACATTAACTAGCGCACATCAAGAGCCCGTTTCGTCTGGTGACCGTGTCGAGAAGAAGGCGCGCCAACATCCAGCTTCTGCAACAGCGACGGCCGACAATGAGTGACTGTCGCCACCTCCTCGACCGACGGCTTCAAACCTTCAATCAACCGACAAGGAAGACTGGACGCACGTAAAGTTTTAGAGCTGTATGGCAGACCTCAGCTTTTAATCTTGTTCCATTTTCGTAACTATAATTACAGCAACTTAGCATGAACGTTTGTTGCTCATTGTCCCAATTGCATTACCAAGCAGAGTCCCTTCCTTTTCCGAAATGAACCCGAGTGTCATTGAAATTCAAACGCCAGCATTAAAGCATAATTCCATTTCACTGCTTTAATTTCAAAGTTCAGTTAAAGTCTCAGAGCTGGCTACAATATTCAGATTACACAAGCACGAATTAAGAGTGCGAGCTTTGTTACCGTATTTTAGCTTACCTGTGACTGCAGCTCAGCTTGGTACGTACTACATTTTACTATTGTTAATTGTTCAGAATCATTTAATTCAAGTTCAAAGTTAAATCTCTTATTTCTAAATTGCGTAGATTCAAGTAGCTTTTGAAACGATTGTTGAGGTAGTCCAAGACTAACTGTATTTTACTGAATTCCGATGTGCTTCAGAAAGAAAGCTCACTATTAACTTCAGTCACTAAATTAACTTTCGATTTTCCGGTTTTATTAATTCTTTTCCTAAATTAAGTCAGGGTGTAGCGAAATTTATTACTTCTGACAAACTTTCAGTTTTCACACTACACGTGTAGTGCTAATTATATGTGTAATAATCTTTCTTTTTCAGTTACTATAGTAATTGTCCTTAGGACTGGCGACCGTGATTTCCCCAAATCTCAAATACCTAATTACCGCTAGTTAATTGTTAATGTAACGGCTGCACATTTACTTTCTTTATTAACTTTACCCCTTTTCAAAATTAATTTCCACCAGTTTCATTAGCACATTTCCTTTCATTTAGATGTAACCCTTTCCTCCCTCTTTACCGACAGGTTAACTTCGGTGACGATTGCTTTTCCAAAACTCCCATTAGGTACACGCGGTTTCAATTTTCACTGTCATTAAGGTCGGTAAGTGAGGGGGAGGTTACAAGTTCACTAAGCAGAAGAACTAACCACTGCACCATGCTGGCACAGTAGCTTTCCACAAATGCATGGACTATCCTAGCACGCATCTTTCCTCAGTCCAAGTTCCCATTCTCGTCTCAGCCCCTAAACTCAAGAACTCTGTACATATGCGTCATAGATGTTTGAGACTTGAAAAGCACCTATGCCTGCGTTTCAGGCAGGATCCTCCAGTTACATTCGACGGTGAAGTGCTATTCCAATAAAATTGGAGAGCCTCAGCAATGCTGTTTGAGTTTATGGGAAATACCAAGTGGGCTGAGACGTGGTTGGGAACTTGGATTGAGTAGGGAGGCGTGATAGTTTATTCTGTGCAGTTGTGTGAAGCCACTGTTCCTGGGTAGCGTAGTGGTTAGCCCATCTGCCTAGCAAGCAGAGACCCGGATCGAATCCTGGCCTTGGTACAAATTTCCATTTGTCGCTTCAAACTAGACACATACAAACATTGAGGTGACAAAAGTTATGGAAACCTCCTAATATCGTATCGGCCCTCCTTTTGCCCGGAGCAGTGCAGCAACTTGACGTGGCATGCACATTCGAAGTCCCCTGCAGAAATGTTCAACCATAAATGTTCGATGAGATTCATGTCAAACGATTTGGGTGGCCAAACCATTTGCTCGAATTGTCCCAAAAGTTCTTCAGCCAGTCGCGAACAACTGTGATCCGCTGAAATAGCGCATTGTCAACCATAAAAATTCCATCGTTTGGGAACATGAAGTTCACGAATGGTTGCAAATGGTCTCCAATTAGCCGAACATAACCATTTCCAGACAATGATCTGTTCAGTTGGATCAGAGTACCCATTCCATTTTATGTTTCTATGCGCCCCCCCTTTCCAATCCACCACAAGCTTGCACAGTGCCTTGTTGGCAGCTTGGATCCATGGCTTCGTGGGACATACGCCACACTATGACCGTACCATCAGCTCTTACGAAATCATCTGACGAGGCACGGTTTTCCAGTCGCCTGTGGTCCAACCGATATCATCACGAGCCAAGGAAAGGCGCTGCAGGCGATATCGTGCTGTTAGCAAGGGCACTCGTATCGGCCGTCTGCTGGTACAGCTCATTAACGCCAAATTTCCTAACGGATACGTTCGTCGTAAGTCCCACAATGATTTCTGCAGTCATTTCACACAGTGTTGCTTGTCTGTTATCACTGACTATGCAAACGCTGCTGCTCTGAAGGCTGTCAGCCACTGCGTTGTCTGTAGTGAGACGTAATTCCCAAAATTTTGTATTCTCGACACACTCTTGACACTGTGAATCTCGGAATATTGAATTCCCTAACGATTTCCAAAACGAAATGTCCTATGCGTCCAAAATTTAAAGTCTGTTTAATCTCGTCGTGCAGTCATAATCACGTCGAACACCTTTCCACAAGAATCATCTGAATACAAATGACAGCTCCACCATTGCACTACTCTTTTGTACCTCGTTCATGTGATACTACCGCCATCAATATCGGTGCGTATCGAAATCCCAAGACTTTTGCCACCTCACTGTATCTGTAACAGAGACAAGCATTCTCGGGAAAGTGGTCTCGACATCTGAACGCTGTGGATGGCCTGTAGATGGTACTTGGTACCGAAAATGGGACTGTAGATGGACTCATGCAGACAATTTTATTAGAAATACAAAGATAAGGAAATAGACCATACGTTTAGTTCTGTAGATGAGTACTAGTTAAGGTACACCATGTGATCAAAAGTATCCGGACACCGGGCTGAAAATGACTTACAAGTTCGTGGCGCCCTCCATCGGTAATGCGGGAATTCAGAATGGTATTGGCGCACCCTTAGCCTTGATGACAGATTCCACTACCGCAGGCATACGTTCAATCAGGTGCTGGAAGGTTTCTTGGGGAATGGCAGCTCATTCTTCACAGAGTGCTGCACTGAGGAGAGGTGTCGACGTCGGTCGGTGAGGCCTGACACGAAGTCGACCTTGCAAAACATTAAAAAGGCGTTCTATAGGGTTCTGTGCAGGCCAGTCCATTACAGGAATGTTATTGTCGTATAACCACTCCGCCACAGGCCGTGAATTATGAACATGATCTCGATAGTATTGAAAGATGCAGCCGCCATCCCCAAATTTCTCTTCAACAGTGGGAAGCAAGAAGGTGCTTAAAACATCAATCTAGGTCTGTGCCGTGATAGTGCCTCGCAAAACAACAAGGGGTGCAAGCCACCTTCATGAAAAACACGACCACACCATAACACCACCGCCTCGGAGTTTTACTGATGGAACTACACACGCTGGCAGATGACGCTCACCGGGCATTTGCCATACCCACACTCTGCCATCGGATCGCCAAACTGTGTACCGTGATTCGTCACTCCACACAACATTTTCCCACTGTTCAGTCGTCCAATGTTTACGCTCCTTACACCAAACGAGGCGTCGTATGGCGTTTACCGATGTGATATGTGGCTTATGAGCAGCCCCTCGACCATGAAATCCAAGTTTTCTCACCTCCCACCTAACTTTAATAGTAGTTGAAGTGGCTCCTGATGGAGTTTGGAATTCCTGTGTGATGGTCTGGATAGATGTCTGCCTATTACACAGTACGACTCTCTTCAGCTGTTGGTGGTCTCCGTCAGTCAACAGGCGAGGTCGGCCTGTACGCTTTTGTGTTACACGTGTCCCTTCACGTTTCCACTTCACTGTCACATCGGAAACAGTGGACCTTTGGGTGTTTAGGAGTGTGGAAATCTCGCGTACAGACGTATAACACAAGTGACACCCAATCACCTGACCATGTAGGAAGTCCGTGAGTTCCGCGGGCGCCACATTCCGGTCTCTTTGTGTGTGACATCTTATGGGACTTAACTGTTAAGGTCATCAGTCCCTAAGCTTACACACTACTTAACCTAAATTATCTTAAGGACAAACACACACACACCCATGCCCGAGGGAGGACTCGAACCTCCGCCGGGGCCTGCCGCACAGTCCATGCCTTAGACCCCTCGCCTAAACCCTTGCGGCATTCCGGTCTCTCACGATGTTTAATGACTACTGAGGTCGCTGATATGGAGTACCTGGCAGCACAATGCGCCTAATGCGAAAAACGTATGTTTTTAGGTTTACACTGAGATACATGTATCGCAACTTGTATGAGCATCATGTCAATCTGACATATCGCGATACTTCATCTCATCCAAAAGTTCGCCAAAATTGCCTGCGGATCTTCCCAGGTGTACAAGTCGCATATACATTTCATATATGTTACTGGCCATTAAAACTGCTGCTCCAAGAAGAAATGCAGATGATAGACGGGTAGTCATTGGACAAATATATTATACAAGAACTGACATGTGATTACATTTTCACGCAGTTTGGGTGCATAGATCCTGAGAAATCCGTACCCAGAACAACCACCTCTGGCCGTAATAACGGCCTTGATATGGGTATTCAGTCAAACAGAGCTTGGATGGCGTGTACAGGTACAGCTGCCCATGCAGCTTCAACACGATACCACAGTTCATCAAGCGTAGCGACATGCGTATTGTGACGAGCCAGCTGCTCGGTCACCATTGACCAGACGTTTTCAATTGATGAGAGATCTGGAGAATGTGCTGGCCAGGGCAGCAGTCGAACATTTTCTATATCCAGAAAGGTCGTTACAGGACCTGCAACATGCAGTCGTGCATTATCCTCCTCAATTGTAGGGTTTTGTAGGGATCGAATAAAGGGTAGAGCCACGGGTCGTAACACATCTGAAATGTAACGTCCACTGTACAAAGTGCCGTCAGTGCGAACAAGAGGCGACCGAGACGTGTAACCAATGGCACCCCATACCATCACGCAGGCTGATGCGCCAGTATGGCGATGACGACTACACGCTTCCAATGTGCGTTCACCGCGATGACGTCAAACACAGATGCGACCATCATGATGCTGTAAACAGAACCTGGATTCATCCGAATAAATGACGTTTTGCCATTCGTGAACCCAAGTTCGTTTTTGAGTACACCATCGCAGGCACTCCTGTCTGTGATGCAGCATTAAGGGTAACCGCAGCCATGGTCTCCGAGCTGATAGTTCATGCTGCTGCAAACGTCGTCGAACTGTTCGTGCATATGGTTGTTGTCTTGCAAACATCCCCATCGTTTGACTCAGGGATCGAGACGTGGCTACACGATCCTTTACAGCCATGCGGATAAGATGCCTGTCATCTCGACTGCTAGTGATACGAGGCCGTTGGAATCCAGCACGGCGTTCCGTATTACCCTCCTGAAACCACCGATTCCATACTCTGCCAACAGTCATTGGATCTCGACCAATGCGAGCAGCAATGTCGCGATACGATAAACCGCAATCGCGATAGGCTACAATGCGACCTTTATCAAAGTCGGAAACGTGATGGTACGCATTTCTCCTCCTTAAACGAGGCATCACAACGTTTCACCAGGCAACGCCGGTCAACTGCTGTTTGTGTACGAGAAATCGGTTGGAAACTTTCCTCATGTCAGCACGTTGTAGGTGTCGCCACCGGCGCCAGCCTTGTGTGAATGCTCTGAAAAGCTAATCATTTTGCATATCACAGCATCTTCTTCCTGTCGGTTAAATTTCGTGTTAATGGCCAGTAGTGTAGATTTTTCGCGATATACTCGACTAGTGAGGGAAGTAGTAAATGCGTAGTACCAGTACCTCGGCGCCATGCCACCATGTTTGTTTACAAATGCCTATTTGATCTTGAGTGCTGTATGGAATCTGTTGTTGTATTCCTTGCCTTTTGTGGATTTTCCTTTCCTCATCCGAAAGGGCAAGTGTAAAGTCTTCCACATCATTTTGGGAAGCCATCCCGAATTCCGAACAATTGTGCACCACTGAACGCACTGACACATACGACTTGCAATTAAGACACTCATAGAAATCGCGAAACATGTCCCAGAGACGCGTACGCATGTCGCGCTTACTTGTACCGATACAAATCCCAAACGCAAACGTGCCTTTACGGCGACAGTCATGTTTAATGCCTGACATCGACACAAGTCATTTGGCACACGTGCTGTTTATGCGGGTAAAAGGCAGCCTCCGTAGGAAGAGGAAGAGCACAGGATTTTGTTAAAATCTTTTCCTCGCGAGACTGCGGTAGTTCGACCGCCCTCAGTGCAGCAACCGAACCAATACCGAACTCTGTTATTGGGTGCCTTCCGGCGCCGGCTGCGTCCCGCCAATAACTTGTTTACGCGCCGATGCGGACGGCGGAAGTGGAGCACGCGAGACGGGGAGCGGGCGGCGGGATTCTTGGGCCGCCGACGAGGCATGCATTTCGGCGCGCCTGCCGCCCACGCAGGTGGCAGGCGTCCGACACACGGCCTGTAAATTGGCTGCGCGCCCCTGACGTGCAGGACAATGGGTGGGGCATCCGCTGGAATCTCGTGTGATCCGCGGGCTTTAAACGGCTTTGTTTGGATCGCCTGTTAGCTCCTTTCTCTTTCACGTCCGTTAGCCGTAATCAGCGCGATGGGCGCGAGCCATTGATCCGGCCCGTTCGTTAGCGCAGTCACGTACGGCCGCGTGCGCCGCCGCGCGCTTTGGGTTCTGAGCTGTGCCCGTACGGGGCACCGGTGCCGTGTGGGCGTCTGCCGCGATCGGAAAAACAGCTGGTCTGCTGTGCCATCCTGCGGGGCGGAGGACTAGAAACCGACGCACCACCAAGGAATTATCCGAAAGGGGCGGATGTAACGTGCATGTACAAACAAATGATGACAATTTTCGAAAAATTGGATGATTTATTCAAGAGCAAGACGTCAATAACACAGTGGTCCACCTCTGGCCCTTGTGCAAGCAGTTATTCGTCTTGGTATTGATTGACAGAGTTGTTGGACGTTCGGTTCAGGGATATAGTGCCAAATTCCGTCCAATTTGTGCGTCAGATCGTCAGAATTCCGAGCTGGTTCAGGCCCTTTCCATAATGCTCCAAACTTTCTCAATTGGAGACAAATCCGACAACTTTACTGGTCATGGTAGGGTTTGGCGAGTCGAAGACAAGCAATAGAAACTCGCCATGTGCGAGCGGCCATTATCGTGCTGAAATGTAAGCCAGAAAGGCTTGTCACTAAGGGCAACAACAAAACGGAGTGTAGGATACTACCGGCGTACAGCTGTGATGTAAGGGCGCCACGGATGACAACCAGAGGTCGCTATGAAATGAAATGCCACCCCACACCATAACTCCTGGTTGTCATGCTGTATGACGGGTGACATCCAGGTTGGTATCCCATCACTGTCCAGGGCGTTTCCAGATGGTCTTCGCTGATTGTCAGGGTCTGGAATCTCACTGATTGGAGTACATTTACCTTCAGTGATGAGTCCCCCTCGAAATGAGCCCTGATGACCAGCGAATAAATGTCTCGAGATGCCCCAGACAGTGGCGAAATAGCAACCTGATTGTCACCTTGGTATGGCCTGACAAACACGAATGATTGCCTGCGGTGCTATTTCATTTCTTAGCAGGATATTCAGTGCTCCGTTTTGTAGCCCTTCATGGCAAGTCATTCTGGTTCAAATGGCTCTGACAAGGGAACCTCCCCATCGCACCCCCCTCAGATTTAGTTATAAGTTGGCACAGTGGAGAGGCCTTGAAAAACTGAACACAGATCGATCGAGAGAACAGGAAGAAGTCGTCTGGAACTATGAAAAAATAAGCAAAATATACAAACTGAGTACCAGAATGAGATTTTCACTCTGCAGCGGAGTGTGCGCTGATATGAAACTTCCTGGCAGATTAAAACTGTGTGCCCGACCGAGACTCAAACTGGGGACCTTTGCCTTTCGCGGGAAAGTGCTCTACCGTCTGAGCTACCGAAGCACGACTCACGCCCGGTCCTCACAGCTTTACTTCTGCCAGTATCTCGTCTCCTACCTTCCAAACTTTACGGAAAGGCAAAGGTCCCGAGTTCGAGTCTCGGTCGGGCACACAGTTTTAATCTGCCAGGAAGTTACAAACTGAGTAGTTGATGCGCTAGATAATTAACATCAAGGACTCTCTGAGCTCAGGAGCGCCGTGGTCCCGTGGTTAGCGTGAGCAAATACGGAACGAAAGGTCCCTGGTTCAAATCTTCCCTAGAGTGAAAAGTTTAATTTTTTATTTTCAGTTTATGTGACAAACTCTTATGTTTTCATCACTTTTTTGGGAGTGATTATCATATCCGCAAGAAAACCTAAATCGGGCAAGGTAGAAGAATCTTTTTACCCATTCGCCAAGTGTACAAGTTAGGTGGGTCGACAACATATTCCTGTCATGTGACGCACATGCCGTCACCAGTGTCGTATAGAATATATCAGACGTGTTTTTCTGTGGAGAGGCACGTCCTTTCGTCTACTAACGCACGGTTTTGCGGTGCGGTCGCAAAACACAGACACTAAACTTATTACAGTGAACAGAGACGTCAATGAACGAACGGACAGATCATAACTTTGCGAAAATAAAGAAAGTAAAATTTTCACTCGAGGAAAGAGTTGAACCAATGATCTCTCGTTCCGGAGCTGCTCACGCTAACCACGGGACCACAGCGCTCTTGAGCTCATGCTGTCCTTGACGTGGCATATCTTGCGCATGGACTACTCAGTTTGTATATTTT
The DNA here is from genome assembly GCF_021461385.2 of Schistocerca piceifrons. NCBI lineage: Eukaryota > Metazoa > Arthropoda > Insecta > Orthoptera > Acrididae > Schistocerca > Schistocerca piceifrons. Next base: position 827,793,095 of record NC_060139.1, read on the forward strand.
GCTTATTATTTCATAGTTCCACACAACTTCTTCCTGTTTTCTCGATCGATCTGTGTTCAGTTTTTCAAGGTCTATCCACTGTGCCAACTTATAACTAAATCTGAGGGGGGTGCGATGGGGAGGTTCCCTTGTGAGCAGTATGGGACTTAACTTCTGAGGTCATCAGTCCACTAGAACTTAGAATTACTTAAACCTAACTAACCTAAGGACATCACACACATCCATGCCCGAGGTAGGATTCGAACCTGCGACCGTAGCGGTCGAGCGGTTCCAGACTGCAGCGCCTAGAACCGCTCGGCCACCCGGGCCGGCAATTCATTCTGGGCTTACATTACAGCAAGATGGTACCTGCCCACATACGGCTAGAGTTTTTACTGCTTTTCATCGTGTTTTTCAAACCCTACATTCGCCAGGAAGGTCGTCGGATCTGCCTCGAATTGAATTTCCAACCTTTTCCAATAATTCCACCGTGTTGCGGTTTTTATTATTATTACTATTATTATTATTATTATTATTTTAATTCGTATGAACAAGATAGCTTCTATGATCACAGGGCGCCAATGAGCTTCTTCCGACTCGAAATAAGGGTAGCCAATACGCCTAGCTGAGGACCACTTGTTCTCGAACGATGGTCGGACCTTTTGATGCGGCTGTTATTTATAAGACGCCCAATGCAACATACGTTGCAATATTTACTGTGCTGGCCGGCCGGGTTGGCCGTGCGGTTCTGGGCGCTACAGTTTGGAACCGCGCGACCGCTACGGTCGCATGTTCGAATCCTGCCTCGGGCATGGATGTGCGTGTTGTCCTTAGGTTAGTTAGGTTTAAGTAGTTCTAAGTTCTAGGGGACTGATGACCTTAGAAGTTAAGTCCCATAGTGCTCAGAGCCATTTGAACCATTTACTGTGCTACTCAGTGTTCCACCTACAGCTCATAATGAACAACGCCGGGACTTGCGTTCTGTGTACCCACAATATTGTTCTTGATATACGAGTTGTATGCCAAGAGTCAACGATATGCGCGCAGCCCTGTGAACATGGTTTGGTAACTTGGAACAAGTCTGGGTATCGAACTCGTGTTCGCGCTACGGAGGAGTGATGTACACTGAGGCGTCAAAGAAACTGGTATAGGCATGCGTTTTCAAATACAGAGATATGTAAACAGGCAGAATACGGCGCTGCGGTCGGCACCGCCTACATAAGACAAGTCTCAGGCGCAGTTTTTAGATCGGTTACTGCTGCTACAATAGAACGTTATCAAGATTTAAGTAAGTTTGACCATGATGTTATAGTCGGCGCAAGAGCGATGGGACACAGCGTCCCCGAGGTAGGGATGAAGTGTGGATTTTCCCGTACGACCATTTCACAAGTGTACCGTGAATATCAGTAATCCGGTAAAACATTAAATCTCCGGCATCGCTGCAAGAGCGGCAGCAAAGACGAACGAATAGTTCAGCGTGACAGAAGAGCAACCCTTCGGCAAACTGCTGCAGATTTTAATGCTGGGCTAGCTATCAACAGTGTCAGTGTGCGAACCGTTAAATGAAACATCACCGATATGAGCTTTCGGAGCCGAAGGCCCGCTATTGTACCCTTAATGACTGCACGACACGAAGCTTTACTCCTCACTTGGACCCGTCAATACCGTCATTGGAATGTTCATGAATCGAAGAATGTTGCCTGGTCAGACGAATCTCGTTTCAGATTGTATCGAGCGGATGGACGCTTATGGGTATGGATACAACCTCACGAATATGGACCCTGCATGTCAGCAGGGGCTGTTCAAGCTGGTGAACGCTCCGTAATGGCGTGGGGCGTGTGCAGTTGGAGTGATATGGCACCGCTGATACGTCTAGATACGACTCCGACAGCTGACAGGTAGGGGTAAGCATCCTGTATAATCACCTCCATCCATTCATGTCCATTGTGGATTCCGATGGACTAGGGCAATTCCAGCAGGACAATGCGACATCCCACACATCCAAGATTTGTACAGAGTGGTTCCATGAAAACTCTTCTGAATTTAAACCCTTCCACTGGCCACCAAACTCCCCAGACATGAACATTATCTAGCATATATGGGAAGCCTTGCGACGTGCTCGTACTCTTACGGATCTATGGACAGCCCTGCAGGATTCGTGGTGTCAATTCCCTCCAGTACTACTTCAAACATTAGTCCATGCCACGTCGTGTTGCAGCATTTCTGCATGCTTGCGGGGGCCCTACACGATATTAGGCAGGTGTACCAGTTTCTTTGGTTCTTCAGTGTATATCGAATGCCTCGATGTTGATACGTTTACATCATAGAGCACAGAAGAACGCATTATGAACTGAAGGAAATGGTCAGCACTTTTCCACTGTACACATTCGATGAATTAATTTCAGCCATGGAAGTGTACTTTCACTAGATATCAAGACAGATTGAGTCAGTCACTACTTTTACCGTTATATGACATTCCCACAGGTATGCAGGAAAAACATCCAAATTCGCCGCCTCGACAGTGAAGCATTCGATATATGTCGCTCGTAGTGCACACGCGACTTTGTTACGAATTACCCATGGCTATTGTCATTTTGGTGGATGTGAGTAACCACAACTTAATGAAGAAGATGTGGAAGAAAGTGGCACACTTGATCACCAAGAAAGTTGAAATAAATATCCTGGCTCTTGTTCACGGTAACTTGAATGAGTGAACCCAAGTCATGCTACGAAAAATACCACCAAAACGGGACAGAACCACTGTTGGCCTCAACTACACTCTGCGGGTTAAATGCCTCGTTGGTGCATTTGACGGCATTCATATTCAAATGATGACCTTCATTTGGCTTCTGTCGTAACGAAATGAATACCTTTTCAACTCTAAAATTTGTATAACGTAGAATGAAATTTTCGTTCTGCAGTGGAGGGTGGGCTGATACGGAACTTCTTGGCAGATTAAAATTTTGTGCCGGACCGAGTTTAGAACTCGTGACCTTTGCTTCTCGCAGGCAAGTGCTCTATGACTTCTTTTTCCTTCATTTTGTTCGTTATTGTTCGTTGTATTTGGTCGTAGCGGACGTTACATGACAACCATTGAAGTTTGTTGTTGATGTCTTCACTCAATTGTTTTAACACAAAAGACTGTGAGGACGGGTCGTTAGTTGTACTTGGCTAACTTAGCCGCTAGAGCACTTATCTTCGAAAGGAAAAGGTTCAGATTTCGAGTCTTGGTTCGGTACACAGTTTTAATCTGTCAGTATGTTTCATTTACGATGTACATACGCAGACTAAAGCAACGAATGATAATTTGTGCCAAGGCTGGCGTTCGAACCCGTGTCTCTGACTCACTAGGCGGATGCGCTAACTTGGTACAGCGGCTTTGCCCAACTGCACGAACTACCATAGCACACCTCCCTCCTCGATCCAAATTCCCATTCACGCCTCAGCTCACTTTGTATCCTCTTAAGCTCGAACAGCTTTGCAGAGGCTCTCTAACTGTATTGCAACAGCATCTCAGCATCGATCACACATATCATTCGAAGCGCAATTACTTTTTTCAGTACACTTGAGCACTGTTCGAATTTATGGGGAATAATAAGTCGGCAGAGGCGGAAATGAGAATTTTGTTTGAGGAGGAAGTGGCCTAGGTTAATCCTAGTGAGCCGGAGACCTGGTTTCGAACCCCGGCCTTGGACAAATTTATATTCGTCGCTCCAATCTTAGGACAAATCACGATCCTTCGGACTGCACTACTCTACATGGCCCCAATCATCTAGTGTATTGTCAATTTCTCTGTTGTTTGGCCAAATGAAGACGTGTAGCTATGCTACTCTGAGCAGTGACCTTCCGTGAGGCAAGGTAAAAAGGTAACATGACACGTTCTGCTCTAGACGGGCCAGTAGGACCCGGTCGACCGTCTTGTCATCCTCTCCCAATGACGTATAAAGGCACAGAGGGTTAGCATACCGCTCCGCCGGTTGTTGTCGGATATGTTGGCCTTGGAAACGCTACTAATCGGTCGAGTAGCTCCACCACATTCATGGGCCTCACGAGACTGAACGCACCTCGCACCAGCCCTCTGTGGCGTTTCTAAAACACCCTCTCTCACAATGAGGGGGTTATTCGTAAAGGTTTGACAAAGGTGCTACATTAATTTAGCAATTTACAAATTATGCAACTGAGGATATTGTAACAGTCGCCACATGGAGGCAACCTACATTCACGATGGCCAGTTTGTATATAAATACCACGCTTCAGTGCAGCTCCTCGAAGTTTCTATGATTCTTATTAACAGATATAGTTCACCTCTGGATTTTTTCACAGTCATTTGTGTTATGCACAGTCAATAAGTAGGCTCGTAGACGTCATTATTCGGGAAAACTGACCGATCAGACTCAAATAATTGACGCTATAAAATACTGTGTACAGCAGGAAAATGATCAAGTTAGGTATCTCAGGGAGTTCCGATTCGTAAACAAAAAAAAAGCTATAGAACAGAAACTGTGTCCGAACAAACCGCCGTCAATCTCACGTGTCAATTTTTTTTCAACGAAACATACATAAATCACAACGTAAACTGAATAAATGATAAGCAGACATGATGGTACCTTGAGTTAATGTTGGACTACACAAAATGTTTTGATATAAATGACATTTTTCCAGCAAACATTTAAGGATTACACAACTTAGATCTGCTCATCTTGAGCTTGCAGTGACAAGAGACAAGTTAACAAGTAGATGACAAAAGCCTACAGTACTTTTACATTTTTCAGCAACTTTACATCTACTGCCTATACCATTTCTGGCAGTACTGACGTATCCGTTATACAGGGTGTATCAAAAATAATCATCCAATTTTTAAAAAATCATACCTATTACGTCATTTGAGATACGTGCGCGACCAATGTACTGTTGGAAAGAGCAAACTATCGAGTTTTTCAGGGACTCCCGCTAGGTAGCAGCAGTGTGCGCACACTTCAGTTCTAGTAAAAATGGTGTCGAGACAATAGAAAGCGTTTCGTGTTCTACGTTTTGCGCAGTGCGGGTCAGTAATAATTGTTCAGCGAGACTTTCGTACTAGGTATGGTGTAGATCTTCCTACAGCACAGGTCAATAGACGACAGCGTGAATAATTCCGAGAAACAGGTTCCTTGTGAAAAGGCAAATAGCCCTATCGTCCCCGAGTGTCTGACAAGACGTCGAACGCATCCCCCGTAGTTTCACAAGGAGTCTGCAGAAATCCATTCACCGTAGCAAATCAACAGCTCAACATGCCCCCAATGTCAGTCTGGCCTGCGTTGCGTCGGCGTCTACACATGAAAACGTATAAAATTCAGCTACTGCAAGCTCTTCGTGAAGGTGGCAAACAACAACGTGTGGAGTTCTATGATTTCGTTCTTGGCAAGGTGTGTTTAGTGATGAGGCAACATTCCATTTAAATGGAAAGGCGAACCGTCATAATGTGTATGAGGTACGAAATAACCACATGAAGTTGTACAACATGAGAAGGACTCTCAAAAATTTAGTGTGTTTTGTGCAGTTTTACGGGAAAAGGTGTATGGTCCATTTTTCTTTGCCGAGAACACTGTTACAGGAAGCACATATCTCGATTTGCTTGAGAACTTTCTTTTCCCACAGTTGGAGACTGATTCGAACGACGGCATTTACGAAGAGGATGGGGCACCGCCACACTGGTATCTGGAAGTGCCGGAATTTTTAAATCAAACGATTACTGAACGATGGATTGGTCGCGCTGGACCAATAATTTGGTCCAGCCCTACGTTACTGAACTCCAGGGTCACCGAACCTGACTGTATTTGATTATTTCTTGTGGGGGTTTATAAAAGACTCTCTTTACGTGCCTCCATTACTAACAAGAATGAATGAACTGAGATATCACATAACAACAGCCGTGGAAGCTGCAACGAGACATACTCATTGCAGTGTGGGAACAATGTGTATACCACATTGACATATGCTGTACATCTTGAGGAGGGCATATTGAACACCTATGAGAAGCTATGGAAAAAAGACTTTTTGAATTTTCCATTCATCAAAAAACAAAATTAATTGTATATGTTTATTAGTTTCAGAAATACAGACGTGCCAATCGGATGATTCTTTTTTATTCACCCTGTATTCGTTGGATCTCTAGTGAATATTGTCTTTCACTAAATACACTCCTGGAAATGGAAAAAAGAACACATTGACACCGGTGTGTCAGACCCACCATACTTGCTCCGGACACTGCGAGAGGGCTGTACAAGCAATGATCACACGCACGGCACAGCGGACACACCAGGAACCGCGGTGTTGGCCGTTGAATGGCGCTAGCTGCGCAGCATTTGTGCACCGCCGCCGTCAGTGTCAGCCAGTTTGCCATGGCATACGGAGCTCCATCGCAGTCTTTAACACTGGTAGCATGCCGCGACAGCGTGGACGTGAACCGTATGTGCAGTTGACGGACTTTGGGCGAGGGCGTATAGTGGGCATGCAGGAGGCCGGTTGGACGTACATCGATGTTGTCGCCAGTGGTCGGCGGAAGGTGCACGTGCCCGTCGACCTGGGAGCGGACCGCAACGACGCACGGATGCACGCCAAGACCGTAGGATCCTACGCAGTGCCGTAGGGGACCGCACCGCCACTTCCCAGCAAATTAGGGACACTGTTGCTCCTGGGGTATCGGCGAGGACCATTCGCATCCGTCTCCATGAAGCTGGGCTACGGTCCCGCACACCGTTAGGCTGTCTTCCGCTCACTCCCCAACATCGTGCAGCCCGCCTCCAGTGGTGTCGCGACAGGCGTGAATGGAGGGACGAATGGAGACGTGTCGTCTTCAGCGATGAGAGTCGCTTCTGCCTTGGTGCCAATGATGGTCGTATGCGTGTTTGGCGCCGTGCAGGTGAGCGCCACAATCAGGACTGCATACGACCGAGGCACACAGGGCCAACACCCGGCATCATGGTGAGGGGAGCGATCTCCTACACTGGCCGTACACCACTGGTGATCGTCGAGAGGCACTGAATAGTGCACGGTACATCCAAACCGTCATCGAACCCATCGTTCTACCATTCCTAGACCGGCAAGGGAACTAGCTGTTCCAACAGGACAATGCACGTCCGCATGTATCCCGTGCCACCCAACGTCCTCAAGAAGGTGTAAGTCAACTACCCTGGCCAGCAAGATCTCCGGATCTGTCCCCCATTGAGCATGTTTGGGACTGGATGAAGCGTCGTCTCACGCGGTCTGCACGTCCAGCACGAACGCTGGTCCAACTGAGGCGCCAGGTGGAAATGGCATGGCAAGCCAGCATCTCTACGATCGTCTCCATGGGTGAATAGCAGCCTGCATTGCTGCGAAAGGTGGATATACACTGTACTAGTGCCGACATTGTGCATGCTCTGTTGCCTGTGTCTATGTGCCTGTGGTTCTGTCAGTGTGATCATGTGATGTATCTGACCCCAGGAATGTGTCAATAAAGTTTCCCCTTCCTGGGACAATGAATTCACGGTGTTCTTTTTTCAATTTCCAGGAGTGTAGTTACCTTTTCTTATAAATAAAGTTTCTTCTCTTGTCATACATCGCCACATAATCAAATAATTGAGGAGAAACTAGGGAACAAAGAAATAATAAGGGTCTTTTCATCTCCCACGAAAGGAAAAAGATCCCTAACAGTATTGGAAACTGATCATGGGTCCTGCATATGGGAGTCACCCACACTATCCACTTTCTTTTTCCTTTTTTTCTATTTTTTAAGTCCGTGTCCTCGCCTTTTTTCGCGGGTGGCCGCCTTAACCGCTTTCGTTTTGCAATAAACTTCATTTTTACTTTTTATATTTACAAAAAGAAATGTACAGGGAAAAACGTGCAGTAGGTTCATACGTTATGAGTGATAATGGCCAAAATAACAATTGAGATCAAGGAGGGAGCCTTCCAGGCGAAAAATAATCATGTGCAATTAGCATCAATAACAAAAAAACCATAAATGAAAGTGAAAACGCCCTCCCGCCAAAACAACAACGCGCCGTCAAATTGTGGGAAGATGTACTCTGAATCTCAATTCAATCAAACATGTTTCAGGCACATCTCTTCGTAGAAAATTGTACTTTGCTGGTAAATTGGTCCGAGTCTTGGTATTAGGCATTTACAGTGAAATCACCTTCTACACTCGGGACACAATAGCTGCAGGGTGGGTCCGAGAAGGCGCTGCCCAAAGAGTTAGCGTAGTATTGACGGTATCTCGAACTGTGTGTGAGAAACGTAAAGTTAACTTGCAAGAAGATCCAAAAATTAAGCTCTCATCTCCTTCACCAAAAGATTGATCAGCCATTTCACAACATTGATCTTCGTACATCGGGAAAGGCTCTTATCTGGGAGCAGGAGTGACTTTTGTGCAATGGCATGGGGTCCGGTACGTAGAAGAATCAGCGGCCACACCTCTGCAGAAGATCCACATACCAGTCGACGTTCATCCGTGTCAAGCATGTGACAGTGGAGGCAAACTGGCGAATCTGTCATGTTAATGACAGGCAGACGAGGTTGTGTCATGTATTTTCCTTTAACAACCAGATACCAGGTAGCACGAGCGTTCGTGTCGTGGAGTGCATGGTGGACGGAACTCCGTAGGATATCGGCTTTCCACGACATTCCGATTATCGTCTCTCGTCTTTAGGCGATAAATATCACGTGCCTTAGGGTTCCTGGTACAAAGCAAGTCGGTATGGACGTAACTTTATTCGATGGAAAAGGTCCAAATATGTGAGTGGGGGAGGCAGAAATATCTGCTACTGCAATGGGCGCTAATCAGGAAGTAGGGGCCAATTCATAAATCAGGCGTCCCGTTAATCCGGTTCGATGGCGCGTTCATGATTTAACCACCGTAATCACATTAAGGGCAACTGCTCTTGCATGGTCGTTGACAATACCGAGGCCATCGACTCGAGAAGAAAAAGTTAGCGTGTCGTAGTTGCCTGCAGCCTGTGTGCTATTGCCTTTGTCTACGATAATATCTGTGCCAAATCGAGTAGTCGTGAAGCAAAGTGAGTGTTAACAAAAGCCGGCCGCTGTGGCCGAGCGGTTCTAGGGGCTTCAGTCCGGAACCACGAGGCTGATACGGTCGAATCCTGCCTCTGGCATCGATGTGTGTGATGTACTTAGGTTAGGTTTAAGTAGTTCTAAGTCTAGGGGACTGATGACCTCAGATGTTAAGTTGTATAGAGCTTAGAGCCATTTGAACCATTTTTTGTTAACAAAATGCACCTTTTTTATTAGATCTAATTCTCGCAGGAGGTGCTGGAATAACTCTACCAACGAACGTAGCACCAGACTTGGTCAGATTCACTCGTCTTCCTCTCGTACATCATCCCCCCTATAGAACCAAGAACATTAGGTCATCCGCGTACGCACGGCAGATGAAAGCATGCCCTCTCACTGTGATCCCAGTCAACCGCATCCGGAAACCGTGTAACAGTGGCTCAAGGGTAATGGCACAAATAAGCATCAACAGCGGAAAATCCCCGGCAGACCAATCGCATGACAGTAACAAAGCCGGCCGCACGGCCATGGACCAGCAGTCGCGACATGGAACCTCGGAGGAGTCGCAAGACGATGTGTATAACTCCGTGGGGGAAGGCCATCCATTGCAGCACTTTCTCTAGAACGTCATGACTCACTGTATCAAGAGCGTGGTCAAAGTCCACCACCACTAAGGCACCGTGAATGCAAAAGGTCGCTGACAGGGCTATGATGTGATAATCGCCGATCGTTGTCTGGATGTTACTGTCACCACCAAAGCACGTTTGATCTATAGATATGACTTGAGGGAGGACGCCCTGAAGGCGGGCTGTAAGAATCTGGGTAAAAAACAATAACTCACAATTTAACATCGACGGCTGCCGATAATGTCCAACTCCCCAATCCTCGGACGGCTTGGGTGGTGGGGGATGGGGTGGGGGTGGGGGGGGCTGGGTAAGCAGGCCCTCTACGAGATCTGGTGGGAGGAAAAGGTCAGGCCTCATCACACCACTCAGCTACGGAGGCGGGACTATTTTGACGTTCCGTCGAGCTCTTCCCTTCCCGATGTTCGCAAGAAAATCATTGAGTTTATCCTGCATTCACCGACAGCAGTAATTCCTGCTGTGTTTGAAATTTATTTTCACTGACGATTCTCCATATTGTTTCTAAGCTGTGTCACATGGCTGAGAGTGGTACACCATTTCTTGTACACCAGTTGGACAATGCGCATTGATACACCTCAAAGTCTGGCAGCTGTATTCGCTGTGCCATCACGAACATTTCCAGACGCGATAGCTCCTTCTTGTCATTCTTTAGCGTCTCCACATATCTTACTGCCTTGGTTCATACAACCGTCTGGCACAAACACGCCACTTCACTGCCACTTAAGTGAGCAGTAGAGGTCACATGACCACCTGATACCAGTTCTACAACTCCCCAGCACTTCAAAGTGCCCAAACTGCTATTTTGTCTGGTCATCCCAGTGTCTTGTTCAGGCCTGACCTGAACGCAGGATATTTCATACGAAATAAATATTAGTTTGGTGCGTAAGTTCGTGTAACGAATTGCAAAGGAGACTGTAATTATGGCAAAAATGCAACAAAAATAATCATTGAAAAATTATTTGATTAAAAAGAGAATTTCAAAAGTTTGTTGTTATGCTTCTGTTCCTATGACATCAAGAACGTGTGATCATCGGGGTGTCTTTGTTACTGATCACTCTGGCCTCCACCATTCAAAGATAACTTTGAGACGAATACATATGTTTACTGTTAGAATAGTTTCCAAACATTACATTTTAGTAATTAGTTCTGCAATGACATGTGAAGTTTAGTTCATTGCTTATACATATCTTAGTTCAGTAATCTGGCTCCTTATGCTGCTGCTGAAGTCGTTGTCCCGGTCCATTTCACCTGCAAAATGGATCTAGTTACGCGAATTCCATGAAATAATCCAGATACCAAGTCGTTTCTTAGTCGTTTATTAATGATAAGCTGCACAACTTGTTCTTAGTCGGAACCCACTCCACATAACAGGCTACATGATCACTAAACCAGTGCAGTACAACAATTAAGTTATTGCCCTGACGTGTGAGACAATGGTCGCGTCTGTGAGCTGTCTCCAACTGAGCCTCCTCTCAGCCTTCTGCTCCCCTATTTATATGTTCTTAACAAAACTACATTGCAATTTTATAAAATTAACAATTAAAAGTTCAAAGTTATTGTGAATGACTATAAACAAAACCTTTCGTATTTTGTGCCCAATCTGGCGTATACAATATAAAAGATTTTTACATATATATACCACATTATATAAAATAGTGAAAAACCACAACGCCAACCTAATTTTTCTTAATTATTGCTTGAAAGCAGAGTAATGCTTGCATATATTTGACGAACATGACTGAAATCTGGTATCGCAGGACAGAGCGGATCAGGTTTTGGAAAGGGGCCAAATTTAGTTACTGTCAGTTATACAAGAACACACACAACTTTATTCCTTAAACCAATGCACAGTTTTCTCTTTAAAACAACAAAGATCAATTCACGGCTGAGGGCCCAACTAACTTCTCCAGAATGGGTTTAAATTATTGCTTTTAAAACACCAGGATTTAGAGTAACGGCTGAAGGCCTTAATTAAGTAAAATTACAATATCTTCTCGGTTAAAGGCCGAAATAATATTTCAGATCAGCTAAGAAAGTTCTTTAACAGCCAAGCATTTATAAATTCCGGCTAAAGGCCATATTAAGGAAAATTCGAGTTAATTCTTCGACTGAAAGCTCAATTAAAAAAATTTTCTTTACATAATAAAAGAGAGACCTTGAGGATAAGCCTTTACACAGAACAACAGAAAAACATCTCAAGAAAACTTGAAGTATTTGTGGGCTGAAGGCACAAGCAATTATTCAAGAATAATCAAAGACAAAGTTAAGATAAACATTCACAGAACACTGCTGAAAGCTGTTTCAAGAATTCAAAATAATTAAAGAGGAACCTTACAGACAAGGATTTACATATTAAAGCCAGATGCTAAAACAAACGTGGCTGAAGGCCAAAATACAGAGCAACAAGAACTGCAAATGAAACACGGCTGAAGGTCTAATCTTAAAGTTTTTATGAAGTTCGTCTGAAGGCCATATACTAAACATAAAACAATACTAATGCATGGCTGAAGGCCTGGCACAGTACCTGCGACCAAATAAAATGACGATCACAAACAACAAACAGTGGTGCTCAGAAATGTTCCCAGGGTCGGCCTGGTGACGAAAATCTAACCCAGTTTAGGTGAGACAGACAGCCAAGCGTAACACTAAACAGCCGGTTTGCAGCCCGACCTACAGACGGCTGACGAACCAACCAGCCACCTAATCAATTCCCTTCCACCCGACCAACAACACGACAACCAAAAGTACCAGGAAAGACGAGGATTGCAGCAGGATTATGTCTTAATAACTGGCTTATAAACAGAGTCGAATGAACCCGTGGTCTGGGGGTAGCGTCTTTGATTCATAATCAAAACGTCTTCGGTCCCGGGTTCGATCCCCGCCACTGCCTAAAGTTTGATAAATAATCAGCATTGACGGCCGAAGACTTCCGGCATAAGAAGTCAGCCTCATTCTGCCAACGGCCTTGTCAAAGAGGGCGGAGGAGCGGATAGAGGTTCAGGGCACTCTCTTGTCCTAGGGTGGGAAATTGCCCCTAACGGCAGAAGAATCAGCAATGATCAACGACATGAGGATGCAGAAGGCAATGGAAACCACTGCATTAAACACACGTAACGTGTATCCACAGGACATGTGGCCTGTAATTGAAGAAGTGTCATGATGATCTCTCCATTGGCAAAAGATTCCGGAATAGTCCCCCATTCGGATCTCCGGGAGGGGACTGCCAAGGGGGAGGTTACCATGAGAAAAAGATTGAATAATCAACGATAGGATAACGTTCTACGAGTCGGGGCGTGGAATGTCAGAAGCTTGAACGTGGTAGAGAAACTAGAAAATCTGAAAAGGGAAATGCAAAGGCTCAATATAGATATAGTAGGGGTCAGTGAAGTGAAGTGGAAGGAAGACAAGGATTTCTGGTCAGAAGAGTATCGGGTAATATCAACAGCAGCAGGAAATGGTATAACAGGTGTAGGATTCGTTATGAATAGGAAGGTAGGGCAGAGGGTGTGTTACTGTGAACAGTTCAGTGACCGGGTTGTTCTAATCAGAATCAACAGCAGACCAACACCGACAACGATAGTTCAGGTATACATGTCGACGTCGCAAGCTAAAGATGAACAGATAGAGAAAGTGTATGAGGATATTGAAAGGGTAATGAAGTATGTAAAGGGGGACGAAAATCTAATAGTCATGGGCGACTGGAATGCAGTTGTAGGGAAGGAGTAGAAGAAAGGGTTACAGGAGAATGTGGGATTGGGACAAGGAATGAAAGAGGAGAAAGACTAATTGAGTTCTGTAACAAGTTTCAGGTAGTAATAGCGAATACCCTGTTCAAGAATCACAAGAGGAGGAGGTATACTTGGAAAAGGCCGGGAGATACGGTAAGATTTCAATTAGATTACATCATGGTCAGACAGAGATTACGAAATCAGATACTGGATTGTAAGGCGTACCCAGGAGCAGATATAGACTCAGATCACAATATAGTAGTGATGAAGAGTAGGCTGAAGTTCAAGGCATTAGTCAGGAAGAATCAACACGCAAAGAAGTGGAATACGGAAGAACTAAGGAATGACGAGGTACGTTTGAAGTTCTCTAACGCTATAGATACAGCAATAAGGAATAGCGCAGTAGGCAGTACAGTTGAAGAGGAATGGACTTCTCTAAAAAGGGCCATCACAGAAGTTGGGAAGTAAAACATAGGTACAGAGAAGGTAGCTGCGAAGAAACCATGGGTAACAGTAGAAATACTTCAGTTGATTGATGAAAGGAGGAAGTACAAACATGTTCCGGGAAAATCAGGAATACAGAAATACAAGTCGCTGAGGAATGAAATAAATAGGAAGTACAGGGAAGCTAAGACGAAATGGCTGCAGGAAAAATGTGAAGACATGATTGTCGGAAGGACAGACTCAGCATACAGGAAAGTCAAAACAACCTTTGGTGACATTAAAAGCAACGGTGGTAGCATTAAGAGTGCAACGGGAATTCCACTGTTAAATGCAGAGGAGAGGGCAGATAGGTGGAAAGAATACATTGAAAGCCTCTATGAGCGTGAAGATTTGTCTGATGTGATAGAAGAAGAAACAGGAGTCGATTTAGAAGAGATAGGGGATCCAGTATTAGAATCGCAATTTAAAAGAGCTTTGGAGGACTTACGGTCAAATAAGGCAGAAGGGATAGGTAACATTCCATCAGAATTTCTAAAATCATTGGGGGGAAGTGGCAACAAAACGACTATTCACGTTGGTGTGTAGAATATATGAGTCTGGCGATATACCATCTGACTTTCGGAAAAGCATCATCCACACACTTCCGAAGACGACAAGAACTGACAAGTGCGAGAATTATCGCACAATCAGCTTAACAGCTCATGCATCGAAGCTGCTTACAAGAATAATATACGGAAAAATGGAAAAGAAAATTGAGAATGCGCTAGGTGACGATCAGTTTGGCTTTAGAAAAAGTAAAGGGACGAGAGAGGCAACTCTGACGTTACGGCTAATAATGGAAGCACAGCTAAAGAAAAATCAAGACACTTTCTTAGGATCTGTCGACCTGGAAAAAGCGTTCGACAATATAAAATGGTGCAAGTTGTTAGAGATTCTGAAAAAAGTAGGGGTAAGCTATAGGGATAGACGGGTCATATACAATATGTACAACAACCAAGAGGGAATAATAAGAGTGGACGATCAAGAACGAAGTGCTCGTATTAAGAAGGGTGTAAGTCAAGGCTGTAGACTTTCGCCCCTACTCTTCAATCTGTACATCGGGGAAGCAATGATGGAAATAAAAGAAAGGTCCAGGAGTGGAATTAAAATACAAGGTAAAAGGATACCAATGATACGATTCGCTGATGACATTGCTATCCTGAGTGAAAGTGAAGAAGAATTAAATGATATGCTGAACGGAATGAACAGTCTAAAGAGTACACAGTATGGTTTGAGAGTAAATCGGAGAAAGACGAAGGTAATGAGAAGTAGTAGAAATGAGAACAGCGAGAAACTTAACATCAGTATTGATGGTCACGAATTAAATGAAGTTAAGTAAAATAACCAATGACGGACGGAGCAACGAGGACATCAAAAGCAGACTCGCTATGGCAAAAAAGGCATTTCTGGCCAAGAGAAGTCTGCTAATATCCAATACCGGCCTTAATTTGAGGAAGAAATTTCTGAGGATGTACGTCTGGAGTACAGCATTGTATGGTAATGAAACATGGACTGTGGGAAAACCGGAACAGAAGAGAATCGAAGCATTTGAGATGTGGTGCTATAGACGAATGTTGAAAATTAGGTGGACTGATAAGGTAAGGAATGAGGAGGTTCTACGCAGAATCGGAGAGGAAAGGGATAGGTGGAAAACACTGATAAGGAGAAGGGACAGGATGATAGGACATCTGCTAAGACATGAGGGAATGACTTCCATGGTACTAGAGGGAGCTGTAGAGGGCAAAAACTGTAGAGGAAGACAGAGATTGGAATACGTCAAGCAAATAATTGAGGACGTAGGTTGCAAGTGCTACTCTGAGATGAAGAGGTTAGCACAGGAAAGGAATTCGTGGCGGGCCGCATCAAACCAGTCAGTAGACTGATGACCAAAAAAAAAAGAGTCAAGGCAGAATAAACACCCAAAGAGAAAAAGAGAACAACACCAGGGCGGTAGAAGTACATGCCGTGCTGGACAGCATCAACATAGCGAGGAAAACACACTGCCGCAAAACTACGCTGACAACCAGGCTAGGTAACCGGAACGTTAACGGTCATAAGGCAGAACATACCGCTGGTGCACTTCACTTATATATGATAATCATTTCAAAGGTTAAACATCATACAGTGAGACAGCTGCAAAATTTTGCCGTCTCCAACACTCCATTACGTTGCTGCTTGTGGGGACAGCCCAGGATGCAACAACCAGCAATTAACGAAGAGATGTCACAGCGGTTGAACTTTCATGAAAGTTTTACTGACTACTCAACTCCAGTATGCAGGTGCGGTGGGCGACGAACTTAAAAGTTCTCACAACTAGTACCACACAACTCCGATCGCCCGTGCACGACACCAGCGGCCCCAGCCTGATCACACGCCACAGAGACTTCCTCGCTGCTCCGCCGCCTGGTCCCAGCGGAGGTTCGAGTCCTCCCTCGGGAATGGGTGTGTGTGTTTGTCCTTAGGATAATTTAGGTTAAGTAGTGTGTAAGCTTAGGGACTGATGACTTTAGCAGTTAGATCCCATGAGATTTCACACACATTTGAACATGTTTTTGCTCCGCCGCAATCGACCAACTGCCACACACACCATAACACGGAAATATAACTGCTACACCAAAGAAGTTACAGCAGTACCAGTATCGATAAACGCTGCTGCTGGCACCGATGGAGGCAAGTGAGCAACTCGTTCAGATAGTAACTGAGGGAGGAATAAGGCGCCACTCGATGGTGACAAAATGTCCAAAAGGAGAAACGACATTAACGCGAACCGACCATGGCTCAATGACTTACAAGAAAACAAATGAAATAATAAAGTTTATGAAATTTAATATATATTACGAAATCACTTATTTTGTTTAGTTATACTAGATACAATTGGAATTATGAAACTTTCAGTAAATTGCCTCTTCGAGAGTATTTTATTAGGGTATCGAAAAAGTAATGTAAAACAAGGGGTTGTTTTATTTCATTCGTAGCGGTTTAGTTTCGCATGTTGGTATACCGATTGCTATGGATTTAATTATCGATTGTTATTTTTCATTTATAGTTCACCGTTGCCATTGGAGTTTACATATTGCCATTTTGCCATTCTGTCATTTGGAGTTGTAGACGTTAGAAAATTGAGTGCCAAGTGGAGAAATCGGAACATTTCCGACATATTCTTCTGGTTGAGTTCAGTAGAGGGGTGACAGCAGCAGAGGCAGCCAGAAACATTTTGGCCGCGTATATGGATGACGCCACTGGACAGAACACAGCAAGAAATTGATTTTCTCGTTTTAAGAAGGATCGTTTTGACATGAATCACTATCCACGTTCAGGAAGACCTTCGGGTTTTGATGTAGTCAAAGCTATCAAGATAATTTATCTGCCTTTTAGCGAGTAAACAGTTCATCCGAAGTAGTGGGGCACAGTGGCTAGTGTCGCATGTTCGTAGTTTGGCCCCATGTTCGAAACCCGAATACCACTTTTATTTTTGTTTTTCATTTACCTACCCATGTCTGCGCAAGATTACAGCCCGACTATTTCCAGTACTACCGATCAGCCAAAGCATTATGACCACCGACCTTCTATAGATGCAGACCAGTCCAGGCGATTGCAGCGTCATCTGGCGAGGAATGACTGCTAGTCAGACACAGGCAGCGTGCGTACAGTATCAGTAAGCGTGGTGTCGGTGTTTAGAATGAGGAAGGAGCGCGATCTATCTGGGTCTGACCTGGAGCAGATTGTGATGGCTCGGATGCTCAGCACGAGCACTTCGAAAACTGCACTACTTGTCGGGTATTCGGGGAGTACTGTGGTGAGTGTCTTCAGCACTTGGCGAAACCTAGGTGGAACCACGTCCAGGCGTCGTGGGATTGGGCGGCCACCCCTCATTACAGATGTCGGACGTCGTATACTGGCACAACAGGAAAGGCGGCGAACTGTAGCTTAACTAACATCAGACTTAAATGCTGGGCAAAGCAGAAGTGAATCTAAACACACAAGCTCAGAACACTCCTAATGATGGGCTTACGCAGCCGACGATCCATGCATGTTCCAATGTTAACACTATAACATCAGCAGCAACTGAACTGGACGTTGGTGCAATGGCAGAGCACTATATGGTCTGATGAATCCCGCCGATGCCAGCGAGAGAGCGCAAAGCTGTCGGATTCCAGGGTAACAGCTCCTTGGCACTGTACAGCGGGACGGAGACAAGCTGACGGTGTCTACATTGTGCTATGGGGAACATTCACGCGGTCATCCATGGGTCCAGTACAGCTCGTCTAAGGCACCAAGACGTCCAAGGAACATTATACACTGGTTGCAGACCACGTACCCCTCTTTATGACGATCATGTTTCCTGACGGCAGTAGTATTTTTCGACAAGACAATGCGCCATGTCACAAGGCCAGGAGTGTGGTGGATTGGTTCGAGGAACACAGTGGCGAGATCCAATTAATGTGATGGGCCTCCAACCCGCCAGATCTGAACCCGATCGAACGTATCTGATATTTGATTGAACGTGGCGTCACAGCTCATAGCGCACGTCCCCGGAATTTACGGGAATTAGGTGAATTGTGTGAGCAGATGTGGTGCCATTTCCCTCCAGAGACCTACCAAGGCCCCATTGTTTCGACGCCACGGCGCGTCGATACTGTTATTCATGCCAGAGGTGGATATACGGGCTGTTAGGTAGATGGACATAACGTTCTGCCTGACCAGTGTATATCGAAATAACGTTGTCATCCGTCTGCTAACTGCATGCCTCGTGAATGAACTTAAAATAAATGAAAAAATTATTTGAATTAGTTTTCGGTGAAATTCCTGTGTTGTATCTTGATTCATAATCAACTGCAAGCGCTAGTTTTCGGTAAAATGACCCGTTAAGCGTGGTTTACCGCGAAATTATTGCTAATGCCTGAAATTAGCAATGTTAACGACGTTTCTTTCCCATGAGAGATTATAAAAAGAAATTTCGCCGTGAAAAACCTACCTTCACGTGATGCTCGTCGTGTTCGGAACTTCTATCTTTCGAAGATTTCTACGATCGGTATCATCCAGAAGAATGCAACAAATCATCCTGGAGAATAACCATAATTAATAAAATACAAGAACTGAGATAATAATGAAATGTAAGAATATGAAATTTTGAAAGGCTGTAATCCAAATACACCATACACACATACACAATGAAGAACCAAAGAAACTAGTACACAACCTAATATCGTGTAGGGCCCCTGCGAGCACGCAGAAGTGCCGCAACACGACGTGTCATAGACTCAACTAATGTTTGAAATAGTGCTGGAGAGAACTGATACAAGGAATCCTGCAGACCTGTCCATATAAATCTGTAAGTGTACGTTGCAAGGTATCCCTGATATGTTCAATAATGTTCATGTCTAGGGAGTTTGGTGGACAGTGAAAGTGTTTAATCTCAGAAGAGTGTTCCAGGAGCTACTCAGCAGCAAGTCTGGACGTGTGGAGCGTCGCATTGTCCTGCTGGAATTGCCCAAGTCCGTCGGAATGCACAATGTACATGGATGGATGCAGGTGATTCTGTGGATGCAGGTGAATCATACAGGATGCTTACGTACACTGGGGGCCGAACCGCACAATAACCCTGAGTTCTGTGTGCGGTGTGGGGCGGCTGTGGGTTGGGGGGACTGTTGTAGCCTGTTGTGGGGTTGTGAACCTCTTGTAAGTAGGCTGTTTAGGTTTTTATACTGGTAACGCCACGTAGCACTCTGTATGAAAATCACTGGCTGTGCTGTGTGCAGTCTGTGGTTGGTTGGCATTGTTGTAATATTCGCTATTGTAGTGTTCGGCAGTTGGATGTGAACAGCGCGTAGCGTTGCGCAGTTGTACGTGAGCCACCAGTAGAGGTGGATGTGGGAAGTGAGATGGCGGAGTTTTGAGAGCAGATGATCTGGACGTGTGTCCATCAGAAAGAGTAAATTTGCAAGACTGGAGCCGGCCGGAGCGGCCGAGCGGTTCTAGGCGCTACCATTTTTTTAAGACTGGATGTCATGAACTGATAAATATATTATGACTTTTGAATGCTATTAAGGTAAGTACATTGTTTTTTCTCTATCAAAATCTTTCATTTGCTAACTATGCCTTTTAGTAGTTAGTGTCTTCAGTAGTTAGAATCTTTTATTTAGCTGGCAGTATTGATGCTCGCTGTATTGCAGTATTTCGAGTAACGAAGATTTTTGTGAGGTAAGTGATTCATGAAAGGTATAGGTTATTGTTAGTCAAGGCCATTCTTTTGTAGGGATTATTGAAAGTCAGATTGCGTTGCGCTAAAAATATTGCGTGTCAGTTCAGTGATGATCAGAATAAGTAATGAGAGAAATGTCTGAGTACGCTCAGTTATCCTCAGCTGTTTCAAAATCAAATAACGTAAGGGGTTTATCTGCACAGTAATTCATAAATTTTTCTAAGAGGACGTTTCATATGTCGACCCTTAACCGAGGATTCCTCACTGGAAACTTCTGATTTTTTCTTGTAGTTTGTGTAATTAGTGGCCGGCCGTTGTGGCCGTGCGGTTCTAGGCGCTTCAGTCTGGAACCGCGTGACCGCTACGGTCGCAGGTTCGAATCCTGCCTCGGGCATGGATGTGTGTGATGTCCTTAGGTTAGTTAGGTTTAAGCAGTTCTAAGTTCTAGGGGACTGATGACCACAGATGTTAAGTCCCATAGTGCTCAGAGCCATTTGAACCATTTTGTAATTAGTGTAGCTTTTGTTTATTGCCAGCGCGTAATTCTAGAGAAAATCTCCTTTGTAGTTGTAGTCTTTCATTGTTGTACAGTAAAACAGTTGTGGCATGCATGTAGATTTGTACCAAGTATTTCGCAGCTGCGCTTGCGATTAACTAGATATTATTTTCAGTGCTATGTTAATGTGTTTTCTTATCTTTGCTCTTCAAATTGTGCTTTTCTTGTTATCGTGTGAAATACGTGATAATAATTATGGCGTGTGAGAAACATAACACTAGGCTCCAAAGTAAACTGAGAAATGACAGTGAAGACGAAAGCAGTGTGTTAGTGCCACCGAGAAATGAATTAACTAATGTTCAAAGTAGTAATTTGGTAATTGTGCATAGGGAACTGGAGCGGGCTGCAAATAATGGTGTAGTCAGTGAAACAATTAGTGAACAGGGAAGCATTATCGATCGATCGGTCGGCAACAGCTCGCCTCAGGAATCCGAAATGACAGGACACAATCTTGCAAATACTGTAGATTCAGGTTTTGAGTCCTCACCGTTCTCTCAAATAAGTCAAGACACATTTTCTGCTTTTCAAAATGCGAATATTGCCGGATCAAATGCACTGCCGAATAGCACTGAGGGACA
Source organism: Schistocerca piceifrons (assembly GCF_021461385.2). Classification (NCBI taxonomy): domain Eukaryota; kingdom Metazoa; phylum Arthropoda; class Insecta; order Orthoptera; family Acrididae; genus Schistocerca; species Schistocerca piceifrons. The sequence continues at coordinate 827,814,298 of NC_060139.1, forward strand.
TGTTTCAGACACCAGTGCATTGTTATTACAATTAATGCAACAAATGGGACAAAGGCTACAAAAGTTAGACACAACGCTTGAACAAAATCAAAAACAAATGGGACAAAATCTTCAAAAGTTAGACGCAATGGAACAAAATCAAAAACAGTCACAGCAACAGCTTCAAAAGTTAGACACCACACTTGAACAAACACCTGAAGGTTTAGCTGCTGAGTTACTTAAAATCGAATCGAAATTTCAAAAAGTCTGTAATTACTTAAAAACACAAATTTGTGAGCATTTTCAACCTATTTTTTCGCCTCATGAAAATGCATTACAGAATTACGAAGCAGCCATAAAAGAACTGCAAACTATTATTCATGAAAATCACGACACCTTGTAAGCTAAAATTGACTCAATTGCATCTACCGATTCGGTTACCCAACATGCAAAAACTCAAGGAAACTTAAAGGACATGGTAGATACGCTTTCAACACAAATGGACACTCTGAAACTTGGTTCAGAAAAACACACTGAGGAAACCAGTTCATTATCGGAGAAAGTAGCCGAACTTTCGGATCAGTTCACTAACTTATCTACAAAGGTAGATGATGATCTGAATGACACAAGACCGGTAGCCTTCACTGACCCAGAAGAGTATGAACAAATTCGAAAATCCAAACAAAATCAAAATCAAATCAATACAAAGTACAAAAGAGAAATCCGGGAAGTACAAGATCAGTCGACACAGGTAATACAAGAATTCCATATTTCAGAGGACACTCGCGCTCCAATACGGGAAGAGGGACAGAAATACGGAACAGCCACAAAATAATAAACACAGGGCATTTCGGAAGTTATGAAATAAATTGGCAAGGTACACCGATTTTTGAGATGGAACCGCTGAAACGAAGTAACAATGACCGATATGCGACTCTCCGACACGATGACTTTGCCTATAAGCTGTTCATTACTACACGTAAATTCAAAACATTTAAGAATTCTGGCAACGACATTCATCCACAAGCGTGGCTTCATCAATAATCTCTCATTGCTTTCCTCCCAACTGGTCATTAGAGCAGAGATTAGAATTTATGTGTGGCTACTTAGAGAATGAACCAGCTGTAAGAATGCGATCGGTCATTCACGATTGTCACAGTGAAGGAGAATTTTATCATGCCTTCCTCTCAGCATATTGGTCTCAAGCTACTCAAGATCGCGTAAAACATAGAATCATGATGCTGAGACACTTTGAACAATCTGAATTTTCCAGTCTTGTGAAATATTTTGAAGACATATTGCACAAGAATCAGTACCTGTCAAACCCATACAGCCCCTCAGAACTCATCCGCATTTGCTTAATCAAATTGCCTGAAAATTTAAGACACATTATTTTGACAGGACGATGCAAAGACGGCATTGAAGATTTTCAGGGACTCTTACAAGAATTAGAAATTGACACAGACAGTCACCGGATGCGAAAACAGGAAAACAATCACTACAGGTCACATCCGTCACAATTCTGTGACGACAGAAACAATAACTGGACACGACAAGGCTATTCTTACAACGCAAATAGTGACCAAAACAGACACTACCCATAAGACAACCACTGGCAGAGTAATCACAGGGAAAGATCACCTCTCTGTGGTAATGACTATAACAGAGAAACAGACAATATGGGAACCAACATAATTATTATCAAGTGAGACAGAACAATTTCAGACGCAACGGTCCACCGCGCAGTTACGATTCCGGGAGTAATTCTCCACCACATGACCGAGTAGAAAGAAACTATGAAAACTAACGACATAACGACAGACCTGAATGTCATCAAAACTGGCGGGATTCAAACAGGGCAGGGCTCTCTCGACAAGGTGAATTTGTAGAAGTTAGGTCTCCAAATCCCAATAACGACGCGTGCCAACAAAGAGACAGTAGGCAATGACTCACACCGCTGGCAGCCACAAAACGTACTTATGAAACGACGTAGCTGCGGTGGCTAGTAATTACGTAAAAATGGAAGACATTAGGGACATCTTACTCCAGGAACGCGACGTAAAACATAACAATAGTACATATGCTGTAGTTCACATTACAGCAAATGACGTAAAATTTATGGTAGTACTTGACTCTGGCAGTCCCATTTCAGTAATTAGTGAAACAGACTTTAGCAAATGCAACAAATCGAACGATTGCCCCACACTTCCGTTACGTAAGATTAAATTACAAGGTGCAATCGTTGGAAAAAGTTTAGATGTACGCCAACAAACCAACTTAGAATTCTTTTGTCAAAGCCACAGTTTCTCTATGAACTTTCTTGTTGTTCCATTACTGTCGACGGAAATTATATTGGGAGTAGACTTTTTGAATGAATACAAAGCAATCTTAAATTTTCACGATGCTGAAATAATTTTAGAGAAAGAAGGTAAGTCAATAGCTTTGAAATTTGAAGATTGGCTCTCAAATCATGACGAGGAAATTAATCGGCTTTACCTTCTGATAGACAACAGTTCGGAATTTTCGACGGAACTAGACACTAACAATCACTCTGCTAGTACTGACAGGGATGATATCGACGGCGTATTTGATACTAATGAGTTAATTCAGAATAAAATTCAAACAATTGAGAATTGTAATAACACTGATAGGGATGATATCGACGGCGTATTTGATACTAATGAGTTAATTCAGAATAAAATTCAAACAATTGAGAATTGTAATAACACTGATAGGCAGGACCTTTTTGAGATTTTACAAGCACATTCAACAGTTTTTACTCACAAAACAGGAACAATCAAGGGATTTCAATACCAATTTCGTGTTCGTGAGCATATTAAATTTTGTGTTAGACCATACATAATCCCGGCACATTATAGGGACCGTGTTAGAACAGAGATACAATCTATGCTTGACGAGGGCATTATTGAGCTTGCAGTAAGTTCATACAACAATCCATTACACGTTGTTGAGAAGAAAAATGGATCGATCAGGCTTGTCTTGGATTCGAGACAAATCAATACTATCATCATTCCTGAAACAGACAGGCCCCAAACGTTCGAAGAACTTCTTCAAAATTTTAATAGTGTAAAAGTGTTGTCTTCTATTGATCTCAGCTCCAGCTTTTATCAGATCCTACTTCATCCAGAATGTAAAAAATACACCGCTTTCCTTTGTTTCGGCGTTTGTTATCAGTTTCGGAAACTTCCTTTTGGTTTGAACATTTCTTCGGCAGCATTCATTCGCGGGCTGAATTCCGTATTACCTGAGTTCTTAAAATGCCACATCACCTTATACGTGGACGATATTGTAATAGCAGAAGCCTCATGGGAACAACATACTCGCATCCTCAACAGTGTGTTACATATTTTTGCAGAATCTGTAATTACAGTCAACTTGAAAAAGTCTGAATTCGGTAGGTCAAAGGTGCGGTTTTTGGGGCATATTATTTCTTCTGAAGGCGTTCAGCCGGATCCTGAAAAGTTAGAAGCAATCACAGCCATTCCCCTTCCATCCACAAAAAAAACAAGCCCGTAGTTTTCTGGGTCTCGTAAATTTTTACCGTCGTTTTTTGAATATGCAAATTCTAGTTACACCAAAACTTTCTTCTCTCACTGGAAGCCGGCCGCGGTGGTCTAGCGGTTCTAGGCGCTCAGTCCGGAACCGCGCGACTGCTACGGTCGCAGGTTCGAATCCTGCCTCGGGCATGGATGTGTGTGATGTCCTTAGATTAGTTAGGTTTAAGTAGTTCTAAGTTCTAGGGGACTGATGACCACAGATGTTGAGTCCCATAGTGCTCAGAGACATGTGAACCATTTTTCTCACTGGAAAAAATACAATTTGGAACTGGGACGAATAAGCACAGTTGGAATTCAGTTCTTTGAAAGAAACGCTACTTAACGCGCCAATACTAGCTCACCCAGCGGACGCACTGTCACGCGCATTGGCTGGGCTTGAGAAAAGTAACACAGAAGGCAATCTCGAGAAAAATTTCAGTATTCTTTACATTCAGAAAGTCGCCTTTGAAAACTTCATCACTACATCTTTTAAGGACATTGCTCATGAACAAGATAAAGATCCGATTTGGAAATACATCAAAAGTAAGTGGCATGAAAAGACACACACACAAATTCGGCATTATTATCTGGTTAGAAACAACATACTCTTCAAACGCTGCACTGTTGATCACAAGCTATGGGTACTTTGCATTCCTGACGATTTTGTTAATAAGCTCATTTGGTACATTCTTTTCAGCTACGCACATTTTGGTCCACGAAAATGTTATCATATTCTTCAGACGACTTGTTATTTTATCAATATGGAAATGAGAATTCGGAGAGTATTGTCTATTTGTAAACTTTGTCAAAAAGCTAAACCACCTACCATCTCACATCGTGCTCTGTTGTTTCCTATCATTCCTACTAAATTAAAAGAATTTGCTGCTGTTGATCTCTTGGGACCCCTTGTCAGAACATCTAATGGATTTTCGTACGTTCTAGTCGCTGTTGAACTTACTTCAAAATTTATTTCTTTCACACCGTTACGTAAAGCCACTGGAGGGTCTGTATCCAACGCCTTTGTTAAAAATTTCTTGCGTGAAGTTGGACACGTTAGTAAAGTCATTTCAGATAACGGACCGCAATTCAGGTCTGCTGTTTGGTCACGCATGCTTCGGACTCATAAAATCAAACCTGTTATTATTTCATTGTACTCACCACATTGTAACCTGTCTGAACGGATTATGAAAGAAATCAATAAGCTTTGCAGACTTTATTATCACAGAAAGCACTGGCATTGGGACAGATATTTATACGTATTTCAAAACGTGCTGAATGAAATGCCTCATGACTCCACTGCTTTACCACCTATTCTTGTACTGAAGAATGAAGAACCACTGAACAGAATCAGAGAGTTTGTACCTTTTCCGAATACATGTAAACTTCGACACAAAGACATAATTGATTTGGCTATTAAAAATATAAATTCTGCAGCAGACAAAAGGAGAAAACTACACGGTAAATCAAATGCAAAGAAATTATATATTGGTCAGAAAGTTCTCATTAAAGCTCATTCATTGTCACATAAGAAGAAACACTTGAGTCACAAATTCTTTCTGATTTACAATGGACTGTACAGAATCCGACGTATACCACATGATAGTTGCGTTGAAGTGGAAACTCTGCGTACTAGGAAGAGTAAAGGATTGCACCACATTTCACATGTAAAACCGTTTATTGAGAGATAACTTCCTTTTTATTTTAGTCTTTGCTATAAAATTTTTCACTTCACATTACTAGTACACACTTAGAAACTGTTAACATACAACTATCCGGTCAAGAACCGGGGCAACTTATTTAGACAGTAATTACGAATGCATTGTTGTAGTGAACAGAGGACACAGTGTTATTGTGTGTACATTCTTGCTTGTTAGTTGTACGATTACGTAGCGACTATAAGGCTTACATACTTAGAACATATACTAGTACTGCTAATGAGATTTCAATGCAACATTTTGATTTACTTGAAAATACATTCTGGATTTAAAGTACTTTCTGAGAGATACCAGATGACACAGTGGTTAGTTTATTTGAGAGCTACACGATTATATCACGACGCTACTAATGTGTGACACAATTTACATTGTTCCTTTTGCGGTGTATCTCTTTTATATGTGCACAGTTTTTCTGAATTCTTCCGGAAAGGAAAACATGTTTTAGTAGTAACTTTTGTGATATAGCTACAATGAGACAGCTTTTTTCGTAGCACAACAATACATTACAGTATAGTACTTTCTTGATCACGGTAATGTACGTAATAGCTACGATATCTATAAGCATAGCATTTCGCTTTTGTTTATTTTGCATACGGACGACGATAATTACGACACTTGGCACTTTTTCTACCCTTAAGTAATGACAGTGATTATCTTACAACAAGACGCACATTTAGCGCTACAGTACACATATTTGAGTGATTAATTTTGTACTTAAAACATTTATTTTAAAGATTTTTAAATTACAAAGATACAAAGGTTTTTCATGATACATTTCATTCCATTGCTGTAATCTATAACACCTGAGGGTATAATTACATTAATCCTCAGGGGGGTACACGCCTACTTTGTGTACTAAGTGTGTAGCGAGCGTTAGGAGCCCTAGCTAATATGGTATTTGCTTATACAACTTTACACATCGTTGCCATATTTCTGCAACACAGAATTACACAGCTATCTGATCATTTAACTGAGAGAAACAAACATTTTTTTACTACATCAGTGACACATGTTTATGCAATTACACAGTTGGATAACTTCACACTTATGAAATTGTATTTTGTCTGTACTTTGTGAACTGTTCATATTTTTTCGGAACCATTGTAATACTATGAGAGCTTTGAATGGTGTATTTGGTAAGGGATCATTATTTTTGAAGTACATTTGAGGTTGATGACTTCATTGAAGGTTCTGAAATTATTGAAAGAATCTGCGACGATTTTGGGATGTGATTGATTTCTTATGATGTTATTATTACGATGACGATGTGTATTATGCTGTTGGGGTATGTTTATGATCAATAATATGATGCTACCGTATATGAGGAATGTGATTACGTGTTTATATGTATATGAATAATGAATGTTTATGATCAATAATATGATGCTACCGTATATGAGGAATGTGATTACGTGTTTATATGTATATGAATAATGAATAGAAATTAGGGACTCTGGTTTGTGAAAACGGATGTTGGAAACCAAGAATCGTATTTTAAGAGTTATGACTTGTGTGTCCATGCGTGAATGTATCACAACACTGCTATTCATAATATTTCGTTTCTACGCATTTCTACTGTAATTTTTCGATCTGTCAATTCTTTCTCTTTTTTTTATATGAGACTGTCACTGTAGTGCAAACTGCTGTCGTAGATATTTCGGTAAGAAGCTAAGTGACCTTGAAGTAATGCATTGTGGGCGCCTAGCTGCACCTGTTGCCTGGAGAAAAACCTATTAGATGGAGAAAAAGGAGGCCATTAAACTCGCTATTGACATTCCTTTGTGGAAAGCATCGCAAATGTGACACGCTATTACTTGGAAACATATGATTATACTGTGGAGGCCGTACTTTGTGCTACTTCTTACAACTGCACACCTGATTATGACAAGTGTCTTTCTATGAGAGTTGAGAGAATTTTTACTGCCTTATGAAATGCCATATGGCTAGTGAATGATGTTTCATCCTTTGCTTTGTATATATATATATATATAAGCAGATATATAAGTAGATATATATATATACTTTCTTAAAAAAAGGGAACACAAATAGACATTTCCATTTCATAAATAATTTTTTAACGATTTGCTAACTTGTCTGCTAGAGTAAGTCATCGTGATGCATCACTCTAAAGTGTTAAGATGTGACATAGGTATTAGACATGGCCATCTTTACTGTAATATTTTTTTTGCTTGAGCTTTGTCATGTTTGGGTGTAAGTTACAGCATTTGCTGCTGCTGTTTGCCAGACATAGTGCTACTAAATTTCACTTCCTATTACTCTGTTAAGCCAGTTTTACTACTGATTTATTTTTCTTGTTGCTGCACATTGGCTCATTTTAGTTGTAATGTTGCATTTGCTTTGCTAATTTAGATATACTGCTGCTTGCTTTGCCAATTTGCATTTTTTGTCATTGCTGCTTGTGTTAATTGTTTTGTGCTGCTGCATTTCCTTGTCCCTTAGTTTATGCATCTGAGCTCAGTAGATTTAAGTTAGCTTAAGAGGGGGTAGGCTATATAAGAGAATGAGTTGTGATGGATTGGAAGAAATGCATTGAGAAGTTATATGAAAAAGATTTGGGCCAAAATGAGTAGTGTACAATGAAGAATAATTATGTTGAAAGAGGATATGAACAAAACAGTAGGGTTTAGGGACAACAGGTATAGATAGGACTTTTTGGGAATAATGATGAATGAAGGGAGATCTCCAAGAAGTAAAGAAAGTTTTGTCTGCAAAATACTGCAGTAAAACAAACCCTGTCCTTTCCTTTTGTGTTATTCCGCTATGTGCTTGTGTACCATTGTGTATTTGTGTTCTTCCTGTCTTTATGTGTTTATCTGATAAGAGTTACGTTGTAGAAGTTTTCTTATATATGTTTATTTTCTATGTAAAGATGTTTAGACATTATTCATTCTGTTCTGTTTTAATGCTCATGTGTGAAATTAATGTTTCAAAAACTATTCTCATTATTTTATTTATTACTTATGTCATAATTCCTGTAATACTGATGTACATGTTTATTTCTATTCTTTTGTAAAGTCTGTATTACTACAAATGTTATCTGTATTATTATGTTTTAATGATATTTTCTGTACCTTTGTGTTTGTATTCTCATGTTATGAAATTGTAATTGACACCAGTTCATCAAATTAAGTAACTTGTAAGCATTCATTTCAGTGCACACATTTCTTTTGGTCATAGTATATGCACTATGTGTGAGAAGTTGGGACTGTTATTGTTTGCACATGTGTTAATAATTCAGCAAGGGACTGGTTAACAGCATTTCTGGTTCTAAGGAGAATTCCAAAAACTTTGTGAGTGCACAAGTGGTGGTTTATGGACTTGCTATATTGTCTGCAATACTCTTCGATGGTGATTGTGCACCTGCACAGTCGCAGCAGATGGCTGCTGGCCGTCTCTACAAGGACTACAGTGGGTCAGCATCTTTGATGGCCCACCAATATCATTATTTCTACAAGGACTGCAGCAGGTCTGCACCTTTGGTGGCCCACCAATACCGTAATCTCTAACAGGACTACAGTGGTCTGCTCTGTGATGACCTACATGTCAGTATTCTTCAAAACTTCGACTGACTCTGCTGTGGGTTTGCTCTATTGTGGCCCGTTACCTGTCTGCATGTCAAGTGTCAGCATTATCTTTCTGTTGGAAGGACAACACTTCTTCTTCAAGACGGTATGGAAATCCACTACTTCCGTGTGCATTTTCTTTTACTGCTTAGACTTTGTGCATAAAATTGTAATTAATACTGTGATGAATGATCAGGACTGTCTTTATGGACTGTGAGAAAATTTTAGCTTTTGACCAACATTGTATCGATAAGTGTGTGCATTTGATATATTTGTTAGCGTTAATATAAAAATATTTTAACAAATATGTATTGGCCAGTGCCCAAAACAATTTGTAAAATTTTTTGTGAGGAGCATGGGAGCTATATAAGTAGGCTGTTTAGGTTTTTATATTGGTAACGCCACGTAGTGCTCTGTATGAAAATCACTGGCTGTGCTGTGTGCCGTCTGTGGCTGGTTGGCATTGTTGTAATATTCGCTATTGTAGTGTTGGGCTGTTGGATGTGAACAGCGTGTAACGTTGCGCAGTTGGAGGTGAGACGCCAGTAGTGGTGGATGTGGGGAGTCAGATGGCGGTGTTGAGAGCGGATGATCTGGACGTGTGTCCATCAGAGAGAGTAAGTTTGTAAGACTGGATGTCATGAACTGATATATATATATATATATATATATATATATATATATATATATATATATATATATATTATGGCTTTTGAACACTATTAAGGTAAATACATTGTTTTTTCTCTATCAAAATCTTTCATTTACTTACTATGCCTATCAGTAGTTAGTGCCTTCAGTAGTTAGAATCCTTTACTTAGTTGGCCGTATTGGCGCTCGCTGTATTGCAGTATTTCGAGTAACGAAGATTTTTGTGAGGTAAGTGATTAATGAAAGGTATAGGTTATTGTTAGGGCCATTCTTTTGTAGGGATTATTGGAAGTCAGATTGCGTTGCGCTAAAAATATTGTGTGTCAGTTTAGTGAATAAGTAAAGAAAGAAATGTCTGAGTACATTCAGTTTTCCTCAGCTGTTTGAAAATCAAATAACGTAAGGGGTTTACCAGCACAGTAATTCATTAATTTTTCTAAGGGGACGTTTCACTCTGAGGGCTACGGCGGGACGAAGGCCCCCCCGCTCATCTAGGTATCCGGTTTAATACGTACGTGCATCCCCTAAACTAATAATAAATATTCCTGTAATAGCGTCGTATGGACATTAGAAGACAAATGAAAAAAATAATAATAACAATAATCGGGTTTAGAACACGAGGCGCGAAACCGAAATGCCGTGACGCTAGCCACTTGGCCACCCCTTCGTTAAACAGTTCACTCTCTAAAATGCCATTTGACTGTCGTTTTCTCAGAAATGGTCAACTATCTATGGATAAGCCGAGGCACTTGCTTGGTTATTTTGAATCGTCTTCCAGTGAGAGAAGTTTCGGGGAAATCTGTTTGTGACACTTGCCCTGTTATTCTCGTAAGCAATGCTTGAAATGCAGCACTGGCTGTCATTAAGTTAAAACAGGAGAAACAACGACCTCCGTTTTCTGACACGAAGGAGCACAATGCAGAGAGTTAATTCAGCTTTTATCCACCTCAGAATCCGGTAGTATTGTTATTGCCCCTGTCCACAAGCGGACGGCCTCTCTTCGACTTCCAGCAGGGGACACTGTGAACGCCACTTTCGTCCCACTGTCCGTGCTTCCTGGCACGTGAGTTAATTCCTGCTTGTGGTCCCAACAAATTTCGACGGCGCTGCACGGTTATCACCAGTCACGTCTTGCAGCAGCTACAACAGCAGCTTACATGAATTGTTTTGATGAAATATTGTGGAAGTTGGTCAACCTTACGTGGCGGCATATATTCCCAGACCCGTTTATTAAACTAAGCCATTTTTGTTGCTAAAATTGTTCATAGACGCAAACCATTCTTTGGTTAATACCTGGGAATAAAAAATAATCAAACCAATTGGTAAAATAATGAAGCTAGAGGACAGAGTAAAGTTCCCGACAGAACTGTTGAATTCGCTCAATGCTTCTGGTACGTCCCGTCTAAAAAGGTTCTAAATAACATTGCAGAGGCGCAAATACGAGGGTTGGAACTTAAATAGTGGCAACTATTTATTCACAACCGATACAAAAGACTTACATGTTTGCACCTGTTACTGTCCTTCAAAGTAGTCACCAGCGTTGTGTAGAACCCGTTGCCAGCGATGTGGAAGGCTTAGTATACAGTTAGCAGAACCTATTCTGTTGATGGTGCGAATGGAGCGGTCTTCTGCCTGTCGAATCTCTGGAATAGTTCTGAAGCGAATGCCACGAAGTGATTCCTTCACCTTCGGAATCAAATCAAAGTCACAAGAACTTAAGTCCGGGGAGTATGGTGGATGGTACAGTACTTCCCAGTCCCATCGACCCAACAGAGCAGCCATAGCTTGCGCTGTATGCGTCCGCGCATTGTCGTGCAAAATAATGGGTGGGTTGCGCAGAAAGTGTCGCCGCTTCTTTCGCAAAGCTGGTCCCAGGTGATGCTAAAAAAACGAACAGTAATACTGCGCATTGACGGTCTGCCGTGGAGGACGTAATGCGTTAGGATAACATCATCACAGTCGTACACGAGAATCACCATAACTTTAGACCGCTCCATTCGCACCATCAACAGAACAGTCTCTGCTAACGGTATACTACGCCTTCCACATCGCTGGCAACGGGCTCTACTCAACACTGGTGATTACTTTGAAGGATTGAAGGACAGTAACAGGTGCAAACATGTAACTCTTTTGTATCAGTTGTGAATAAATAGTTGCCACTATTTAAGTTCCCACCCTCGTATTAACGATAAAAGGATGCGACAGGTCAGTATCCATTCTGCGAACTTCGCTCAGTTCTACTGTTACAATTCAGCAGTAAAAAGCTCCGATTTCCGAGAGGATTAGCAGACAGTAAGATTATGAATAAAGCACAAGGACAAACATTCCAATATTGCAGAGTGAATTTAAAGGAAGCGTGTCTCTCGAATAGACAACTACACTTAGCTTGTTCGCGTGTTGCACAACCACAACTTATTACTGTTTGCACCCGAAAGCAAAACATCAAACGTAGTTTATCAGAATATACGTTCAATAAATTAGATGTCGTACAAATGGGATGATTAACTGCACTTTCTAGGGTCCCGTGCCTCAATCGGTAAAAACAGCACCCTTACAGGATCGCTTTGCTATTCATCTGTCTGTCGGACTCTTACGAGGGGCGTTTGAAAAGTCTGTGCAAAGTCCCAGAGATGGCACCACCTGTACGTATCGAGGTCATGTTTAGTTAGTAGCATCTTTGGAAAGAGCGCACGCTAAGTTTCAGCCATACTGGTCTATTTCTTTGTGTCTGGCATTCATGTGAATCAAGGAAGTCGAGCGATTGTCAAAAAATTGACGAAAAAGAATTTCGTGTGGTGATTAAACAGTGCTTTATGAAAGGCCAAATGCCTCAGGAGACTAAAGAGGACCTTGAAAAACATTACGGTGACTCTGCACCTTCGATTAGAACAGTTTATAAGTGGTTTAAAAATTTTCGGAGTGTCCATATGGGCACAAGTGATGCTGAATATTCTGGATGGCCTGTGGAGGTTACGACTCCAGAAATCATTGATAAAATCCGTGATATGGTGATGGATGACAGAAGATTTAAGGTGCGTGAGATTGCTAGTGCTGTGGGCATCTCGAATGGCCGGATACATTATATCTTGCATAAACATTTAGACATGAGAAAGCTATCCGCAAGTTGGGTTCCCCGATTGCACACGCTTGACCAAAACGGTATCGTGTGAAGTGTTGCAGGGATGGTTTGCAGCTGTTCAGGAAGAATCCACAGGACTTTAAGCGTCGTTCAGTTACTGTGGATGAAACATGGATACATTTATATACTACTGAGACGAAACAACAATCTAAACAATGAGTTATCAAGGGAGAATCTGCACCAAAAAGGGCGAAGACCATTCCTTCGGCCGGAAAGGTTATGGCGACTGTCTTTTGGGATTCGAAAGAGATAATCCTCATCGCCTATCTGGAAAAGGGTAAAACTGTTACAGGTTCATATTATCCATCATTATTGGACCGTTTGAAAACCGAGATGCAAGAAAAACTTCGGCGATTGGATCGCAAAAAAGTCCTTTTCCATCACGACAATGCATCAGCACACACCTCAGCATTTGTGATTGCAAAATTAATGGAAATAGGATTCCAGTTCGTTTCACATCCCCCCTATTCTCAGCACTTGGCTCTCTCGGACTACTATTTGTTTCGCAATTTGAAGAAATGGCTGGCAGGACAATGATTTTATTCAAACGAGGAGGTGACTGCAGTAACTAATAGCTATTTTGCAGACTTGGAAAATTCCTGTTATTTGGAAGGGATCAACAAATTAGAACAGCGTTGGACGAAGTTTATAAGTCTAAAAGGAGACTATGTCGAAAAATAAAAAATGTTTACCCCAAACACGTAAGTAGTTTTTATTTTTGCACGGACTTTTTAAACGCCCCTCGTAAAAACCCTTTTTCTCACAGGACTGAAATTTATGTTACATACTGTTCTCTACGGTTCCTTGGCGGTGTAAAAAACGGAAGCTTCTAAGTCAATACAGTCAAATGATACGTGCTTTGATATTCGCAAACTCATTTACCAAAGTCTATAGGGTACTTCCCTTTGGCCTAGAATCATGAAATTTGGCTAAAAGAAAGGTTTCGCAGTATAGAAAGAGGAAAAAATTCTAAAACTGTAAATTTGTCATTACATCACACGAGAAAAAATTTTGTCATTTCTTATCTGACTCTCCGTCTGCTCGTCAGTCTCTTAGCACCCCTTTTTGCAGGAACAGGTAGACGTATAAACTTGAAATTTATGTCACATACTGACGCCTGTAGTCTCTTGGCGGTGTAAAACATTGAGAAGCTTCTAAGTCAGTGCTGTTAAAAGATTTATGTCACATAGTTTGACACTCGCAGACTCACTCGTCAAATTTGACAGACAGAAAGCTTTCTCAGTACAATCGAAGGGAAAAATTGGACAGCTGTGAATTTCTGATTACATCACACGACAAAAATTGTTTGTCTCATATACAACTTTAAACGCCGTATTTACGTGCAGTAATTGCTCCTTGGATGCCTGACGATGGATAAATTCCAAAACGCGTCATATTAGCAATAATGTCATTCCTTGACATATGTCTGACTTTTACCAATGCGACCCTGTCAGCCTGAATAGAGAACTACTGATTATTATAATAATGGTCGCCTGCCTCATGCGTGACTTTGTCACATTTATGTAATTGAATTTTAAACGTTCTCGAAATTATTGGAATCCCTGGGGTTGATATTTTGCCAGTGTCAGTGTTGACAACGGCCAGATTCGCGTTTCCAGGAATGGAGGAACTGTCAGTAAACGTTGCTATGGAACCCTCGATGCGCGAGTCCTATTCGCACCTAGAAAGTTGTTTTTAATTCAGAAAGCATATGGAGAAAAATCAAGCGAAGCAGGTCCTTTTCAGCTAGCAATTACATTAAAACTTGCAGTAGTAATACCTCCGACGTGTACCAATTTTCGAGTACCACCAGGATAGATGGAGGTCTTCCCCCACCGCGCCTACAAGCGACGCAGAGCAGCCAACCGTAACGCGGGCCCTTGTAACCACCTGTGCCAATGAGCGGAACGTAATTTGCACGCCATCAGTTAGCCGGATTAGCGAACGGCTCGGCGATTGTCATTTCAGATAAAGCACAGCCCGGAATACCGATCCGATCCACCGAGCCCAGCCCATGTGATGGTGCGATATTAGTGCCACTCACTTCTCGATGAAATGCAGTCGCGCTGCCACGAGTCAGCGCTCTCTGCAGCCAACGCCACTGCGAACCGGAAACATCGGAGGGACGTCCACTTCGAGTTATCGGAGAACTAATGACAACTGATTTAGCTCATTTCTCACTAAAACACAACGACCCTAAAATCATCAAAACAATTTTCTTATAACGCCATTTTATTCAGGTTTTCTTTTAATTTTAAGTTACATTCGCCAGATTCTGTGAGACAACGTGAGCCAAAGCTACTTGGCCATCTAACGAGTCACTACGTAATTCGTAGAAATCTGACCAGAAAATTTAAAAGTTAAAAACGAAGGAAAAATGTTGAAAAATCATAAAAAGTTTTACAAAAATATATGAATATCAACATAAGTAAAAAAATGGGTAATGGGGTGTAGTCGAATAAAATCAGATGATGTCGAGGGAATAACAGTAGGGAATGAGACACTAAAAGTACGAGAGGCTTTCAATAAGTAATGAACCACATTTTTTTCTCTGGCAATTTATGTCGCAAAAATGCGGAATCTGCTGTGAGACATCGTGGAACATTCCCGCTTCAGCCCCTATAGTTTCGTGTAGTTCCGATAGCTCAAAATGGTGTCTGTAACGGAGGTGTCTCCCAAGTGGAAAATTGTCATTGAGAGCTCCTTTTGTTGGAATAGCAGAGGATCGCAGATATTCATAGGTGCTTGCAGAATGTTTAAGGAAACATGGCAGTGAACAAGAGCACAGCGAGTCGTTGGGCGAGACGTCTGTCACGGAGACCTGTCCAGTCTGGTGAATTGTATTGTGGTACCCTCAGGAAATTAAAGAAGAGCGTGTTCGTCACCACAAAAACGCAAACAAACTTCTTCTCCGTGACAACGCAAGGCCTCACACAACTCTGCGCACCCGAGAGGAGCTCCCAAAACGTCATTGGTCTCTTCTTCCTCATCCACCTTACAGTCCGGATCTGGCATCTTCCGACTTCTGTCTGTCTGGCCGAATGAAGGATGCATTCAGCGAGGAACAGTACGTGGATGATGGGGAGGCTATCGGCGCAGCAAGGCGTTGGCTCCGGCGTCGAGCAGTCATTCGTGACGTATATTTCGTGTTGATGACTGCCAGTGCTTGGAAATCTACCTCACGTAAGTTGCAAAAGGGGTTTTGTTACCTGCTTACGGATATTTCTGCTTCAACACGCTCCAAAGATCAAGCAGTTGTGAGGAAACGAAATTAAATTTCAATGTGTAGTCTGAAGAAATATCAAAAAACTATTATTGCTCTTCAGTGGTAAGCGTTGACGGAACATCTGTACTGAAAAAATCATTGGTCCATTTATGTTGATCAACTTCTTCTGCAAAATACTTCCGAAAGTAATTACTGAGTTGAGTTAAATGATTCACAAACACGGTTTTCAATTCTTCACTCGACAGGAGATCACTGTCTTCTTAGAAGATTATGGAAAACGTAATGTATATCCTTCGTCATCCAACTTTTTTCTTCCACAGTACTAGGTTACCTTCTGTCACACTGCCACAGTAACAAGACTTACTCGTCCGCACGCTAGGTATCGTAACCAACGCGCCCCTTGTTTCTTTACTCACGTGCCAGAAAGTGAATAGACCAAATTATTATTTTTATGAAACCATCGTGACGCCGCTACTGTGACGCCCCTGAAAATCACGACGCACTGTTTGACAAACCCTTGCGCAGAGAAACCGGAAAAACGGCAAGGAAGAAATAAAGAAGTTTTAAAGTACTGTAATGTGGTAAACCACTTGGCCATCTAACGAGTCACTACGTTCTCAACTACTGAGTACTTATTATTTTAATTTTTACTTTAATTTTTGTTTTACTTTATTGTATATTAGGTCAGCTACAAACTGTTCATGAAATTATACAACTCTAAGCCAGAACAAATGTAGCTACCTGATTAAACATTGGCTCTGCTCTTTTTATTCTGCCTTTAGTCCGATGTTATTCTCATAAATATAACCAATGGTTGCTTCGAACCTTGCATTCTACTTATATTTTTTCTAATATGTATGCAGTTGCTTGAAATTGGTTACACAGCCAGAACTTCGTAGCACACAGAATAAAAATAAAATGGAAATGATAAACAGCGAATGAAGGGAACTTACTTCTTTCAAGATGCTTTTCGCATGTTCTCCTTTTATTCCCGAGGATGGAAAAGGAAATTGCCCATGACAATTTCAAAGGAACCTTCTGGTCTTTCGCCTTAAGCGATGCAGGTAAACCACGGACGGAAGGCCAGAAGGGAACTTGTACTGACGTCCTTCAGCGCCACATTGCTCCATTAACAAATCCCATTCTTAACCCTAGCGATACCAACGCATTTTCTGTAAGGCGCATAACCAAGGGGGAGGGGGGGGGGGAATTCTTTGTGGCAACCCTAAAAAAATCGAAAACTGAAAAATACGTTGTTTTTTCTTGACTTACATCAACAATATACTTTTTAAAGATACACTGGGTCCAGAAGCTGAAAATACATTTTATCACACTCTTAGCAATATCATTGATCTTTCAGTAACGTGTACTACCAACGGAGGGGGAGGGGGATACTTTATGCCCACCGTGAAAAATAATTAAGAAATGCAAATTTCGTTGAATTTTGTTGACTTTTTCCCACAACATACTATTTAAATAGATGCTTATATCTTAGTAAGGCACATAATTTAAAAGTGCTGATTATGTCATCCACCTGGAAAGTGACCTCTACTCCTAAGACCTAAATTTTTCCATTAAGTTAAACTGCAAATTTTAATACATTTGCGGAATATAGTAGAAGAAATAGCTAAAAACAATAATTTTTTTCAATATTTTAAAATATAAAGTAAATGACTGGATTAAAATATTTTCAAAAGGTAGGCATAAAGTACCGTCACCCCCTTGGTATTGCTAGGCTTGATACAATTTCATATGTTTTCGTTCCGTCGTATACCATTTAGTTGTATCCATAGTTTTTTAATTCTCTACTATCTTTGCTTTCTTTGCTGACTGTCATGTAAAGTTCACATATGTTAGCGCACTGTAGGAGTAGTGAATAAGATCCTTGACTGTGTGATTAGTTTTATCTGTGATTGACTTCTCAGCCAGTCAGTGTTGCAGCGCTGAGACATCCTTTTTTGTCCGGTTGAGTTTTTCAAAGAATGAGATCTGTCTTCTCTGTATCTGGAAGAAACTATCTAGAATACTTTATTATGGCATCAAGACTGACAATTAACTCTTTGTTGTTCATGTTATTATTAGACAAAATTTTGGAATCATTTTAAAGGTATATTTATAGTTTCTTTGTAATGAGAAATATTATAATTGTTAGAGTCTTCTTTTGTTGTGAAGCCTGTTTGTCAATAATCAAACTTTGATTTCTCAAAAACGAATTTCTTTCAAGTAAACTTACCTTCATGATTCATAGCAAAGTTTTGAAGTTTTATCGTGTATGCATTATACTTTACACGAAGTAACAAACTGTTTCTGACGAAAAGAATTTAGAGTAGATTATTTATCTTTAGCTCCTGCATCTGCTGAGTTGCATTTGCTTTCGAGAAAATCGGTACTCCAGACACAAAAGCCTCATGCTGAGCAAGAGGTAAGTCACTTTTATTTTAGGGCAGATCTCACCCTGCATTCTTGAGGAAACAGTGCGAAATCAGGATTGTCAGGTGTCGTGCTAAGAAGTACGTTAATTTTCAGTGAACTATGTTGGTAATTTCATACAGCTATTTTCTCCAGAGTACAGCAGATAGATCTTCTTAATCTAACATTGCACTCCATATCACGCATCGTTCATAACGTGCTTTGGTACTGAGTTTTACTTATATAGTTTTCACTGAGCAGCTAATTAGATTCATTTTCTTTATTTCAAATTTTGTATTTCATGAAGTTTAAAGTTTTATTTTGACTCTATTCGCACGTGCAATAAAGGGCCGACCAACAATTAGTTCTGCCCGGCAATTGAGTGCAATACCTAAAGTACACCATACACAAGGAGAAAGTTTTTGATTCTCTCATATAAACAATATTTCATAGAAAGTATACACTCCATAAGTAATTACAATCACAAGGAAACGAGCCGAACATTCTTAACCTTTTGTTGTTTTTGCATCGTGCTATTTTCTTGAATCTATCTCGAGTTTTTCAATATTTTAGCACCTGCTTTCTTAGGTAGCTTTCGCATCAGGGTTATCTCTTACAACACGGATCACCCTTTCGCTATTGTGACCTTTCTGCGTGATCTTTTGCTAAATAATTTATTTTTTGCTTCGCTTATAATTTGCCAGAGAAATCCACATGAGACTTAAAATTCGTGTCATTAATGCGGTACGAAAATTACAACGGCGGTGAGTAAATTTGAAAATTTATTCCCCTGAAATTAAGCCCAATCTGAGGTGTTCAATTATGAATCCCTCAGTTTCTAGTTCTCCCACGTAAAAATGCTTTGCTCTCCATTCAGTGACTGATCATATTTTCTTAAAATAAGAATTTGTACACAATTTTTGAAAAACATTTCCGAGCTACCTGCAGTAGTCTTTAC
The DNA here is from genome assembly GCF_021461385.2 of Schistocerca piceifrons. Lineage (NCBI taxonomy): Eukaryota > Metazoa > Arthropoda > Insecta > Orthoptera > Acrididae > Schistocerca > Schistocerca piceifrons. The sequence continues at coordinate 827,833,516 of NC_060139.1, forward strand.
CTTTCATCTGTTTCTCCTTTAACTTAAAGCTGGTCATACACTGGAGAACTGTGACTTTGCATAAACATATTCAACAAACATATGCAGCATATTTAAAATCATTAAAAATTTTATCTTTAGTTTACTGGAGCATGTTCGTCTCCTTCTGAAGAATAATTAAGCCCATACGAATTAAGAGCCAAATGTAGAACAAAATATTACATATAAAAGCTACAATACGGTATACTGGTGACAAACGCTGCACCGATAAATACAGCAAAATACAGTTATTCAGAGAAAAATTTATTGGAAATGATATACAATGAGCATCGACAGAACAAAATTAATGCGTATCAGTGTCAATAGTACGCTTCATGCAGATTACAATAAAATAAACCATCTCCATTATTATGTGTCACGATTTAAATTTTTTAAGGTTTGTTGAGATGGGGAGTGTTAGAAGCCTAAACGAGTATCAACTAACAGAAACCTACCTGTGCCCGATAAAAATGCAATCTGGCAGCTTTCCCGTCTATTCATTTCCTTCAGGTACGTGGGGGCACAAATATTTAATGGGCTGGTACGTATTTCTCCACATTTCGTCACAACATGATCGAAACAGCAAAGAAAACGTTAGGTAACTATCCGAAACGAGTTTGAATATTCCGGGGCAAGTCGCCATTCGGGAAGAAATAACTTGTTGCACATAAGCGGGAGATAAGGACAGTGAGTGGTGTCCATCTCTACTGTTTTCAGTTTATAGGCGTAGTTCCGATGGGTATCGCTGTTCTGATTTATTGTCGTAATGCGCTGTTGATTAGTTACTTTGTAATTTTCGTGATATGGGATATTAATTTGTTCATTTGCATTTACAAATACGTACGATTCTGTTACATCACAGTCAGCTTTGAAACAATCTATATATTTTCAATACATAGAAGAGTTTAAATTTATCATCATCATCATCACCATCATCATCATTTAAGACTGATTATGCCATTCAGCGTTCAGTCTGGAGCATAGTCCCGCTTATAAAATTCCTCCATGATCCCCTATTCAGTGCTAACATTGGTGCCTCTTCTGATGTTAAGCCTATTACTTCAAAATCATTCTTAACCGAATCCAGGTACCTTCTCCTTGGTCTGCCCCGACTCCTCCTACCCTCTACTACTGAACCCATGAGTCTCTTGGGTAACCTTGCTTCTCCCATGCGTGTAACATGACCTCACCGTCTAAGCCTGTTCGCCCTGACTGCTACATCTATAGAGTTCATTCCCAGTTTTTCTTTGATTTCCTCATTGTGGACACCCGCCTGCCATTGTTCCCATCTACTAGTACCTGCAATCATCCTAGCTACTTTCTTATTCGTAACCTCAACTTTGTTGATAGGGGAACCTGAATCCACCCAGCTTTCGCTCCCATACAACGGTGCACAGATAACTTAGTCTTGATACTGACTTCCTTCTTGCAGAAGAGAGTAGATCGTAGCTCAGCGCTCACTGCATTAGCTTTGCTGTACCTCGCTTCCAGTTCTTTCACTATGTTGCCATCCTGTGAGAATATGCATCCTAAGTACTTGAAACCGTCCACCTGTTCTAACTTTGTTCCTCCTATTTGGCACTCAATCCGTTTATATCTCTTTCCCACTGACATTACTTTTGTTTTGGAGATGCTAATCTTCATACCATAGTCCTTACATTTCTGACCTAGCTCTGAAATATAACTTTGCAAACTTTCAATCGAATCTGCCTACACAACTAAGTCATCCGCATATGCAAGACTGCTTATTTTGTGTTCACATATCATAATCTCACTCAGCCAGTCTATTGTTTTCAGCATATGATCCATAAATAATATGAACAACAGTGGAGACAGGTTGCAGCCTTGTCTTACCCCTGAAACTACTCTGAACCATGAACTCAATTTACCATCAACTTTAACTGCTACCTGACTATCCATGTAAAGACCTTTAATTGCTTGCAAAAGTTTGCCTCTTATTCCATAATCTCGTAGAACAGACAATAACTTCCTCCTAGGAACCCGGTGATATGCCTTTTCTAGATCTATAAAGCATAGATACAATTCCCTGTTTCACTCGTAACACTTCTCCATTATTTGCCGTAAGCTAAAGATCTGGTCCTGACAACCTCTAAGAGGCCTAAACCCACACTGATTTTCATCCAGTTGGTTCTCAACTAATACTCGCACTTTCCTTTCAACAATACCTGAGAAGATTTTACCCACAACGCTGATTAAAGAGATACCTCTGTAGTTGTTACAATCTTTTCTGTTTCCATGTTTAGAGATTGGTGTGATTACTGCTTTTGTCCAGTCTGATGGAACCTGTCCCGACTCCCAGGCCATTTCAGTTATCCTGTGTAGCCATTTAAGACCTGACATTCCACTGTATTTGATGAGTTCCGACTTAATTTCATCCACCCCAGCTGCTTTATTGCACTGCAATCTATTGACCATTTTCTCCACTTCCTAAAATGTGATCCTATTTCCATCATCATTCCTATCCCATTGTACCTCGAAATCTGAAATATTACTGATCGTATTTTCACCTACATTGAGCAACTCTTCAAAATATTCCCTCCATCTGCCCAAGGAATCCCAGGATTCACCAGCAGTTTTCCTGACCTGTCCAAAATACTTGTCATTTCCTTCTTACCTCCCTTTCGAAGACTGCTAATTACACTCCAGGATGGTTTTCCAGCAGCTTGCCCCAGAGTCTCCAACCTGTTTCCAAAGTCCTCCCAAGATTTCTTCTTGGATGCTGCAATTATCTGTTTGGCTTTGTTTCTTTCTTCAACATAACTTTCTCTGTCTACCTGAGTTCTAGTATGTAGCCATTTTTGATACGCCTTCTTTTTCCTTTTGCAGGCTGCCTTGACTGTGTCATTCCACCAAGCTGTTGGCTTCATCCTACGTTTACACACTACTGTTCCAAGACATTCTTTAGCCACTTCTAGTACTGTGTCCCTGTACCTTGTCCATTCCTTTTCCAATGACTGTAATTGACTACATTCAACTAACTGGTACCTTTCTGAGATTACTGTTATGTACTTGTGCCTGATTTCCTTATCCTGAAGTTTCTCCACTCTTATCCTCCTACATATGCACCTGACCTCCTGCACTTTCGGCCTCACAATCCCAATTTCACTGCAGATTAAATAATGATGTGTCATCAAAGAATCTCCTGAGTACACGTGTGTCCTTCACAGTCTTCCTGTATTCCTGATCTGTTATTATATAGTCAATGACAGATCTGGTTCCCCTGCCTTCCCAAGTATACCGGTGAATGTTCTTATGTTTAAGAAAGGAGTTTGTGGTCACTAAGCCCATACTGGCACAGAAACCCAAGGGTTGTTTCCCGTTCCTGTTGGCCTCCACATCCTCTCCAAATTTACCCACAACCTTTACATACCCTTCTGTTCGATTTCCAATCCTGGCATTAAAATCACCCATGAGCAGAACACTGTCCTTGTCCTTTACTCTAACAACTACATCACTGAGTGCCTCATAAAAACTATCCATCTTATCTTGATCTGTCCCTTCACAATGCGAATATACTGACACAATCCTAATTTTCTTGCTAGACACTGTCAAATCTATCCACATCAGTCGTTCGTTTACATACCTTATTGCAACTACGCTGGGTTCCATTTCTTTCCTAATGTAAAGCCCTACACCCCATTGTGCTATTCCTGCTTTGACTCCTGATAGGTAAACCTTGTATTCTCCCACTTCCTCTTCTTTCTCACCCCTTACCCGAATGTCACTAACAGCTAAAACGTCCAGCCCCATCTTACTTGCAGCCTCTGCCAGCTCTACCTTCTTCCCAGAGTAGCCCCCATTGATATTAATAGCTCCCCAACTCATTACCATTTGTTTGCCAAGTCGTATCTTAGGAGTCCCTGGTTTGTCTGTTAGAGGTGGGACTCCGTCACCTCCAAAGGTCCGAGGCATTTTGCTCTGATTGTTGCC